>NC_082739.1:38718398-40018763 GCF_030144855.1 Hypanus sabinus
GGAGCGGTGCCTTAGAAAGGTGCCATTTCCACCACCCAGGACATGCCCTCTTCTCATTGTTACCACTGGGAAGGAGGTACAGAAGCCTGAAGGCACACAGCAATTCAGGGACAGCTTCTTCCCTTCTGCCATCTGATTTCTGAATGGACATTGAACCCATGAACACCACCTCACTACTTTTTCACTTCTGTTTTTCGCACTACTTATTTTAACTTAACTTCTTAATAGACATATGCATACTTAATGTAACTCAGTTTTTTTCGCTATATTTATTTATCATGTATTTCATTGTACTGCTGCTATAATGTTAACAAACTTCATGACATATGCCGGTGATATTAAACCTGATTCTGATCAGACTAGGGTTAAGTCAGGGGATTGCTGGGTGGCATAAGCTCAAAGAGCCAGACGGGTTCTGTGCTATATGACAATAAATAAATATAATAAATATCGCTCAAGATACAGAACAGCAAAACTCCACAAGTGTTATACCTGTCCCATAGTCTTAACACAGACAAAGATGTATAATCTTCCTCTCACACTGCTTTTTACTTGCGTAAGCAGATGCTGCTGATGTCTATTAAAGTTTATTC
The DNA here is from genome assembly GCF_030144855.1 of Hypanus sabinus. Classification (NCBI taxonomy): domain Eukaryota; kingdom Metazoa; phylum Chordata; class Chondrichthyes; order Myliobatiformes; family Dasyatidae; genus Hypanus; species Hypanus sabinus. The sequence continues at coordinate 38,718,992 of NC_082739.1, forward strand.
AAAGACCTTAAGAAAAATGAAATCCATATAAAACTGCAAGCTCTCATTTCAAGTCTGGAGCAGCACGTTACGTTCATTCTGTACCAAGGGAATGAATCGTAGAAAGTTAATTCCAGAAGGAGTAGAATTAGTGACCCAGGAAAATCAAGGGGACAAAGGAAAGACTCTCATATTAAAACTCATTTGAAAATGATGGTCGCGGATGCAATTCTTCAAACAGAATGTGTAAGACGGAATATTCAAGTGAAGTATATGTGCAGAGAATTCAGATTCAGTTTAGCACGGCAAATCGTGGCCTTTTAAGATGTCAAAAGTAGGTCAGATAGAATAATGAATTTTACTAAACAGGACAGACAAGTTCAAAATGCAGGAGTGTGGCCAGCCCTGACAAGTTTATTATAGAGTGCTTGTCATGTAACCAATCGATCACTGCCCGGCACCTGGGACTCTACAACAGGGGTGGTTGGGGCAGACAGAGGAGGCATCAGCTGCCGTCACCCACTGGGAACATAACTACTCAAAACTAGCCCTACCCATTACGTATTAAGAACTAACAAACACCAGGGCTAGCAACTGACAGGAAACAGCCAGTCTTTCCCTTGTAAACTGAACATGACTGAACACCCAAACTGGATTCAGACTGCAAGGCTCAGTATACAGTTATCATCTGCATTTGTAGTTATCGTTACAAGCTCACCACTTTTCATCAGACAGAGTTTGAAGAACTAAGTAACAGTCAATGGGAATCAGAGCACAGAGGCTGTGACAATGTGATCCTGTCATTCCAGAGAGGCACAATGCTTTTGATTAAAAAAAGGTTTTCAAACACTTTGCAGCTATGCTCGTATAGCACTTTCCATGACCTCAGAATTGCTCAGAACATGAGAATGTCAATTAAATGCTTTTGAATATAAAGTCACCATTGAAATGTATAAAATGAAGCAGAATAATTTGTCTTTGCAGGCTCCCCCATGTGATAATGACAAGGCGACCAGTTTCTGTGATGATTGATGGATGGATAATGGAAAAAAACAAAGGGAAGACCTATTGCTCATCAACATCGTGCCACATGATCCTTTATCCACATGAGATGTTTACCATTTCATCTAAAAGATGGCATCTCCAACAAGGGAGCACTCTCTCAGTATGGGACTGTACAGCCAATTAATCATCATACCACATGGGCCCCATCTATGCTTGCCTTTTCGTCAGCTTCTGAGCCTACACTGGTAATGCTTTTCGACTCTTTCTACACTACACAGATCATGGCTTTGCTGCTGCTTGGCTTGACTCTATCTCTGATGACAGACTACTTACTGACACCTTTTATAAACCCTCTAACTCTCAGAGCTATTTTGGCTATACTTCTTCCCACTCTGTCCCTTGTAAAACTTCCATTCCCTTTTCTCAGTTCCTCCATTTCCACCACATCTATTCTCAGGCTGAGGCTCTTCAAATCTGAGATGTCCTCCTTCAAAGAACGTGGTTTTCCTCCACCACCATTGATACAATCCTCACCCGCATCTCCTCCATTTCCCATATATCAAATCAAATCAAGTTTAATTATCATTCAAACCATACATAGATACAGCTGAATGAGGCAGTGTTCCTGTGGGGCCAAGGCGCAAACATTCAAAATAGCAGGCAAACTGCAAAATAGCAAGTAACATAATTCCAAATAGCAAGCAAAGAAGCATATTCATTCAAGAAAAAAAAAACATATATGTAGTCCAAGACCCTGAGCAACAATGTCCAGCAATCGATGGTACAGTTTCCCAGCAGTATATAGACACACTCAATCCAGCCTGTCGTTCCATCGCTTGATCAGGGAACGGCAGTACCAATGGGCGAGGCCAAGCCCCAGCCAAGCTAGGCCATGCTGTAGCACTTCTGTGTCTCTCACCTGGTCTACAGTAGCAGGCAAGACCGAGGCTTGAGGCCTAGTCTTTGCTCCAACCGAGGCTACACAGCTCCCATGTCGCTTGTCCCTTCACCGGACAGGGGTAACGTGCCTGCAGCAACTTACATTATCACTGTCTAACAGAGTTTTGTGACTACAAGTGAAATGCCCGAGACAATCTCCCACAGTTATACTGCACCAACTTCAATGTTTCAGTTAGTGGGGAACACACAGTCTGCAGCCAGGTCTGCTCCACCACACCCAAACAGGCTCCTCCGATATCCTGACCGTCTCCTTTCCCGACATCCCAACTGGCCCCTTCGATGCCTTGGCTGTCTCCTTCTCCAACATCACGGCCCACCCTTCCGCAGCTGACGCAAGCCCAGCTACTCCAATCAATGAGCAGCTCACTGATGGAGTAGCCCTGAAATACCCAATGTTCTTGGAGTAGAATTGTCTCTGGATCATAAAAAACACATTTTATGAAGGAAAAAACATCTTTGGTAGGACACCGAGAGGCTGCTGCATTTGCACACGCTGCCATCTTACCAGTAGTCATTGTCTCTCCCCCCGCCACCATAACAAGGGTTCTTCTTGTCCTTACCTACCATCCCATGAGGCTCTGCATTGAGCGCATCTTTCTCCGCAGCTTCTGCCATCTTCAACAGTATCCTACCACTATTACATCTTCTTCTTCCCCTCCCTTGTCTCTTTCCGGAGGGATTGCTCTCTACGTGACTCCCTTCTCCACTCATCCCTTCTCTCCTGGCAGCAGGTAGTGCTGCTATCTCATCTCGCCAGTGATTGGCTTTGAATCTCACCTCCAATGCTATCTGTGTTGAGTGTTGCATATCCTTTGACTATTTGGATTTCCCCTGAGAGTTCTAGTTTGTTCTCACATCCCAAACATGAGCTGGTTTGTAGGGTAATTGCTGTAACTTACCTCTAGTCAAGGTAACGTGAGAGAAACTAAGTTACCGGGAAGCATGGGAGAACAGGATTGATTGGATTGCCCTGTGAGTTGGCATTAATTGCACTAGTAAACATAATCACAAAATTCTGATCTAGTTTAGATTAAATATTTTGCTTTCAGTTTGATAACACATTAGATTATTTCAAGATAGGGTCTCTTTTGTGCCACATTTGATACAGGATTAGTACAACACAACCTTGGCTGTGGTTCTGTCAGAGCAGGCGAATGGGAAGGAGTACGCAGAATTTCTGGTATTATGTTTTCCATCTGTATGTATTGAGTGAGTTGAAATTTTATCTTTTCTGCAAATTAAATGCAATTCATCATTCTTTAATATGTCCTTTCATGATTCCTTAAACAGGAAAGTATGCACCAATAAACTGGCACAGTATAGGAAGAGCTATCTGAAGTTTAAAGTGCTCTATGCAGCACTGGTTAACACAAATGAGTTCCTTGCTTTGGTTCCACTATGTTTTATTGTGTGCAAAGAATGCAGGGCAACCTTTGAAGAGACTTAATAAAATGGGCTGCTAATTTAATATTCAATCTTTTGGTTTCAATTCATGGAGTGCATTCAATGGGAAGCATTAAAGCAATCAAAAAAGCAATTTAATTTCTATCATAAAATATTCTTCAATATTACAATGCATGGGTGTTTGAAGTTTTACGCAGGAAGATGAAGAATCAACTGCTCATGAATCATAATAGAAAAACAAAATATCAGGCTTGTGGGAAATCTGAAATAGCCACAAAAAAAATTCTGGAAATGCTGACAGGTCAGGCACCAACAGTGGAGAAATGAACCAAAAGTTAATGTTTCATGTTATTAGTTGTTCCTCAGAAGAAGAACAAAGCCATTTGTCATTATTTTAACAATGTAGTCTTATTATTTCCTTGAGATTTTCCAAGGATAGATTTCTAGGGCTGGCCCATTTGCCTGTGACCTTGCATTCTGACTATTATTAATTCTTCCTCTTTAAGAACAATATACAGTACAGTTAGAACATCAATTTCTCGAACTTCTGGTAATTGCCCCACCCCCCTTCACCATTCCCCATTTCAATTTCCCTCTCTCAACTTATCTCCTTACCTGCCCATCACCTCCCTCTGGTGCTCCTCCCCCTTCCCTTTCTTCTATGGTCTCCTACTCTCTCCAATCAGATTCCCCCTCCTCCAGCCCTTTCACCAATCAAATTCCCAGCTCTCTACTTCACCCCCCACCCCCTCTCCCAATTTCACCCATCACCTATCAACTTGTACTTCTTCCCTCCCACCACCTTCTTACTCTGACTTCTCATCTTTTTTCCCAGTCCTGATGAAGGGTTTTGGCTCAAAATGTCAACTGTTTCCTCTGTTCCATAGATGCTGCCTGGCCTGCTGGGTTCTTACAGCAGTTTGTGTGTGTTGCTTGGATTTCCAGCATCTGCAGATTTTCTCTTGTTTGTACAGTACAGTTCTGATTGCCACATTACAGGAAGGATGTAGTGGCTTTGAATAGAGTGCAGAAGAGGTTCATCAGGATGGTGTCTGGTTTAAAAAGATTTAGCCATAACAAAAAGACGAACAAACTTGGGTTATTTTCTCTGGATGAGAGCTGATGGGTGACTAGGTGGAAGTATGTAAAATTACGGCACAGATGGGGTAGATAAGGTCTTTTTTTCAGAGTGGAACTGTCAAATACTGGAGGTCTTAGCTATAAGGTGAGAGTAGAAAAGTTTAAAGGAGATTTACAAGGCAAATTTTTTACACAGAGAGTGGCAGGTGCTTACAGCACACTGCGAGAAGAGGTGGTGTAAGCAAGTGTGATAAAAGTTTATGAACAAAGTTATTATTTTCATGTCACAAGCATTCAGTCCAAATGACCTATAACACTGTTGGTGCTCCGCACCATCACTAGAACACTTCCCAGCGTTCCACATTGAAGCTTGACTAAATAATCTCCTTGGTCATTTGGGATCATCACATGGTCTGGTAGTGTCTGACTGTTGTACACGGAAGTTCCAAAGTTCAATGAAGTCCTACTTTTGGAACAAAGTGCAATGCATCAATACAACTATGTTATGTGTTTAATATATGACCAATGAAAAATTGTCCCCCCACAAAATGAGAAGTAATGTTTATTCAAATCAGGAGGTGTAGTTTTTGATTTAGAAGCACATGTTTCAATAACAGAAATCTAGACCCTCTTTTTTCTAAAGTGCTGAGACACAGGATCACCAGAACAGAGCGGGTATCGCTGCTGCTCGGGTTTGAACCTCACGCCCAGTGCTGTTGTACGGCGTGTGTATATTCTGTGACCATCTGGGTTTCCCCTGAGAGTTCATATTTGCTCCCACGTCCCAAACATGTGCTGATTTTTTAGGGTAGTTCCAGGTTCAAGTTCAAGTTCAGTTTATTGCCATTCAGCCGTATGCATGTACACCACTAAATAAAACATTTCTCCTGACCAACGTGCACAACACAGTACTTATAACCCACACCCACAACACAATAAGTAATATCACTACAAATAAATTTACAAATAATAGGGTGCATTTATGACACAAACTAAAAAGTAAATAGTGTAACGCATTTCATATGTGCTGAGACGGTATGATGACATTCGTGTGTGGTGGCAGGGAGCTCAGTCGTCTTACGGCTTGGGAAAAGAAGCTGTTTTCCATCCTAACAGTTCTTGTCCTAATGCCACGATACCTACCCCGAGTCCAGGTAGTGTGGGAGAAAATATTAACTGGGAAATATGTGAGAGAATGGAATGGACTGGATTGCACTTCGAGCCTGCAGTGGCTTGATGGGCCAAATGTCCTTCTGCCTCATAAGAAACTATCAAAATGAAAAATCTCAGGACTAAGGTTAATTGACTTTTGTTTGGTATGTGTCTTAAGGAAGATATAGAAAAACAAAACTTAAATACCGATCTGATAGTAATCTAAATAATGGATGGAACAGGACAGATCTTTACCACAGTAGGTTCAAGGGTTACTGAAGCAATATATGTTGCAAGGTGGCATAAGGGGTTAATAGCATTTTTATCTCCATAAAGTGGCATGGAATCCAACCCTCACTGAATAAATTGAGGTGTCATTTCTCCATTGGATGTTATGGCTCAACATGAATTGAATTGAGACTTCCTGAGCCAAGTTACTGGCAGGCATAGTACAGGCTTTTGCCAATGCTTACTGTGAACGGTGCACCAGTGTCTGAGACAACTCATTTACCACTGTCTCTCGTCACTGTATGAAAGCAGCTCACCTCTGTTTAGTACCTTCCCACAATGGCCTGAATGGGATTTGGGGCTCTCCACACGGACAGCCAGACATTCACAGTCCCGAGCTGAGCTGTGAACAGAGAACAAAAAGTACTCTGGCCGAGTCAGAGCCCCTCTGTTGTTTCCTCTCTTGCAGGCAAGCCTTCACCTCTGCATGAACCCTATTCAGTCCTATTCAGTTTTCCCAAATGCTACAAACAAGCTGTTCGGTAGATAGCCTGCAGCATATTCAGTAAACAGCTGCTAACTATAACAGGATGGGGCAAGGGTGGTCGTTGCTCATAGGTTGTCTGTTAGGTTGCTGTTGGTTAAACTGGGAAAACTTTGGGTAAAAGTGTCATGTATCAGTGAAGTGAGTGGTTATTGTTATTTAGGTGCTGATGGGGCAGCAAACTCAGTCAAGGGGCAGTTGCGTAGTTAACTGTTGAAGCCTTAATAAAGTTGCACTTTCCACTTCCAGCTTCACAGGGGCGATGGCTTCCCTCTGCTGCACTGCTGACTTGCACTGACTGTGTTTGCTGAATCTGTGCGGTAGACAAGATCAAAGACTGCCGCAGTTAATTATTTCTTATTATTTCAATAATGAGTAGAACCCTTTTAATAATCTGAGATTTGTTCATCCCTGCCAATCAACCAGTCTTACTAAAAAAATTACCAATGTGGAGATTTGATTCTTCAACTATTCATTGTTTTTTATGTATTTGAAAATTATCAAAATAGATTTTTTAAAATTCTATTCCCCCTCTTAATCCAGCCTTTCTTTTCATCTGTCTCTTTCTATATCTGACTGACACAGAATTCATCCACTGTAAATAATACAAAGTCATTAATCAAGGACTACACACTGTAATGCTCTGTTCCCTCCAGTTCCTAATGTATGCTGGATATTTATTTGGATAGGGATGCTATTTTATCAGCATTTGATGCCAAATTTCCCAATACACAAAATTCACATAAACCTGTCCACAGACCTCACTGGATGGTCATTATTACAAAATCCAGGCCATTATCTTACTTTCGAGTAGTCACCCATAAATCGAAAGTGCAAAATTTAAGAGTGATCCCTTCTTCGTAGACTTTCAGCTCCTCACATCTGTGCCCTGTTTTTGAAAGAGCTAGTCACATCAGGCCAGCTCTTTTTTCATTGCCCCAACCTTTTTTTTTCCAAATGTTAACCCCAATTCCCTTCAGAAAGCAGAAATGGAATCTGATTCTTTTAGCCTTTCAGAGAATCTACTCTAATTGTTAACTTAAACAGTCTGTTGGCAGTACCCTGCAAGTTGAGCAGCATCAGATGGGGAAAAGGAACTGTGAATGTTTCAAGTCAAAACATGCTTCAGGATTTGTGCCTTTACTCAATGTTGCAAAAACAAAGGAGCTGGTTGTGGATTACAGGAGGAATGGAGACAGGTTAATCCCTATTGATATCAATGGATCCGGGGTTGGGAGGGTGAACAGCTTTAAGTTCCTCGGCACCCACATCACCGAGGACCTCACATGGTCTTTACACACCAGCTGTGTGGTGAAAAAGGCACAACAGCGCCTCTTTCACCTCAGATAGTTGAGGAAGTTTGGTATGGGCCCCCAAATCCTAAGAACTTTCTACAGGGGCACAATTGAGAGCATCCTGACTGGTTGCATCACTGCCTGGTATGGGAACTGTACCTCCCTTAATTGTAGGAGTCTGCAGAGAGTGGTGCGGATAGCCCAGCGCATCTGTAGTTGTGAACTTCCCATGATTCAGGACATTACAAGGACAGGTGTGTAAAAAGGGCCCAAAGGATCATTGGGGACCCCAGCCATCCCAACCACAATCTATTCCAGCTGCTACCATCCGGGAAGTGGCATCCCAGCATAAAAACCAGGACCAACAGGCTCTGGGACAGCTTCTTCCATCAGGCCATCAGACTGATGAACTCACGTTGATTTGAGTGGGCTCTGTTACGTTGACTGTTCTATTTATTATAAATTATTATAAATTACTATGATTGTACATTGCACATTTAGATGGAGACTTAAGATTTTTACTCCTCATATATATGCGAAGGATGTGAGAAATAAAGTCAATTCATTCAATTCATTCATTCAATTACCTGCATGTGCTAGAATGAAAATCTCCCCAACTTCTCTCAGGTATCTTGTGCAAATTACTTTAAATTTGTACCCTCCTCTTAATGCAAATATATACTTACAGCACTTAGTCTTTAAAAAGTCTGTACCATTTTGAAATATCATTGCTCTTCAAAATGATCAACTAATAATTAATAAATTTTCAACTTCAGGTATCCATGCAATGCCACACATTTGTAAATGTGGCAGAATATATGCAGACACATAAAGAACAGGCAGAACATTTTGAGGAAACTTCAAAGGAACATGCATCCTGCTGTTTGAGGTATCCATTGTGGGTAAGTTATTATTACTCTCTTTTCTGAGTTTAGAAGGTTGTCAATTTCTGCTTCAGGACATGACAGCAGGCATCCTCACTGAGGGAAGGGAGCGATGTTGAAGGCAACATCGTTCAGCTGAGATGTTAAATTGAAACATGTTCCGCCAGCCAAGGTGAGGTGAAAAGATATCACAGAATGAATGAATGAAGAATTGGGTGCTCACCTGGTGTTCTTGTCCTTACTCAAAATATAAAATGAATTTTCTGGTTACTTATCTAAAGGTTGCTTGTGGCAGCCTGTCTGTACTAGATTAATGGTGTATTTCTACCAGTCGGAGTATTTAAAGAGAAAGTAGTTATACTTTTGAAAGAACAGTGAATTCTAGGTTATGGGAACAGGCACAGGAAAAAAGGAAGGTTGGAGCAGATCAGCTATGATCATATTGAATGGTGGGGCAGGCTTGAGGGGCCAAGTGGCCTACTCCTACTATTCTCTTCCGAACTTTCATGTCTTCATTTATAAGCAGAGCTTCAGTAGTTGGTGAATGCTTTGGGCAGGTCTGTAAATCATTTAGATGAATGTAAGTTCTTTTGCTTCTCAGGCACTGGTTGTGATTAATAAACACTAACACATCGCTATATATATTGAAGGAGATGGTAGGTTTTCTCTATTTTCACACTACCAAGTATAAAGAGATAGATGAAGTCAGCCATCTGTAGGTTTTCCAGAAGCAAAGATCTAGTGCCTAAACAGTATTTTCTGTGGTTCAGTTTGGTCAGTACTTTTGACTCTCAATCAGCAGGCCAGGTTTCAAGACTATTTAAAGGACTTGAGTCACTAAGCTGGCATCCCAGTGACGAGGGAGTGCTGGCTTTTGAAAGAGGCATCAAAGACTTCAACTGTCTCTATAATGGACTTCATAACACTACTTTATATGAAAGCATAAGAGCCACCCTTGGTGGCCCAGTAACATAAACACCAATCAAAATCTCAATGGATTATTTTTTTTCATTTCCACATTGATATTTATGAGAGTTTAGCGTATACAAAATAGCTGCAATATTTCCTTTATCATAACTGGGTGTTCATTTTATCTCCTGAGCCATGGGAGCCAAAGTCTCCAGGTCTGGATTTTTCCTTGGGGTTTTCCCCATGAGTGGGTACAGTCACAAGACAGCAAAGGTTTAATATCAGAGTTTTCCTTCTCCTAGATGAGCTGCCAACTATAACTGACAAGTCCCATCTGCCCAAAGTGACCTGTCTTTCCCCTTCTCCAGTCAGTAGAAATAGCTCTGCCGGACTTAGTAGCTAAACCACACATGAAGGTCGGGAGCTGGACTTGGTTGTCAGAGGCTATTTGTTTCCCATGCTATTGGGAGCATTTAATAGGTAGTGGGAGTTTATCCACACTACTCCCCCCACCCCCACCCCCACCCATCTATGATAATTTAAGGAACCAGGACAAAGTACAAAACAAAATTTTAAAAAAGGCCTAAACTGACACTATTTACTTGCAGCCAGTATCTGCAGTGGGCACAGAAACGAAAGATAAACTGCAGCTGAATGCCTTTTTGTGATACACAAGCTAAGTCTGGCTATTGACACAACTCACTAAAGATGAAGGTTAAATTCCTGCTGTGTGGAACAGACCCATTGTGTAGCTCTTTCCCTGGAGGCTGTAGAACTATCAAAGTACTGCCTTACAGAGTGGGAGCACTTAACTTGCTTAAAGTTTAATTTCTAATAACTCCTTGGTAATTTAGAGAAAATTAAGTAGGTATTCATTACTCTAATTAAATATTAATGACACTAACTAGTAAGTGTCCAAATTGATGAAGTGATTGTTAGTAATTCAATATCCATTATATACGGTCTTCATTAGAGATCCATTGTGTGCACAAATGTGATTAGCTGTAGATTACAGCAAACAGTGCTGTGCTGGTTAGTCAAACTCTGAATCAGGCACACGCGAAAAAAAGGCTCCAGTCAGACATGAGCAGTTAAAGGAAGGACCTCTGAAAGTCTACCCTGGACTCTTCTTTCCCAAGTTTCAGAGATTATTATGAGAAATGACTAATGTGTAAAGAGGAACTGCAGATCTCTCTGACATTTCTGATTGTTTCTCCCTCTGCTATCCCTTTTAAAGAATGTTATTGTGTGACCCCTCTGTTCAATGAGGGAAGCTAGACTCTATAGAGCTGCAAACTCAGTGATGCTTAAAGAGCAGCTGTGGCAGTAACAATGGCATGCAACAGTGGCATAGCTTCAACACTGTGAAAGTTTTTACTTGGAGATACAGCACAGAACAGGCTCTTCCAGCTCAACAACCTCACCATCCATCTACCCAGATATTTAACCCTCGTCTACTCTCAGGACAATTTACAATGACCAATTAACCTACCAACTGGTATGTCCTTGGACTGTGGGAGGAAACTGGAGCACCAGGAGGAAGTCCATGTGGTCACAGGAAGAATGTACAAACGTCTTACAGACAGAGTCAGAATTGAACTCCGACACCCAAGCAGTAATAGTGTCGTGCTAACCGCTATGTTGTCATGCTTAATAGGACTGCTGTTGTATACCTTCAACACAGAAGTAAAGAAGGGAGTATTGCACTAAAGATTGGTTGTAAAGAAAGTATTGAATGAAGTAGAGTCAGTAAGGTTTAGGAAAAAAATAGGAGCTTAGCGATTAGGCACTGTGATGAGGTTCCCTGTTTGTGAAATGGAATGTTGCCAATTTTCAGATGTTTTAAGGAAGTTCACTTCTGGGATCTAAGCCCACTTCTTGGTCACTCTACCACTTCAGGAATGTGAATCAATATGAACTCAGTGGCCACTTTATTAGGTACACCTGTACACTTGCTCATTAATGCAAATACCTAATCAGCTAATCATGTGGCAGCAACTCAATGTATAAAAGCATGCAGACATGGCCAAGAGGTTCAGTTGTTGTGCAAAATAGGGAAGAAATGTGATCTAAGTGACTTTGACCATGGAATAATTGCTGGTGCCAGATGAGGTGGTTTGAATATCTCAGAAACTGCTGATCTCCTGGGATTTTCATGCACAACAGTCTCTAGAGTTTACAGAGAACTTTGTAAACAAAAGCATCCAAAGAGCAGCAGTTTTGTGGGTTGCTAATGAGAGAGGTCAGAGGAGAATGGCCAGATTGGTTCAAGCTGACAGGAAGGTGACAGTAACTCGAATAACCATGCATTATGAAGGACCCCATGCACCCCTCATACAATCTCTTCTCCCTCCTGCCGTCTGGGAAAAGGCTCCAAAGCATTCGGGCTCTTGCGACCAGACTATGTGACAGTTTCTTCCCCCAAGCTATCAGACTCCTCAATACCCGAAGCCTGGACTGACACCTTACTGCCCTACTGTCCTGTTTATTACTTATTGTAATGCCTGCACTGTTTTTGTACACTTTATGCAGTCCAGTGTAGGTCTGTAGTCTAATATAGCTTTCTCTGTGTTTTTTTTTATTACGTAGTTCAATCTAGTTTTTTGTACAGTGTCATGTAAACCATGGTCCTGAAAAACGTTGTCTCATTTTTACTATGCACTGTACCAGCAGTTATGGTCGAAATGACAATAAAAGTTGACGACTTGACTTGACTTGACTTGATTACAACAGAGGTGAACGGTGACCTGTTAGAGGGTAGAAGATGATGAGCGGCATTGATCGTGCGGCTAGGCAGAGGCTTTTTCCCAGGGCTGAAGTGACTAAGATGAGGGGGCATAGTTTTAAGGTGCTTGGAAGTAGGTACAATACAAGGGGGGTGTCAGAGGTAAGTTTTTCACACAGAGTATGGTGGGTGCATGGGATGCACTGCCAGCGATGGTGGTAGAGGCGGATACAATAGGGTCTTCTAAGAGTCTCTTAGATAGGTACATGGAGCTTAGAAAAATAGAGGGCTCTGCAGTAGGGAAATTCTAGGCAGTTTCTACAGTAGGTTACATGGTCGGCACAGCATTGTGGGCCGAAGGGCCCGTAATGTGCTGTAAATTTCTATGTTCTATGTCCTATGTAACAGTGGTCTGCAGAAGAGCATCTCTGAACATACAACACGTCAAACCTTTGCGTGGATGGACTACAGCAGAAGAAGACCATGAACATATACTTAGTGGCTATTTTATTAGATACAGGAGGTACCTAACAGAATGGCCACAGTGTAACTCTCCACTTTCATCGAATCGTGCTCCACTTACAGCCCACCTCATACATGCATGTCAAAACACCTATCTACACTAATCCCATTTGCCTGCATGAGAGTAAGAGAAAGTGTGTGTGTGCGTAATAAAGAAAGAGAGAGGGAGGGAGAGGGAGAGAGAGAGAGAGAGAGAGAGAGAGAAAGAGAATTCATACAGCGCGGAAGCAAATCCATCTGTCCAATTGATCCATGCTGACTAAGATGCCTATCAACGCTAGTTCCATTTGCCTGCATTTGGCCCATATCCCATTGAAGATTACCTATCCATATCCCTGTCCAAATGTCTTTTAATTGTATCTGCCTCCACCACCTCCTCTGGCAGCTTGTTTCAGATATTTGCCCACTTTCATGTGAAAGACGTACCCCTCAGATCTCTTTTAAATTTCTTCCATTTCATCTTAAACCTGTGCCCTCTAGCTCTCCATGGGAACAAGATTCTGACTGCCTATCCCAGAGGTTCCCAACTACGGACCCTCTCAGTTACTGGGAGGGGTGCATGGCATAAAAAAGAATGGGAACCCGTGGTCTATTCTATCAATGACCTCATAATCTTACACATCTCTGTAAGATTACCGTTCAACCAATAAATATAAACATAGCCTTTCCAAACTCTTCTTATAGCTACAGCCCTTCATCTCAGCAACATGCTGATGAATTTCCTCTGCTTTTTCTCTGTTGCTACCACATAGGGTGATGACCAAACTGTACACAATGCTCTAAGAGGGTCTAACCAATATTTTGTACAGCTGCAACATGAGGTCCCAACTCTTGTCATCTATGCCTGGTCATATATGAAGGCAATGCTTTTTTGCTCTACTCTATCCACCTGTGTTGCCACTTTCAGGTAACCATGGGCTTTGTACACCAAGGTTTCTCAGTGCATCTTCATTGCAGAGAATGGTATGGATTGAGAGGTATGAACACAATGAATAAGTGGGCGCCCTCCAGTCTCCTCACTCTGAGAGCTTTGGACTACTAGCAACCTATATAGATCAGGGGGAACCATTGGAAGTAGTGTCTCGATATTTACTGTGTATTGGAATTGGTTAAGACAAAATACAAAAAGTTGTCCCACAAATTAAGTGTTCATTTTTCAAATGTCTGGGAATGGCTTTCTCACCGAAGCTGCCTTTACCATACCTTTTCTTTCACATCAGAGTTCATTGGCGCTGATTTAGCCTTCCATGAACAAACTGTGATAAGAAATGTGGCAACCAGTCTATTAGTGTGGTCTTTCTCATTTCACATTTTAAGGCAGACTTTGAGCCTGATGACCTTGACTAGTACAGCCCATGACTAATGTTTCTACCTCTTCACCACTCTGTAGTCGGGAGTCAATCACTGGCAGTGCACTTCAAAGGGTTCTCTGCATCCCACAGACAAAACGTAGGACAGTTTCATGGCAGGTTCTTTTTTTCCCAGATTTCTCAATACTTTCATACCACTGATTACTTGAAAGTATTTCTGATGGAAAGTCAAATCAGTTAGCAGGCACAGCCGCAAGAACTACCCTTGGAATTTGGCTGCAGTGTGGTGACCTGACCAGAGCTGTCAAGGCAAGACATTACGTGAAAGCTTGGTAAAAGTGTGCTTCTGTTGAACCCACTCTAATGGAATGCAGACCAACAGCATGAAGAGGAAAAAGCAACCAGAGGGGCATCTGCTGGAATTGCAAATAGCAGCATGAGTTAAAACCAATCACCGCAGCCTTCGTCCACAAGGTGGCTAGTTGTCTGGAAACTTAATATGAGCATGGTGAACCGAAGAAGCTGAAGTATCAGACATGCGAGCGAGCATTGAGGGGGTGGCAACACAATGACCACAATGTACAGCAATGGACTTTCTACAAATTTGTTTTTAAACATAAGCAATACAAAAAATATATAAGAAAGAACAGAGAACAATAAAAGAGTCCATTGTTGTACATAGTGGCCGTAGTCTTTCTGCATTGAAGTAGTGATTATGCTTGTGCAGGCTGGTTCCAGAACCAGATAGTTGAAGCGAATTAGCTGTTCAGAATCAGAGTCAGGATCAGGTTTAATATCACTGGATTATGTTGTGAAATTTGGTGTTTTGCAGGAGCAATACATTGCAATATGTAATAATAAAAACTATGACTTACAAAAATTATATAAAGCAATTAAATAAAATACGTAGTGCAAAAACAGGAGGAAAAAATAAAGAGGAAGTGTACCTGGGTTTATCGTCCATTCAGAAATCTGATGGGAGAGGGGAACAAGCTGTTCCTGAAACATTGAATGGCTGTCTTCAGGCTCTTGTATCACCTCCTTGATGTAGCAATGAGAAGAGGACGTATCCTGGGTGATGGGGGTCCTTAATGATGGATTTTTTGAGGCACCACCTTTTGAAGGTGCCCCTGATGCTGGGGAGGCTAGTACCAACGATGGAGCAGGCTGAGCTTACAATTTTCTGCAGCTTTTTCTAATCCTGTTCAGTGGCCCCGCCATACCAGACAGTGATGCAATCAGTTAGGATGCTCTCCACGGTACATCTGTAGAAATTTGCGAGTGTCTTTGGTGACACACCAATTCTCCTCAAAATCTTAATAAAATGTAGCCTTTATCATGCTTTCTTTGTAATTGCATCATTATGTTGGTCCCAGGTTAGATCTTCAGAGATGTTGACACCCAGGAACTTGAAACTGCCCACCCTTTCCACAGCTGATCCCTCTATAAGGACTGTTGTGAGTTCCCTCAACTTCCCCTTCCTGAAGTCCATGATCTTACTGACATTGTTGTTACAACTCCACTCAACCAGCTGCCCTATCTCACTCCTGTATGCCTCTTCATCACCATCTGAAATTCTGCCAGCAGTAGGTGGGTTGTCGGCAAATTTATAGCCATGCCTAGACACACAGTCGTGGGTGTTGAGAGAGTAGAGCAATGGGCTAAGCACATATCACTGAGGTGCACCAGTGTGGATTGTCAGCGAGGAGATGTTATCTCTGATCCACACAAACTGTGGTCTCCTGGTGAGGAAGTCAAGGATCTAGCTGCAGAGGGAGGTACAGAGGACCTGGCTGATTAGAACTGAGGGTATGACTGTATTGAATGCTGAGTTGCAATCAATAAAAAACAGTTTGATGTAGGTACTTCCAAGACCGAGTGGAGAGCCAGTGAGATTGCACTCACTGTAGACCCATTGTAGACATTGTAGTGGGTCCGGGTCCTTGCTAAGACAAGAGTTGATTCTAGCCATGGCCAACCTCTCAAAGCACTTAATCACAGTAAATGTGAATGCCATTGGGTGATAGTCATTGAGGCAGCTCACCCTGCTCTTCCTGGGCACTGGTATGATCGTTGCCCATTTGAAGCAGATGGGAACCTCTAACTGCAGTAGTGAGAGATTGAAGATGTCTTTGAACACTCTCACCAGTTGATTGGCACAGGTTTTTAGAGCCCTACCAGATACACCATTGGGCCTGACACCTTGCGAGGATTCACCCTCTTGAAAGATGTTCTGACACCAGCCTCTGAGACAGAGATCACAGTGTCATCAGAAACTCCAGGGATTTTCACAGGTGTAGTTTTATTTTCCTTTTCAAAGTGGGTATAAAAGTCATTGAGCTCATCTGTGAGTGTAACATCACAGCCGTTCATGATGATAGGTTTTGCTTTGTAGGCAGTAATGGCCTGCAAACCCTGCCAGAGCTGAGATGCATCTGATTATGTCTCTAACCTCAATTGAAATTGTTTTTTTGCTCTTAAAATAGCCTTCCATAGTTCATACCTGGACCTTGTATAGTTCTGGATCACTGTTCTTGAATGCCACAGATCTAGTCCTCAGCAGACTATGAATCTGCTGGTTCATCCATGGCTTTTGGATTGGGTATGTCCTACAGCGCTGCATCCAAAATGGTGGGTGTGAGCCATGTTTCCATGAAGGAAAATACACAGCAATCCCTGATATCCCTCTGCTACAGCAATCTTGCTCTGCGGTCTTCAATTTTATTTTCCAGAGACTGCACATTCACCAGGATAATCAAGAATGGGAGTCTTAGGCCTCTGTATTTCCATTGTACCTGTAGACCCGTACTGAGTGTACTACCGTTTTCTTAAAGAGGAACTGCACTCATGACCCGAGTCTGCCATCCGAGGTTTGTCAATTTTGAGTATCAATAAATTTCTTAAATGGCATAAAATGATGCTGCTTACTGAAGTACCCTTGGCTGTGACCTTGGGATTCAACTGTAGTATCCCTATGCTTCCAATGATTCCCATCGGAGCTACACACAAAGAGTTGCCAATTGTCAGTTCCTTCTTACTGGACTTCAACATTTTCCTTGTAATTGCATCTTTATGCTGAGCCCAGGACAGGTCACTTTGGCAAGTGGGTTCAGAGGTGCCCAGATAGCTTGCACACCAGGACTAACATCTATGGTTTTAATAAGGTGACCAGGGTGAATGAGAAATCAGTAAATACTGTTTTATTACCAGGGTGAGCTAAAGTCCAGAGAGGAAAAACATTGAGGATACCAGTGAAACTCTCCACGAAGTAACTGGTGTCTGCACATCAGTAGAGGAGAGCTTGGCTTCAGCTATTGGGTTGGTGAGATGAACTTCCAGACAGAAGGAAATTCAATAAGTTCAAAAGTAAATTTATTATCAATTTAACATAAAGTTATTACATATATGTCACCCCATACAACCCTGAGATTTATTTTATTGCTGGCATTCACAGTAAATACAATGAAACACAAAAGAATAATGAAAACCCGCACACAACATAGACAGACAACCAATGTGCAAAAGACAACAAACAGTGCAAATACAAGAACAACAATAAAAATATATATAAATAATAAATATCAAGCACGTGAGTTGTAGAGTCCTTTGAAATAGGTATTGGAATCAATTTGGTGTTGGGGTGGGTGAACTTATCCACTCTGGTTCAAGAGCCTGATGGCTGAGAGGTAATAGCTGTTCCTGAACCTAGTGGTGTGGGACTTCAGGCTCATGTACCACCTTCCTGATGGCAGCAGTGAGAAAAGAGCATGACCTGAATGGTGGGGTTCCTCAGTGATCAAATGCTGCTCTCTTGCGACAGCGCTCCTCGCAAATGTGCAATGATGGGGAGAGCTTTACCTATGATAGACTGAGCTGTATTCACTACTTTTTTGTAGGCTTCTTCATTCAAGGGCATTGGTTGTTTCCATACCAGAATGCGATGCAACAAGTCAGTATACGCTCCACCGAGCATCTATAGAAGTTTGTCAAAGTTTTACATGACATGCCAAATCTGTGCAAATCTCTAAGAAAGTAGAGGTGCTGCTTTGCCTTCTTAGTAATGCCATATACATGCTGGGCCAAGGACAGATTCTCAGAAATGATAACATTGAGGAATTTAAAGTTGCTGACCCTCTCTACCTCTGATCCTCTGATGAGGATGGGCTCATGGACCTCTGGTTTCCTCCTCCTGAAGACAACAATCAGCTTCTTGGTCTTGCTGACATTGAGTGAGAGGTTGTTGTTGTGGCACCACTCAGCCAGATTCTCAATCTCACTCCTACATGCTGACTAGTTATCACCTTTGATTTGGCCAACAGTAGTGATGTCATCAACAAACTTAAATATGGCATTGGAGCTGTACTTAGCCTCACAGTCGTAAACATAAAGCGAGTAGATTAGGGTGCTAAGCACACAGCCTTGTGGTGCACCTGTGCTGATGGCGATTGTGGAGGAGATGTTGTTGACAATTCAAACTGATTGGAGTCTGCAAGTGAAGAAATCAAAGATCCAGTTGCACAAGGTGGTTTTGAAGCCAAGGTCTTGGAGCTTATTGAGGGAACGATAGTGTTGAATGCAGAGCTGTAGTCAATGAAGAGCATCCTGATGTATGCATCTTCACTGTCCAGATGTTCCATGGTTGAGTGAAGAGTCAACGAGATGGTATCTGCTGTTGACCTGTTGAGACGGTAGGAAAATTGGAGCAGATCCAAGTTGCTCCTCAGGCAGGAGTTGATATGCTTTATCACCAACCTCTCAAAACACTTGTCACTGTGGATGTAAATGCTACAGGACAGTAGTCATTGAGGCAGGTTACCATGTTCTTATTGGGCACCAGTATAATTGAAGCTTACTTAAAGCAGGTGGGTACCTCAGACTGTTGGTCAGCACAGGTCTTCAGTACTCAGCTAGATACCCCATCTTGGCCAGATGTTTTCCATGGGTTCACCTTCTCTCATGTCAATGTCAGAGACTGAAATCACAGGGTTGTCAGAGGCTTTGGAGTGTCACGAAGGTGCCTACATGTTTTGTTGGTAAAAATGAGCATAAAAGGCAGTGAGCTCATCTGAGAACAAAACCTTGTTGTCACCTACGTCGCTTGGTTTCTTTTTGTGGGGGGTGATAGTATTCAAGCCCTGCCACAGCTGCTGAGCACTCTTTTGTGATTCAAGTTTGGTCCAGAGTTACTACTTCGCATCTGAGATGATTTTCTGGAGGTCATTCCTGGACCTCTTGTATTTTACTTGGTTGTCAGTCTGGCCACCACTGAATTGTCCTTTAACAGTTTGTGGATCTCTTGGTACATCCAGGGCTACTGGTTGGGGAGGGCTCTGAATGATTTTGTGAGGACACACTCATCCGTAACTGTGTCATAGGACCGTGGCGTATTCATTCAGATCCTCTAATGAGTCCTTGAACAAGGCCCAGTCCACTGACTCGAAGCAACCCCATAGCTACTTCTCTGCCTCCTGTGGCCACCTCTTTGTTATCCTTACCTCTGAAGCTTGCTCTTTAGCCTCTTCCTGTATGCAGGTAGGAGCAGAACAGCCAGATGATCAGATTTCCCAAAACATGGTTTAAGGATCAAACTATAGACATTCTTAATCATGGTATAACAGTGATGGAGTGTGTTAGGACCCCTGATGCTGCAGGTGAGACGTTGATGATAACTGGGCAGAGATTTCTTCAAACAAGCCTAACTGAAATCCCCGACAAGAATTTGAATGGCGTCGGAGTAGGGTGTTTCTTATTTGCTAATTGTGACATTCAATACCCTGAGTGCTTGCTTGACATCTGCCTTTTGGTGGTAAGTAAACTTCAGTCAGGATCATAGTGGAGAACCGTAGAACGAACAGCACAATCAATCAATGTTCCAGGGCAGGAGGACAACAGTGCAGCAAGACCGCTACGTCTGAGCACCACAAAGAGTTTATCATGAAACACAGATCCCACCTTTTGTCTTCAGACATTCAATAAATGTATAGGTTGTGAGCATAAAAGACTAGCAAACCAAGAAGGCAATGAGCACTAATGGGATTATGTGAGGACTCCTATACTTACGAGGCAAGTGTCAACTATTCATAAACAGGACGCTCACCACAGATTTAAATATTTTCAAAAATCAGAGATTTCCAGTGCTAACTGTTCAAGTGCCCATTAGCAAGAGATGTGCATGTTTTCTTCACCATGAATGGCAAGTAAAGCAGATACTGGTGTACAATTATAGTGAGATTGTCGGGTGGAAGGTGACCATTGTGGAATCTTCTACAGAGATTACCAAAAATTGTTATTGAGATTACCAGAGATTAAGAAAGTGTTACGGAGCACAGCACCAAGCAAGTCAGAAATGTAGATCAGGGTGAGATGTACTGGAGTGATGAGCAGTTTTATCAGTAGATTGAACCAAGAGCAGAATAAGGAATCCGGATCTCTCCGTGCATTTGAATCATTTAGAATTTTCATCACCCCATATGGAAGTGAACTGTGCAATTCATTTAGATCACACAAGAATGTTAGGACAACACTGGTACCTTGCTGAAATCATTGGGTTGATGGCACGTGAGAAGGTTGATTTGTATCCGTGGTTGGTGCTCCCATGTTGGAAGGAACTACAAGTCTCAGGAAAGGGCATATTGTCCACAAGACTTCTACTGTTCATGAAGTGTCTGAATGGCCTGAGCCAGACTCATTTTGATGAGGACTGTGATGTTATGTGGCAGTAATATAGAAAGACTTTTAAAATTCCATGTATGGTGTTACCCCAGGCCTGGAAGTAATAATGTAAACCCAGTAAGAGGGAGAGCAGGAGAGACTGAGAACTGTGATTGATGAGTTGTGTGCTCTTAAACCTACCTAAGGAGGGAAAATCAGAGTGAATCGAAGGAAAATTCCATTGCACATAGGCAAGCAAAAATAAGAGTTGCAATTTGGAGCAAAGGAAAAATGATATTGATATTTAAGAAAAAAATTGTTGGAATTTTTATTGGGCTTGTGATATTTGAGAATATTTTGGAAACCAAATTTATATTTCCGTAGTAGACTATGTTAAGTTTTAGCAGCCACTATTGATATTAAGAAATACATTTGATATCCAGTGCTCATATTTATGCTAAATTAAATTAAATTAGTTAATTTGTTTTATTACGTAACATGTACCAATGGATCAATTCATTACAACAGCGCATTGAGATAGTACAAAGTAAAACAATAACAATGCAGAATAAAGTGTAACAGCTACAGAGAAAGGGCAGACAGTAAGGTACAGGGCCATATGAGGTAGACAATGAAGTCAAGAGTTAATTTTATTGCGCTAGTGAACCATTCAATAGTCCTGTAACAGCAGAGTAGAAGCTGCCCTTGAGCCTGGTGATATGGGTTTTCAGGTTTTTGTATCTTCTGTGCAATGGGAAGGGGAGAAGAAGGGAATGCCTGGAGTTGGTGGGATCTTTTGATTATGCTGGCTGCTTTACCATGGCAGGGGGAAATGTGGACAAAATCCATGGTTTTCATGATATGCTGAGTTGCATCCACAACTCTCTGCAGTTTCTTGTGGTCATAGGCAGAGCAGCTGCCATACCAAGCCACAATGAATCTGGGTCGAATGGTTTCAAAGCTGCATCGAAGTGGGTGAGGTCAAAGGAGACATGCCAATTTTCTTTAGCCTCCTGAGGTAAAGATGGAGGTGTGACGATAAACAAATAAAACAGCAGATGAAACTAAAACAGAATATGCTGGGAGAACTCAACCAGTCAAGCAAGATCTAGTGGAAAGAGAAACCAGTTAACAATATAAAACTCTGATTAGGTGCATCTAGAGAATTGCATTCTGATCACCCCATTACAGGAAGGGTGTGGATGCTTTGGAGAAGGTGCAGAAGAAGTTTACCACGATGCTGTGGGATTATAGAAGACTTATGCTATAAGAAGAAGTTGGACAAATATGTGTTGTTTTCTCTGAAGCAGTGGAGGTTGAGGGGAGATCTGATATTCTTTATAAGATCATGAGAGGAAAGGTAGAGTAGATAGCCTGCATCTTTTATCCCAGGTCCAATAGGTCTTACACAACAGGACATGCATTTAAGATGAGAGAGGGTGTGTTCAAAGGAGATGTAAGGAGCAAAAGATGTAGGCAAAAGGGATTGGTTTGTGGGCTGAAGGGCCTGTTCCTGTGCTGTACTGTTCTATGTTTTCAATTCAGAGTCAATGATTCTTGACAGGAAGTGTTAATTGGTTTCTCTTTCAATAAACGCTATTTGATTTACTCAGTTCTCCCAGCATGCTCTTCTTATTTATTGGTAAAGATGAGATGTGTGTTATCTGTGAAATGTGCAGTTGCACAGGTCGTCATCCATTGGCTTTATTGGCATCAGGGGTTATACAGTTGAATTGTTTTGTCTCGGTTGTACTTTAGTGGTATAGTTGAGAAGATCATAAGTAGATTATATTTAGCTAAATTTATTCTGAATGGATGTCTTATGAACATTACTTGTATAATTTATATTTCCTCTTGGTGTTTAAGAGAATGATTTAACATATAAATTGTTATTATTAATGTGGCTTCATTACTTTTTTAGGGAAAGCATTGTAGTATAGATCATGTGTGTACATTATTTAAGAAAATGGCTTCTGATACATTATTTCTATCAAGCACTGCAGTTACCTCAGTGTTAGTTTCCATCAATAATGAATGTTTGACTAGAAATTCTGTCCTGTCCATTTGCCTTACTAAATAGCAACACTGAGAAGAATTTACTGAATCTCCATGGTATGTCACTTCCTTGAAGTGTAAGGACTGTGCACTCTATAAAAGTATCTGATTTATTATTATCCACAACAATCAACTCCTTTGTGTCAACATAACCACGGCCATTTCACTTCAAATACATTGTACCACATTGGCCTTGAAGTGTACTGGGACTTGCTGAAAACATGAAAGATGCTTCATAGATTTTGGCTCCTTCGTTTTCTGTTTGAGTATGATGCACAGCAACTGTGGGAATTGAAACGTAGCTTCATTTGCACAGTATGTGTATATAAAGCATACACGTACTCGGCCTTCAACGGCACATTTTTATCTGCTGTAAGGATGGAATGGTACTGAGGGAATATTGTACGGGCCCCCTGTTGCCAAGAATTCCCTGCAATACTGATATCCTGCACCAATTTAGAACGCTGGTAGTGAATTCTCAATAAATTTACTATAAAACTGAACAGAATAGTGACTTAAGTTACAGATTAGAATGGCATAGACAATAGCCAATAATTAATCCACCTTCAGCAGTAACAACTTAAATCTGTCTTCAGAGGGCCATACCTGTCTTTTATTTTAAGTATGATCTTTGCAGTTTCTTTTGAAGGATAATTTTATATTCAGTTATTGAAGTAGTGATTCCAACCATCACATATATTCAGTGAGTACAAGAATGATCACAAGTGATGAGAATAAACAGTGAGATGGCCTTAAATGCTCAGAAATCTCCAGCTTGCTATTTACTAGGTATATCTTTAACTTCTCTGATAGATATTGGTGTATGGCTACCAATGTGTGCCAAAGTAGGCTCAACAACAACACAGTGCATTTACATAGAATATTTAATTTAGTCAGATGTGCTGAAACATCTCAAGAGAGTTTATTTGTACAGAACTAGCAGAGCCAATGAGACTGGGCTGCCAAGTGTTCAGCAGAAGTTTTTGAGGTCTTTCTTTAAGGAGAGAAGGATAGAATGGTGGAGGGATTTATGACCTTAGGCAGTTTGTCAGATACAGAATAAATGCACTAAAACCTAGAGTTACCTTACAAGAAGGATTGCATTAATATTTATTTCAAATCTTATTTTATGTCCATAATTATAATGTAAAATATTCCACCAACACCCTCTGCCAGTGCAAGAAACGTAACACTGAAAATCTGTCAATGGAATCATTAATAATTGCAAATAATATCAAATAACAGTATGGGTACAGTTGTTTATTTTCCTTTAAGATGAAGAGTTGGAAGTACTAAATTCTGATATACATAGCTCGAGAGAAAACCAAGCAAAACTTAAATAAATTTGGAATTACCAATGGCTTGAGTTGTGGGCAGAGCTATGTTAATGAATATTTAGATTCAATTGAGGATTACATACATGATGATATTCAGAAAAGTGTGAAATGATACACTTTGGAAGATTGAACTTAAGATGAAATACACGGTGAATGTCAGGATTCTTATCAGTGTGGAGGAACAGAAGGATCTTTGAGTACAAATCCCTCAAAGTTGCTGCACAAGTTGATATAGTGGTTAAGAAGGCGTATATTGGTCTTCATTATTCAGAAGATAATACCGAAGCTTGCATTTTTCAGTGCCTTTAACCTAAGATAGAGACCACAAGACACCTGAGCAAAACTTCATCAAAGCAGCAGGTTTTGAAGTGCAGAAGGAAAGGATGCATAGAAGAAATATCCAAGAATGAATCCTCTAGAGCATAAAGTCTCCAAATGAAGAGCATTGTGTACATCTTTCCTTCAGGCCCTTCTTTGGGCAGATTGAGGGGATAGGATGGTTCTAGGTTGGAGAAGTGACACATTGCTGTTAGTAAAGAGGAGACAGAAAAAAGACAAGTGTAATAAGCTTGAGTTTGTTAGTATTAACACCATGCTTGTGTGAACAGACAGACGAGAGACTTGGATTGCATAGTTGAAGATTAGAAGAGGCAGTTACTGAGCAATGGAGCAAAGTAAGGATCTCTCAGGCCGAGAGTCCTTTGGTCTGTATATTAATATGCTTAAGTAATATTCTTTTATGTGAGGATTTAATTTATCAAATTAAATATTAATAGCGATCAGTCAGCTTGCATAGAATTGGTACTGTATTACAGATTAAGTGAAAGGGAAAACATGCTTATTTTTGATGGCTTCGGAAAAGGGGTCGCAGACAAAACTTTAATCTTCCCAAGACAAGGACTACATCTGCTGTGCTTGTTCTTACTTTTTGATTTCAAGTTTGCAGAATTTTTATTTCCCACTTTTATTTAGCTTTACGACTGTCAATTTAGTGGCAGTGCAATTTATGCAAGTGACAAAGACTCAGCATTAATTACGCAGCAGGCATGAAGAGAGAGATATCGAAGCTCATCAAAGGATAATTATGCATCCTCATCTCAGCTGCAGTGATAGTTTCAAAAGTTAGTTGCTGGACTCAGTGGCTTTGCAAAATACATAGGGCCTGTGTCTGGAATTGCCATCAAATGTAACCTAGTCAGAGTTGGAAGTTAATGTCCAACAGATCGATTTAACATTGAGAGCTTAGAAAGAGGGAGAGGTCTCTTCATTTTCAGATTTGAAAAAGTGATTAGTCTATCAAAACACGAGAGCATGTCAACAAGATTAATGAGATTGTGTCCGGTGACATCTGCTATACTTAGCCAAGCACACAGCACAGATATTCCCGCTCGAAGGAATGGAGATACAACATGCAAATTCTAATCTATATGCAGATTGGAGTAAGCGAGGTTAAACAGTGTGATACATCATGAGGTTTAATACAGGAATCTGAGACCACAGAGAATGGCACTCTCACATTCTGGAATTTGTATTTAAAAGCATAGTATGTTTACATTTCTCTTTCTCGACTCTGTGGAAAAACTTTGCATTAGATGTAAAGCGACGTGGTGGGTCATAAACCTGGCATTTCTGCAACTTGAAAATACCTCAAATCATTTTAAAGCAATGAAATGACTTCGAAATGTTGTAACGTGGGAAATACTGAAGCCAATTTCCACACAGCAGTAACATAGAAACACAAGTGAAATAAATAACCAGGTCATATTGGTAATGAGTAGACAGAAGAATGTTGGTTTGAATGTTTGGGAACTCTCCCCTACAACCTCCGAAATGCACTGGGGGAAGTTTTGTATGTTGAAGAGCAAATGACACATTGATCTTTATCTCATATCTTTTCCAAACGATGGTACCTCCTGCAGGAGTAACACAAAACCTGAACTAATCTGCCAGTGGCCTCCCGCTTCAGAGTAAATGAGACTGCAGACGATTTATAAGTGATTAGGTATGGATAAAACTTGATTTACATGAGCTCGAGAGGCTGAACGGCCTCTTATTCACATATAATGGTATAGAAACTCAAAATGAAGAGTCACATTTTACTGCAAAAGTGACCCAGCAATAGATAAGCTCAGTGCTTGTACAGAGATGCAGTTAGGTCCTTTGATTTAAAATGGAACTGGGCTGATCAAACAGACCTGAGGTGCATGTTTTCAGCTTCAAAACTATACTAGTTAGAACGGTTCTGCATCATCTTCTCTTGGGTGGCCACTAGGGCCCATAAAATGCAGGCACAGTGGCTTCTGGATAATAGAACTGCTTTCTATAGGGGTATCAGTGAGTCAGTGTGGCATTGTCACTAGTATCATTAAAAGGAGTGGACCATCCTGTGACAGGCCTCATCTGTGCTTTCATCAAGGGGAGGTACCTCGAGCAAATGGCACTGCACAGAAACTCACCCTGCAACTGATCAAACTCTGGAGATACTGTATCAGTTCAATATTAGGATACGAAAATCAGAAAGCTAACTAGCATGGAGAAAATTATTGAAAAGGAGTTTATTAAGCAGCTCTCACTTTTCTGATAGCAGGCACAGTGGCAAAGCTAACAGAGCCAAGACCTCACTGCTTCATGACCCAAGTTCAATCCTAATCTCTGGTACTGTCCATGTGGAGTTTGCACGCTTTCTCTGTGACCATGCTAATTTTCTCCAACATCTGAAAAACATGTGAGTTGGTAGGGTAATTAGGTCCTGTAAATTGCTCCTAGTGTGCAGATGAGGAGTGGCAGCTGGAGGGAGCTGATGGGAATATAGCAAAAATAAAATGGGTTTGGGCAGGATTACTATAGAGTGGGTGTTTGATAGTCACTGTCGACAGTGTGCCAAAGAGCCTATTACTGTGCTGTATCTCTCTATGACTCTAGGAAGTGAGCAATAAGATGAAATGCAGACAAGAGGGGATATGATAGATTAACAAACTGAAGAGCTTGTGCTCGTCTTTTATCTGTTATTATTTTCATTCCTGACCTCTTTCCCAGTGTATAAAACTACTTTTCCTGTCTGCGTAAAGGTAATTGAATCACCTATTGCTCTTCTCAGTTTTAATTTCTTGGGGCCAAATTGAAATGACTCATCGATTTTTGCCAAGGTACAAGAGTCCTAGGTATTAATGAAGCACAATTCCTATCTTGACCTGGTGCCTGTGCACACTTTGGTGAGGAACTGCAGCTTTACATTCAAGTGAAGGAGCCCTTGTTAATTTTTGTCTTTCTGACCCATTGATACCAGGGCCATTGCAACAGCCCACACGCTATCCCAGGTGATGGCATAAATATCAATTTCTCCTTCAAGTAAACAAATTTCCCTTCCCCCTTCCTTGATTCTCCACCTTGACTATTTACCTCTTCTCACCTGCCTATTACTTCCCCCTGGGTTCCTTCCTTCTTCCCTTTCTCCTGTGGTCCTCTCTCCTCTCCTATTAGATTCCTTCTTCTCCAGCCCTCGACCTTTCCCACCCATCTGGCTTCCTGCTAGCCTCCTTCCCCTCCTCTCATATTTTTATTCTGGTGTCTTCCCTCTTCCTTTCCAATCCTGAAGAAGGACTTCGGCCCGAAACATCGACTATCTATCGATTTCCATAGATGCTGCCTGACGTTCTGAGTTCCTCCAGCATTTGGTGTGTGTTACCAGGTGAAACTTGCCATCCTTATCCAGATGGGAGAGTTTGATGTCCTGGCCAATGTGTGCAATGTAGCTTTACTCTCCAAGCTGTAAACAGCTCAGTTGAGTTTCATTTCATTCATTAAAATTTAGTCAATGTCCAGTAAAAGTATTGTGTAGAGCTGGTTTCGTTGGCATGGAATGATCAATGTAGTGAGAGGTCAGTGCAGAGGCTAGATTTACAAATGGGAAGTCAATGGGTAAGAATCCCTTTCAGTTATCGTATCAATCCCTAGATGCCTGTGTACACTGTAGTCATTGTTAGTCGTACATATAATGGGGCACAGGGTGGGGGCAGGAGGGACGGCTTGATGGGGGTGGGGGAACCGCCATGAGTTGTGGTTGTGGCAACTGTCTGAGAATATGCATAAAGCTTGTTTGCAGTTTGATTAATTGGATCAGAATTCCAGTCCAGTCCAGAATTATTCCATTACCATCACTTAAAATTATGCAGGACATCTGCCAATGGGTATTTTGTCATTAATGAAGCTCATCCCTTAAGTAAGTCCAGCTGTTCGTGATGTCTTTTGCTTAGTTAACGTTTAATCCTTTCCCAACACTCTGTCTGGAGATGAAAGCATGGCTCTATTTGAGTGATTTTTGTCCTTTTTTAATATCATTAGTCACATGCAAATGTGGACTCAATAGGGGTCACTTTTGGCTTTGTGTTAAACAGCCTACAGCAATTCAACACCCCATGTTACATCTCTGCCCATTTTTATTTTCTTAGACATGATGGAGGAGAAGTAAGGCAGTATGCTGAAACACTGACCTGTGTGTGACAATGTAGTACAGTCAGTATTCAGCATGCACCCACCCTCTGCTAGTTTGCAATGTACTTTGACAAATCTTTTCAACTGTACTGTTTTCAATTATCCTACTGAATGCTACTCAGCAGTAATAATTTACCATTTTTGCTATTGTTACTAACGCTCCCTCTGGAAGTACCCAGTTTTCCTGGATTACAAGCTATTCCACCAGCTGCAGCATCACAAATTTAAGTTCAATCCCTGTGCAAACTCACCTGCAGGACTCCAAATACAGGATCCTTTTTTCTCTTTCTGAATCAAGGGCACTTTTGGTCAATGCTGCTGCTCAGCCAAAACTGAGGAAAATGTTGACCAATATCCCATTAGCCTGTTAAATTGAACCAAAGAAAGCAGGAGCTCAGTACATAGGGACACAGAACATACAGCCTGTGCATGGGCCAAATCAAACAGCATGATGGAGATCTGGAATCCTTTTCCCAGCTGGAAATATTACTGCACAACTACGCAGAGCAGTTCAGAACTCCGTCTGGAGTGTTATGTACCATTCTGGTCACCATGCTATAGGAAGGAGATGATTGCACTGGAGAGGATGCAGAGTAGATTCACCAGGCTGTTGCCTGTATTGAAGCAATTCAGTTATAAGGGGTGACTGGAGTTACTAGATTTGTTTTTCTCGGAGCAGAGGAGGCTGAGGGGTGACTTGACAGAGGCATATAAAATTACAAAAAGGACAGAAAAGTAGCAAAAGTTGCTTTCCCACAGTTGGAGTGTCTGAGACAGAAGGGCATAGGTTCAAGGTGAGAGGCGTGAGAAAAGGTCCAAGGTTTTCAAATCCTCAGGACATTGAAGGAGCATTGAGGCAAGTACTTGAATTGCAAAGGGATTGAAGGCAATGGACAATGATGTGCATAACTGAGATCAGTGTAGAAAGGTACAAGGGGCAGCATTCATACACTGGGCCAACAGGCCCGCTTTTATGCTGCATGATTCTAAGAAACTCTGCCATGGACAGTTCCAAGCCTGGCTGTGAAAGGAGGAGGGTTGGGCATGGAGGCTAGCAAACCTCATCCTGCAAAAGCCCAGAGCTACAGAAACACCAATAGAAGCTCCAAAGACCTCATCTTTGGGCAAGGAAGGATCTTCAAAGATAGTCTACACCTGGGGACAACTTGGAAGACTGGTCCAGGACAGAGGGACTCTGGTGGGCTGCTGTTAGTGCCCTATGACCCAGTAGGGGTGGCAAACTTAAGTAAGGAAGTAAGTACAATTCTAAGACCCCATGACTCCATGACAACCAAATTAAGTCAACAGAGTTAAGGTACAGATCAACCATGGTCCAGTGGAATGTGGAAATCAAACTGAGGAGCTGTGTGTTCTGTTATCAGTATTCAACTGATGAGAGAAAATTCTCACTTGACCTGAGACAACATCATGGGCAAACATATGTTATGTTTTGTAACTCCATAAACTTACTGAAAGAAAAACATGGAAAACCGGCAGAAGTGTGTAGACAAAATGCTGGTGGAACGCAGCAGGCCAGGCAGTATCTATAGGAAGAAGTACAGTTGACGTTTTGGGCTGAGACGCTTCATCAGTACTAACGGAAAAAGAGGGGGGCATCTGAAATGATAGAAGACGGGAAGGAGAGGGATGAAGCTAAGAGCTGGAAAGGTGATTGGCAAAAGGGATACAGAGCTGGAGAAGGGAGAGGATCATGGGATGGGAGGCCTACAGAGAAAGAAAGGGGGAGGGGGAGCACCAGAGGAAGATGGAGAGCAGGCAAGGAGTGATTTGAGAGGGACAGAGAGAGAAAAAAAGAGAGAGAAAAAAAGGAAAAAATAATAAATAAATAAACAAGGGATGGGGTAAGAAGTGCAGGAGGGGCATTAATGGAAGTTAGAGAAATCAATGTTCATGCCATCAGGTTGGAGGCTACACAGACAGAATATAAGGTGTTGCTCCTCCAATGTGAATGTGGCTTCATCTTGACAGTAGAGGAGGCCATGGAGTGACATATCAGAATGAGAATGGGATGTGGAATTAAAATGTGTGGCCACTGGAAGATCCTGCTCATGGAATTAAAATGTGTGATATTCCTGATGAAGGGTTTCAGCCCGAAACGTCGACTGTACTTCCTATAGATGCTGCCTGGCCTGCTGCATTCCACCAGCATATTGTGTGTGTTGCTTGAATTCCAGCATCTGCAGATTTCCTCGTTTGCGAGATGTGTGTAGACTTTGTTTTTACTTCAGTAGGGCCCACCCATATGACATGGTGGTGTAATGACATAGGCCATTTATGCACTTCGACATATAACTCATAATGAATTATGTAAACAAATGAGTGCCTAATCAAATAGTATTTTTACAATATTACTCATATATTACTGAAATATTAAATACACAAGATTTCTCCCTGCTTAGCTATAAGCTTCAATTCAATACGAATGCGTACATACTCTATATATATATATACACACACACTACATTATATGATATAACTACTATATACAGATATCCACAGC
Source organism: Hypanus sabinus (assembly GCF_030144855.1). NCBI lineage: Eukaryota > Metazoa > Chordata > Chondrichthyes > Myliobatiformes > Dasyatidae > Hypanus > Hypanus sabinus. The sequence goes on from NC_082739.1 coordinate 38,750,044, forward strand.
ATAGTAAATTTTAAGTTGTCCCATTCAGGCCTACAGATTTAATCACCGAGGAGGATTTCTTGCTCTCGTGGGATAATACCTTTGCTGAGAAGGTGAGGAGGAGGCCACTTTGCTTGGCTGAGACTTGTGGCTGTGAAACAATCTTAGGTTCTGGGGCCTCCTTGGCAGTGGTTGTAGAGGTTGACTCTGGGACTGTGAGAAGTGGTTCTGAAGTGCTGAACACCATTCTTCTCGAACAATTGACTCTGCTCTCCTCAACTGATTATGTTTCATCTCCAGATGATATTAGATGCAATCTCCACTGTGAGGAGAGTGGTCCAGTTCTGTCCATAATGTTTCCAAGTATCCACTTTTGATCACCTCAGTAGCACCTCTGCTAGTCCAGGAGTGAAACAGCGAGCCTCCTTGTAGGAGGAGCCCTCAATTAGCCTCAGCTGTTTGTCCTTTTGAGATTGGGTTTGAGCAGATCCAAGCATGAGCACAAAGGACAACCCAGGAACAGCATAATTGGGGAGTTGTTGGTTGTGAGTGTGTGCTGCATTGTGATATGCAAGAAGGAAATTGGTGAGCTTCTGACTGAGTGTTAGTATAGTGTGTTCTGCTGACATTGCTCACAAGGCATTCTTTAGACTCCGGACAAAACTTTCCACCAAGCCATTTGAAGCTGGGTGGTATGATACAGATGTAATATGTCTTATTCCATTCATTTTCAGGAATGACTGAAACTGTTCTCCCACAAACTGTGGTCCATTGTCACTGATTAAGTGTTCTGGAACACCATTCTTTGAGAACAGGCTTATCAACAGTATGTGAGGCTGTAGTGGAGGCTGTTGGTAACACTTCTGGCCCCATTGTAGCTGCATCCTCTACTACCAAGAAACATTTGCCCATGAATGGTCTGGCAAAATCCACATGAATCCTCTGCCAGGGCAATGCAGGCCGTTCCCAGGGATGGCGAGGTATTGCCCTTGGCAACTTCTGGACGTGTTGGCAGCCCAAACAGTGCATGGCGATCTGCTTGATCTGCTGACCTATCCCAGGCCACCAGACAAAGCTTTGAGCCGATGGTTTAATTTTGACAATGCCTAGATGACTGGCGTGTAGCTCCTCCAACACTTCAGCTCTCAGCTTAGATGGTACAACAACTCTCAATCCCTATGTAAGGCAACCACCATCAAGGGCAAGTTCATCCCAGCGCTGGTAAAATGAGAGAAGTGGGATTCCTGTTGCACACTCCAGCCATTTTGGGTGGCCGTGTAGACCTGAGACAGTGTGGGGTATTTTCTGGTTTCCCTTTGGATCATCTCTGCCATAATAGGGAGACTTTCGATTTGCATTAGAGAGAACACGTCAAGAGATGTGTCCTCTTTGGTAAAACTTTCAGGTATTTTCTTTTCCAAGGGTTAACAGGATAATCCATCAGCATTTCCATGATTAGTCATCCTTTTGAATTTCATCTTCTAATTGTGTCCTCCAAGAAACAGAGCCTATTTCTGCATTTGTGCAGCTGCTGCTAGTGGAACACCCTTCTGTGAACTGAAAGTGGACACTAGTGGTTGATGATCAGTGGTGAGGGTAAACTCTCTCCCATACAGATACTGGTTGAAACGTTTTATACCCCAAATCAGACTCAAGGCCGCTCTGTCAATCTGTGTATAATTTTTCTCTGCAGCAGTAAGGAAATGTGATGCAAAGACTGTGGGGCATTCACTTCCATCACTCATAACTACACCTGTACCATAAGGGCAGGTGTCACAAGCAAGCTTTACAGAACAACATGGGTTATTATGTGCGAGTACAGTGTCTGACATCATCGCTTTCTTTGTCTTTTTGAAAGCCACCTCATACTGCTTTGTCCATTGCCATTTCTTCCTAGTTTTCAATCTGTAGTAATGAGTTGAAGGGGTGGAGAACAGTAGGCAGTTCTGTCAGGAACCTGTTACAATAATTGACAAATCCCAAAGAGGACAGCAACTGTAGCATGTCTTTTGGCCTAGGTGCATCCAATACTGCTTGAATTTTCTTGGCACATTTGTGTTATCTTTGTGTGTCAATGGTGTGACCACAGTAAGTGATGCTTTGTTTAAGGAATTCACACTTGTTGTATCGTGCTCTGAGCCCATAGTCTTCTAATGTTTTTAACACTGTCTTGAGATTTTGGAGATGTTGCTTGTCATCCTTACAATTAACAATGATGTCATCCAGGTAGCACAGAGTACCTGGGAAACCTTACAGCACCTGATCCATAGTTTTCTGCCAGAGGGCAGGTGCAGATTCTACTCCAAAAATGAGCCTATTATAGTGATAAGCCCTTTGTGAGTGTTTATGATGAGGAATAAATTGGACTGTTCTTCCATCTCCATCTATAGGTAGGCCTCAGTTAAGTTCACTTTGCTGAAGTGTTTTCCTCCAGAAAGGTTTGCAAAGGTATCCTCTATCCTGAGCAGAAGGTATTGATCTACTTTCAGTACTGGGTTGATGGTGACCTCAGAATCACCACAGGTCCTGACAGACCCATTCTTCTTGGCTACTGGGACCACTGGTATTGCCCATGTGCTCCACTCAACTTTGAAATGAATTCTCTCAGCCTCCAAGTGGTCCAGCTCACTGGCTACTTTTATCACGGATGGTATAAGGAGCTGAAAGGACTTTGTAAAACATGGGTGTGGCATTTTCATTTAACACTATTTTATCCTTGATATGTTTGAGTTTTCCAGTGCCATCCTCAAACACTGCTGAGGCATCATCCAGTACCTTTCTTAATTTGCTTTCAGTTGACTCTATTGCAGGGGATGTGGCATGCAAATGGTGGATAGATCTCTGATCAAGTTGTAGTTGTCTTAGTCACTAATGACCCCATGATGCTGGCCCTTTTGTTTTTACCACATACAAGCCCAATGTGACTTATTGCTTGTTGTATTTCAAACGTCATTCCCACAGGAGCTATCTTTTCTCCAGTGTAAGTTATTAGTTGGACATCTGCAGGCTTCAGTTCAGTATCTTTGAGACACCATTCAAACTCATTGTCTGGAATGACTGAAACAGCCGAGCCAGTGTCCAATTCCATCTTAATTAATTTGCTGGTGTAAGCCATATTGCTTGTCTCTTTAGTTTTCACACTGTAAATCTCAAGACTATTCAGTCCTGTGTCACTCTCATCATTATAAGATTTTTCATCAACAGCATGCTGTCAAGAGGGGCCGGATGGACCCAAACGCAGGACACAGGCACTGAAGTACTAGGGGGAGGACAGGATGGGGATGCCATGGCACTTAAGGGTAGCTGGGGTTCAGGCAGATAGAGTTCAGGCAGGCGGAGCGGAGCAGCTCCCGAAGTCCAGGTTCAGGTAGACAGGCTCCTAGGGTTCAGGCAGGTCCCGGGGTTCAGGCAGGCAGGCAGGCAGGTCCCCGGGGTTCAGGCAGACAGGTAGGCAGGTCCCCAGGTTCAGGCAGACAGGTGGGCAGGTCCCCGGGGTTCAGGCAGACAGGTAGGCAGGTCCCCGGGGTTCAGGCAGACAGGTAGGCAGGTCCCCGGGGTCAGGCAGACAGGTAAACAGGTCACCGGGGTTCAGACAGGCAGGTAGACAGGTCCCCAGGTTCAGGCAGGCAGGCAAGCACTCAAGGTTCAGGTAGGCAGTTCCTCGAGGTTCAGGCAAACAGGTCCTCGACGTTCAGGCAGGCACACAGACAGGTCTAGGTGATGATAGGCTAGCAGAGAGCCCTCCCTGGGTGGGCCGCATGTATACCGGGTAGGGGTGCCTCCCAGGCGGAAACACAGGAGGCCTGGGCACGACGCGGACCCCTAGGAGGATGCAGGCACTATCCCAGAGTTTGGGCGGAACAGAAGGAGAGGGCAGAACCCCCGCTGGGACACGGCCCATCGGCCGGAACCGCCCAACAGAGGCAAGGGATAGGAACAGGCAGAACCCCCGCCGGACCACGGCCCATCGGCCAGAACTGCCGGACGGAGGGAAAGGATAGGAACAGGCATAGGTCCAGGTGGACCAACACAACAGACATGACAACAGGAAAATTCGGAAACAGCCGGCAGACAGCACGACCGTGCGAAACACAAAACCGAGCGGAGAAGCGGGACCAGCGCATGGGAAGAAAGGTGGGAGAGCGGACCAACCTGGCAGTACTGGTACGGGGCAGAGAAGCATGATGAAGAATAGGTCTGAGCCCGGGCGGGATAACAGAATGAAGAGACAAGTTCGGAGCCAGCAGGGAAACAGAACAAAACGACCACCCGTCTGGTCCCAGTCCCAAGACCCCTTATAAACACCTTGCAGCTCAATGAGTTACAGGTGTGCCTCCTTGAACTAGGAGGGTCCTAACTAGATCACGGGTGACGGGAGGGACAACTGCAGGACCCGGAGTCTGGAGCCCCCGGACTGGATCAAAACCCGGAGCGCGGTTCCGGATCAGACCCTGACACATGCAGATTAGTGCTCTTTTTGAAACTGAAGCTTGACTGTTGCTCTTTTTCTCTTCCCTATGTAGTCCATTTATTTTTGTCTGCCTGACATGCTCTTTGTATGGGTCCTACTTTGTTACATTTTCTGCAAGTTTTACCCTCAATCCTTCATTGGTCTAGTATATGTGAGCTCCTGCCTCAAAGGTAACACAATTTGTTCAGCTAAGCAGATTTCTGTTTAGACGCTGCAATTTTGTTCATGCTCATGTTCATTCCTGCCTGCAACACAATTGTGTCTCTGGATGCAGTTTCCAGTGATACAGTGATTTTAACTGCTCTTTTAAATGTGAGTTGTGCTTCAGTTAGGAGTTGTTTTTAATGATTTCTTGTAAGATTCCACACACCAACTGATCTCTCGGTGCATCATTAAGCCTATCTCTGAAGTGGCAAGGCTCGGACAATTTCTTTAATTCAGCCACATAAGCTAAAATGGACTCCCCTTCCTTTTGATTCCATTCATGAAACCTAAAGCATTCTGCCATCAACAATAGTTTTCATTCTAAATGTTCCTGCATTACTTCCACAACATCACAAAGCTGATTTTGGCTGGTTTGGTTGATGCAGTCAAACTTCTTAATAAACTGTATGCTCTTCCATCCATTACATACAGCAACACTGGGAGTCATTTCTCATTGGCTATTTGAACTGGCTACTTCAATTTGCCGATGACACTACATTGGTTGGCCTAATTTCAAATAATAACGAGGCAGCCTACAGAAAAGAAGTCATCACCCTGACACAGTGGTGTTAAAACAACCTCTCCCTCAATGTCACAAAAACAAAGGAGCTGGTTGTGGACTACAGGAGTAATGGAGACAGGCTAACCCCTGTTGACATCAGTGGATCTGGGGTTGAGGTGGTGAACAGCTTTAAGTTCCTCAGCATACACATCACATAGGATCTCACGCCGTCTGTACACACCAGTTGTGTGGTGAAAAAGCACAACAGCACCTCTTTCACCTCAGATGGTTGAGGAATTTTGGTATGGGTTCTCAAATCCTAAGAACTTTCTGCAGGGTTCAAAGGTTCAAAGGTTCAATTTAATGTCAGAGAAACGTATGCAATATACATCCTGAAATGCTTTTTCTTCACACAACATCCACGAAAACAGAGAAGTGCCCCAAACAATGACAGTTAAACATGAGAACCCCAAAGACCCATCCCCCAGCTCCCCCCTCCCATGCATAAGTGGCGGCGAGCCACAATCCCCCCTCCCCACCTGCAAAACAAAAAGCGCACCCGCTACCGAGCACAAGCATGAGCTAAGCGATATCAAAGACACAGGACTTGCAGTTACCCCAAAGACTATCGCAATATATTTGGCATTCGGCAACCCCCAGGTTCAATTGAGAGCATCCTGACTGGCTGCATCACTGCCTGGTATGGGAATTGTACTTCCCTCAATCGCAGGACTCTGCGGAGAGTGATGTGGACATTCCAGCACATCTGTAGATGTGAACTTACCACTAATCAAGACACTTACAAACCCAGGTGTGTAAAAAGGGCCCAAAGGATCATTGGGGACCTCAGTCACCCCAACCACTAACTGTTCCAGGTGCTACCATCTGCGGACGGTACCCCAGCATAAAAGTCAGGACCAACAGGCTCTGGGACAGCTTCTTCCACCAGGCCATCAGACTGATTAATTCATGCTGATACAACTGTATTTCTATGTTATATTGACTGTCCTGTTTTACATACTATTTATTACAAACTACTATAAATTGCACGTTGCACATTTAGACAGATGTAATGTAAAGATTTTTACTCCTCATGTATGTGAAAGATGTAAGAAATAAAGTCAATTCAATTCAAATGTTTTTAAATACTGCTCAATTCAGTCAATATACCTAAGACAGATATCTGCTGTGCAATTGAACTCAACTATTTTTCTAAAGTAGCCAGCCACTTCTGATTTTTTAGATTATTATCATCACCCAGTATTCACTCTTTATGTGTCTATGAATTTTGTCCATTGTCTGCCTTTTTTAACTCAGCTATGCCTCTCCTCTTGTTAAAAAAAAATGCCATGCTTTTTTTCACTTGACCTTTTCTTTCCACAAAATGTCTCACTGCACTCCAGTGGGTAGGTATTTGGCTTGAGTTCATTTTAAAACTTATTTGTCACCATGGTTATGTTTTTTTATCTCCATATGTTAACCAAATAAAAACACGGGAAACCAGGATATGCGTGTAGACTTCATTTTTGCTTCAGTGAGGCTCTCAAATATAATGTGGTGGGATCTTGGTATATGCCCTTCACGTACTTTTACATGTAACCTGTAATGAATTGTGTAAACAAAGAATGCTTAATCATACAATATATTTACAATATTACTCAAGTATTACTGTAATATTAAATACACTACAACAACAAAGAACACAGAGCAATACAGCACGGGAACAGGCCCCTCAGCCCTTGATGTCTAAATGCCTATTAAATATTGGTAATATATCTGCTTCTGCCACCTCCTCTGGAACCTACTGATCTCTGTGTGGAAAAACCCACCTTGCAAATATCCATTAAGCTTTCCCTCACAAAAAAGCAATGTCCTCTGGTTTCCACTTGTGAACAATACTCTTTTAGAGCTTTGGGCACTTAAAGATGCCTTGCAGTTCAACTATATTTTTCACTCAATGCCATTAATGTGATAAAGTAATTAATTAACAAAAGCTATTGTCTATGTCGATAGTTATTTTAGAATGTAAGTATGTCCTGTCTAAAGAAAGGGTCTTGGTAATGGAATGACTAAGTGAATTCAACGTGATACAAGCAGCAAAGATCAAGATGAGTATGAAGGACTTCATACTAACAATTGCCTGGGATCAGCTGTTTGTTCAACTGATACAATTGCTCCTCAGCGGCAGTTTATATACAAAGAATGCTGGCATCAGAAGAATTCCCAAAAAGCTATGAGCAGAATTATTTATCAATTCCATCCTGCGGCAAATTCAAGTGAACTTCAAAGATTTCTTCGCAGCAGCCAGCAACAGAGCACTGAGGGATTTCCAGTAAATACTGTGGATTAGTGGCAATAATATGCCGCCAATCTGAGCTCTTCAACCAAAGGAATCATATTAAATTATTACATCCCATTACATTATTGAAGGTCCCAATTCCAGAATGAGTAAATCTGGTTAAAACTATTAAGACTGTACAACGTGCTAAGTAGCCTCTTCAAGTCAGAATACTACATTGCATTGAAACTAAACTATTCAATGCTGAAAACAAAGACAGAATTCTATTCGCAGCTTGATGAATGCTGTTCTAAAGTGGAGATATTCATAGTATGGTTTTATCCCCATGTTTAAGGCAGACACCAAAATATTCCAATAAGAACCAATACCAAGAATCCTAACCAACATCCTGCACCATATATAACAATTGACTGAACAGCTGCCACATCTGTCTATCTCATGTCTCTTTGGAAACTATAGTGGTATTATTTTATGGAGGGGCTTATAAAATTTCCAAGTAAAGATCTACATTTTCATGCAGAATACTTTTAAAAATATATTTAGCCTTTAAGCACTACATCTCTGGTCTTTTATCTAATTTACTGAAAGATAGGAGTGAATGGGCCATACACGTAAAATCCACAAAGTCCTCCAACATCTTATACAACAATGCCCCCTGACAATAAAGGTCCATGGAAAGACCATCAAAAATGTCGATCACTTCCTTTATCTCAGAAAGTACCAACAGTGCACCAGTGCAGCCTTTGTCCATCGAAAGAAAATAGGGTTTGATGATCAAGACAGTCAGCCCAGTGCAAAACTCTTGGTCTACTGGGCAGCAGAGATCCATGCCTCATGCTTGTCTCTGAGTTATTGATTAGATGCAACAGCACTTTAAAAAACTAGATGGATACTAACAACATATACTTCCTCTGGTAAGTTTAGTGAGCCAACACCAGTGTCTCTCTCAGGCCAACATCCCAGCATCAATGCCCTAGTTACACTGGGCTATCGAAGGCCTGATTTCTGGGCTTTATGGTCATTGAATATTTGCCATCTAACTGCTACTTGCACGTTGTCTTTGCCTGTCAGCTGATCCAATGCACAGTCTTTTCTCCCATTGATTCTGTGGACATCTCTTATCCTATTCTATAAACTCCATGTAGAACATGCATGATTCTTTCAATGGCCTCACCTTTAGGATTTGTCTGTTCATATTCATTGCAGTATTTGCCTCTTTTATGAGGGGTGATTGATAAGTCTGTGGCCTAAGGTAGAAAGAGTAAATTTTAGAAAACCTAGCACATTTATTTTTCAACATAGTCTCCTCCTGCATTTACACACTTAGTCCAGTGGTCGTGGAGCATACGGATCTTGGACCTCCAGAAAGTGTCCACAGCGGGGGAGTGATTGGAAAGTTCGTGGCCTAAGGTAGAAGGAGATGACTTATACAGCTCTCGTTACATGCACATGCAGTTCCACTCTTCGAGTGATTATGCAGAAAGTTTGAAGTTAATAACTCATCAGGGCTGATCGATAAGTTCATGGCCTAAGTTAGAAGGAGATGTTATTAACTTCAAACTTTCTACATAATCACTCAATGAGTTGACCTGCATGTGCATGTAACAAGAGTTGAATAATTCACCTCCTTCTACCTTAGGCCACAAACTTATCAATCACCCATCTGTAGACTTTCTGGAGATCCAAGATCCGTATGCTCCATGACCGCTGGACTAAGTGTGCAAATGTAGGAGGGGATTATGTGGAAAAATAAATGAGCTATGTTTTCTAATATTGACTCCTACCTTAGCCCACAAACTTATCAATCACCCCTCGTACTTTATTAAGATTTAAATGTATTCTCCTGGGAGTTTTCCTGATGTTCTTTGCACCTGCTGAAGGTTCCTGCAGGAGGCATTCTTCCTCAAGCATGCAAGGTGGATGTGACTGGAGTTCAAATAGTCCTCCAAGGATTGGACAAGGAAGATTGTTTCTAACTTGTCAAAAGAATCAGGCAGGATTGCACTTTGGTGTATTCTCAAGGACTCATATTTACAGATCCAGGAAGCACATGACTTTGGTACATTAATAAAGAATAGTGCAAGATGTCTGCACTATATAAGAAAGAATGTCACAGAGTTATACATTCGGACTAAATAATTTATTCATAAAGATTACTATAGTTCAGCTCTACTTAGTTATTCCCCTTAGGTTACAAGACTTGCATCTGCCCGACAATGTGGAATATTTTGAAGTTATTTCTTGTGCATGAAAAGGAAAAATCCAGTCTGACTAATTACTGCCAAATCTGCCTAGTCTCAATCTTCAGCAACATGATGGAAGGTGACATCAACAGTGTTATCAGTAGATCATTAGACCACAAGATGTAAGAGCAGAGTTAGGCCCTTTGGCCTACCGTCCATGCTGAACCACTTAAACTCCCATCAACCTGCACTGGGACCATAGCCCTCCCTACCCCTACCATCCATGTACCTATCCAAACTTCTCTTAAGTGTTGACATCGAGCTTGCACACACCACTTATGCTGGCAGTTCGTTCCACACTTTCACGACCATCTGAGTGAAAAAGTTTCCTCTCATGTTCCCTTTAAACTTTTCACCTTTCACCTTAACACATGACATCTGGTTGTAATCCCACCCAACCTCAGTGGAAAATGCCTGCTTGCAATTACCATATCTATACCCCTCATAATTTTGTTTCTCACTATCAAATCTCCTATCAATCTTCTATGTTCCAAGGAATGAAATTCTAACCTATTCAATCTTTCCTTATAGCTTAGGCCCTCCATCCTGGCAACATTCCTGTAAATTTCCTCTGTACTCTTTCAACTTTATTTACATCTTTCCAAAACTGCACACAATACTCCAAATTAGGCCTCAACAATGTCCTATACATAACATCCTATCTCCTGTACTCAATACTTTGATTTATGAAGACCAATGTGCCAAAAGCTTTCTTCAATCATGGGTAATGTTTTTATTTTCCAGCATCTCTTCATAACTCTTAACCCTCTTACCAATCAAGAACCCTTCAACTCCTGCCTTAAATGGCCCAATGACTTAGCCTCCACAGCCTGCTAAAGCAATGAATTCCACAGATGCACCATCCTCTGGCTAAAGAAATTCCTCCTTATCTCAAAGTCAAAGTAAAATTTGTTATCAGAGTACATATATGTCACCATGTACAACTCTGAGATTCTTTTTCTGCGGGCAAACTTAGCAAATCTATAGAACAGTAACTGTAAACACGACAACAAACGGCAAATGCAGATATAAATAAAGAGCAATAAATAACGAGTGCGAAAGAATCCTTTAATGAGTGTAGTTATACCCTTTGGTTCAAGAACCTGATGGTTGAGGGGAAGTAACTGTTCTTGAACCTGGTGGTGTGAGTCCTGAGGCTCTTGTACCTTCTTCCTGATGGCAGCAGTGAGAAGAGAGCGTGACCTGGGCGGTGGTCCCTGATGATGGATGCTGCTTTCCTGCTACAACATTTCATGTAGATGTGCCCAATGGTAGGGAGCGCTTTACCTGTGATGGACTAGGTCTTATCCACTACTTTTTGTAGGATTTTCCATTCAAGGATGTTGATGTTTCCATACCAGGACATAATGCAGCAAGTCAGTACACTTTCCACTACACATCTAGCTCTCTGGGCGCAGAGCTCAGAAAAAGCGATGCAACAGACTTTTTACATCATAAATCAGCAAGTTGTTTGTTATGTCTCCCCTCTCGCTGTGAAATGGGGTCATCTCTTTTTCCCTTATTAGGGAGAGAGATAGAACCTGTGGTATGTTGAAGTACCAGGTGAATGAGTAGTTTTTGAGGTATGGAAAGTTTGTGTCTTTATTGATGCATGCCTGAGTGCTTGGTGGGGGATGCCAATGCTTTTTTTGCTGGTGGGGAAGGTGGGGGATTTGTTGCCTTGCTGCTGATTGTGTGTGGGAGGAGGAGCTGAGGGGGACTTTGGGGTTCTAACATTTAACTGTCACTCATTCTTTGGTGCACTCCTCTGTTTTTGTGGATGGTTGTGAAGAAAAAGAATTTCAGGATGCATATTGTATACATTTCTGTGACATTAAATGTACCCATTGAAACCTTCTGACATGCTGAATCTCCACAGACTCCTGAGGAGGCAAAGGCGCTGTCAAGCTTTCTTTGCAATTATATCTATACGATGGGTCCAGGACAGGTCATCTGAGATAGTGACACCTAGGAATTTAAAGTTACTGACCCTCTCCACCTCTGATCCTCTGATGATTACTGGCTCATGGTCCTCTGGTTTCCGATTTCTGAAGTCTACAATCAGTTCCTTGGTCTTGCTGACATTGGGTGAGAGGTTGTTGTTATGACGCCACTCAGCCAAATTTTCAGTCTCCCTCCTGTGTGCTGATTCATCACCACCTTTGACACAGCCCACAACAGTGATGTCATCAGCAAACTTGTATATGGTGTTGGAACTGTACTTAGCTACACAGTCATACATGTAAAACGAGTAGAGCAGGGAGCTAAGCACATATCCCTGAAGTGCTCCTACGCTGATGGAGATTGTGGAGGAGATGTTTTTGTCAATCCGGACTGACAGGGGTCTACAAATAAGGGAATCCAGGATTCAATTGCACAGGGGGATACTAAAGCCCAGGTCTTGGAGTTTACTGATTAGCTTAGAGGGGATGATAGTGTTAAATGCTGAGCTGTAATCAATAAAGAGCATACTGATTATGCATCTCTGCTGTCCAGATGTTCCAGGTCTGTGTGAAGAGCCAACAATATAGCATCTGCTGTAGACCTGTTGCTTCAGTGGGCAAATTGGAGTGGATCCAAGTTGCCACTCAGTCAGGAGCTGATATGCTTCAACACCAGCCTCTCAAAACACTTCATCACTGTGGATGTCAGTGTCACTGGGTGATAGTCATTTAAACTCATTTCTCAAGGTATGTTCCTTTATTCTGAGACTGTGCCCTGGGATCTGAGACTCTCGTATTAATGGAAGCACCCTTTCCACAGGCAGTATGTCAATGATGATGGAACTGATGCATTTTGTGGCCTCTTCTCATCCATCCTATCAAGTCCTTTCAACGTTTGGTAGGTTTCAATGAGCTCCCCCCAACATTCTTCTAAGTTCCTGTGATTACAGGCCCAAAGCTGCCAAATGCTCCCCATATGTTAACCCCTTCATTCCCGGAATCATCCTCGTGAGCTTCCTCTGGACTCTCTCCAATGACAACACAGCCTTTGTGAGATATGGGGCCAAAAAGTGTTGACAATATTCCAAGTGTGGCCTGACTAGTGTCTTATAAAGCCTCAGCAATGTCTCCTTGCTTTTATATTCTATTCCCCTTGAAATAGACACCAACATTGCATTTGCCTTCTTTACCACAGACTCAGCCTGTAAGTTAACCTTCTGGAAGTCTTGCACGAGGATTTCTAAGTCCCTCTGCATCTTATGGACTTATGATATAAGATGAGAGGGGGTAACTTCAAAGATGTGAAGGGTGGGTTTTTTACACAGAGAGTGGCAGATATCCAGAATGTGCTGCCTGGGGTGGTGGTAGAAACCTTTAAGAAATATTTAGATAGGCACATGAATGTGAGGAAAACAAATAGATATGGGCATTGTGTAGGCAGAAGAAATTAGTTTAGTTAGCCATTTGAATACAAATTTAATTGGTTTAGCACAACATTGTGGGCTGAAGGGCCTGTTCCTGTGCTGTACTGTTCCATGTTTGATGTTCTCTGTTCTAACATTCAGCCATGGGCTAATAAGTGGCAGGCAACATCCAAGCTACAAAAGTGTTACAGAATGAAATATTTAGCAAGATGGAGTGGGACTAGATACACTTGGCATTCAATGGCATTTCCTTTACCAAGATCCTCATCATCAATGGACATCTGTGGTCCAATGTTGGACCAGCAGAGAGTGGACAAGGACTACCCTGTGTCAGTGAATTGTTGGCATGTTAAGGAATTGGAGTTCCAAGGGGGCAGAAGTAACAATTTCTGATGCCCTGATGCCCCCTTGGGTTTGGAAATTGATGAGACTGGAATTCGAGGCCTAGCATTTGGGGTCCTGCCATTGGTGAGTCTGGAGTTTGCGGCCTGATGTTCAGTAATTGGAAGATCGATCCCAAGGATCAAAGCCTGAGGATGAATTAAAAGTCCAGATGTTGAGGCCTGTTGGCTGGAGCCAAGTGAACGAATCTCTGCAAGTCCACTGTGGAGGTTCGAAGCCCAGTGTCCGCAGGCTGGAGCTGGATACCTGTCTGTGGTTAAAGGACTGTGTTTATGTGTGGGCAGGAGGGAGGAACAAGGCTTGTTTTTGTTGTTGCTGCTTGTTGCTTGTTGTGTTCTGTGTTCTTCTGCCGGGCATTGTGGGTATGCCATGTTGGTGCTGGAATGTGGGCTGCCTCTATTACACCCTCAGGTGTGTTGGTTGTAAATGCGAATGATTCATTTCACTCTATGTTTCAACTTGAATGTGACAAATAAACTTGAGTCTTGAATCTTAAAGCTCGAAAAATGTGAATCCTGATGTACTAATGACTAAAGGAATGAAAGCTTAGAGGATAGAGTAATAACTGAATTGTTGCTTCGTCCCGCTCCGTCTTGAGAAGTCACATGGTCAAATGGACAACATTTTATTGAGAGTCATGATTTATGCTTAGTAGATGTGTAGAAATCCCACGGGAAGTGTAGAGTTGTGTCACTCAGCAGAGTTTACCTTAGCTCTGACCTAATCTTAATGCACACCATTCATTTGGCCATTTCCACCTGCTGACACTGTTCAGATTGTCTCTTGAAGATTATATCCAGACCTTTGCATCCCACATAAGCACAGAAAATTGCTACATATTTGGGAATTTCTGGGAGCATTGACACAATTTTTTACAGCTTGCATTCTCCAACACTACTTTTTAAATCCAACCCTAAGTAAAAACCACATCCACATGTGACAGGATCAAATGTAGAGATCTCCTTTACATAAAGAAACTGATGACATGATTTTGTGATAAATGCTGAAAACTTCCGTTCCTTCATGAAATTTGCAACAATTTGCTAATGTAACCTCACTCTGAAACAGATGTGGGTTCCTGAACTAATTTCCAATTGTACTAGAGTTAAAAGGAAACTTTCCAAATTGGAATTGGTTATTATTGTCACATCTATTGAGGTAGAGTGAAAATCTTGTCTTGCATACTGTTCATACAGATCAGATACACAGAGGTAGAATAAGTTAAAACAATAACAATGCAGAATAAGGTGTAACAGTTACACAGGAAGTGCAGTGCAGGTAAACAATAATGTGCAAGGTCATATCAAGGTAGATTGAGGTCTACAGTTTTAACTTACTGCACTAGGGAACTACGGTACTGTACACAGTACTGTATTTGTCAACATGGAGGAGAGAGCAAGTTTGTAAAGCTGAAGGAATCAAAGGATATTGGGAATGGCGAGGGTGGAGTGTCGCGGGAGGGGTGTGGGACAAGTGGGAGAGAAGAAGTCCCGGGGTGGAGGGTGGTGAGAGTGCAAAGAACACCAAGCCCTGAGACATCAGGCAAGGTAATTCGATTTCAAACAATTGGTTTATTGATCATTATAAAATGTGTCCCTAATACTTCCCACCCCCCTCTTCCTTCCCCTTTTCCCAACCATGATTTCCCTCTCCCTGTCCCCTTCCCACTCTCAATATACAGACCCATATCAGAAGCAGGCTAATCATCACTCACATTTGTCAATAAATTTGTTTTTTTTTTGCAGCTGCAATACTTGCCAGATGCATGTAGTAGTTTGTGAAGATTTGACATGACATCGAAAACTTTGACAAACTTCTATAGGTGGGTGGTGGAGAGTATATTGACTGGCTGCATCACAGCCTGGTATGGAAACACCAATGCCCTTGAATGGAAAATCCTACAAAAAGTAGTGGATACAACCTAGTCCATCATGAGTAAAGCCCTCCCTACCATTGAGCACGTCTACATTAAATGTTGTTGCAGGAAAGCAGCATCCATCATCAGGGGCCCCCACCACCCAGGACGTGCTCCCTTCTCACTGCTGCCATTAGGAAGAAGGTACAGGGGCAGTCTTTCATTGATTCTGTTATGGTTATTATTCTATGCATTTATTGAGTATGTCCTCAGGAATTGAATCTTAGGGTTGTATATTGTGACATATATGTACTCTGATAATAAATTTACTTTGAACTTTAAAAAAAAACTACAGTACTGTGCAAAATATCTTAGGCAACCCAGAGATATGTAATGCCTAAGACATTTGCACAGTACTGTATGGAAGTCTTATAACAGCAGGGTAGAAGCTGTCCTTGACCCTGGTGGCTTATCTTTCAGGCTTTTGTATCTTCTGCCCAATGGAAGAGAGGAGAAGAGAGATTGTCCAGGGCAGCTGGGACTTTGGTTAAATTTGGCTGCTTTACCAAGGCAGTGAAAAGTAGACTGTCAATGGAGGGGTAGGCTGTTTCCTGTGATGTGCTGAACCGTGTCCACAGCTTTCTGTAGTCTCTTACAGTCATGTGCAGCGCAGTTGCTATACCAAGCTGCTACGTATCCAGAAGGATGCTTTCTATGGTACATCAATAAAAATGTCATTAACAATTCTGCATATCACGCAAATAAAAAAGGGAGCAATCAGATAACTAATTGGGCGATTTTAATTACAAGGATTACCATGATTATGTCACCACAAGTTGAGAGTGCTGCGGGCAACTGAATAATTAACCATGGTGCAGAGTTTGACAGAGTTCCTGGCACAGTTGGTGGTATGCCAAAGTTCTTTAGCCTCCCGAGGAAGTAGAGACAAGCTTTCTTGGTGAGCTTTTTTTAGCCGTTACATCTGTGTGAACAGGGTAAGCTGTTAGTGATGTTCAATCCTAGGAACTTGAAGCTCTCAACCTCAACACCATTGATATAGATAGAAGCATGTGAACTACTGCCTTCCTAAAGTCAATGACCAGCTCTTTTGCTCTGATGACTTTGAGGGGAATATTGTTGACACCATGTCCCTAAGCTCTCTATCTCTTTCCTATACTCCGACTCATCATTATTTGAGCCAGTTCATTGCACGCCTTCCATCCGTGCTAGGTTAAGTGTTGAGCTAGCAACTCAGCCCTGTAAAGATCAGACAAATGCTAAAGAAATGACAAGGTTGCCGCCCAATGCACCACAAAGCATGGAGAGATATAACTAAGTACTGAGTGGAGGTAAGCAAATATGAATTTCTCCTGCACCACATACTCCAAGTATGTTCGGGCATGCCTATATTGTGATAAAGAAGATATCACAACTGTTTGGGACCAGTGAATTTTTTTCTTGTCTGTCATTTTGCAAATATTTCATATTTTGATATAACTACGATTTAAACATAAAACACAAGAGATTCTACAGATGCTGAAAATCCAGAGCAACACTCACAAAATGCCGGAGGAACTCAGCAGATTGGGCAGCATCTATGTAAATAAGCAAACAGTTGATGCTTCCAGCCAAGAACTTCCTTCAGGACTAGAAAGGAAGAGGGAAGATGCCAGAATAAAAAGGTGTGGGGATAGGAAGGAGGACAAGCTAGAAGGTGAGAGGCCAAGTTAGGTTGGCAGGAAAGGTAAAGGGCTGGAGGAGAAGGAATCTGATAAGAGAGGAGAGTGGACCATAGGAGAAAGGGTAGGAGGAGGGGCACCATGGGGTGATGATAGGGAGGTGAGGAGAAGAGGTAAGGAGCCAGAGTGGGAAATAGAACAAGACAGAAGGAGAAGGGAAAAATACTGGAAGGAAAAATCGATGTTCATGCCATCATGTTGGGGGCTACATAGACAGAATATGTGGTATTTCTCCTCCATGCTGAGAGTGGCAAAAGAGTAGGCCATGAATCAACATGTTGGAATGGGAATATGGATAAGAACTAATATTGTTGGCCACCGGGAAATTCCACTTTTAGCAGATGGAGCTGAAGTACTCGAGAACTTGGTCCTCCAGTTTAGGTTAGATCTCACCAATGTAGAGAAGGCCGCATCAGGAGCAGTGTTTGGAAGACTGTTTGGGGCTCTGAATGGAGGTACTCGAGGAGGTAACTGGGCAACTGTAGCATTTCTGTTGCTTGCAGGGAGAAGTGCCAGGAGGGAGATAGTGGGAAGGGACAAGTGGAGAAGGAAATCATGGAGGAAGCAATCCCTGTGGAAAGTGGAGTGTGGAGCGGACGTAAAGATGTGTTTGATGGTAGGATCATGAGGGGACGTAAAGATATGTTTGGAGATGGCGGAAGTTGCGGAGAATAATGTATTGGATGCGGAGGGTCATGAGTGGTAGGTGAGGATAAGGGGAATTCTATCACTGTTAAGTTGGTGGGAAGATGGGGTGAGCATGGATGTCCTGGAAATGGAGGAGATGCGGGTGAGGGCTGCATCAACGGTGGAGGAAGGGAAACCCTGTTCTTTGAAGAAGGAGGACATCTCTGATGTCCTGGAAAGGAAAGCCTCATCCTGGGAACAGATAAGGCAGAAACGAAGGAACTGAGAAAAGGGAATCCAAAATAATAATAAGTTTTAAAGATGCAGTCTGAAAAAAATCATTGAACATGACAGATACCGCCTTTTGGTTCTGTTATCTGTTCATAAGAAGCAAAGTTATAAAACAGTGCCTTGATAATCATGCAAATCCTCTAATCTCATGCAGCACATTAGGATTAAAACATTTTAAAACAGTATCCTTGCTCAAACACCTACATAATGGTTCATTTAGTATTAATTGTTATTTGAATTGTTACTTTTAATTGGCTTTTCAGTCCTTTTTGAGAATTCTGAATTGGAACAAATGTAGAGAAGATGGTATTCTGAGCCAAAATAACTTTTTTTTCTCACTGTGCTCTGGTGTAAATGCTCAAAGTAGAAGCTTTATAGAGAGGTTGACCCCATAAAGAAACATGGTCATTTAACTGGAGATAAAAATGTTCCCACACAAAATCTGACTGAATTGAATTACAATATTTGATGGAAAAATGAGATACACATTCAGCTAAAGAAATGAATAGACAAGTCATTTTACCTTACACACCAGAGAAAATCAGGGAAGATCATGAGACAGCACAGTGCTCACTATTGGTACCGTGAAAGTTTAATTACTTATAGCCTGAAGGGTGACGATATAAAATGAAATGCAGCTTTAGAGTGCAGAAGGCCAGATGTCATTAACAATTCTTCATATCACACGAATGAAAAAGGGAGCAATCAGATATCTAATTGTACAATTCTAATTACAAGGATTACCATGATTATGGCATTACAAATTGAGTGTGCTGCAGGCAACTGAATAGATTAGACACGACGCAGAGTCTGACAGGGTTCCTGGCACAGTTGGTTACATTTATGTCACTTCTGTGAGACAGTGACGGAGGGGTGAGAGTCCAAGGAATTTTTTGTGTGCAAGTGAATTCTGATTGGAAAGAGGACGTGAGAATTAGTCACAGTGCAGTTCAAGCATCTCTGATTTATTTTAAATCACAAGCAGTTTCACTATCAATGTCGTGCATCGATCTCTGCAGAAGGGAACATATTTCTGTAACATTATAATATTTTAAAATATATTATTTCAAGAATCTTGAAGCAAGTAGAACAGACAAGGAGATTGATCTAATCATAATCACACTGACTTCATTGTACAAATGCAGCACTGAGTTTTTACAAAACTTTTTTGCAAATCAATTTTGTGTGTAACATGGTAGTAGTGTTATGGAATGGAAGACTTTTAACTCCACACTTATTACATACATTATATGTCACTAAGCTGTGTTTTTTCAGAGGTAAAGTCCACTAAATTGCCACCACTTCCAACATCAGGACTTTGACAGCTTTACATTTTCCCATTTCCCACGCAGTCTTTGAGAGTTCCAAATTCTTGGATGAATCCGTTCCCATTTAAGCCACTTTTGTGGATTTTAGATGCTTCTACCAAAATAAAGGGTTCAATTGTGCAATTACATTCATTGGGATTTAGTATGATGGCATTGGAACAACATTCTTCCAAGACACATACATTTTCTTCTATTTAAGGCCAGTGAGTGAAATGTCAAAAGCAGCGATAAAAAAAGTGAGGTGCGTGTAGATCGCTAGCTCTGTCCCTTTTTCTCACACAACTTTGCTCCTTCTTCTTGTTAGTCCCTTCTGTTCTGCCTTTCCTATCCCTTCCACTCTGCATATCTTTTACAGTAAAGAATGCCACAGGCCAGGACATCCTGGCGCTCGTGTGAGGCTCATGCACTTTCTGAGCAGCAGCAAGAAGTAGCTGGAGACATAAAGGTCAGTTGGTTGAGAATGGCCTGTGGGAGGACAGAAGGGTTGGAAGGATATGCATCCATGGGTTCCGAAGGAGGTGGCTTTGGAGATTGTGGAGACATTGGAAATAATCTTCCAGGAATCAGTAGGCTCTGGCACAGTTCCGGAGGACTGGAAGGTCGCAAATGTTGTTCCGTTGTTTAAGAAAGGTGGGAGGCAGCAAAAAGAAAATTTCAGGCCTATTAGTCTGACATCGGTATTTGGAAAGTTATTGAAGTCGATCCTCAAGGATGAGATTATGAATTACCCTGAGGTGCATGACAAAATAGGCCCAAGCCAGCATGGTTTCATGAAGGGAAGATCCTGCCTCACCAACCTATTGGAATTTTTTGAGGTAATTTCAAATAAGATTGACAAGGGAGAGGCTGTGGATGTTGTGTATTTAGATTTTCAAAAGGCCTTTAATAAGGTGCCGCATAAAAGGCTGCTTAATAAGATCAGGGCCCATGGAATTACAGGAAGGATATTGGAATGGGTGGAGCATTGGCTGATAG
Organism: Hypanus sabinus; assembly: GCF_030144855.1. Classification (NCBI taxonomy): domain Eukaryota; kingdom Metazoa; phylum Chordata; class Chondrichthyes; order Myliobatiformes; family Dasyatidae; genus Hypanus; species Hypanus sabinus. The sequence continues at coordinate 38,770,326 of NC_082739.1, forward strand.
GCAGAAAGCAAAGAGTGGGAAAACAGGGATCCTGTTGGTTGCCGGTTACTTGTGGTGTTCCGCAGGGGTCGGTGTTGGGGCCTTTTCTTCTTACAGTGTATATCGATGATTTAGATTATGGATTAAGTGGTTTTGTGGCTAAGTTTGCGGATGACACCAAGATAGGTGGAGGAGCAGGAAGTGTTGAAGAAACGGAAAGGTTGTAGAGAGACTTGGTCAGTTTAGGAGAGTGGGCAAAGAAATGTTGAGAAATGTATGGTTGTAAATTTTGGAAGAAGAAGCAATTGGGCAGAGTATTATTTAGATGGGGAGAAAATTCAAAAATTGGAAGTGTAAAGGGACTTCAGGGTCCTATTGCAGGATACCCCAAAGGTTAACCACCAGGTTGGATCGGCAGTAAGGAAAGCGAATGCTATGTTGGCATTCATTTCAAGAGGAATAGTGTATAAGAGTAAGGAGGTGTTGATGAGGCTCTATGGGGCACTGGTGAGACCCCATTTGGAATACTGTGTGCAGTTTTGGGTCCCCTATCTTAGAAAGGATGTGCTGATGTTGGAGAGAGTTCAGAGAAGATTCACGAGGATGATTCCTGGAATGCAGGGGCTAACATATGAGGAGCGTTTGCCAGCTCTTGGACTGTATTCATCAGAGTATAGAAGAATGAGAGGGGATTTCATAGAAACATTTCGAATGTTGAAAGGGTTGGACAGAGTCGATGTAGAAAGGCTGTTTCACTTGGTGGGTGAGTCCAGGACAAGAGATTACAGTCTTAGAATTAGAGGGTACCCATTTAAAACAAAGATGAGGAGAAATTTTTTTAGCCAGAGGGTCGTGGATTTATGGAATTCATTGCCACATACAGCTGTGGAGGCCCGATCATTGAGGGTTTTTAAGGAGGAGATTGACAGGTATCTAATTAGTCAGGGTATCAAGGGATATGGGAAAAGAGCCGGAAATTGGAACCAGACGGGGGAATAGTTTAGCTCATGGTGGAGTGGCAGAGCAGACTCGATTGGCTGAATGGCCTACTTCTGCTCCTTTGTCTTGTGATCTTGTGATGTCCAAAGCTTGAGAATGTCCAACGAATGAGCAGCAGCTAGATCTCATTTCAGAGGAGAGAGATCAACCATTGACAGGATGGGAAAATGTGTGACTTTCTTAAGTAAAGGATCTTTAACAAAAGTTAAAACAACAATTAGTTGACCAACAGGTCTGAGGAAGCTACCTTACATTCATGATGGACATGCACTAATCTACTCACACCAATCACTTTCTTCAACAACCACATAACCTCCTGGGTGTAAAAATACAAAGTGTAACATTCAAGAAAGAATAAGGGAACCAACAGTTGTGTGATCTATGCCGTTTGCTCACCTCAGATGATGAAACTACACCTGAATCCGAGTAAAATCAAGTAGCTTGTATACATTAAGTCCCTGTTCTACTTAGAAAGCATTCCAGTTCAAAGCTAAAGTCACAAATAAAGTCTACAAGGACTTCTGGAGGTTAAGCAGATGAGCGATTATGAAAAAGTAGGCGAAGGAACAATGCTCACTTATTGCCATTAGTCTTTAAAACCTTGACTTTGTGCAATTTAATCAATAGCTCCACACGCAGACTTGCCTCACCTGTCCTGGAGAAGGGGTTAGTGGGTCTGGGATATCGCCTTATTTTCAATATGACAAGAACACCCCTGATTTTGTTTGAAGCTTGAACATATGATCTTAGATTAGTTAAAACACAAAAGGAGTCTATTCAGCCCATTAGGTCCATGCCAGTTCCCTACCCAGTAATTAACTAGTTGCACCCATCTGTCCTTTCTTCATTGTTCTGAAAATTTTTTGCTACAATATACTTAAACAATACCTTTCCTCAAGACCACAATGGAACCTACCTCCACAGGCAGTGCATTCCAGATTCCAAACACATGATGCATAAATTAATTCCCCCTTCCTTTTATCTTATACCTGTCACATCCAGTCACTAACCACTTCACCAAAGGCACCAGTCTCCCATTATCCACTCTGTCTAGACCCTGTATCACTTTCTATCACTTACCCCCTCAGTCTTCTCTTCTCCAAAGAAAACAGTTGCAGCTTCTGTAATCTATCCTTTTAACTATAGACCCTCATCCCAGGAACTGTGATCGTAAATCTTTTCTGGATCCTGTCAAATGAATCACATCCATCCTTTTATGTTTTAACTAGAAATGAACTCAGTACTCCACTTGATGTTGCCCATGCCACCAACAGTATGTTAATAGGCGTCAAATTCAAGTATTATCAGAATGTAGAAACACAGATTTTGATAATATTATGGAAAGTTCTAGCTAGAGATAACAAAGTTGTCCCTGGTGATACTTTCAACTCAGGAGAAACAAGACACAAGTTTAAAACTGACAAGTGATGGATTATCCATAGCGTAATGTTGTTGTGCAGTCCAGTCCTTCAGGCTGTAGAAAAGCTATTGCACTATGAAACTGAAGTACTCAATTTCAGGCTGAAACAGATGACAGAAGATTAACTTGGTAAATCCAGTGACAATGATGTGCTTTTCTCGATTGTCTGGAAAATTGGCCTGATAGAGCTTGTCTTCAAACAATCAGAAGCCAATTTTGAGAGTATGGTTTCTGCCTCTGGAATTAACAGGCAATCCACAGTGGGACTAAAAAAGAGAATCAATTCAATTTCTAACCTAAAAGTGAGGAAAAATGTAAGGAACTCTATTTGAACATCAGGTTTGATTATTGAGCAAGACAAAGAAATAAAGATAATGAAAATGGAAGTGGAATATTTGCAATGTCTTCAATTATTTTAAATGGTTTTTAAGCACCTGTCTTATGAATAGATAATACTATATAAAATAGATGACTAGCCACACCCTTTTGCACCCAACATGAGTTTGATCAATACCAGTCCATGAGAAAACATCAATCAGCTTAAAAATATGAAGTTTCTCCACATATAAGCTCTGGCCCAACCAAGAAATACAGCAACTCCCTTTTCAAGGCATAAGTAAGTTTTAAAAGCCTTTTTGGATATGAAACACTTGCGAAAGCATGGCAGTGAATGTCATTAGCATGTGAAGACTGAGTATTTTATATCTACATCTAACAATTTTAATGGAATGTTAAAGCTGAGCCAATTAAACAAATCAAAAATTCTTACAAAAAATTCTGTCAGCAAACTTGCAGGAGGCCCACAAATAGATATGGATTACACTGAACAAAAAAGATTTTTTTGCTTCCTGAATACTTTTGGGTGTATCTCATGTAATTTGGGCTGCTGATCATGAAGATCACAATAAAATTTCCCTATCATGTACATATTTTTTGAAGTTGCCTATATTTGTTATCTCAATTCATAATTCAAGTCAATTATAATGTTGCCTACAATGTCAGCTGAAAAGTTTTCTATCTTGTCCAGGCATGCCTGGGCATGCTTGGGCAGGACAGGCTTAAGAGCAGATATAAAAGCATCACACCCACTGTTCTATGCATTGTGTTTACATGTATATCGGTTTGCAATCATGTTGATACACATGCTCTTTGCACATAGCATATTGCGTGTACTCATTATAATAAAGTAATTGTATTTTCAGGAGTAATTGTGACAGCAAAATGTCTCACCAACGTTGCAACAGCTGTGATATTTCCTGTTATATTTGTGGCGAGTATATGCTGAAATCTCAAAGACAGAGCATGACACCTCTTATTGAGAAAGCCTATGAGCTCTACTTTGGGTGTAAAATTGGTGACCAAGACCATAGAATCATAGAACCATAGAACACTACAGCACAGTATAGGCCCTTCAGCCCTCCATGTTGTGCCAACCCTTATAATCCTCAAAAAAAAGTACTAAACCCACACTACCCCATAACTTTCCATTTCATGTACCTGTCCAAGAGGCTCTTAAATACCCCTAATGTTTTAGCCTCCACCAGCATCCCTGACAAGTCATTCCAGGCACTCACAACCCTCTGTGTAAAAAACTTACCCCTGATGTCTCCCCTCCCTTAATTTTGTACATATGCCCTCTGGTGTTTGCTATTAGTGCCCTGGGAAACAGGTACTGACTATCCACCCTATCTATGCCTCTCATAATCTTGTAGACCTTTATCAAGTCCCTTCTCATTCTTCTACACTCCAAAGAGAAAAGTCCCAGCTCTGCTAACCTTGCTTCATATGACTTGTTCTCCAATCCAGGCAACATCCTGGTAAATCTCCTCTGCACCCTCTCCATAGCTTTCACATCCTTCCTATAATGAGGTGACCAAAATTGAACACAATACTCTAAGTGCGGTCTCACCAGAGATTTGTAGAGTTGCAACATGATCTCTCTACTCTTGGACTCAATCCCCCTCTTAATGAAACCTAGCATCCCATAGGCCTTCTTAACTACCCTAGTTACCCTAGACAAAGCCAGCACTCCTCACATTTGTTGCACAACACATGCAGCCAATCTTAGAGCTTGGCTCAGAGGTTCTCAGAAGTCAATGTCGTTCGCTGTCCCGATGATATGGTGAGAGCAGAAGGATCATGTGACAGACTGCTACTTCTGTCTGACCAGTGTATCTGATTTCACTGCTAAAAACAAGAAATCTATCGAATCCCACAATCTCCCTTCAGCCATAAGACCTGTGTCACATGATGATAGTCTTCCAGTACTGAGCCACGCAGAGACATGGAGTCCAGAGGAGGCCAATGAAGATGCCATGATGCACGAGTCAGGAATGGAAAATGACACCAATACTGATACAGATTTTGAACTCTTTCTGTTGAGTGAGCCTCATCTGATAACTCAATCTGAGTTGAATGACCTGATCAGAGACTTGGGTTTGTCAAAGGCAAAAGCAGAATTACTGGGTTCAAGACTGCAAGGATGGAATCTGCTGTCACCAGGCACAAAAATTTCCATGAAGTATTTCAATATTTGAGAAAGATGTTTCGCAGAATAACTGATGCCAAAATTAAGGAAGGCATTTTTGTTGGTCCACAAATCAAACAGATCATTGACAGGCAAGTTGAAGAACTTCTTGTGGGACCAGAGAAAATCACATGGAAGGCATTCAAGGATGTTGTTGAAAATTGTTTCGGCAACTACAGAGTACCAATCTACATGCAGCTGGTTGGCAACATGCTTCAAGCGTACAAAACCATGAAGTGCAACATGTTACAAAAGATTCATTTCCTGCATTCCCATTTAGACTTCTTCCCTGCAAGTATTGCTGCTGTCAGTGACGAGCATGGTGAAAGATTTCACCAGGACATAGCAGTCATGGAGAAACAGTATCAGGGCAACTGGAAACCATCAATGCTGGCTGATTATTGTTGAACACTTAAGTGACAAGCCTCAGAAACTGAGGACAAACAAAAATCAGTAACAAAACATTTTTTGTTTAGTTGAATAATTGCAAAGTGTTAGCACCGTTATGCAATTAAAGGCATAATATTCAATAAACGTTAATTTCTTGTTACTATTGTTATGTTACTTCTGTTTAAATATTCTGTGGGTTAACAATAAAGAATCATATTCTGGAAGAATTAGAGAACTTTTATTTACAGAAATAAACAAACACGTCTTAACCCCGCCACATTTTGAAACATTCTGGCAAACCCCGTGCATGGTCAGTGCTCTCCAATCAGGTACTGGCATGTCATTGCATGTGATATCACCACATCTTCCCTTCCTTAAAAAGAAAAAAAAAATTAACAACTTTAATCAAAACAAATACATAATTCAACAAGTCTCTGTCAGTCTCTCTGTGGGTTTACGAACACGAGTAGACCTCCTAAGTGGTACACACAGATCTTGTGTTTCCTTGTTATTATTTACATATTTTGTCTCGTCTGCATCCTTTAACTGAATCTCTGAAGAATCACATCTTCTTTTCATTAAAAAGAAAAACAAATAACAACATTAACCAATAAACAAATCTATATCAGCTAACTGAGACTCTGAAGTTGACTCTTCACTATCTGAGCCACGACTCTTCTTGTGTTTCTTCTTTTTCTTCTTCTTCTTCTCTGCTTTAAGCTTTTCTTCACGTATCTCAACTAAACTTTTTGGTATACTCTCACATGTCTCCTGGTTGGAATCTGGAATTTCAGGTAAGCAGCTCACGCTATCCTCCTCAGTAATCTGCTTCCCTGCTTCTGTTTGGAGTGTATCTTTCCTAATTTCTTCCACTTCCATCTGTAATGAAATACAAATCTTCTTTTCCTCGTCTAATTCATTCATTAACTGTGTAATCTTTTTTATGCTGAGACTTCATCATTTCAATAAAACTTCTCAATTCCTTCACTTGTGCTTTCACTTCCGACTTATACTGTGCCCACTGTGAGTGTTCTTGCTTTAGCTGGTGATGAGACTGAATCTCATATTCTCTCAGTGTCTCTTTCATTATCATTTGCATTGAAGCAACCTCTTCCTGCCATTGCTTTTTCACATCATCAATTACCACTTGTTTGGTCATGTCAGACACTGCAGCAACTACTTTTATATTCTCCGTGTCAGCATTTTCATAAAGCGCATCTATATAAAATTCCTCACGCTCATCTTCAATCACTGCATTTACTTGTTTCATTTTATTCTCCTTCTTTATACTTCTACAACAGCATGAAAAAATGATTAATCTTACCACAGCTGCAGCAAAGTTTGCCATATGCAAAACACTGATCTGGACGGTGTTCCTGCGCACAGCGATCACATGACTTTTTTCCCAAATGCCATCTTGCTCTCTGTCGGTTTTGTCGACATATTATTATATTTCTTGATATATTTGTGCTTTTTTACAGCATTTACATTGCAATTTTCAACAAAAAGCTCTTCAGCCTACATTACGGTCTCAGAAGCTTTGCAGAGTGCGAAAGCTTTTTCAAAATCTAAATCTTGCTCTCTCAAAAGCCTTTCTCTCAGAGCATTATCTCAAATGCCACAAACCAGTCTATCTTTAATAAGGGAGTCTATGAGCAATCCAAACTCACACGTTCTACTGTACTTTCTTAACTCCGTAACATATTGATTAATTGTTTCAGCAGTTTTCTGCGCACATTCCGTGGGTTAACAATAAAGTATCATATTCTGAAAGAATTAGAGATACTTTATTTACAGAAATAAACAAACACATCTTAACCCCGCCACATGCTGAAACATTCTGGCAAACCCCGTGCATGCTCAGTGCTCTCCAATCAGGCACTGACATGTCAATGCACATGATATCACCACACCTATGTGATACAAGTAGTCTGAAATTATATTATATATAATATAATTAAATTATATTATATATTAGCTACAGGTGGACCATCAGAAACAAAAAGTTCTGAGGAAGCAACACTTTCAAAAAGATTGGTGTCCAGTGTAATCATCAATGACTCTCCACCGTTCATCGAAGACAGGAGAAAGATTGTGTTATGTTCATATCCTTGCCTCTCTCTACGTTCAGTTATTCTCACAGATTAGGCATTATTAAATGAATGCATTAAACGATTAAACGAAGATCCTACTTCTAATTTGCTCATTTTATTTAGTTCTTGCAATATTAACTGTTAGCAAAGGCATAATTGATAAAGTGTCAAGGGGATTCATTTTGAGGGTTTGGATATCCTTTTAAAATGCAATTTTAATGACACTGTGGTCATTCTGTTAATCAAAGAAAATTGCATTTATTTAGTACATTTCACAATCATGAACTGATCATAAGTATCTATGGCAATGATATGCATGTGAAATGCTGTAATAGAAAAATATGGCAGCCAACTACATTCAGAAAGATCCCATAATAATTACCTCAAGTCTAATTAAAGGTTCAGGAATAAATGCTTGTTGGGACCAGAAGCAAACCATTCGTCCTTTGGTTAGTGCTTTGGAACTATTTATGGTCACCTGAGCAGTAAGGTGGAAGCTCATTTTTAAATATTGGATGGGTGGGTGTATAGGGTTATTGAGGTGTCTGGAGAAGGTAAATGTAGAAAGTCAGACAGAAAGGACAAGATGATAGCACAGAGTAGAAAAATTGAGTAATAAAACAATATTAGGAAGGGACAGAGTATTCAATCAGAGTAAGAATAAGGAAAAATAGTAAAAAAATAAAATTGCTGTCTTCATCTGAAGGCATGAAACATTCATAATAAGACAGATGAACAGTGAGACAAATATAAATAAATGGGTATGAGCTAAAAGCCATTACAGAAGCACAGCTGCAATGTTACTAAGATTGAGAACTAAATATTTCAGGATGCTTAACCTTTAGAAAAGATAAGCAAAGTGGAAAAAAAGGAAAAGTGAACCACAAAACAATGGGTAAAGGTATTAGAAAAGAAAGGTCTTAGCTCCGGAAATCAAAGTTAACTGAAGCTAAAGAAAAAAAGGTAATGCAAATGTAGGTGGGATTTTTTTCAAAAAGGCCTCCAAACTATAGATGTTCTGTAGCACATTGTATAAGTCAAGAAAATCGAGGCATATATAACAATACAATAATCATAGACAACTTTAATCTACATAGTAAATTCAATTTGGTAGTGATAGTGTAAGGCAATTTTATGGAGTGTGTATGAAGTATTAAAATCAACTAGAGAAAAGATTATATAATGAGAATAATTAATCTAGTTGAGGAATTTATAAAAGAATAATCTTAATATGATAGAATGTTATATTAAAGATATAAGTAATTTACTTCAACCTGAAGCAGAACACTTAGGTCTAAATGAAGCAAATTATGAAGGTATGAGACATGAATTAATAATAGTTGGTTGGGGAATGAATTAAAAGTTATAAGGTTAGATAAACTTTTCCAAAAATGTTAAGAATTAATATATAGATTTCACAAATATATATCCCTTTTAAGGTGCAAAAATCTAACATGTGTGGTCCAACCATGGTTAATAAGAAAAGTTAATTACAACATTAGATCAAAGGGAAAGGATTTTAATATTGCCAAGGAGAAGCAAGCCAAAAGATTTGGAAAACTGTATAATTCAGCAGAAGTTTACCAAGACATTGGCAAGGAATGATAGAATATGAGATTAATCTGATTGAGTAACATAAAAACAGATAGTAAGAACCCTTTTAGAAGTATATAAAAAAGAAAAGCCAATGTTAATGTGAATCGCTTACATATTGAGACAAGAGAAAGTATATAAATAAATAAGGAAAGATCAGAGAAATTAAACAATTGTTTTGTACCTATTTTCCCATGAGATGATACAACAAAAAATGGATATGGTTAAAAACAGCAGGTCTAAGGTGAATGAGTTGGAAGAAAGTAGCATTATGAAAAAATAATGTTTGAGAAATTAATGAGCCTCAAAGCCAATAATCTTTTGTCCTCCTCCCAAAGTGTTAAAATAGGTGGCTACAGAAACTGTGGATGCACTGGTTTTCACCTTTCAAAATTCCACATTTTGGAAGGTGGCAAATGTAACTTCACTGTTTACGAAATGAATGTTGTATTGGTCATTATCTCAAGAGGATATGAGAACAAAAGAGGATAAAGATGTTGTAAGAACTGTATTAAGAACCTGGTAAGACAGAACTGGAATAATACATATACCATAGATTTAGCCTTACAATACAAAGAGGGGTATAGTTTTAATAAAATGAGCCCCAGAAAAATTCACCAGATTGAATCAAGGATGAGGGTGTTATCCTCTCAGAAAAGTGTAAGAGGACTGGGCCCAACACATACAGATAATGAATATCAATCAATCATCTACACTTTCCTTCTTGCATATCCATTGACTTCATCTCCCTATCTAACTCTCCTGCTGTCCAACAATCCTAGAGTTATTAACAATAGCCAATAAGCTGCCAACCTCTCTGAAATCTAAAAGATGTGATTACACTGAAACATAAAAACTCTCACATACATAGTTACAGAGGTGACATTTCCCTGATAGTGTTTCTGGAACGATGCACCAGGAGTTCAAATTAAAGGGGCCAGCCACTCAGAATTGAATAAGAAGAAATTTATTTACCCAGGGGGCTGTGAATCTTTGGAAATCTCCATCAGAGAGGACGATGAACGTTTAGAAACTGACTATATCCAAAGCACCCATGATAAAATTTTCGCTATTAAGGAAATCGTGGAAATGAGAAGTTGGAAAGAATCAGAAACAGGCAGTTAGATGGAGACAGAGGGAGTGTTGAGAGACTATAAAAGAGGAGTAGCACTGCGGCACAGCCAGAGCTGCTGCCTCATAGTTCCAGTGACTTGGTTCAATCCCAGCCTCTGATATCAGGGTATGGAGTTTGGATGTTCTCCCTGAAACTTCAAGGGCTTCCTCCTTGTGATCAAATTTCCTCTCACATTTCAGAACATGCAGGTTGTTACATTGACTGGCTGTAAATTGGCCCCAATGTATAGATGGGCGGTAGAATCTGGGGAGAGTTGAGCTGAATACAAGGAAAATAAGCATGCTTGTGTAAATGGGTGTTATGATGCTCATTGTGGATTCAGTGAGCTGAATGGGAGTGGGTTGTATAAAGTATGCATACTTTGATAATAAATGTACTCTGAACTTTGAACTTTTAAGGGCCTGCTTGCATGCTGTCTGACTGTTATAACACAGAACTAGTGAAGGAAAAAAAATCATTGAAGTAAAAGATTAGCCACTATCATCCCAAATTTCAAAGCAGATGCGGGGAAGCAAATAGTCTACTCCTATTTCTATCCTTAAAAATATGGTATAAAATGGTTAATAACTTTAAACTGTGTATTACAGAGCCATTTAGAATGATTCACTCCCATAAGTGAGACACAGTTCCTGTGAAGAGCTTTGGCAATGCACATGAGGTAGCAATCCAGTGGCATTCATAAGGTTAAAGTCAACTGAAATGAAAACCTGAAATCAGGAAGGGGCGATCGCATACTTAGGGAGTGGACTGCTGTCCAGCTGATCCCACAATCCCCTGGAGTATGCCCATCGATCAAGGTTGCATCCCTTAGTTTAGTCTCAGTAGGCCATTGTGGTGTCTACCCTGCAAATACATCTGCGTCTCTGTATTACTCAGCATCATTAATCAAACCTCTGCAGCAAGCAGCCTCAGAGAAAGCACATTATCACCTCTGTTTTCCGTCTGTTTTAATTATACTCTCAGTGGGAAGCCAATGCAAACACACACACACTGCCACCTCATTGTCTTCAACTCATCATGGGACCTCAGTGGCTCGAGGCCACAACCTGGTCAAAGTGATAGAGATATCTTATGCCCTTTTTAAGAGTCAGGTTGACAACTCTATGTGGTTTTGTCATGATTATATATTACGGTCCTGGACTAGCTAGAATGCACCATTTTTAGTACAAAATTACCTTCTGCTTTTGAATTGAGGTTTATTGGGTATAAATTGCCCTTCAATCTCAATAAAAGCTTTAAAAATGAAGACAGATCTTTGGAATGTGTAAAACATTAAAATGAACAGGAAGTGAGAATACCAATTCCATTTTCTCATGGAAATTCAAACTAAAATAGAAATACATAAATAAGAAATATATCACTGTCAAAGTCTCTCAAAGCACTTCACACAATGAACTGTCTACACTGCTGTGTCTGTAAACATAGCACCTATATGTGCCAGCAATCCACTACAAACAGAGAAATCCAATGAACAGTCTGGCACACTCTAAGATTACTGGCACAGGGAATTTCCCATTTACAAAGGTAGCCCGTCCAAATGGCTCCATAATGGACCATTTGCCATTATTATCTTGTTTGCATTGAAACTCAGTGCAGAAATCTGGGCACTGTGTTCAAGTAGAAACACTTAAGAAAAATTTATGAAGACAGAGGGTCATTTTAAGCCATCTGCCTAGTGGGAGTGTACTGAGAGGAAATGAAACTGGGGTTTGGAAGTTTTACCCTCAACTGACCTTAGAGGAGTGCAGGTCTTAAAATAGCATGCAAACTGATTCCGAGACCCTTCAACTGTCCTGATGAAGGGTCTTGGCCCGGAACGTCAACTGTTTACTCCTTTCCATAGATGCTGCCTGGTGTGCTGAGCTCCTCCAGCATTTTGTGTGTGTTGCTCTGGATTTCCAGCATCTGCAGATTTTCTCGTGTTTGCAAACAGATTCTGTAAGCTTCAACCAGTGGATAGCTGAAAATGCCACTCAATTGGTCAATGTGCAGTTGCAACTCTGCTGTACGATGTGTTTTCACCCAGAGAATTGTGGATCTATGGAATGCTCTGCCTCAGAAGGCAGTGGAGGTCAATTCTCCGGATGCTTTCAAGAAAGAGTTAGATAGAGCTCTTAAAGATAGCAGAATGAAGGGATATAGGGAGAAGGTAGGAACGGGTGATGCACCATCAATAACTCACACTGAGACGTAAGGCGAGATATCGGCTTTTATTGACTGGAAGAAGGAACCAGGAGTGAGTGTCCATCATACTATGTCCTGGAGACTGAGGCCGAGCGTCAGGCCTCAGATCGCCTTTATACAGGGGCCTGTGGGAGGAGCCACAGGAGCAGTCAGCAGGGGGCATGTCCAGACAGGCACATAGTTCACCACACGGGGTACTGATTGTGGATGATCAGCCATGATCATATTGAATGGGGGTGCTAGTTCGAAGGGCCGAAGGGCCTACTCCTGCACCTATTGTCTATTGGTGGTGCTGGTTGAAAGCGGGATTTTGGCAACACACGAGGAATGTCAAGAGCAATAACCTCATTCACATTATTGAGAGTAACTTAGCAATGATGTGATTTTATATCACTGTGCTCCTAAAACCAGTAGATTTGGAGACTTTTGGGATGTAACCAATGACATGTAGCAGGTTAGTACAAGTGACTGCCATCATTAATGAAATTGGAAGATGAATTCACAAAATATGTTATGAAGTTTATCAGTTTTCCTGCAGTAAAAATTGAAAAAATTGGTTTATCATTGTTCTGAGGTACAGTGAAAAGCTTGTTTTGCATCCTGCTCATAAGGTGGCATCCGGCGGTCTCGAGAGACCATGGATCTGCGCCTGGAGTTTCCAGGGCTCAGGCCTGGGCAGAGTTGTATGGGAGACCGGCAGTTGCCCAAGCTGCAGGCCTTCGCCTCTCCATGCCACCGATGTTGTCCAAGGGAAGGGCACTAGGACCCATGCAGCTTGGCACCGGTGACGTCGCAAAGCAATGTGTTGTTAATACAGATCAATTTAATAAAATAGTGTATTAGGGTAGTAGAAGTATCAGAATCAAGTGTGATATCACTGACATATGTCATGAAGTTTGTTCTTTTACGGCAGCAGTACATTGCAATTCATAGTAATAAAACATAAATTATAATAAGCGGTATATATATGAAAAAATTCAAATAAATAGTGCAAAAGGAGAGAGAAGAAAAATAGAGAGGTAGTTTTCAAGGGTTTATTGTCCATTCTGAAATCTAATGGTGAAGCCATCGGCCTGCAGCGCTGCATCCAAAATGGCAGGGGATAGCCATGTTTCCGTGTAACAAAGCACACAGCAGTCCCTGATGTCTCTCTGGTACAGCAATATCACTCTGAGGTCCTCAATTTTATTTTCCAGAGACTGTACGAGGTAAAACAATAACGTAATGCAGAATAATGTGTTACGTTTCAGAGAACGTGCAATCCACGTGGACAATAAGGTGCAAGGTCATAATAAGGTAGATAGTGACGACAAGAGTCCATTTTATTTTACAAGGGAATTGCTGAATAGTCTTATAACAACAGAGTAGAATCTGTCCTTGAGCCTGGTGATTTGTGCCTTCAGGCTTGTGTCTCTTCTGCCTGTTTGGAAGGATTAGAAGAGAGAATGTTTGGGGTTTTTGATTATACCAGCTGGCTAACCAAAGTGTAGACAGAATCCATGGAAAGGAGACTAGTTTCCATGATGTGCTGTGTCCACAACTCTCTGCAGTTTCTTGCGGTCGCAGTCAGGGCAGTTGCCATACCAAGCCGATATGTATCCAGATAGGATGCTTTCTATAGTGCATTGATAAAATTAGTTAGGGTCAAAGGGGACATGCCAAATTTCTGACTCTCAGTCCAGCAAAAACTTTATCGTAAAATTGCCTTCTGGATTGTATGTAATACTTTCTGCAAACAACAGTTGTTATTTTTAAGATTACCACCCCTTGCGAGACTACTTACTTTCTGTGCTGCAACGCTAGATACAGAGACAGTGTGTGAAGAGCCCTCATAAATCATGTATACTTCCACAATGGACTTCACTGGAAGTTCGCAGCCCACTGAGCACACATACTTTAAACTGGCAATGAGGATTCCAAAGAAATCACAGCTGGGTAATGAGGCAGTTCCATTGATAGGGTGAGTTTGGGAAGCTCATGATTAGTCTTGGCACACAGGTCATGTGCTCCCAAGCAAAAGAGAAAGAAAAGGAAACATACAAAATTGATTGCATGCAATTTATCTTGCCTAATAATTGACTAAGTGGTAGAGACTGCAAAATAGTAGGCCAAGATAATTAAGAAACATAGATTAAGCAGATAGCCAGAGACTTTTACCCATGGTGGTAATAGCTAATATGTAGGGGTATAATGTTGTGATAGGAAGAAAGTATGGAAGAAAGGATGTCAGAGATATGGTTTTTATGCAGTGAATGGTGGGTGCGTGGAACACTCTGCCAGGGTGGTGGTAGAGGCAGGGGTGATTGATAATTTTGTTGCCTACAGTAGAAGGAGATGAGTTATTAACTTCAAACTTTCTGCATAATCACTCAAAGAGTTGACCTGCATGTGCACGTAACAAGAGCTGTATAACTCATCTCCTTCTACCGTAGGCCACAAACTTATCAATCACCCCCCCCCCCCCCCCCCCGCTGTGGACACTCTCTTGAGGTCCAAGATCTGTATGCTCCACAACCACTGGATTAAGTATGTAAATGTAGGACGGGACTATGTTGAAAAATAAATGTGCTAGGTTTTCTAAAATTGACTCCTTCTACCTTAGGCCACAAACTTATCAATCACCCCTCATACATTAAGGCAGTGGTTCCCAAATTTTTTATGCCATTGAGCCTCCGCATTAACCGAGGAATGCATTGGGAACAGCTGGATTAGGAATATTTAAGAAACTCTAAGAAAGACACATGAAAAATAGAAAAATGGAGGGCTATGCAGAAGGGAGGAATTAAATTGATCTTAGAGTTGGTTAAAATGGTGGCACAACATTGTGGTGTAGTGTTCTATGTTCTATACTGAACCACAGGCAGGTTATGTTGGAAACCAGGGTGATTATGATGAAACGTGGGAGCACTTCAGTTCACATGTCCAATGGAAGGAAATTATGAAGAGGGAAGATAATTGGAGCAAGGCTATAAGTGGATGTAGGAAGGCAACAGGTTAGTAGAAATAGAAATAGTCACTTACACAATAATGGCAAATTTGCTTGCCCATGGAACAATTGTATCAGAGAAGTGATAAGTTCATTTCAACCCATGGTAGTGTAATGGCTAGCACGACGCTATTACAGTTCGAGACGTTCTGGAGTTCAGAGTTTGATTCCAGCATCCTTCTGTAAGGAGTCTGCACGTCTTGTCCGTGAAATGTGTGTGTTTTCTCTGGGCGCTCTGGTTTGCTCTCACAGTCCAAAGATGACCGTGTAGGTCAGGGGTGGGCAAACTTTTTGACTTGTGGGCCACAAAGGGTTCTAAATTTGACAGGGGGGCCGGACCAGGAGCAGATGGACGGAGTGTTTTGGTAATACATCTCATAAGAGAAAATAAAATATCATGGGATAGGTAGAAAACGTGTGCTTTAATTTCAATTGAAAATGAACAAATGCATTACAACAAAATATCTGTCTTTGAAGTCCCATGGTATTTAGCTATTTATTGAAATGACTTTTAAAACATTGAAAATTAAATGAATAAAATACAGCTTTTTTTAATTGTAACAGTTATTATTTTAAAGCACTGAAAATTCTGTTATCCTTCAAGATATTATCATCATCACTCTCCTCCTGCCTGTCTTTATTTCAAAAACAGTAGGAGATGCAGGTCTACTTGTCCTGCTCCTTCTTATTCAATTGTCCCCTGTGCCAAAACTCAACAACGACCAGCACAAGGACAGAACACTGACAGCGCGCCAGTATGCGGAGCGCATTATTTGATCTGGAGCGCATTTTTTATTTTGAGAACGTACGTGCACCTGCGCACTACTCATGTCCATCACTTAACAGAAATGACATGTAACATGTAAGACTTATTGAAAAAAATATTTTCAAATGCATTTTTTACATAACACAACGAAGAAACTTATTTTTAATTTCAGTGGGAACAGTGTTGTTGGCCTCCCTTTTTAGCCAGCGCATCAAAGTCTGGATTTAGTTTTGTTGCAGCGATTCTCAGGATGGATCTGAGGTGTTGGTCAGTTAACTTGGATCTGTGGCTGGCTTTGTTGATGTTCATGACGCTGAACGCCTGTTCACACAAATAGGTCGAGCCGAACAAAGAGTAAAGCGCAAATGTGGAGTAATATGCTGCACCTCAACAAAGGTCAATGTGTAGCGGTGTGCTACATGCAGCGCTAAAATTACGACACGGAGTCGGTAACTGCAGTCGAAGAAAAAAACTTTATTCGAAATCCCCAGCCTCACTTTTAAGCCTCCCTCAACCTGTCCCCCCGTGGCGCAGAGGCTCCAAAGCTCTGTGCTTGCAAATCCCCGCAGGCTACCTCCCTTAGCCGGAACGCTGGCTAATTGTGAGCCGGTTCGGATGTGCCAGGAAATGGGTCACCACAAATGTATATAGAGTGCGTCATCTATTGGGAAAACGCCAGAATTGCGGGGAAAAAACGTTAACAAGGTTTATTAATATAATTTCATCAAGTTCTGCGGGCCGGATTAAAAAGCTTAACGGGCCGCATATGGCCCACGGGCCGTAGTTTGCCCATGCCTGGTGTAGGTTAATTGGTCATTGTAAGTTGTCCTGTGATTAATTGGGTTTGTCCGGGATTGCTGAGGCCGCGTGGTTTGAAGGGTAGTTGGAGCTTAGCCCATGCTGCATTGCTAAATAAATAAAAGGAAACCCAATACTATCAGCGGCTTTGGAAAGTTGTAGGTCCAGAACCTATTGTTATGATCCCAGCCCCCTCCTTTGTGAGAATCGCAAGAGCACCCGTCGAAAGGGGGGGGGGGGGTCAGTAGACCCAGTAGGAGAGAGAGAGAGAGAAATGTGCCAAATTGCACGTCCCACCAGGGATACAGAATAAGACGACAGCGACTATTGTCTCATGCAGACCACGTGAAAAGCCCTCGGGCAAGGTGGGCTGGTTGAGAGAGAGATTGCATCATCACAACCTGATTGACACCTGCGACCCCGTGAGGAAGTATAAAGGAGAGTCTCAGGGGGACAGCCCCCTCAGACGCACCAAGAAGACACGAGAGAGTGATCCCGCAGTAGCGGGAAGCCATTCTGAAGGAAGCCACGTGCGTTAGATTCCGGGATTGGAATTTGTGGCTAGAATCACGGAAAACCGCTTTTAACTAACATCGGGGAGAGGAAACCAATGCTCCCCCCGATTTCATGGAAGATTCATTAAGACTCGGCAAGTTCTTTCTCTTCTCCCCCAATTTCTCTCTCTCGGTCGCCCCACGCAAAACCCAGCGATTTTCAAAGGGCTGAGGCCTGCAGGCTTTCTGAGTGACTTTTATATTTCCAACGGACAATCTATTAACCCCTAGACTCCAGCAAAGCTCACTTCTTAATGATGATTATTACTATACCCGCGCTTTAGATTGAGTGTTGACGATGTGCACTATCTGAATGTTTGTATTAACCCTACTTTTGTGTCCCTTTATGAATAAAACGTTTGAAAATAGTGACATCAGACTTCAACGGACCTCTCTATCTTTGCTGGTAAGTTCTCCAGTTACGGGATTCGTAACAGTTGGGGTTCTCGTCTCGGGATTTGACACCAAATTGGGAGGCCAGTGAATCGGGCTTGTAAATCAAAAACCTGAATCTGGTTATGCGGGTAGCCAGACGGGAAACCAGCAAAGATGGACGTGGGTGAATTTATGGAAAACCCGATGGTGGGGGCGCTAGAGGCGGCCACCAAATCAGACTTGTTAAATTTAGCGAAGGGGTTGAACCTCACAGAAGTGAGGTCGTCCATGAAAAAGCGGGAGGTACGAAGGGCCATAACCCAGTATTACATTGGGAAGAAGGTGTTTGAAGCTGAGGTATTGGGAGATACCCCTGAAGAGATACCATCAAGTGGGACGGTTCAGTTAGAGGTGGAGAAAGTGAAGTTGGAACGTGAAATTAAGTTAAAAGAGCTGGAAGCGGCTGAGAGAGAGAGAGAGAGAGAGGGAAAGGCAAGAGAGAGAAAGGCAAAGGCAGCATGAAATTCACCTAAAGAAGCTAGAAGCAGAAGAGAAAGAGAGGGATCGGGCTGAGAAAGAGAAGGAGAAGCAACATGACCGGGAAATTGAGAAGATGAGGAACGAGCAAAGAGATCAAGGGTTAGACCAAGCGGAGCGGTTTAATGTTAGTAGGGAGTTGAGATTGGTGCCCCCGTTCGAGGAGACAGATGTCGATAGCTATTTCTTGCTTTTTGAAAAGGTGGCAGTAAATCAGAAGTGGCCAAAAGAGCAGTGGATGGCGTTTTTACAAAGTGTGTTAAAGGGGAAAGCCCAACGAGCATATGCGGCGTTGTCCCTGGAGGAGGGAGGAGCGGAGAATTATGATGAGGTAAAAAAGGTCATCCTCCGGACTTACGAATTGGTACCTGAGGCCTATAGACAAAAGTTTAGAAATATAAGGAAAGGGTGGAATCAAACGTATACCAAACTAGCCCATGAGAAGGGGATGCTCTTGGACCGTTGGTGCACCGCAGAAGGAGTGGACGAGGATTATGGGCGTCTCAGGGAGTTGTTTTTGATTGAGGAATTTAAAAGTTGTGTTCCGGAGGAGATCTGGGTGTATTTGAGTCAGAAGCCGGATAAGTCCATTTCAGAATTTGCCAGGTTGGCGGATGAATATGCCCTAACCCACAAGACAAAGACTCCCTCGAATAAAGGTCCCCAGAGAAACCGTGGGAACGATCGAGAAAGTCCGACGAGTGAGGCAGAGGTCCCACCGGGAGCTAGTGGTAAGGTTGAGGGGGAAAGGCAAGAGGGCCAGAGGGTTCCAGGTTTGACCTGTTTTAATTGTGGAAAGGAGGGGCACATTGCATCTCGATGCTTTGCTCCGAGAAAGGAGATAGGAAGAGGGAAAGCCGCAGTCCCTATCAGGTGTGCCGTGATAATCAGCAAATCGACCAGAGAGCCGAGGGTAGACAGAGTACGAGAGGGCTCTGGGAGTTGTCTGTCACACGGAACCGTGTCTATGACGGAGGGAGACACACCAGTTCCCGTACAAATCTGGAGGGACATGGGAGCTGAACTATCCCTGGTTAGCCGTAAGGTACTAGAATTTGGTTGGGAAATGGGCATGGTAAAGGTGGAAGGAATAAATAAACGGATAGAAATGGTGTCCTTATATAAGGTCATTCTGGATTGTGAGCTGGTGTATGGATCAGTTGAAATAGGGGTGCCTTCAGAATTCCCGAGAGATGACGTGGACATCCTGCTGGGAAATGACTTAGCAGGGGGTAAGGTTTGGCCAGCCATGCTGCCGACCTGGCGACCGGCGAGTATGGTGGCCCCGTCCCTAGCGCCCAAGGACCATCTCGCCGGCGCGGTCACTCGCAGCCTGTCGAGAGAGAGAGCTGTGAACGAGAGCAGTTTAAATCTGGCCAGTTTTGATTTGGCCGAGACGTCTTTGCTGACCCTGTCCCATGCGGGTTTAGAGGGTGGTAAGACGAAGAGTAGTAACGTGAAAGGGCGTAAGGGAAAGGAGTTAGATCTGCCTTTAGCGAAGAGAAAGGTCCTAAAGGTAGGAGATAAAGATGAGAAACAGATAAAGCTGTTGAAAGGTCCAGAGTTGGACATGGATGATCTGTCTGGTTTGGCAGAATTGTTTGAAGAACTTGAGAGTTCCAAAGGTGTTCCCGATAATGAGAGGAGGGCAGTCCTAAATGGAAAGGATACCCTTGCCTCAAAGGGGTCTGCTGAAAGGGCCGAGGAGGTTGTTTCAGCTCGCAGGGTTGTGCCTTCCCTGGGCGGGAGCTGCCCAGAGAGTAACTGGGAGGATTGGGGGAAGTTAGGATTGGAAAAAGGTACAGGTGTTGAAAGCCTGGAAGAGGCCAATGTCCCTTTTGAGTGTGTCCGAGATGGGGATGCATGAGGTGCTGAAACTGGTAACGGAGCTCAGAAGAAGTCTGAGATATCCGATCCAGTGGAATGGGGCGGCCGTCCTTGTGGGTCAGATGGACTTGGTTCAGTGGGAAAGGGGTTAATCTTGGTAAACGGGGGAAGTGTGAGTTCCCCGGTGTTTGTACTCGAAGGTGGGTTCAAAGTTAACGCCGAATTTAAGAATGGGGGGGGCTCACCGAAAAAGAGGCGACGGTTAATGGGGATGCCATTGTTAGACAGCCAAGCAGGCTGAACGGGTTTGCGTCAAAGCCTGTGAATAATAAAGCCAGCCCTTTGGAGACCTGCCGGTTAAGTTAAATGACTGAAACGATTAGTATTCGCGTAAACTTTTGTAAATGCACCTAAGCTAAGGTCACACCTCCTTAGTTTTGTTGCTTAAGAAAAAAAAATTAAATAGGTGGTTATTGAATTGAAGTCTGATGTACGGTTCGCAATGTTAAGATATTAAAGAAAGGGACACTGTAATTGTTAACTATTTAGATACTGACTTGAATGTATAACGGTAGTATTTTGTGAAAAGAAAAACTTGTGTATTGTGTTAGATTCAAAACTCCTGTAAGACTGTGGACCACTCCGTTTTAACCGCTGGTAAAAACGTTTTTAAGAGGGGAGGTGTTATGATCCCAGTCCCCTCCTTTGTGAGAATCGCAAGAGCACCCGTCGAAAGCGGGGGGGGGGGGGGGGGTGGTCAGTAGACCCAGTAGGAGAGAGAGAGAGACAAATGTGCCAAATTGCACGTCCCACCAGGGATACAGAATAAGACGACACCGACTATTGTCTCATGCAGACCACGTGAAAAGCCCTCAGGCAAGGTGGGCGGGTTGAGAGAGAGATTGCATCATCACAACCTGATTGACACCTGCGACCCCGTGAGGAAGTATAAAGGAGAGTCTCAGGGGGACAGCCCCCTCAGACGCACCAAGAAGACACGAGAGAGTGTTCCCGCAGCAGCGGGAAGCCATTCTGAAGGAAGCCACGTGCGTTAGATTCCGGGATTGGAATTTGTGGCTGGAATCACAGAAAACCGCTTTTAACTAACATCAGGGAGAGGAAACCAACGCTCCCCCGACTTCACGGAAGATTCATCAAGACTCGGCAAGTTCTTTCTCTTCTCCCCCAATCTCTCTCTCTCGGTCGCCCCACGTGAAACCCAGCGATTTTCAAAGGGCTGAGGCCTGCAGGCTTTCTGAGTGACTTTTATATTTCCAACGGACAATCTATTAACCCCTAGACACCAGCAGAGCTCGCTTCTTAATGATGATTATTACTATACCCGCGCTTTAGATTGAGTGTTGACGATGTGTATTATCTGAATGTATGTATTAACCCTACTTTTGTGTCCCTTTATGAATAAAACGTTTGAAAATAGTGACATCAGACTTCAACGGACCTCTCTATCTTTGCTGGTAAGTTCTCCAGTTATGGGATTCATAACACTATAGACAAGTGGCAGGAGAGAGAATTAGCAACCACATTGTTTCTCTGAAAGATCAGCCAAGCCAGAGCAACTCTGGAGCATCTGCATTTTGCACGAGCTGGTTAGTATGTGACTAATGGATGAGCACTTAAAGTACCCACATTCAAAATAACACAATATAACTACAACTTCGTAGTTGTGAAGAAATTTCAGCTGGCAAATCAGTGTAAATGTTGTATACAGACCAACAGCAGCAACTAACAGGAATGGCATGAAAATCACGTCTGGCAGGAAATTACAATGTTATTGCAATGACAATTATTTTGCAGGAATACCATTTCAGAGCAGCAA
This sequence comes from Hypanus sabinus, assembly GCF_030144855.1. NCBI lineage: Eukaryota > Metazoa > Chordata > Chondrichthyes > Myliobatiformes > Dasyatidae > Hypanus > Hypanus sabinus. Next base: position 38,792,326 of record NC_082739.1, read on the forward strand.
GAAACACACACAAAATGCTGGAGGAACTCTGCAAGCCAGGCAGCATTTATGGAAAAGAGTACAGTCAATGTTTCGAGTCGAGACACTTTGGCAGGACTTGAGAAAAGAAGAGCAACAAAATGTGTTACTTGTGGAAAAGAAGATCACGGCTCTGTATGCAGGACTAAACAGAGTACAGTAAGCCCAAGCACCAATAGTCAAGAAGATATCCCAATTGAAGAAGAAAATTAGAAAAGGGAGGATTAAATAAGATCGAAGGATACACTTTAAACAGTATGTATGCCACTGCATGCCTCAGCAATTGCAAAATTAAAGGATCAATAATCAAGACACTGATATGAATATTGATGCAGCAATTGCTGTTGCATTGTGGGAAGGGACACACAAAACCAGAAGCTCAGCAAGGTGCCATTAGCCTAAACTGAGAAAATGCTTTGGGAAGGGCCTGTGAATACCCAGGCAAATTGAATGCTAGGTCCACTATAAAAGCAAAAGCCAAGGCTAGTGATTATTATAAACACAAGAAAGTTTGCAAATGCTGGAAATCCAAAGCAACGCACAAAAAATGCTGGAGGAACTCAGCAGGTCAGGCAGCATCGATGAAGAGGAATAAACAGTCGATATTTCAGGCAAAAACCCTTCATTAGGACTGCAAAGGAAGGTGGAAGACACCAGAATAAAAAGTTGGAGGGTGGAGATAGGAATGCAGGCCAGCTGGAAGCTGATAGGTGAAGCCAGGTGGGTCAAAACGGTAAAGGGCTTGAGAAGAAGGAATCTGATAGAAGAATGGATCATGGGAGAAAGGGAGGGAGGAGTTGATCCAGGGGGAGGTGATAGGCAGGTGAGGAGAGGCAAGAGGCCAGAGTAGGGAATAGAAGAAGAGGGGTTGGGGAGGGAAGCTTTTTACCAGAAAGAGAAATCAACATTCATGCCATCAAGTTGGAGGCTACCAAGACAGAATATAAGGTGTTGCTCCTCCAGCCTGAGGGTGGTTTCATCTTGGCACAAGAGGCCATGGACTGACATATCAGAATGGAAATAGGAATTTGAACTAAAATGTTTGGCCACCAGGCATTTCCGCTTCTGGTGGATGGAGCAGTGGTGCTCGACAAAATAGTCCCTCAATTTATAATGGGTCTCACCAATGTAGAGGAGGCCACATCGAGAGTACTGGACACAATAGACAACCCCAACAGATTTGCAGGTGAAGTGTTGCCTCACCTGGAAGGACTGTTTGGGGCCCTGAATGGAGTTGAGGGAGGAGGTGAATGGGCAGGTGTAGCATTTTGGCCACTTGCAGGGATGTGCCAGGAGGGAGATTAGTGGGGAGGGACGAATGGACAAGGGAATCACTGAGGGAGTGATCCCTGAAGAAAATGGAGAGAGGTTGAGGTAAAGGTATGTTTGATGATAGGATCCCTTTGGAGATGCCAGAAGTTGCAGAGGATGATGGAATGGTAGGCAAGGACAAGAGGAACTCTATCCCTGTTAAGGTGGTGGGAAGATGGGATGAGTGTGGACGTTCATGAAATGGAGGAGATGCAGGTGAAGGCAGCATCAATGGTGGAGGAAGGGAATCCCCATTCTTTGAACAAGGAGGACATTTCTGATGTCCTGGAAAGGAAAGCCTCATCATGGGAACCAATGTGGTGGAGATGAGGAACTGAGGAAAGGGAAGAGCATTTTTACAGGAGGCAAGGAGGGAAGAGGCATTGTCAAGATAACCATGGGAATCGGTAGGTTGACAGTTTGTCTCCAGAGATGGAGACAGAAAGATTGAGAAAGTGGAGGAAGGTGCCATAAATAGATCAAATAAATTTAAGGGCAGGGGGGAAGTTGATGAAATTGAGGCAAAGTTGATGAAATTGATGAAGTCAGCCCATGCGGGTGCCCATGGCTACTCGTCGAGTTTGGAGAAAGTAGGAGGAGCTGAAGGAAAATTTGTGGATGGTGAAGACCAATTCTGCCTGACAAAGGAGGATGGTGGTGGAGGGAAATTAGTTGGTTCTTTTATTGAAAAAGAAGCAGACAGATTGAAGTCCTTCTTGATGGGGGATATAAGTGTATAGGAATTGGATATCCATGGTGAAAATGAGATGGTCAGCGCCAAGAAATTGAAAGCTACTGAGGAGATTGAGAGCATGAGAACTGTTACAGATTAGGTGGGAAGGGACCGAACCAAGGGGTATAGAATGGAATCGAGACATGAGGACACAAGTTCAGCGAGGCAAAGGCAGGCAGAGACAATAGGCCTAACTGGGCAGCCTGGTTTGTGGATCTTGGACTGGAGGTAGAAGCGAGCAATGCGGGGTAAGGGAACTATGAGTTTGGTGGGAGTAGAGGGTTCTCCAGAGTTGATGAGGTCAGTGATGGTGTTAGAGACAGTTTTCTGATGGCTCAAATTGGGGGTCCTGTTCAAGGGGTAAATATGAGGAGCTAGCTGAAGAGTTGCTGCCTGGCTTCAGCAAGACTGAGGTCAGTCTGCCACACGACAAACCCTTTGTCTACGTGTTTTATGGTAAGGTTGGTATTGGTGTGGCAAGAGTGGTGGGCAGTGAGCTCAGAGGGGGTAAGGTTCAAGGAGGAGAGAGGAGTGCTTAAGTAAAGATGGTTGATGGCTTGTCGGCAATTCGAGATGAAAAGATCTCAAGCAGGCAAAGAACCAGAGTGGGGTGTCCAAGAAAAAGAGCAGGGTTAGCAGTAGGAAAAGGAGTCATCAGCGCAGGGTGTGAAATTCCTGCCAAAGAAGCAGGTTCAAGAATGGATGCAATGGAAGAAGTGCTCAAGATTGTGGCGAGCAGGGAACTCACTGAGGTGCAGGCGAAGGGGAACAAAGATAAACCCCTTGCTAAGGACAGAATGTTCTGCCTCAGAGAGGGGAAGGTCAAAGGAATGGTGAGGATATGACAAGGATTACAGGTGGGATCAGATAGCGGGTGGCGTCAAAGGAGAGAGGAGTGTTGGGGTGTTCAGGGAAGGTGGGGTGGGAGGAATATGGAGGCTCTGTGGACCCAAGAGACAGCGGGTTAGAGTGTGGTGATGGGGAAGGGGAGCCTGGAAAGTCTCGGCCTGGAGGTGCCTGAGGTTGATAAGACTGTCTGGCTCTGTGAGGATCATAAAGAAACATTTAATTAAACAAGTCAATGGCAACCAATACCACTGCCCACATAGAAAGCATAAAACATAGATCAATAGAGCACAGTACAGACCCTCCAGCCCATGATGTTGTGTCGACCTTTTACCTACTTGAGATTCAATCAAACTCTTCCCTTCTATATAACTCTCCATTTTTCTATCAACCATGTGCCTATCTAAGAGTTTCTACTCTATGTGCCTCTACCACCACCCCTGACAGGGCATTTCACACAACCAAAACTCAAGGAAATCTCAAAATTTACCCCTTAGACCCCCATTAAACTTCAAGTCTCAAAGTTCAAAGTTAGTTCAAGATAAATTTATTATCAAAGAGCATATATGTCACCATACAGAACCCCGAGATTTGCTTGCTTGAGGATATACTCAGTAAATCCAAGAAACACAATAGAATCAATAAAAGACCACACCCAACAAGATGGAGAAACAGAAAAACTGCAAATACAAAAAGAGAAAAAAATAATAAATAAATAAACAGTAAATATTGAGAACATGAGATGACGAGTCCTTGAAAGTAAGCCCATAGGTTGTGTGAACAGTTCAATGATGAGGACAAGTGAAGTGGAGTGAAATTATCCACTCTGGTTCAGAAGCCTGATAGTTAAGGGGTAACAACTGTTCCTCAACATGCTGGTGTGGGTCCTGAGGCTCCTGTACCTCCTTCCTGATGGCATGGTCTGAGTGGTGGCAGTGGTGGGAGGAGGGTCCTTGATGATGGACACTGTCTTCCTGTGACAACACCCCTTGAAGATGTTCTCAATGGTGAGGGGGCTTTGCCCATGATGGAGTAGGCTGTATCCATTACTTTTCGTAGGATTTTCCATCCAAAGGCAGTGGTATTTCCATATCAAGTTGTGATGCAACCAGTCAATATACTCACCATCACACATCTGTAGAAGTTTGTTAAAGTTTTACATGTCATGCTGAATCTTTGCAATCTTCTAAGGAAGTAGAGGCACTGCTGTGCTCTCTTTGTAATTGTGCTGATGTGCTGGGCCACGGACAGGCCCTCAAAAATGATAACTGAGGAATTTAAATTTACTAACCCTTTCCAGCTCTGATCCTCCGATGAAGACTGGCTCATGGACCTTTGGTTTCCTCCTCCTGAAGACAATAATCAGCTCCTTGGTCTTGCTGACATTGAGTGAGTTATTGTTCCAGCACCACTCAGCCAGATTTTTAATCTCCCTCCGACATGTTGACTTGTCACCACCTTTGATTTGCCCAACAACAGCGATGTCATCAGCAAACTTAAATATGGCATTGGAGCTGTGCCTCGCATCACAGTCATAAATATTAACCAAGTAGAGCAGGGGGCTAAGCACACAGCCTTGTGGTGTACCTGTGCTGATGGAGATTGTGGAGGAGATGTTGCTGCTAATCTGAACTGACTGGGGTCTGCAAGTGAGGAAATCAAGGATCCAACTGCACAAAGAGATATTGAGGCCAAGAACTTGAAGCTTAGTGATTAGTTTTGAGGGAACGATAGTATTGAAAGCTGAACTGTAGTCAATAAAGGACATCCTGATGAATGTACCTTTGTTGTCTGGATGTTCCAGGGTGAGTGATGAGGCAATGAAATGTCATTTGCTATGGGCCTGTTTGTGCCAGAAGGAAAATTGGTGTGGATGCAAGTTTCTTCTCAAGCAGAAGTTGATACGCTTCATCACCAACCTCTCAAAATGCTTCATCACTGTGGATGTAAGTGCTACTGGACGATAGTCATTGAGGAAGCTTACCATGTTTTTCGTGGGCATCAGTATGATTGAAACCTGCTCGAAGCAGGTGGGCACCTTAGACTGCCGAAGTGAGAGGTTAAAGATCTTGGTGAACACTCCAGTCAGTTGATTAGCACAGGTTTTTGGTACTTGACCAGGTACCACATCTGGGCTGAATCCTTTCCATGAGTTCACCCTCTTGAAAGATGCTCTCATGTTGGCCTCAGAGACTGAATTCACAGGGTTATCAAAAGATGTGAGAATTTGTGATGGTACCTCCATGTTTTGATGGTTATAGCGAGTATAGAAGGCATTAGAAATACAGAAACATAGTAAACCTACAGCACAATACAAGCCCTTCAGCCCACAAAGCTGTGCCAAACATATCCTTAGCTTAGAACTATTTAGACTTTACCAACAGCCCTCTATTTTTCTAAGCTCCATCTGGCCATCCAGGAGTCTCTTAAAAGAGCCTATCAATTCCGCCTCCACCACCGTTGCTGGCAGCCCATTCCATGCACTCACCACTCTCTGCATGAAGAACTTACGCCTGACATCTCCTCTGTATGTACTTCCAAGCACCTGAAAACTATGCCCTCGTGCTAGCCATTTCAGCCCTGGGGAAAAGCCTCTGACTATCTACATGATCAATGCCTCTCATTATCTTGTACAGCTCTTTCAAGTCAGCTCTCATCCCTGTCACTCCAAGGAGAAAAGACCGAGTTCACTCAACCTATTCTCATAAGGCATGCTCCCCAATCCAGGCAACATCCTTGTAAATCTCCTCTGCACCCTTTCTATGGTTTCCACGTCCTTCCTGTAGTGAGGCAACCAGAACTGAGCACAGTATTCCAGGTGGGGTCTGACCAGGGTCCTATATAGCTGCAACATTACCTCTTGGCTATTAAATTCAATCCCACGATTGATGAAGGCCAATGAACCATATGCCTTCTTAACCACAGAGTCAACCTGTGTAGTAGCTTTGAGTGTCCTGTGGACTTGGACCCCAAGATCCCTCTGATCCTCCACACTGCCAAGAGACTTGCCAATAATATTATATTCTGCCATCATATTTGACCTACCAAAATTAACCACCTCACACTTACCTGGGTTGAACTCCACCTGCCACTTCTCAGCCCAGTTTTGCATCCTATCAATGTCACATTGTAACCTCTGACAGCCCTCCACACTATACACAACACCCCCAAACTTTGTGTCATCAGCAAATTTACTAACCCATCCCTCCACTTCCTCATCCAGGTCATTTATAAAAATCACGAAGAGTAGGGGTCCTAGAACAGATCCCTGAGGCACACCACTGGTCACCAGCCTCCATGCAGAATATTGACCCATCTACAACCACTCTTTGCCTTCTGTGGGCAAGCCAATTCTGGATCTACAAAGAGCAATGTCCCCTTGGATTTCATGCCTCCTTACTTTCTCAATAAGCCTTGCATGACCTCATCTGGGAGTGAAACCTTGTTGTCACCTATGTCGCTTGATTTCACTTTGTAAGAGGTGATAGCATTGAAGCCCCACTCCAGTTACTCACGTTTGGTCCATAATTGCCACTTCATATGTGAGATAGCTTTCTGTAGACTGCACCTGGGCCTCTTGTATCTTACTTGGTTGCCAGGCCTGGATGCCACTGATCTGGCCCTCAGCAGGTTAGAGGTCTCATGGTTCATCCAGGGATTCTCTTTGGGGAAGACTCTGAATGATTTTGTGGAGACACAGTCATCCATGACCATTTTCACAAAGTCCATGACAATTGTGGTGTATCCATTCAGATCTTCTTATGAGTCCTTGAACATGGCACAGTCCACCGACTTGAAAAAGTCCCATAGCTGCTCTTCTTCATCCCGCACCCACCTCTTTTTGTCCTTTTGTCTGGAGCTTTGCTCTTTAGCCTCTGCCTGTATGCAGGTAGGAGAAGGACAGCCAAGTGATCAGATTTCCTGAAATACTGTTTAGGCATGGAACGGTAGGTATTCCTAATCGTAGCATAACAGTGGTCAAGTGTGTTGGAACCCCTGGTGCTGCAGGTTATATGTTGATGATAATTGGGCAGAGATTTCTTCAAACAAGCCTGACTGAAGTCCCTGACTACGATTTGAACTGTGTCAGGGTAGGCAGTTTCTTGTTTGGTGATAACAGCATTCAATATCTTAAGTGCCTAATGTTGGCTTTTTGTGATATGTAAGCTGTGGTCAGGATCACAGAGGAGGACTCTCTTAGAAAGTAGAATTGTCGTCGGTACTTAGTCGTTAGATGTTCCAGATTTTGGGAACAAGAGTGAGACAAGACCAAGGCCACTGCATCCGAGCACCACAGAGACTGTATTTATCATGAAGCACAGATTGCCACCTTTTAACTTCTCAAAATCAGCAATTCAGTCCATGTTATGTGTTGAGAAGTCCTCAGGTCTGATCCACAAATCCGGAATGTTCGGAGTGAACCATGTCTCTGTGAAACATAGAATGTAGCACTTCTGTCCGATACAGCCATCTTGCCCTTAGGTCCTCAAGACTTCTGTACAGTACTATACCTCTGTTACTTCCCTCTCATCACCCCTTGTTCAGGAAAAATAGATCCAGCCTATCTAATCTCAAATTCTTTAATCCAGGTAACATCTTTACGAATATTTTCAGCACTTTTTCTACTGAATTGCATTTTTCATGTAGTAAACAACTAGAACTGCACACAATACTGTACGTGCAGCCTAACCAATGTTTAGTGCTTAATTTTTATGGGGGTAAATTCCAGCAAAATGTCCATGGATCAAAATAACACCATTTAATTTCCCACTAACTCCGAGGAATTATTTTGTGGGTAGTGCTCGCAGGGCTGAATAGGCTTTCTGTTTGCAGGCAGACTTGCCTTGTATCCTGTCAATGTGGACACAGGTAGAGGCATCAACTTCGGGTGAGATGTATAATACTTTTCTAGAAGCAGAATACCAGGGTGCGGATGGTTGGTGCTTTGGTCACATTGCTAAAATCTTCATGCTTTAAAAATAAAGGAGAAATTTCACCGGGGATTGTCCAGAAGCTAAATATTGTTATGTTAAACGATATCTTCATTAGCAAAGAACGAATAGTTTGGTTAAACCACTTTGGAGGCTACACAAACATTGAATATGGGAGATCATAAACAAATACTGTACCAAGGAGGTTTCAGCTGCAAATTGCCGAAGCCACAAAAGATAAATGCAGAAAAACTAATGGTTTATAGCACCTGGGTAAAATTGTTGCTTAACATATCCAAATAACAAGAGACAAGCAAGGGATCTAATTATTTTCTATCAGAATGACCACCAATTGCAACAGATATCAAGGAAGAATATCTTCAGGTACTTGAGGCTGTATTTAAAGGACTACATTAACATAATGTGAAGTAACAAAAAAGCAAATATGCTTTCCAGTAAAGGGAAACTATTTATTTTGGCTTGAGACCAGATGAAGATAAAGGCCAAGTTTGTTATTGAGCTCCAGTCATTTTGAGGTATGATCTAATTTTACACTAGATTTCTGCCAGACCTTACAACAGTGTTGATTCTACTTCGACTGTTAAAGAAAGACAAATCATGGCAGTGCAGTAAGGATCAAAATGAACTATTTGATCGATGTGAAAAAAGCCTCAGCAGCAAGAGCAAAGGGTGATTACCAGGCCTTGTGCTGAGCAAGACTTCACCACCCTCTCTCAGCCAACATCCACATCACTCCTGTCATCCATCTCCCCTTGGTCTCACACAGACGACAAACCTTCCTTTTGCCAATGAAGTACTGAGTGACATAGATCACATCGGCCGATTCTCTCCCCTAATTCTAAGGAAACCGACTGTGATCAGACATCACTGTTGGTTCCATGTGTATTTGAGCAGCACAGCATCTGCCAGTTAGCTCCCTCTGTACTTACAGTGAACCCTGGTAGGAATGGGGTATAGCTACTTTGCAAGGCAAGAACCACAGTCAAGCCAGTTCAGTTCTGCTTATCACCCACTTGGTTCTTTTCCCATATCACATCTCACCCTAACTTCATGCCTGCTTGATAGTGAAAGTTTCTTTAAATGCACCTTCTGCTGTATTTGTTATACAACTCCCATCAGCATCAGGAGGAATGTTTACTATTTAATTCAGAAACAACATTACTTAGTTCCTCTATGCAGAGTGGCAACTGCACGGACACATCTTAACTGTTAGTGTCTTAATACATAGTTTTATTAAAGCAGATTTTTTTCTCTTGATCAACACCAGCCACAATGGCCTCTAGTTATCTGTAATCTTCTGACCTCCCACACTGCCCTCTCAGCCTGGACTGGCCACATCAGCGTTCTCAACAATTGCTTCCAATAGACATCATGTAAATTCTGTATGTGGTAAATGTCACTAGCTTCGTTAAGAATTAACAGTTGAGACATCACACTTGCACTCCACCTCTGGAGTCTTTCACCAGACTGAAGCATTTAACTACTTCTCAATCTTGAATTATTTAATAATGTGATCATAGGGTTATCCTTTATTTCGATTTCTATTTAATGCTCATGGGCCATTCTTGGCTACATTGCACAAGTGACCATTCTCCACATGTGAGCTTGGCCAATGATCATCAATTTTTCATGAGATCTAGCCTATGGAGGTTAACCTTATCTATCCCCGTGTAAATGTTACAGGAGTGCCTGCTGTTCCTCTGCATTTGTTCTTTAGTTGCAATTGACATTTTCATGGCTGTATTTATTGGTTGACTTCAGTGGCTTTGAGAAGGTGAATTTTTACATCCTTTGTGTAAAATGCTAATTGCACAAGATGATTAGTCAGGGTGTTTCAGGATTCTGAGCAAGCAGTCATGAAATTAGGGTATCTGTGATTTAGAGAGGGAATAATATTGGTAATGAGCTGAACTGAGCTGGCTGTGGCCATGGTTCTGAAAAGGTCCAATTGTGTTCACCCTTTCACAGCAGGTACATACTGAATGGAAGGAACTGATTGGCAGATGGAGGCAACCTGAGTACATTGAGATTCCCCATCATTCAGATTATTTGATGCTATGCCAGGCACATCTGGCAGAGGAGCAAATCCCTCATTTATCCAGGGTGGCTTCAAAAGGTGCTGCCTCAAAAATCTACATCTATTATTAAGGACCCTCACCATCCAGGACATGCCCTCATCTCATTACTACCATCATGAAGGAGGTAGAGAATACTGAAGACCCATACTCAACATTTTAGGAACAGCTTCTTCCTCTCTGCCATCCGATTTCTGAACAGTCCATGAACCTATGGACACTACCTCAGTATTTTTCTCTTTTATGTACCATATATATATATATAGCTAGATATTTCTTATTGTAACATGTTGTAATTTTTTGTATTGCACCGCTCTGCTGCTGCAAACTAACAAATTTAATGACATTGTCATGCCTCAGTCTGTTCACCAGTAAAAGAAGGCACTGTCATCGAACAATCTTGGGGAGATGTTGTAACTCATTCTCCAATTTGTATGGTGCAGTTGGTGGAGGAGGTGAGAGCTGAGTCTAGTGAAGAGGCCAGAAATCAGGCAAACTTTCCTACAAGCTGCCAAGCTTCTTCGGATCTGCTGTGGCTGCTACTACTTGAGTCTTGAGAAAGGCTGACAGCTTTCAAGGTCCCAGAGATTTATCACACACTGAGGATTACACCATCTCTCTCCAGATTTTGTAACCATGGTTAGAGCATGACCTGCTCAGATAAACCAATGGATTATAGCTGTGGCAAGGTCTGAAATGAAGTGATTCCGATTGAAACAAAAACAGATACTGCTGAGTGTCTGTCATAATGACACCACTGCAAATTGTATTGTGATATAACCTAGACCAAAGTTACAAAACTCACATTTATATCACATCATTCACAATCTCATGACATCAAGTCTTCTTGATTATGTATATTTAAAAGTTAATTACTATTGTAACATAGTAATTGAGGCAACCGATATCACACACAGCAAAATCCTGTGAATAAAAGTAAGCTGAATGTGCTTTCAATATTTTATGTGATTGGCAGAAAATAAAGGGGGTGTCAGAAGTTGCTTTTTAACACAAGAGAGTGGTAAGTGCATTGAATGCACTGCCAGGGGTGATGATAGAGGCAAATACATTAGGGATTTGTAAGAGATTCTTTGCAAGAGATATGGATGGAAGAAAAATGGAGGGATGCATTAGATTGATCTTGGAGGAGGGTAAAAGATTGGCACAAATTTGCGGGTCATAGGACTTATACTGAACTCCACAGTTCTATGTTCTATAACTATCTTTGATGTTAGATTTTCACCAGGTAATATGGGCATTCTGCTGTTGTTTTGATTAATATCATGGAAATGATCAGTGGTTGAAGGAATCATTGCATAATAGTGGTTCTTGTGAAAGTGCAGCTCACCAAAAGTAGTACAGGAAGGTGACAATCTGTGGAGTGGGCCTGAATCACTCCACAGAGTGATTCATTGCAGAGAAACACTACAATGAAGCACTAACACAAATTAGTCAGTTCACAACTAAATATTTCCAAATATCGCACACTATAACTTCTTATGAAGAATGTTCGATCCTTTTACCTGACTGACACCTGCTATATCTGAGTGTTGTGAGGACACAAATTCTGATTCAAATCATGTTGTCAAAATTGCTTTGATTTTCCCTTGAGACCTATAACTCAAATCCTGAAGTATTTTGTTTCAAAGCCACCTGCAAGTCTGGTTACCAAAGAGGTCATTCCTGGCTTCACTAAAGTGCTGAGACCACTGTTTTATCAAGTGTTAATTGGCTACTAGGATGTAAATTGCAAAAATTTCCTATATTCTATCAAAAATGATTTTATTTTCAATTGCAAAACTTTATAATGCTAGTGACTAATAATTGTTGTCGTCTGGGACCATTTGTTCACAGATGGCAGCATTTGTTCCTGCTGATTGAATCATGAGAAGCTATTGAGTTAACAACTTTTTACCGATTATTTCAATTGTTTAATGGGCCATTTCGTAACTGGATTTTAAGTTTGGTTGGGAATCTGCCAAGAAAGGAAATATAAATACGAATTACTTGCTCTTCTTCCATTGATCTCTGAAGTTTTGATACACAGACAGAATTAGTGATTTGTAACATGAGGCTCATCTTTGTCCAAACAATACTAAAACTGTTAGAGGACAAAAATTCAATGGAGCACTACAATGAAAAGGCACAGTTTGGGTCCTTTTGATTGAAGACATAAGAGAGCAAAGAACAATATCATTTAGCTGCCTGTTATTCATTTCCCCAATTTGAAGTCAATGAGAATAGAAATAAGTGCAAGGAAAATGGTGACAGATCACTTCTTTTAACACAATTATAGCAGATAAGATTACCCCCATTACTACATGAATAGACTTAAAACAGCTAACTATGTATTATTTCTCACTGTGTTAATATTCTCTTTTTGCTTAACTTAATTTCCACTAAATTATAAGGATTTCAAAGATTTATACTCTATTTCTATAAATCAATTTTAAATTATGTTATTTTATTCATTAGGTAAGAACAATCATGAATTTAGAATGCGTAAAGTCAGAATAATGTATTATTTTAGCAAGTTAAAAGGAACAGGATCAGTGGAAAATAACTCCCTTAGTTGGGATTATGATGAATGCAATATGTAGTTCATAGAAGAACAGGTAATGGATTACACACTGACTCAATACAGCTAACTACTTATTCAGTGGGTCAGAACAGGTAACTGTCTCTTCAGTGAGTCAGACCATGTAACTGTTTATTCAGAGGATCAGAGCAGGTAACTGCTTATTCAGTAGGTCAGAACAGATAACTATTTATGCAGTGGGCCTGAACAGGTAACTGTTTATTCAGTGAGTCAGAACAGGTAACTGCTTATGCAGTGGATCAAACCAGGTAACAGTTTATTCAGTGAATCAAACAAGTAACTGTTTGCTCACTGTGTCAGTTCATATTACAATAACAAATCATTGAAAAAAATACCGTTTTTGTCCATGGGAAGCAAGGTCAACCAATCGTGTTGCCGTGAAACTTCGCTCAGTGTCACTTTATTAGCTATACCCCTATACCTGCTCACTAATGTGAATATCTAATCAGCCAATCATGTAGCAGCAATTCCATGCAGAGTAGCATTGTCAAGAGGTTCCGTTGTTGCACAGACCAAACATCAGCATGGATAAGGAATGTGTTCTCACCTATCACCTGGTTTTTCTCTCTCTTCTCCCCCAACCTTTTAAACCTACTCCTCTGTTTTTTTTCTCCCGTCCTACCAAAGGGTTTCAGCCCAAAACTTCAACTGTACTTTTTTACCTGGCCTGCTGAGTTCCTCCAGAATTTTGTGTGTTTTTCTCAGTGACTTTGTCTGTGAAATGATAGTTTGTGCCAGTTGAGTGGACCACAAATTTGTCATGGTTTGGTAGCTTGCATGCCTCACTGACCCGGCTGGATTCTGGGCCTTTGGTCACCCATGCTAACAGGTCAAATGCTAGTGGCCTGACCAAAGGTGGTCCACCAGTCCTCTCGGTTCAGGGTTCAGCTCAGGGCCAACAACCCTGAATGGTAAAAATTCATTGTTATGGAAACAGCAGTGGAGAACCCTTCTACGTCCATGTGTGACGGTATTCCTGACTCTCCATCGGGACTTGCGTGGTCAACAGCAGTGAAAACTGAGAGGAAGAGAAAGCTACTGACATGATGTATGAAGCCCTGAACACTGCCAAAGCCAAGACCAAATTGTTATTTGGAATGTATAAACAATGTACAACACCAGCAAGCTGGTAGAAATAACTGCAGAAATGTGTCGTTACAACCTGGGAGTGAGTAAGAGGAGATAGACAGGCTCTGGCAGAGTAAAGGCAGCAACTGGTGAAACAGTTTTCTACTCCGGAAGGGAAGGTAGTCAGCATCACGATGGTGTAGCTGTCATTTTGAAGGAGGGCATTGCGAAGTGCTTGCTGGAATGGAAACCAATCAACAGTAGGCTGATGAGAGTCAGGCTGAAAGGGAAACAAGTGAACCAGAGCTATGCTCCAACTAATGATAGTGACACTGGAGAAAAGGACATCCTCCATGAACAGCTGCACTTGGGGTTAGAGTTAACCCCACGCCATGACATAGTCATCATCATGGGAGATCTAAATGCCAAAGTGGGAAGTAACAAGTCACACTTCACTCGGGCACGGATGGATGTGGAATGGTGAAGGACTGGTGGAATTCTGTGCCATGAACAACCTGGTCATAGGAGAGACCTTCTTTCCACACCATGAAATCCACAAACTGACATGGTGCTCACCCAATGGACTTGACAAGAACCAATTTGACTATTTAATGGTCAATGGTACATGGAGACGATCTTTGTGGGATGTAAAGGTGAAGGGAGGAGCAGATACAGGAAGTGGTCACCACCTTGTTGTAGCAATGATGAAACTCAACCTGAGAAGCACTGGGACCAGAACATTTTGATGTTTTGAAGACATTTTGATGTTGAGAAGCTCATGGGTGCCAGTGTGCGATCTGCTTTCACCATTCAGTTTCAGAACAGATTCCAGGCCTCGCAAGACCTTGACGAGAATGTGTCAGTGGACAAGATTGACACAATGTGGAAACAGATTGCCTCGGGGAGCAGCAAGGCGTGCCTAGGACACAGAGCTGGAATGAAGAACAAAGAATGGATACAGCAAGAAACATGGACAGCCTTAGAAGAAAGAAAATTAAGAAGAAAGTGTCAGATGCAAGTTCAATAGGAATTAAGGTGAAACTTCAACGAGCATATACTGAAGCTAACAAGAAAGTGAAGAGACTTGTAAGACAGGATAAGAAATTCAACATGGAAGACCTTGCAGAGGAGGCTGAAGCAGCAGTCAGTCAAGGTGATCAGGAAATATGTATGTAACCCTCAGGTTCTGTTGACTGTGTAAATCTAGGGAAGTCAATCTCTCGCCTCGCCAAATGTGTGAGATTGAGGTATAAGCTCACCCGAAACCCCCTGTTTGTGTGGATGCTGAGTGATTTGTTACCCTGTTATAAATCAGTACCACAAAATAAGAGATGGTACACTGCACACAATTAAATGATTTAGCTTTTTAATTCTTAATTTGACTAAAGGGTTAGTAAAGAAAAAGCAAAAAGAAAAAAGGGCCCATTTTAATGAAACAGTTTACTGCGCACAAGTTGGAGCTCACGGTTCCCCTTTCGCCGATCATCCATCGAATTCCCCGGGCTTCGTCAACTCCCGGCCCCACTCCAAATCCACTTCTATGACCTCTCCTCTCCGTGCCTTCCCTCTTCATCTTCCACTGAACAAAAGACCCAGATCACTCTGGTGTCAGGCACACAGCACGAAAACACACTCCCTTCATTGGACGGCTCACATTCTAAAGCACCCGTTATCTCTAGCCATAACGCAAACACTGCTTCTATAAGAAGACACGAGGAAATCTGCAGATGCTAGAAATTCAAATAACAACACACACAAAATGCTGGTGGAACACAGCAGGCCAGGCAGCATCTATAGGGAGAAGCGCTGTCGACGTTTCTGGCCGAGACCCTTCGTCGGCCCGAAACATCGACAGCGCTTCTCCCTATAGATGCTGCCTGGCCTGCTGTGTTACACCAGCATTTTGTGTGTGTTGTTGTTCTATAAGAAGACCATTACATTACCAGTGAAACCTTTCCCAGGGTACTATACTCTCCCCCAACCAAAATTAGTCAAGTCCTCATGACATTGAGATAATTTGCCAATCAGTTATGCAAAACACAAAGTCCAACCCAGGTGTAAAAGGCAGTGACATAGCTCCCCAAGCTGATAGGTGCCACACTCTGTTCCCCCAGTGCTACATATGCCAGCCTATCTGGTGGTCTCCTGATTCTTTGAGACCTCCTTATTCCCTCATCTACCTCTTCATGTACTGACACTCCTTGGGATACCTCTGGTCTACGTGGCGAGACCTCCCCCCCCCATCTATCACTCGTGCCCTCCAGCAACCTGGACCCCTCTGTCCCTTGGCTGAGCCCCACCTCATCCCTTTCAGGGTCCCGCTGAAACCCAGTCTGTCCACAGATAGCTGCCCTGATTTCACTTGACTCAGCATGAGGTTGGGAATCTCTTCCTCAATCAGTGGGCAGTTAGCAGAAGGCAACATATACCACACCCTCATTTCCTCAACCTCTGAATCAGTAACCCACTCAGGGGCAGGGGCTGGTCTAATCCCTCCTATTCTTGGTCCCTCAGTCACTCCACTTCATCGCAGAGTCCTCTTACTAGGTGTAGGCTCCAGGTTGGGCTCTGGGTCAACCCACACCTCTTGTCCCAGAGGCAGAAGGTGATTCTGATGGAGAATCTTGACAGGCTCATTCCCATCCTCTGGTTTCACCCGGAAAACTTTTATATTTAGCATCTAACTCTCCACTACATAGGGTGGTCAGCCAACTTATGCTTCCCAGGTAGCCCCAAATTCTTTATGAGGACTCAGTCCCACGGCATGAGTTGGGGGAACCTAACCTTTTGATCATACCTCCTCTTATTTCCTTGATACTGCTTGGCAGCCGTGACCTCAACTAATTCAGAAGCCTTCTTCAGCTCCCTTCTCATTTCAGACACATACTTCAGATAAGACTTCAGTGGCAGGTCTTCCTCGCCAGTCCCAGAACAAAGGCCGATGGGCAACCTTGCCTCGTGCCCAAACATCAGATAATATGGCGAGTACCCAGTAGCTTCATTCTGTGTACAGTTGTAGTAGTGGACCAGATGTCCAATATGTTGATTCCACTTGTTCTTCTTGCTGATTTCCAAGGTTCTGAGCATGTTTAGCAAGGTCCGATTAAACCTCTCTGGCTGGGGATCACCCTGTGGGTGAGAAGGTGTCGTCCTCAACTTCTGAACTCCAAGCATGCTCAGTGACTCGTGTATAAGCCTACTCTCGAAATCCCATCCCCGATCACTCTGCAAGTAGGACAACGGAGCGGCCCTCGTAGGCAGTGTCTGCCTCCGTATGCATCGAATGCACGACTTGCAGTATTCTTCGACCTCTGGCTTCATTCAGGGCCGGTAAAACTGGTCTCTGAGCAATCTTTTCAACCCCCAGATGTCCAGAATCATCATGGAGTGACTTCAACATAATCCTCCAATACTTCTCAGGCAGAACCAGCTGGGAACATCAAGGTTGGTCCGGAGGCGATGTGACCCGGTATAGGATCCAGTTCCTCAACTCCAATCTGGGCCATTCTCTCAGTAGTGTAGGCACCACATCCTGTTTCATCCTGTCCGCTTGGGCCATGTCCCCTTTGGCAACCACTAACCAAATGGTACCGATGCCTGGGCCATCCCGTTGAGCAGCTGCCACTTCTCCAGGACTCAATTCCCATAACTGGTTTGTTTTCAGAGCAGTCAGGTTACAGTAAACTTGTGGAATGGTGACATCAGGAGCTCTCAATTGACTTACTGCTCGATCCTGCCCTTGCCTTTCCTCTGCCTTCACTGTGATGGAAAACTAGCACACGGCTTTCACTCCAGGGTCAGGAAAGCGCTCCCACTCTTCGTCCCTGTCCAGCCCTTCATTAGGGGTCTGCAAAAGCCAGCACAGGCACCTGTGTCAACAGCTCCTTCAGCGACTGAAAGGCCTCTTCACATTTTGCATCCCACCTCACTGCAAAAGGCTCTGAACGGCCAAGATACTCTTTACCCTCCTCTCCTTTTGTCCTGCTCCCTTTCTTCCCCAAGGGAGGGTAACTACACAGAAGCTGATTCAATGGGTGACTCACTTTCGCGTAGCCGTTTATGAATCTCTAGTAGTATCCACTGAACCCAATGAATGAGCGCAAAGCGCTCACAGTCTGGGGCCTTGGCCATGTGGTCACTGCATCTATCATGGACGCATCTGGTAATATCCACTCTCAAGTCCAGTACACTGAACCACTTTGTGCTACTCAGACAGGCCAGCACATCTTCAATCCTTGGGACCATACACTGGTCCGGGACAGTATGCGTGTTCAGACTCCTATTGTCCACACACATCCGTACCTTCCCTTTCTTCTTCCTGGCCACTACTATTGGAGACAAATAGGGGCTTCAGGACTCAGTGATGATCCCAGCTTCCTCCAGCTTACACAAATGCTGCCGCACATCTTCCACCTCTGCAGGGGCCAGTCACCGTGACCTTTCTCTGAACGGGGTGTCCTTGGTCACCTGGATATTGTGACGAGTGCTCTTGAACAACCCACATCAAACTGGTCAGTGGAAAAGACACCTTCCAGTTTCAACATCTTCCCTATCACCCTCCTCTTCCAACCCGCAGGTACTGGGGAGTCCACAAAATTGAATAACTCAGCTGTCAACTTTACCCCTTTTTTCAATAGTTTCTCCCCGGCTTGTCTCACAGGGGCACTAGACATCACTGTCACCAGGAAAAGATGCACCAGGGGCATCCCCCACTTGAAGGCGACCTCCCTCTTCATAGTGTTCCTGACAATCACTGCCATCCTGCTCACCTGTACAACCAAGGGCTCCTGCAGTTCGGGCCCCACCAGTACCCCAGCAGGCACTCTCAACTCCTTTTCATGGTCTTCCGGGGCATCCACATAGAGGGCCTCGCCCTCGGGCATTCCGGGAAATTTGGGGTTTCCCAGTACGCTTGCTACTTCCCTGGGGCGTAACACGATTGGTTTGAACCGGGTGAACCACATAGACCCTTGTCTAAACTTGTTATCCACCCCATGCAACCACGCACTTCCTCAAAAGCAGCTCAAAACACCGGGTGAATGGACAATGTTCTCTGGAAGCTCTCTGCAGCTTTCTCCCTGAAGGCCCCCATGAGCCTCCTCACAAGAAGGTTGTTGGTCCCCACCAGAATTGAAACGCCGCCCTTCTCAATGGGGTTCAAAGGTTCAAAGGTCAAGTTTAATGTCAGAGAAATATATACAATATACATTCTGAAATGCTTTTCCTTTGCAAAACATCCACGAAAACAGAGAAGTGCCCCAAAAAATGAACGACAGTTAAACGTGAGAACCCCAAAGTCCCCCCCAGCTCCTCCCTCCTGCGCGTAAGTGGCAGATAACAATCCCCCCCCCTCCCTCCACCAGCAAAAATAAATGCGCATCGGTACCATCACCGAGCCCAAGCGTGTGCTAAGCAACAGCAAAGACACAGACCAAAGTTACCCCAAAAGCTGCACAGTTCATCTGAGTTCAACAACCCACAGGTTCTCTCTCTCGCTGGCAAGGGAGAGGGAGGTGTCCCCCATTTGTCTGGAGGTCCAGACAAACTAGCGATAATATATCAAGGGCCTCAGCCACTCACGCATCGGCCTCCAGCTTCACTGACAAATAACCACCGTATGGATAATCACCTGCACAAGACCCCAGATCTCTAGTGCACTGAGTGGCATCAATGGTAAATGTGTCAAATACTAGCTGTAAAATGGATGGTACAGCAGAGTAACCTGCGACCCTGTGACAAGTATGGTTCTGGCATAAATACCCTCTATCCATAGCGATACACTGGAGCTTGGCCCCACTAACCCTTCAGGAATATGGTTCTTTGCTTTAGAGTGTTCCTTGATATATTGCTGGCAATGTGTTCCCCCCGATATGCCAGGTCATCCCCTCACTGGGTCTCTTTTTAAGTTTTCCCAACAGCTCTCACTGCTTCGATACCCAGGGGCTCACTCTCTGAGGGGTTTCTCTTCATTCACATTCCCACCCGAAGGGACCCTCTTCACCACAGTTATGACAGACAATACCGGCTGCTAGCAGCCCTTCGCATAGTCCATCCCCTCAGAGGATCCACCTCCCTATCAGCTCCATCATCTGGGGTGGGGGGCACACCCGCCGATAACAACCGGGACATCTCAGTTCTCAACTCTGCCACAATCTCCTCTACCACTCCCCGGGCAGGCTATCCATGGTCACTTCACCACAGGGGACCACTACTGAGGACCGTACCCCGCTGACAGAAGCGTCCCGTGCCCCCGACGCATTCTTCTCCTCTTGTACTTCTCTGATCAGCTCAACAAACGAGGGAGGGAGGCACGTCTTACGAGACAGTCAGAGACCCCAAGCGATCAGGTTCTGGCACTGGGCGCCTTTCCCTATTTGGTCCATCCTCAACTGATCGACCTCAGCCATCTGAATGGCCCCAATTTAGCTGCCTCTCTAGTTGAAAGATGTTGGCAGAAAGCTCCTCCCCCTTCTCCTGACACATGTTCTGAAACTCCGTCACGAGCTCCATTGGGCTTCCCCTCACACCAAACACTTTCTCTAGTGCTTGCATGTAGGCTGCAGAAGTGTCAAGGGGATTGTATGCCTTTATGGCTCTCACTACATCAGCAGCCCGCCCACTCAAGCTCTCAACGACTCGCTATCGTTTTGCATAATCAAAGCACTGCCACTCATCTAACAACTGAGAGGTCTGCTCCGCTCAAGTCTCATGCTCCTCCTTCCCTTTAGGGGTGGGCTTCTTCCCTGAGGACACGCGGAGCCTACCATAGCTGGGACTTTGAACCGGGGCATTTTTCCATTTATATGCCAGACAGGTAGGGGTGGATACTAATTCAGATTCTCACTCTTCACTGGTGGCCGAGGACTCATTAGACATTCCAAATCAGACCACTCCTTCCCCTCGCTAAGCAGAAACAAGAGAGCCCTGTCTTGGAAGTCTCTGCTCCCAGCTACGAGAAAATCGACTTGCAATTTGGCCTGCTCCCCTACACTCTCCTCCTCCCAGAAAATATGGACAGTCCATAGACCCCCCCCCTCTCCTGGAGCCCCAATAGTACCAGGCAGTTCCACTGCCATTGCATCAGCACCATTCTGCGGAAGGGAGACCGTGTGCATATTAGACTGTTTCATTAAAATGGGCCCTTTTCTTTTTGTTTTCTTTACTAACCCTTTAGACAAATTAAGAATTATAAAGCTAAACCGTTTAATTGCATATAGTGTACTGTCTGTTATTTCGTGGCATTGATTTGTAACAGGGGAACCGATCACACAGCATCCACACAAACAAGAGGTTTTGCACTTCAGATTCCACACGTTTGGTGAGGCCAGAGACAGTCTTCCCTAGACTAATGCGGCCGGCTGAACATGAGGGTTATATCATAATAATAACTAAGTAAATTAATTACAGCATATGTATATTGAATAGGTTAAAAATTGTGCAAAAACAAATGATTATATATTAAAATGGTGAGGTAGTGTCCATGGGTTCAACATCCATTTTAGAATCAGATGGCAGAGGGGAAGAAGCTGTTCCTGAATCGCTGACTGTGTGCCTTCAGGCTTCTGTATCTCCTACCTGATGGTAACAGTGAGAAACGGACATACTGGAGGCCCATAATAATGGATGTCACCTTTCTGAGACACCGCTCCTTGAAGATGTCCTGGGTACTTTGTACGCTCGTACCCAAGATGGAGCTGACTAAATTTACAATCCTCTGCAGTAGCACACCCCCTCCCCCCAAACAGTGATGCAGCCTGTCAGAATGCTCTCCACAGTATATCTATAGAAGTTTTTGAGTGTATTCAAAGCCAGCACTGGCAGCCACCAATTTGAAATTTTATCTTGTGCAAAAATCAAGAGAGGATAAGTGCAGTTTCTTTCTGTCCTATTTTTCTTTCATCTTCTCCAAACTCCCACTCCATTCCATTAATAGTCCTAGATCATTGAGGATAATTACAGCACTCTGATAGTTTCCTGAGCTTTGCTCAGACCACACATTTCTACTAGGAATAAAGATAATCAGACAATAGCATGCTTGAATGGCAGCTGGCTCTAAAGTGTAGTCTATTCCTTTGTTAGATTGTTGATTTAAACATAATTAAAGGTAGAACTTTCACTATTTTATAAAATGAGGATTCTTAACTTTTTAGTCTTCCACTTGCCCAACACTACCAGCCACATGAGAAAACAAGTGGTGTTAGTTTTATGTGCAGAAAGGTTGTGGTTTCCGTAACAAATGCATTATGGTAAGATGTTAACAGAACTTGACCACATCTTGGTGGATGGTTGAAAACATTCAGTGTCCCAGTTTCATTTCTTCTATGGAGGATTAGAGTGGAATTTAGTTCAAAGAAGTAAGATTTTGGGGATCTTGCATGTTATCCGTCCCAATGAAATGAATCTCAGTCTTTTTTTCACTACTTCATGGTTGATTAAAGCAGGTCAATAGTGCAGATACAGTTGATTCTGATTAATTGGGACACATTGGAACTGGTGCATTTTGGCCCAATTAAGCAGCTGTCCCAATTAGCCAGAGTTTCTTGAAAATAGTGGTATAAACTGAGTAACAAATTATGTATTTAAATTGAATAAGAACAAATTGGAACACCATTAATATTACAACATGAAACTGTATTAGAATCAGATTTATTATCACCAGCATGTCATGTAATTTGTTAACTTAGCAGCAGTTCAATGCAATGCATAATATAAGAGAAAATTAAATAATTAAGTAAATCAATTACAGTATAAGTACATTGAATAGATTAGAAATTGTGCAAAAAACAGAAATAATATATATTTTAAATAGTGAGGTAGTGTCCAAGGGTTTAATGTTCATTTAGGAATCTGATAGCAGAGGGGAAGAAACTGTTCCTGAATCGCTGTGTGTGTGCCTTCAGGCTTCTGTACCTCCTACCTGATGGTAACAGTGAGTAAAGGGCATGCCCTGGGTGCTGGAGGTCCTTAATAATGGGCGCTTCCTTTCTGTGACACTACTCCTTGAGTATGTGCTGGGTACTTTGTAGGCCAGTACCCAAGATGGAGCCAACTAAATTTACAACCCTCTGCAGCTTCTTTCGGTCCTGAGCAGTAGCTTTCCCCCCCCCCTCCCCCCACCAATACCAGACACTGATGCAGCCTGTCGGAATGCTCTTCATTCTATATCTATAGAAGTTTTATTTGTTGACATACCAAATGTGGTGAACTACATATACCTGTCTGGACCCCCCCCCCCCCCCCACTGACTGCTTCTGTGGCTCCTCCCACTGACCCCGGTATAAAGGCGATTGAGGCCTGAGCCGGCCCTCAGTCTCCGGGATGTAGTATGGTGGTCAACCGCTGCTTGTTCTTTCTACCAGTCAATAAAAACCAATATCTCGACTTCACGTCTCAGAAAGAGTTATTGATGGTGCATCACCAAATCTCTTCAAACTCCTATTGAAGTACAGCCACTGTCTTGCCTTCTTTATAACTGCATCGATATGTTGGGACCAGGTTAGATCCTCAGAGACCTTAACACCCAGGAACTTAAAACTGCTCAATCTCTCCACTTCTGATCCTTCTATGAGGATTGGTATGTGTTCCTTTGTCTTACCCTTCTGGAAGTTCACAATCAGCTCTTTCGTCTTACTGACGTTGAGTGTCAGGTTGTTGCTGCGGCCCCACTCCACTAGTTGGTATATCTTGCTCCTGTACACCCTCTCGTCACCACCTGAGATTCTACCAACAACGGTTGTATCATCAGCAAATTTGTCGACGGTATTTATGCTATGCCTAGCCACACGGTCATGAGTATAGAGAGAGTAGAGCAGTGGGCTAAGAACACACCCCTGAGGTGCACCAGTGTTGATCATCAGTGAGGAGGATATGTTATCACCAATCCGCACAGATTCTGGTCTTCTGTTTAGGAAGCTGAGGATCCAATTGCAGAGGGAGGTACAGAGGCCCAGCTTCTGCAACTTCTAAATCTAGGTTGTGGGAATAATGCTGAGCTATAGTCGATGAACAGCATTCTGACATAGATGTTTGTGTTGAACAAGTGGTTTAAAGCCATGTGAAGAGCCATTGAGTTTGCATTTGCCATTGACCTATTGTGGCGATAGGCAAATTGCAATGGGTCCAGGTCCTTGCTGAGGCAGGAGTTCAGTCTAGTCATGACCAACTTCTCAAAGCATTTCATCACTGTATGTGTGAGTGCTACCGGGTGATAGTCATTAAGGCAGCTCACATTATTCTTCTTAGGCACTGGTATGATTGTTGCCTTTTTGAAGCAAGTGGGAACTTCTGCCCATAGCAGTGAGAGATTGAAAATGTCTGTGAGTACTCCCGTCAGTTGTTTGGCACAGGTTTTCAGAGCCTTACCTGGTATTCCATCGGGACCTTCTGCTTTAAAGACAGCCTCTGTTACTTTTCCCTTGTACTACCTCAATGCACTGATGTGATGTAATGATCTGTACGAATGGAGTGAAAACAAGTTTTTCATTGTACCTCGGAAAATGTGACAATAATAGACCAAGTTACCAATTCACAAATCCTATCAATAGCTGCGGGCGATACGGACAACTTGGCCCAATGCTGCTAAATTGCTACCAAATGCTCACTGTCAAAACTCAAATGTGACACAAAGGCAGATAAATGAAGTATAGGCAGGCACCTTCCAAAACATGGAATCCCAGTAAAGTATCAATGCCTTTAGGGAGAAACATAGCCATAAAAAACCTTGTTTCATCCTCTGTTATTAGTGTAAGCTAAATGTTTGACAGCAAAGGGATAAAATTAAATCAAAATCCAAAGCTTTCAGTAATTTTCTTTTCCCGTGAATGCCAAGCCCCAATTCCAGTTCTCACTTTTAAACTTTCTGTCTTATTTCTACTAAACTGTCTAACAAACTGACAAGATTGAAGCTGCAAAAAAAAAGGTTCTTACCTTTAATCTCCCTGTCTATTTGTGCTGAACTGTCCAGTAAACTGCCAAGATTGAAGTGTGAAAGAGAGACCCACAGAGTCAGTTATGTGGGAACATTAAGAGAGGAGCACTTTGTATCTTGTACCTGTACTGACATTCAGTAAGCACACGTTTGATATCTGTTCCATGCACCTATCACAGCACCATATCCTTTGACACCCTTCACCAGAGAAAAATTCATCTCAGTCTTGGAAACCCCCATCCTCAAGAAGAAAATTTCAGATTTCCTCTACCTTTTGTGCTGAGAATGCTCTCCAATTTCCTGTCTAATTGGCTTTGTTTATATTTTAGAACATCCCAATTTTCTTGATTCTACCTCCATGAAAAACGTTTCACTGGCTCCATCCAATGAGACTTGTTTAACAGCTTAAGCACCTCAGTCTGTCCCGAAAACAATACTTTCCCTCTGTTCTGCCAACTTCCTCGATCAACTCCATAAGCCATTTCTGACAAGTATTGCACTCGCAGCAGACGCTAATAGCAAGAGTAATCTGCTTCATTTTCTGACCCTAAGCAAGAAGGTCCCTCGGACTAACTGACTGTCTCTGCACCATTTGAAAATTGAGCTTAGGATGCTATGGGTCATTCAGTTTAGCAGCACTTGGTAAGTCTGCGCAGTGAGTTGTTTGGACTGTTTCAGTGATTTATTCGTTGGCACAATGAAAACATTCCAACCCTGAGAATGTAGCCTCTTTAGATGGACCTCCAAGCTCACTACATACAGATCTCACACTGCTTTTAACACTAGGTCAATGCCTGTGCACAAAGCAGCATACACAGAGAATATTAGAATAAACAACTTTTTAATGCAGTGCCCAGAATGCAGCCAATGGCTTCTCAAAGCTATAAACGACAGAAAAGCGTGCAAGTCATTCATCCAAATTAAGGTTTTTGTTCATAATCAGTAGAAATTATGCACAAGATTGATGCAGGACTAATCAAACTGCTTAGCGGTCACTAGGCTGATGCTGTTGAGGACTGAGTTTAATGAATTGACATGTCAATGGATATTTCATATCCTTTCCTGCTACTTTTAAATAAATAGTAGTAATTCCCAGTAGATTTGTCATGCCCTTATTCAGAAACCCAGTAAGCAATGCTCCACTTGCCTTTGGTGACATCTTGTTCACATTTTCTGTGTGATTTTATTTCTTCTCCTTTCCCACCCTCCTCTCCGAGGATGTGACATGTATGGTTCCCGAGTGTCAACAACCAGCTAAGAATAAAAGATCAAAAGAAATCAGAATTAAATATTACTCTCTATGACCTCAGGTGTCAAAATACTTTTGAGTTAGTAATGCAATTTGAAAATGTAGCTGATGTATTTGTGAAGGGCAAGATGTTGTCGTGAAAGGTGATATATGTTTCTCAAGACTCTACTCCTCACCATACTGAAAAGGAAGCCCTTAGTGTGGGATAATTGGCATTAACCACAATGCTTCCTAATGTTAATCAGGCTACTACCTCTATCCACACAGTGGCACAACTAGTAGCGCTGCTGCCTCACAGTGACTGAGGTGCAATCCTGACATTTGGTGCTGTCGGTGTGGAGCTTTCATGTTCCCTGTGTGATTGACTGGTTTCCTCTCACACCCCAAGCATAAATAGGTTGGTAGGTTATTTGGCCACTGTGTACCGTTTCCAGTATGTAGGTGAATGGTAGAATCTGGGGGGGGGGTGGGAATTGGTTGAATTGGGTGGGGGAGGAGTGGTGAATGAAACAAGACTGGTGTAAATGGGTGCTCAAATGTCAGAGCTGATTTGGTGAGCCAAGGAGTCTATTCCATTTCTGTATGACCCTATGACTCCATAGCATTACTCACATTCACTAGTTAAATTTGAACATTTGAATAATAGCTGCAATAGCTTGTCGCAGCAAGTTGTGAATTTTTCAGTGTCACGTACAATTGGAATAGATTAGAAAATAGCATAATTGCATTCATGCTTAGCCTTTTATGTTTACTGAAAAAATGCCACAATGTTAAAAAGTAAGGTTTTAATAAGTTTTTTGTTGACTTTATAAATATCCTTAGATGATACCCTCACCACTTGAGTGAAGATTGAAATATTACTAAGATCTACTGTAGGGTTAAAGGTTGGTCAGACCTAGTGACATCTTTTTCTCACCCTTGAACTGACAGCCATTCTGTTTGTCGTTAGTAAAAGATCAGCTGTTTTGGTACTACACATTCTCTCATTAAGATGCATCCATTATACATCTCACTAATGAGTGACTGTGTAACATAAAGGCCGTTAAGCAGTCTATGTGTTCATGTGTGCGATATGAGGTGATAGAAAATTAACCCACCGTCTCCTGCCTTTTCAGCACCTGATCATTGTCGACTCTGGGGAAGCCAACTGAAGGTGCAGCGCTGTCTTCTGGGATGGGCCTCAGCTGGGCCTGAGCTTGGTAAGGAGGCCCACAGAGAGTGCCTGGCAGCAGATATCTCCTTGATAGATGGATCACTGTAAAAATCCAATCGCGATGGTCATTGCTCCAGTTTCCAGGATGGGAATTGTCTCCCTCTAGGGAGAAAATAAGGCACTGTTTACCCAATCGAAGTGCTTCTAACTGCTCCTGAGAGAATAATAGTTTTGGACTGAGATCAAAAAAGATGAAAGTGTGCGTAAATTCTCTCAGCTGTCACTGACAGGAGGAATTAGAGGCACTCCATGAATTTCTATGGACAAGGAAAAGCAAAGAACAAAGATAGTAGCTTGGATCTCACATTCCTTCTTTCAAGTTGATCAGTCCAGCAGTAAATTTTTAATTATTTCCCAATCTCTTGTGTTTACTAAAAGACGCAGATAGTGTGAGCTGCTTCAGAGCTTTAAGTGAAGTTTGTTTTACTCATGGGACCATAGAAGTTCAGTGTGACTACAATACCTAAAGTGTTTTGACATGACAAATGTCAATTAGTGCTCTGGCAGTTTAGGCTATCTGTCTCAGTTCAAGAAAAATAATGAAACACTTTCTGATGACAAAACTGTTCTCAAAAGATTCTGTTTTAAAAAATGCTAAATGACCACGGAACAACCAAAACTCACTCTTCGGGTAAAAAGGTGCAATCTCTTAAATGAGTTCCATTTTTAAGTTCTTGATACCAAGTTTTGATTTCAAACTGTGGGAAAAACCTCACTAATTGATAATGTTAGCACTGATAAAGCAGTGCTTGGCTTGAGAATTTTTCCCAGAGATGCAGCATGGTCACAGGATTTTTCAGCACAATAAACTCGTGCCACCCAACAACACCAATGTGACTGATTAACTTAAAAATGTGTACACCTTTGGAATGTGGGAGGAAACTGAAGTACCTGGAGGAAACCCATGGCAATCATGGGGAGATTGTACAAACTCCTCACAGACAGTGGCAGAATTGAACCCGGTTTGTTGGCGCTGTAATAACATTACGCTAACCAGTATGCTACTGTGCTGCCCTACAGTATTGTATTTATATATCTTGGATTAATGCAAGCATATTGCTTTTTGGTTCAAAACAATTCCAACTGTCAATGACTTGTTTGCAAGAGGGGATAAATTTGATTTTGTCTCCAAAAGAACTGGATGATTTTGCCCATGTGATCTAAACAGCTTCCAAGTGCAACGGATGAAAGACATAATTTATTGGGGTCTGAATACATTCAGTCTCCAACCTGTTGCAATCTCCACCATTCTCCTTGCTACATCAGCTTCAAGACCAACCATCAGCCATGAATTTTGCCCTTTCAGCTCAGTTTCTTATAAACACGGAGAGTATACGACATACCATATATAACAATTACAGCACGGAAACAGGCCATCTCGGCCCTTCTAGTCCATGCCGAATGCTTACTCTCACCTAGTCCCACCAACCTGCACTCGGCCCATAACCCTCCATTCCTTTCCTGTCCATATACCTATCCAGTTGTTTTTAAATGACAAAATCGAACCTGCCTCTACCACTTGTACTGGAAGCTCATTCCACACAGCTACCACTCTCTGAGTAAAGAAGTTCCCCCTCGTGTTACCCCTAAACTTTTGCCCCTTAGAACATAGAACACATGCTACCAAAAGGCATTGAAAAAAAAAACATAGATGCCTGAATATCTGAATAAAAGAATATGAATTGTTGGAAATGTAAACAAAACTGGTAACTATCTTTAAAAACAAAGAGAGGTACAGTATGCATCTGATACAACCTCTCCTGCAGAGTACCTGGAGCATTTTTTTGCTTTCATGTCCCAGCTTCTTAATAAAATATTTTGCTTCTACATATAAGTGAACAGATTCTTTTTATTTTAACATGCAGGGCTGTGTCAGGACCGAGAACTCACAGTCAAAGGATATTTGTTAATCAAGTAAATGGCTATAGCTGACAAGTATGGGTGATTTTCAATTTGTTCTTTCTCGTGATTTAAACCTGGAGGCAACAGATTTTTGTGTCAATTTTCCATGGCTTCTGATGGTAATGAAAAGCCCAGCATCTTATCTCTTTTTTGGATCTGGACTCAAGTACTTCAGGTTATTGACATCTAGTTCAATAACACAGTGTTTAGTTCTTAATTTTTCTATATCTGGGTTTTGTAGTCCTTAACGTATAGCGATACAGCACAGAACAAGCCTTTCTGGCCTAACAAGCTGTGCTGTCCAGCAACCCACCTATTTAAAACTAGCCTAATGGTTTAGACCCATCAACTGCATCAACTGTAGACCTGTTGTGGCAGCAGGCAAACTGCAGCACGAACAGATCCTTGCCCAGGCAGAAGTCAATTCTGGCCATGACCAACCTTTTAAAGTATTTCATCATAGCGAGCACTTCACTGGGACAGCTCACCCTGCTGTACTTGGGTACCGGTATCAATGATGCCATTTTGAAATGGGAAACTATGACGGCAGCAGTGAGAGGTTGAACATGTCCTTTAAGTTAGTCAGCACAGGTTTTCAGTATCCAATCAGGTTCACCCTCTTGAAAGATGTTCTGACATTGGCCTTGGAGACTGAAATCACAGGATCGCCAGATGCTGTGGGGACTTGCACAGTCATAGCGTCAAACTTTCAAAGCCTGTATAAAAGGCATTGAATTTTTTGGGGAGTGAAGCATCAATGCCAGTTATGCTGTTAGGTTTTGCCTTCCAGAAATAATGGCATGCAAACTCTGCAATAGCTGTATGATTGTGTCTCTAACTTCCCACAGAATTGCCTTTTCACTCTCACAAAGACCTGCTGTAGGTTGCACCTGAACTTCTTGTAGGATTCTGTATCGCCGGTCTTCAATACCACAGATCTCATCTTCAGCAAACTGAATCTCCTGATTCAGCCAGGGCTTTTGGTCTGGAAAGAAGAGACACTGGCACAGCTTTCCTTGTGACTGAATTTATGAGCTGGGTCATCTGATACATTAATGCCCAGCAATATAAAGCTCTGATCCTCGCTGTCACAGACTCACCATTGTAGACTGGCACTTGTTCATTATCCTTCTCCTTCTTGAAGTCAACAATCAGCTGATGTTGAGTGAGAAGTTGATGTGGTGGGACCGCTCAACCAGGTGTCCTATCTCAGTCCTGATCAGAGACTCATCACCACCTGTGATTTGTCCAATAGTGGTGTTGTTGCCAAATTTGTACATGGCATTGGAGCTGTGCTTAACAATGCAGTCACGTATAGCAAGTAGAGCAGGGTCTAAGCAAACAGCCTTGAGCTGCACCTGTGTTGATAGCCAGTGAGGAGCAGATGTTATATGACTTTTAAGATTCACAGTCTGTGGTTATATACAAGCTTACTACTGAAGGAGTGGAGTCCTTTCTGTTTTATTGGAGGGGATGCCTGAAACTCAGTGGTACCTGGTGATCCTCTTACAGTTGTAACTGGGCAGCAGAATTTCTTTCCTTTTTTGGGGGGAAATCAGCATCAATTGTAGACCTGATATTTATAGCCCACCCTATTTTAATCCTAAACTTGCTATCAGAGAAAATTTAATAATCAAATATATTGAATGGTCCCGAGCTGGGGGTTCCAACAGAGGGTGTCTGGGACCTCTGTTCCCAGAAGCTTTTTGACCATCTGTGTGAATTACTTTGTCCCAGCAAAGGTATCTGAAAAACATCGCATACAGATAATGTCAACCAGTAGCAAAATAGTGTAAAGGTTAGAAAGCATTGGGGAATGTTAGGAATGACAGAAAGACGGCATTACAGAAAGAAGAACTAGCATTCATTCCTCAACTTTCTACAATGGACAACTCGTTCATCTACAACTTGTTGGTATGTTCTCTCAGTTCACAAGAATTGTACCAGTGTTTGGAAATCTTCTGTAGTTCCGAATTTTTGTGGAATTTGGAGATCTTTTATAAATCAGAAATCCTCTGTGAGTCTTAAAAGATTGTTAAGAATTACACTACTATGCAAAAGTCTTAGGCATATATATATATTATGGTAGCACGGGTGCAGACACACCCAGCCCTGAGACACCAGGCAAGTTAAATTGATCAAAACAATTGGTTTATTGATCATTACAGAATGACTCTTGAGTGCCTCCTGCCCCCTCCCTTCTCCTTCCCCTTTTCCCCAATGATTCCCCTTTCCATTCCTCCTTCCCAACTCTCAATCCAAAAAAGAGACCCATATTAGAATCAAATTTATGATCACTCACATATGTCCATGAAATTTGTTTATTTTTGTGGTATCAGTACAGTGCAATACATAAAATTACTACAGTACTGTGCAAAAGTTTTAGGCACACTTGCTAAATGTATGTAGCTAAGATTTTTGCACAGTACTGTATTTGTATAAATTTAAATGTGTATTATTACAAATAAAATAAACTGCATTTAAACTATGCGACACACACAAAATGCTGGTGGAATTCAGCAGGCCAGGCAGCATCTATGGAAAAGAGTACGGTCGACATTTTGGGCCGAGAACCTTCCTTGAGTCTTTCCCATAGATGCTGCCTGGCCTGCTGAGTCCCCCAGCATTTTAAGGGCGTTGCTTGGATTTCTAGCATTTGCAGATTTTCTCATATTTGCATTTAAATTACGTTATCTGGAAGCATTGCCTCCTTGGCAGGGAGGGGGTACCCGCCACTCAAATAGTGGGTATTAGCAGTTCAAGCACGCCACTGAAACTAGACAGGGAAGTAAGCTAGTCTTTGAAGAGTAGGTGGATTCAGTATAACCTCCTGTAGTTAGTGTATTTATATCAGATAGGGCATTAAATCTCCTTTTGAGTTTAGGGCTTGGCGGAAAGTGAATCCTATCTCAGAAGAGCACACAGAGGAAGTCTCTTAGGTCCATGTTCAAGCACTGTCAGTTTCAGAAGGTTAAGGTAGAACAGGATCAGTAACTAGTGCACCTACAGTAGGTCATTTAAGGATTATGAGCACATGCTCACAGCCCTGCGTGCACAAGAGACAGTCATACACAAAGGCATGCATGCATAAACAGTGGACAGAGAATGCTATTGATTCATCACTCTCTGGGAAAAGCAGTTTCACCTCATAAGTTAAACATGCAAGGGAGAGACTGGGGGTTTAGGGTTAGCAAGTTTTACTTAATTTTTTTTCACGTCGGAGGGGGTCCACAACAACTTCCGTTGTTTTTCTGTATTTTCTGGCTATCTGGAGAAGATGAATCTCAGAGTTGTATTCTGCATGCATACTTTGATAATAAAATGAACCTTTGTATCAACATATTCAAATCATGCACATAAGCCACATGCAAATACGCACAAACAAAACATGCATATGCATATTAATTCCAAATGCACTTTGTAAGCACAGTCTGCTTTAATTTGCAGATAAACAGGGAAACCTGCGCCTCAGCTCTGTACTGTCAAATGTAGACTTCCATCCATCTGAAACAAAAGGATGCAATGTCAAATGAGCTGAAAGGCTAGCTCTGTTTTTGAAGGCATCTGGCTCCAGTAAGCCAAGCTTATTAAGTAAGACATGCTCATATCATTCTAATTCAAGGTGCAATGTTTTTGTTCCAGAAGGCTGTTAGAGAGCGGTGAGTTTGTGGAATTCATCCCAGTTGTGGGTCCAGTGTTTGAGAGACAGCACTGAGACCCAAACTGGTAACCATCTGGTGGGGAAGCCTGCTCTTCTCTGCCTCTGACACCACACTGCTGGGTTACGGTCCTTTATATTTCTCTCCAAAGGGTTCTTGGCTCCCTGGGCAGGGCAGATGGGGCTGTGGATTTTTCCATAAAACTCTGCTGTCAATGTGACTCGCTGTGTGAGACTGGCAGTGGAACTTTTTACTGATGGCACCTAGTGGCTGGATTGAGAATTCAGCGAATGACAAACAGTGACAGACAGCTTTAGTTGCAGGCTGACAAGTATATAGATATTTGAAATTGATGACGATGCCTTTTGCCAAGACATAAGCACAGGGTAGAGAATGCTGGAGACCATAATATCTAAGAAAGAGATAAGAAAGCTGTTACCATTAGTGAGTGAGACGAGAACAAGGGGACATAGCCACAAAATTTGGGGGAATAAGTTTATGATGGAGGTGATGTGAAACTGCTTTTCCCAGAGAGTAGTGAATCGAAGGAAATCTCTGTCCAGGGAAGCAATAGAGGCTCCCTCATTAAATATAGATAAGACAGAGTTAGATTTTTTTTTTTGCATAGCAGGGGATTTAAGGGTTATGGGGAAAAGACAGGTAGGTGGAACTAAGTTCACAGCTGGATCAGTCATGATCTTATTGAATGGAGGAACAGGTTCGACGGGCCAGATGACTTACTCCTGCTCCACTGGAGATCAAAACTTAAGGAAAGCTCAATCTTAATGCCTTCATATTAAGTGCAGAAAGTGAGGGTTATTGTTATTCTTAATACAGCATTGGATATCTTGGATATCAGATCTTCCACATGCAAAGAACAAGGATTGATTAGAGTTCACTCACCTCGCAGAACCAATGCCTTTGGGAGTAAATTGGCTTATGATTGTCCCATGTATTGAGGTATAATGGAAAAATTAACTTGCAAACCATTCCTACAGAGCATTACAATAGTGAATTGAGGTAGCACAAGGTAGAACTATATCAAGGTGCAGAATAAAGTGTTACAGTTACAGAGAAGGTGCACTGCAGGCAAGGGTCAGGCCAGTTCTTCTTGCTGTTCTGCTATGATTACTAAGCTCTCCGCTGCAGTGTGGTTGAGGTTGAAGCCCTGTGCTGGGCTCCATGTCTGCTGGCTTTGTGACATTTTGCTCTGCTGTGTGATGAACTGAGGCTGAGGTTGTGGGCCTGCTCTGGCTGCTCCAGGCTTTGTGTCTATGGACTCACTTTTGTTCTGTTGCTGTTGCTTCCTTCTTTTGTTTGCACAATTTGTGTTTTTTTTTCTCTCTCTGCATATTAGGCGTTTGTTGTTTTTTAAATTAATGAGTTTTTTAGGTTTCTTGTTCTGTGGCTGCCTGAAAGGAGACAAATCTCAAGGATGTATAGTGTATAAATACTTTGATAATAAATGTACTTTTGATGGAGTAAAGGGCTAGGTAAATAGGGGTATAGATTAAAAGACAATGATTAACTAATGATCAATTAACTTATAGGTATCTTATGTTAGTTGCTGGACAGCCAAAAGGGAACTTTACCCAGCAACAAGTGACCAGACATAGTTCCCTAATATTGTTAGACATAGGTTCAAATAAGGAATTATCTGGTCACACAAAACATTTTGAGGTATGACATAACTAAATATGGGAAGGATAGTGTCGGGGGTAGAACGTTTGAGAGTAGGGGGAGGTGTTAGCATGAGAAACTAATGTTGTATCCAGGCTAGCTTTGGCAGAAAATAATTATAACTAACCAATGATGATCTTGCATCTAATTGTATCTCAGCATGTGATCGAAACTATTCTAAAACTGTATTAACTTGCATAATTATAATATTTCCTGTAATGATCAATGTTATAAATTGTATGGAATTGTGTTCGGAAGGTGGGCAGTGTCCGAACTATCTCTTTGGGAGATCAGTCCGTAACTTCCCCATAACATGCTATGAATAAAAAGTGAAGTTTGATCAAGTATCACTTGTTTTATGGTCTCATTGCATCCATGGTATATGCGCCTTTGCATCAGGTCGATCCGTCTTTGACACTTTGACCTTTGAAGGGAGACAATAAGAACATTACGAGGTAGATTGTGAAGTCAAGAGTCCATATTATTGCAATAGGGGCTGATAACAGTGGAATAAAAGCTGTCCTTGAGCCTGATTGTATGTGCTTTTAGGTTTTTGTATCATATGTCTAATGGAAGGGGGAGAAGTGTAGACCAAGTCTATGGAGGGGAGATTGGTTTTCTTGATGTTATTGTGTACTCAGTATTCAAAGGTTCATTTATTATCAAAGTATGCATGTAATAGGCAACTCTGAGTTTCTTCTTCTCCAGGTAGCCTCGAAACAAAGAAAAAACATGGAAATACAATAAGTTCAAAGAGAAACAGCAAACCCAACCGACCCCCGCACAAAAAATGAATGACAACATGAACATTGATCCCCAAATCCCCCTCCCCTGCACAAAACGCAGCATGAACATCAACCCCCCCAACCCCCTCCCCCTGCACAAAAGAAACTGACAAAAGCAGAACAAGAACTTCAACACCCAAGGCCCCCTCCCCTTGCACCAAAAAAAAGCAAGAAAGAACGGGTGAAAGCACAGAATATAAAAATCATGAGACTGAAAAAGTCCATAGTCCAAATCTTAAAACACAGAACCTTGGTAACATCCTCCAACATAATGGAAAGAGACAGACACAGCTCGAGTGCAGAGACCCACCCTCTCGGCACAGCAATCGGCTCCTACGGCAGCAGATGGATCAAGGGGCAGGGAGATGATGATGAACATTCACTCACTCTCTGCATTCGCCTCAAACATTCTATTTCCCTCACTGCTTTAATCGGTGAAATGGAGTAGATCATAAGCTTGTTGATTGACAAACAGACAGACATACTTTATTGATCCCGAGGGAAATTGGGTTTCGTTACAGCTGCACCAACCAAGAATAGTGCAGAATATAGCAATATAAAACCATAAATAATTAAATAATAATAAGTAAATTGTTCCAAGTGGAAATAAGTCCAGGACCAGCCTATTGACTCAGGGTGTCTGACACTCCAAGGGAGGAGTTGTAAAGTTTGATGGCTACAGGCAGGAATGGCTTCCTATGACGCTCAGTGTTGCATCTCGGTGGAATGAGTCTCTGGCTGAACGTACTCCTGTGCCTAACCAGTACATTGTGGAGTGGATGGGAGTCATTGTCCAAGATGGCATGCAAATTGGACAGCATCCTCTTTTCAGACACCACCGTCAGAGAGTCCGGTTCCACCCCCACAACATCACTGGCCTTACAAATGAGTTTGTTGATTCTGTTGGTGTCTGCTACCCTCAGCCTGCTGCCCCAGCACACAACAGCAAACATGATAGCACTGGCCACCACAGCCTCGTAGAACATCCTCAGCATCGTCCAGCAGATGTTAAAGGACCTCAGTCTCCTCAGGAAGTAGAGATGGCTCTGACCCTTCTTGTAGACAGCCTCAGTGTTCTTTGACCAGTCCAGTTTATTGTCTATTCGTATCCCCAGGTATTTGTAATCGTCCAGCATTGCTGAGTGCTTTAGGTTTCATAAGCAGAATTGAAAGGAAGGGGAGTCCACTTCAGCTTGCATGGCCAAATTGAAGAGATTGCCTGAGCATTGTCAGTTCAGTAATAGGCTTAATGATACAATAAGAGATCATTTAGTTTGTGGAACCTTACAAGAAAGCATTCAAAAATGGCTCCTAACTGAAGTACAGCTTACATTTAAAAGAGCAGTGGAAATTGCTATTTCAATAGAAACTACAAACAGATGCAATTGAGTTGCAGACAGGAATTAAAATGAGCGTGAACAAAATTGTATCATTTAAACAGATACTGGCCTGGCCAATCAAATTGTGTAATTGTTGTGGCAGGGGCTGACATTCACCAAACAAACATAGACTTAAAAGTGAAACTTGCAGAAAATGCAACAAAATAAACCCTAATGTGGTTTGTTATTTTATTTCTAGTTACTAGATCTCACTGTTAATTGTAAATTCACAGCTGTGTTGATTGCTCATTATCGCATTGCTAAGCAATTAGCTTCCATCATCAGATCAGCCATTTTATATCTTTGTACATTTCATTCAGTTAGAAGTCAAAGGAATTTCAATCAATATTTGAATCTACCTTTTGTGAGAATGCTGAGAAGTACTCTTTTTACATTGGTCTCCTTGCGTACGGTAACACTATGGTGATTAATAAAACTGCCTTCAAAATACAACTGTGTTGGGACTGGAGTTTATCGATCTGTCTAGCTTTAGAAAATAGGGGCAGACAACAATGAATGGACTGTTCACGGAAGAGAAAAAGCTAAAAAGCCAAGTTACAGTTCGAAAAAGAGCACTAATCTGCATGCTGACAAAAAAATATGATCATGATGAGAGTGACACAGGACTGAGTAGCCTTGGATTTACAATGTGAAAACTAACAATATAAAAGCAATATGGCTTACACCAGAAGTGTAAGGCAAATTATTTCAAATTGTATTGGACACTGGTTCAGCTGTTTCAGTCATTCCACAAAATAAGTTTGAGAGTTATTTCAAAGATATGAAACTGAAGCCTGCAGATATCCAACTAATAACATATTAGAAAAAAGATAACTCTTGTAGGATTGATATTTGCAACTGTGAAATACAACAACCAACAAACCACATTAAGTGTCTATGTGGTAAAACAGGATGGCCAGCATTGTGG
Source organism: Hypanus sabinus (assembly GCF_030144855.1). Classification (NCBI taxonomy): domain Eukaryota; kingdom Metazoa; phylum Chordata; class Chondrichthyes; order Myliobatiformes; family Dasyatidae; genus Hypanus; species Hypanus sabinus. The sequence goes on from NC_082739.1 coordinate 38,829,650, forward strand.
GGACATGATTGGAGATCCATCTACAATTTGCATGCCGCATTCTCTGCAATGAAGCCATACAAAATTGAATAAGAAAGGTACTGGATGATGCCACAGCAGTGTTCAAGGATGGCACTGAAAAACTCAAACATATCAAGAATAAAATAAAGTTAAATGAAAATGCCATACCCAAGTTTTGCAAAGTCCTTTCGGTTCCTTATACCATCCATAATAAAGTAGCCAGTGAGCTAGATCAAGTGGACGCCAAAGGATTTCTTTCCAAAGTTGAGTGGAGCCCATGAGCAATGTGGCCAATGGGTCTGTTAGGACCTGTGGTGATTTTAAGGTTCCATCAATCCAGTACAGTAAGTAGATCAATACCCTCTGCCCAATATAGAGGATATCTTTGCAAACCTTTCTGGAGTAAAACACTTCAGCAAAGTGGACTTAGCTGAGGCCTACCTACAGATGGAGATGGAAGAAACGTCCAAAGTGTTTCTCACCATAAACACACACAAAGGGTTTTATCGATATCATAAGCTTATTTTTGGAGTGGCATCTGCACCTGCACTCAGGTTGAAAGCTATGGTCTGAATGCTGCAAGGCTGCCCAGGTACCCAGTGTTATCTGGATGACATCATTGTTATCCGTAAGGATGGCAAGGACCATCTCCAAAACCTCAAAGACAGTGTTAAAAGGATTAGAAGATTATGGGCTCAGAGCTGATTGCGACAAGTGTGAATTCTTTAAGCCAAGCACCACTTACTGCAGTCACACAATTGACACACAGAAGTGCTGAGAAAATTCAAGCAGTGGTGGATGCCCCAGGGCCAAAGGATGTGTCACAGTTGTGGTCCTTTTTAGGATTTGTCAATTACTATAACAGGATTCTGCCAAACCTGGCTACTGTGCTCCACCCCTTGAACTCATTACTGAAGATTGGGAACAAATGGCAATGGACAAAGCAGTGTGAGATGGCTTTCAAAAAGATAAAGGAAATGGTGATGTCAGTCACTGTACTACACATTATGATCCACATCATCCAGTAAAACTTGCCTGTGATACCTCATCTTATGGTATGGGTGCAGCCATGTCACATGTTATGAGTGATGGAAGTGAAAAGCCTTTGTATCACATTCCCTTACTGCTGCAGAGGAATATTCTGCACAGATTGATAGAGAGGCCTTGAGTCTGGTTTGGGGTGTAAAACATTTCTGCCATTACTTGTATAGGAGAGAGTTTACCCTCGTTACTGATCATAAACCACTACTGTCCATTTTCAATCCACAGAGGGGTGTTACACTAACAGCAGCAGCCTGTTTCTTGGACACAATTACAAGATTGAATTCTAGTGGTCATCCAATCATGGAAATGCTGATGGATTGTCCTATTTACCTTTGGAAAAGGAATTATGGGAAAAGTTTACTGGAAAAGCCACTCCTCGTGATGTGTTCTCCCTAATGCAAATTAAAAGTCTCCCTATTACGACAGAGGTGATCCAAACGGAAACCAGAAAAGATCATAAATTGTCTGAGATCTACACAGCCACACAAATGGTTGGAATGTGCAACAGGAATCCCACTTCTCTCATTTTTACCAGAGCCAGGATGAACTTGCCCTTGACGGTGGTTGCCTTACGTTGGGATGAGAGTTAATGTACCATCCAAGCTGAGAGCTAAGTGTTAGAGGAGCTATATACCTGTCATCTAGATGACAAATCAAAATGAAAGAGTTGGCTTGGAACTTTGTCTAGTGGCTTGGGATAGGTCAGCAAACCAAGAAGCTTGCCATGCATTGTACAGGATGCCAATATGTCCAGAAGGTGCCAGGAGCAGTGCCCTTCCATCCGTAGGAATGGCCTGCATTGCCCTGGCAGAAGATTCATGTGGATTTTGCTGGACCATTCATGGGCAGAAGTAATAGTGGATACAGCTACAAAGTGGCCAGAAGTGTTTCCAATTGCCTCCATTACAACCTTGCCCACAGTTGATGTGTTGAGAAGCCTCTTCTCAAGGATTGTTGTTCCAGAACACTTAGTCAGTGACAATGGACCACAGTTGGTTGCGGAAAAGTTTCAGTCGTTCCTGAAAATGAATGGAATAAGACATATTACATCTACACCATACCACCAGCAGCAAAAGGCCTGGCGGAGAAGTTTGTCCAGAGTCAAAAGTACGCACTGCAAGCAATGTTAACAGAATGCACGACACTAACACTGAACAAGAAGTTTGCTAATTTCCTCCTTGCTTATCACAATGTGGCACACTTCACAACCAACGACTCATCAACTATGCTGTTCCTGGGTCATCCCTTGTGTTCACACTTGGATCACCTCAAATCCAGTCTCAGAAGGTGGATGCAGGACAAACAGTTGAGACAAATTGAAGGCTCCTCAAACAAGGATGTTTCACTCCTGGACAAGCAATCCTGGTGAAGGACTACAGAGGTGATCAAAAGTGGGTACTCGGAAAGATTAAGGACAGAACCGGAGCACTCTCCTACACGTGGAGATTGTATCTGATATCATCTGGAGATGACACATTGATCAGTTGAGGAGAGTAGAGTCAATTGATAGACACGAAAGTTGGCTACTGCTATCAGAACCCTGTGATAAGTGCACACCTCTCTTAAAGTAAACTTGAAGATAGACCAGCATTCTTGGATTCATGTGTCTTCCTTTGAATTAGTTGAATGTTTTGAAGTTACAAAAGAGAACAAATGTGCTGAAATGTGCACAACTCTGGACACTTGAGATCTTTTTCCATCATTGAGGAATTGGCCCTTCTAGCTTTGTGACTCTCTCCCCCTTACTTTTTTTCTCATTCTTCTTCAATGCATACTTCTCTTAGCTTGTTTACATTTCCCCTTTCAGCTCCCAAGATCTTAAGGCAGGCCTGTTCTCAGACCTTCTCTCACATTGGCACAGGGTTAGAGTAATTTTGATCCATCTCGTGGTCACAGTACCACAGGGCCTAAGAACTCTTTCAATCGAATTTACAAGAGACAGCAATAGCCGGAAGAGACAGGAAATGCTTAATGCCTATTGTCAGAGACAGGATTTGATGCAAAATCTCATCAATTATGTATACAAACTTAATGAATTCATGCCTGCTTCCTCAATTTTTCTGTCAAAATGAAACAGCTACCTTTCCATTTGAACAAAACCACAGCATGATATGGATTGGAACACGTAATGTGTGAGATCACAACCACATTAGAACAGGATCTTAAGGAGATACTGAGTTAAATATGACAACATGTACCTATGACTTAAAACTTTTGATTCTCACATTTTGAATAAGTAAACCATTGCCTATCAAGTGTGTGGAAAGTTTACAATTGGCAATTTTATTTTTGGAATTAATATAATCTGCTGCTAATGCTTTGTTTTCTTTTCAAAGACAATTTATGATCTGACTTCTGATCTTGTTATAAAATGTCTTATATTTTTAGTTGGATGCAGTAAATTTATTGACAGATAAATCTACTCCATTGACACATTCCTATCACCATAAATAAGGGTACTGAGAAACTGTAAATAAAAGAGTAAGCAAGACGGAAAGAAATTTGATATGGATCAGATTTTTTTTTCTTTGTAATAACAGTAGCTGAAGAAGGTTTAGGAAATGTCTAAGAACAGTTATTCCCCTCAAACATCAGGCTCTTGAACCAAAGGGGTGAAATTCACTCAACTTCACTTGCCCCTTTGTACTTTGGTAATAATTTTACTTTGAACTTTGAAAAGGTACCTAGAATCTTTTCCATCCACATGAGTGGGCAAAGGGCTGCAGAATTCAGGCAAAAAAGAGTTGCTGCAGGACACTCAGCAAGTCAGGGAACATCTGTAGTGGGAAATGTTTCCTTCTACTGATACTACCTGAGCCAACGAGCTCCTCCAGCAGTTTCTTTTTCTCCAAATTCCAGCATCTGCAGTCTCTTTTGTCCTCACAGAATTCTAGCTCATTTGAAAGACTGCATCTCTGACTATGCTGCACACTTTCTGTACTGCTCGGGAATATCAACCTGAATTTTGTGTTCAAATCATGGAACACTGAACAAGTTCAGAAGTGAGAGGTAGTCATGGGCGAGTCCAGTCAAAATTATTGTCATGTGACAAGTATTGTGAAGTTCGGTTACAATGAAAATTATGTTTGCAGCAGCATCACAGGCACGCGAGTACAGGATCCTTACAGACAATTTATTCCTTATCATAACAATTCACTATTGATCTTTGACTTCCTCATTGAGAGACCACAATCAGTGCTGATCGTTAATGATTACAATCAACACAGGCACATCTCAAGGATGTGTTCTTAGCCCATTGCTCTGTTCTTTCTGCACTCGTGACTGTGTGGCTATGCATAGCTCAAATGCAATTAATAAATTTGCAGATGATGCCACTGTTGTTGGTAAAATCTCAGATGGCAATGAGGAGGCATACAGGAGAGAGATAGATCAGCTGATAACAGCAATAACTCAATGTCAGTAAGAGCACAGAATTGATTGTGGACTTCAGGAAGGGGAAGTCAATGGAACACATATCAGACCTCATTGAGGGATCAACAGTGGAAAGGGTGAGAAATTTCAGGTCCCTGGGTGTCAATATCTCAGGATCTAACCTGAGCCCAGCATACTGATGCAATTAAAAAGAAGGCATAACAAGGGCTACAGTATATTTCATTTGAAGTTAGAGGAGATTCAGTATATCACCAAAGGCTCAAGTAAATTTTCATAGATGTACTATCGAGAGTTTTGCCACTGGATGTGGACTAGTATGGATCATAAAATCACAGAAGACAGTAGAGGATTGTCGACTCAGCCAACTCCATCAGTGACACAACCCTCCCCACCATTGAGGACATCTTCAAGAAGGCAGCATCCATCATTAAGGACCTTAACCACCAGGGCCATGGCCTCTTCTTGTTAAGTAGGTAGAGTAAATACTATAAAAATGAATATATTCCCTAGACTACAATATTTATTTCAATCATTACCAATACAATTACCCCAGAAGTTTTTTCAAGAGTGAGGAAATTTCTCTGGAAAGGTAAGATGTCAAGAATATCGTTGGAAAAATTGACATGGAAATTTGATCTAGGAGGATTACAACTTCCAAATTTTAAGAATTATTATAAAGCAAATCAACTTAGATTTATTGTATCTTTTTTCGAGAAAGATAAACCGGCATGGGTTAGAATAGAACTAGATAAAATAGGAGAAAACGTACCAGAAGATTTTATATACAAATGGGAATCTAAATGGATACGGGAAAAGAAAGAATCTCCTATATTAAAACATTTGATTGATTTACGGAATAAGATAAATGTTGATGATGAGACAAAAAAATCTTTATTAGCAAAGAGATCTTTAATTCAAAACAGACTTATTCCTTTCACAATGGACAATCAACTTTTATATAATTGGATTCAAAAAGGGATTAGATATATAGGGAATTGTTTTGAAGGAGGTATATTAATGTCATTTGATCAATTGAAGAATAAATGTAAAGTATCAAATAACACTTTATTTTGTTACTTTCAATTAAGGGCTTATTTAAGAGAAAAATTAGGTCAAACAATGTTATTGCTGAAACCTAATGAAATAGAAATTTTAATTCAAAAAGGAAATATTAAAAAATTTATATCTTGTATGTATAATTTGATTCAAAAACAGGCAATTAAACAAGGAGCCCATAAGTCAAGACAAAAATGGGAAAGTGATTTGAATATTAAAATTGAAGAAACAAATTGGTCAAGACTATGTCTTGATAGTATGACAAATACAACAAATGTTCGGTTAAGATTAGTGCAGTATAATTTTCTACATCAATTATATATTACACCACAAAAAATAAATTAATTAAATCCAAACTTATCGGATCAGTGTTTCCGATGTAACCAGGAAACTGGTACTTTTTTACATTCTACATGGTCTTGTTCTAAAATTCAACCTTTTTGGACAAATTTAAGACTTTTATTGGAACAAATTACAGGAACACAATTTCCTCATAATCCAATATTACTCTTATTAGGTGATATTGAAGGGATAAAACCAAAACTCAAACTAAATAAATACCAGAAAGAATTTATAAAAATTGCACTGGCAGTAGCCAAAAAAGCTATTGCAGTTACTTGGAAATCGGATACATATTTAAGTATAGACTCTTGGAAGAAAGAAATCTATGGTTGTATTCCATTAGAAAAAATTACTTATAATTTAAGAGATAAATATGAAACATTTCTGAAAATTTGGAGCCCTTATTTACAAAAGACAGGATTAAATCTATAGATGTTCTGAAGATGAAACAATCGGTTATTTGGGGAAAGAAATAAATATACATATTAAAGTTATTACGAATTCCATGGAGCATGTGGAGATCTTCCAACAACCAGGCAATCTTTCTTTCTTTTTTTTTCTCTTTTTCTTTTTTTTCTATAGGGCAGTTAGGGGGGAGGGGGAAGGGTTATATACATTTTTTTTCCATACTTCATTTTGTAACTACTTAAAAATGCAATAAAAAAAGTTTTCAAAAAAAAAAACAGTAAGATAATGTTTAAGTGAAGAAAAGTTAGTAAATACTTTTTAAAAATTACTTATAAACTACTCAGGATTGTCTTAAGATATGTCTCCTAAACAGAAGCAGAAGAAAACTACTATTTTGAAGACAACACAAGTTGGAAAAGAATCAAGGCTGGCCGCCATGAAAGAGCCTCGGGCTCAAGTGCATTTTACCTTTGGCGATACGGAACAGGAAACTGCGGCAACGTCAACCGTTTCCAAAAAAAAGAGCAACAGGAATTGCGCATGCGTGATGGAAGGGGCATGCGCAAACACGAGCAACCCAAACTACAAATCCCAGCTATGATCGGAACTGACAGTGAAAGTGAACATGAGGTGGAATCAGATTCTCTGGATAAATCAGACGAAGATGAAGAGACAAACAAAGAAGAGCAACAGGAAGAGGTTGGAAGTGATATTGGAGACATTAAAAAATCTTTGGTGCAAATAATGCATGAATTAAAAACATTAAAAGTAATAAAAAAAGATATTAAAAATACGAAGATTATGTTTGATAAAATGATGAAAAGACAGGATAAAATTGACAAGAAAATTGAAAACTTGGAAGAAACAACGGGAGACACCATTGATAGAGTGAATAAAATGGAAGATAATATTTCTGCCTGGACATCAGAAAGAAAATGGTTGTTGGAAAAAGTGGATGTACTTGAAAGTTTCAGCAGATGAAATATTATTAAGATAGTTGGACTTAAAGAAGGTATAGAGGGAGAGGATCCAATAAATTTTTTTCAAAAATGGATTCTGGAAATTTTGGAAATGGAAGAAGGAACCCAGTTAATTGAAATTGAAAGGGCTCATGGAGCCTTAAGATCAAGACCTCAAGTTGATCAAAACCCACGATCAATCTTGATAAATTGCTTAAGATATCAAGATAAAGAAAAGATCTTGAAGGCCCAACGTGCCAGAAAGAGAAACGGGCCATTGATGATAGAAGGGAAAACAGTTCTTTTCTATCCTGATATAAGTTATGACCTTTGGAAGAGAAAGAAAGAATTTAACCCAACAAAAAATCTTTATGGGAAAAGGATTATAAATTTATATTGCGCCACCCGGCAACCCTGATAATTTTTTTGGATGACGGAAAAAGAAGATCTTTTACTGATTTTCAGGATATGGAAGAATTTGCACAAGAACTCCCAAATATTTGCTAACCACAGCCAAAGATTTAAAAGTGAAACGGATTAAAGGTGAAGACAGGGACAGTGAATGGAGTTGATGGATGTTTAAGTACAGAAGAATATTTAAATATATTCTAAATTATATGATACAGGGGGAGAAAGGTAAAAATTTGAGAAATATTAATCGAGAGTAGTGATATTATTTTTTCTTCTCTTATATATGCTTTTTTATGTTACGGGGAGCTGGGGGAAATTGTGTTTTTTTTTATTCACAACATTAGTAGGGGGGTATTTTGTTATTTTTTTCTTTATAATCTATTTTTCTACTATCTTTCTTTCTTTGTCTGGACAATCAGGGGGAAGACACATAGCAACACAGAGAATTTTAAAAAGATTCCCACAAGTAGTACGAAAGTTGAAAAGTTAGATATTACTACAGACTGGAGTAATCCTGTTAAAAATAATGACTAATTCACTGAATTTTTAAAGTTTTAATGTTAATGGGCTTAATGGACCGGTGAGAAGAAAAATAATTTTAATGTACATTAAGAAAATGAAAATAGATATAGCTTTTAGCTGCATTCCATTTGAAAAAATTACATAATTTAAGAGATAAATATGAAATATTTCTGAAAATTTGGCGCCCTTATTTACAAAAGATAGGATTAAATATATAGGTGCTCCGAAGATAAAATTATTAGTTATTTGGGGAAATAAATAAATAAATAAATAAATATATATATATATACTAAAGCTATTATGAACTCCATGGAGCATGTGGGGATCTTCCGATATCCAGGCATTCTTTCTTTCTTTCTATTTTTTTCTTTTTTTCTCTTTCTACAGGGATATGTTAGGGGGGAGGGGGAAGGGTTGATAATTTTTTTTCCTTCTGTAACCATTTGAAATTTCAATAAAAAAAATTATAATAAAAAAAACACCATGGAATTCAAGACCCTCACGGCAGAGTGTGACGGGAATTGCAGAAGCATTGCTGGCCTATTACCATCATGGCCTCTCAAGTGCTTGAAAGATGAGCTGTGGCCCCACGAGATGCCCATCAACTGAGAAAAACTCATCATTCTGACCCTCTGTGTTGACAAGTGTCTTACCCTCTAGATCATCAGCCAGAGACCCAGTTCCTTACCCAGAACCATTTCACGCTGCAGGACCCTCATCAGTAATGCCTTCAGAAACCATGCAGTTAGGGAGAGCTCTCTTAACAACATGCCCCCCCCCACCCCAACCCACAGCATGAGTGTCTTTGGATAAACAACTCGTGTGCTTATTGTGGGTTCACCAAAGCATCAAATGGCCACTGCGTCCGGGAAATGATGGCAACAAGTACAGATGAGGGGCCTTTTATCTGGTAAGCTCTCTCCGGCCCCTAATTCCAGCACCATAGTCTGCGTCACGCTTTGTCCTCCTCCACACCCCGACGGCTCCACGTGCACAAGACGCTCAGGTGGATTCTGGCACAGCAGTCAACTTTATGGACCCGACTCTGTGTGTGCAGATTGTACTCCCTACATGCCTATCTCTCAGCCCTTCTACATCACGGCTGTTAATGGACATCCCGTGGGATCCGAGATGGTCAGAGCACATACATGATCCGTGCACATGAACACTGGAGAGCACCACGAGTCCATCCAATCCCTCCTGATCAACGCACCCAACATTCCTCTCATCTTGGGTCACCCCTGGCTCTCCATTCATGATTCTCACTCCACTTGGTCATCCAGTTCACTGTTGAGTTGGGGACCCAGATGCTCAATTGGCTTCTGGGGACCCAGAACTTCAATTGGCTTCACACCGTAGATTTTGGAGACAGAGGAAGCCCTCAACCTCACCAAACTCCCACAGGAATTCCATGTCTTAGCCATCATCTTCAGTAAAAGTAAAGCCAGCACCCAGCTGCCTCACGGACCACACAACTGTGTGATCCACCTCTTCTCCCTCTCTCCTCCTCAGACCCAAGCCATGAATGTCTACATTGCCGAAGCGACACAGCATGGCTTCACTCAACTATTCAGTCCCCAGCCACTGCAGGATTCTATTTCATCTAAAAGAAAGATGGGGGGTTTTCATCCCTGCATTGACTATTGTGGATTTAACAAAATCACCATTAAAGCTGTTACTCTCTGCCCATGATGGATAGCACATTTGAAACTTCTGATCTTCACCAAACTGGATCTACGGAGCATGTACAATCTGATCCACTTCCGCCAAGGGTTAAGTGGAAGACGACATTCATAACACCCTCTGGCCACAATGAATACTTGGTGATTCCTTTTGGACTTTCCAACATTCCAGCCATTTTCAAGTCCTTCATTCACAAGATCCTCTGAGACATGCTACACAGGTATGTGTTCATCTACCTCGACGACATCCTCATCTTCTACCAGGACCCCAAGACCACATCCGTCACGTCAATTCAATCCTTCAGTATCTCCTTGAAAACTGACTGTAGTGCAAGTTAGAAAATGCCATTTCCACACCCCAGTTAGTTCCTTCCTCAGTTACATTCTTTCACCCCAAGGCATAACCATGGACCCAAAGAAAGTGCACACAGTTGTTGAATGGTTCTGCCCATGCTCCCTCAAACAGCTAGAATGCTTCTTGGGCTTCTCCAACTTCTACTGCTGGTTCATCAGAAACTTCAGCCAAAACGCCGTTCCGCTCGAGGCCCTCACCACGTCACCTACCTCATGGATAACCTGGTCCTCTGCTGTGGACTACGTTTTCAAGGAGCTCAAAAGATGCTTCACCACTGCTCCCATTCTCTGCCATCTAAACCCCTCCAGACTTTTTGTGGTAGAACTGGACACATCTGACATGGGTGCCAAAGCCATCCTCCCTAATGAGGATGTGAAGAGAAGACACACCCTTGTGCCTTCTAATGCAAGTTCAACTCTACACAACACCATAATGGAGTAGGAGCCAGGGGCTACTTGCTATTAAATGAGCCTTGGAGGAATGGAGACATTGGCTGATGAGGAACACTGAACCCTTCCTGATCTGGACTGACCACCAGAACCTCATATCCATCCAACAAACCCACCAACTCAACCCACATCAGGCTTGTTGGGTCTTTTTCTTTGAACAATTGAACTTCACCATCTCCTCCCTACCCAGCGCCAAGAACAGTAAGGTGGACACCGTATCATGACGATTTGACCCAGCTGCAATGGACATCAACCCTCAGCCCATCATTCCATCCTCTCAGATCCACTCCTCGATCATCTGGTACCTTGAGAACCAGATCCACAGGCCCTACAGCATGAACTGGCTCTAGCTGACAAACCTGACAACACCATGTACATGCTGGCAGCCATGTGTTCTGAGGAACTCCAGTCAGCCAAATCCTCATCTCTCTCCAGCCATTCAGGCGGATGACAGACTCCAGATTTTCTGCAATGCCAGATCTGATGGCCTACCATGATCACAGATGTACATCAGTTTGTTGATGCCTGCCCTCAATTTGCCCAGTCCAAATCCCCCAACCAGTGGCCCTCTGGGCTCCTGCAACCCCTACTGGTCCCTTGACATCTATGGTCCCACATCACCAAATATTTCATCATGCATTTGCCACTTTCCAATGGGGCGCCAGTGATCTTGAGAGTGGTGGACTGGTTCTCCAGTGGGGCCTACTTCATTGGCCTCTCCAAGCATCCATCAGCCACTGAGACAGTGGACCTGGTTCTCCAATATGTAGTTCACCTCCACAGTCACCCACTTCTGGAGAGCGTTCTGTTCCCCCAACCACACCTCAGTGAGTTTGTCTTCTGACTATTATCTGCAGATCAGGGATCAGTCAGAAAGAGCCAATCAGCAATTGAAGAAGTTTCTGTGAGGCTTTGCCACTTCTAACCCTTCAACATGGAAGAAGCATCTGCTCTGGGTTGAGCTGTCCCACAAGCTATACATTTCCTCTACCGGGATATGTCACTCTTTGAAGTGCTTCTTGGCTAACAAACCCCATTGTTCACCACAGAGGAGCCAAAAGTGGAGGTCCCATCCCTCAGGGCTCTGGTTTACTGCTGCCAGAATGTTTGGAAGAGGATATGGAGGGCCATCTAAGCTGCCAAATGCACCTATTGCTGTCTGCTGCCACCATCCCTCAAGATCACACCTACCTTCCACGTGCCCTGTCTCAAGCCCATTGTCCACGGACCACTCAACCCACCCAAGCCCGCACCTCTGGAACCAAGGATGGTGGAAAGTGGTCCGGTGTATACGGTTTGCTAGTTGATGGATTAATGGCTTTGTGGACGGGGTGTGCAGTTCCTTGTAGACAAGGGTGCAGCCTGGAGGAGAGGTCTTGGACACCATCCAGTTACATCTTGGGTTAATTGCTCATCAAAGAGTTCCACTGGTCCTGAGCTGTTAGGGGTTGGCCCTAGGATGGGAGGGAGCTCATATCAGGCCTGCACAGGCAGGCACCTCCCAGTCTCCACCCAGCTAATAGGAGTCACCTGCCATCCATTTCTAACTCATCGCCAGCAGCCTATTTAACACCACCTCTCATCCACAATCCTTGTTCACTCACCAAAATAGCCAGCCTCAACCAATTGTTCATAGCCTTCAGTTACCATGGTGTCAGGTGTGTTTCATACCTGTTCTCTCATGCTTGGTACCTGTTCTGTCTTGATTTGTGCCCCCTTGTGGCTTGTTATTTTGCAGTCTATTGCTAAAGTTAAGTTCTGCTGCTATGCTTTTGGGTCAAGCCTCCTCTACATGCCATGAGAAATAATCATTTCAGAGAAAGAACTGAGAGAAAAAAAAATAAAGACAAAAGTATTAATTAGCACCACAGCAATAATGTACACTGGTCATGGCTCAGGGGAGCTTTCCACTATCCTGGTCTTAACTTGCCAAGATATTGCCGATGGAGTTTGCTGTCTATCAATTGTCTGGGATGTTTCATACGTAACTTCAATGGCTAATCCTCAAGAACATATCAATAGCTGTAAAAGATTTTTTATGCATCCTGATGTTGCAAAGTGTGGAATGCAACTTAAAGTCTTTAATTTTTGTTTAAAAAGAACAGTTTTGAAAGCAAAATAGTCAATAAAGCAGGGAAAGATTGATTACAGGTCTACGTGCGAAGGGAAGGTTCTTGGTTTACCAAGTTCAGGTTGTCTTTCAGCAGTGACAATGGATAACTTGTACCACTGGAAAGAAGCTCTGCTCCACAAAGTCCTTTATAATTGATGGCCGGTGGTAGACTTATCTACACATAGTATTATTTCTATCACCATGCAGTCTCAGTTATACAATGTTAAAGCAGAACTTGTTACATTAAATCTTTTTTCTTTCCCAACTTCTGGTGGGCAAAATATTCCATTCATATAGCACCTTTAGTGTTTACCAAGGCATTTCATAGGTGCTGAACCATATTCAGAATTAACGGGACAGAAAAACAAAAGCTTGATCAAGCTTGGTTTTAAATGATACCTTCAGGAAAAAGGGTATTGTGGTAGATATTTTAGGTTGTAATTTCAGAATTTAGGGGCTTTGTGAGATGAAGACATGAATATAATTGATGGTGTGATTGGGTGTGTGGATTCTCAAGAAGTCAAAATTAGAGTATCAGGTATTTCAGAAATTTATTGAGTTTGTGGAGATTATATAGATCATAAGGCAAGGCCTTGAGATTTAACCAGGAGACCCCATAAGTCAGCAAGAACTAGGGTAATGGCAACCATGCTAGCATGAGTTAGGACATGGGCAGCATGGTCTTGGATGAAGTTTACATTGAATAGAATGGCAAAGACCAACCAGGAACGCAATGAAGGTAACACAGGCATGAATGAGGGTTTCAGCAAAAGTGAGAGGCTGGAGAGAAGGCAGGCAATATAATGTGGTGGAAATAAGTGTTAACAACGTGGATCTCAAACCTGAGACCTAGTTCAACACTAAACATAACATCAAGGTGGCAGATCTTGGTAATCCAATTTTGGACAGATGTTGAAGATGGAATGAACTTTGTGATAGACACTGATAACGGGATCCCACTATATAAATGGAGAAAGTTTCTGCATAGTCTGACAGTGAAGATATTGAATGAGGGCTATATGAAAATGTAGTCTGTGTTACATATAGACACTCTTTTTCTCTCCAAATACACTGCCTGACTGCTAGATGTTTCCAGTGTTTCTGTTTTCAAGCTATCAAAGGTAATGCTATAATTACAATGACCAACAGTACCATTGATTTGACCAACAAGAATTCACTATATCTGTTGGCCTCTACAATCCTGGGATGTAGTATATGGTTGCTATCTCACTTGACAGGAAACTTTTGAAAGTACTAACAGGAGGACCCCTTTAAATCCCTCAGTCCTGTCCTATTATTCATTGATTTATCACAGAAATCAGTGCATAAAATCCTCTGATGTATATGACTCCCCATACTTGGGACTTCATGGTATTTTTAGTTTATTGAACTAAGTAAGCTATTTTAGTTATTTTAACTTCGAGAAGAAAACAAACCCAAAAGTTTAGGACAATATAATGCACTATGGTTAGGTTTCATTTTATTGCTTCAAATAAGTTTAACAAAACAATCCAAATGTGAAAATACAGACCTCAGTAAGCAGTGGTTTGAAAAATGCCTTTAATTCTACCACACCTAATTTTATCTGATATAAGCCAGTCACAATAATATACAAGTATTTAACTCCCCATAATTTATAATCCCCTTCAAAAACACACAGAAAATCAACATATACCAATTCTTCCATAATAACCCAACTCCACTGGGCTTCTTCCAATGAATTTTACTCTATTTTTTTCCATTTTATAAAAGAATGTAAATCTCATTCAATAATATTTAATTCTGGATTAATCATTAACCATAAGGCAATGTATAACTAGTGTAGAATCAGTACTCTTGAATGTACATTGCAGATTGGGGAATTCCCTCACCATCACTTACATTAACAAATACATGAGTTTTTTTTATTATTTCTAGAGTTATATTTATTATTTGTTCTTCTCAAAATTATACTGCTGAGCAAATACCTAAAGAATGTTGTCCTTAGTTTGGAAAAGCTCACAGCTGATTTCAGTCAAATATTTGAACAGAATACAGAACAAAAAGAAAACTTGGAATTCAGAGATAATTACTCAGTTGGACAGTCACTTGGTTCCAGCTAAACTCAGCACCAATACTGCCACCCAGTGTTCTATAAGAATAATATAAGGGAATGTGAGAGCACCAACACATTAATCAAACACCTTGACTTATTTACATTTTGCTCCAGTGTTAAATTTGAATCTATCATAAAAATGTTTGATATCTGCATGACAAAATTTATATTAAGTAACTTTGGTGCTGCTCTAAATCTCCATCTTTTAGGAATTACCCCGCATAGATGACAGTACAGCTGAGAAGGGGAACTTGAGTCTTCAGTGTTGACCCCAACTCCTTAAAGTCTCATGTTATCAAGGCATTGTGGTCAAAGATAAATTCTTGCCTTATTTGATGTATCACTGTTTGTCCATGTTAAACAACACTTGGAAGAAGCAGTGAGTGGGCAACGGGCATAGAATGTGAGGGAAACTTCAGTGTCCATCACCAAGAGTGGCTTGGCAGCAAGCTGGCAGAGTTGTGAGTAGCACAGCTACAGGTTTGCCCAGCAGCAGGCAGTGAGTGAATGAACACAAAGGATAAACCGACTTGATCTTGCCCCCAAACCTCTACTGTATTTGTTACAGACATTTCTGCTCATGACAGATTAGGAGGGACTGAGGGTACACAGAGGATACTCTCTGTTGACTTTAATGTTGTGCTAATTGAAAAAGATTTGGCAAATTAAACCAGGCCTCCAGTAGGAGAACCATATTTAATCACAATCTGTAATCTCACGCGTCATCACATCTCTCACCCTATAATTAGTAAAGAGGCAGGGGACCAACAAATAATTAATGACGATTGTGGAACACTACACCGGGAGCACCAAGCATTCTTTAAAATGAGGCTCATACTATGTGAAACCTGAGGTTAGGACGTGTACCTTTTACCCAGTGTAAGATATGACAAATTTTGCAATTGATGGATCAGATGAAAATTCTGCAATCCTGCCTCACTGGATCTTGAATGGGATGGATGGGTAAACAGCTAATGGAAGGAAGAGGCAGAGCCCAGCATGTTCCTTTCTTTATTCGGTCTCCGCATGTGATATCACTAGCAATGCTGGCATTTATTGTCCATCCATAGTTCCCTGAACTGAGGAGGCACTTTAAGATCAACCACTTTAGTTGGCCTGTAATCACACAGAGGCCAGGCAAGGCATGGATAAAAATATGTCTTCCCTGATGGGGACCAATGAACCAAATGGTTTTAATGTACAGTCTTATAGATCCATGTCTGCACTGTTGACGCTGTTTTTATTTTTAAAAAAAACACCCAGGGAGATTTGGTTTATTGCTTTTAAATTCTGCAATGGTAACAGTGAGATTCGAACTCACATATCTAGATCAATGCCCAAGATGGCACCGAACTGCGATCTCCATTGAGTTGCAGCTCAGATTTAGTCATTTTTTAATTGTTTAATATTTAATTTTTTTTTTAGGTTTGTAAGGATGGTTTTGGGAACAGAGGGGGGAGTTATGGGACAGATAGGGTTATGATTAGGGATGTGAGGGAATTAGAGGTCAAGTTTGAGTCGAAGTCTCGGCTCTGCGTTCAAAGACCAACAATATGGACATGGGACACCAGCAGTTGGAAGTCAGATTGGCAGAGAGAGTAGACAATGCCCCCCCCTCCCCCCCAGTTCAGCAAGTAGTTGGCTGTTCTGGAGTTGGAGTACCGATGACACCCTGGGTTCATGAATTGGCCTCTAACACCAGGCCTCAAACTCAGTGATCAGCGTGTCCTAGGATAAATGCTGAGGATCAAGGACAGAGAATGAATCAGATGTCGGAAGTTGAGGCCTGTTGGCCAGAGCTGAGTCTGCGAAGCTATGCGAGTCCACTGGGGAGATCAAAGCCTGGTGTCTGCAGGCCCGAGTCCAGGTCCATGAGAGGCTGGAGGCCTACCCTGTGTATGTGCCTGGGTGGGAAGGAGAAACAAGGCTTGTTCATTGCTTGCAGTGATCCTCGTGACAGTTGCACGAGCAACCAACTGCCAACCAGTCTACCAGTCCTACCTTCTGTTTTCTTTTTTTCTTCCCATCTTAGTCTATTAATCCTTTCTGGCCTTATTTTGGCAGATTTGTTCCTGTATTTTTTGAAAATCCAAATTATAGTTCATCCACTGGTTTGCCTTTATCTACCCTATCAGTTATATCTTCAAATATTTTGATTGACTTGTCATACATATCTCCCTTTACCTGCATGATGTTTTCTGCTAGAAAAAAAAGCCCATCCCGACTCATTTCAAATTATAGTCAGTGTCTTTAACCAGGCCTGTTAGAAGAAAACCTGGTCCAATTATCACCAGCATGTAACCTGTTGCACCAGAGGTCCTAACACACAAGACCACTGCTACACTACAACAAGGAATGTCTATCGTTCCTTCCCAGGACTGCATTTTGGCAAGTCAGATTAATTGGCTGTACTCCTACTACCTGTGTACAGACAGAGCCGAAAGAGCAAGGCTCCAGAGATCAAGACAACTAAGAGGTGGTTGCGAGAGGCTGAGGAACAGTTACAGGATTGCCTTGCGTCAGTGGACTAAACTGTGTTCAAGAACTCATCGGAGGACCTGTATGACTACAGCGGGGCCATTATTGACTTTATTAAAACAGCTGTAGTTGAGTGTGCCCCCATGAAATCATTCAGTGTTTTCCCCAATCAGAAGCCCTGGATGAACAGTGAAATCCAGAATCTGCTGAGAGCCAGATCAGAGGCATTCAGATCAGGAGCTCAAAAATGCTACAAAAGGTGCAGGTATGATCTCTGGAAATCACAGGTGAAATTGAGATTCCAAACTAGACTGGAATCAACAAGGGATGCTCGACAACTGGGGCAGGGTTTGAATGCCATAACCTCCTACAAAGTTAAGTCTTGCCACATAAGAGACACTGGAGCTTTGCTTCCAGATGAGCTCAGTGACGTCCATGCTTGTTTTGACCACCTGAATAGGGAGAAACCATCATACACCCCACATCTCCTGATGATCCATTGGTTTCACTATCTGAAGAATATGTGTAGGCCGCCTTCAAGAAAGTGAATCTGGTCCAGACGGAATACCTGGCCGAGTACTGAAGACCTGTGCTGACCAACTGACTGGTGTATTCATGGATTATTTCAACTTCTCCTCTGGCAGTGTGTGGTACCTATTTGCTTCAAGCAGGCTACAATCGTACCAGTGCCCAAGAAGAGTATGGTAACCTGTCTAAGTGACTATCGCCCAGTGGCATTTACATCCACAAAGATGAAATGTTTTGAGGGCTGGTGTTTAAGCATATCAGCTCCTGTCTGAGAGGTGACTTTGATCCAGTCCAATTTGCCTACTGAAGCAACAGGTCTACAGCAGATGCTATCTTGTTGGCTCTTCACACAGACCTGGAACATCTGAACAGCAAAGATGCATAATCAGTATGCTCTTTATTGATTACAGCTCAGCATTTAACATCATCATCCTCTCAAAACTAATCAGCAAACTCCAGGACCTTGGCCTCAATACCCACTTGTGCAATTAGAAACATAGAAAGATAAAAAACCTAAAGCACAATACAGGCCCTTCAGCCCACAAAGCTGTGCCGAACATATCCTTACCTTAGAAATTACATAGGGTTACCTATAGTCCTCTATCTTTCTGAGTTCCACGTACCTGTCCGGAGTCTCTTAAAAGACCCTATCATATCCACCTCCACCACCATCGCCGGCAGCCCATTCCATGCATTCACCACTCTCTGCATAAAAAAACTTACTCCTGATATCTCCTCTGTACCCACTTCAAAGCATCTTGGATCCTGGATTTCCTCACTTGTAGGCCCCAGTCAGTTTGGATCAGCAAGAACATCTCCACGAACTCCATTAGCACAGGAGCACCACAGGGATGTGTGCTTAGCCCCCTGCTCTACTCGCTTTACACCTATGACTGTGAAGCTAAGCACAGCTCCAACACCATGTACAAGTTTGCTAATGACACCACTGTTGTGGGTCCTATCAGATGAATCAGCGTAGAGGAGGGAGATTGAAAATTTGGCTGAGTGGTGTCATAACAACCTCTCTCTCGATGTCAATAAGAACTAGGAACTGATTGTAGACTTCAGGAGTGGGAAACCAGAGGTCCATGAACCAGAAAAAATCAGAGGATCAGTAACTTTAAATTCCTGTGCGTCCCTGTCTCAGAGAACCTGTCCGAGACCCATCCAATAAATATAATTGTGAAGAAAGCACAGCAATGCCTCTATTCCTTAGGAGTCTGCGGAGATTCAGCATGTCATCAAAGTCCTTGGAAAACTTCTATAGATGTGCAGTGGAAAGTGTGCTGACTGGCTGCATTATGGCCTGGTATGGGAACACCAATGCCTTTGAGTGGAAAATCCTGCATAAAATGTGGACTCAGCCCAGTACATCATAGATAAAACCCTCCCACCATTGAGCACATCTACATGAAACATTGCCATAGAGAAACAGAGATCCTCACCACCCAGGCCATGCTCTTTCCTTGCTGCTGCTATCAGGTAAAAGGTACAAGAGCCTTAGGACTCACACTACCACATTCAAGAACAGTTACTACCCCTCAACCATTAGGCTCTAGAACAAAAGGGGATAACTATGCTTATTTATGGACTCTTTTATCTTGTTATTTCATGCTCATTATTTATTGTTATTTACTTACATATGCATTTGCACAGTTTATTGTCCATTGATCCTGTTTACAGTTACTGTTCTATAGATTTGCTAAGTTTGCCCACAGCAAATAAAACCTCAGGGTTGTATGTGGTGACATGTGTGTAGTCTGATAATAAATTTTACTTTTGACTTTGAAATCAGATTTACTGATTTAATTATCCTGTTGCTGTCATTCACTCGAAAGTGAATTCCAAAACACTCTTGACTATAAAAGGAAAATATGACTGATGCTGGACATCAGAAATAAAAGCAGAAAATATTTGAAATACGGCCTGTCAGGCAGCATCCATGGAGAGAGTTGCTGTTTCAGGCTGATCACCCTTTGAAGGAACTGGGAAAACTTAGAGATGAAACAAGTTTAATTTGCAGGGAAAGTGGGAAGGGTCAGGGAAAATGAGAAAGGATCAGCAGTCAGTGCATTGGGATGTGGATTGTGCTAATGTGCTAACAAATAACTGTAGACAAATCCTAAAAGTAGAGACATGGGATGTAGCATTGATGATATCCGAGGTTGAAGAGTTTCATTAATTATGTTATAGCATGCACCCATTGTTGTAATAAAAATTGAATTTACTGTTAGACCAGTGGACATAATTTTACTCTGTAATCAGGATCAAGTCTTACTTACTTAAGTCATCCTGTCACCACCATTCTGCTATCAAAATATAGTTTTCCTGGTAATCCCATCAACTGGGAATGTAAAAGCCATACCAAATTCTTGTCTGGGTAGTTCAGCTTTGACTGTGCACCAGATTTTAATAAATCACCCGTTATTTTGAGGACCAGGGTCCAGGTGATTATGGGTTGCAATTAATTTGAGAAATCGATTGACTAACCAACTTTGTTTGAAGCATAGGCTCAGGAAGACAGAATTGCAGACACTGTAAGATATGGCCATGGCGGAAAAAAGGAAGCTGGAGGAAACCAAGAAAGTAGTGTGGGGATTGGAAGGATCTCTCATTCTGATGATAGGGCACCATAACTGTAAGTTGATACATAGACATCCACCGCACATTACAGGCCCTTCAGCCCACAATGTTGTGCCAACCATACTTTAGAAGTTGCCTAGGATTTCCCTATCCCATAGCCCTCTATTTTTCTAAACTCCATAACCCTATCTAAGAGTTTCTTAAAAGACCCTGTTGTACCTGCTTCTACTACCGTCGCCAGCAGTGCATTCCACGTACCCGCCACTTTGTGTGAGAAACTTACCCCTGACATCCCCTCTGTACCTACTTCCAAGCACTTTAAAACTATGTCCCCTTGTGTTAGCCATTTCACCCCTGGGAAAAAGCTTCTGGCTATCCACACGAGCAATGCCTCTCAATGTTGACTGGGATACAAAAAATGGTAAAGAAGTGTTACAATCCAGATGGAACAATCCCTGAACAAATTGCTTGGTGGAAGGGACAAGAGAAGGCCAAACATAAAAAGGTCACAGTAATACTAACAGCATTATTGTACAATCACCACAGAATAGCGCTTGCCAAACAAGCTCAGAACCCTTCTGATTTGAGGGCAAATGGCAGGTAGTGCAAGTCCACGCACACCTGCTAAACATGATGTAGATTGGGATGATTTGGCTGATGCAGCTGATGAGTATGGGATGAACAAACCAATCACACTTAAATGCGACAGTGAAACTTGTATAATATTTGACAGAGCTGCTCCTTCAGGGATTGATTACTGCAGGATTCCCTATTACCACAGGAGCACCACAGTGTAGTGAGAGCCAACAGGTCACTGGGGTATAGGGTTAGCATTGGAAGATATGGGCGAAAAGGCTACTCTAGTATCAGGCTACAGACACGTGCAGATAATCTTTAGTTTTTAATCTTCACAGCTTCCTAGGTTTTGCAAGAACAATATGAATCACCTTTTCCAATACTTACTCTTACAGGTAAGTTAGTCATACTGAGTTTAGGATAGAAGGGCAGAGAAGGAAAAGGGACTTGATAGAATTGTTAGGAGTAGGATTTTCAGCAGGGGTCTCCATCAATGTTCACTCTAATTTTTTTTACAGCTGCACAGACCAGCTGTTGTTCTGAGCAGGTAATTTTTACATGGCCTGAAAACTGTACAGCACTTTAATAAAACATTATATAAAATTCCAGCTGTGTGACAACAAAGGCTATGCGCACGGGGGCATTTCAGTTACTGCCTGGCCACGCACCCACACAGCTTAGAGCGAACAGCGGTCCACAGTGAATACTTTAAATATAGCAGAAATAAATACACAGTTAGTCCTCTGTGGCAGAAGTTGAAGGAGATCATACCACAAAATTATGACCTGCGACAAACTAGTAGAATAGGGAAGGCGCATAAGTGGAGTTGGAAACTATCCAGTTAAAGAATATAATAAGGTTATTGATAGAGTGAACAATGCCACCTGACACTATAAAAAATGCAATCTGTACAACATACAGTACTGTACAAAAGTCTTAGGCACATATATAGGGTGCCTAAGACTTTTGCACAGTATTGTATTTATCAACGTTGAGCAGAGAGCAAATTTGTAAATCCAGCAGAAACAAAGGATGATGGAAATGGCAAGGGTGGAGCACTGTGGGAGGGGTGTGGGACAGGTGGCAGAGAAAGAGTGCCAAGGGCGGGGGTGGCACAGGTGCAGATGCACCCAGCCCTGAGACACCAGGCAAGGTCACTTGATCCCAAACAGTTGGTTTATTGATCATTACAGAATGTTTCTCTGGTGTTTCCTGCTCCTTCCCCTCTGCCTTCCCCTTTTTCCCAACCATAATTCCCCTCTCCCTGCCCCCTTCTCACTCTCAGTCCATGATAGAGACCCATATCAGAATCAGCATCACTCACATATGCCATGAAATTTGCTTTAGTTGTGGCAGCAGTACAGTGCAATACATAAAATTACTGCAGTACTGTGCAAAAGTCTAAGGCACCCTAGCTATAGATACTGTATATATGTATATGCCTCAGACTTTTTGCAGAGTACTGTATGCTGCCTGGCTTTTGTCTGTAGTAGGGACAAACATTCTGCAGTTGGAAGGTCACGGGATATCAGCCAACCAGCTGAAAGAATCAGTGAGTGAAGATGCCCCTGTGTGCCACATTTGAGATCTCACTGTGACTAAGCATGTCCTGGGAGGCTGCGAAAATTAGCGGAGTCCACTATATGTTGTAACAGTCTTCCACATACCACGACATGTTGACCATCAGATGTACAGTCTTATGAGAGTGCATAATGTCAGAAAATACCATGAGGGAACGAAGGTATCTCTAAGCAATCCGCCGCCCTATGCAATCGAGTTGCACAAGTCTGAGAGGGAGGTGAACTTGATGCAATGTCACCAAATTGGGGGGGGGGGGGGCATTAGGCACGTCCAGAGGGGGTTGTAGGAAGAAGCCTGATGGAATGTGGTTTTGCTACATATGATAACCGTTCACTGTCCATATTGCCAGTTTATAACAAAACCCTTCTGAAGCATACTTTGGCAAACAACATCTATTAGATTGCAACATCAGCAAGGGCATTTTACAAGGGGCGGTTGCAGTGTATTCTGATTGGCTATAATGTGGCAATCAGTGACATCTCAACCGAACGAATGATTGCGGGGCAGAACTTGCCTAAGCCACCTGCAGAAAGGACACTGGAGCTGGAGTTTATATTTATGGTGGTGACGCAGACAAAGGATTACTCAAGCGTGTAGCCACAGAACTACCACCCACTGCACACTTCACTGCTGATTGGCAGAAGATCACCGAAGGGATAGGGAAGTCGTCAAGGAATGAGATGCAGTGATAGAAAGGATAACAGATCATGAGAATGGAGCTGAGGCGGTATCAGAGAATCCCTCCTTTTGGGACAGTATTTGGAATTTGGGTTTGAACATACAAATCCACCCCATGATTCGAGTTATCTCTCATATTATTGTCGTACAGCTGATTGGTTTAATGACCATTAGTATTTAAATGTGTGTACTATGACAGAAGGTAAAGCGTTAGCGTAAGGGGATTGTCATTTAGTTGGCCAAATAAGAGTTCTGTTAGGGATCTAAGCTTTAGGCCCTATTAGTAAGTTTAGGCCAAGAGCCTAGAGGTGGGACTGTTGCAGGAAAAGGAATAGTGAGGGCTGGTAGCTAGTAAATAGGGATGTGGATTAGCTAATGTGGTAACAGGGAACCACAGACAAAGCCTAGAAGTAGAAGCATGGGATGCAGCAGTGATGACGTCCAAGTTCAGTAGTTTGGTTAATTAAGTTATAGCATACACCATTGTTGTAATAGAAAATTGGATTTACCATTAGACCTGTAGGCAATCATTTTACTGAGTAATCAGGATCTAGTCCATTACTTAAGTGTTCCTGCAGCCACCGTTATGTTATCAAAATGTGTTTTACTGGTAATCTCATCAACTGAGAATGTCAGAACTTTACCAAGTTCATGCTCAGGTAGATCAGCGTTGACTGGTCTCCTGGTGTGCATCAGTTTTTAGTAAATCACCTGTTATTTCAAACAGCAACTCCATGTGATCTTGCAGTTTTCCCCTACAAGATTAGTTGTTTTCCAATTCAACACACACAAAATGCTGGAGGAACTCAGCAGGTCAGGCAGCATCCACGGAAATGAACAAACAGTCAATATTTCAGGCCGAGACCATTCATTAAGGCTGGATAGGAAGGGGGAAGACACCTGAATATAAAGCTACGGGAGGATGGGAAGGAGGCTAGCTGGAAGGATAGGTGAAGCCAGGTGAGTAGGAAAGGTCAAGGGTTGGAGAAGAAGGAATCCGATAGGAGAGGGAGAGGAGAGTGGACCATTGGAGAAAGAGAAGGAGAAGGGGCACTGAGAGAGGCGATAAGCAGGAGAGAAGAGGTAAGAAGCCAGAGTGGGGAATAGAAGAAGAGGGGAAAGGGAGGGATTTTTTTTACTGTAAGGAGAAATCAATGTTCATGCCATCAGATTGGAGGCTACCCAGATGGAATGTAAGGTGTTGCTCCTCCTCGCTGTGTCTCACTCGAGCACAGAGAAGGCCTAGGACCAACATGTCAGAATGGAATGAGAATCAGAATTAAAACGTTGACCACTGAGAAGTTCCACTTCTGGTGGATGGAGCAGAGGTGCTAGACAAAGCGATCCCCCGATTTACGACGGGTCTCCTAAATGTAGAGGAGGCCACATCGGGAGCATCAGACGCAATAGACCAGCAGATTCACAAGTGAAATGTTGCCTCACCTGGAAAGGCTGCTTGGGTTCCTGAATGGAGGTGAGGGAAGAGTTGAATGGGCAGGGGTGGCACTGTGGTCACTTGCAAGGATAGGTGCCAGAAGGGAGATCAGTGGGGACTCCCAACTGGGAAGGGACGAATAGACAAGGGAATCATGGATCCCTCTGGAAAGCAGAGAAGGAGGTAAAGGTGCGTTTGGTAGTAGGATCCCTTTAGAGATGGTGGACACTGAAGAGAATGGTGTGTTGGATGCGAAGGCTCATGGGCAATGTTCCCTCTAAGGTATGCTTGTGCACACATCTTTTGTTACTACCGCACAAAGGAGTTTAAACTGCACACAAAAGTTGTCACCCTCTACCTCATTGGCATGTTAATTATATTTCATGATCATACACAATCACACTTCTTTTTCCAGTTTCTGATGTGCACGGTGTTGACAACGTGGAATTTGCAATGATTTGTCTGCAGATTTTAGAACTGGCTTATATATACTGTTTTTATTGAAGAAATTATTCAGTACACACATGCTGTTGCCACTGGGCAAAAAAATTGCACAGCACAAGATTTTCACGCACAGTTGTCCTTACAAATTAGAGAGAACATTGCTCATGGGGTGGTAGGTAAGGTGGCAGGAAGACGGGGTAAGCGCGGATGTTCAAGAAATGGAGGAAATGCGGGTGAGGGCAGCATCAATGGTAGAGGAATGGAATCCCATTCTTTGAAGAAAGAGGACATCTCTGATGTCCTGGAAAGAAAAGCTGCATCCTGGGAACAGATGCGGTGAAGGCAAAGGAACGGAAAAAAGAGGACAGCATTTTTACAGGAGATAGGGTTGGAAGAGGTATAATCGACATAACTATTGCAATCAGTAGGTTTATAAAAGAAGTCAAATGACAGTTTATCTCCAGAAATGCAGAAAGAGAGATCAAGAAAGGGAGAGGGAGGTGTTGGAAATGGACCAAGTGAAGTTAAGGGCAGGATGAAAGTTGGAGGCAAAGTTGATGAATTTGATGAGCTCAGCATGAGTGCATGAAGCAACACCAATGCAGTCATCAATGTAGCGCAGGAAGAGCTGAGAAGCATGACCGGGAAAGGCTTGGAACATGGACTGTTCTAAATGGCTAACAAAAAGACAGACGTAGCTGGGGCCTATGCAAAGTCTAGAGAAAGTGGGAGGATACGGTGGAAAAACTGTTGAGGGTGAGTACCAGTTTTGCCAGACAGAGGAGAGTGGTGATGGAGGGAAGTCAAGTCAGGTTTATTGTCATTTAACTATATACATATATATAATGTATATAACCATATAATGTATATAGAAATGAGACAACTTTACTTTGAATCAGGGTGTAAAGCACAGTAGTACACATCACACATGATAATATGAAGGTAAGGATAAAATCTACAGATGAATCACAAACTAAAGTGCATTAATATTAAATATCATAAGGTACAGAACAAATTAACCAGTGACACTTCGAATATGATGTGGGCAGGAATTCAGAAGCCTAATGGCCTGGGGAAAGAAACGGTTTCTCATCCTGACTGTTCTTGTTTTTATGCATCGTAATCTCCTGCCTGATGGTAGAAAGACAAAGAGGATGCTGGATGGATGGGTGGGATCCTTAATAATACTAAGGGACCTGCGTGCGCAGTGTTCCTGATAAATGTCCCAGATGGATGGTAGGGAGACCCCTATGATCCTCTCAGCTGTTCTCACAGTCCTTTGTAGGGAATTCTGGTCTGATGCTCGACTGCTCCCATATCAGGTGTAGATGCAACTTGTCAGGACGCTCTCAATACTGCTCCTGTAAAACACAGTTAAGATGGTTGGAGTTGGGGGGGGGGGAGCCTTACTTACCTCAATCTTCTTAGGAAGTGGAGGTGCTGCTGAGCCTTCTTGTTCAGGGAAGTGATATTTAACCATGTATACACAAAGGGTGATGGTTTTTCTGCACCTTCCTGAACTCCACAATGATTTCCTTTGTCTTCTCCATGTTCAGATTTAGGTTGTTCTTCTCACAATTATTCCACCAGCCACTCCACTTCCTCTTTGTTCTCCATCTCGCCATCATTCTCGATAAGGCCAACCACTGTTGTGTCATCTGCAAATCTGATGGCACGGTTTGAGCTGGATCCTGCGACACAGTCATGCGTCTGCAGTGTGAACAGCGGTGGGCTGAGCACACAGCCCTGGGGAGTGCCAGTGCTCAGCGTAAAGGGATGAGAGACATTGCTGCCCACGCAGACTGACGGTGGCCTTACTGTTAAGAAGTCTAGAATGCAATTGCAGAGGGAGGTGTTGAGATCCAGTGAGGACAGTTTCCCCACCAGTTTCTGGGGTATGATGGTGTTGAAACTGGTTTGTTCTTTACTTGAGAAAGAACTGGAGAGAGTTAAAGCCTTCTTGATGGGGGATAGAAGTGTATAGGGAGTGGACATCCATGGTGAAAATAAGGTGGTCAGGGCCAGGGGATTGAAAGTTAGTGATATGATTGAGAGCATGATAAGTATTGAGGGTTGTAGGTAGGAAAGGACTAAACCAATGCATATGTCATAAGGAAATTGGAAGGGTCTTCCAATTTCCTTATGACATATAAGGAAACTGTTTGACTCATATATAGACTCTCTGAGCAATACCATTAAGCCACTTACTTCCCTACAACTTATTCTCTCTCAGATGCCCAAACCTTTTCTCTGATCGTCCTACCATTTTCTGACACACTCGTGGCAACTTGAGCAGCACATCTTGGAATGCAGGAAGAAACACGAATATCCAGCAAAAACCCATGCAGTCATAGGCAGAAGGTGCAAAATCTGCACACGCACAATACCGGAGGTCAAGAGTATCACGGTCACAGTGAACAACACATGGGGCACTACCTGTTGCCTCATGTTGTCGCCCCCAGATTTACTCAGGGGAATTCTGGAAATTCCAGTCACTACAATCAATCTCCTTGTATTCACCTCTCTGGAACATGAGAGTGTAAGTCACCATATGCCTCAATCTCTCAATTAAATGTATATTTAGTGAAAATATTAAATATTAACTTCCAACTAATTTCTCAAACTATCCAACTTCACTTGTTAAAAGTTCAAACCAAAATATTGTGTTTCACTTTTTTTTGGATGCTAAATTATTGTTGAGCAATTGAAGCAAAACGATTTTCCTTCAAGTGTGGCTGCTAAAAAAAAATACGTTTTAAAGAGCATTTAGAGCAGGGGTCGGCAACGTTTACCACTGAAAGAGCCAATATGGACCCATTTCCCACAGAAAAGAAAACACTGGGAGCCACAAAACCCGTTTGACATTTAAAATGAAATAACACTGCATACAACGGTTTTTTTTGCCTTTATGCTATGTATAAACAAACTATTAATGTGTTGCATTTATGAAATTGATGAACTCCTGCAGAGAAAACGAAATTACATTTCTGCATGCAACAAAAACATTTTGAACTCCGAAAAAAAGATGTTGGGTTGAAGGTTACTCCATAGTTAGCCTACCTTGGATCGAAGAATTAAAAGAAAGTGCGCACTGGCGGGTGTCAGGCATTGGCAGTGGTGATGTATATTAATAGCGATAAAAAACACGTTGTAGCGGTGTAGCGCTACACGCAGCGCTAAAATAAAGACACTGCAGTCAAAGGTAACTTTATTCAAACTAAACAGCCTTGCTTTAAAGCCTCCCTCAACCCGTCCCCGTGGGCGCGGATGCTCCAAAAGACACATACTCACAAACCTCCGTAGGCTATCTCCCTTAGCCGGAACGGCGGCTAATTGTGAGCCGGTTCGGATGTGCCAGGAAATGGGGTCTCCACAACGTTTTTAGATTGTACAAGATCACCATAATCTTCAAATTTCGAATTACATTTCAAAAACTAACAAACCACGGGGAGCCGCAGCACAGAGATGAAAGAGGCGCATGCGGCTCCGGAGCTGCGGGTTGCCGACCCCTGATTTAGAGGTTCAGAATGGGGTCTCGTTCAATTCAGTTTCAGTACACAGTAATCTGTGCAAAAGGATGCAGGAGATCAGATCAGGTAATGCAAGAGGTGGCTCCAGTTCTTTCTCTCTGCAGTGAGAACACAAAAGGACAATTTCACAAAAACAAAAAAATTCACAAGATTTCAAAGTGAGTTGCATGTCACTTCTCATTCTGCTTTCTCACTGGGGTACACTCAGACACAGAAGCGTGCACACACACACTGAAATGAAGACTTGGATTGCATGATAATGAAATTTCTATATATCTTTACTCAGGCTATTTCACCCTTTGAGAATTTACCAGTCACCAGCTCCAACAGTAATCATATTCCTCAACTAATTTCCCCTGTGACATTTCTCTCCCTTTATTTCCTTCAATTCTACGCAGATTCAACTATTCACGTACTCAAAATGACGGCTTATATGGTGGTCACCAACCCACGTCTTTGGAATTTGGAAGGAAACTAGAAGACCTGAAGAAAACCCTCAAGCTCACAAGGAGAACAGGATTGAACCCAAGCCAGTGGAGGTGTGAGGCAGCAACACCACCTGTTCCACCACTATGCCGCTCATTAAATGGCTTGCTTGCCCTTCATCTCCTCAATTTAGGTTATAACAGCAAGGAATAGAAAAGAGCCTACCAACAAAAGAGGTCCTCTTGAAGTCGACCCAATACCAGCTGGAGCAGACAATCTTTCTACTTAGGTGCCACAGAGAATAAACTGCTGCATGGACAGCCACAATGGGAAATTAATCATGTTCTCTCTCAATTGCCACATCCTCTGTGAAACGATCTACATTACCCAGTGTATTTAGTGCAATCACGAATTTGCCTCAGTGGGATATGAGAAGTCCGACATTTTTTGATGGCTAGAATGCCAGGGAGCTAAGCAGAAGAAGAGAGAGAAACAGAAGAGTAGAGTGAAAGGAAGAGAAAGAGGTGATGAAAATAATGATCACTTAAATGTGTCATTGCACCTGTCACCCAGAGGCCAGCGCTGTGGGAAATGATGTGTGTCATGGAGAGATGTACCAGGGTACAGCATACTGAAGAATGGCACAGGTAATCTGGTACAGGAGCTCCAAGGTGGAGAGGTCCACACATCTCCGATACTCAAGGGAACTCAAAAGGAAGGCCATGATTAGGAGTCTTTCCTGCCAAGGCTACTGCTGATGCAAAACAAGATGGTTGTCATGTTGTCGGGCCAGACTGACTGAATTCACAAGATAACAAGGAGGGCACCATGTTCACTCTATGGTTGAGGTTGTGTGGACTTGGGAAAAGCAATCACATTTTGCTCTGGCTCAGGGTCTGATCATTGCCACAGAGAAGAAACATGAAGCTTTTCAGTATGTCAGCAGCTCCATTCCTTCTCCAACTCTGCCTACTTGGTTTTCTGGCTTCTTCAATCAGCAATGATGCCACTTGGGGTCCTCCAGGAGTAAGGATGCGCTGTGCAAGGACAGAGATGTTGCAGGTCAACAGGGTTGATTCTCCCCGTGATCAATGGGATACACGTGAGAAGGTTGCTTTCCAATTCAAGCAGATACAAAGCACAAATGAAATTATCCCCTCATGCACAACTTTAGGAATGGTGCAGAGATCTGACTCCAGGGGTTACAGTGAAGACATCAAGGAGCAATGACCCATACAGGGGGTCTATGAGAAGCTCAGCTCCTGATCCAGACAGTGAAGCAATGTGTTCTAAGTGCTACCACATGAGTATGCTGTCAACTGTACCCGGTGCTTCCAATGCGGCCTCCTCTATATTGGTGAGACCCGATGTATTTTGGAGAACCACTTTGTTGAGCACCTCCGTTCCATCGGCCAAAAGCAGGATTCCCTTTGGCCAACTATTTTAATTCCTATTCCCTTTTTCATTCTGACATTTTTGTCCATGGCCTCCTCTTCTGCCATGATGAGGCCACCCCCAGGTTGGAAGAGCAACACCTATATTCCAACGATGTAGCCTCCAACCCGATCGCACGAACATCGATTTTATCCAACTTCTGGGGATCTTCTCCCCCTCCACTTCCCTCTTCTTCAATTCCCCACTCTAGCTTCTAACTTCTTCCCTCATGTGCCCATACAAAGTTTCAAGACAATTTATTTAACCTATTTGTATTGGATTTGTTAGATGGAAAGAGCCATGTTTCTGGCATTGACCAGATACTAAAATTCCAACGATTCACTGGGATAACAGTGAGGGATAATGAAAGACACAAAATTTTAAAATTATATATGGTTAAAAGAAATACAAGATTCTGCAGATGCTGGAATTCTTGAGCAACATACACAAAATGCTGGCAGAATTTAGCAAGTAAGGCAGCATCATTGGGGTGAAATAAACAGTCAATGTTTTGGGCAAAGACCCATTATAAAAACCAATATTTGAATGACGTTCCCTCAGATCTGTATGGATTACCTTTGAGGGGTGTTGACCACTGAAAAGACAGACTCATCCACATACAAACCTAAACAGAGATAGATAGGAACAAAATAGATAAATCTGGTAGCATATTTAAAAGGATTTGATTGACATTTCAAATGTCTTATCAGTATTGGCTGGTACAAAACCACATACAGAACAGTCCAGCACTTTGTAGTGCGGTTGGAATGTTTCCCAGATGCCCAAGTTGTAGATACATGAAACTTCTCAGCAGCATTTTACGATTAGGATGCAGATGCACATTCACTCAATGTCTTCCTTAGGGTCACAGACTGAGTTCAAAGTTTACAGGATGGCTGATGAAGAGAGCAAAATTAATCATTTACTGGTTTCCAGTGGAAGAAAAGTGGAGGGATCTTCTTGAAAATCTAAAGTGGAAGCTGCCCCAATAATCTTGTGGCTAAGGACATCATCCAGTACAATGCTAAACTTCACACACAAAAAAATTCCTGAGTTGTATTTTATTGGCCAATATCCTGGGCAAAAGCAGTTATAATTTGTTTCAACGTCTGCGCAACGAGATGACAGGTGTTGGTGATCATTATACAGAACAACCAAGAGAGAGCAAGGACGCCATTAATGGTGGGAATTTTGGAAACACTCACCATGTTGTCAACATTCAATGTTTTGGATCATAAGCCAAAATTATGTGATCTACAGGAAGGCTACTTCATCTGCAGAACCATACTCAAAGTAACAGTTGGCAGAGGACTCTCAGAAAGAAACTAGAAGAGAGATATGCTGCTTTGAGCAAAACTGTTTCAGAAAGAAAGCTCATTTTAATTGAACAATCGGTGTACTTCTTCAGGATAAACAAGTCCGGAGGCAAACCATAATTAAAAGATCAGTGTGAATCTAAAACTTAATAGTTTCCAAGATCTATGTTTAAACATTGATCTTAACTGTACAACTTGTAGTTAGTTATACATCAGTTTCAATTCAATAACAAAATTCTGAAAATAATTAGATCCCTCACAATAGTATATTTGAAGATATGGAAATTCATGTTTAGGGAAAGTGACATTCATTTCAAAATTTAAATACTGACCAATAGAAAATTAAAAATTAAATAACCTAATTGTCCATAAGACCTGTGACATTATTGCATGTTAGGTATTGAAATAATCCTACCAAGTTGTTTTTTTTAAATTAAAATCACAAATATGTCAGGGTACAAATAGCAATTTGCACTGTCTGTGCCGAAAACCACAGACAAGGGAGATTTTTCGAAATGTACCTCAAGTTTAATATTATTTCTGGTATTCAAAATACAATTTTATTTTTGTTGGGACTAGGATTTACCCTCGGAATAGTCTTAATGGTGCCCACACATCCACAAAGATGTGGTTGTCTTGTAATGTTACTGGAAAACACCTTCCCCAAACTAAAGACAATTAGTTCGGATTGGATTGGATGAATGTTTTTGCGAGTATCGAGGATAAGGTCAACACCCCAAATTCTTCAAAATGCTTCATTCTGTTCAGAGGCAAAATTAACTAATCAGCTTGAGACTGTGATTAATACCAAAATATTTTGTGTGGCACTATCGGATTACCTTTAGATTGCAATTAATAAATTAGTTTACTGAAAAGTTTAGGAAGGAATCATTGTGACATGTTGACCCAGAAAACAAAAATGTAACCTTTTCATAAAGAGTAAAGTAGTGAAGTTGGGCTAGGTTGCAACAATTGCTGCTTATGGAAATTACATTTTGTAACTTCGAGTGCCTTGTCCCTTTCTTTTACTGTACGAGATACTTCAAATGTCGCACCCCAAGTAGTACCAGCAATATCACCAGAGAACTTCCAATCAGCAGCTTTCAATCAAAGCGACTCAAGTTATGTGTTTCTGGGGGAGTTTTCTGGGAGACACCACAAGATATGATGTTAATACATACCACATCTTTTAGTGGAGGGAAACACCAAGGGAAAAGTGCTCTCATGAAACTTGAAGCACACCCCCCACCCATCCCCAATGACAGCTTTTATTGTATTTTAAAAGTTACATTTTACTACTATGTAGTAGTGCTTGCAAAAAGCATCACATCGGGAAATTAAAGCCAGATAAATGAGAATAAAGAACAGATTTCATGTTGCATTTGTGTCGCACTAGCCGACAGACCATAGAACAGGGGTTCTCAACCTGGAGTCCACAGACCCTTCAGTTAATGGCAGGGGTCCATGACAAAACAAGTTTGGGAACCCCTGCCATAGAGGGATGAAATTAATCATTTGGACTCCTTACAGTGTCCCGGAGCACAGGAATGATCTCTTGCTACTTTGCATCCCATAATCCAGATAACAATTATTCAAAGACAAATTCTGCTGCCCTGCCAAAACATCTATGTTCTCACACTAGTTTTCTGCTGTATTCTTCTGCCTCCTGTCAAAGGAATCAGTTCATGAAATGCAACTCAAGTCAGGACAACCTCTATATGATCTTGTCAGATAGTGTACAGGCCCAGACAGTAAATGGTAGCTCACACAAGGGGAGGAGGAAACAAGTTTGAAATATCCTGGCCTTGTCTGAACAAGTTATTGCACCAGATCCAATGGTATATCCTGTCAACCAAAGATTGGATTCCCAACAGCAAAAAGAAATAGGGTGCCTGATACTTTATTCACTTCAATGCTCAAAGCTATGTTCCTGCTATCTTCCATTATCATTGTAAAGTCACAGACAGCAGAAGAAATCTGGGAATTTTCTCGTCTATTTAGCTGTGCCTTTGAATCTATAGAAGCATAACTAGCTCCCAGTGATAATTAAACACAAGAGATTCTTCAGATGTTGGAAATCTGCATTTCCATTCATTTTCTGTGTGTTGCTCTGTGGCTTTGCAGGATTTCTTGTGTATGTTGCTCAGTGAAATCTATTGTCAACTTAAAAGCTTCATTTTTTTATTGGACTGAGAAATAGAGCTTTGCAATGTCTGTTTCACTAGTTGCCAGAAAGAAATAAACTTTAATAACTGGATTTAAAAAAAAAATAACATTTTTTCCACTTTGGCTCTTGTTTGGCATGGGTTGTCAATACCAAATGTACATCTGAAATTTTAAAAGACACTCTAGCATTAAATCTATTGAATAGCCATTGGGAATTTTACAGTGAAGTTTTGGATGCCCAACATTTTCAGATCAGGGAGAATATATTCAAAGTAAGATGACACTGTATTTAACAAACTAGGATTAAGCTTCAATATATTCATAGCTTATTCTTATTAAAATAGTTAGCTTAAAAGGACTGAAGAGCAACAGCAGCATTTTCCCTCACTTCGTCTCCAAGGTCTTAAAAAGTATCCTCACAATGTCAAAAGCTCTCCACAAAAGATGTTTCAAGTCATTCATGTTTCATTAACAATTCAACAGATGTGGACACTACAACTTAAACGTGAAAAACAATGAAAAGGCGCAAACGGCCATTATTTCAAAAAACTTGGAATATTAACTCTGAAACAAAGGTTTAATTGGACCCATTTTGCATAGGAAAAACTTAGCCTGTAATTTGTACTAAGTCCTATCTATAGAAATAAAGTGCCCCCATTTCACACAAATGTCACAAGTGTTATAACATAGCACATTGCAACACTGAAGTCCTAACTTCCAACATCTGACCTGTGCACTGACTGGTAGTTAAAATATATTCGAAATGCTCAAAACCCTGATAGATTGTGCAAATCCACAAACCCAGTCAAAGACAGGACTGTTTGATGTAACTGACTGTGGAAGACCACTCTGGGGTGAAACTGACTGCTGCTAACATGGTATTTTCCTTCTGACTGTATAGGGAGAACACCAAGTCAAACAAATAAGTTGAGGTTATATTCAACTATTATTGAAGGTAGAAATCATTCACAGAAGCTTTGCACTGAATCTCATTCAAAGGGTGCTGCTTGCACTCATTCGTAAAGTCAGTAAATCATACCAGTCCCTGTCTAGGGTGAAGCAGACTACTGACTTAGAAATAATCCAGGTAGAAATTGTCAAGAAACAAACTGCTGGAGAATCTCTTCAGGTCAACGCAAATTATCCGAGATCAATACACAGACCATAAAGTAGTATGAACTAGGACTCAACTCATTAAGGGTTTCGATGCACATTTGCAATACACCACAGAGCAAAACTTTCAAATTTTTCTTTGCCCATCTGCTTCCACTGCATTTACCCCAACCTAGCCAAACTGCTCAGTACGTGCTCATAAAACACACAACATTTTCCAGGCACTATGCACTTGAGTTTAAGTGCCAGGAAATTTGCAGCCGAACAGTTTGGAGCTTGGTCATGACCATAACAAAATCAGGTTCTTGGGATTGTGTTTCAGTTAACAATCCGGTCATATTTTATCAAAAGGAGAAAAATTAGATTAACACTTTGGCCAACTGAGGCTACTCCAGAGCAGCTTCCAAACATTGGAAAAAGAACCAGAGATTTTTTCCTCGCAAGTTCAGTGGAAAAGGCATGCATGCAGATACATTTCATTTCAATTCCATCTTTCCCTTTCTCTATTTTTGGATTTGCACCCAACTAAATCGGTTGCATGGCCCGTAACCCAGTGAAATCACCACAAAAGTCACTGGTGGGTTTGAATGTGGGCAATGCTAAAAACCACAGAATGCAAGTAATGAAAACATCTCAATATACCACCACTTCAGTGTAACACTTAGATGCTCTCACGACCTGCATTCTTGCCCTAAACTGATTAGCCTGTAACTCAACTCAACTGTAACCAAGACATTAGACCTTTCAGTGTACTGGGGCTCCAACAATCACTTTCAAGAGATGAACTTTAAATCCACAGAGCAGACCAACTCCAAACTACATGTCTGGCATTTCAGCTACTGTCTTGCACTTTGTTTTGAGCAAAGTGACTCAATTTCTTGTTTTACTCTCTCAGCCGTAATAGTATTGAAACCCTTCAAGTACAGTAAATGTGGGAAGCTTTAAAATCAAAACCCTGACATTATTGCAGTTCTGAACTCCCCATTACTCAAGCAGTCATTGCAGTTCTTCCTCACTAGATGGAGTATAACATCAAGACGATGATGATGACTCTTGGATTTGGCAGGACAGTTCAATGGGCAATTATGACTGTGGTCAAATATTAAACAAGATTGCTCACATCAGTAAATGAATGTGGCTCTTCAGAGCAGGGAGAAGTGGGAAGAAGTAGAAGGCTCTTAGAGTCTAGGGAGGAATGGTGGAGGTTGAAAGAAAATAAGGTGCATGTAGAAGCCATGCAGGCTTCTCTATCTGTACTGTACACAGTCTTGCGCGTTTATAATGGTAATTCATCACATGAGTAGGGACACGGTAAAAGCAAAGGGAATAATGCTCTGCTCATTGCAATTTGTAGCAGCTGGGGACCGGTGGATCTCCTGTCTTTTGCTGACCACTCAGTTATCCTCAACTTACACATGTGTATGCTTAAGTTTCATTGCTCCAAGATTGTATTTTTGACAATTGCTAATAAAGGACAAAATACACATCTTTGACTTTTGGAACAATCATTATTGGAGGGCGCGTCATGCAAATATAACAAACCCTTAGGGTTGCCAGCAGTGGCAATTGTTTTGATTTTGGCATGGCCACCAGAAGTGTCTTAAACGTCCCTAATGTACCAGCCCCTGCCACCACCCATGCAGTGCAT
Source organism: Hypanus sabinus (assembly GCF_030144855.1). NCBI lineage: Eukaryota > Metazoa > Chordata > Chondrichthyes > Myliobatiformes > Dasyatidae > Hypanus > Hypanus sabinus. The sequence goes on from NC_082739.1 coordinate 38,866,415, forward strand.
TCCAGGCACTTCCACTTCCAGTGTATAAAACCTACTTTTGCCATCTCCTCTAAACATTCCTCCACCTTAAATGGATATCCTCTGGTATTACTATTCATTGCCGTCTTGGGAAAAAGACACTGGCTATCCACTCTATCTACAGCTTACAGATAATCTTGTATCTCAGAGTCTCCTACCAAATGCTAAGAAATGCGAGTAAGGTTATCTGACACAATTGAAAACTTTGCTGTGTTGCTCATTCTTGAGGACCCTCTTTTCATACTGGGAATCGAAAGTGGCAGGAATAGTAAGAACTCATCTGAGAGAAGTGCTTGTGCAGGAACAGGGGACTCCGCATTGACCAGATCCAACCATTATGAGCTGAGTGAAAAATGGTCCCCCTGTGCTGATATTTCATCAGTTCTGCTGTGTGTATCTTTCAAGGTTCAAAGGGTTCCATTTTATTTGGCAAAGTACGTACGCAGAAATTTATCTTCTCCAGATAGCCATAGAATACAGAAAACCATAGAAGTAGTTGAATGAAAGACATGAATTCCACCCCCCACAGATGAAAAGTAAAAGCAACAAAAACTCACAAACCCTAAACACACCCAACCCCCAGCCCACCAAACCGCAACAAGAAAGAGTAAGCAAGAATACAAAAAAAAACAGACCAGAAAGAGGCCATTATGAACTACAGTCCAATTCAGAAATCTCAGAATTTCAATAACATCTCCGAGAACATCAGGACCTATCTGAGGGCAGCATCTCAAACCAGAGCCCCCTCTGACGCCAGCAGCTTGAACCAACAGGTTCGAGGGCAGTGACTCGAACCAGCAGCCTCTCCAAGAAAAGCGACATGAACTGGAGGCTACACTATAAATGATTCAGTTTGTGTAGCGTTAGATCCTCAGAGACTTTGACACCCAGGAAACTGAAATTGCTCTTTTTCTCCACTTCTAATCCCTCTTTGAGGATTAGTTCATGTTCTCTCATCTTACCCTTTCTGAAGTCCACAATCACCTCTTTGGTCTTATTGACGATGAGTGCAAGGTTGTTGCTGTGACTCCACTCAACTAGCTGGTGTATCCTCACTGAAATCACATAGAAGCCCCACTTTTGCAAGTAGAGAGCCCCTGGTGAAAAGTTAACACTGATGGAAGTATTGAATGAAATAAATGCTGTATAAAATAGTTACATCACACTCTACGAACTCTGAGGAATGTGATGCAACTAATATTTTTCTCCAATCATGTATTTCACTCAATAGATGAAGAGTCTGGTGTAACAGCTTGCTCTATGAAGTATCCCAATGTCAGACAACTGTCTGTTTACAGCCATTGCTTGCATGCTTTCTGCACAGTGAACCTCACACCAAGATGTCTCCGCTTAATAACATTCAGTATTCCTGCCATTTCAGAATATGCCACTTTGAAATAGTGAAATGAATATGAAAAAATCCTACCACTGAATAATCTTGCATTTTCCCTTATTGTAATCCATCTGCCTCCTTGCAGTCCTCTTGGTTTCTCAGCAGAAAGTACAGGTGGAGAAGCTGCAAAACAGCAGAAAACATTGTAAATACTTAGATGATCAGCCAGCAGCTTGGATGTGAAAAGCAGTGTTAACTTTTCATGGTAGCTGCAATGCTGTTCTTTACTTACCCATGTAAGAAAATAAAGAAATTTAGAGAAATTTCTGAATGAGAGATTCAGAATTTAGAGTTTGCACTTCAGGATCCTTTCAGATGATTGAATTAACTGTCCCTCTTTACTTATCATTCTCTTGTAACCATCATTTTTGTCACACATAGCAGAAGGCATCAGGATCATAGTCAAAGAGTCATCAAGTTGTACAGCACAGAGAAAGGCCATTTGGCCCACTGTATCTGTGCCAAACACCAAGCCTATCTCTACTAATCATATCCCTCTATTCCTTGCTCATTCAAATAGCTGTCCAGATGCCCTTTAACTTTTGTTACTGTGGTTGCTTCCACCCTATCTTCTGTCAGCTCTTCTAGATACCAACTGCTGAAAAATTTACCCTTCAGATCCTCTTACATCCTCTCCCTCACCCTAAACCTACGCTCTCTACTTTTATACACTTCTACCAAGGGTCACAGATACTAGCTATCTATCCTCTCTATTTCTCACATAATGTTACATACCTCAATCTTATCACATTTCAGCCTTTTTTGCTTCAGGGAAAAGCACCCAGCCTGTCCTCCAACCCCTCCAATCCAAGCAACAGCTTTGTGAATCTTTCCTCTCTAATTTAATCACATCTTTTCTGTAGACTGTTGCCCAGAACTCCATACAATACCCCAAGTACAACAAAAACTATGTTTTGTACAATTGTAACATGATGTATTAAATTTTATACTCAGTGCTACAGGCAATGAATACACCTTCCTCATCACCCTATCTATGTTGCTGCTTTCAGGGAACTACATACTCGTATCCCTACGAAGGGTCTCAGACCGAAACATCGACAGCACTTCTTCCTATAGATGCTGCCAGGCCTGCTGTGTTCCACCAGCATTTTGTGTGTGTTGTTTGAATTTACAGCATCTGCAGATTTTGTGTTTACTTGTACCCCTAGGTCTTTTTGTCCAGCAACACTCCCCAGACCTCTGTTATTCACTATGTACATCCAGGTCTGCGGTACCTTTCCAAAATGCAGCACATTGCACTTGTCTGAATTAAATCCCATCTGCTCATCTTTTATTCACTTTTTCAGTTTTTCTATACCTCACTGTAGCCTTAAATAATCTTCTTCACTGTCCATATTTTGGAAACATACCAACCATGACACCTGCAAATCATATTCAAATCATGAATATCCATCCAAACAATGGAAGACCCGTGTGTCATGTGGCCAAGTGGTTAGGGAGTTCGACTAGCGATCTGAAGGTCGTGAGTTCGAGCCCAGCCGAGGCACCGTTTGTGTCCTTGCGCAAGGCACTTAACCACACAGTGCTCCAGTCTACCCAGCTGAAAAATGGGTACCGGAAAAAAAATGCCTGGGGTCAACCGGCATAAGCACCAGCCTGATGAGCCATAAAGGCTTGGGACAGAACTTCGACTGATGGAGGACCCAGCGCCAATCCCTGCACCACACCATGGTCACAAGCCTCCAATCGGAAAAACAGGCGTTTAAAGGTGAAGCTACATTTAAAGTCTTTGCGAGTTGTACGGATTCAGATAGCTTTTAATGGCCAAATTGGACACAGTGGCCGAAACATTTTCTAAATGTTGCCAGAAAAAGTTGCTGTAGATGAACAGGCCTATCAAGACTGCTCTGCCATTCATTATAGCTGACTTTCTACCTCAGCACCATCGCTAAAGCTCTTGATCCATTTAATATTCAAAAATCTGTCCATTTGAATGAATACAACAACAGGGCTTTAAAGCCCTCCGGGTAGAACATTTCAAGGTTCACCACTCTCTATCAGCATAGATATGCCCCATGGCCAGCATGAATAATGTGGTTTGAAAGGGCCTGTTTCTGTGCTGTATACTCTTATGTTTCCAGGTGAAGAGATTTCTCCTTATTGCTGTCTTAAACAGTCTCTGCCTTCTTATCAGTCTATGTCACCTGTCTTACACAGTTGCTACATCTGGTCAGTATTTGGAAATCTTTGATCAGACTTGCTGTCATTTTCTACACTGTAAGGATACAGTCGCAGTCCACTCAATCTCTCTTGAAATGGCAAACCCGCCATCTCTTGAAGCAATATAATAAATATTTGCTGCACTCTCTTTCTAGTAAGTGCTGGACAATACTCCAGGATATAATTCCCATGACTTTACAATTCAATTTTACTTTTCTGCTGTGTGTCATCCTAGAGTGATCAGTCTGATTTTGTTTTACACCACCTCAAACAAATTGGTAGAGACAATTAAAATGGCAAATCATAAACATGAGAAAGTCTGCAGATGCTGAAAACCCAGAGCAACACACACAAAATGCTGGAGGAACTCAGCAGGTCAGGCAGCATCTATGAAAGTGAACAAGTAGTAAACGTTTGGGGCCAAGGACCTTCTTCAGGACCGGAAAGGAGGATAGCTAGGTGATAGGTGAAGCTAGGTGGGTAGGAAAGATAAAGGGCTGAAGAGGAAGGAATCTGATAGGAGAGGAGAGTGGATCATAGGGGAAAGGGAGGGAGGAGGGGACCCAGGAGCAGGTGAGAAGTGGGGAAAAGAAGAAGAGGAGAACATAAGGGATTATTTTTACGGGAATGGGAATGGGAATTAAAATGTTTGGCTACTGGGAATTTCCACTTTTGGTGGATGGAGCAAAGATACTCCATGAAGTGGTCTTCTATTTTTCGATGGGTCTCACCAACATAGATGAGGCTGCATCAGGAGCACAGGACACAATAGACAACCCCAGCAGATTCTCAGGTGAAGTGTCCCCTCACTTGAATGAACAAGGGAATCACAAAGGGATTGATCCCTGCGGAAAGTGGTGGGGGGGGGGGCGGGGTGAGGTAAATATTTGTTTGGTGGAAGGATTCCTTTGGAGATGGCATAATTTCCAGAGTATGGCAGTGGTTTAATTCACAGGAGCTGAGGTGCAAGAGGTCCCAAGATGGCTATACGTGTGTTACTGTAACAGGACAGCTCCAAGAGTATGATTCTCATGAGGTTTCACAGTTGCTAAAGTAGAAACAGTAGGGCTTTAATTCGCAAACATAAAAAGGGGAAGAACTGAGAAATAATGGCTAGATTTAATCAAGGAAGTGTTTGACAACTAAATACCCTCTGTCCAGCAATAAATAATAACACTTGAATAGACTATGATGTTATTAACTGCTGCATATTTCAACATTATTCCAATAGCTATTTAAACCCTATTGGCAATCTCAGCCTTTATTCTTGCTACAAAAGGTAAATTAAATTCTTGCACTCATTTGCATTTCTGCTAGAGAAGGATTTCAATTAGGAATTATAAATGGCCTGTTTTTACACTAGATTAAACCAAGGTTGCAAATTACAGTTTTTTCTTCTTCTCACAGACAAACTGGTTAGTTCTCCCAATGTGCTAGCTGGCATATATTTCTCATCCAGCAGTTAAATTGCCTTGGTCCATTACTTTCATTGAATGAACATTTGGCTGCTGGGTTTCCAATTCTATGACAGTAACTACTCTTTAAAAGGTACTTAAAAGCTGTAATGTGCTTTAGCACAGCTTGAAGATGTGAAAGGAGAACACATATTGACAACAATATCAAGGAAAAAGAAGAAAATGCTGGAAATACTCAGCAGATAAGATACCATGTGTGGAAAACTGCTGTTTGAGGTAAATGACTCTGTGTGATTTCCAACTCTCAAAGCACGTTTCCTCCATAATTTTTATTTCAGTAAAGGACAACATTTTGTAGTAATCTGTAGACTTCCAGTAGCATGTTGGTATAGGTTTTGATAGCAATCGAGAACTAACCACTACCCCAATTCAAATGTAAAATGGAGCAAGAACCCTGCTGTTTAACATCTTTATAGATTTCCATTGAATTGCAGGAATCAGTGCAGAAAGAGACCGAAGAGGCTTCAGATTCTGGAGCAAAATAAACACCAATGGAGGAACTTAGCATGTCAAGCAGCATCTGTGGAGGCAAAGGGAGGGGCAACGATTTTGGTCAAGAACCTACATGAAGATAGTACGTGAAGAAAGCCAGTATTAAAAGCTGAGGAGAGGTCAGATGGAGATTGGGAGATGATAGGTGAAGCCAGATGATGTGGGGGATGATGGGCAGACAGAGCTTGGACGGTGAAGGGGAGGGAAGGGGGGAGTTTGAGAAAGAGGATGGTTGGTGATAAGTGCAAGCAGATAGGACTGATGCAGAGTTCAGATGTTTGTTTTTTTTTTGCTCCAGACTCCAGCACTTGAAGTCCCTGTTGTCTCTAAGGTCAAGATAGAGTCTAGAATGTGAAAATTGGATAGGCATCTTGAACATGCCCTCTTCGTGTTGAGGCAGAGGTACGAGAGCCTGAAGACCCATATTGATGACCAATGTTTTAAGAACAGCTTCTTATTCTCCACCATTAGGTTTTTGAACATTTGATGAATTGATGAACAGCAGCCAGCTATTTATATTTTACACTATTTATTTTATTTTGTTAATTATATTAATTTTTATGTCTTGGACTGTACTGCTGTCACACAACACATTTCACAACACAGATTCTGCAGGTGGCAGGAAAGTGTGAAGTGAGAACATGGGTAGGGAGAGGAAAAGACCAGGTTAGGATTATTGGAAAATTCAATGTCGGGTTGTAGGCTACTCAAGCAGGTGTATGAGATGGTGTTCTTATAGTTTGTAATTGGCCTCACCAAGGCGGTGAAGAAGGCTGAATTCCAACAAGTCAGTGTGGGTACGAGAACTGAAATAGCAACTGGTGGTTCAAAATTACCAGAGGGAAAGAGAACTGGTGTTCTGCAAAACAGCGGCTTTAAGTTCCTCGGTATGAATATCACCAATAGCCTGTCTGGTTCAACCATGTTGATGCCACAGCCAAGAAAGCTCACAAACACCTCTACTTCCTTAGGAGGCTGAAGAAATCCATCAATCCTTATCAATGCACCACAGAGAGCATTCTATCTGGATGCATCACAGCTTGGTGTAGCAATTGCCTCGCCTGTGGCTGAAAGAAACTGCAGTTGTGGACACAACTCAGCTTATCACAGGAACCAGCCAACCCCACCCCTTCTAGGGACTTTATCCAGTCTCACTGCCTCAGTAAAGCAGCCAGCATAATCAAACACCCTCTCACCCTGTATGTTCTATCTTCTCTCTCCAAAAGTCCGAGAGCATGTAGCACCAGTTTCATGGACAGTTTCCATCCCTCTGTTATCAGACTCTTGAGAGGACCTCTCGAGATGGACTCTTGGCCTCACAATCTACCTTGTTATGATCTTGCACTTTATTGTTTACCTGCACTGCACTGTTTTTTTTTTGGTAGCTTTTTATTGTTTTACCATATTCTAGCTCAATGCATTGTACAATGATTTAACCCCGTGTGAACAATATGCAAGACAATCATTTGATTGTGTCTTGGTAAACATGACAATAATAAACTAGTATCACATTTGGTTTCACTGATACTGAGATGGCCACATTGAGAACATGAATGCAATAGACAAAATTGGTGGAGATACACATGAGTAGCTGCCTCACCTGGAAGGGCTGTTTAAGTCCCTGGACAGTAGTGAGATAATAGGTGTAGGGACAAGTGTTGCACCCCCTAAAGTTGTAACAGTATCACTGGGGGCTAGAATACCAAATACAATTCTAATATATGTATAATTAGGCTCCAAAAAGAAAAATACTGCCTCATAATTTGTCAGAACGTTATATGTTCAGCATCTCTTCGGATAGGTTCCTCTTTCAAGGGTTGTTGGTGAAGCTTGATTAAGCCGTTTTTTGTCCTATGATCCTTCCTGATGGTACCATGACTAACGCCATCTTTGTTTGGGGCAGGAGATCAGCTTCCTTGTAGTTATGACCAAAATAGCACTATCAGTTCTGCCACAATAAAATTTACGTAGTCTCTTTAAAAATATTCATAATAGCAACTACTTATGATTATGTAACATTGGTGAAATATAGTTCAAAAACACTTTGCCACCAATTGAAGTAGTTGTTGGCACCGTCTTGGGAGTGGAGGGGGGTGTGGGGACTGGTCTGTTATCCCAGAATACACATAGTGGAAGTCGCCGGCGCCATCTTTAAAAGGGGCAAGAGCCTCGACCCAAATGACCTGCTATCTTAAAATCTGAAGTACGTACATTTTATTTTCAAATAACATACAGGGATGAAGCGTAGCGGGGTAAATTTACAGGCTAAGATGTATTTGTTCGGCACGATTCTATTAGGGAGTTGGTTACGGAACGGAGAGTAGCCTGCCCGTCTGAAACGAGGTAGAAAGGCCGGCGATACCGACTCCATCTTTGTGGGGGGCAGTGGCCTCCTGCCCGGGGGGGGGGGGGGGCTCCGTGAACAAATCCCGGGGATTTCCGTCTCACAGACAGACCACAGCCCTAGCCCTTCTCGTTGATTTTGTCTCCGGGGGCGCCTTCGCTTAGATTATGTCAATTTAGAGACAGAAATTTCTGAATGATAACAATTAAAGGTGCCATCTTTGAGTGGGGCACAAGTCACTCAGTACACTCTACCAACTCCTGTCATGCGGGATGGCACTGCTACCTAGAACAGGTAGAAAACTCCCAGTAAGTAATCGTCGTTACTCTTTCACCTACTTGGGACCACTTTACGTTTGTGAACGGCCCTCCAACGCCGTTAAAACTAAAGTGACCTGATCGTTCGCCATCTCTCAGAGGGGCGCGAGAGCCAGGCCAATCCCACAATTCTCTTCGCGTCAGGATGCCCGTCATCTTTCTGCGGGGCATGGGATACTTGCTCAAGGAATTGCCTTAGCAGTATTTAAGGTTTGGAGTTTTCAGTTTGCAGAGTAACGTTTCAATCCGTTCTGGTGCGAAGCCTTTAAGAGACATGTTATTGGAAGCCTCATAGCCTGAGTAATCTGATTGTGTGGGCGGTGCCTCTGGCGTTGCCCCTATGTGTCCCATAATTCCCGGGTGGGTGCCCGGATGTGGACGGTGGAGGATGGCGGCGCCCAGGGCAGCGGACTCTCCGAGTCGGAGCTGGCCGAGCGCGGCGGCTGATACCCCACTGGAAATAGTAGCCCCCACCTGGTCAGAGGTAGTGGGTGATCCAGTCAGCGAACCCCCGACCCCTAGTTGGACCAGCGTGGTGGTTGAAAACCCCGCGCCCAGCCCTAGCCGGCCGCCCGCCTGCCGCGGTATCTCCTGGACTCCGGCCGAAACCAACGCGCTGATCGCGGTGTGGGGTGACGAACGGCTGCAGGACGTGCTGGAGGGCAACCTGCGCAACTCTCACATCTTCGACAGGATCTCGCAGGCCCTTCGTGAAATGGGTTACGAGAGAAGCGCCAACCAGTGCAAGGAGCGTATCAAGGTACCAAGTCTCCTGACGAGTAAAACTAACTAGCGCACACATAACAGTAATCCTCTTCCAATCCTGATGAGGTGTTTCGGTTCCCAAATGTCGACTGTTCGTTTCCCTCCATAGATGCTGCCTGACCTGCTGTGTACCTCCAGCTTTTTTTCTGTGTGTTGCTCAAGATTTCCAGTGTCCGCAGAATCTCTTGAGTAACCTATAACCAGTGTCTTCAAGGTACCTTGTAAGTAGTAATGAAGTAAATCGGGCACACCTCTGTTTCTTCAAGTAGCATCCAAAACTAATTAATCCTTGCAGCTTGAACCATGATTATCATTTTTAATGATCTAGTTTGACAATTTGCAAGATCCCTTTTTCAATTTTGTATTCTCATAAACGGTTATGTTGCATTTGTTCTGGAAATGGCACAAACCAAAACGATCAATAAACTTGTTTATTCCACAGAGATGTTACAATATAGGTTGTTTTCAGTTCATCAAGTTGATACTAACACTATTCAACAGCGGTTCGGCTCTTGAACCTAGCTTCATGGTTACCATTAATACTAGCTTTTTATTCCAGATCTATTTTAATCCCTGGAATTTAAATTACATATGTGTTTTAATAGAATACAAACCTGCGAATCAATAATCCACATCTTACAGTCTAACATTATGCTACTTTTTCCCCATTCTGAGCTTACAGCTGACTTAATTTATACTCACAAATGCCAGAGCCTAGCATGATTTATCTACGCATTCTCAGTGTCCTATAGTTCTGTTGCCAGTGGATTTAAAGTTTTCCTCAATCATAAATTATTCCCTTTTATTATGGAGTAATTTCTAATCACTAGGTTGTAGACTGAAACCCTTAGCTTATTCTTTGTGTCAGGATTTTTTTGTTGCAGTTTACTTCACTTCCCTATTTTGTCATCAGTGTCTTCAAGTGATCTCATTCCCAATTTTCAAAGCCCCCATGCATTTGAAATTGAAGCTAAGTTTGTAGCTTCACAAGCAAATACATCACCACAGCGATTAATTTCAAGAAAGTAATGTAATTGTTATCTTCACCCAAGACTGACTTTTTTAAAACTTGTTTTTAATCTTTGTAGTTCATTTGACACTGCTGATCAGCCTTGCACATTTATCCCCTCTGGAATGTGTCCAGGTCTTGAGTGATTCTTATGGCTGTCTCCAGAACTGACTGCAGTATTCAAGGTGTGGTCTGTGGCGTGTTGTGCAGCTTGGGAAAGTCATCTTCCAAGTTATTCTCAATTGTTTAAGCTATATGTTTGCATAATATTTTACTTGAATGTTGCCATTCTGTCATTAGACAAATTTCTCCCATCTTTATTTGGTTATTTCAGTACAGTTTGTTTCTATTTTATAATGGTATAATTTTAAAATATTTGTTAAATCTACCCAGTTATACTTTATCCAGCTCATGTAGTTCCTAAGTATTTGCCTGTATTTTTCATATTTTAGTATTATCTGTGATTTCAAGCAGTTAATTTGCTTTTTTTAAAATTCAAGGCTATTGTTTCAAGAAGAATCTCATGGGCACAGCAAGCTAGAAAGTATTTTAAATGCCAAGTTTTTTTTATTTAATGGTGATGCATTTGCCATTTGAGGTATTGAGTTCGGATTATTTTGCATCTTGATGTCAGTCTGTTAGCTGGAAAGTAAGGCCTATTCCAGGAATGCAAGCAGATACAGGTGAAACCAATGATACTGTAATACAGGACTGTAATGTTTTCTGAGGGAAATGTTTGAATAACATGTCAACCAAGAAATTTAGAGAAATGTGAGTGCTCCATTTCACTGTTCTGTATTTGTCAGTGATTTGGTTAACACATTTTCCACTTGTCAATTTTTTTTGCCTTTCAATAGAGGCAATCTTTTTGTGGTATCTAATAGTTCTGAAGCAATTGGTGTACTGAGATCAAAGATGAAATATAAATTCATTTTTTCTTCCAAATTGTACTTTTCATTTTTACCGTAAATGATATTTTAGAGAACCTGTACCCTTCTTTAAATTAAATATAGGTGAAACATGAGAGTTTGTACCAATATGTATCAGCTATTAAATGGTTATTCATAATGGATTAATTAGCCACTGTATAATCTTGTGAATAGACCTTTTATGGATAGGGCCTTCAAATACAAGCAACAATGTAGATGAAAGTGCAAGGCTTTTACTTTTGTATATTCAAACATCTTAAGCGTTTTTAAAAATAGTATTTCGAACTTGCAGAGCTCAGGAGCAATAAAAAAAACACGGTGTTCAGCTGGTCAGTCAGCATCTATAAAGAAAATTAAATTCATACTTTGGGAATTTTTTAGGTTTATCATAAAACATAGTGATGTTAATGTTTAACTAGCAAGTTTAATATTTATAGGCAAATGTTAAATTAGTTCAGTTCCATTCTTTTTTCAGCTCAGGATTTTAAATTTTCATTGAGGTCCATTTCACAAAAGAAGAAATCAAGTATGATGGATTCCTTGAGTGTGACATTTGGTAATTTAATAGATGATTATTAGGATCTGATAACTAAAGGCATTTTAGTCCTTTTATTTGAAATGAAAGGATCATTAGCTAAGAGCCAACAATGAACAGCTCGTATATCATCTCAATAGTCAAATAATTAATATCTTGTCTTACTAAAGTTTTGAAGTTATAACTATAAAAGTGCAAATTACAACTTTATCCAGTATGTATGTTTCATTCTGTTCTCAAACAAGTGGCTGAATGGAAGGTAAACTTGTACTCCTGTAGCATCTTGATGCACCCAAAAGTATTTCACCGATGCCCTGTATGTATGAGGTCATTGTTGTAATGTAGATATACATTAGGATATGCAGCACAATCTGACGTCTAGGAAAATTACCTGTATGTTGATGAGAAATTCAACTATGCAGCATGCCTTTTAAGTGTAAGTTATTAATTGATCTACAGTCTGGATTGGGTAAAGTACAATGAAGCCTTTAACTGTCCATGCATAAAGCAATGACAAAATAACTTGTAACCACAATGGATCACACAATGGATGAGTATGACCAGCAGGAGAAGCCCTACAGCTGTGCTTTGTAAAGGAAGCAGTTATTTGTAGGGTGGCGGTTGATTTGGAAGAGAGCTTGTTGCTTCAGGGTTGAACCACAAGGGTTATCAGTCCCTGAATGTATGGGTTTATGTGTGCCAACACAAGTCATCATGGTTAATTCTGTGCTTTCAGTTCCTTCGCAGTTTCAGCTGAGGAAGTTTGCTGTGCCCAATGTTTCATTTTAGACAGGAGAATATCTGTTGGAGATCAGGTCTCTGGTCTTTATTGGTCATCCCATTGCATTCTTTGCTCCTGGATATGCTACAGAAACAATTGCAATCTCGGGTATGGAGACACCAAAAGCTTAATGGACAGTTTTATTTAGATCGGGTTCCTAACCTTTCTTATGCTGTGGACCCCTACCATTAACTGAGGGGTCTGTGGACCCCTCACACCTTCCCATGTGCAACAATAATAGGAGTAGGAGAAAGAAGGCAATAAATACTGACAAAATGGTTTCCATTGATTTGCTATAATACCCTGTATGTTCACCTTAGAACCCTGTTCCTGCATGTTTGGTCACATTGAATTCGTCCAGTGCTAAGTGCAACAGGGTCTTGTAACTAATTAAACTGAAGAGATGAAGAGTAGTTGTGATTGTAATGACTAGTAGTGAGCATTGTCATCATGAAAGTTTCAATATTTTGCCCATTCCTCTATCAGCAATAGAGGTGGGATGCAGGTTACCATTGAACAAAGACTTGCTGGAAGAGGCCAAAGTTCGAAGTAAATTTATTATCAAAGTACATGTATGTCACGATATACAACCCTGAGATTCATTTTCTTGCGGGTATTCACAGTGAATACAAGAAACACAATAGAATCAATGAAAGATCGCTCCCAACAAGATGGACAAACAACTAATGTGCAAATACAAAGAGAAAGATGAAAAAATAAGTATCGAGAACATGAGATGAAGAGTCCTTGAAAGTGAGTCAGTAGCTGTGGAAACAGTTCAGTGATGGGGTGAGTGAAGTTATCCCCTCTAATTTAAAAGCCTGATGGTTGAGTGTTAAAATTGTTCCTTATCCTGGTGATATGAGTCCTGAGGCTCCTGATGCAACAGTAAGAAGAGAGCATGACCTGGATGCTGGGGTCCCTGATGATGAATGCTGCTTTCCTGCGTCTGTGCTCAGTGGTGGGGAGGGCTTTACCCATGATGGTTTGGGCTGTATCCGCTAGTTTTTGTAGGATTTTCCATTCAGGAACATTGGTGTTTCCATACCAGGCTATAATGTAACCAATCAATATACTGTCCATCACATATTTATAGAAGTTTATCAAAGTTTTAGGCGACGTGCCAACCTTTGTAGACTTCTAAGAAAGTAGAGGCACTGCCATGCTTTCTTCATAATGGCACGAGGCTTGCTGGACCCAGCACAGATCCTCTGAAATGTTAACACCAAGGAATTAAAAGTGGCTGACCCTCTCCACCTCTGATCCCCGAATGAGGACGGACTCATGGACCTCCAGTGTCCTTCTGAAGACAATAATCAGCTCCTTGGTCTTGCTGACATTGAAGGCAAGACTGTTGTTGTGGCATGAGTCAGCCAAATTTTCAATCTCCCTTCTGTATGCTGAATCAACACCAGCTTTGATTCACCTAATGGCAATGGTGCCATCAGCAAACAAATATGGCATTGGAGCTTTGCTTAGCCTCACAGTCAAAAGTGTAAAGCGAATAGAGCAGGGGGCTAAGCACATAGCCTTGGGTTGCACCTGTGCTGATGTATATCGTGGGTGTGAAAGCTTATTGGAGACACCGTGAAAGGCTCAGCTTACCATATGAAGCAATTTGGATATCTGCTGGGTATAGATTTGGGGGAAAGTTCTTTGTCATAAAACACCCACAGCAGTGACGGTCGCTGTGCTGAATTCTCCTGTTTTTGCACTGCAGTCTGACATTGAATGAATTGTCTTATTACTTACATCCTTCACACCCACACACAAGTAAAAACCTTTATGTTGCATCTCCGTCTAAATGTGCAACTAATAGTAATTTGTAGTAAATAGTATTTACAACAGGACAGTCAATATAACATAGAAATAGAATTGTATCAGCATGAATTAATCAGTCTGATGGCCTGGTGGAAGAAGCTGAACCGGAGCCTGTTGGTCCTGACTTTTGTGCTGCGGTACCATTTTCTGAATGGTAGCAGCTGGACCAGTTTGTGGTTGGGGTGACTTGGGTCCCCAGTGGGGCCCTTTTTACACACCTGTCTTTGTAAATGTCCTGAATAATGGGAAATTCACATCTACAGATGTGCTGGGCTGTCTGCACCATTCTCTGCAGAGTCCTGTGATTGAGGGAAGTACAGTTCCCATATCAGGCGGTGATGCAGCCAGTCAGGATGTTTTCAATTGTGCCCTATAGAAAGTCTGTAGGATTTGGAGACCCATACCAAACTTCCTCAACTGTTGGAGTGAAAGAGGTGCTGTTGTTCCTTTTTATTTCACCCAACAGCCAATATGTACAGACCATGTGAGATCCTCGGTGATGTGTATGCCAAGGAACTAATAGCTTTTCACCCTCTCAACCCCAGATCCATTGATGTCAATTGGGGTTACTCCATCTCCATTCTTCCTGTAGTCCACAACCAGCTCCTTTTGTTTTAGTTTTCTTGACACCACTGTGTCAGGGTGATGAATTTTGCTCTGAAGGCTATCTTATTATTATTTGAAATTAGGCCAATCAGTGTAATATCAGCAAGTTTAATTAGCAGATTAGAACTGTGGGTGGCGACACAGACATGGTTATACAGAGGGTAAAGGAGAGGGCTTAGGATCTAGCCCTGAGGGGCAGTGGTGAGGGAGCACGCTCTTACCACCCTGCTGGCGATCTGACAGATAGTCCAAGATCTCGCTGCACAAGGCATGGTAGAGGCTAAGTTCACTGAGCTTCTTGTCGAGTCTGGGTGGAATTACGGAGTTGAAAGCTGAACTGTAGTCCAAGAACAACATTCTCACATAAGCATCCCTCTTCTCCAGATGTCTAAGGACCTTGTGCAGAGCTGTGGCTTTTGTGTCATCTGTCGATTGGTTGTGTCAGTAGGCAAATTGTAGGGGGTCCAGTGTGGGAGCCAGCATGCTGCAGGTGTAGTTCTTGACCAGCCTCTCAAAGCATTTGCTTATTATTGAGATGAGTGTGACAGGACGCCAGTAGTTCAGGCATATTTGCTTTGGCCTTTTTAGGCTCAGGGACAATGGTGGATGTTTTGAAGAAGGAGGGCACTCTACACTGGAAGAGGGAGATATTTAAAATCTTGGAATGTGCATGTATCAATTTTTAGCTGAATTGAATCAGAATCACGTTTGTTATCAGCCATATTTAGTGAAATTTGTTTTGCAGTAGTAGTACAATGCAATACATAAATTATAATAAAGATAACAAATGAAGTAGTGCAAAAAGAGAGCAAAAATAGTGAGGTAATGTTCATGGGTTCATTGTCCATTCAGAAATCTGATAGCGGAGAGGAAGAAGCTGTTCCCAAAATGTTGAGTGTGTGTCTTCAGGCTCCTGTACCACCTCTCAGATGGTACTAATGAGATGTAGGCATGTCCTAGGTGATGAGGGCATTTAATGATGGTTACTGCCTTTGAGGTATAGCCTTTTGAAGATGTCCTCAGTGGTGTGGAGACTAGTGCCAATGATAGAATGGCTGAGTTTTCAACCCTCTGCAGCTTTTTCTGATCCTTTGCACTGGCCCTTCCAAACCAGATGGTGATGCAACCAGTTAGAATGCTCTCTGTGGTACATTTGTAGAAATTTGTTAGTCTTTGGTGACATACTAAATTTCTTCAAACTCCTAATGAAATGTAGTCCTTGGTGTGCCACCTTCATAATTGCAACAATATGTTGAACCCAGGGTAGACCTTCAGGTATGTTGCCACCCAGGAGCTTGAAGCTGCTCACCCTTCCATTGTTGACTCCTCGATGAGGACTGGTTCATGTCCCCTAAATTTCCCCCTCCTTGAAGTCTGCAGTCAGTTCTTTGGTCTTACTGACATTGAGTGCAAGGTTATTGTTGTGACACCATTTAACCAGCCATCTATCTTACTCATGTACGCCTCCTTGTCATTATCTGAGATTCTGTTGACAACTGTTGTATCATCAACAAACTTATAGATTATGCTTGTGCCTAGCCACATAATCTTGTATGGCACGAATTGTAGAACTACATGAAAGCTGTGTCTGAGAATGGAATGAACATCTATTGCTTTTTACTATAGAATCAAGATGAACAAAAAAATGCAGTATTCTCATTTTGAAATGTCTTCCCTTTCCTGGGTGCTTACTCAATCATCAACATGAATATTCCCTCACCACAAGTACCAAAGTGGGGCCAGGTTTCTGACTACTCTGCAAATAACATGAACAGTACATGTTGATCTCTTTGGGACCTGGGCCCCAAGACCCGTGAGCAATGGCATGGAGGCATTCATAGCTCCACAGAGGTACTCCTGCCATATTACAGTCTGCCTGTTAATGATTGTTATATTATCCCCTCCAAAAATAGTAATCTCCAAAGTCAAGTAATGCTAGATGCCAAAATTTCTGGGCCTCCAATCAGCATCAGAGTGGTTCAGTATTTCAAGCTGTCTGTATTCTCTCAGTGCAAATATTCCATAAGCTGTTACTTGACCAACTTATTTTACAAACACAAAAGATTTTGCAGATCCTGGAAATCTAGAGCAACATGCACAAAATGTCAGAGGAACTCAACATGCCAGGCAGCATCTATGGACAGGAGTAAACATTCACTGTTGTGGGCCGCGACTCTTCATTAGGAGTTAATCCCTCTGGTCTGGGCTTGAAATGTCAACCGTTTATTCTTCTCAGCAGATGCTGCCTGACCTGCCGAGTTCCTTCAGCATCTTGTGCTTGTTGCAATTAATTTTATATCATGTTGTCCTCATAGCTGCATCCAAATTGATGAATGAGTGTTCTTTGAATATGAAGCAGGTGGCAGGTTACCATAAAGGATGGTGCTGGCCTAACTTAAGATTGTAGTATCTTGTCATGAGTGGAAGAAAGACTGGATTGACTAGACTTATACTCACTGGAATTTAGAAGATTGAGGGGGGATCTTATTGAAACGTATAAAATTCTAAAGGGATTGGACAGACTAGATGCAGGAAGATTGTTTCCGATGTTGGGGAAGTCCAGAACGAGGGGTCACAGTTTAAGGATAAAGGGGAAGCCTTTTAGGATCGAGATGAGGAAAAACTTCTTCACACGGAGAGTGGTGAATCTGTGGAATTCTCTGCCACAGGAAACAGTTGAGGCCAGTTCATTGGCTATATTTAAGAGGGAGTTAGATATGGCCCTTGTGGCTAAAGGGATCAGGGGGTATGGAGAGAAAGCAGGTACAGGGTTCTGAGTTGGATGAATAGCCATGATCATACTGAATGGCGGTGCAGGTTCGAAGGGCCAAATGGCCTACTCCTGCACTTATTTTCTATGTTTCTATGAAGCAATCTAAACTACCTGCTTGATTGACAACTGCTAAAGCTGCAGAGGTGGGAGCATGAAATTAGTCATCCTAAGGAAGAACTGATAGTTAATCCGTGGATATATGGGCAATTCACTGGCCATGCCAACATTTGATATAGCAATTTACTGATTGCACATCACTTAGTGTCATAACAGACTCAAAGGTCATGGCAACAGGTGACATGAACAGCTGGGTGGCAGCAAGTTGTGTTTTGTGGCAGAAGTTGGTGGATCCAAGCCAGCAGTGCACGACTGTGGAATCTGTAACTTCTGTTGTCATGTAGTACCATGATCAAACTTGTGCATATTGCCGTGGAGCTGGATGCTGTAGACTATTTTTCAGGTGGGAGTTTTGCTGAAAAGTCCCACTTTAAACTGCTGTTGGTAATCTGGTGATTCCCCAGGATATTGATTTTGTGGAACTTGGAGATGGTATTGCCATGAAATGTCAAGAATTTGTTGAGTTAGGCTGCCTTGGAACCATTGCCTAGTGTTTCATGACTAGATGTTGCCTCTTGAAATGGTACTGTCTTTTTGGTGATGGTACTCCCACAAGTGATGGGAGGGAATAGTGATGGTGATGATGAAATGGTGACATTTTTCCAAGTTGGGATGATATACAACTTGGAGGGAAATGTACATTTGATGGTCTTCCCATGTACATAAAACCCCATTTGAGGCTGCCTGTTTGGAAGGTGCTATGTGCATAGTGATGGGAGGGTCATGTTTGGGCCAAACGGATGCTGTGGTTTAGAAGACATGGAATGAGGCGCAGCAAAGAGGGATGTGAAGAAGGTGATGGTGTATTGGCATACTGTTACTGGTGATCACCATGTGTGAGGGTAATCGGGTGCCTGTTCTTGTGTCTGTGTTGTTGTACTACTTATGAAAGCTTGCTTAAATTAACCAGGGTTGGTGTCTTGGTGTAGGATCACTTTCAAAAACTACGCATTAAGACCTGAAGAAATGGGGTGGTTTGTTGTGTGGAGAGAGAATGTAGGGGAAATATTTGAAGTAAATTTATTATCAAAGTACATGTATGTCACCATATGCTACCAAGATATTTATTTTCTTGTAGGTATTCACAATAAATACAAAAAACATGGTAGAATTAAAGAAAAACTGCACACAACAAAGACCGACGAACAACGACAAACTGTTCAAATCCAAGAAAGGAAAAACAAATAACGAGTTGTAAAGTTCTTATAAGTGACTTCATAGGTATTGAAATTAGTTGTGTTGGGGTGAATGGCGTTATCCCCTCAGGTTCAAGAGCCTGATGGTTGAGGGGTAATAGCTGTTCCTAAACCTAATGGTGTGGGACTTGAGGCTCCTGTAACTCCCTCCTGATGGTGGTAGTGAGAAGAGAGCATGGCTGAGATGGGGGTTTTTGATGATGGATGCTGCTTTCCTGAGACAGCGTTCCTTGTAAATGTGCTCAATGATGGGGAGAGCTTTACTGGGCTGTATCCACTACTTTTTGTAGGCTTTTCCATTCAAGAACATCGGTGCTCCCATACCAGGCTGTGATGCAACCAGTCAGTATACTCTCCACTGAGTATCTGTAGAAGTTGTCAAAGTTTTACATGACATGCCAAATCTGCGCAAACCTCTAAAACTAGAGGCACTGCTGTATAATGTCACTTGCGTGCAGGACCCAGAACAGATCTTCTGAAATAATGCTGGGGAGTTGCTGACCTCCCCACCTCTGATCCCCTGATTAGAACTGACTCATGAACTTCGGGTTTCCTCCTGCTGTAGTTAATAATCGGCTCCTTGGTCTTGCTGACATTGAAAGGTTGTTGTGGCACCACTCAACTAGATTTTCAATCTTCCCCCAGTATGCTGATTCATATCACCTTCAGTTCTGCCAATGATAGTGGTGTCATCAGCAAACATAATATATGGCAATGACGTTAATATGTCAATGAAGCTATACTGAACCTTACAGTCATGTGTAAAACAAGTAGAGCAGAGGGTTAAGCAAACAACCTAGTAGTGCGCCTGTGTGGTGATTGAGGAGGAGATGTTTTGCTATCTGAACTATGGTCTACAAGTGAGGAAGTCAAGGATCCAATTGCATTAGGGGCTATTGAAGCCAAGGTTTTGGAGCTTATTAATTAGTTTTGAGAGGATAATAGTGCTGAATATACCAGAACATTTTCTACCTAGCGGTGTTAAATCCTGAACTTCCTGGAAAAAAATGCTTTGATTTAAAAAGTTGTAGGCCTTGCTTGCATTTCTGAATAAAAAAAAGACAACTAACTGAACAATGCTCTCTGGGCTCTTTTTGAACCTGCACATTCCAAGGCAGGTACCAGTGGAGCCATGTTAACAATTAAGCCAGCAGCTGCTACCTTGTGTCTCAGTAAGTACCATAATAAAAAAAACTGATTTACAAGCAAAATGCTATCTAAAAATAGCCTGCATCTCAACAGTGTGGAGCCCTACCATTAGTATTAAATTTGATTCATTCATGGCATGAGGAGGCAAAGTCTGGCAATTATTGCTAAATTCTAGTTAAAAGCATTGCCCTACAAATGGAACCAAGGAGAGACCATGTCACCTAGTCCAGCTTTGGCATTCAGTATCATGTCTGTCTAATCCATTTTGTTGCTTGTTCCCATAAACTGGTGATTCCCTTTGTATTTAAAATGTCTTTTTCTCTTGTCCTTTAATATCTATTAATAGTAGAGCCACAACCCTGTTGGGTAGAGAGTTCCAAGGAATTGCTGCCTTCTGTAAAACAAAAAAAATTCTCATTTTGGATCTAATGATTATTCCATGCCTTGAGGTAATGCATGTAGTACTGATTTCCCAGTGAGTAGAAATGGTATCTCAGTATCTTGCCCTGCCATTCTTTCTTGTAATCAATGCGGGCTTCTCATTCTTCTAAATTCCAGTGAAGATAGTTTGTCTATTTTATAGGATAGTCCCCTACCCCAACTGTTAATTATTCTAAGTTCCACAGATTCAGTGCAAGTATATTCTTTAGGTTTATAGATTAAAATGATACACCAATGAGTGCTTACTAAAGCACCATGCAATCTCAGCAAGACTTTCTCACTTCTGTAAGTGCCAACTACCATGGTCCATTCCAATTCCTTGTGTAGCTGCATGTTTACTTTCTGTATTGCGTGAACCACACCAGCCCAAGAGCTCCCTCGAAAACAATTGCTCTTTTTTCAGTTAAAAATTATTGTAATGTAACTACTACAATAAATAATCAGTCCCTCTAAAGTGATCACATCTTGGTCAAATGGCAAGGGATGACCAACCTCTTTGTCTGAAGGATGTTGGTGTGCCAGGTGAATGTTTTAATCTGTTAGTTTCATGGTTTTACTAACTTTTTATTCTATTTTGTTTAATTATTTTTAAATTTCTAGTTGTCATTGGGATTTGAACTTGTAATCTCTGTATCATTAATCCACATACTGCAATCCTCATCCAATATTTCAATATCTATAGTATCATAGCTCGTAAATCAGCATGGAGCATCTACTTTTGAAATCCTGACTATGTAATTTGAAGGTAAGAAAAGCTAGAATGCATTTGAAGTTGCTCAATTTTTGGCCAGCTGGAAATTGGTATGTATTTGAAAGGACACTGTAATTTTTTTTGGTGGGGGGGTGGAATAAGACTGTGGAAAGAGTCATGAATTTCGAGATAAAAGTATAATAAAGGGGGCACTTTCGCCATATCAGCTGTAATCAAAACAATGTAGTGGTAATAAGTAAGTTGCTCCCCATGCTTTATTTGGTGCCTCGGGCAGCAACCTTGCCATTTCTTGACACTCAACCCAGCACAGGTGGAACTCGTGCAAGGAGCCAGCCAAATTCAATCCCGGGACCTCTCGTTCCAATGTCTGGGTGCAGATACCACTGCACCACTGACACAGACAGTGGTGGTAACAATTGGGTATGATAATAGCCATCCTGTTCATTTGGGTAGATAACTGAAGTAATAAATCGGTGCGAGGTTGAATCCTACCTTGGTGGTCCTAAGATGATCTCAGGTAGAATGCGAGTGAAGAGCAAGAATCAATAGTGTGTCATTGAGTACTATTTACCATCACTTTTCTTGTTACTTTTTTTAGATTGCCATTTTTTGGCACACTGGAAGGAATCAATTCCCTAGGCCTTGCTATATATGATGTAACGTCATACTTTTTATACATTTTATGTATTACTTAAGAAGTCTGTTTTGTTAGTGGACGTATAGTGTTCTGTGTAACCACATGTAAACTGAAAATATCAACATATTTAGCTAATGTGCATAACAGACTTTGAAGTCACTAATTGCTACATCACCTACAGTTATATATTTAAAGTATTCTTTGTGAATACATTGAATCAATTTAAAAATACTTGCACTAGTAGCGTACCAGAGAATGTTGGCATGTCTCTTCGAAATTTCTCTCTACTCATTTTCTTTTGAACAGAGATGAGGAAGCTTTTCATAAAAACCTACATACGAACAATTATATTGCAATGTTTACACTACAGAGACAAATCATCTAAGCGTTATTAGAGTAAAGACAGGTATGTTTTTGTATGTGGAAGTACAGAGCTCTGCACTTGAAATGTTTCCTGGCCTTTTGTCTTTGAAGTCATGGTGGGCCTTGGTCAGCATTTTCTGAGGCATTGAGTACAGGAACTAGCTGTTGCATTGATCAGATCCATTTGTGGTATCCTGCTCTATATAATAACGGCAAATTCTATTTAGTAGCTCTCCAAATATCACACATCTTTGAAGTAAACATCTGTTTTTGCTAGTTGGAAGTCTGGAACCTGGCTACTTAGTTCTACTGGCTTCAAATCCACAATAGCTTTCTCAGAAATATGCCAATAAGAGTACAGGTTTCCCCCACTATCCGAAAGTAGAACGCTCCTATGAAACCTTTCGTAAGTCTAAATGGTGTAAAGCGAAGAAGCAATTACCATTAATTTATATGGGTAAAATTTTTGAGTGTTCCCGGACCTGAAAAATAACCTACCAAATCATACCAAATAACACACAAAACCTAAAATAACACTAACATTTAGTAAAAGCAGGAATGATATGATAAATACACAGCCTACATAAAGTAGAAATAATGTATGTATAGTGTAGTTTCACTTACCAGAATCGGGAAGACAGCGAGCACACTGGAAGGTTCATGCATTTTTCTATCATACAGTTCTTCGTAAGCACGCCAAACATCCTGCAAACCTGCCCTAAACCTACGCGCCCTTTCAAAATTAAAGTCATACTTCTCTGCAATCATTGCAGCACTGTCAATCGTAGTGAAAATCTCACGCAGTTCAAAGCTGTGGCGGCTTCATGCTGAGTGTAGTTCCTGGGGAAGGAGCTTGGCGGTGCCACTCAGCTGCTCGGAGTGCGCGCTGCCTCTGTAACGGCTCGCTGCAAAGCAAACGCTGAACGTTATTTTTGCTTTTTGCCACTCTCGTTGCTCGGGGTGCGAGCTGCCTCTATAACGGCTCGTTTCAAAACAAACGCTGAGCGCTATTTTCGCTTTTCACCATTCTTGCTGCTCAGGGTGTGAGCTGCCTCTAACGGCGCGCTGCAAAACAAACGCTGAGCGCTATTTTCGCTTTTCACCATTCTTGCTGCTCGGGGTGCGAGCTGCCTCTGTAACGGCGCGCTGCAAAACAAACGCTGAGCGCTATTTTTGCTTTTTGCCTTTTTTCATAAAAGCGAAAATCCTCCAGATTTCTTTCGGTTAGCGAAAACAGGTACTAATGTAGGTCTTTCGTAAAAGCAAAGTGGCGTAAAGTGAACTTCCGTAAAGTGGGGGATACCTATACCCTTTTTATAATGTGATCTTTCCCGGCACAGTGTCTGAAGGGCTTTTGCATTAAAAATGTATGTATGTTGAGATGAGTTGCTCATAACTTTGAATACATAGTTATGTTATCAGTACTGAGTCAATTCTTGAGAAAGGCAAATAACCAGTAAGTACTTACTTTTTGCTCTCAATAAATAAGCTCCCACTACTGCACTTGGAGAAACAAACTAAGTTCTGTTCCGTGCTTGGAGCTCTTCTGTCACTTATGCAAGTGATTGTCTGCCATGGTATAGCACTGTGGTAGGTGTGATGGTCACAGGAAAATTTTCTTTTTGTTTTTGTTTGCTCTGCATTATATAAGCAAAAGTGATTTGACTGAATCAAGTTTGTTTTTTTAAAAAAAGGATCTGAGGGGTAGGTTGCAATTGTTATAAACCAAGAACAAGGAAGGCACTCTTGATCAAGAATTGGTGATTGGGTGATCAAGTATAATGTTTTTTTTGGATTTGAGCTCAGTGGGAAGAAGAAAAATAAGGGCAGCACAGTAGCATGGTGGCTAATGTAACGCTATAGAGCGCAAGCAACCTATGTTCAATTCTGCTACTATTTGTACGTTATAAAGAGTTTGACCATGTCCTCTGCGTTGGCTTCCTCCCACATTCCAAAGGGGAGTGTGTGTGTGGGGCCAAATATTTTCAGTTCCATTCCCATTCCTGTTCCAGCATGTTGGTCTATGGCCTCTTTTGTACCAAGATGAGGCTACCATCAGGGTGGAGGAGCAACACTTTGTATTCCGTCTGGGTAGCTTCCAACCCGATGGCATTAATATCAATTTCCTCCATTAAAAATAAGTTTTACTTCCCCCTCCTCTTTTTCTATTCCCCACTCTGTCCCCTTAACTCGTCTCACCTGCCTATCATCTCCCTCTAGGTCTCTTCTTCCACCGCCCTTCTCCCTCTCCTCTCCTATCAGATTACTTCCTCTCCAGCCCTTTATCTTTCCTACCCACCTGGCTTCACCTGTCACTTCTAGCTGTCCACCTTTTCCTCTCGCCACCTTTTTATTCTGGCGTCTTTCCCCTTCCTTTCCAGTCCTGCTAAAGAGTCTCAGCCTGAAATATAGACTGCTTATTAATTTCTATAGATGCTTCCTGACCTGCTGAATTCCTCCAGCATTGTGTGTGTGTTGCTTTGGATTTTCAGCATCTGCAGACTTGTGTTTATTAGTAGTTAATTGGTCACATGGGTGTAATTGGGTGTCAGTGGTGTGGGGGTGGGAACTTATTGGGCTGGAAGGGCCTGTTACTGTGCTGTATCTCAAAATATTGTTTTAAAATCCTTCAGTTCTGGAGTTCTGAGAGAGATGAGATTTCAATTTAGTTTCTGCACGTTACTTTAACACTGCTTTTAAGGTCTGACTTATTTTCATTCCTATACAGACTCTAAAGAGATGCTATAGTCGAGTGAAGGAACGAGGTCGGGGTAAGAGAACCTGTAACTATACATTTCAGCAGCTGGAGCAGGTCTTCGGACGTGTGCCTGTTGTGTGGGAGCAACACGCCTATCAGCCTGTTCTTATTGACAGCAGTGGACTCTACCAGGACGCAAAACCAGGCACTATTAATCTGGAAGAAAGCCGGGAGGTGCAGCCAACCGAGTTGGAAGATTGGGGAAACCAAAAACAAGACTTGCTCATCAAGCAGGAGCTGCTCATGAACCAGAAGCAGGAACTGCAGTCCTACCAGAGGCAGGATCTCTCTGTATACCAGGATGCAGATGAGGATGTGGGTGAGCAACTTGTTGGCTTTGTACTTTAGAATAACTAGAAAATCTTGCATCTGTGGGATCTCTGGCATTTGAAATGGTCTTTGTGGTAGATTTAATGGTCTTGTATGGCAAAGAATCATGATGAATAAACTAATGGGATTTTCATGAGGGGAAAAAATACTGCAGTCATGCATTTTTTTTTCCAGTGACATCCAATAATTGTCCATGGATGTAAATAATTATCCATAGCTCTGAACACTTGGGTCACCTATAGCATCAGTGACCCTATCAGTGTCATTTTTATATAAAATATTAGTGTTAGAGCTTGCTGTCGTTATTGAGATCAGCTATCTAAGCATTTTGTGATTTAACTAAAATGTGATCTTGTTCCCATCTGTGAAAGTTCACATACAAAAAATAATGTGATTTGAATGTCCAATTATCTCTTTATTCTTGCTGCAAATTGTTTATGGGAATTATTGGGATATAATTGGTACAGATTCATTCAACCTTTAGTGATAGCTTTTTTAACATGTTTGCAAAATGTTAAGACCATACAAAATGAGATGCAGTCAGTGAGTTCTGATATATTGCTAAGCTGACCAATGCATTTGTCAGACTTTGAGCCTGATTGTTTTCAATGACCA
The DNA here is from genome assembly GCF_030144855.1 of Hypanus sabinus. Lineage (NCBI taxonomy): Eukaryota > Metazoa > Chordata > Chondrichthyes > Myliobatiformes > Dasyatidae > Hypanus > Hypanus sabinus. Next base: position 38,892,172 of record NC_082739.1, read on the forward strand.
ACCTAAAGCTACCCTTTGATTGCTGTGCCTTATTAATGTTGTGTTCTAAAATTCATCAATCAGATATTCAGGTTGATCTATTTAAATCTTCATTAATCTTGTGGACACTGTCTCTTTTCTTACCAAAATCAAGATGCAATTGTAGTCTTCTGTTATTGAATGACCAATTGTCTCTATGGTCTAACTTAATTTAGATACACCATTAAGTTCCTCTTTGAGACAGCTGCAAGTCACAACTCTAACCTAGTTCTGGCTATACAGTACTTTGCCTCTAACACCATTTCAAAAAGTAATTAATATCATAATTGGCTGTCCATCATTATGCTTAATGGATTTTGTGTGTGAGATTTCACTGGTTTAGTAATTAGCACCTTTAAGATTGCTGCATGCTACTTGATCGCTCTTCCTTCCTAACCTATTGAAGCAGTGAAAGCCAGCACTGGCAGCCACCAATGTGAAATTTTATCTTGTGCAAAAATCAAGAGAGGATAAGTGCAGTTTCTTTCTGTCCTATTTTTCTTTCATCTTCTCCAAACTCCCACCCCATTCCATTAATAGTCCTAGATCATTGAGGATAATTACAACACACTGATAGTTTCCTGAGCTTTGCTCAGACCACACATTTCTACTAGGAATAAAGATAATCAGACAATAGCATACTTGAATGGCAGCTGGCTCTGAAGCGTAGTCTATTCCTTTGTTAGATTGTTGATTTAAACATAATTAAAGGTAGAACTTTCACTATTTTATAAAATGAGGATTCTTAACTTTTCAGTCTTCCACTTGCCCAACACTACCAGCCACATGAGAAAACAAGTGGTGTTAATTTTATGTGCAGAAAGGTTGTGGTTTCCGTAACAAATGCATTATGGTAAGATGTTAACAGAACTTGACCACATCTTGGTGGATGGTTGAAAACATTCATTGTCCCAGTTTCATTTCTTCTATGGAGGATTAGAGTGGAATTTAGTTCAAAGAAGTAAGATTTTGGGGATCTTGCATGTTATCTGTCCCAATGAAATGTATCTCAATCTTTTTTTCACTACTTCATGGTTGATTAAAGCAGGTCAATAGTGCAGATACAGTTGATTCTGATTAATTGGGACACATTGGAACTGGTGCATTTTGGCCCAATTAAGCAGCTGTCCCAATTAGCCAGAGTTTCTTGAAAATAGTGGTATAAACTGAGTAACAAATTATGTATTTAAATTGAATAAGAACAAATTGGAACACCATTAATATTACAACATGAAACTGTATTAGAATCAGATTTATTATCACCAGCATGTCATGTAATTTGTTAACTTAGCAGCAGTTCAATGCAATGCATAATATAAGAGAAAATTAAATAATTAAGTAAATCAATTACAGTATAAGTACATTGAATAGATTAGAAATTGTGCCAAAAACAGCAATAATATATATTTTAAATAATGAAGTAGTGTCCAAGAGTTTAATGTTCATTTAGGAATCTGATAGCAGAGGGGAAGAAACTGTTCCTGAATCGCTGTGTGTGTGCCTTCAGGCTTCTGTACCTCCTACCTGATGGTAACAGTGAGAAAAGGGCATGCCCTGGGTGCTGGAGGTCCTTAATAATGGACGCTTCCTTTCTGTGACACTACTCCTTAAGTATGTGCTGGGTACTTTGTAGGTCAGTACCCAAGATGGAGCCAACTAAATTTACAACCCCCTGCAGCTTCTTTCGGTCCTGTGCAGTAGCTTCCCCCCCCTCCCCCCACCAATACCAGACACTGATGCAGCCTGTCGGAATGCTCTTCATGCTATACCTATAGAAGTTTTATTTGTTGACATACAAATCTCTTGAAATTCCTAATAAAGTAAAGTCGCTGTCTTGCCTTCTTTATAACTGCATTGATATGTTGGGACCAGGTTAGATTCTCAGAGATCTTGACACCCGGGAACTTGAAACCGCTCACTCTCTGCACTTCTGATCCCTCTGAGGATTGGTGTGTGTTCCTTCGTCTTACCCTTCCTGAAGTCTACCATCATCTCTTTCGTCTTACTGAAATTGAGTGCCAGGTTGTTGCTGTGACAGCACTCCATTAGTCGGCATATCTCACTCCTTTACGCCCTCTCGTCACCTCCAGAGATTCTATCAACAATGGTTGTATCATCAGCAAACTTATTGATGGCATTTGAGCTATGCCTAGCCACGCAGTCATGGGTATATAGAGAGTAGAGCAGTGGGCTAAGCACACATTGCTGAGATGCACCAGTGTTGATCGTCAGCGAGGAGGAGATGTTGAATCAATCCGCACAGATTCTGGTCTTCCAGTTAGGAAGTAGAAGATCTCATTGCAGAGGGAGGTACAGAGGCCCAGGTTCTGCAACTTCTCAATCAGGATTCTGGGAATAATGGTATTAAATGCTGAGCTATAGTTGTTGAGCAGCATCCTGACATATGTGTTTGTGTTGTTCAGGTGGTTTAAAGCTGTGTGGAGAGCCATTGAGATTGCATCTGTCATTCACCTATTGTGGTGATAGGCAGATTGCAATGGGTCCAGGTCCTTGTTGAGGCAGGAGTTTAGTCTAGTCGTGACTAACCTCTCAAAACATTTCATCACTATAGATGTGAGTGCTAATGGGTGATAGTCATTAAGGCAGCTTACATTATTCTTCTTGGGTAGTGGTATAATTGTTGTCTCTTTGAAGCAAGTGGGAACTTGTGCCTGTAGCAGTGAGAGGTTGAAAGTGTGCATGAATACTATGGCCAGTTGGTTGGCACAGGTTTTCAGAGCCCTACCAGGTACTCCATCGGGACCTTCCGCCTTGCAAGGGTTCACTGTCTTTAAAGACAGCCTAATATTGGCTTTTAAGACAGAGATCACAGAATCTTCAGGTGTAGCAGGGACCTTCACAGCTGTAGTTGTGTTCTCCCTTTCAAAGCAGGCATAAAAGGCGTAGAGTTCATCTGGTAGTGAAGCATCCCTGCCATTCATGCTACTGTATTGAGTTTCGCTTTGTAGAAAGTAATGTCTTGCAAACCCTGCCAGAGTTGTCATACATCCGATGTCGTCTCCAACCTAATTCAAAATTGTCTCTTTGCCCTTGAAAAAGCACTCCGCAAATCATACTTGCTTTTCTGGTATAGGCCTGGGTTGCCAGACTTGAATGCCACAGATCTAGCCTTCAGCAGATGACGTACCTCCTGGTTCATCCACGGCTTTTGGTTTGGGAATGTACAGCAAGTCTTTGTAGGCACACACTCATCCACACAGGTTTTACTGAAGTCGGTAACAACTGCAGCATACTTGTCCAGGTTTGAAGATGAATCCCTGAATACAGTCCAGTCCACTGATTCAAAGCAGTCCTGTAAACACTCCTTTGCTTCCCTTACCCATACCTTCTTGGTCCTCACTACTAGTGCTGCAGTCTTCAGTTTCTGCCTATACTCAAGATGTAGAAGTACAGACAGATGATCAGACTTCCTGAAGTGAAAGCGTGGAATAGCACGGTAGACATTCTTGATGGTGGTGTAGCTATGGTCCAGTGTGTTGTTTCCTCTAGTATTGCAAGTGATCTGTTGATGGTAATTGCTTAGTGTTTTTTTTTCAGACTGGCCTGGTTAAAATCTCCCAAAACAATGGTGAAGGTGGTAGGATGCGCTGTTTCGTGCATGTTGATCCCATTGCTCAGATCATCTAAAGCCTGATTGACATTGGCCTGAGGTGGAATGTAAACTGCTACCAAAATGACCCTGGAGAACTCCCGTGGTAGGTAAAAAGGACTGCACTTACTGTTAGATACTCTAGGTCTGGTAAACAGATTTGGGACATTACTGATGTATTTGTGCACCAAAAAGAGTTGATCATGAGGCATACTCCTCCACCTCTGCTTTTAAGAGACTCTATAGATCAGCCATTCTCAACGGGGGCCCTGGCACATTTGAAGGGGGCCGCCGACTGGAAACTGTGAGAAGGGGAGTCCCAAGTGTTTATGGGGGCCCTGGTAACTGAACCGATGAAATACCCAAGCAGCAACCTTCATTGGAGTCAATAGTTTCCCTCAGATTTATAATATCTTTCCAACACACCGTTTGAATTCGGCACACCGCAGAGACGATCGCAGAGGCACTGAAGGACGATGACCTTACAGTTTATGTGAAACATCTCAAGCAGATACACAAGGATATGCAAGAAAGATTTAATGACCTGTTAAACCTCGGTATCCCGGATTGGATTTTGAATCCATTTGAAGTACAATCCACCCAAGGTGAGGCAGAAATTCAAGAGTTTGATTGCTCTTCAGAGTGATATAATTGCACGTTGTCAGTTCAGTCAGTTTCAAAAAGATTTTTGGATCAAGTGTGGTCTGCCAAATAAATTTACAACACTGTGGGGGGGGGGGGTGGGGGGAGCCCAAAGATTTTTTTATTCTCTTTCCCTCAACATATTTGGTTGAGAGCGGATTCTGTAAGGTAGTTTCCTTGACAAAATCCAGGAACAGAATTGATACTGCAACAAGAAGAGACCTCCGACTGTCATTGTCTAATTTGGAGCCCAATATCATGAAACTTCTGGAAAAGCACCAAGCTCAAGGATCGCATTAGGCCTGATAGATGTTTAATTTCATACAGTCTTTTTAAAGTTTTGTCCAGTATGTCAGAATGTTCAAGTTTTCTTAGTGTTCAATAATAAATGATTTTCTGTCTATCTGTTTGTGTTGTATCCCTGTTTGAAAGGGGGGCCCTGGAACCTGAGAAGAGCTCCTAAGGGGGCTGTGGCCAAAAAAAGGTTGAGAATCACTGCTATCGATCTATCCTGATGATGTGTCGTAAACTTGGCGATCTGAATCGCTGCATCCTTTACCGGGGGGTGGGGGGGGTTAATCAAGATACCGTGATACCGTGAAACAAAGGACACATGGTCCTAATGACCCTCTGGTTCAGCACCCTGGCTCTGAGATCATCGATTTCATTCACCAAAGACTGCACTTTTGCCAGCAAGGCAGTCAGTATTGGGAGTTTGAAACTGTTTCCTTAAACGCACTTGTCTCCCTGATCTGCAGCCACGCTTCCTCCGTGGATGCTTCCCTCAACGGCCAGTGTTTCCGTCAATTTTAAGCAGCGGTAGTTCGATTAAATGCATTAAGACATCTTTGTTGATAATAGTTCCTAATAGTTATCGAAGGAGGAAATCAATGTACGTGTCTGACGCCAGTTAGAAACTGTTTGACAACAGAGTCCTGTCGCAATTCAGCAACAAGGGAATCCCGGCTATTTTCTCAATTAGTTTTTGTTATCTAAGAGTTGTCCCAAATAAGTGGCTGCCCCGATTAACCAATGGCCCACTTAACTTGAATCCACTGTATTGCCACCATTCTTGAAGTTACAAAATTGCTTTCCTTCTGCTGCTGAAGGAAAGGCTGTGGAAATTGACATCCAAATCAGCAGTTAACACAATAGTTTCATCCATAAGAAACCACCCTTAAAAACCAGTGTTATAACAGGCTGCAGTTGCCTGTTTTGTAGTCACACCATAACCAACGTAGCAAATAGTGTTCCCTATCCTATCAATCAAGTTATAAGCAATTTGTGTTAAGGAATATACATTATAAGCAGAACGACTTGTACAATTTTTGTTTCCATTACTTGGGTAATTTTCTAAGTCAAGTAATTTTAATTCAAAAATTGAAACTTTGCATTGTTTCCAGAATGTGGATTCATTTGTATGAAAGCTGAGCAACCTTTAATCATAAAGAAAATCAGAATCAGGCCAAGCTAGTTTCTCTTTTATAAGGTCACAATATTGGCGTGGTTTTGTCAGTCCACAGAAGTAATATTTTCTATTGGCTTTTAAGAAAACCCCTAATAATTTATCAGTAGGTAGCTTTCATTTCACTTTTTTTTAATTGGAATATATGAACCAGTCATATTCTTCATTTAGTAACTGTGTGCTGTGAGCTTAATTCATCATCCCAAAAAAGTCAATATTTCCACAGTAATGATTTTTTAAAAAATTGATATGAAAATCTGAAATAAAATCATAAATGTTTTAATATCAGTTCCTAAATTTTAGATTTAATATGCCAGAGCAAAATTCTACAAATGAGCATGATTTTACTGCTGCAGCGCATACAATATGCTGGAGGAACTCAGCAGGCCAGGCAGTATCAATGGAAAAGAGTAACCAGTCGATGTTTCGGGTCGAGGGTCTCAGCCTGAAACATCGACTGTTTCACTTTTTTTACCCCCATAGATGCTACCTGACCTGATAAGTTCCTCCAGCATTTCGTGCGTGTTGCTTTGGATTTATAGCATCTGCAGATTTTCTAATGTTTAAGATTTAGCTGCTGTTTATGTTGAATCACCCATGGCATGTGGATGCTGCTCTGAGTCACATTTGTCATCCATCTGTAAATTCCCCCTTGACTTGTTAGGCCATTTTAGAAGATACTTAAGAACCAAACAGTGATGGATCCAGGTTCAATTAACAATCCTTTAGGGTAGATAAAGATGGCCGTTTTTCTATCCTTAAAGTCATTAAATTAATCAAACCTCTTGTTTTATGATCCTCCAGTCTGTTTCCTGGTTATCATTATGTGGTACTGGTACAGCATTTTTAATTGAAAAGTTTCCTTGGAGATAATTGAATTTATCTTCTGATCAATAGTCCAGTAACTTCCACAGTGGTGCTAGAAAGTTTGTGAGCCCTTTAGAATTTTCTCTGCTTCTGCATAAATATGACCTAAAATGTGATCAGATCTTTACACAAGTCTTAAACTAGTTAAAGAGAACTAGTTAAATAACACAAAATTATACTTGTTCATTTATTTATTGAGAATAATGATCCATATTACATGTATTTGTTGGAAAAAATTGTGTAAACCTTTGCTTTCAGTAACTGGTGTGACCCCCCACCTCCCCCCTTGTACAGCAATAACTTAAACCAAACATTTCTGGTAACTGTTGATCAGTGCTGCACATTGGCTTGGAGGAATTTTAGACCATTCCTCCTTATAAAACTGCTTCAACTCTGGCATGTTGGTGGGCTTCCTAGCATGAACTATTTGTCTCGGGTCATTCCACGACATTTCTCTGGAATTAAGGTCAGGACTTTGACTTCGCCATTCCGAAACATGAAATTTCTTCTGCTTTAACCATTCTTTTTTTTTTGATAGACTGACTTCTGTGTTTAGGGTCATTATCGTGCTGCATGACCCACTTTCTCTTGAGCTCCAGTACGCAGACAGATACCCTGACATTTTCCTGTAGAATTTGCTGATGCGATTCAGAATTCATAGTTTCATCAATGATGGCAAACTGTCCTGGTCTGGAGGCAGCAAAGCAGGCCCAAACCATAGCACTGCAACCACCATGTTTCACAGATGGAATGAGGTTCTTGTGCGGGAATGCAATGTGTTGCCATTCGCCAAACAATGCTTCTCATTTAAGCCAAGAAGTTCTATTTTGGACTCATTTGTCCACAGAACATTCTTTGGATAGCCTTCTAGCTTATCTTTAGCAAACTTTAGACAGGCAGCAATGTTCTTCTTGGAGAGCAGTGACTTTCTCCTTGCAATCCTGCCATGTACATCATTGTTCAGTATTTGCCTGATGGTAGATTTGTGAACACTGACATTAGCAAATGCAATAGAGGCCTGTAGCTCTTTAGATGTTATCCTGGGGTTCTTTCTGACCTCCCAGAATATTGCATGACTTGCTCTTGGAGTGAGTTTTGTTGGTCAACCACTCCTGGGGAGAGTAACAACGGTGTTGACTTTTCTTTATTTGTATGCCATCTACCTGACTATTATTGGTGGAGCCCAAACTCTTCAGAAAAGGTTTTATATCCTTTCCCAGCCTGGTGAGTATCAAAACCTTTTTTCCCTGGGATCCTCAGAAATCTCCTTTGATCGAGGCAAAGCACAATTCCAAAAACCTGTGTGGTGAAGATCAAACTTTGATAGTGAAGACCCAGGTTTATGTTCTTTAAATAGGGTAGGGCCTCCTACACTTACACCTGATTGTCATCCCATGGATTGAAACACTAACTCCAATTTCCTCTTTAAAATGAACTGATAATCCTAGAGTTTCACATACTTTTTCCAACAAATACATGTAATATTGGATCATTCTTAATAAATAAATGAACAAGTATAATGTTTTTGTGTTATTTATTAAATTAGGTTCTCCTTATCTAGTTTTAGGACTTGGGTGAAGATCTGATCACACTTTAGATCATATTCATGCAGGAATAGGGAAAATTCTGTAGGGTTCACAAACTTTCTAGCACCATTGTATGTTCAAAATGCCCCAGTATGCTTTATATAGTAGTGCTTTTTATGTTGTAAAATATCGCAAAAACATTGTAGAGGCGTGCCATAGCCACATTTGACATCAAGTCACAAGATTTTAATAGAGGAATATATTTTCATTAATGAGAATCCTAAAAGCCCGCTGGTGGTGCAGTGACATCAGTGCCGGACTCTGGAGCGAAGGTTCCCAAGATCGAATCCAGTCGGGCTGCTCCCAGACACGCTTTCCATGCGTGCTGGGTTGAGTGTCGAGCTGGCAACTCGGCCTCGTTTTTAAAAAAACCCACTGTGCTGTGAGAAGGACATGGGAGACCACTCAGTCCTTCTTCCAAGACAACCACTTGAAAAAAATAAGTAGTTGCTGAGGCTCTGGTAACGTACGGCACACACACAAAAAAAGCCCACTTTAAAAGGAGGCCGAGAGAGAGGAAAAATCAGAAGTTATTCCAGAGCTTGGGTCCTTGGATGAAGGCAGGGTTCCTTTGTTCATTGGAAAACAAATTTTATGAGAATCAAGAGGCCAGAATGTGGTTACTGATAAATTGTTGCAGTACTCGGAGATTAGAAAATGAGAAATTTGTCATTGCTCACTTGAATTTCTGGAAGCTCTCCAGTGTTCAGTACCTCTACAGAATTTGTACTTTTGTATTTTGTTTGTGTCTAGAGGTGTGTGTGAGAAAATGGTGGTGAATGTCCATCCCTGTGGTTGTGGCAGATTAATAAAAACATAGCAAGTATAAAACATTTTTTCAAAAAACATCACCTTGCACTAGATTTTGCTGCTGAATACCACTAACACAGTGCTATCTGGACTGTACCATACCAGATCCCAATGGTTGCTTTACAATTTAAAATGTATGGCGTTTTTCTCCTCGGTATTTAATGTCTTGTGGGTTAGTAGATATTCTCAAAGATCATCTATATTTTGGATGCAACAAAAGTTGTTACTTTTGTTGCAATGTGTGTGTCAATCCTGTTCTCCCTTCATTATCTCAGGAGGATAATTGCAAAATTTCTTATTTTCGCTGACTACCCTTGCCTAATTTGCTGAGATGGCAAGAATGGGAAAACTCTATTATTTCAGCGGGGCATGTCAACTAATTGTAGGCTTCTGCTTTTTTTTTTTGCAAGTACAGGATAAAATAATATTCATGCAAGTCCAAAGATGTAGATAGGGAACAAATGGATCATTGATGTATGACATTTGAATGAATTGGATGATGTCCATAACTCATGAATGTACACTTCATTTGGGAGAGATTCAGTTTTGCTCTTTGGGCAAAGGTAATCTGTACCTAGAGCAGACCCTCAAGTATTGAGTTGCTCAGCAGATTTCTATCCTAAGAGAATTTCTTCACCAGCCAATGTAAAGGATTTTGGCATAACTGGAACGTGGAAAGATCCTTAAACAATTGCATATTTATTTGTTTACTTGGAGATGCAGAGCAGGCCCTTCTAGCCCAATGAGCTGCACTGCCAAGCAACACACCTGTTTAACACTAACCTGATCATAGGCAAACTTAAAAAGAGCAATTAACCTACAAATGTTACACATTTGGACTGTGGGAGGGAACTGGAATACCTGGAGGAAACCCACACAGTCATTGGGAGAATGTACAAACTTCTTATAGACAGTGTCTTTGAACTGTGAACTCTGGAACAGCCTGAGCTGTAAAAAGTGTTGCGCCAACTACTGCGCTAACATGGCATCCCATGGGAGCATATGTACCTGTATCAATCCCATACCCTATGCATATGTATGTTATATTAATCTGTAAGAAACTGCATCTCAGCAGTCACTGTTACCATTTAGTTTTACTCTTGTTTAGAAGCATCCTATTCATTGACTTGATAAGCCTTCTACTTGGTGGCAGATACTAATAGTTTATTGAATACTAGTTTTTGAGAGCCAGTATGAAAATGTAAAACTGGAGGGCTGATGAATACTGATTTGCCATTATGTTAGGATTATATTGAGTACATCATACTTTCACAAATATTTTCTTATTTTCTCTAAACAAGCCAAATAACAGGAAACTCTGGAGGAACTAGTGAGTTTAGCTGTGTGAGAGGGATTAGCTAAGATCCATCTGTTTGTAACATTTCTACTTTTAAAATACTCCTAATATTGTTTTACTTATTTGAGGAGATGGTGGAGAAATGGTACAGTCTTGGATCATGTAAGGTTTTTTCTCCTGCATATGTCAAGAGCATGAGAAGTAGACTCATTATGATCACTCCTTAATAGCTATCATTGAGAGAGTGAATATTACATTTGAAGTTGTACAAAGGGTGGAAAGCAGCAGTTTATCCAGCCAGTGTTATTTCTGAATTATTGGTTTGCAGATGTTTGTCCCTCACTTTATCACATCTGGAACCAAAATGGTATATTACTGTCTTCAATCACAGTTTAAATCTGGCTAGCGGTGTGAATATATTGAATTCAAAAGCAGATAACTGGCTCAGAAAACAATTGGTTCAATTTTAAATTTACTGTATGATATAAACAGTGCTATAAGCAGATGAAATACAGGTGAAGTATAATGTAGAGGTATAACTATGTTTGTTCCATGTACTCTGACCCTTGTCAACTTATTCTGTTGATCTTTTTGTACACATCCTGGATTCAATAATTTGCTTGTCAGATGTCATCATCGTAACAATTTCCCAAGCCTGACAAATGAAACCTAAATAAAGTTTTCATCTACAAGAAAATGTTTCAGCGGACATGGCCCGTTGTTCTTTTTAAGTGTTGCAGATTTTTTTACTCTTTTGGCATGGAGAGGTCTGATATTTTTCCCCCACAGAAAAAGTTGATTAAATGGTGTACTATTAACGTTGATCGATTGTCTCCTTAGGAACATAGGGTGTTGTTTGTGTATGCAAGATTTATATCTTTACTAATTCAACAATCACTCTGTCATCTAGTTAATAATTATCCCCCACCCCTTAGAAACTCCTCAAAAACTAGCAGAAGTTGTTGGTATGTCCAATTTTGAAATCCATTATTGCATTAATCAACCAGCCTATGCAGTATTTCTCACAGGCAAAAAGAATCTTTTGAGTTTCATAGTTGAAGCTTGCTGAAAAAGGTAAGTGAAAAACACTTGTTTTGCCACAACTAGAGTATTGTGACTAGTCTGGGCATCATGTTTAAAAGTTAAAGGCTTTAAAAGGTGAAGAGTGCATTTACTAATGAGTCTAGAGATTAAAGAGCTCTGGTTATGTGTGTGTACTGACCACTGACACTGGGGCTGTTCCCCTGTGAACATGGTTGTGAGGGGATCTAACGGGTATTTAAAATCATAAGATGAACAATGTACTGGAGGAAAAATTGTTCCCATTGCTAGTGTGCTTAGGAAGCTCAAGGCATAAAATGAAGCTGAATCAAAAAAAAAGTGTAGTAGTACCAGGCAAAATTTTTGTACACAGCAAGCGATTATGGTCTGGGTTAAGTGGAGGCAGATTTAATAGTGTTCAATAATGCATGAAATAAAGTAATTTGCAAGGCTTTGGGGAGAGAGTAGGAGTCTGCAACTAGTTTGTTGTTTTTGCAGGGAGCCAGTATGCATCCAATAACTCCATTGGTTTCCTTCTGTGCTGTGTTCTGTATTTAACTGTGAATCTGTACCTTTAGAATTCTGAACTGAAGGATTCTCATGGTGTAACTGCATAGATTTGTTCATGACTTGAGCAGCTGTTTAAAAAGTTTGACTTGACAGTCAAAACTATGCAGTCAGTTTGGAATTGGCGATACATATTTACATGGCAGGCATATATGTTAAAATCTGGAACAAAGATCTGAGCGAACAGACCTATTGCAGGGTTTCTGAAATCTGTTTTTAGTTGTCAAGCTTGCTGTGTGAAGAAATAATTCTTGTTTTTTTTTAAACTCCTGGAAGTGTATCCACGAATTGAAGTGTGGTTACCGAAGCCCTGACTGTAACTGCATTGACAACAGTGGCCATTTCATTTGAACTTAATTTCTACAGGCTTATTCAATTCAGAGGATTACAGCTAAATCAGAATTAGTTGGATGCATTTTTGTGAGGGAAAGCAAGATTGTTCACTAATTTTATCTTGGGTGTATGTGGCTAAGCCAAGTCCTGTTACTGCTACCCAGGTGGAGATCTCCTAAACATGGACTGTTTTTGTCAGTTGGATTGTTCTCTTAATTTTATAAATAGCCTAATGAGGCTGCTATGCTTTTCATCTCAATCTATATTATCACAAAATCCTCAATTTCTGTAACAAGATCATCTTGACTCAATGATTCTGGTGCTTAATGGAGAGTGGGACATTTTGAAATCAGGAAATCCCATCGGCAGGGGTGGGGGGAGAACTACTGGAGGAACTAAAGCAGGTCAAGCAGCATCTGTGGAGACAGAGGGATAGTTAGCATTTCAGGTCAAGATTCTGTGTCAGGACTGTGTAGAGAGCAGTTGGCCAGTATATAAAGGTGAGGCAGGAGCTGGGAAATGATAGGTGGAACCAGGTAGGGAAAGGGGAGGATTGAGATGGAGATAGTATAGGGCTGTGGATTGTGGAATCTGAGTAATAAGTGGAACTAGGGTCAGGGAAGTGCATTGGGCAGATTAAATGTGGGTGATAGGTAGATGGTACCTTGTAGGAGAAGGGAAAGAAACTTAATGGAGTTGGGGATTAGTGCTGGGTGGTAGTTGAGAAAACCTGGGTGAATCAGAAAGGGAGAGAAAGCAACATGTACTGGGGTATACCTGAAATAGAAAAATTCAATGTTCATTCCATTAAGTCATAGCCTATTGAGGGGTAATACCTCTCACCTTGATGGTGGAGATGGCCAAGAGCAGGCAGATCAGTGTGGAAATGAGAAGGAGTTGAAAGGCAACTGGGTGCTCAAAGGATATCAGAGACTTGGTTTGCATGCTCGGCAAACCAGTTACTGAGTGAGCCGTGATGTTGACGATGTAAAGGAGGCCATATTGTAAATACCAAATGGAATAGATAAAGTTGGAGAGAGTGCATTTCAATCTCTGCTTCAGTTAGACCTAGGGTTATGGTGAGCAGTGAAGTGTGGGAACAGGTGTTGCTCTTGTGGTTGCCAGTGTAAGTACCAGCGGATGGGGAGAAGCAGGTGTAGAGTGGATCATAAGAGTGGTGGGGCGAGTCTGACCCTGTGGAATTAGACTTGCAGTCCCTGCAAGATGTGACTAGCAGTGGGATTATATATCAGCTGATAGAAATGCGTTGGAAGCAGAAACTGTGAAGGATGAAGGTGCAGACCAAAGGAATTCGACATTTGTTCTGTTTGGAGAGGTGGGGTGAGAGAAGTACAGGAAACAGGAGATGCAGATGAAGAGCAACCTACCGGAGTATTATCCTTTTCAAATGGTTCTGTTTATTATCAGAATATATACAGTATGCAATCTGAAAGACTTGTCTTTGCAGATACCCACGCAAAACAGAAGAACCCCAAAAGAATGAACGACAGAACTTTCAAACCCCAAAGACCCCTCTTCCACTCCCCTGCATAAGTAGCAGCAAGCGTCTCTCACCTTTTAGCTATCCTCCTTCCCACCCCTCCACCCCCCCCCCCCCCACTTTCTTATTCTGGTGTCTTTCCCCCTTGCTTTCCAATCCTGAAGAAGGGTCTCTGCCCAAAACATCGACTTGTTTATTCATTTTCCATAGATGCTGCTAAGTCCCTCCAGCATTTTGTGTGTTTGCATGATACTCAAGCTATGGTCTGGTCATAGTTTTGTTGCAAAATATTTCTGCTTCATTTCCCTTCTAACAGTGGCTAGCATTCAATTTTTTGTTGATTTCTTTGTTAATTTTGTTTATGAGATGAGTCTTCATATTTATTTATTCTAAATTGTTTTATTGCAAAGCTTAAATTATCTGACAATTAAATGGCTCAAAATGGAAGAGATATGTACTTAATTGAATCAACACCATTAAGCAATTTAGATTATAGAGATTACTGCATCATAGTGTGCAGTTATTAAGACTACATTTTATACTGATGCATATTAAATAATCTAATCTATGCATTGCTTCCCTTTAAGAATGGGGTGACCAGGGGAGATAGCAATTTCCTACTTCTTTCAAATCAGCCATTCCTTGTTGCTTAAAAGCAAAATTATGAGCCCAAATGGACCTCAAAACTTTTAAATATAATAAAAGATCAAACTAGCATGTTAATATCTAGAAATGTAAACTGAGTACCTTTTGGAAAGTGTGAGGTAGCAAATCGAGATGTGTCAATAGGTTAACATGGCTATAAGTGAAGCTTGAGGGAGTGAGAGGCAGGAAATTATTTTAAAGGTCCCAGTCATTGAGATCGGGCAGTAGATGGGGGAAGAAGAGCAAAGTGTCTTAAAAGCAAATGTGAGATGTGGAAGCATCTGCTTCAAATGCTGAAGAGGCAACTTCATTTGTAGAGTTGGAGAGTGGATTTGTCAGCAATAACAGAAGACAACATTTTTCTGTTGTGCTGTTGGTAATACTTTTGCCATTGAGTCACATGGTTTCCACTTGAATAATAACTTGGACACCTTAGAAGATAGAAACTTTATTGATCCCAAAGGAAATTACAGTGTCACAGTAGCATTACAAATGCAAAAGAGATACAAATATTCAGGGGGGGGGGGGAGAAAAAAAGTAAGAAAAAATAAAAAAAAATGAGTTGCCTAAAAATAAGATGCACAAGATTTCCAAGTTCTCACTGATAAGATGGTAGTGCAAGAATTACAATGATGTTATACAGTAATGGGTGCACATTCACGTGGTCCAGATAAGAAGTCATGATAGTATTGCACAGGGTGTCTGTGATAGCAAGGTGTGGTAAACAAATTAATAACAGGAAAAAAGGAGTCTAAAATGTCCAGTTTGACTCCTATTACAGAGCCAGCCTTTCTAATCAATTTATTGAGCCTTTTGGCATCTCCAGTGTTAATGCCATTGTCCCAGCACATCACCACATAGAAGATTGTACAGGTGACAGTAGACTGGTAGAACGTATGAAGGAGAGGCCTTCATACTCTAAAGGACCTTGGTCTCCGCAGGAAGTAGTGGTGACTCTGGCTTGTACACAGCCTCTGTTGGTGCTCCACTCAGGTCTATTGTCCAGGTGCACCCCCAGGTACTTGTAGGTCCTCACCTCATCCATGTCCTTGCCATCAATAGTAACAGGGAGTGGTGCAGACTTGGTTGTCCTAAAGTTATCACTATCTCCTTTGTCTTACTGATGTTGAGCTGCAGATGATTCAGCTTGCACTATTTGACAAAGTCCTCCACCAGGGCCCTGTATTCGGCCTCATGTCCTCCCTTTGTACACCCAACTATCACTGAGTCATCAGAGAATTTCTGCAGATGACACGACTCAGTGTTGCTTCTAAAGTTTGAGGTATACAGGGTAAACAGGAAGGGAGCCAGTGCAGTCTCCTCAGGGACCCCTGTGCTGCTTAGAGCACGTGACACACAGCTCTGAAGCTGCACAAGCAGTGGTGTAGCAATCTGGTAGACCATCATCCAGGGCACAGTGGAAGTGCCAACCTGCATTGAACAGAGCTTTTTCCCCAGCAATGAGGACTGCTGTATGGTATTGAAGGCACTTGAGAAATCAAACAACATGATCCTCAGTGCTGCCCTGCTTATCCAAATAGGAGTAGGCTCTGTTCAGCAGGTAGATGGTGGCATCGTCAACACCACTGCTCCTGGTAGGCAAATTGCAAGGGATCGAGGGCTGATCTGACTGGGGTCGGAAGTGAGCCAGGACAAGCCTCTCGAGGGCCTTCATGATGTGTGAGGTCAGGGCCACTGGATGGTAGTTATTCAAGACTTTAGTTGGCCCTTCTTTGGTACTGGGACCACACAATATGTTTTCCACACAGTCAGGACCCTTTCCTGCTTGAGACTCAGACTGAAAATGTGCTGGAGAACTCCACACGGCTGCTCAGCACACTCCTTCAGGACCATGGGGTTCACACCATCTGGCCCCAATGTTTTGCAGTGTCCAAGTTTCCCCAGAGCCCTTCTCACCTGCTCAGTAGTGAAGGTGAGTCCATGATGACTGGGGAGTTGAAGATCAGGACAATAGCGGTTGGTATGTGGAGGTGTGGATGCTAGGTGCAGATCAGGGAGGGGATGTGGACAGTGATAGTCTGTGTTATTCATCCATGGGTTGAACTGAAGTGGGGAGGAGGGGTAGGGTTGGTGCTAAGGGAGCTTTGGGTGCCTGTGCATCTGGGCTGGTGTGTTGAGGGGGGTGTGAACAGGAGGGCAATTACCAAACCTATTGAAGAATGGGTTTAACTTATTAGCCTATTCATGGCTGCATTCCAAGGCTGTATAGCTAGGCTGATTGAAGCCAGTGATGTTCTTCATGACTCTCCACACCTGTGTGCTACTCTGTCCAAGCTTGTTCTCTAGCTGGTTGAGCTTAAGTTATTGAAGTACTTTACAGGTGATATTAAGCTAAAACCCAACCTGATTTCCAACTTGAAAAACCAGTGGCATTGTTTTGAGGGTTGAGAGAACCATCATTAAAGTCACTTGTATTCCATTACAGCATGGTATAGGCCCTTTCAGTCCTTTGAGCCACGCTGCCCAGCTGTCCCTGGTTTAATCCCAGCCTAATTGGGGACAGTTTACAAAGACCAATTAACCCACCAGACAATGGGTGGAAACTGGTGCACCCAGAGGAAACCCACGCAGTCACAGGGAGAATGTACAGACTCCTTACAAGTGACGGTGGGATTTGAACCAGAGTAGTTGGTGCTGTAAAGCATCATGCCAGCCACTACACTACCATGTTGCCTTTTAAACTGAGTGTGGAGGGCTTGGAGATTTCAGTTTATTTTCTTCATGAACAAGCTGGGGAAAATACAGAAAGAATGCCATTTCTTTGCTGCCTGTAGAGGAACAGAAAATGAATTGTCTGTCATAATAGGTTAAAACATTAACTTTATTTGCCTGACATGTTGCAGGAACTTCAGAATAAGATAGGATGTTAATTTAATCACTTCTGCCAAAGAGTTCTGTGTCCTCTAGATTTGAATGCTAGATCCAAATGATAATGACAGATTGCTTGTAAATTAAAATAGATTTGAAGCATGTCATCCACTGGAATTGAATTTGCGTTAAACAGATCTTTAGGTCAGTAATATGGCAGGTCTTGCTTTTTCTGAAATTGTTGACCAAGTGGCTTGGGCCTGTTTCTTCCAACATTGGATGGTGCAGTCTTCTGCTACTTTTCCTCCCAGCACGTCAGCATGG
This sequence comes from Hypanus sabinus, assembly GCF_030144855.1. Classification (NCBI taxonomy): domain Eukaryota; kingdom Metazoa; phylum Chordata; class Chondrichthyes; order Myliobatiformes; family Dasyatidae; genus Hypanus; species Hypanus sabinus. The sequence continues at coordinate 38,909,707 of NC_082739.1, forward strand.
TGTCTTGCAGTTTAAGAGCTATCTGCACTCCTGGGATGTCTCTGTTCGAGAGGCCGTGTCCCTGGTTCACCAGCTAACAAAGCTGTAACCGCTGTTGAATGTTTGTAAATTCCAAACCTTTGTGACGTTTGAAACCTGTTTAAAAGTAATTGTCTAATATTTGTTTAGAAGTTTTATATATTTGATCACAAGGGGCACACACTTAAAATCATTTAAACTAACCTAGTAAACTTCTGACTTTTCAAAGAGGTGACCTTTTCACTCATTCATTTCAGTGGAACAATTCTACGAGTTTAACAAATATATTTTCCTAATAAGACGAGGAAAGCTGTGGAAATTTGTGCTGCCCTGTTGGAATTCCAGAAATACAATATGTTGGTGCTTATGATGAGAGAGGAGGTTGGGGGGAATAGAGCATGGACTATTACTATTGTCCGTGGAAATGTGATTTCCATTTGGAGAGAACACTTGGAAGGTGTGTATGCAACTTTTTAGGCCCTTGTGAAGCAGAAACTAAACTCCTGATACGTTTTCTGGATTACAGGTTTAAAGTTCTTCTCTTATAAGAACTTTACATTGAATCTCAACCACTTTCATTGAAATCAAGCAGCATAATTACATTGTCAATGCTGTAAACTACATATTTAACTGGTAGTAGCGATGTAATAAAGAATCCCCTCTTGAAGGTTGCTTTGTTTCTCATTAAGGGTGGCACTGACATCACATCAACATATCTGCTCCCCAGATGAATGCAATTTTGAAAGTGTATAATTTTTAATTGAATTTTCTCACCATCCAAAGAAACACACTTCTGTATAGTAAACTGGTTCATACACTTCGTGGCCACTTTATTAGGTACCTCATATACCTAATAAAATGGCCACTAGGTGCATGTTTGTGGTCTTCTGCTACTATAGCTGATCCACAGCAAGTTTTAACATATTGTGCATTCAGAGTTGCTCTTCTGCCCACCACTGTTGTAACACGTGCTTATTTGAGTTACTGTCACCTTCCTGTCAGCTTGAACTAGTCTGGCCATTCTCCTCTGACCTCTCATTAACAAGGTATTTTTGCCCACAGAGCTGCTGCTCCCTGGATTCATCTTATTTATCGATTTATTTATTTGTTTATGCATGCATGCATGCATCATTCTCAATAAACTCCAGAGACTGTTGTGCATGAGATCAATTTTTAAGATACTCAAACCACCCCATGTGGCACCAACAATCATTCCATGGTCAAAGTCACTTAGATTGCACTACTTCCCCATTTTGATGTTTGCTTTGAAATATCTGAACGAACCTCTTGCTTACGTTGTTATGCATCAAGTTGCTGCTACATGATTAGCTAATTGGATGTTTGTATAAACAAGCAGATGTACAGGTGTACCGAATAAAGTGGCAACTGAGTATATACTTGCCTTTCTGCTATGCAAACTAACTAAAGTACACACAAACACACTTGAAGGAGGACTGTAGCTATTTGGGGGAAAGTATCTGAGGAGAGAGGCAAAAAACAATTTAAACTTGGGTAAGTGGAGGGACATGTGTCCTTTTAAAAGAAATATTAATCTAGTCATATGGTTTGTGAAATGTGCAAATTATTTTCTATCTTTGTACTCTTATCTAATCTGGCAATGGGGAATAAAGGTCACTAATCCCTCAGTCTTTATCATGGCTCTAAACGTAACTGAAATTTTACAAAAGTGAATGCCCCCTGATTAGTTAATTTTTAATTTGCCTGTGAGGGCATGTTTATTTTAAATCTCTGTATAGCTTATTTTGATATTCTAGCCTTCTGGATTTTAAGAGAAGAGCAAGAACTGTCCTTTCAGATAAAGGCCAGCCTCTCATGGGTAAGAGCAGATAGGAAAAGAGATCTCATGATCTGTTTAAGTTTCTCAGAGAGCAAACTAAATATTTCACTTACTCCTGTATCTAATAGTAAAACCCTTCATTTGATTACAACATGTACAAATTAACATGCTTCTGTTCTCTTAGTTGCATTTGGTCTATGATTAAATGTGTTGAAGTCCAGTCAGGTTGTTCTTGTGGGGACTGCCTTGCACTTTGGCTAGATCAGAATAGTTTTGTAACATATGGTATAACTCTTGGGCATGTACCAAACACATCATGAATAAGGTGATGGTGCCTGTTAAATGAGTGTTCTTAGGACTATTGTGCAAATATTACTGTTCTCAAACAATAATTCATCAAATTAGCCAACTCTTCTTAATCAATTAATTTCTTTTCCTAGAAGAAATGAATTTAGTAAAGAAGAAACCACCAGCGCGACGTGAATCCACAGAAAACATGCAGTAAGTCATCTCTCAAAAGTTTAAAAGTAATCCTTGCATGTTACAACAGTGGATTTCAAATCATTTTGCCTGAGCCATAATATATAATCAATTTCATTCTGCAGGTGTGCAATTGAGATTTTCAAGTGTCTGGTTCCATTCCTGATGCTGGGGCATCACTGATTACTGATCTGGAGAATCTGAAAACCAGTCAGTATTCACGCTTAGGTGATTGTTGCTGAGTATGATGTACAGTACCTACAAAATGTACTTGTTTTTTTGACAGTGATCAACAGAAAAAGACTCTTGTGTCAAAGTGAAAACCGATCTCAGCAAAGTGATCTAAATTAATTACAAATATAAAACAAAATAACTGATTGCATAAACATTCATCCCTTTAATTCAGTATTTTGTAGATGCACCTTTTGGCAACAATTATAGCCTTGAGTCTGTGTGGAAAGGTCTCTATCAGCTTTGTACATCTGGACACTGCAATTTTCCCCATTCTTCTTTACAAAACTGCTCAAGCTCTGTTAGATTGCATGAGGATTGTGAGTGAACAGCCCTTTTCAAGTCCAGCCACAATTCACAATTCTCAATTCTCAATTGAGGTGAGAACTCTGACTTGGCCACTCCAGGACATTAACTTAGTTGTTTTTAAGCTATTCCTGTGTAGCTTTGGCTTTGTACTTGGGGGCATTATCTTACTGGAAAGCAAATCATCTCCCAAGTTGCAGCTCTCTTGCAGATTGCATTAAGTTTTTCTCCAGGATTTCCCTGTATCTTTCTGCAGTAATTTTGCTATTTACCTTCACAAGCCTTCCAGGGCCTGCTGCAGCGAAGCATCACCACAGTATGATGCAGCCTTCACCATGCTTCACAGTAGGGATGGTGTGTTTTTGATGACGTGTGGTGTTTGGCTTACAGCAGACATAACCTTTATTCTGATGGTCACAAAGCTCAATTTTGGTTTCATAAGACGTAGAATCTTCTTCCAGCTGACTTCAGAGTCTCCCACATGCCTTCTGGCAAACTCTAGTTGAGATTTCATGCAAGTTTTTTTCAATAGCGATGTTCTCTTTGCCATTCTCCCATAAAGCTGTGACTGGAGAGGCTTCCGGCCAACAGTTGTATGTGCACTCTCCCTCATTTGTTCCCTTCTTGCACAGTCACTCAGTTTTTGAGGATGCCCTACTCTAGGGAGATTTACAGCTGCGCCATATGCTTTCCATTTGATGATTGACTGGACAGTACTCCAATATATTCAGTGACTTGGAAATTTATATCTATGTCCTGACTTTTGCTTTTCAAAAACCTTTTTGCAGAGTTGCTTGGAGTGTTCATTTGTCTTCATGGTGTAGTTTTTGCCAGGATACTGACTCCACGAGCACTTGGCCCTTCCAGATACAGATGTATTTTTTTTTAATCACAGTTAATTGAAACGCCTTGACTGCACATGACTCCAAAAACAGATTTCCATTTAACCAATTATGTGACTTCTAAAACCAGTTGGCTGCACCAGTGATGATTTGGTGTGTCATATTAAAGGTAGGGGAGGGGGTGTGTTGATGCTTATGCAATCAATTATTTTGTTTTACATTTGTAATTGATTCAGATTACTTTGTAGAGACCTGTTTTCACTTTGACATGAAGTCTTCTGTTGATCAGTGTATATATAAAAAAAACACAAATTAAATCCACAGTGATTCGATGTTGTAATTCAATAAAACATGAAAACTTCTAGGGGGTGATGATTACTTTTTATAGGCACTGTATGTGTTAATGTAAATACTGTACAGTTGTGAATACATTCACAATGGCATAGTTAGGTGATGGTCCTTGTTGTGCTGTTGGCAAATCCTCGAACACAGAAGTTTGATAACTCCCCATTGCTGACCAAGGTGTGAATAGGACCTTACTTAACATGAGATCTGTTAATCTAATAGATCATTAAGTGGAATTTTTAAGTATACTTCTGCAAACAAGTAACTTTCAGACTGAATAAGGGAAGGCACTGACAGTGATAGATATTTTTGTACACTCAGATTTCCCAATTAATTTTCAGTTGATTGGCAGTTTTTATTTTTTAAACAATCCAACTCCACAGCTTTAGGGAATGTTCTGTTATTGCTCAATATTTAAAATAGTATAATGAACAGGAGTACCACCTTCGATGAAATGAAGTTGAAAATATTGCACCTAAATTAGTTGGCAGAAAGTTCAGTGAATGTACCTCCTGTTGACTGTTTGCCCGTTCTGTTAACTTGGTGTATTAAGGGCGTGATATATGGCTCAAACTTTAGATATCCAGCCCAAACTCACAAGCTGCTCAATCCTGTTTGTAAATATTTTAGTTACTGCATAAATTCCATTGAACTAGAGGTTTAGCCCAGATTCTGTGTGGTTAAAGGACTTCCTTGGGGTATGAATCCTAAATGCTATGTCCAATAATGGAAACATGAAAATGTGGATAGTTCATGTAAACAAAGTAGGTCTTCATATCGCATTCTAATTATTGACGAAGAAAAAAAAACTTGACTTGTGCTTTTGAAGGAATTATCAGTGAAGAACTGGTGATGGCATCATGTCTGATCATCTTAATTTGACCACCTTGGCATTGTAACAGCCAAACCAAAACAATTGCCGCTGCTGGATATGTTATATTTGCATGATATAATGATTGTTCCAAAAGTCAAGGATATGTTTTGAATTCTTAGCAATTGGCAAACATACAATCTTGGAGCAATGAAACTTAAGGATACACATGTGTAAGTTGAGGATAACTGAGTGGTCAGCAAAAGACAGGAAATCCACCGGTCCCCAGCTGCTACAAATTGCAATGAGCAGAGCATTATTCCCTTTGCTTTTACCGTGTCTCTACTCATGTGATGAGTTACCATAATAAACGTGCAAGACTGTGTACAGTACAGATAGAGAATGGCTTCTACATGCACCTTATTTTCTTTCAACCTCCACCATTCCTCCCTAGACTCTTAAGAGCCTTCTACTTCTTTCCACTTCTCCCTGCTCTGAAGAGCCACATTCATTTACTGATGTGACCAATCTTGTTTAATATTTGACCACAGTCATAATTGCCCATTGAACTGTCCTGCCAAATCCAAGAGTTGTCATCATCGTCTTAATGCTATACTCCATCTAGTGAGGAAGAACTGCAACGACTGTTTGAGTAATGAGACTAATGCTTCAACCATTCTGTAAACTTTGAGAAGAGATTGCTGGCATGCGACAGTTTCACTTTGGCAGCAGAGGCCTGTACATGAATTGTATCCTCAATCAGACTGCAGTACATCTTTGAAATACATTGTGCCAGCTTCTCTGAATATAACAAATTATAAATGTTTTCCATTAAATGCTGGGGTGGAAGACACAGATTTAAGATAAATTGGGGGGACAAACAAGAAATGTGAGATGATAACTTGCAAATTTGCATATCTTCATGATTTGGACTGTCCTGCCAGGATGCTTCCTATCTTTCAATGGAGAAACTGCGTGTACATTTTAAAGAAAAAAAATCAGGACTGTAGTTAAGGAACTACAGAGCGTGTCTAGTTGGAATAATCTACCAAATGACTTGCCTTCTGACTCTTTTGCTGTTTGTGAGTTACTGCCTGTGTCCAGTTTGTAGTGTTTTCTGATTCTCTACTATTTGCTCTTTTCAAGGAAACCAGAGATTCTGCAAGCCCTCACGGCACTTTTGGACTCAGTTCACCCACGGTGGCAGGATTTCCAAAGTTATGACGACCTCGGCAGTACGTACTTTGCAAATAAACTTGGTATCTTTGCTGTTGGTTATAATACGAGATGGGTTGAGGACATACGATATCATTATGCAGAAATCAGCTCACAGGTGCCGGTTGGAAAGAGACTGAAGGAATATTTTAATCCAGATAAACCAGAAGGCAAAGTGATCGCCATTAAGCGTCAAAAAATGAACTGGAAGAAAGTCTATTACAAGCTATTTGAGATCACAAAAAGTGAGGCACGTTGTCTTGAGCTACACTTTGCTTTTGAATGGATACCCATCGCACTTTCCCGTGCAGCCAGTGACAACACTGTACAATATTTGCTTCCGGGCGGGATCCCGGATACTAATGGCCTATATGTCATTGGTTGTGAAGAGGCAGAGGGCGAGAATCTTTCCCCACGGCGAGATTATGGCATTCGGGTGCTGCCAAGGGTGTCCGTACAACGGGACTCTAGTGGTACTACTGCAGGACCATCGCTTTTGGAAAATGAAGTTAGTGATGCCAGTGAAGTGAAGTCAAAAATTCGTTACTGTTATCTAGGCGTGGCAGAGGAGCAAACCATTCGCCAGTGCATACTGCAACACTTTCAACCACCAGTCAAGATGCTGGGCATGGAGACATGTTCAATCAACAGCTTCCTCTCTGAAAACTGCCAGGCAGGAGCCATCTCCAGATCTATTTACATCAAATTTATAGAAGTAGAAAAAGAGTATCTCTCTTCAGGCTGTGTGCAAGAGTGTTTGGAAAAAGCCATGGGGTATTCTTTACGGTTCACAAAGTAAATTCCAACCATAGCCAATGTATTCAGTTGTGATGTACAAAGATTTCTGCCTGGTCACATTTAGAACTGCAATAACATCAGGGTTTAGATTTAAAAGCTTCCCACATTTACTGTACTTGAAGGGTTTCAATACTATTACGGCTAAGAGAGTAAAACAAGAAATTGAGTCACTTTGCTCAAAACAAAGTGCAAGACAGTAGCTGAAATGCCAGACATGTAGTTTGGAGTTGGTCTGCTCTGTGGATTTAAAGTTCATCTCTTGAAAGTGATTGTTGGAGCCCCAGTACACTGAAAGGTCTAATGTCTTGGTTACAGTTGAGTTGAGTTACAGGCTAATCAGTTTAGGGCAAGAATGCAGGTCGTGAGAGCATCTAAGTGTTACACTGAAGTGGTGGTATATTGAGATGTTTTCATTACTTGCATTCTGTGGTTTTTAGCATTGCCCACATTCAAACCCACCAGTGACTTTTGTGGTGATTTCACTGGGTTACGGGCCATGCAACCGATTTAGTTGGGTGCAAATCCAAAAATAGAGAAAGGGAAAGATGGAATTGAAATGAAATGTATCTGCATGCATGCCTTTTCCACTGAACTTGCGAGGAAAAAACCTCTGGTTCTTTTTCCATTGTTTGGAAGCTGCTCTGGAGTAGCCTCAGTTGGCCAAAGTGTTAATCTAATTTTTCTCCTTTTGATAAAATATGACCTGATTGTTAACTGAAACACAATCCCAAGAACCTGATTTTGTTATGGTCATGACCAAGCTCCAAACTGTTCGGCTGCAAATTTCCTGGCACTTAAACTCAAGTGCATAGTGCCTGGAAAATGTTGTGTGTTTTATGAGCACGTACTGAGCAGTTTGGCTAGGTTGGGGTAAATGCAGTGGAAGCAGATGGGCAAAGAAAAATTTGAAAGTTTTGCTCTGTGGTGTATTGCAAATGTGCATTGAAACCCTTAATGAGTTGAGTCCTAGTTCATACTACTTTATGGTCTGTGTATTGATCTCGGATAATTTGCGTTGACCTGAAGAGATTCTCCAGCAGTTTGTTTCTTGACAATTTCTACCTGGATTATTTCTAAGTCAGTAGTCTGCTTCACCCTAGACAGGGACTGGTATGATTTACTGACTTTACGAATGAGTGCAAGCAGCACCCTTTGAATGAGATTCAGTGCAAAGCTTCTGTGAATGATTTCTACCTTCAATAATAGTTGAATATAACCTCAACTTATTTGTTTGACTTGGTGTTCTCCCTATACAGTCAGAAGGAAAATACCATGTTAGCAGCAGTCAGTTTCACCCCAGAGTGGTCTTCCACAGTCAGTTACATCAAACAGTCCGGTCTTTGACTGGGTTTGTGGATTTGCACAATCTATCAGGGTTTTGAGCATTTCGAATATATTTTAACTACCAGTCAGTGCACAGGCCAGATGTTGGAAGTTAGGACTTCAGTGTTGCAATGTGCTATGTTATAACACTTGTGACATTTGTGTGAAATGGGGGCACTTTATTTCTATAGATAGGACTTAGTACAAATTACGGGCTAAGTTTTTCCTATGCAAAATGGGTCCAATTAAACCTTTGTTTCAGAGTTAATATTCCAAGTTTTTTGAAATAATGGCCGTTTGCGCCTTTTCATTGTTTTTCACGTTTAAGTTGTAGTGTCCACATCTGTTGAATTGTTAATGAAACATGAATGACTTGAAACATCTTTTGTGGAGAGCTTTTGACATTGTGAGGATATTTTAAGACCTTGGAGACGAAGTGAGGGAAAATGCTGCTGTTGCTCTTCAGTCCTTTTAAGCTAACTATTTTAATAAGAATAAGCTATGAATATATTGAAGCTTAATCCTAGTTTGTTAAATACAGTGTCATCTTACTTTGAATATATTCTCCCTGATCTGAAAATGTTGGGAATCCAAAACTTCACTGTAAAATTCCCAATGGCTATTCAATAGATTTAATGCTAGAGTGTCTTTTAAAATTTCAGATGTACATTTGGTATTGACAACCCATGCCAAACAAGAGCCTAAGTGGAAAAAATGTTATTTTTTTTTTAAATCCAGTTATTAAAGTTTATTTCTTTCTGGCAACTAGTGAAACAGACATTGCAAAGCTTTATTTCTCAGTCCAATAAAAAAATGAAGCTTTTAAGTTGACAATAGATTTCACTGAGCAACATACACAAGAAATCCTGCAAAGCCACAGAGCAACACACAGAAAATGAATGGAAATGCAGATTTCCAACATCTGAAGAATCTCTTGTGTTTAATTATCACTGGGAGCTAGTTATGCTTCTATAGATTCAAAGGCACAGCTAAATAGACGAGAAAATTCCCAGATTTCTTCTGCTGTCTGTGACTTTACAATGATAATGGAAGATAGCAGGAACATAGCTTTGAGCATTGAAGTGAATAAAGTATCAGGCACCCTATTTCTTTTTGCTGTTGGGAATCCAATCTTTGGTTGACAGGATATACCATTGGATCTGGTGCAATAACTTGTTCAGACAAGGCCAGGATATTTCAAACTTGTTTCCTCCTCCCCTTGTGTGAGCTACCACTTACTGTCTGGGCCTGTACACTATCTGACAAGATCATATAGAGGTTGTCCTGACTTGAGTTGCATTTCATGAACTGATTCCTTTGACAGGAGGCAGAAGAATACAGCAGAAAACTATTTCAGCAATTTAGTTTGAGAACATAGATGTTTTGGCAGGGCAGCAGAATTTGTCTTTGAATAATTGTTATCTGGATTATGGGATGCAAAGTAGCAAGAGATCATTCCTGTGCTCCGGGACACTGTAAGGAGTCCAAATGATTAATTTCATCCCTCTATGGCAGGGGTTCCCAAACTTGTTTTGTCATGGACCCCTGCCATTAACTGAAGGGTCTGTGGACTCCAGGTTGAGAACCCCTGTTCTATGGTCTGTCGGCTAGTGCGACACAAATGCAACATGAAATCTGTTCTTTATTCTCATTTATCTGGCTTTAATTTCCCGATGTGATGCTTTTTGCAAGCACTACTACATAGTAGTAAAATGTAACTTTTAAAATACAATAAAAGCTGTCATTGGGGATGGGTGGGGGGTGTGCTTCAAGTTTCATGAGAGCACTTTTCCCTTGGTGTTTCCCTCCACTAAAAGATGTGGTATGTATTAACATCATATCTTGTGGTGTCTCCCAGAAAACTCCCCCAGAAACACATAACTTGAGTGGCTTTGATTGAAAGCTGCTGATTGGAAGTTCTCTGGTGATATTGCTGGTACTACTTGGGGTGCGACATTTGAAGTATCTCGTACAGTAAAAGAAAGGGACAAGGCACTCGAAGTTACAAAATGTAATTTCCATAAGCAGCAATTGTTGCAACCTAGCCCAACTTCACTACTTTACTCTTTATGAAAAGGTTACATTTTTGTTTTCTGCGTCAGCATGTCACAATGATTCCTTCCTAAACTTTTCAGTAAACTAATTTATTAATTGCAATCTAAAGGTAATCCGATAGTGCCACACAAAGTATTTTGGTATTAATCACAGTCTCAAGCTGATTAGTTAATTTTGCCTCTAAACAGAATGAAGCATTTTGAAGAATTTGGGGTGTTGACTTTTCTCTTGATACACACAAAAACATTCATCCAATCCATTCGAACTAATTGTCTTTCACTCAGAATATATAGTTTGGGGAAGTTTTCCAGTAACATTGCAAGACAACCTCATCTTTGTGGATGTGTGGGCACCATTAAGACTATTCCAAGTGTAAATCCTGGTCCCAACAAAAATAAAATTGCATTTTGAATAATGGAAATAATATTAAACTTGAGGTGCACTTTGAAAACTCTCCGTTGTCTGTGGTTTTGGGCACAGTCAGTGCAGATTGCTATTTGTACCCTGACATATTTGTGATTTAAAAAAAAAAACTTCACATTATTTCAACACCTAATATAAAATAATGTCACAGGTCTTACAGACAATTAGGTTATTTAATTTTTAATTTTGCATTGGTCAGTATTTAAGTTTCAAAATGTCACTTTCCCTAAACATGAATTTCCATATCTTCAAATATACTATTGAGGGATCTAATTATGTTCAGAATTTTGTTATTGAATTGAAACTGACATAACTACAAGTTGTACAGTTAAGATCAATGTTTGAACATAGATCTTGGAAACTATGCAAAGTTTTAGATTCACACTGATCTTTTAATTACAGTTTGACTCCCAACTTGTTACTACTGAAAGAAATACACCTATCGTTCAATTAAAATGAGCTTTCTTTCTGAAACAGTTTTGCTCAAAGCAGCATATCTCTCTTCCAGTTTCTTTCCAAGAGTCCTCTGCCAACTGTTACTTTGAGTATGGTTCTGCAGATGAAGTAGCCTTCCTGTAGATCACATAATTTTGGCTTATGATCCGAAACATTGAATGTTGACAACATGGTGAGTGTTTCCAAAATTCCCACCATTAATGGCGTCCTTGCCTCTCTTGGTTGTTCTGTATAATGATCACCAACACCTGTCATCTCGTTGCGCAGACGTTGAAACAAATTATAACTGCTTTTGCCCAGGATATTGGCCAATAAAATACAACTCAGGAATTTTTTTGTGTGTAAAGTTTAGCATTGTACTGGATGATGTCCTTACCCACAAGATTATTGGGGCAGCTTCCACTTTAGATTTTCAAGAAGATCCCTCCACTTTTCTTCCACTGGAAACCGGTAAATGATTAATTTTGCTCTCTTCATCAGCCATCCTGTAAACTTTGAACTCAGTCTGTGACCCTAAGGAAGACATTTGAGTGAATGTGCATCTGCATCCTAATCGTAAAATGCTGCTGAGAAGTTTCATGTATCTACAACTTGGGCATCTGGGAAACATTCCAACCACACTACAAAGTGCTGGACTGTTCTGTATGTGGTTTTGTACCAGCCAATACTGATAAAGACTCCCGAATCTGCAATTACAGACTGCATCTTTCTTTGTCCTGTCAGGTTGCCAGAGTGTACACTGTTTGGAAACTTGCCCAGGTGCAACATTAAGGTTGTGTTGAGCAAACATTGAAATATATCCGTTTTAAGCACTCCCTAATTTACTTAGGATTACAATTCCCACATAATTGAAGACCAAATGAAACAGTCAGCAAAACAAAACCCAAATCACTGGAGAAAATACCCAGAGCAAGCTACTGTTCTGAGCATTGACTGACCAGGTAGGCTGAACTGTACCATTCTTAGTATAGACACTGTTGATCATATAAAGATGAAGATATGGCTAGAAGTAAACTTAAAGAAAATCAAAGTGTATTTTTACATTCTTGTGTTCTGATTTTTCCAAAGTTTTATGTCAGGTTTTGTTTTTCTGTAATTAAGCAGTGTAAAGCTTTAATTTTAAACTGGGCAGCCATTCCTCTTGTTTAGCTGACCGATGGTGCACATGAATAGTATGACGGCTGGATCAGGGCAAAGTATGAAGACATTTCCTCAGCAGGTGGCTGATCCGTCCAAGTAACCACATTTTGTGGTGGTATTAAAAGCTAACTTTGAATTTTTGAAAGTAATCACAATGGCAACAGAAACATGAACATGTTTTCCATTTTTTTTCTTAACTGAAATATTATGTGGTATTTATCCCTGCTGTTATCGATTATATTGTAATACTTTATGAAATGATTTATCCTTTAAGGAAAAAAAAAAATAGCATCACTGCTGACTAGCAAATGCTTGTGACTGAAAAATAAAAATGGATTAGAATGTTGGTTCCAAGTGATCAAGACACGGTCTTTTGATTCACAATATTATCCTCACTCACTGCCCCTACTAAAGAACTTTGGGGATTTTCCATTATTTTCAATGGAAACTCCTGGCAACTCTGGGCTGTTTTAGTGAGATATGTCTTGTATTCTCTTGATGCAGCATTAAGCTATAAATTATTAGATATTAAAGATCATTATGACTTTATTATCTGTGTGTGTTGATACTTTGTCTACTGAAGCAATACCTTTCAGATTGCATGCTTGTGAAAAGGAAACATTAAGCTTATTACAATGTGCGCTCCGAATAGCTTGAGCACAAAGTCACAGAGTTGAATGGAAGTTCCCCGAAGAGCTGCCAATGACCAAATAGTGGACATGGACCTTGAGGAGAAGCCGTAACCAATCCCATGGCCAGGGGAGCCACGGTAGCAACACTTTCCTGGCTTGGGGCATTCAGAAGTTCCAGCACCATTCTTTAAGGCATCTCTGTATGTCCTCCAAGTGGAATGCATTGATTAAACAGCTCTTAATCATTCACCTTGAAACGCAGTGTCACAGCTTTGTTATAACAATATAGCAAATATCACTTTCCTTTTTCTTTTAATCCTGCTTTTAGCCCTTTCTGTTTTGTATTGCATATGTTTTCTAATTATAGTTTTGATTTAATTTATATTTTAAAATCTTATTGTTACTGGCAGCTAATATTTTGTGACCATTACACCTACTCTTGTACCTCCAAATCATGTTTGGACATTAAGAATGTCAAGCCTTGGCATTAAGTAGAATGGTACCAGATATTGGGAGAAAAAAAAGACTTCAGTTCCATGGACCAGAGAAAATGGTTCAGACAGTGAAAGTTCAAGGGCTAAATGACAGTGGTGTTAGTATCTTGAATAAGTTTGGTTCTTTACAAGGGCAACATTGGTAGTAATCAGAGATAATAATTTATAATAAATATCAAAGATTAAAAAATATTATTTAAAAAGGATATTTTTAGGTAGTGACTGTTGCTGTTGAGTGTATAATCTTTAAGTAATGAATCAGAATCAATGATAAATAGTGAAGGAGAAGATGCTGGGTTATATGGATACATTTTAATAGAACACAATCAATAAGAATGCCTCCTCCTGTGCTGTAGATTCCTGATGGTTTGTCTGTATACCCTTTCCACTAATCTGTGACTTCCATTTTTACTAACAGCCTGCCAAGTCTTCAGGAAATCCATCTAAATCCATTATTGCTGCTTTCAAATTAGTAAAGCGGAAAAATATCAAATGGGTGAGTTGCATGCCTTGTGTTTCACAGATCTATGATGGTTCACGTTTATCCAAGGTTCAGTCATTCAAAACTCAAGCATATTTTCACATTAGCAAGACAGATATTCAGTTGCTTAAATATATTTATTATACCTAAATATGCACTTTGTGTATACTTTGTGTTTGAAGCTTGTCGCAGAAGTGTGCAGCGATAATCAGCCATCATTGATGGATTCCAGTTGCCCAGATACAGTTTCACCATGACTGAAATGTCCTGGTGAAATCCTTTACCAAGCCTGCTACTGAGAACACCAAGGTTTTCAGGGAAGAAGTCTAAATGGGAATGCAGAAAATGAATCTTGAGCAGCATGTTGCACTTCCTGGTTTTGTGTTCTTGAAGCACATTGCCAACCAGCTGCACGTAGTTGGGTGCTCTGTAGTTGCCAATAAAAATTTCATCAACATTCTTGAATGTCTTCCATGCGGTCTTTTTTATATCCCACCAGAAGTTCTTTGAATTGCCTTTCATTGATGACCCGTTTGATTTGTGCACCAACAAAAATGCCTTCCTTAATCTTGGAATCAGTTATTCTCTCTTGAATTATGAATTGAAATAACAAATATTGGGGATTTCATGACAATGGTGTGTGGTATGAAAATGTGATAGTGAATTTTCATGATCAGCAGCTGAAATCCATAAGATACACCCACAATATTGAGGAGGCAAAATGTTTGTTGTCCAGTGTTATTGAATCCAATGCATTGAATTGAGAGCTGTGGAAGATCATCTCTAAAGTTTCCTCAATTTTGTCATCCCAATTTCAATGACCTATGGTGGAAATTGTGTCTGGCAGGTTTTGCAGTCTTTAGTTTAATTCTTTTTCCATTTTTTTTTACAATTAAATTGCATGAAGTTGTAGAATTTCCCTATGTTTATCGTGTTTCACCTGTAGCACCTTTCTCCTTTTCCATGGAAATTCAAGTTATGCAGCATGTTGACTACTTGTTGTCAATTGCATGGAAGGCTACTCAGTCTACTGATTTTATGATAGATCTCACAATGCTCCCATCAGTCCCAATTCTCTGCTCCCCATCTTAATCAACTTCACTCTGATTGTCTTGCCATCCACCTACAGAGGGTAGGTAATTAATCAGACAGCCAAGCTCCTCTTTCAGTTTCAAAGGAAACTTGAGCTCCCAAGTGGAGTTCCATAGAGCATGCAAATTTGCACACTCTTTGCACACTTATATTTTGCACCACTTTGTGTGTCTGTACTTGAAAATCCTTTAAATGGTCAAAGATTTAGTCACGTTTAATTTTGTAACCTTGATGAATTTCAGTTTTCATTACAAAGCTTATTCCTCCAACAGAGCTGCAACACTGAGAGCATGAAAATGGTGTTGTACCAAGAAGTTTCTGGAATGTCTGCCATTGATCAAAAGCAGTATTTCTGGCTAATTTGTGGTGGAAAAACCTATGCCTTGTCTATTTAAAGTCACAATGTTAAACTTAAAATAACTTCACCTCTCTTCCTGTCAAACTTGACACCAAATTCAATAAAGTCACAATTGAGAAAATATTCATTTCCCACTAAATTGTTGGTCAATCCTAGTTTATTACTCTGCTGTAGGACACCTTTTAACTCTAAATGGCTCAAAGAAGTTCAGACAGCATTCCACAATGTCCAGTGGTCCCACAGGAAACTCTTGGCAACTGAAGATAAGATTTCCTGATTAGTCATAGCAGGAGTCGTATATAAAAGGCATTTAATGTAGTTGGGTGTGGGTTAAGCATTGGCTTGGGCACTGGGGAAGAAACTTCTTTAAGATTGTTTCTGAAAATGTGTGTGAGAGGAGCACTGTTATGAGGGTTCATAACTTTTTCAAAATTTGGTAAAATGTATTGCATGACATTGGACAACTTGGTGTACAAGTATAGTCAAAATGTGTCTTGGATTATATTTTTAGTTTTCACAGATTAAATCATCTGAACTGAATTGTAAATTTGATACTGGAGTTGATTTTGTTGATTTTTACACTCAAAGGATAAAAAAAAGCTACAGAGTAGCTATTGTTGGAATAGAAGTGATAGGATCAGTTATCCCAGTCTAATTATTCTAATGATGAAAACCTCAGCTTGAGCAATGGTCACATTGCTCCTTGCCTTCTTATCACTCAGAAATCCTACAGAGATCACTGATGAATGTTGACTGCATAATACATATCAGGTTGGCTGGTGTTGTACTGCTCCCTGTAATAAAGCAGGCTGCTGAAGCTTTTGGCCCAGATAGACATGAAAACTGGTGGTTTTGATTTAATGGTTCACTTGCTTAACCACAGCAAGATACAGTAAAAATAGTGGTGGGAGGAATGGGGAAGGTGAATCCAATATTGAATACGTGTGTTGAGGTGGTAAAGTTGTAACTTATTGAAGCCTCTGCCTCAGGTCGAGAACAAACTACCTACAGCAATGAAGAACTGATGGGCAAGTGACTTTTCATATGATAAGTAATTAAGACAAGGAATAATGAAGCAATCGATTCTCTCTAATGAAAAACTAGGAAAGCATTCATAGAATCACACTGCAGTACAAATGTGCACCAGTGTTATTTGTTTAAATGAGCTGCTATGTTGGAATCCTGAAGAAATACTAACAGTAACACCCTTCATGACACCTGCATAACCGAGTCTTTACAAACTTGTTGTTCAGAAAGCATTGATATCCTGGTTCAGACAAGATCGGTTATGTTAATTTTAAAGTTCATTATTGTGTTCATTAGTAGCAGAAATGTTGCCTAGATGAACTAAAGACACGTGCAGCATGCCACTTGACCCTAAAAGATCCATGGGTTTGAAGATGCTGGAGTAGATCTAGTGAATTATGTTGGAATATTTGGGTGGATATACAAGGGTAAAATTTGGATTGCAACTCTGCCAAGTGAGATTCCTGCGTTCACTAGGACCACATGTGAGATGTAGCTAGCTGTGTCTGATTGCAGGTGGCTGCTGTCTTTAATAGATGTGCTTTAAGCTACAGTCAGTAGGCAATTGAGAGAATTGAAGAGTCACGTTGAAGGAATCTCTGTAAACACTAAACCTACTTTCTAGCGAAGGAAACTGAAAATTGCTAAGCTGAACTGTTGATCTTGCTGCTTTAGTGTTATCTGATCTCAGAACAGACTGATTTCAGCATCATCTGAAATTGAAGGCTATCATTCCAAATTCTTTTTGTTGTTATTTATTTCTTTGAAATGTGTGTGAAAATAATTACCAAGTGCTTCAGCTTCTCTTTGAATTAGATGAAACCAAAGTAAAAAGCTCACAAAGCCAAGCACAACTATACATCCTTTCCAACTTATCATTGCTTGGCTCTGCACGCCATAAAAGGGATGGTGAGCTTTGGACGTGAGTGGAGCACAGACTTACCTTGATACGTTCAGATGCTGAAGAGACAGGTTATTGCACAGATTAAACTTATTCCCTTCAATGTTTGGCTGTTAATGTAATTAGGTATCTGAGATGATTAGGAGAATTGATGTACAGTAGTTGATAGAAAAATAGTGTTTGTGGTATATGAAATCAACACCTGGCCATTCAAGGGTTGATCTTAAATATAGCTTCATGTTGAAGGGTGGTAGGAATCTAAAACACTCCTCCCCAGAGACAATTCCATTAGGAATTTGTTAACAATATTACAATGGATTTTTTGATAGTGCTGTTCACATGATGTGGAGTTAAGCTGCAAATCAATTGTTAACTAGTTGAAGTGCTGAGGGTGAATTGCCGGTTCAAGGCTGGAAGACTTGCTTCTGTTCCAACCCTTCTACCAACTGGCCTTGAGAAAATAGGGTAGGAACATGTACGGTATGACAGCAGAAGCTTCTGTTTAATAAACAAGAAAAACTCCAACAGACTGCTAGAGAGATCCTTTCAGGAACAGGATTTTGGAGTGTGTTCAGAGCAGAGTTACTGTTTGGTCATGTCAATCAAATCCTTTTAAATATGTTACCAGATTTATCTATTTTGTTCCTTTCTATCTCTGTTTAGGTTTGTATGTGGATGAGTCTGTCTTTTCAGTGGTCAACACCCCATAAAGATAATCCCCAAAGATTTGAGGGAACGTCATTCAAATATTGGCCGAAAACATTGACTGTTTATTCCACTCCATGGATGCTGCCTGACTTACTAAATTCTGCCAGCATTTTGTATACGCTGCTCAAGATTTCCAGCATCTGCAAAATTTTGTATTTCATATTTATTTTAATTCTGTTTTTAATTTTGTCTCACTGTTATCCCAGTGAGTATGGTCAATGCCAGCAACATGGCTCTTTCCATCTAATAAATCCAGTACAAATAATCAGATAAACTGGCTTGAAGATTTGTATGATCACTATGCAACCCTGAGTTCACTGGCTTTTTTTTATATCTTCCTAACTTGCCATTTTCCTTTTACCACCCATTTGTTGAATGCTAATTGTAAACATTGACTAGCTCTTCAACCCGTAGCGACATCAACACTGAGTCCAGCACTAACCCTGTTCAGTAACTATGACTGGTAAATCCAGTAGAGTTAGCAGCCCACAAAGCAAAGCATCAGTCCTGAACCATAATTTTCTGTCTAGTTCAATGGCATTGGCCCTTCCTGGTGTTGGTCGAACACTAGCTGGATCTTCACAGAATCCAGGACCTCAGCCTGAAGACACGCTTGCACGCTGGTTTGAAGATTTAATATTCTCATCATGGTTCAATTAATATCAATCTGTTAATTGAACAAATAAAACATTGATTTATATAGTTCCTTTAAGTAGTTTCACATGATTAACAAATTGTTAACATCAGGCCACGTGAGACAATAATTAGGACAGGCCCAAGAGTTTGGCGAAGGAGATGTGGCAGGGTTCTAGACTGTTAACAGTGTAACAATAGAAAGTAGAGAGCATGGCGAGGTTTAGACAGGTTATTCCACAACCATGTGTGTGGGTCGCCATAGGAAATCAGGAAAATGAATTGGGAAAACTACAGTCCATTTACAGTACTTTCCTTGTGTAACTTCAACTACTGTTTCTTGCAATTACACGAGCTGTCTGTGCAGACTCTAGCATTAGCAGAGCTCTGAGCAGGCACATCTTGCTGATGTCAAAACAATGAAGTTATAACAGGAATAATGTTTCTGAAAGATTTCCCTGGGGATTACGGTTTCCTTGTTAGAGCCAGGTGTTTGTTACAGAAGAAATTATTCATTGGAAAATAGACTGGCCAAAAGCTCCTTGTCATTTTTTTATTATTGGTTTCAAGGCACAGTACATAATTATAAAAATTCAAGTTACATTAAAATGATCCCACAGATTCCAATCTAATGCTATTGTAATGTAGAGTTGCCCTTGACAATCACTCATTAGCATGTTCATCTTAGTTTCAATTAAATGTTTATCATTCACCTCGTATGATCCAAAGACAATCAGTATTCTTTAAAATTTGGATTCCCTGCTTATGTTGCATTGATCAACGTTAACATTTAAAATACATTCTGGATGGTAATCATATTCTATCCCATCACCACAATATTAAGCTGTAAATTTGCAACCTTTATAGAATGAAGGTGGCCAATTTAACCCATCATTCCTGCAGAGGCTTTCTAAGAGCAAGCAACTTGTTAATTCTAACTTTTGGCTCCTCTGGTGTTAAAAATGTTACCTTGCCGTGGGTTTATCCAGTTACCTCCTGAAGACTGCAAGGGAACCTGTTCCATCACATCTGTGGGCAGAGTTCCAGATTCAAACCACATGCTTTGTAAATGATTTCCTTACATTCCTGTTAATTCTCTTCAATGAAATTTTATGCTTGTGGTCTCTAGTCCTTGAACTGTCCACCAATGGGAACAGCCTGCCTCTATCCACCATAAAAAGACCCTGCATCATTGAATATTTTTCCATCAGCCTTGTTCAAAGAAAACAGGCCCATGCTCTCCAATAATTTTAGGTAATGAGTTCATTATCCAAAGCGCCATGTGCATTCATCTCCTTTGAACTCACAGCGAAACCTGTAAGCGCAATATGATGTGACCCCAACTGAGCACAATGCTGGAGCTGAGGCCAGACACGTCTTTATAAAGGTACAATGTTACTTCCTTTTGGACGTGGTGCCTCTGTTGAGGAAGCACAATATTGTGTATGCCTTGTTAACATTTTCCCAACCTAACCTGCCACTTTTATTGACTTGTGCACACACAGACCTGGTGCTTCTTTTCTTTTCAAAACAGTGTTCTTTATTCTATATTTGCCCTTCATTCTTACTACTAATATGCATTGCATCATATTTCTTGACATTAATCTGCCTCATATTCAGCTGCCTCAAATTTGCCCAGTGCTCCACCCTTATTAATATCTTGCTGCAAATTACCACTAATTTCACAATACTGCCGCATTTTGTGTCGTCCTCACATTGTTAGGCTTAAAAACAAAAAGGATTGCTGCTTCCCTCAAAAGCAAGCCCCGTGCGTCACTGAGAACTCTCAATTTTTTTAAATGCAGCATTGAGTTTTGACTTGTGGCTGTTCTCTGCGAGTTGGGGAAATGAAAATAAATCTGGTGACTTGCAGTGTAACTTAATGCTGAGCCACACGAGGGCAGCATTGAATCAGACTGCTCTGTATATCGCACAGAACTTCCGACCCAGTCCTTAGTGAATTGACCCCAAAATGTTTGTGGTGGTTTGCACTCTAGTGAATAATGCAATGCAACGATATATTTAAAAGAGTCGGAATTAGGGCTATTTTTATGCTTAAAAGATTGAAGAGAATTTTTTTTTTTGTGATTTATTTTCCCTAATTGGCCTGTTTCCTCGTCGAATTGAATCTTCAATTCCTTCCCCAGGGCATTCCATTAGAGTGGAGAGTACATATGTTGTGCTTAGTGTATGGGAATTGTGTAGTTCAAGTCAGAAGGGACATTGAGCCTTTTATAGAGTCATGCCTAATGGAAACAGACCCTGCAGCCCACTGGGTGAAAGCTGACAATCAACTGCCTACTTGGACTAATCCTACACTGACCCATTTTATTTTCCTCTTAAGCCCTTCAGCTCCATAAAGATTACCCCCTACTCATCCACAAACTAAGTACAAGTTACAACAACCAGATAGCCTGCCATCTTGCACATCCTTTGGGACACTGGAGGAAGCCAAAGCAACCAATGTGGTTGTAGAGAGAACGTGGAAACTCCACACAAACAGTACCCAAGACCAGGATCAAACCTGGCTCACTGGAGTTGTACAGCAATTCAACTGGCTTGTAGTGCCACTGCAGGGAGATTGAACGAGGGTCAAGAGTGCTAAATGCATATCTAATAGGATTCTGAGTGGGGAAGAACACAGGCAAAAGCACAGCTGACTTGAGAGATTAAGGATGAGCAGATGAAAATTTAGCATTGAAGCATGACTTCTGTGGAAGTCAATGTTGGCCAATAAATGCAATGCTCAGGGACAAACAGGACAATGCAGAGACAGAGGTTGGATTTAGTAGCCTGGTTAGGAGAGCATCGGAAAACTGGAATTAATGGCATGGATGAGAGTTTTGGCAACAGATAACCCAGGTCATCAACTGATTTGGACAAAATCATGTAGGAAAATGGAGCTTATCCAGGTGAGACATTGTCAAGTGATCAGAAACTCACTTTGAAATGGAGTATGCAGCAGGCTTGTGAAGATAGGGGGAGTTGCCAAGTAGAAGCACTGAAACAATGATTGGTGTGTCTGTCTCACTGAAGATGCTGACACTGAGCTTCCCAATATTTTGCTGGATTTTTAGAGACTAAGTATACCAAGGTATGTAACATGTGGGCACTCAACCTGTGGTTATTAAATTGTGTTGCCAAGGAGCAGTTATGAGGTCCAGGAAGAACCAATGGCTGAAGATACCAGTGATAATAGTGCAAGGATGGGAGAAGCTGTTGCTGGTGATTCATAGCACCAACTAGATGGGGAGAATGGAACTGTTGTTCCTGATGGACAAGGGGACAAGGGAGGAATGTGTAGACAACTGTGGAAAGGGCAGCAGACTGCTCATAAGGAGAGTCTTTGTCACACCCACAGTACAGGGTGTTTTAGTGATTTTGGTGAGTTACCATGGTGTCATTTAAATAATTAAAAAGTTTGATGTTTGAATTTCCTGGCTCACCTATCACCTCTTTCCAATTCATCCAACACTGCTGCACCTCCCCTCTCATCCCCTCCTGGGCCTGTTGCTGTAACTTCATTTTCAGTTGTTCTTGTCTACCCCCACCCTGTGGTTTGTGTGAGTCCCTTTAGAGTTACGGGTGCTGGAATGGGAAGAAGGTGCTGCGGAGGGGCTGTCTAACCTTTCTAGTACTGTGCCATCACTTTATCTCAATGTGAACAAATTACAATATGAATATGGTTCATTGACAATAATAATCCATCTACAAACTTATTTAAGTATATGGGATGATCAATCTATTCACACACACAATTAACAAATGTCTGTATATGTTGCAGATGTCTGAAGTCATGTTTGCATTAATTCCCTGCCTAAGTTGTTGACTTCTCTTTAGCTTTGAAGCTCCTTTATACTCAGGCAAAGTCCTTGGGTTTATTTCTGTGGTTTGAAATCTTTATTTTTAGAGATATCTTGGATGAAGGGATTGAGTCCATAGCACCTATCAAGCACCCATCTAAAATAATCTCATTCCCCCCCCCCCCCACACACTTCCCTCAACTCTCTCCAGCTTGCATTTACCTACACACTGGGGACAAGTTACAGTGGCTAATTATTTAACAAATGAGGAACCTACATGACGAAACCTATGTGGTCACAGGGCGAACACACAAATTCCACAGAGACAGCACTCAAACTCGGAACTGAACCTAGAAATACAGCCTAGTGTTTGTGCTCAGGGCTTGATTCCCCCATGTTTTTGCTGTTTTCAAGTGCCTGCCATTTGGCAAATTCCAGTGAAGGGTTAACAATAAGTTGAATTTATTGGAGAGTGGATAAGATTCCTGTCTCAGCAAGGATCTGGACCCACTGTAATTCCCCTATCGCCACAATATGTCTACAGTGGATGCAATCTCATTGGTTCTTCATGTGGCATTTGATCACCTGGATAATACTAGTACTTATGTCTGGCTGCTGTTTATTGACTGCAGCTTAGCTGTTTACACAATCATTCCTATAATTCTGATTTAAAAAGCTCCAAGACTGGGCCTCTCTACCTCCCTCTGCAACTGGATCCTTGACTTCCTCACTGGAAGACCAGTCTGTGTGGATTAGAAATAACATCTCGACCTCATTGATAATCAACATTGGCACACCTCAGGGATGTGTGCTTAGCCCACTGCTCTACTATCTCACACTCTTGAATGTATTGCTAGGCACAGTTCAATGCCATCTATAAATTTGCTGATGACACCACTATTATTGGCAGAATTTTAGGTGGTGACATTCTTCTAAACGCCAGTGAGTACAGGCCCAGAAGAACCATCAAATACTCCTTGTGCATCAACCCATTCATTCCTGGTATCATTCTTGTGAATCTCCTCTGGGCAATCTCCAAAGCCAGCATATCTTTTCTTAGATAAAGGACCCAGAACTGTTCACAGTACTTCAAGTGTGCTCTGACCAATGCATTATAAAGCCTCAGTATTACATCCTTCCTTTTATACTTCATGTCTCTCAAAATCAGTGTTAACTTTGCATTTGCCTTCCTTGCCACCAACTCAATCTGCAAGCTAACCTTTCATAAGATATGGCATTTTCACAAACTTCAAGACAGCAGGTAGTGAAGTCAAATCATAGCTCCAGTATCTGGGCTTAATTCTGATCTTTGTAATTAGAAACAAGAAAATCTGCAGATGCTGGAAATCCGAGCAACACACACAAAATGCTGGAGGAGCTCGGCAGGCCAGGCAGCATCTATGGACAAGAGTACAGTCGATGCTTTGGACTGAGATGTCGACTGTACTCTTTAACATAGATGCTTCCTGGCCTGCTGAGTTCCTCCAACATTTTGTGTGTGTTGCTTTATAATTAGAATTGGTTTACTATTGTCAAATGTACCAAGGTACTATGAAAATTTTGTCTTGCGTACAGTTCATACAGATCAGTTGATTACACAGTGCATTGAGGTAAAACAATAATAGAATGCAGAATAAAGTGGAATAGCTACAGAGAAAGTATTACAGGTAAACAATAATGCCCAGGAAGTTGATAGCAAGGTCAAGAGTCCATCTTATCATACAAGGAAACTATTTAATAGTCTGATAATAGCAGGATAGAAAATGTCCTTGAGCCTAGTGGTACATGCTTTCAGAGATTTGTATCTTCTGCCTGAAGGAAGAGGGGAAAAGAGAGAATGCCCAGGGTCAATGGGTCTTTGATTATGCTGACTGCTTTACTGAGGCAGTGAGAAGTATAGACAGTGTTCAGAGAGGGGAGGCTGGTTTCTGTGATGGGTTGAGCTGTGTCCACAACTCTCTGCAGTTTCTTGCAGTCAAGTCACATGCAGAGTAATTGCCATATCAAGCCCTTGTGCATCCAGATCAGATACTTTCTATGGTGCTGTATGGAGTTTTCATATTTTTAATATTGTTCTTCACTATCTACAATACCACCTATTTTAGTACATCTACAAACTTACTAACCATATCTTGTACATGCTCATGTAAATTGTTTATATAAATGCTGAATAACAATGGGTCCAGAAAATCTGACTTCTCTGTCCTGACTCACATCATGTCTTTATTGTTGAATACTATTGTTTCTCACCAATGCAAAATTAACATTAACATTATCACCCTTGTTTGTGGCCCTCCGTGTAACCACTCTCTACCAGTTTTACAACTCTCTGAGCTATAATTCTGGCCACTTTTGTCATCCTCAGATCTAACCTCTCACTTCCTATGCTTCAGTTTTCTAAAGTACTGGAAATATTTGTTAATCTGATAGGAATTACATCCAATTGTCCATAAAATCAGCTCAGCTGACTTCTCCAAATTCCCGAGGCTGCTTGATCATTGGAGTTTTACTGCATCGAGGAATAGGATCCGAAAGATGGAAAGGGAGGAAAGCAAGAGGAGCTGCTGTCTCACCTTCCAACAATCTGGGTTTGATCCTAACCTCTGGTGCCGTGTGTGCTAAGTTTCTGTGTTCTGTCTGTGACCACGTGAGTTCTCTGGTTTCTCCCTGCATCCAAAAACATGCAGGTCAGTTGGTTAATTGGTTACCATAAATAGCCCCTAATTTAGCTGAGAGGTGGCGTCTTGGTGGGATTGATATGAATGTGGGGAAAATAGGTAAAAGGAAAAAATAGTTGTGAACTAGCGTAGACTTAATGGACTGAAATGCTTTCTTTCTATGTGGTAAGGAAATATGGAATTTATGGAAGCAAGTGGCCCAATCTAGCTGTGAGTTCCAATTTAGCAAAAATAGAATTTCTTGTCATTTAGGAACTTTAATTCTACTGATGCTGATTGTTACTCTTGCTTCCTGTAGATTTGCCATAAACGTGCCAGTTTGAAACACTCTGGAATTTTACGCTGAAGCCAGAAATGATGTTTTTGCCAATTTTAACAATAGCTTAAAAATCTTCATTGTAATTAATCTGCACTTTAACCTGCCTATATCCTTAATTGGGAGTTATAGCTTTCATCATGTAGTAATGAAGGAATTGTTCATGAGAATGTTCCCAAAACTGGAGGGGTTTGCGTATGAAAAGCATTTGATGGCTCTTTGCCAGTACTTGCTGGATTTTAGAAGAATGGGGGGGGGGGAATTTCATTTAAACCTATTGAATATTGAAAGGTATAAATAAGGTGGATGTGGAGAGGAGTTTTCAATAGTGGGAGAGTCTAAAACGAGCGGGCACAGCCTCAGAATTTAATGGGCATCCCTTGCAAACAGAGATGAAAGGGAATATCTTTAGCTAGAGGGTGTGAATCTGTGGAATTCATTGCCACGGATATCCGTGGAGGCCAAATCATTGGGTATATTTAAAACAGAGGTTGATAGGTTCTTGATTAGTAATGTTGTCAAAGGTTACAGGGAGAATACAGGAGAATGGGGTTGAGAGGGAACATAAATCAGCCAATGTGGAATGGCTGAACAGACTTGATGGGCTGAATGGCCTAATTCTGCTCCTATGTCTTATGGTCTCATGGTTTTCATTGCCTGTAAAGCACTATGGGGGTGTCATAGTTTGAAGCCATTTCTTATTACACGAGGTTCGGTACTGCCACATAACCACATGTAATGTGGAGGCACTTCAGATCGAATTTTATGGGCAGTGAATAAATAGAAGCATTTTTAAAAGTTTTTGAATACTTAAAAGAAATTACAACAATAAGTAATTGTGCTTAGCAAATTAAGGTTAATTTTAGTGGTTTAAATTCAAATGGATAATGGCCAATTTAAAGACCCTTAATGTTTATATTTTCAAACCGCATCAAAGAAGAGGATGAGTTTATTGTCAAGCATGCACAGGTGCAATGACAAACATGCAGCAGCATCACAGGCACTCAGCATCAGATAAGCAGATTTCACAAGAAAGACGGGAATTCAACACAAATCATACACAGAAAGAATAGACTTAGAACAAAAAAGAAAGCAAGCCCATTGTAATGCAAAGTGACAAAAATGGTCATTGTGTTGCTATATTGGCTGATAGTGATTGGGGCTGCGTAGTTTAGTTAAATAAGCAAATAGCTGAAGCGAAGTAGCTGTTTTTGAACCTGGAGGTGGTGTCCCCTCAGGCTTCTGTACCTCCTGCCTGATTGATCAAAGGTTGTGCTGGTGCACTGAAGATGATGTCTAACTTCATCCATCTTGTCTGCCTTCTTGCCAGATGGCTCCTGAGAAATGGGAAGAGGTCCGTGTTTCAGAGGCCCTTCCTTGGCTCATTCATTGTCAGCGGAACGGGACTTTCTATTGCAAGCAACAATCTGCTGGAAAAGCTCAGCAGGCTCGGCAACATCTGTGGGGGGTTAGGAATTATCCACATAATCGGTCAAAACCCTGCACCGTCCCGTAGATGCTGCTCAACCCGCTGAGTTCTTCCAACAGATTGTTGCTCCCTTTCCCGCACCTACACTCTCTTGTGTCAGCTCTACGTTAATTTTTTTTTTGGGTAAGGTCATCCTCTCCAATGCTTCGATGACTTAGTCTCTCGATTAGAGTCACTGGGTTTAACGACTGAAATTGGGGTGACTTGAAGATGGAAGCGGCGTACTGTAGTTCAAGTTTCTATATTAAAACCTGACCTTGCTGTACGGGAAATGACTAGCTGTACCGGAAAATTTATCTCACGGGCAGGATGCAACAGCACGCAAATACAAATCTTTGCAAAGTTAACCACCGGGAAGCAAGCAGTCCCGGTTCTTCTCAGTTTGCAGGTGCACGGAGAGTGACAGATCAAGGGTCCGCCGCACAGCCAATCCCTCGCTGCCTGTGTTGATTAACAAGTGGCTTTCGGGCGGCGCGTAGTCCGGCAGGTAGGGGTTTGATTGACAATCGTCTGCCGGCAATTGGAGGCTGCAACCATTGCTCTGGGGCATCAGAGGCAGAGCTGATGTTAGGCATCCTCGCTCTCAGCCTGGTTTAATTGCATCAGTGCAAGTTACCCGAGGTCCCGAATTAATACAAGCCGTGTTATTTGCAAGCTTCTTCACCAAGCGATTACCTTGCAGGAAACTAATACGAAGCTGCCTGTTTGTTCCTCTGAGACATTAAGATATTAAATCCGAGGAATCGCCATGGATGTAATGAAATTGACACTCTTGTTCCTAGTGACGGTAACTATAAGTGACGGTAAGAACATTCTTCTTTAATTTAATTACTAGAAGGAGGGAACTTACTTTATTCATAGAAACAGGTTTATCTGCGCCAAATTTTAGATTTTTCTTTATCTATACGATTTTTACTTTCAATAATAGTTTGTAATTACTGCTCAGAAAATATGCATCGCATCATTATGTTTAATCCTACATTTCAAGTCGTCCCTAAAGAGCTGTCTGCATTTTTTTTAAACAAAGTAAACGAGGGATTTCCCTGGCTATTAGCCTTTAAAGTAAAATTCACTCTACCTGTCGGGTCGTCGGTGTGAATTGGCTTCAGGCTACCTTTCAGTGAAGGAATGCTACAGGTGGATTTCGGAGTGGAGGAGCTCGTGGCGACTGGGTCTATGAGTAATCAAGGACGAATATTTGCAAACAACTCCCTTTTTAAATGCCTTTTTTTTTGCAAAGAAAAATTTGAACGTAAAAAAAAAACCCGCTTCCGAAGCGCTTTATTTCCCTGGTGGCCCTCGCAAAACGGAGTTTTTGAAGGTAGGGTTCCGTACACATACTGCTGTCTTCGATGAGCCACGAACTCTTCTGCGGGTTCTCTGTAATCTCCCACTGGGGACGTCCCAGTCATCTCACAACTACCGCAAACGGATTGAACTATGAAGCATATTTTTTTTTAAAACAAAACAGCTGTTAAACACAAATACAACCAGGGGCTTAGATTTTGTTTTAAGATAGAGTACCATATCTTGGTTTCACCATTTAAGCGAGCGATATAAATTTGCCACCTTAATATTGCCACTGCCTGGCAATCGTTCTTTGTTGTAAATGATCGGCTTAAAAACAGAACTGGCTTAAGATCAAAAGCTCTCGAATCTTGGACGAGAGCTGACAGTTTAACCTCCTATAACAATTAGGCTGGGTCCCAATATATTCTATTCGATTGCGTACGTTTCTCTGGGAGCAAATTGTTAGTTTTGCCTTAAATTTCATGTAACTGTGATTAAATTTTTGGGAAGGAGACTTGGAATTTTCATGACCAGAGTGATCTAATGGGATTTGTGAAATAGTTTCTAAGTATAGTCACGTTTGTAAGACGGGAATCACGGTAGCCAATTAACGTACAGCAAGGTGATAATAGGGAAGTATTTTGGTGAAGCTGTTTAAGGTGATGCCTTGGGAGGAGTTCCCAGGGAGAGGTCGCACTGAGAGTAGGGGCAGAAAAGTTGCTGTTGGGACATGTACTGTGCAAGATAGCCCAAAGATTAAGAACGAAATATCGGTACTGAAGATACCTATTCAGTAATAAATTTTAGTAACAATTTGTTTAAGTAACCCTTTCCAGCAAAAGTAAATGAAAATTTAAAAAGCAGTAGATGCCAGGTGTATATATAATATATGGAGAAAGTTGTAAACACTCAGCAGGTCAGGCAGCATATGTGGAGAGAGAATTTGCATTTTCAGGTCAAATCTAACAAAGAATTTTCAGCCTGAAGTATAGGCTCTCTTTCTCTTTCCACAGATGCTACCTGACGTGTTGAATGTGTCCAGTGTTTTGTGTACAGTTACAACTTGCATTTATCATGGTATTGTAGTAAAATGTTTTATTATGTTTCAAATCTCAAAACTGAAGGTGGAAAACATTAAGACTGGTTACCCAATCCCCAGGGTTTATTTTAAAGTA
The DNA here is from genome assembly GCF_030144855.1 of Hypanus sabinus. NCBI lineage: Eukaryota > Metazoa > Chordata > Chondrichthyes > Myliobatiformes > Dasyatidae > Hypanus > Hypanus sabinus. The sequence goes on from NC_082739.1 coordinate 38,939,024, forward strand.
TTTGAGTGTAAACTGCAGGAATCATTTGGCTGAAGGCTGTGGTGGGAAAAACAAACTCAGGCAAGCACAAGGTAATATATCTCTCACTCTAATCTCTCAGATGTATATATATATAAAAAACCTGGCTGAAAAAGTAGAGTGTTAGGTTACTAAGTTTGAATACAACACAAAAATTGGTAATGTTGTGAGTGAATTAGAGGACTGGCAAAGGATATAGCTTGATTATAGATCAGTTGCAGATATGGGCAGAGAAATGGCAGATGGAGTTTAACCCTGCCAAATGTGAGGTGTTGCACTTTGGGAGATCAAATGTCGAGGGATAGTCTACTGTTAATGACAATACCCTTAACAGTGTTATCTTGTGGTCTATAGCTCCTTCAAAGTGGCTAAACAAGTTGATAGGACGGTAAAGAAGGAACATGGCATGCTTACCTTTGTTAGTCGAGGAATTGTGTTCAAGAATCGGGAAGTAATGTTGCAGCTTTATAACTCTAGTTTGGCCACATCTGGAGTGCACTCCATTATAGGAAAATTGTTGAGGTTTTGGAAAGGTGCAAAAGAGATTTACTAGAATGCACCCTGGATGAGGGGGCATGAGCTACAGTATAAGTAGAAGTTGGACAAAATTGAATTGTTTTCTTTGGACTGACATAGGCTGAAGGGAGATCCAATATAGGTTTATTAGATAATGAGAGGCATAGATCGATAGACAGCCAGTGTCTTTTCCCCAGGGTTGAAATGGCTAATACCAGAGGGCATGCATTTAAAATGAGAGGGGGCAAGTTCAAATGAGATGTGTAGGGCAAGTTTTATTTCCACAAAGAACGTAGTGGATGTCTGGAATGCACTGCCTGGGGTAATGGTGGAAGCAAATATGATAGAGGCATCCCAGAGTCTCTGAAATAAGTGTGCTGAAAAGGGAAAGGCATTTTGTAGGCAGTAGGAATTAGTTTAGTTGGGCATTTGATTACCTATTTAATGAGTTTGGAATAACATTGTGGGCCAAAGCACCTGTCCATCTATACTTTGTTGATCTATGTTCTATGTTTTATATAATGAGGCATCGCAAGAACTGGAATGGTGGCCAGCTGATTGTCCTTGGCTCCAGGGAACTCCCACCGTGAGAAAATTATACTAGTGCTGGGATACTAAAATCAGAATGTGTATTTGTTAAAGTTTATTTTAAACATTGACACAGCTATTCCAGAAAACATTATAAATTCACAAGTTAAAGTTTATTGACCTCCAAAATCATTTTATAAAATGGCTATTCTCCAGTGTCATTAAACAGAAGTGATATTGACTAAATGGAATCCTTTAAAATGATTAATATTACTCATTTCAGAGGAAAACACTTGCAGATTACTTTATTAGGAAATCAAGTGAATAAGATGGAAATAGCATACTATTTTTATTCACCAAGGTTGAAGTATTTTATGAAGTTTGGAACTTTTTCAGGTTGCATCATCTTGAAGAAAAAGCAGCTGTTTTTCTTTATTCTTGCCGAATTTTTTTTTCCTGTTTTAAAATGTGCATGATTTGGAATAACAGCATTTACATAAAATCTCTTAGACTTAACACTGAGTTGAAGAGTTTCTGATAATTATTCTGGTATTTCTGTTTACATACTTTTGATTAAATATTTGTTTCTTGTGCTATTACACACCTTTCTGCCATATTTTCCTTTATCAATAAGCAATCCAGCTTTCCATCCTACCATATACCTTCCCAGTCTTCCTTGCCCCAGATTTCCTGCATTTAAAAAAAAGATTTGTGTCTGAAATTTTAAACTTACAATAAAATTCATTGAATTGAAACAGTTTCTATCTCCGTGGATACTGCCTGATCTGATGGGTATGTTCAGCAATTGGGATTTTGTTTTAGAATTTGTACCATGTAGTATTTATGTCATGACACATAGGATGTCTATGTGAATATGTTACAATTTATGGCAAGTCATTGATTTAATTATTTCCCATTTTATTTCACTTTCTTTCATTATCCTCAACCCTTTACCCACAACTAGTGACCTTCATACACTGGACTATTTTGGACAGCCCTGATCTGTAGATCTACCATTAGGATCAGAGGAGAAACCAACTGTTCAAATCCTTGAGACAGTGTCAGGAACAAGAACCATTCCTACATCCCTTTCCCCTTCCTAGCTTTGTAACAGCTCAGCGCTAAACCACTGATCTCATTGTCCAGTCCACTTCCTCACAGCATTTCAAACTATCATTGTGCTCCTTTGTTTCCACAATCAGGAAATTACCTTTGCTGAAGTATTTCTGAAGCTGAGAGATAGATTAAAATTATCACCCATCTTGATTTAGATCAGACATTCTGCCTCCTTTCCTGCTTGAACCTGAGTGGGATGCATTTCATGCAAAGCGTGCACTAATAACTCTGGTGTATTTCTAAATGCACTCTGTTGGAAAAGAGCTGCTTTTAGTTGGAATTCATAACTCTGGGCACACCCTCAACACCTCATCCATGAGGGTGCACAATACCTCCTGCAGTTAGAGAAGCTCGATCTGAAATGTGAATCAGAATTGGGTTTAATATCACCAGCTTATGTTGTGAAAATTGTTGTCTTTGCAGTGCCAGTACAATGCAATACATAATAGATAAGAAAAACATGAATTCCAGTAAGTATGTGTGTATGTATATTTAAGTAAGTAGTGCAAAAATAGAAATAAAAAAAACAGTGAGGTTGTGTTCATGGGTTCAATGCCCATTCAGAAATCAGATGGCAGAGGAGAAGAAACTATTCCTGAAATATTGAGTGTCTGCCTTCGAGTGAACAATTTTTAAATAGCACCAGTTGCGTGTGTTTTAAAAAAAAACAGTGATTTTTTTTTGTTACTGACAGTAAGACAATTCAGAACTGTTTTGCTCACCATGGTTTCAAGCGTTCAGGCTTGGAGACGCTAAAATTGGCCAGGTTGTGAAAGTGAAATGATTTCACTACTTAACCAAGTTAGGAACTATGAAGAATTTCAAGGTAGTGACAATCATCTTGAATGTTACAATGAAGATTAAGATTTGTAGGATAAAATAGTTGAAAGCATTGTATGAAGGCAGTCCATTATCTGCACTAGCTGGCTGCATTGCTTTTGTTTATTTACAGTCAATCAAAGTACACTTCATGAATTCCTCCAATAATAACTATTAGGAATTAAAGCACAGTTTTATAGTACTGAAGTAGTGTTGATTTTGTCCTAGTTTGTTCTGCATCCATTTATATGCATCATTTGTTACTCAGTTAAACTTTTTTTTCCATATATGCTTTTTAACTATTTCCATGAAAGTTTGGCTAATCGACAGTCACTTAGTTGGGCCAAAATGTATTTGTCCTGATGTGTCCCAATTAACCGGAATCCAAAGTATATGTTATAGTGTGTGTGTGTGTGTGTGTGTGTGTGTATAAATATTCCTGAAGAAGTGTATCTGGGATAACTGAGGTTGGGGACAGTCAAACTACTGCGTGCCTCCACCACATACTTGTGACATATTATGGAAACTTACTGCTTGACACTGGTATGTTTGCTTTTTGTACTGATGTGAGTTCTGTTACTGTTGGGAAACTTGCCCACTGTTTTTCTCACGACCCTGGGGCAATGAGGCAGCATTTTACTAAAGAAAAATATAAAAAAAATAACATTACTGTATATAAAGTGACATTAGAAGAAGTGACCACCTCCTTAATTAACCCTCAAAAGACCAGTGTTTGTCACAGACCCATAGATGATCGTATCATATTAATCTCATTTCACTTTGTTCTATAATAGAGTTCCCTTAAGTCTGTTGCTAAATATTGTTCTGAGATTTAGAAAAGTAATTATTTTTTATTTTAAGAGGGACCCAATAACTTACATTAAACAGAAATAAAATAAAGATGGATTTTGGTAATAACAACATAATTATGAAGCAATTTGAATTGAGGAGCTTATTTTACTGCATCTCTTATTTTAAAAAAAAGTCTTGCAATGGAATGAACCCACAATGGCAGCTTTCTGATGCTTTGTGGAACAGTCAATCTAACAGTGAGTGAGCATTTTCAGGTTTATAACAGCAGCACCATTGCCTACATCCTGATCCTCAGTGCATTACACAACATGCTAGAGAATTTTAGAGTCATAGAATTCAGAGGTTATTCAAGCCTAAAAAGCAGGTCTCTTGGCCCACATAGTCCATACCAACCTTCAGGCATCCATTTGTACAATTCTAGGCTAATTCCATTCTCTTCCTGCCCCACATCAACTCCCCTCAGAACCTACCACTCAGCTACACACTGGGAACAAATTCCAGTGGTCATTTAGCCACCAAGCCGCATGTATCTGGCATGTTGTAAGAAACCAGAACACCAATGGGGAACGCACATGATCACAGGGAGACCACGCAAAAACTAAACCGAGTCTCTGGAGTTGTGACTTCAGCAGCAAATTATCCCAACCTCCAATGATGCTCCAAAGCCGCTGCCTCGACCCTTACACAATTCTGAGACCATTAGTTGCAGCTTTGATGTTGAGCGTAGTTTGAACCTGACTCCTTCCCGAGGAACCATGAACCTGCCAATGTAGTTCTTATCCTAGTCTGGGAAGGCTGCCAGAGCAGTGCTTGGAGAAGTCACAATATCCATAAAGCATCATAAAAGAAAAGGATAATGCAGGAGCCTAACATAGATGGGAAATGTGAAACTAAATACCCTTCAAAGCAGCACAAAGAACCTGCTCCCATTACATGAAGCAAAGTCATGTTACAAGTTAAAATAGCTAACATAGTGTGAATGTGTGGTTTATGGACAGTATGATCGAGGTTATTAATCTGACATATGTCCTAAACAGTACTTCAGATTCCATTACTCACTTATTCATTCATGGAACATGGGTATCACTGACAAAGTATTGATTGTTTGTTAATTGCTTCCCAGGATAATTAAGAGTTCAGCACATAGGTGGCTGTGAAGTCACATCTTGGTTGACCAATGAAGGACAGCCAGTTTCCTCCTGGAAGGATATGTGAGTTCCTAGGTGCTTCATAGCCATCATTGCTGAGACTAATATCTGAGTTGATTTTCATGCCGTTGTACAGATAAGTTGGCCATTTGGGCCAACCTGTTTATGCTGAATGAGATACCTATTTATCTTAATCCAACCGGAAGCTACCTATGATAATCCAACTTTTCCACATTTGGCCCATATCCTTCCATTCCTTTCCTGTCCAAATGTTTTTAATCACTGTAATTGTACCTGTCTCTACCACCACCTGTAATGGCTTGTTCCATATACCCATCATCCTCTCTGATAAATTTGCCCATCAACACTCTTTTAAGTATTTCTCCTCTTACCTTAAACTTATGTCAAATTTATTGAAAGGTTCCAGTCACTGTCGTGGCATTCAGATTTGTTGGTTTCAGTTATGTGTACACTGTACAGTATTTTGATACTGCACTACTCAACCCCAAATATAGTCCCAGTGCTTCATGTTTAAAGGAGTGAATAGCTAATTTAAGTTTATATCAAAACAAACATACCTGGGTCTAAAACATCTTCCAGACGTGTGACTTATTGAGTACCTTGCATTCAGCTTCTCCTTCCAAGTTCTCCTCAGAACCCATTCATCAGGCAGTCCAATTTAAAGTTCAAAGACGACTTGTTTATCAAAGTGCATATATGCCACCCGGAGATTCATTTTCTTGTGGGCATACACAGTAAATTCAAGAAACAGTAGAATAATGAAAGACCGCAATTAACAGGATGGACAAGCAACCAATGTGCCAATACAAATGGGGAGAAAAAGAAATAAATATCAAGAACATGAGATTAAGAATACTGGAAAGTGAGTCGTGGGAACAGTTCATTTTTGAGGTGAGTGAAGTTATCCCCTCTGGTTCAAGAGCCTGTTGGTTGAGAGGTAATAACTATTTCTGAACCTGGTGGTGTGAGTCCTGAGGCTCCTGTACCTTCTTTCTTATGGCAGCGGAGAGAAGAGAGCATGGGCTGGGTGGTGAGGGTCGAAGAGTGATGCTGCTTTCTTGTGAATTAGTCAAGTATTCTTAACTAAATATTAACGGGTTATTTTGGGGACCAGTCACAAATTGCATGTAGTACTTGCATCATCCAGAGAATAAGGGGCAGAGTCTGCGTACTCCTTCTGTTAAAGTGCTGGTTTCTCCTTGGTTTTTTCCTACATCGCAAACATGTGCAGGTTGCTAGGTGAATTGGCAGCTGTAAATTAATATGCATAGTGGTAAAATCTTGAGGTGGGTAGGGAGATGGTGATGAGAATGTGAGGAAAATAAATTGGGAATGCGTGAGTCATATAAGGGGCACTTGGATAGGCAGAGAATGGAGGGATATGGACCATGTGCAGGCAGAAAGGATTAATTCAATTGGGCATCATTAGCTTGATTAGTTCAGCATTCATCATGGGCTGAATGAGCTTTTCCTGTGTTGTACTGTTCTATCTTCTATAAATGAACATAAATGGGTACATGATGGTCGTAGTGGGCAGAAAGGCCTGTCTCCATGCTTTATGACTCTTTGTATCATTTTCAAAAGGAGTGGAACAAATGGCATAATGTGTAGTCTGAGGGTTAAGGTCAGAAATGTATTCATTTTTCACATCAATAATATGAGTGTGATATGTGATATTTCCTATGTTATCAAACAAGAGCTCAATCAAGTAGAATTTTAAAAAAAGCTGTGGGCCTGTGTCTTGAGATTGGTTTGTTTTCAAAGGGATCTGGAGGAGCTCCAGTCAGCTGTGTGTGAAGAGAACAAAGCTATCAGAATTCCTGCACCTGACTGCCATTCCCTGTTTTCCCATTGTATTGTGCAAGGATGTGAGTGGGGGGGGGAGGGGGGAAATGGCTTAATCAGGCTCAAACCAGCTGCCCTTTTCAAGGTCAGTTTGTTTGCCTGCACGATCTGCTTTTCTGCATGAAGAAAAGCTACAAATGAGGTCACAGCGTCTGCCATGGCTGTGCATTTCATCAGCAGTCTGTCCACCAGACAATGAAAGGAAGCAAATTGTATGGGAGAGAGAAAGAAAAGACATAGTAAACACTTGGAAAGGAAATGCCGACCTAAACTGGGTAAGGTGTTCCCTCAATGCAAATGCAACGTCACAAATTTCAGATTCATATCTAAGTGAGGAACATATAATTTGGCCTGAATGTGACCTTGGGTATTATACGGTAGAGTTTGGCAGTTCAACATCATTTGATGCAGCTAGAATTCTTTCATCAAATGGATGGATTGTCTACCTTGTCCTGCTTACTGAATCATTATGCTATTGCTGATGGTGGCTAGGCTTGATGTTGCTAACTCTGGAGAATTCTCAAGAAAAACTAAGCTAGATTCAAGAGGAAAGTATGAGCCCAAACTCTTGTGATAAGGACTTTGTGCTTGGCATTTGAACTTGGCGAGGCTTTCTATTTTCAGAAAGACTCTTCTAAGAAATTGTTCATTCAGCGGGGAGCTGGAGGACATTACTTTGCCTCAATTGACATCAGTCACTTTGAGTCCTGCAGACTCTTATCTCACCAATGGTTACTTTTCAGCATATGAAGGGTATCTTTTTGATTACTAAGGGGGATGGATACATCTTTTTCTGTCCACACATGTATATTTTGAATGAGGGTCTAGAGATGGATTCTACAAACCCTGGTTTCCCTTCTTTTGTGCAGGTATACCAATAAAATAGTAGCATCCCTTTTACCACTTCTCTGATGCTTGACTAATACTTAGGTTTAATATGGGCTGCTAAGGTGAAATTGCTCTGGCCTGAATGAAGTGTTCCACCATTTATCAAGTGAGGCAGAAAGAAACCAGACATATTGACATATTTAAACTTTTTAATGATCTGAATTTGAGTACAGTATTTTCCCCTTTATTTAAATGACAATCAACAAATACTTCTGCTTTAGCCTCTTTCTTTCTTTCTTTCTTTCTTTCTTCTGATTTCATGGCCTTTATAGTTTGCCAGGTGAAGTTCTCTAGACAGGTACCCTACTGCACCTTTAACAGCAGTCTTATGTGTTCTCTCTCTGTCTCTGTTTCCTAATGACCAATTAGGTGGCTCAGGCCCTGGGTGTGCATCCACCCTGTGATCATTCCCATTTTGTATCTGAATGTCTGTGAACAACAGATAACAAAGCTCATCCATCAGTGAGGGATTAGCACATTGTCAGGTTATGCACCCACACACTTTCCCCTGTCGACAGGGGGCAAACAAAGTGGCAGATGACAAGGGATATGACTGCAAAGATGAGAACGTGTCTATGTGCTTACTCTCAGCAAGTCCCAGTGGAAGATGAAGGTTAAGCGACGGCTGCCCTTGGTGGTAGCCAGATAGACGATGAGCAATGCTGTGATCTCATCAAGTTAGTGAGTTTGTCATGATTCTCCTTTGAATTTAAAGGCTTTAGCTCTCTTTCTCCTTGCAATGGCAGGAAGTTTAAAACTTCTGTTTACTAGTATTCCCTATCAATGTGAGCGTGACTAATAAGACGGGTGTAGGGAGCCTGCTGGGGAAGTTTAAATTCAGGAAATTCCCAGCCCAAAAGTAATCTATAGTATAATTTAAACTGGAAATTTGTTGTGTGAATTCAAAAGAAGGAAGCTAAACAATAAGCATGCACTCTATTGTATGTTATATACTCTGCCTGTACCAGGAATGCATTATCGTGTATATTGTTCAGAGCCCAAGCAGTCTTCATTTGTCCCTGTGCTCCTTGCAGCTTTGCTCCTCTCTCAAATGTTGTGGCTGATAAAGGACCCTTGACTGTTGGCATTGCCTCAGAACCCCAAGATCAATCAACGTCACTGATTTGAGATTATACTCACAGTATGAAAATGAATTGCTACAATACATCTAGTTCTCCTGAAGGGAGGATGACCACAACCTTGTCATTGGGTTTGGAGGCCTGCACACCCCAATTACCTGGAGAGCCTTTTTGGTTATATTGAACAGTTGGCTTCCATGGTCCAAAGCAATACAATTATTCTTCATTTGTATTGTCATTTATTAGGTGGTTGTTCATCTCAAAAGTATTTCACACCATCCACTTTTGAATTATTTGTTGTATTAGTAACCATTCTGTGGTGAAACCGGCAGTGAGATAAATGAGCATTTTTTTGTGCTGATGTTTATAAAACAATGAATATAATCACCTACCAGCATAAATACACACTGTATTTGTTTAATAATTTAATGCAGTTACAAGGACTGCCTGTAATCCTCCTGGTACTTTAACAATAACCACTTGAAAACAGCCAGAAGTTGCCTCACCCAAAGAATAACTACAAGGTTTCAAAGTCTGCTTGAGAATAAAAATTAAAACCCAGGCTTGCAGACCTGGTATATTTTTCTATCCCAAAACAACCTGGAGGCAAATGTCATGCTTCTCTTGAAGAAGGGAGGGAAGCAATGGTCAGGAGCCTATAGGCCAGTTAGACCAACTTCAGATGTTGGAGTCCATTATTAAGGATGGTATTTTAGGGTACTTGGAGGCACCAAGCATGGTTTGAAGTCAGCACGGTTTCCTCAAGGGAAATCTTGCCTGACAATTCTGTTGAAATTCTTTGAGGAAATAACAGGCAGGACTTCCTTTACTTGGATGTTCAGAAGGCCTTTGACAAGGCTGCTAAATAAGATAAGAGCCCATGCATGGCATTTTGGGATAGATACTAGTATGGATAGCAGAATAGCTGACTGTCAAGAGAGAGAGTTGGAACAAAGGGGCCTTTTCTGTTTGCCTGCTGGTATCTAGTGGTGTTCTGCAGTGCTCGGTGTTGGGATCACTTCTTTTTGCATTATACATTATGTGGCCAAGCTTATGCATGATATGAAGATAGGTGGAGGGGCAGATAGTGTTGAGGAAGCAGGGAGTCTGCAGAAGGACTTAAACAGATTAGGAGGATGGGCAAAGAAGTGCCAGATAGTATATAGTATAGGGAAGTGTATGTTCATGTACTTTGGTAGAAGGAATAAAGGTGTAGACTATTTCCTGAACAGGGAAAGAACTTCAGAAATCAGAGGTGCAAAGGGACTTAGGGAATCCTGCATGAATACTCCCAAAGGTTAACTTGCAGGTTGAGTTGGTGGTAAGGAAGGCAAATGCAATGTTAGCATTCATTTTGAGAGGACTAGAGTATAAAAGCAAGGATGTAATACTGAGGCTTTATAAGGCATCAGTCAGACTGTACTTGAAGTATTGTGAGCAGTTTTAGGCCCCTTTTCTAAGAAAAGATGTGCTGGCATTGGAGAGAGTCCAAAGGAGGTTCACAAGAATGATCATGGCAATTAAACAGTTAACCTATGAGGAGCATTTGATGGCTCTAGGCCCTGACTCAGTGAAGTTTAGAAGACTGAGGGAGAAGTTCATTGAAACCTATCAAATATTGAAAGGCCTAGACAGTTAGAGTGGATTTGGAGACAATGTTTCCAATAGTAGGAGTGTATTCAGAGGGCACACCCTCAGAATAAAAGGACGTCCCTTTAGAACAAAGATGAGGAGGTATTTCTTTAGCCGGGGGTGGTGAACCTGTGGAATTCATTGCCATAGATGACTGTGGAGGTCAAGTCTTTGATATATTTAAAGCAGAGGTTGATGCGTTCTTAATTAGTAATGATATCAAAGGATACAGAAGAAGGCAAGAGAATGTGGTTGAAAGGGTTAATAAATCAGCTATGATGGAATGGTGGAGCAGACTTGATGGGCTGAGTGGCCTAATTTTGCTCCTATGTTTTAAAGTCTTATTTGTAGAATATCCTACACAGACACCAGCTCTCAGTCAAATTTGGTGTCGTCTGCCAGGAGAGACGTGTGGTGGGTGTTAATGCATGACTCTACATCAAGGCTGCCTTGAAGCTGACCACTGGGAAAGTGCTCTCTGATCCTGAGGAACACTCTTTTCTCACTGCCTGGCCATGGACCTAGGTGATACCGTTGAAACTGAGTGAAACCGACTGGACTAAAATTATGAGCTGGTCCAGTAAAGTGCAGGACACATTGAGCCAGACCAGGATATTTTGTACCAAACTTCATATGCATGGCTGGATTCTTTGAGCTGAGATCAAGTAAGTTTGTTTAAATTCCAATAGGCACTACACTGAAACTAATTAATTGAGGTGGTTGGACTAATATCAATGGTGCAACAAGATACAAGGTACAAGCAGTTCCATTCTGTCTCCTAGTTGACATTTTATCTAGGTTAATTCTTGAACATTTTAAGAACATAAATTTTAAAATTGCATTTTGTGGCATCTTTAGTAACTAATGTTTTTAGTCTTGGTGAATTGAAGACTTTTATTTGAATAGGGCTTAGCCAAGATGTCTCTTATGGAATATATTAATAAAAGTAACAAAGCACCTCAATGTTGATCAGAATTGCAGGAAAAAAAAAGCAGGACCAATCTGCTAATATTTACATTTTTCATATTCACTGTTTTAAACCAATGCAGTTTGACAAATTAAATAGTCTTGCTGCGAATCAAGGTTCAGGTAGGAAGGGCAGAACCCAATTTGCCTACAGCAAGGTTATACAACCAGATGAGAACCAGTTTACCTGTTTTTTTTTCTGGATATTGGTAAGACTCTAAGGAGTGGGTGTGTGGAATGCATTGCCAGTGGTGGTGGTGGAAGCGGATACAATAGGGTCTTTTAAGAGCCTCTTAGACGGGTACATGGGGCTTAGAAAAATAGAGGGCTATGTGCTAGGGTAAATCTAGGCAGTCTCTAGAGTAGGTTACATGGTTGGCACAATATTTGGGCCGAAGGGCCTGTAATGTGCTGTAAATTTCCATGTTCTATAATACTGAATGATATTTCATGTTCACTTGCAAGCCTCGGTTTAACATATCAGATGAAGAATCAGATCATTCAGGCTCTAAGGATGAGATAGATTTTTAAGCAATAAGGGAATTGAAAGATATGAGGAAAGGACAGGACAATGGACTAGGGGAAATCTGAATCCGAGGGCTTTGAGGGGTCAAATGGCTTTCTCCTGTCCCTAATTTCTTGTTGTTTTAGAGACTTCTGCTCAAAGGAGAGTCACCATGCCTTTTCAATCAATTATTCAGTGTCCGATAGCACCTAACCAAGGTCTGTATTAATACACTAAAAGATGAACTCCTGAACTTTTGATCTGCCGGGTTTCCTCATCGCTGTCCTTGCAGGTGATTTGCCTATGAGTACTGCACTTTCTCTGTAACTGCAACACAACATTTTGCATTCTATTTTCTATGGGTGGCGGGGTGGAGATGCATCTCTACCAAAAAAAGGTGTAAGGTGCTCCTTCCCTCCACTAGCCTGCAGGTCACCCTTGGGCAAGGTATAGGACCTGCTTGCCCCCTGATCAGGGTCACATGAAGCCATGGGAGCAGGTGGTGAATGGCCGTATGAGTAGCTGGTGCAGATCACAATTCCTGGTTATGCAACCACTGATACCAGGCACACAATCTCTGAAGAGTATTAATCATGGCTGGGGTCACCTGTCTTGGAAAGACACTGCCCAGAAGAAGGCAATAGCAAATCACTTCTGTAGAAAAATTTGCCAAGAACAATCATGGTCATTGAAAGATCATGATTGCTTATGTCATACGACACAGCACATAACAACGACGACCTCAGCTATGTGCTGTTCCTAATCATGTAGCTTATTAACCCTTTTCCTCCACACTTGCCCATCCCTCATTGATTAACGTGACACCATGTTATATTGAACTTTACCCCGCACTGTTAAAATCTGTTAATAGCTCCACACAATGCTGGAATGATCGACAGAATTATTCCTTGTACTGATCAAATAACTGTGTCCAAATACCATTTATCAAAGCTTATGGCATTGAATTTGGTAAATTAACATTACTTCAGTCAAAGGTTTTAAAAGGGATCGATTTAAACTGCATTGAATTGCACAAAGTGTTTCCTATTTAGATTTCAGCTGCCAATTGATGTAAATTAATGATCAGGGAAAGTAGGTCTAATTATGGACCTTTTTAAGATTCAGTTTTAACCTTCTTTTGACACTGACCAATGATATGAAACTATCAGGAGTTACTTTTGACAATATCCAGTTTAATTTTTAACCAGTTACTTGACAATTAGTTAAGCTACAACTTTACTGAATGGTTAACTTTAAGTTATTTGGACATTGCACAAAATTGCTTAAATATTTTCAAAAGAGCACAAATGGCAATCCTTATGGTCTAATTTCCAGTTTAGGTCTTGTCTGAGCATCTTAATTGCCCAGTTTTCAAAATGCTCTTGAACTATGCAATGTTTTATGTTAAAGCAGTTTAGGCCCATTAACGAGCTGATTGAGGAACCTGAAAACTCTGGAAGATTGACGGGTGTTTTACTCGACTTATTTTCAAGATATTGTGAATAAAGTGGAAGATGTGACCAAGTTGTATTTACTTGTGTGATATGCATGTGACTTTCATTCCTAGTTTGGTTACTTAGACATTAAATGTCTGAAATCCTTAAAATATGATCTCAACGTTATACCACACTGAAGGCATGATACAAATATACAGGGATGAGGTGCATATCCTGGATTCTGTTTTTTCCTCATGTCATGAGTAATGATGCAGGAGGGAGGAGTAGGTAAAGAGACAGTAAAATAGCCATTTCTTTGCAATGAAGTAAAAAATCAGTAGAGTTTTGTGTTTATTTAGACATTGAAAAACTACCAGGAACAAAGATTAGAGAATTGTATACAGCATAATAGCAAAAATGTTGGTGCTATCTCCTGCAGTTGGCGTATTTAGTTAGTCAAACAGTAATATGGAAGTGCCTGTGTTTCATACTTTTCACATCAACAGACTCTGTAAAGTGTGGAATCATATCTGCAGGAGCAGAGTGGTTATTTGTGCTTACTTTAGTGGGGACATGCCATTGTACAGTACGCAAGAAAACAGGAGCAGGACTAGGCCACCCGGCCCCTCAAGCTTTGTCCAACAATTCATAGTTGCATCCAGGCTGCAACTCCGTTTCACTGCAAATTCCATACAGGCCTCAATTCCCTGACATTTCAAAAAAATATCTTCTGTCTCTTTAAGTATCCCCAATAATCTCAACTTCACAACTCTCTGGGGTAGAGATATAAAAAGATTCACCACAAGTTTTAAATGACTGTCCCTTATTTTGTAGTTATGCCCCCCCTCCCCCATTCAAGCCCATCTCACAAATGGCTAAGCTCTAAATGACTACTTACTTCTTCCTAGACTTATAGACTCTGGCATCTTAGCAACAATAGATGCTCATCGAACATCTCTTCCTTTTTATCTCCCTCACTTGAACAAGTGAGTCATGTCCACTGTAACCCTCTTGGAAATGAGGCCTTTAGCTCTTATACTTCTCACCTCCCAGCCTCTAGCCTTATCCCCCTTCCCCCATCAACACACCTCCAGGCCTTCCCTATCACCTGGCAGCTTGTACTCCTCCATTTCCACCCGCCTTCTTATTCAGCCTTCCGCCCATTTCCTTTTCAGATCTGATGAAGGGTCTCAGCCAGAAATGTTCTCTTTATTCCCCTCCATAAAAGATGGCTGATCTGCTGAGTTCCTCCAGCATTCTGTGTGTGTGGCTCATGAGTTCCAGCATCTGCAGAATCTCTTGTGTCTGAAAATGAGTGAGTTTTAAAAACCATCAACCAAAGGTTTTACTCTATCTGCTGCTATTTCCTTTCAAACGCTTGTGCAAAGGCAATTGGATCCTGGTAACCTGTCTGCCTTTAGTCCCATTAGTTTTTCTGACATTTTGTCCCTCATGATATGAACTTTATGGTTCCTCAGTGCTATTTGAAACAAGCCCATCTGTCTTTCTTGGGATATTTGTAAGGTATTGTGAAGAATAGTACAAATTATTGGTGTAAATTATTTGCCAATTCCTTGTTTCTGTTCTTAATTCCCAGGGGTATATTTATGTTGAGCATTGTGAAAGAGCTGCCTTTGTAATTGCCATTATTTTGGTTAAGGATGCCCACAGACTATGTAGTGATCATAATATTTGATCTCTTGCCCATTGTAAATGGGGGGGGGGGGGGGAGGAGAAGGTGCAAAGGAAGAGATCAATCCTACAGGCGCACCACTGATAAACCTAATCCTGCCACGGTCTGATGTCCTTATTTGCACCTTTCTGCACAGAGTCACTAAGAAATTGGGGAAGTTTCCTTCCCCAACCCTAATGCTTAGTCAAGCTGCTGTTTGGGAATGGAAGTCTTTTCTCCTTGCACCCTTCCCGCTCCACCCCAAACCTAGAACACTCAATGAACCATCCCTGAACATTTCTTATTAAGAATGAATCACTCAGAATGCGGCTTAAGTGTGCAGAAACTGAAGCCGAACTCACTTGGCAACAGATTAACACTTCCTGACTTTAATGGTAGCACTGTTTCTTTACTGACTGTTATGCTATATAGTGAAACTCCTTGCAGTCAGTTTTGGCTAAATATCTAATGTTTGCAGAGTACCAGGAGGTGCCCACTTCTTTAAACAGGGAGGGGGATTCATTACCTCATCACTCCTGGTATTCTGCAAGTGTTTAGCCACAGACTGATAGCACCTCACCACCGCCTGTGGGACAGGCTGCAAGACGTGTTTCTGCTGCTTGCCTCCACTTCTGATCTGGGACATCGTGAGGGTACGAAAAATTAAGAAATGAGAAATAAAAATGTCTGTACATTCACTTTGTGTCATATTTTTCTTCATCTGACACTCGGTCAAATTCTAGTTTAGTGGATTTAACATAACATGAGCCTGTGAAAAGTCTACGAACTGTTCAGCCTGCTTTTTATTACATTGCTACTTCAAAGCAGACATCATTATTGGCTCCACACTTGCTCTGCATATTTTACATTTCAAACATTGGTTATTGACACTATCAGCGAGTTTCTGGTTTCTCTCTATGGAGAGTCGGTATTTATTACTCAGTCCTAAGGATATTGAAAGAGCATATCCCAGGATGATTCCTAATCCCACATTTTTTTTCCTGAACCTATCTCATCACCCATATTCCAACTTGGTAAAGATTAATTTCAAGGGATAAAGTGGAGACTGCTGAATTTTCACAGCCGCATAGATAATTTTATTGAAATAAACATTGGAAAAACATTTAGTTCATGGATTAAAGTGTATTGACTGAAATAGGGCGAGTACATTGTAATTACATTTGGAACTAATCCTTGCAGATTGATGGGTGATATCAACATTTTACTGTCAAACAATGGTAGCTAATTCTAGCTTGCTTTTGGTGTGGATTTCTGTGATTTTTCACCCCATCCTTATAGAATTTAAATTTACTTGAGCAACTTGCAGTCATTGCAGCATAATAGGCACTGTCCTGCTACTCAATTACTCTTAAATACAGCATGCTTGCACCTTTAAATTAATCATCACGCCTAGAGTATTTTCCCCTCGTCTCCAGAAGTGATTTATGTGCTTCTGGTGATATATGAGGGGTGATTGATAAGTTTGTGGCCAAAGGTAGAAGGAGTGAATTTTAGAAAACCTGGCACATTTATTTTTCAACATAGTCCCCTCCTACATTTACACACTTAGTCCAGTGGTCATGTGGATCCCTTCTTTGTAGAAGTCAGTGTCTTGGACATCCACAGCAGGGGTGATTGATGTTCGTGGCCTAAAGTAGAAGGAGATGAGTTATTAACTTCAAACTTTATGCATAATCACTGAAAGAGTTGAACTGTACATGCATGTAACGAGAGCTGTATAACTCCTCTCCTTCCACCTTAGGCCACAAACTTATCAATCACCCCCCACCCCCCCCCCTCCCCCCACTGTAGACACTCTCTGAAGGTCCAAGATCCGTATGGTCCATGACCGCTGGACTAAGTGTGTAAATGTAGGGGAGGGGACTATGTTGAAAAACAAATGTGCTAGGTTTTCTAAAATTGACTCCTTCTACCTTAGGCCACAAACTTATCAATCACCCCTCATATGATATTTAATGGGTGACGGTAACAAGACCGCACAGGTTGAAAACTGCTGACAATTTCCAATAATATAAATAGTTTACAGATCATGTCCATATGAAGAAGGGCTTAGAACTTGTTATTCAATCTTTCAATGTGAATATTTTTCTCAAACCTTTGAATGGAAGCCTTAACTATTTTCCAGACAAACAGTTAAGATTCATTCTAACTGCTGGCTATTCTTTGTACATGAGGAGTGTCAAAGGGCTATTGAATCACTGATAAAATTGACAAAATTGCCAGAAGGGACAAGGAAGCTGAGAGGACTTTTCTGGTCATAGTCATAGAGCACAGCCTCCTATAGAAGGTGGTTGCTCAAGCTCACCACTCTTGCCAGTACATAGAAAGGTAGGAGTTAGGAGCAGGTGTAGGCCATTTGGTTCTTGAACCTGCTTTGCCAAATCTGCCATGGAGCTATCCACATATGGACATGAGCATCAAATCTTGTACTTTCCAAGTTTAGATGATACAGTGTCACAAAATTGTCATCTTCAGTTTCAAAGTCACCGGGAAAGGAAGGATTAACATAAACATAGCACCTTTTACCACTCCTTTGGGATATCCCAAAGCCTTTGGTGGCCAATGAGGAACATTTTGTCAGGCCTGCTCCCGCTGACACCTCCCAGCGTGCACATGTGGGCACATTCCATTCTCCACCCAGCTAAAAGGATTGATCTGCTGCTCGTCCCACTCTCATCACCTGCAGTCTATTTAATCCTAGTTCTCATCCTCAGTCCTTGTCCTCAGCCCCCTTGTTCACTCATCAAACCAGCTGGCCTGAACCAGCCAATCCTAGCCTTCTCTTTCCCTGCCATATACTTCCTGACATGTTTAAAGTATAACGTCGTAAATATTCCCGCACCAACTCAAATGTTAACTTATGGCATAAAATCAGAACTGTTTTTGGAAAAAAAAACTGATGGCATAACATTTTTTGATGGCGTGGCGAAGTATAAACTGAAGTGGCTACATGCTTAAGTAGCTTCAAAACCCTGTGTCTGATTCTAGTGACGGGCATCAGTCCGAGTTACAAATGGGTGAGTTATAATAATTGCCTCTGCTTTTAAATTTATTTTACATTTTTGCCGTGTGAAGGAAAAAATAATCAAGACCTCTTTTGATGGGTAACTATATGTTGATTTGGGAATGTAGATTTCCTTCATATTCACTTGGCAGATTTGCCATCAAACCTATTGAAAACAGACCCTTTCTTCAATGTGGACGAGAGGCCAACATACATAATTCACACATACAAAATGCTTTTTATTTGATCACAATCCATGCAGCTCTGAATTAAATTTGGCTTTCATATTTTCCATTTTCCATGCACACAAAAGCAGACTTCCACATATGATTGAGTTGAAGCATTCATTCAGGGATGGTTCAACACTCATACCTGCCAGAGTAGCAGAGTGGTGATCTATTTGCTGTACATCCATAGAAGGACAAAAAATTACATATGCTTTTCAGACATTCTTACTTATGCAATGACTGCTCCCAGAATAATTTTCCTGTTAATTGCGCCCATTCTGAATCATGGTCTACATTAGTGCAAAGCTGCCTTCCAAAACATCAGCCAAGATTTCTAAAGATCTAGGTAGCATCAAGATCTCCACAAGAGCCTTTTGACCCGTTTGGAATAAGACAAACTAGCCGAGGCTAATTCTAATACAAGTACCCCCTAAATGGAGGGTGGAAGCAGAACATTAGGATGGTAACTTTTTTGTTAGGTTTTATAACTTTGTAAATCAATAGAGGTAGAAGGACATGTGGAAAAATTATTTTATTTAGTGATACAGCTTGGAGTAGGCCCTTCTGGCCCTTCAAGCCATGCTGTCCCAGCAACACCCACAACCCCAATTAACCCTAACCTAATCACGGGACAATTAGCAATGACCAATTAACCTACCCAGGGAAAACTCACGCATTCCTTGGGGACGATATACTGTAAGACAGAATGGCACCAGAAGTGAACTCTGAATTCTGGATCGCCCCCAGCTGTAATACTGTTGCATTACAGTGGAGTCCATATTATAAAATGTGAGTGAGTGAGGCCTTCCTCGGTTAGGGTCAACCATGCTCATTGCATCCTAGCTGTCTAGATACGCAAGCCAGGGCAGTACAATGTGGAGAGCAAGCTCACCCTCTCCATGCATCTGATGAACCCAAAGGAACGGCAGAGACCGATACAGTTCGGTACCAGCAGCATCGCAGGAGTTGCCAGTCAGCATTGAACTCAATGTAGGAATGCCTTAGGGACTCCAGCTCTGGAATTTTCCCTTGGGGTTTACTCCCAAAGCCTTCCCCGTGAGTGGGTACAGCCTCAAGGCAGCGGAGGTTTGAGATCAGTTTTCCTTCTCCTAGATGAGCGGCCTATCACAGCTGACGAGCCCCATCTGCCCAAAGCAAGTGGTTTTATGGGGCAGTAACCATCCTTTGCCCCTTCTCCTGTCAGTAGAAACGGTTCCACCAAGCTTAGTAGGTGAGCCACACATGAAAGCCAGGAACTGGACTTGGTTGTCAGAGGCTATTTGAGGCACACACCATTGGGAGCATTTAATAGGGAGTGGGAGCTTATCCTCACTACCATCCCCGGCTATAACAACCTGAACAATCTTAAATAATATAGAAATGGTAGACAATATGGTAGTTGTAATATAGTTTCAGCTTTTTAAAGAAATAATGTTTGGGGCTGCATAGTAGTCTTATGAATGTTGGGAGCTGAAGGAAAGGGAATGGATGTACAGTAAGATATATGTAAGAAGATGTATAGTAAGTTGGCTACAAGTGGACCAAAAAAAGTGTCAAAATAATTATTGAGAATGGTAAATAGCACAAAGCCTCACTTTATGTAAACTAATTTGCCTGTGGAATTGGAAGTACAATTTCAAACTTACAGATAACATGTTTAGAAGGGTTTATTTAATTAAAAAAAGGTACAGTGACATTAACATACCATCAATAAACATAGAAAGAGATTTAATTAAAAAATTAATTTCAATGCATTGAAGTGGGAGGTTAACACTTTGCGAGGTTTAATAAGGAGACCATATACTTCTGAATATTGTTGAAAATAATTGAGAAGCTTAGAGAGTAAATAACCACCATTTGATGCAGCAAGTACATTTGGTATTCAAAAGGGTTTGGGTTTATTCCTGCATTGATGGAATTGAAAAACAGGGAATACTGAATTGGCTAGGACTCTTTTTGAGGAAAGAAACCCTCATGGGTGACCTAATAGAATTTTTAAGGGTCATAGATCTAATGATATTTCCATTTGTGAGTAAAACAGGAAATGAGGTCCTAAATAGAAGATTATAATTAGGAGTCTGGTGTAGATTTGGATGATAATTCTTCACCCAAAGATTGGAAAGGGATATTTGCTGTCAGGTGAAGTAGTTGAGGGAATTGGTTAGGTGTGTTTAAGAAGACTAAATAAGTACATGAGGCAGGAAGGATATACTGATGTGAACTGAAAGGTGTTTTGATTTAACAGCATTCATATCTTCAGAGTGTTCCAAAGTTCTTTACAGCAATTGTCTGTATTATTTGGATGGAGTAGTCAATCTGTGCACAGCAAGATCATGCAGAGAACAAGGAAATATGTAACCACATAATTCACAATATTCAGAAACACAGAAAACCTACAGCACAATACAGGCCCTTTGGTCCACAAAGATGTGCTGAATATGTTGTTACCTCAGAAATTACCTAGGGTTACCCCTAGCCCTCTATTTTTCTAAGCTCCATGTACCTATCCAGGAGCCTCTTAAAAGACCCTATTGTATCCGCCTCCACCACCATCGCCGGCAGCCCATTCCACACACTCACCACTCTCTGCGTTTTTAAAAAAAAAACTTACCCCGACATCTCCTCTGTACCTACTTCCAAGCACCTTAAAACTGTGCCCTCTCGTGCTAGCCGTTTCAGCCCTAGGGAAAAAAAAAGCCTCTGACTATCTACACAATCAATGCCTCTCGTCATCTTATACACCTCTATCAGGTCACCTCTCATCCTCTGTCGCTCCAAGGAGAAAAGGCTGAATTCACTCAACCTATTCTCATAAGGCATGCTCCCCAATCCAGGCAACATCCTTGTAAGTCTCCTCTGCACCCTTTCTATGGCTTCCACATCCTTCCTGTAGTGAGGCGACCAGAATTGAGCACAGTACTCCAAGTGGGGTCTGACCAGGGTCCTATATAGCTGCAATATTACCTCTCGGCTCTTAAACTCAATCCCATGATTGATGAAGGCGAATGCACTGTATGGCGACTTAACCACAGAGTCAACCTGCGCAACAGGTCTCTCTCATTTATTAGGGATGTTAGTTGAGGGCTAAATCTAAGCCAGGATATGGACAATTGGAGCTTTGCTTTGTATTTAATTCAAGGGATTACCATAGATAGTGCAACAGTTCCTCGATCCTGTACTGGTGTACCACCATTAGTTTTAGGCTAGGCTTGGACAAAAATATTTTGCCTGAGAGGTAATGATTGCAACAGTGAGCCAGCATTGATTATCCAGTTGAGGACAACTCTGTTCTTTTTATCAAACCAGCTGTCTTTCCATTCAGCTGCAAAGGTTTGTCTCAGTGTCAAGTTGACAGATGAGCAATGGCAGAATTTGTTGGCTGTGATCTCTAAATTAATCTGATCATCTTAATCTTTCTCGTCATCGTCTCACCCTTTTAACAGTCCTGTACCTTAATGGGATTTACTTGGTAAATAGTTTTTTTTTGGCATTACACACATCTATGTGTTGTTCTTACTGCCTGTTATGTTGTTGGCGTTTAGGGCAGCAATGAAGGTCCTCCATCTCCAGCCGTGTTCAGGGCTCCCTTCATCGGGTCAGTCGCTTCCTCTCGGTTTTCACTAATGTCAGTCATGCCCTGACTCCAGCCAACATAGCTCTCCAGGTCATTGAGGCATGTAAGCCTCCAAACCCTATGACAAGGCTGTGGTCCTCTAGGAGGACATCTATGTGTTGATGGTATGAATACTGATTTCTCTTTTCAGTGAAAAAAAAACACCCTCCCCCTCCCTCCTTCTTGGCCTCTTACCTCTCCTCATCCGCCTATCACCTCCCCCTGGTGCCCCTCCTTCCACCCTTTCTCCTGTGGTCCACTCTCCTGTCCAATCAGGTTCCTTCTCCAGTCCTTTACCTTTTCCATACATCTGGCTTCACCAATCACCTTCCAGCTATCTTCCTTCCCCTCCCCTCAACTTTTTATTTTGGCATCTTCCCTCTTCCTTTCCAGTCCTGAAGAAGGGTGTCAGCCTGAAATGTCGACTATTTCTTCATCTCCATGGATGCTGCTTGACCTGCTAAGTTCCTCCAACATTTTGTATATGTTTCTTTGGATTTCAGGCATCTGCATAATTTATTAATTTAGCTTATTAAATAATAGCGCAGAATAAGCCCTTCTGCCTCTTTGAGTCATGCCGCCCAGCAATCGTCCTGGATTTAATCCTAGCCTAATCATGGGACAATTTATAATAACCAATTAACCTATCAAATGGTATGGCTTTGGACTGTGGGAGAAAACCGGAATATCCAGAGAAAGCCCACGCAGTCAAGGGGAGCATTTCTTACAGGCAGTTGTTGGAATCGAACCTGGGTTCAACTGTGAACTATAAAGTGTTGGGCCACAGACCGTTGAAGGTCTCTGCTCTAAGGAGAATTCCAGCTGCTCGTCACATTAAGTAAGCCATGTGCCGCCCCTCAGTTCTTGTGTCTGTGTTGATTTCAGCTCAGTTCACCTTGCTGGAATTAATAATCCATCCATAAATGAGTTGGCAATCTGTTGGCCCAGAGTGCTGTAGTTGGTGGAGTGAAGGTACTTGCATAGCACAATTGAGTAGGGAGTGCCAGGATTTTGAATGGTTACCGGTATATTTTCAAGTGGATGTGATTTGGCAACTTGCAGATGGTGGTCTGTTGGCCACCTTCTGTTCTGGCAGTAAGGTTTCAAAGGTACTATTATAGAAATTTTGAGTTGGTACGTTTCATCTTGCTGCTTGTGGAAGCTGTTTGATTGATTGGTTTGTGGCACGCAGGGCTGATTGAAATTCACTTCCTTCTATGGTGAAGAACACATGGGTGTAACTAAGATTGCAGCCTGAGTGAAGTACTCAACAATTAGTTAATTAGGCGTGTTTCTTCCCTTAGCCATTCAAATAAATAATGTTCTTCCCATCTGTATAGTTCAACTTCTTTATTTCTTAGCAATGTTGCTACTTTATTTTCTTTTCATTCTTGGTGCACTTAATGGGATGAGAAGCTGGAATTCTCCTTAGAGCAGAGACCTTTAACAGGAAGTTCAGCAGAGGTCCTCAAGGTTATGAGAGTCCATAACAAAGTAAGGAGAAACCGTTTCCAAAGGTTGCAGGCTTCAGGCAGGTTTAAGACAATCAGCAAAAGAGACCAATTGGCTGAGAAGTGGTGGAACAGGAACAAACCTTAGAAGAATGAAAGGTGACCTCACTTGAGGTGTGCAAGAGAGCACAGTAGGATTCGTTCCTCTCTCTCCAGTTGGAGACTCTAGGATGAGGGGCATAATCAAAGGATAAGGATTCAACTAGCTGGGATTGAGATTAGAAATTCCTTTGTACAGGCTGCACATCTGTATCTCCAGAGGGTTGTGGGTATACAAGGCATATACAAAGCTGAGAGGAATAGGTTTCTTGATATTAATCCCATGAGGGGTAATGGAGGTTGGGTATGAAGGTGAATAAGTATGAAGATCAGCCATGATTATTAAATAGTGGAACAGACCAGAGTGGCTGTATAGGTATTTCTTGGGCTGTATCTGAGTATTTCAGGAGGATGGCACACAGCTAGTAGAACTGCTGCCTCGCATTTTCAGCACGAAGATTCAATTCTCACCTCTGGCGCTGTCCAGTGCGGAGTTTGCCCATTCTCCTTGCGACTATGAGTTTCTCCCGGGCGCTCCAGTTTCTCGCCACATCCCGAAGAAGTGCGGGTTTGTAGGTTAGGTAGTACCTGTAAATTGCCCCTGGTGTATGAGTAAGTAGAAGAATCTGAGGGAGGAGGGAGATTGATGGGCATGTGGAGAAGAATTTAAAAAATGGGATCTATATACAGATGAATGCTTGATGGTTAGTGTGCACTTGGTGGTTTGAAGGATGTTTCTGTGCTGTGTTCTTGGAAAATGCAGGGAATAAGGGGTAACTTTATTTTGAGGACTTGGTTGACTGCCTTTTGCATTGTACTGCCCTTTCGTAATTGTGTTCTAGCTTGATCTTCTTGCATCTTACATTGTACACGGCTGCTGTACTCTAGTTATATTGGAGGCTACAAATAATGCTCCAACCCCCATCTGCAGGGATTTGTTCTTGGCAAGTAACCTTGAGAATCAATGTCCATTTTTCTCACCCCTTTTGATATAACAAGTGGTGCTTACAGTTGGATGGACCACCCCCCAAACTCTTTCTGCACTTAGCTTCCACATTGCACTGGAGTTGTATGTTAATAGAGGTTATGCATGGTAGCTTCTTGCAGAACACAATCAGCCTCTTAGTCTGGGTCAGATTGGGCTCACAATTCTGGATTTGCCTCTCAACTTGTTGCAGTGTAGTTACAAACTCACAGGCGATCAGAAATGGGACAGTGTCACTACAATGCTACTTCCTGTCAACGTCAAACCACAGCTGTATTTAAGTAATTTATTTTGATTTTCCAGGGGAATTCTTGCCCCTTTAATGTCTGTAAAATCCTCATGCTTCTTTCCCAGGAAGTTAAAAATATCCATTGTAATTCTTCAGACTGCTTCTTAATAGCATGAGCATTCCCAGAATGATGGAATTCTATGATAATAATCAAATTACATGAAGTCACCGAAAATGAACAGAATTTTCACATCATATAGTGTTTGTGAGCCTTGGTGTTTCTATTTACTGCAGTCTGGACACTCACCCAGTGGTAATCCACACCATAGACATCCATGGTCCAACAGTTCCTATGAGGTTCTACTAAATATTCGAAGTCATTTGCTCTGAGATTTGTAAACATTTCTATATTTTTATACATTTTAAAGCTGTATGTATTTGGAATAGATAAACATGAAACTAAGTTAATCTCACTAACTGGAAGATAACTTCTAACCGGGAATGTGTGAGAGTATGATGGCTGAATCTACAACACACAACAAATATCTTGAAATACAAAATATATTTTTATGCCAGAGCTACAGCACTGAGTGAAAACAAAATGAAGGGTTACAAAGCCGTTCCGATGTTGTCATAGAAACCAAAGCAATTCCATTCAGCCTGTCATGCCTGTGCTATCCTTTGCTTTTTATCCCGATAAAGCGGCAATGCATTTTCCATCTTTCCAACAATTCCCGTCTGAAAAGTAGTGTGGTATTTGCTTCCCCCTCACTTTCAGAACGGTGTTTTCAATTAGAAAAGGCAATTTGTTGTTTTGCTGATTATATTTATTCCCCAAATCCTATCGGACGGACAGGGTGTGGGTAGTCTTGATGGATTTGCATCAATTTCAGGTTTCTGAAGTTGGTTTGATGACAGCCATTTTGTAATCTCACTCGCTGTGGCTACTGTGGAGTATTATCAGAAAAAATGTTTTCTTGTCTATAATTCATACCATGTTAAGTAATTGATACCTGTTGTGCAGTTGATAGAGATATTTCACATGAACGCCTCATTATGTTCATTGTACATTTTTTGTACAGTTGTTTCAGCAGGAGGTTAATCTGGTCATAGATTGTAGGATTCTTCAGTATTCTCAGGGGAGATGCAGGACTGAAGTTTGCATTTTGAGAAGGATGAGGTTAGTGATGTAGTTCTGTGACTTGACACCTAGCCAAGAGCTGCTCTCAGGGGAGGTTTGGTCCCACAGCTATTGACCTCAATTTCAGTGGGCAACGAATGACAGCCTTTCAGATTGTGCTTTCCCATGACATGATCCCTCCCACTTGCATCCCTACCAGTGGCAAAATTTTCTTTATGTGAAAGTCACTGAAATAATATGTGTTCTTATCATGAAATTATTTCTGTGGATTCGTTTCATCTTCAACAATCCTTTATATAGATAAAGCAGTCAAATATTGAGCTGAAAACAAAAGATAGTTTTGTTTCCAAATTATTGGAATCAACACACTTGGGAAAACTTGAACAGGACAGTCATAGGCTGATGCAGTATTAGTTGGACAGAAACTTGACGTCTCATGCCACTAGGTTCAGGGACAGCTACTTTCCTACAACCAATCAGGTTAATGAGCTGACCTGCACAACGCTAACACTTCCTCAGCAACAGAACATTGTGTTTCTTGCACTACCATGGACTTGCTTCTCATGGTGTTTTTTTTTGCACAGTCGTTTACTTCATTTTGTATAGAATACAAGTACATAATTTATATCCTAAGTTTTGTTTGAATCTCTGTGTCTGTGATACTGCTGCAAGCAAGTTTTCCACTGTTCTGGTACCTCACCATACTGTGCACATAAAAAAATCTAGTTGACCAAACTCATTTTATACTCTTCACGTTCCTATTAATTATACCCAACTTGAGGCTTCATTGCTGATTTACAGTGGCCATTTCACTTGTGAACTAGCACATATAGTGGATGCTGGTTAATTGGGACCAGTACATTTTGACCCAATTAAGTGGCTGCCCCAATTCGAAGTTTCATGGAAATAGTTAAAAAGATATATAAAAAAAAAACAACTACTGCTTAGCTGAGTACCAAGTTAGATATTTCAATCAAACACAGAATGATTTAGAACATTACCAATATTACTGGTGGTTTTCTGTTACATCCAACGATGTTTACGGGAAAGAGGAATAGCCATTGCACTGGGACTAGGCTGTTCCACTCTCTCAACCTCGGAAACCCGGGTCCAGTGGTATGAGTAGACGTCACAATTGGGGTCTTCCTTTGTTGCAGTGGATAACCTCGAGTTCCGTGTCTCATCATGCCCTTTGCTGTCTATGGAACGTTGCAGAGCCCCCTTCCTGCTCATTCGATCTCACTGTAGATCTCATCCACTCAGTCCGCTGGAACTGACTTCCCACGCTCAGCCAGGTATGTTCCTATTTCAGCAGGGTACGAGGCCTACTGATTACCCTCAACTGGTTTAGCCTGCCTTTCAAAGCGGTGTGCCGGGCTGTGGCCACTGTCACATGCAAAGATCTGCTTCCAGTCACAGGTGAGAGCTGAGCGTTGGGTGGGGACCAAAGGTGTCAATCATCTTGAATGTTGATATCTTCAAATTTTTCATAGTTGTTGTTGAGTGGTGAAATCATTTCATTTTAACTCCCAGTTGTTTCTGGCATTTCCAAGCCTGAACGCTTGAAACTGCAGTGAACTAAATAGTTCTGAATTGCCTTACTAATTTTTTTTGGCAACTATCAGTGACAAAAATCACTATTTTTTGAGCAAAAACACATGCAACTGATGCTATTTAAAAGCTGTTCATCCTAAGCACTGTGCGTTTAACTGCCACACAAGCACACATGATTGACGTTTGTTAGAACCTGTTCACAATAGTCTCTAGAATTTTGTATGTTGCTCTGTATTTCCAGAAGCACTTCCTGCGGAGGTGAATGCCCATGATGGAATTGGCTGAGCTTGCAACTTTCTGCAGCTTTTTCCGATCCTGTGTAGTGTTCCGTCCACGTCAGATGGTGATCCAACCAGTACATATGTAGGAATTTGCTGGAGTTTTTGCAGATATGCCAAGTCTCCTCAAACTCCTAAAATATAGCAGCTGTTGTGCCTTCTTTGTAATTGCATATGTTGGGCCCCACCATAGATCTTCAGCGATGTTGACACTCAGGAACTTGAAACTACTCACCCTTTCCACTGCTGATTCCTTTTTGAGGACTGATGTGTGTTTCATCGACTTTCCCTTCCTAAAGTCCACAATCAATTCCTTGGTCTTTCTGGCATTGAATGCAGGGTGCACTCGACCTTCTGACTGATCTCGCTCTTGTATGCCCCCTGATAGTCTGAAATTCAGCCAATAGTTGTGTCATTGACAAATTTAGAGATGGCATTTGAGCTGTGCCTAACTGCACAGTTGTGGGTGTAGAGTAGAGCAGTGAGCTAAGCACGCATCCTTGAGGTGTGCCAGTGTTGATAGTCAGCGAGGTGGAGATATTATTTCTGATCTGCACTGACTGATCTCCCAATGACGAAGCCAAGGATCCAGTTGCAGAAGAAGATACAGGAAATGAAGGTGTATTCTATATCATCCCAACAAGTCACTCTTTGGTAGATGGATTCTCCTAATATGGTAAGTGAATCAAGTGTTATCAAAATCACATGTAGTCTCGCACTCTTGGGCTATTTTCCCGTAAGCAAAGTTGGTGAGCTGTACTGCCAAGAGATCTTAAAAAAAGATATAAACAAAATCGTCCAAAGTCTTATGCATCATGAAGGAGCATGGTAGCTAATTGGGGCCAAGTAAAGTCACACAAACAGCAAGGCGATGACTCCAGATAAGCAGTTTCTTGCAACGCTAATTGAGGGATAAATATCGCTTAGAAAATCAGGAAGAACTTCCTTGTTGTTTTTGAAAGTGAGCCTATGAGATCTTTTATGTCCACCTGAGAGATCAGATGGATCATCTGGTTCAGCACCTCTGAGAACTTTACACTGAGAGCAGCTACAGTAGATCTTCAGGCCCCTGTGACACACCAGCTTAAAATCTTGCAACGGCTGATAGCAGATGAAAAATCCAAGTTCCAATTTGCCAAATTTAAATCAATTATTTCAACCAGGAGTTTTGGGAACCTCTTCCAAGAAGTACATTTTTCATAACCTGAAGGAAGTGCATTGTATTCCCTCAAACAAGTGGACCATCTTTTAAAATCCAAATATTTGCAGTGTACCAAGACACGCAACCTGGTCTTTTTATATGGCTATGCATGGTGCACCTATGATTACACAATCTCTGATTTACTGTATCATCTACACAATTGCATGTCTGTGAAAGCAAGGGCAAACAAGTTCACTGCAGCAGCATTTAATATGGTGATTATTTATCTTCAATTGTAATCATTAGAAGGACTAAAACTTAAATTTGCTCAACAGCTATCTATTTGCAAAGTAAATGTATAAAGATCAGCACTGTTCTGAACATAATTGCAAGGTTTACTTTTTCAAACTGAGGTTATGACACCATTTTCCAACCCTTAATGCCTCATCCTCACTATGGATGTCCACTCTTTATACATCTCTAATCACTCATGAAGAATAACCATATAACCATATAACAATCACAGCATGGAAACAGGCCATCTTGGCCCTCCTAGTCCGTGCCGAACTCTTAATCTCACCTAGTCCCACCTACCTGCACTCAGCCCATAACCCCCCACTCCTTTCCTGTCCATATACCTATCCAATTTTACCTTAAATGACACAACTGAACTGGCCTCTACTACTTCTACAGGAAGCTCATTCCACACAGCTATCACTCTTTGAGTAAAGAAATACCCCCTCGTGTTTCCCTTAAACTTCTGCCCCCTAACTCTTAAATCATGTCCTCTCGTTTGAATCTCCCCTACTCTCAATGGAAACAGCCTATTCACGTCAACTCTATCTATCCCTCTCAAAATTTTAAATACCTCGATCAAATCCCCCCTCAACCTTCTACGCTCCAATGAATAGAGACCTAACTTGTTCAACCTTTCTCTGTAACTTAAGTGCTGAAACCAGGTAACATCTTAGTAAATCGTCTCTGCACTCTCTAATTTATTGATACCTTTCCTATAATTCGGTGACCAGAACTGCACACAATATTCCAAATTTGGCCTTGCCAATGCCTTGTACAATTTTAACATTACATCCCAACTTCTGTACTCAATGCTTTGATTTATAAAGGCCAGCGTTCCAAAAGCCTTCTTCACCACCCTATCTACATGAGACTCCACCTTCACTGTTATTCCTAGATCTCTCTGTTCCACTGCATTCCTCAATGCCCTACCATTTACCCTGTATGTTCTATTTGGATTATTCCTGCCAATATGTAGAACCTCACACTTCTCAGCATTAAACTCCATCTGCCAACGTTCAGCCCATTCTTCTAACCGGCATAAATCTCCCTGCAAGCTTTGAAAACCCACCTCATTATCCACAACACCTCCTACCTTAGTATCATCGGCATACTTACTAATCCAATTTACCACCCCATCATCCAGATCATTTATGTATATTACAAACAACATTGGGCCCAAAACAGATCGCTGAGGCACTCCGCTAGTCACCGGCCTCCATCCCGATAAACAATTATCCACCACTACTCTCTGGCATCTCCCATCTAGCCACGGTTGAATCCATTTTATTACTCCAGCATTAATACCTAATGACTGAACCTTCTTAACTAACCTTCCATGTGGAAATTTGTCAAAGGCTTTGCTGAAGTCCATATAGACTACATCCACTGCCTTACCGTCGTCAACATTCCTCATAACTTCTTCAAAAAATTCAATAAGGTTTGTCAAACATGACCTTCCACGCACAAATCCATGCTGGCTACTCCTAATCAGATCCTGTCTATCCAGATAATTATTAATACTATCTCTAAGAATACTTTCCATTAATTTACCCACCACTGATGTCAAACTGACAGGTCTATAATTGCTAGGCTTACTTCTAGAACCCTTTTTAAACAATGGAACCACATGAGCAATACGTCAATCCTCCGGCACAATCCCCGTTTCTAATGACATCTTAAAGATCTCCGTCAGAACTCCTGCTATTTCTACACAAACTTCCCTCAAGGTCCTAGGGAATATCCTGTTAGGACCCGGCGATATATCCACTTTTAAATTTCTTAAAAGTGCCAGTACTTCCACCTCTTTAATTGTCATAGGTTCCATAACTTCCTTACTTGTTTCCCACACCTTACACAATTCAATATCCTTCTCCTTAGTGAATACCGAAGAGAAGAAATTGTTCAAAATCTCTCCCATCTCCCTCGGCTCCACACATAGCTGACCACTCTGATTCTCTAAGGGGCCAATTTTATCCCTCACTATCCTCTTGCTTTTAATATAACTGTAGAAACCTTTTGGATTTACTTTAAGAGCCCTTATTTCTTTCTTCAACAAAGGTCCAATTAGTTTCCCAACACCAACACTATCATTTGCTTGGCTGAACTTGATCTTACCCTGAACAACTTTAACTTCTCTCACTTTTGACTAATCAAAGGTGTAGCCATGGGCTCAGTTATGCCTGACTTTTTCTTGGCTGCATAGAACAGCCCTTGTTCCAAATCATCTCCAGTGCCATCCTCAATTCCTCCTCCATTTACAGGAGTGTACTTAATAAAATGGCTACAAGAGTGGAACCCAGTGTGGTCTTCTGCAGTAGCCCAAGATCAACATGCCGCACTTTCAGAGATGCTCTTCTGCACACCGCAGCTGTAACATGTAGTTATTTGAGTTACTGTCATCTTCCTGTCTGCTTGAACCAGTCTGGCCTATCTCTTCTGACCTTTCCCATTAACAAGGCTTTTCACCCACAGAATGGCTGCTCACTAGACTTTTTTTTGCCTTTTTTTAAAAACAAAAAAAAAACAACATTCTCTGTAAACTCTAGAGAATATTGTTTATGAAAATGCCAAGAGATCAGAAGTTTCTGAGATACTCAAACCACCCCATCTGGCACCAACAATTATTCTATGATCAAAGCAATTTAGATCACATTTCTGCCCATTCTGATGTTTGTCCTGAATAACAATTGAACTTCTTGACCCTGTCTGTATGCTTTTATGAATTGAGTTGCTGCCACATGATTGACTAATTACTTATTTGCATTAATGAGGTGTACAGGCATACCTAATAAAGTGGCCACTGAATGTAAATATATTTCTTATTGCAGTAGTGTTATGCATTGCATGTACTACTGTTGTAAAACAAAAGATTTCATGACATATGTACATGAGAATAAACCTGATTCTGAAGTATTCAAGTTAAAAGAAAAGATTAATTACAAGTCAATAATATTATTAAAGCAATAAAAATGCTGGAAATCTTGAGAAACTCACGCAAAATGCTGGAGAAACACAGGAAGTGAGGAAGTATGGATGGGGGGGGGGTGGGGCGGGTGAACACTTGACATTTTGGGCCCAATGATCAGCCTAAAACATCGACTGTTTACTCTTTTTCATAGATACCGTCTAACCTTCTGAGTTCCTGCAGCATTATGTGTGAGTTTCTCAATAAAATAAATCACTACCCAATATAGATTGGGAGATCGCTGCACTGAGCACCTACACTTCATTCGCCAGAAAAAGTGTGATCTCCCAGTAGCCACCCATTTCAATTCTACTTCCCGTTCTAACATGTCAGTCCATAGCCTTCTCATATTCCATCTGGGTAGCCTCCAACCTGATGGCATGAACATTGATCTCTCAAACTTCCGATAATTGCCCCCCCTTCACGATTCTCTATTATCATTTCCCTTTCACCTTATCTCCTTACCTGTCCATCACCTCCCTGTGATGCTTCTCCCCTTTCCCTATCTTCCAGGGCCTTCTGTCCTCTCCTATCATATTCCCCCTTCTCCAGCCCTTTATCTCTTTTGCCAACCAACTTCCCAGCTCTTTAATTCACCCCTCCCCCTCTCTGTTTCACCTATCACCTTGTACTTCTTCCTCCCCCCTCCCCAGTCCTGATGAAGGTTCTCTGCCCAAAATGTTGACTGTTGACTCTTTTCCATAGATGCTGCCTGGCCTGCTGAGTTCCTCCAGCACTGTGTGTGGTGAATCTATGGAACTTGTTGCCACGGGCAGCAGTGGAGGCTAAGTAATTGGGTGTATTTAAGGCAGAGATTGATAGGTATCTGAGTAGTCAGGGCATCAAAGGTTATGGTGAGAAGGCAGGAGAATGGGACTAAAGGGGATATTGGATCAGCTCATGATGAAATGGCAGAGCAGACTCGATGGGCCGAATGGCCGACTTCTGCTCCTTTGTCTTATGGTGTGTTGTTTGGATTTCCAGCATCTGCAGGTTTTCTCATCTTTGCGAAATCACTTCCCCATTCTGCAGGCAAAAAAATCCTATTTTATTGATCCCATCCCAACTTCTGGGCACAAAAGCAGAGTGGCAGATTCCCAGAATAAAGCTAGGGAGCAGAAAGGAAGAGGCTGCAAGGGATGGGGAGGGCATGGGGTGGTCTTGCTGGTTTTTTTATTGTCACATACTAAGATACTGTGAAAAGTAATCGTTTGAGTACCATCCAGCCAGATCATCGCATAAGCACATCAAAGTAGGAAAAAGAAAACAATGCAGATCATGGTGTTGCAGTTACAGAGAAAGTGCAGTGCAGGTAGACAAATAAAGTGCAAGGGCCATGAGAAGTAGACTGGGAGATCAAGAGTGCAAGAGCAT
This sequence comes from Hypanus sabinus, assembly GCF_030144855.1. Lineage (NCBI taxonomy): Eukaryota > Metazoa > Chordata > Chondrichthyes > Myliobatiformes > Dasyatidae > Hypanus > Hypanus sabinus. Next base: position 38,972,405 of record NC_082739.1, read on the forward strand.
ATAGGAGCATGATTAGGCCATTCAGCCCATCAAGTTTGTTCCACTATTTCATCACGGCTGACTTGTTATCCCCCTCATCCCCATTCTCCTGCCTTCTCCTCATAACCTTTGATGCCTTGATTAATCAAGAACTTATTAACCTCTGTCTTAAATATATTCAATGGCTTGGTCTCCACAGTGACCAAGAATTTCACAGATTCATGACCCTCTGGCTAAAAAAAAATCCTCCTCATCTGTTCTATAGGGATATCCTATTCTGTTGCTGTACCCTCTGATTCTAGACTCACCCACTATAGGAAATACCCTCTTCACATCCATACTGTCAGGGCACTGGAGCAGGGATCCAATCGCAGACCCAGTACTGTGCACACAGCGATATTAATTGAGTAACAAATCCCGAGGGGCAAACAAAGTTCACATCAAAGTTCAGGCAGAGATGAAAACATCCAGAGAAATCCAAAAACCAGAATCAGGAGAACTAACTGGCACAATCTGGCAATAAACAGGTGAAAACACAGGACTAAACTACACTGAGCAATAAACAGGCAGATGATAGGTGGAGCACAATGAGACACAGGTGGCAGCGATACAGGTAATGATGAGAAGCAGATGAGAGACGGAGTACTCGGTGATACAGGGGCCGAGTAAGGGTGGGGACAGGACCACATGGGGCATGAAAACAAACAAGAGCACATGGCAATACAAAACCACAGAATGATGGCTGGGGGAGGCACACAAAAAGACAGAATTTAGCTGGAGGTACTGACACCACTCAATCTCAGCATTTCAATCTTTGTTAGGTTTCAATGAGATCCCTCCCACATTCTTCTAAACTCCAGTGAGTGCAGGCCCAGAGTCATCAAACGCCCCTCATACGTTAACCCTTTCATTCCTGGAATCATTCTTGTGAACTTCCTTTGGACCTTTTCCAATGCCAACACATTTTTTTTCTTAGATAAGTGGCCCAAAGCTTCTCACAAAACTCCAAATGTGGTCTGAGCCATGCCCTATAAAACCTCAGCTTAACATTCTTGCTCTTATATTCTAGTCCTCTCAAAATGAATGCTAACATTGCATTTCCCATCCTTACCACTGACTGGAAGTTAACCTTTAGGGAATCCTGCATAAGGACACCCAAGTCCCTTTGCCACTCAGAGTTTTGAATTTTCTTCACATTTAGAATGTATTCCTTCTACCCAAGTGTATGATCATACATGCCTACACTATAATCCGTATGTCAAATCTTTGGCCATTCCCCCAATCTGTCTAAGTCTCCCTGGTTCCTGAACACTACCTTTACCTCTACCTACCTTCGTATCATCCGCAAACTTGGCCACAAAGCTATCAATAACGTCATCTGAATTGTTGACACATGTGAAAATGAGCAGCCCCAATACCAACCCTTGAAGAGCATCACTAAGTTATCAGAATTCCCCTCTACTCCCACTCTTTGTCACCTTCCAGTCAGCCAATCTTCTATCCATGCTAGTATCTTTCCTGTAATACCATAGGCTCTTATCTTGTTAAGCAGCCTCATGCGTAGCACCTTGTCAAAGGCCTTCTGTAAATGCAAGTGAACAACATCCATTGACCGTCCTTTGTCTATCATGCTTGTTATTTCTTCAAAGAATTCCAACAGATTTGTCAGACAAGATTTCCCCTTAAGGAAAACATGTTGACTTTGGCCTATTTTATCATGTGCCTCCAAGTACCCTGAAATGTCATCCTTAATAATGGACTTCAACATCTCCCAACCACAGTGGTGCCATGGTACTGAAGCAGTTAGAGTTTGGAGTTCAGTTTTAATGTCATCTATACGTCCTCTCCATGGAATGCATGGATTTTCTCCAGATGTTTCAGTTTCCTCCCGCAGTCTAAAGATGTACTGGTCAGTAGTTTAATTGGTTAAGTTGTCCTGTTATTAAGCTAGGGTTAATTCAAGGTTGCTTGGTGGCACAGCTGAAGGATCAGAAGGCCTATTCTGCCCTGTATCTCAATAAATAAATAATCAAACCAGTGAAGTCAGGCCAACTGGCCGATAATTTCCCTTCTTCTGCCTGCCTCCCTTCTAAAAGACAGGGGTGACGTCTGCAATTTTCCAGTCTTCTGGAACCATTCCAGAATCAAGTGATTTTTGAACAATCATTACTAATGCCTCCACAATCTCTTTGGCTACCTCCTTCAGAACCCTGAAATGTAGTCCTTCTGGTCCAGGTGACTTAGCTACCTTCAGACCTTTCATCTTCCCAAGCACCATCTCCTTAGTAATAGCAGCTGCACTCACTTCTGCCCCCCGATACTTTCAAATGTCTGGCAGAGACAAAATAAATACAACAGAATTTATGAACAAATATACATAAAAAAAGCTGATAAACAACCAATTATGCAAATAGTGTTGAGGTGAGTGCAGTTATCCATGTTTATTCAGGAGACTGTTGATTCCAATGTCATAACTGTTCCTGAACCTGGCTATATGGAATCTGAGGCTCCTGTATCTCTTGCCCGATGGTAGTAGTGAGAAGAGAGCATGATAACAGCAGGATAGATGTTGTCATTGAGTCTGATAGTGTGTGCTCCCAAGTTTTTGAATCTTCTTCCCGAAGAAAGAGGGGAGAAGAGAGAATGACCAGGGTGGAGAGGTCCATTAGGACAAGGTTGTGGGTGGGGAGGGGGAATGAGGTAGTGGGGAGAAAGGGGAAAGTTGTAGCAAAACTGGACCCCACCAGTAGAACCCAGCATTGGAAGGGAGTGACCACTCATCAGTCTGGACCCTCCTTCCATACTGAAGTCTGAACTGCAGTTGTTCCCCTGTGGATGTGCCAACCATAGCCAGGCTTCAAAACTAAATAGAACAAAGTACTGTGTAATTTGGAAATCAACCTGGGTTCAACTCGGTTAGCATTTAACAAAGAAGACTAGATGCAGGGTTTTGTTTTAAAACATCAACATCTCCTTTCCTCCCACAGATGATGCTCGAATCATTCAGTTCTACCAGCAGATTGTTTGTTCCTTCAGATTTTAGCACTTGTTGCCTCTTGTGTCTCTCTAACTTAAATATTTCTCTGCATGAATGTGTCCTACACATTTTTTTTTGTTTCACTCCTTATTGTTTCCCTGTCAAGGGTAAAATGGCAATAAAGCTCTCCTTGTTCATCCATTCGCCGTCCAGCATGTCCTTATAGAGTGATTTGGTGAGAGGCAGTGGTGTTAATATTTAGTTTGGACTCCCTCCACTTTTATGAAGTTATTTCATGCCCTTTTATGGAGGGCACTGAAACAATGTAGAAAGATTTAAAAAAAAATTGAAAATCAACCAAAAACTACAGATACTAGAAACAGGAAATAAAAACAGAAAATACTGGAAACATTCCACACGTCAGAGTGTGTGGTTCCCACATCAGAATTAGGTTTAATATCACTGGCACATGTCATGACATTTGTTGTTTTGCAGCAGCAACACCTTGAAATTCATAATATTAACAACTATAAATTACAAGAAGAAGTATATATAAAAACTAAAACACACACAAAATTTTGGAGGAACTCAGCAGGTCAAGCAGCATCCATGGAAATGAATAAGCAGTCTATGTTTCATGCCAAGACCTTTCTTCAGGGCTGGAAAGGAAGGGGGAAGATGCCAGAATAAAAAAGGTTGGGGGGGGGGGGGGAAGGAAGACAGCTAGAAGATAACAGGTGAAGCCAGGTGGGTAAGAAAGATAAAGGGCTGGAGAAGAAGGAATCTGATAGGAGAGGAGAGTGGACATAGAGGAAAGGGAAGGAGGGAGGACCCAAGGGGAGGTGATAGGCAGGTGAGAGGAAGTGAGAGTTCACAGTGGGGAATAGAAGAAGACAGGAAGGAGAGGGAAATTCTTTTTTACTGGAAGGAGAAGTTGATATTCATACCATTATGTTGGAGGCTACTCAGATGGAATATAAAGTGTTGCTCTTCCACCCCAAGGGTGGTCTCATCTGGGCACAAAAGGATCAACATGTCAGAACAGGAATAGGAATTGGAATTAAAATGTTTGGCCACCAGGATGTTCCACTTTCGGTAGATGGAGCGAAGGTGCTCGATGAAGCGGTCCCCAATGACGTGCCTCACCAATGTCGAGGAGGCCGCATCAGGAGCACCGGACACAACAGGCGACCCCAGCAGATTTGCAGGTGAAGTGCTGCCTCACCTGGAAGGACTGTTTGGAGCCCTGAATGGTGAAGGAGGAGGTGAATGGGCAGGTGTAGCATTTTGGCTGCTTGCAGGGGTAAGTACCGGGAGGGAGATTGTTGGGGAGGGATGAATGGACAAGGGAATCACAGAGGGAGCAATCCCCGCAGAAAGCGGATGAGTGAGCGGGGGAGGTAAAGATATGTTTGATGGTAGGATCCATTTGGAGATGGCAGACATTGTGGAGGATGATGAGTTGGATGCGGAGGCTCGTGGTGGTAGGTAAGGACAAGAAGAATTCTGTCACTGTTAAGGTGGTGGGAAGATGGGGTGAGCACAGATGTCCAGGAAATAAAGGGGAGTGAGGACGGCATCAATGATGGAGGAAGGGGAGCCCCACTCTTTGAATGAGGAGGACATCTCTGATGTCCTGGAATGGAAAGCTTCATCCTGGGAAATAGAGGATAATGCTTCAAGTAATGCTTTGCATTCAGAGCATCAGGGAAGTGCATTGATCTGTATGGTGTTTGTACATGATCCCTCTGTTACAGCTCCAGTTTTCTCCCTCCAGACATGCTGGTAGGTTATCATAAACCCAAGAGATTCTGTGGATAATGTAGGTGCAGACTGACTCACACAGAATGTTGGAGGAACTCAGGAGAGGCAGCATCTATGGAAAGGAATGAAGTGTTGGTGTTTTGGACCAAGACCCTTCATTTGGAAAGGAAGGGAGAAGAAGCCAGAATAAGAAGGTGGCAGAGGGGGAAGGAGTACAAGCTGGAAGGTGATAGGTGAAATCTAGAGGGGGAGAGAGGATGAAGTGAGAATTGGGAGGTGATAGGTGGAAAAGGTAAAGAGCTGATGAAGAAGAAATTTGATAGGAGAGTGGACCATGGGAGAAAGGGAAGGGGGAGGGGCACCAGAGAGAGATGATAGGTAGGTGAGGAGAAGTGAAGGGGTAAAAGGAGAACCAGAAAGGGGAGTGGGAATGGAGAGAATGGGAAATGTGAAGAAGTATCAGAATTTGGAGCAATCGATGTTCATGTTGGAGGCTTCCAAGATGGAACATGAGGAGGTGTTCTTCTAATCTGAGAATGGCCTCATCGTGGTTGTAGAGGAGGCCATAGACTGACATGTCAGAATAGGAATGGGGAGTGGAACTTGATGCTGGTAGATTAATTGGTTACTGTAAATGACCCCTGGTGTAGAAAATTTGTTGGAGATTCAGAGCTGAGTTGACAAGAATCTGGGAGATAATCAATGACGGGGAATAAGATTGTTGGGATTGCCTGAGAGCCAGCATAGGCTGAAGGGACAGAATGGACTTGTTGTTAGTAGATACATTAATTGGGGTCAGTCATAAAGAAAGAGCATATGGCTGGAATGATGGGGTCTTACTATGATTAAAGACTGAGCTCTGGATGGATCCCAGCCTTTAGTGTGGGGGAAAAAAGTGACATGATAAAGGACTGCAAGACATTTTGAAGTTTGAGAGAAAGTGTCTCTAGAAATGGCCTGCTCAAGTTTGTCATAATGTACAAATCCTATATGTGGGATGCTAAGGAGAGAAATGGAATGGGTGGACCAAAACTGGAGCTTCTGACAGCCAAAATCTTGAAGTGTTTCTGCCTATCTAGTGCTGTATTTTGAACAAAATATTTCTTTATGAATCAGAATCAGGTTTATTATCACCGGCAAATTTGTTAATTTGCAGCAGCAGTTCAATGCAATACATAATACAGAAGACAAACAATATAATAATAATGACTGACCCCAATTAATGGCAGGAGATTATTATATCCTTACTGGCATCATAGCATCACCCTTTGGCGTGCCACTGCAAAATTGTAGTCTTCATAAGTGACCAAGCATTAAATTGTAGAAGTGTTCCTAAATTAGGATTGTAGTATTTATTCCTTCTTAATTTTGTGTGATCCACATCTCTTAGTCTCTGAATACAGACGTGGGAGTATCAAAAGCCAGTTGTATTCACTGAATTTGTGATTCCATTATATATTTACCAACAGCAGGGAAGTCCATTCTGTCCCGTCAGCCTATGCTGCCCCTCAGGCAATCCCAAAAATCTTATTCCCTGTCATCTATTGTCTCTCAGATGCTTGTCAACTCAGCTCTGATTCTCCAACAAACTTTTTATATCAGGGCTCATAGTGAGAAGTCAAGGTAGGTGATGGTGAGGTGGAGGTAGGTGGCATCAATAAATTAATCTTTTTTGTCCATCTTAGTGTTCAGTACAATCTATGACTCCATGATGCTGCAATGTGGATATTGATGGTGGTGGATATTGACATTTGTCTGCTTAGAGAGAGGAATAAAGGATATGTTGACAGTGTAAAATAAAATAACTCAAGGGATACGAGTGTGGAGGATAAAAAGTGAAAAGTGGAATAGGACCTGACGAAGGGTTTCTCCCTGAAACGTTGACCTTGCTTCTCCCTATAGATGCTGCCTGGCCTGCTGTGTTCCACCAGCATTTTGTGTGTGTTGTTTGAATTTCCAGCATCTGCCGATTTCCTCGTGTTTGCTCATTATATTCACTCAATGACCACTTTATTTGGTACAACGGCACACCTGCTCGTTAATGCAAATACTGAATCAGCCAATCATGTGGCAGCAACACAGTACATAAAAACATGATGCTGACGTAGTTAACAGGTTCAGATGTTAATCAGACCAAGCATCAGAATGGGGAGAAATGTGATCTAAGTGATTGTTGGTGCCAGATGGTGTGGTTTGAGTATCTCAGAAGCTGTTGTTCTCCTGGGATTTTCATGTACAGCAGTCTCTAGAGTTTATAGAGAATGGTGTGGAAAACAAAAAGAAAAGCATCCAGTGGACGGAAGTCCTTGTCAATGCCTTGTTGATGAGAGAGGTCAGAGGAGAATGGCCAGACTGGTTCAAGCTGACTGGAAGGCAACAGTAACTCAAGTAACCACACGTTACAACAGTGGTGTGCAGGAGAGCATCTCTGAACTCAAAACACATTGAACTTTGAAGTGGATGTGCTAGAGCAGCAGATGACCACAAACACACACTCAGCAGCCACTTCATTCAGTACAAGAGGTACCTCAAAGAGCGGCCACAGAGTGCACTTTTGTACACTGCGTCATGGAGGAATTCCACTGCATTCCCCTCTGACGCAAAGTTCTATCTTCTACTTGGAAAGACTACATTATAACCAACTTCATGCTTTCTGTGGTTCCATAAAATAACCACATGAATTGTGTGAACACTTTTAACCTGTGAGATGTAAGATCCATCGCAGGTATTTTTTCCAAATCTCTGATTACAAAATGATAATATTCAAATATTAAAATGCACATGCAAAATCCAGAGTCTTGAGCATGAAAATCCAGGCTGACATTCCAATATGAAACTGAGGGAATGCTGCACCGACAGAAGTCATTACAAAATATTTAGTATTAAAAAATCTCATGGTGTCATCAATAGCAAAGAAATGTGACCTGATCAGTATGTATCTCCAGATACAGTAAATGTGTCTAAAGCAGAATATCTGTTCATTATCAAGATCAAGTTCAAGTTTAATTGTCATTCAACCTCACATGATACCCAAGGACACAGACAAATGAAACAGTGTTCCTCTGGAGCTAAGGTGCAAAACATAGTACCAACAGTCATACACAGCACAAGGCACATAAAGCACATATAAGATAACAATAAGCATAATGTAACATGAAAAATATATATTAGTCTTAAAGTCACCCTTGGGCAAGCTGTAGAACCTGCTTACCCCCAACAATCAGGGTCACGTGAAGCCATGGAGCAGGTGGTAGATGGTCTTATGAGCAGCCGGTGCATATCACAAGTCCTGATTATGCGACCACTGACACCAGGCAGACAATCTCTGAAGAGTGTTGATAATAGCTGGGGTCATCTGTGTTGTGAAGACACTGCCCAGAAGAAGGCAATGGCAAACCACTTCCATAGAAACTATTTGCCACTAACAGTCATGGTCAAAGACCATGATCACCCATGTCATATGACACGGCACATAATGATGATGATAATTATAAAAATATAATATCTAGTATAGATTTGATAATATAACAGTTTTCTGTAAGCATTTGCTGCAAATTAGTCGCTGTTTTGTGATAATAATGAGAGATTCTTAAAAAGTTATGGCTTCAGTTTAATGATAACTCTCTTAGGAGATGTCAGCTTAAATTGCTGTGGGTTGTCTCTCACGGGGAACATGAACCCAGAGCCTTCTGATTCTGAGGGCAGTGTGTTCCCACAGTGTGGAAGAGATGGGATCTGCTAATTAATGCTCCCAAACAGACGTACGTGAAAGTTAAGGGGGAAAAAGAAACAAATGAGGACTCCATCCTGAGTAACTTTCCCGCATTTTCTAGTGATTGGCTGATAAAAATTGAACTGACTGCTGCAAAATTATTAACAGTGGAGAGAACATTGGAGCCTAAAAATTTTAAACCTACTTATCTACACTGTAGCTAAGCAGGTTTACTACTTATCTACATTGTAGATTAGCAGGTTTATCCCACTTCCTGCAGAGCTTGCTGTATGTAGTATCAGCAGTGTTTGTTTTATTATGGTTTGGACTTCTGTTGGTTTGATCTTTAAAGATCTGCTTATCTTCCATTGGCAGCCCTTCCTGCTATTGCAAGTTACAGTGCAGGAAAATATAGAATTAACTGAACATTGGAATTTAAAGGATACAGCTGTTTCCTAGTGATTAACTAAAAAAGCAAAGGATAAAAAGGAGACACTGGATATGTATTCTAAAGTACTTCTGTTTCTGTGTCCGAACAAAAATTTTTGAATTAATTTGATTTAAAAATATAATTTAATGTATTTTGGTCTTTATAAAGCATAATAAAATTCTATTGATTACAGCATGAAAGAATTTTGGTAGCATTGAGACTTCCCACTTGATGCAAACTTAGAATTGGGCAAAACTTTGTTTATCTGTAATGAGTGTAGTTCCTTGGATTCTGAAGGAGGGTCTCCCAGCCTGAAACAGTAATTGTTCCTTCTCTGTTCACAGATGAGTTCTGACCTGCCATGTTCTTCAGTGATTTTCTGTTTTCTTTTCAATCTTTTTATTAATACCAAAATAGTGGATATAACATAATATTGCTACACAATATACAATTATTAGGATTACATTGTTAATGGTTAACATATATAAGTATATAATACAATACAAAGGTAATAAACCAACCAAAATTGTTTGAGTACAAATATGGTATACATAGAAGAAAGGATTAACATATCCAAAAAGAAAAAATATATATACCCACCCCCCCAAAAAAAATACTAATCTAAACAATACTAACCAAAAACTAAGAAAAAGAAAACAACATGGGCTGTTTGTAACATCAAAAAAGAAAGAACCATTAGTGTCATTAACTCCGAACCTCTCTGCATATATTAAAATGAGAGAATAGGTTTGGAAAAAGGTCAATCACATCATATGGTTTTCTGTTTTTATTTTAGATTTTCATTCAGTTTAATTCCTTGATGAATTGGTTGTCTAAGGTGCTAGCCAGTGAGTCTAAAAAGAAAACAGAGCTTTGGGTTTCAAGATGGATCATTTGTCCATTGTCTGCTCTCAGGGCAATGGTAAATGTGACTGACCTCAGCAAATCTCAAGTCTTTGATCCTTTAATCTCTTTCTAGTTGCTATGTGTGCTTGTCTGAATCAGATGGTACACTGAGATACGTTGTGAAATTTGTTTTTATGTGGCAGTGGTACAGTGAAAAATAAATAAATAGTGTGTAAGCAGAATATGTGATGGTGTTTCTGGGTTCAAAGACCACCCATAACTTTGATGGTAGAAGGAAAGAAGCTGTTCTTAAAACAATGAGTGGGGTCTTCCTGTTCTTTCCCCCCCCCCCCCCACTGATTGTAATAAGAAAAGGGCATGTCCAGATGGTGAGGGTCCTTAATGATAGATCGTGCATTCTTGAGTTCTTGAAACACTGCCATTTGAAGATGGCCTTGATGTGGAGAAGGTTGTTCTGATGATGGATCTGGCTAAGTCTACAACTCCCTGCAGCTTTTTTTGGGACAGCATCTGGCTGAAATATCCCCACAACCTTCAATGCGAGGACTCTCGTATGCAGGGTGGGGTGCAATGCTGTAGTGGCCGTAGGCTTCATTGTGCTCAATTTGAGTCTGAGTCATGAAGAGGGAGAATGATTAGGATGGCAGAATGGGGTGGAAAAACTTACCAAAATCAAACAAAATGGCAAATGTTGGAAATCTCAATTTGAATCAGAAATCACTGTGAACACTAGGAAATGAGCAGCACCCCACAGAGATATAAAGAGTTGAAATTTCATGTTGAATTTCATTTGAATTATCCTCCGAATATTAACCAAGGGATTTCTGAAATACTAGGTTTAATGGTTGAAGTGAGATCAAACATTAACAGAGAAACATTTTTACAACCTGCCCTTAAATCACAAGATATTCATTTATGATTGGGTTCTCAGCGCTGAGTACCGTGACTGTAAGCACAAAAATTGATCCTGTCACTTGATGAAGTCGGGTTTTACATTTCAATTGGGAAGGGCAATAATTAATGGATGAATTGCATCCGAAATATTGCTGACCTGGAAACAAATGTTCATTTGTGATAGGACTGGAAAGAGGGAAAGTCTTATATCTGGTGCTCAATCCTTGCAGCAGAATTATTCAGAAATCAATTGATGTTAAGGGAAAATACATGGATGTAAAAACTAAGATTAGATTCGATTAAACTTGGAATAACTCACATCATTCTATTCAGAGGATGCTGTGGATGCCAGAAAAGATTGAAAATGTTGAAGTTCTTTCTCAAAAGAGCAGGGTACAGGGTGACCCAGCCAGATGGAATGACATTTGCTGTGAATATATGTGTTTGATGTTATGCTGACCAGTGCTACATGACATCATAGTTTATGTAATGTCTTCGTTCTTAATGCTGAACAGTACCATGGGTTAAACAGAGTGGTGTTTCTGCAATAATGCTTATCTGTAAATAGAAGTTCAATTATTATGGTGTGGAAGTTCCTCAGTTATTATTAGGAGGATAATCCATCAAATGTTGTTGAAAAGAAATGGCCTTCGGGAGGGAAGGGAAGTGAGGGGACAACAGTAATGGATTGGTTTTGGAAACACATTAGGGATAGAGATGCTAATTAAACTAAAAGTCAATACCCTTCGAACCCTAAGGGCAGACAATTGGGATACATTGCACTCCATAGGGTAGTCATTGCAATAATACAACACAGACCAAGAAAGAATCTTTGTTTTCATGCATTAAAGATACATTTTGACAACAGATACTTAACACAAGTCTTCATGGCCCTGTACAATACTAGAATCAGACCACCAGACAATGCCTTCATGTCCATTAATCCCCAGTGGTATTTCTCCCAGGTTATCTCATCTTCATTGTCAAGGTGAATGACAAAGACAAAGCGAATTGGAAACAGAAATTAGAAAATTAGTAAGCAAAATAAATAGAAGCAGAAACAAAGGCAAGCCATATGTAATTATTAAAGTAGGGAAAATATTAAAGTGACAGAAATAGAGGTGTTATTTGTAGTAATGGAAATGAATGATGGACTGAAGCTAGGGGCTTAATGCTCAAGGATATATATTGTGGTGTAATACTATTTAGAAGGGTGGAGTTCAATGTAATGTAATATTGCACACAGCATACTGTACATTAGTCACTGAGAGTAAACATGCAGGAGTAAAAGGGAAATGGAACATTGGCTTCCATTGCAAGAGGTTTTGAGCACAAGAGCTACAATTATACAGGGATTTGATGAGACTGCAAGAGTATTGTATGCAGTTTTGGTCTTTATATTGAAAGAGGGAGTGCAGTGATGGGTCATCAGACTAATTCCTGGGATGGTGGCACTATTGTTGATGAGAAAATAAATTGACTAGGCCTGTTTTACCAGAGATGAGAAGAACAGCAAGGGATCTTTCTGATATACTGTGTACATTGTGACAGGACTCGAGAGGCTGGATATTTCCTCTCGTTGGGATGGAGAGTCTAGAACTAGTGGTCCTAGTCTCAGGATACATTGCATGACATTGAGAACAGTAATGAGAGAAAAAAAAATCATTCAGAGGTAGTGAACTTGTGGAATTCTCTACTCAACTGAATGCAGTGGAGACCAACTAGCTGAATATGTCTACAAAAGATAAGTGTCTAGATACAAAAAAGAAGAATCTGGTAATGAGGTAGATGATCAGACATACAGTATATACATCAATGGGCAGAGCAGGTTCGAAGGGCTGAATGGCCTACTCCAGCTCTTATTTCTCCATGTTTTTATGAAAGGGGCAAAAAGACAAAAAGTGTAATAAAATGATTCTAAGCAAATTCTATCCCAAAACTTTCGAAGTTCTTGTTGCTTTTCCATTTCCAGGTTTCTTTTCTCACTGTACCTTTAGATAGCACGGAATGCAGCTCCTTGGGCTTCCTTTGGCGTTCCCTTCCTGAATTTCCTAACCCTGTTATCTTGCTTTTGTACTAAAACACTTACAAAAAAAAAGCTCTTGTAGAATCCTTCAGTCATCACATTTTGTTGGATAATTGTTCCTGCAAAGAGTGTGGGTGTTTGTACTGTGATTAAAACTGAGTTGATATTGTTTTAAGTTGTTTCTGCAGTTCCTTCTATGCACTCCTGTCATGTGGAAGTGCAAAGTGAGGTGACTAATTTGGGCCAGAATGCCTCCCCACCCTAGCTTTCTGTGGGCTTTGTGTGCAGGGCAATCATGGTCATGAGAGGTTTTGGGTTAGAGTCATAAAGCATTGTAAAAGATTCTCTGCACCATTAAACCTGCATTGATTAACAAGCATTATCTACACTAATTCTAGACTAATCCTATTCTATTTGTCTCTTAAGCTTCTACACCCATTGCACTTAGGGGCAACACTGGTCAGTTTACCTACTGACTTGCCTGTCTTTGCCATGTGGGAAGAAACTGGAGCACCTGAAGGAAACCCATGTAGTCACAGGGAGGACATGCAAACTCCAGATGGACAGCCCCGGAGTTAAGGATTGAACCCAACTCGTTGGATCTATGAGGCAACAGCTCTGCTAGCTATGCTATTGTGACATAGGTGGTGGTGGGGGGGGGGGGGGGGGTGGGGTGGGGAGGCTTCCTATTCAAAGTCAAAGTAAATTTATTATTAAAGTACTTGTATGTCACCATATACTACCTTGAAATTAATTTTCTTGCAGACATTTACAGGAAAATAAAGAAATATAGAATTTATGAAAAACTCTACATAAAGATTGACAATGTGTGAAAGAAAACAAATTGTGGAAATAATTTTTAAAAAGATACTGAGAACAGACAGACAGACATACTTTATTGATTCCGAGGGAAACTGGGTTTCATTACAGCCGCACCAACCAAGAATAGTGAAGAAATATAGCAATATAAAACCCATAAATAATTAAATAATAGTTAGTTAATCATGCCAAGTGGAAATAAGTCCAGGGCCAGCCTATTGGCACAGGGTGACTGACTCCAGTTTGATGGCCACAGGTAGGAATGACTTCCTATGATGCTCAGTGTTACATCTCATTGGAATGAGTCTCTGGCTGAATATACTCCTGTGCCTAACCAGTACATTATGGAGTGGATGGGAGTCATTGTCCAAGATGGCATGCAACTTGGACAGCATCCTCTTTTCAGACATCACCATCAGTGAGTCCAGTTCCACCCCCATAACATCACTAGCCTTACGAATGAGTTTGTTGATTCTGTTGGTGTCTGCTACCCTCAGCCTGCTGCCCCAGCACACAACAGCAAACATGATAGCACTGGCCACCACAGACTCGTAGAACATCCTCAACATCGTCCAGCAGATGTTAAAGGACCTCAGTCTCCTCAGGAAGTAGAGACGGCTCTGACCCTTCTTGTAGACAGCCTCAGTGATCTTTGACCAGTCCAGTTTATCATCCATTTGTATCCCCAGGTATTTGTAATCCTCCACCATGTCCACACTGACCCCTTGGATGGAAATGGGGGTCACATGAGCTTTAGAGTCCTTCAAAGTTAGTCAGTAGGTTTAGGATTCAGTTCAGAGTTTTGGTGAGTGAAGTTCTCTACGCCGGTTCAGGATAATAGTTCAATTGTAGGATAATAACTGTTCCTGAACCTGCTGGTGTTCTCAGAGTGTTTATAACCTCAGTTATAACTCTGCAGCTGATCAACACATGGCAATGGGGAGGAAGTGTGCAAACTGATGCAGCTGGGAATTCAGATGTGGCAAAGTCAACATGGTTGAAAGGAGCTGCTCAGCATGGATGGAATTAAGAGGCTGTAGCTGGTTTGGATCTAAAGGTTGCTCTAGAATTGCAACCACATCAGTCTTGCCTAAGTATATGGTGATTATCAAGAGAGCACCTGAAGTAATGCTAACTCTGTGACCTATCATTGTAGTGGGAGAGCTGTGAAGTGTACTGTACCACATGATCCTGGACTAACTACTGCTTATGGGTATTAGGCAGTGTCTACATTTGGCTGTTGTTCGTTGACTTTGGGTTAATGAATAAAGTCAAAGAACTCTGTGTATGTTTGGAGCCCAGGTGACAAGGTATGTTAGACTCAGGGAAAAAAACAGTTGGCCTAGAATTTGTCTTTGCAGAGGTTCAAAATAGTATTACAAAGCTGAAATTGATTAAATGCAGAAAGTTAAGCATTTCTTCTCATGTTTCTGGGCACTTCTAATCCAGATTTTCATTTTTGGACAATTTTAGTGTTTATTATCATTTTTTTTCAATGTCGATCTTGTTCAAGTGTTTTTAACAGTAATGCAACACCCAAAAATATTCATCAGTGACATATTCAACTATATTGCTGAGAGACAGCAGTCACAGTTCACGTGTTTCAAAGGATACTCTGAATACACTGAGTGATGTATGAGCATGAAGCTGTTCCTGGTATCGATACTGAATCATCTGCAGATTAGGAGTGACTGAGTAATCTTGAGTCAAGGAAGAGATTGTGTGATGCTCTGTATCAGAAATAATGTAACGTCAGAGATAAGAATACCAATTGTACAGGTCATTGAAAAAGTATTAGAGGGAGATGCATGATATTTTATGACACCAAAAAGGTGTTGAGGAATTCCTCAGCCTGTGTAAACTGTACCTATATGTCTTGGTGTGGTGGAACTGCTGACAGGATGATCGACACATACACCAACTTAGACTTTGCAGGAAAGATTAAGTTAATGGTGGCAAATGAGAGTCAAAACCACAAATATTGCTGGGCAGTTCATTTTTTGCATATCCTCAAAAAAACACACAGAGCTTTTGTAGAGTAAGTAAATGTGGTTCAACTTTCTGTATTCTTTTAACTTGTGTCAACTTTTATCATAGTTGTATTTTGCTGCACTAAATACTATTAGGTTTCCTAGTCCAACTAATGACAACAAGATAAATGCAATTTGTGTCTGTTTCCTGCTCTTGCTATCAGTTTGGTTCATTAGGGCAAGATTTTTGTAGGAAGTGAGTTGAGTCACTCTTCCTGTGAAAAAAGATTAATGAGAAAACCGAACTGTTATAGCTCCTTAAAAGATTATAAAAGGAATAGCTATAAACCAAATAATGTAGGCTGGTGTAATTTCAGTGTTGGGAAAGTTGTAGAAAGAATCCAGGGCAGTATTAGCAGTCACTTCAACAAATTGGATCGAACAGAAAAACTTGTATTGATTTTGTGACTAGATCTAACAAAAAAAAGTTACAGAGACCAGTGAGGGAAAACTGGTTGATGTGATAGCATATTGCTTTCTATCATGAGGTTAATAAGATGTCACATGACAGGCAACATCAAGATGGAGGGCCATGGAAAACAAAGGCCTTTAGCAGCATTGGCAAGAAATTGGCTAAATAACAAAAATAATAGAGAAAAGTGTTAATTTTGGAGGAAAGCATACAGCAGAGTTTCCCAGAGACAAATACTGAGATCACTTTTTTTTGTACCAGTGACTTCAGCTTGAGTGCACAGAACTTTATTTCCAATTTTGCACAAAATGTGGAAACCGAGAAAACTATGGGTAAACTAGTTGTAGAATTTATAGGCAGATTGGTCTTCTGATTCCAGATTAGCTGCTGGAAATTTAGTACCTACAAACATGAAGAATCACATTTTGGTGGGAAGAATAAGAAGAGATAATATAGAGTGGAGAAGCAATTAATGTGTGTATGTGTTCATGGCAAGTGGCAGGCCAGATTGAGAAAGTGCTTAAAAAAAAACATGCAGCATCTTTGACTTTATAAACAGGGGCAAAGAGCATAAATGCAGGGGAGTCATGATGAACTTTCATCAGCCACTGGTTTTCGCACAGCTGGAGAATTTTCCTTTACTGGGTATTGCAATTTAGAATAAAAATTGTAAAGGCTTTGGAGAGGGTGCAGAGAGAAATGCTAAAATGATTGCAAGGAGTTTGTGACGAGACCTGACAGGATATTTAAAACCATGATGTGTACAAGAGACAAATCGGCCCACTTGTTCTTTGTAAAAGCAGTCCAGTTCATCGCAATTATCCACTCTCTCCCCATTGTCCTCAAATTCTCAGATCCCAGCTCCCAGAGAGAAACTGTCTCAGTTGACAAATAGTTGAGGAGCCAAGAGGCAGGGAATGAAGGTAATTGACAAAAGACCAGATAGTGCCATTGGGGAAAGGTTTTATGCAAGGCAGGTGCTCACGGTTGGAATGCACTTTCAGCAGTAGTAACAGAGGCAAATTCAATGATAGCATACAAAAAAAGGAGCTGGGATCTGAGAACTTGAGGACAATGGGGAGAGAGTGGATAATTGCGATGAACTGGACTGCTTTTACAAAGAACAAGTAAGACTCAGTGGGCTGATTTGTCTCTTGTGCTGCAACCATTTTACGATTCCATGCGAACTGGATGATCCAACGTAATCCTAAATCCAACCAACCTGGTAGCTGCAGGCTTAGTAGCATAGCTTGCACTGTGTTAACTGACCTGAGTTCACCCAGCAGTGGAACTGTGAGTGGGCTGATCATAGTCTCAATCTGGGGACTAAAAAGGTCAGATTTGTACCACTGATCCTTATCCAATTACACTTGCACTTGGAGGACTAGGGAAACCCCATCAGGCATCAACCCAACACAAGTTAGTGCCTTCAGTGGCAAAATTGGATCAGAAAACATCCCACACACAGCAGCATGCACACCAGTTGAAAGGAAGGAAGAGTTTTATGGGCAAAATTGATTTGTAGTTTTGCTTTCTCCCAATGCCATGCCTTTTAGGGGTTTGCAGTCCTGTTTACTTAGTCATATTTAACCTGAATGTCTGAACTGTCAATCGCATAAGATCATTTGTACATCAGTGCTCATTATTTGGGAATTCTAATATTTTATGAAACAATATTGTTCAAACTTTGCCCTGGGCCATAAAGCACATAAATTAGTGTATTGTGTTAACCTTCATAAAACAAAATGACAGAAGTGTTTCCTCTGGTTATATTTATTGCAGTTTGATGCTGGTTTATTGAAACAAAACATAACATGTGATGAGAGTGGATTTCATTATCAGCATCATGATCATTATCATGTCACCAGTCCTCATTTTATACTCGGGCAGTCTGCTTGATGGATTGCATCAAGATGAGTGGCATGAGCTTGAAGCACATAGTTAAGGCAGAGGGTGAATAACTCATGGTAAATGTTCCGGCTTTTTAGCAAAGCATATGGTAGAGTGTAATTATTATGTTATTGCACCTATTGTTAGATAAAGGATCTATAGGTAAAGCTCACTACGTTCAATCAACTTCTCACTCCTGTTTGCAGTAGGAAATTTGACAACTTATAATTGTTTAATCAAAATGGCACGTAAGTAATACTTTAAAAAATGGCTGCACAAAGAAATTGGTGCAAAAGAAAGATACGTTTCTGTGCAATACCAAGATGTAAAAAGATCCCATTGAAAATGAAAGCTGAACCAATTTGAAAAGATAATGAGGGTAGAGAGGCAGGGTGGGAGGAATGGTTTTGATAAGAGAAGTGAGCGGCTGAGGAGCTTCATCAGTGTTTCAACCCCTTTTATCAGAATCCCTTGACAGAAAGTGCCCTGTGAATGGGAACACAGGTTTATTTCTTCACATTCCTAATTTTAATTTACTGGGTAAAAATATGGCATCCCACCTCAGTAATTTACCCTGAGCTGATGATAATTATGACTGATTTTATTTCACATCATTAAATCCTTAATGACTTGTCCTTAATTGGGTTAATCCTTAATTGGGTGTTGATTTGTGAAAAGAGAAACATGCTCAGCTTTTGCCAAACAGAATTTATGGAAAATTGGACAGTTTCAACTCCCTCTTCCCCTACCACTCCTTTATCAACAACTTCACTGTTTCTGGGGGAGAAATGGAAATACTCAACTGTTGAAGCATCATCTGTGGACCCAGAAACCGTGTAATATTCATGTCAATGCAATTTTCCCATTGCGATGAACTCAACTGATTTATTTGTAACTTCTACCAGTTCTGATGAAAGCTTAATGATATGGAATATTACCCCTGCTTCTCTCTCCATATGGAACTTCCTACACTTTCAATGTTTATTTCAGATATTCACCATCTGCAGTATTTTATTTCTGTAGGGGTAATAGTACTTACTGATGAAGTCATATCAGTGAAATCTGACATAGATTGGGAGACCGCTTCGCTGAGCACCTACATTCTGTCCGCCAAAAATATCGGTGAGACCCGACTTAGACTGGGAGACTGCTTCACCGAGCACCAACGCTCTATCCGCCAGAAAAAGCAGGATTGCCCAGTAATCCGCCATTTTAATTCCACTTCCCATTCCGACATGTCAGTCCATGGCCTCCTCTATTGTCGCAATGAGGCCACTCTCAGGTTGGAAGAGCAACACCCTATGTTCCATCTGAGTAGCCTCCAACTTGATGGCATGAACATCGATTTCTTGAACTTCTGATAATACCATCCCACATTACCATTCCCCATTCCCCTTTCCCTTTCTCACTTTATCTCCTTACCTGCCCATTGCCTCCCTCTGGTGCTCCTCCACCTTTTCTTTCTTCCATGGCCTTCTGTCCTCTCCTATCAGACTCCACCTTCTCCAGCCCTGTATCTCTTTCACCAATCAACTTCCCAGCTCTTTACTTCACCCCTCCCCACTGCTCAGGTTCACATATCACCTTACGTTTCTTCATCCCCTACCCAACTTCTTAGTCTGACTCCTCATCTTTTTTTCTCCAGTCCTGATGAAAGCTCTCAGCCCAAAATGTTGACTGTACTCTTTTCCATAGATGTTGCCTGCCCTGCTGAGCTCCTCCAGCATTTTGTGCGTGTTGCTTGGATTTGCAGCATCTGCAGATTTTCTCTTGTTTTTGTTTAAGTCATTGTTTCCTTTTAAAGCTACCACAAGTAGCTTTCAAAGGGGGAAAAAACATGTATTGACACTTGAAAGAAAACTGAGGGTAATTAGACTAAACAGACAATATAAAGGCATGGCACTCACTTGCAGATATCCATTCCTGAATGTAGCAGCTGCACTTCACCTACCTTATATTGTGCTTGTCGGAGTTAAGTATTTGTGTGCACTATCACACTGTCAATTTAACAGTAGTTCACATTCATGCATGCAATCTCGTTGACATTGAATGTCTTAAACATATTGAATATTTCTCCTGTAAGAGTTTTCTAGGGGATGAGAAAAAGATGAGTGAAGCAAGGTGCAGAAAGTAATTTGTTTTGCAGACTGCAAGCATGGCATTGAAATTTTCATCATTCCTCAAATTTGAAAAGCTTTCCTCAAACTTCTCAAGCTTAAAAGTTTGATAAGTGAAGAAATATGGCTACAAAGGTATTTTATGCATCAAGGTCCTTCCCTAAAAGACAAGAATAACTTCCATACCCATGGCGGATGTCACTTGCACATTTCTCTCATACTAGACTCGTCCTTTAACTCAGGCTTTCCCAACCTTTTTTATGCTGATCAACCTTACCATTAACTGATGGGTCTGTGGACCTCATTCTGAGAATCCCTGTTTGAGCTGAAGTCAGATGTATTTCTGAAATGCTTGAGGTTTGTTTGAGAGTGAGTTAAATTATTATATGTTATTGTGGGTTGTGAGGAGGAGGCCGCTCAGCCAGATGTGGGAGCAGCAAGAGGGCAGCACCAATCTGTGGATGAGGATGAAGTAAACCTGTTTCTTTTTTACTGAAAAGCCCACGTGTCAAATTGCCAGCACTGGCCACTGCATTATCAGTGCTGCCTCCTTCTCTAGTTCCTTTCCTGTGTGCATCAAATGTTTCTCATGCTTGCAAAAAAGCAACAAACACACACCTTAACCTTGGGATGAGAGGGTTGTCCTATCAAGAAAGACTAGAGAGTTTGAGTCTGTATTCCTTGAAGTTTAGAAGAAAGTGTCATGATCTTATTCAAGCCATAACATCCTAGGATGGCTTGACAGGGAGATGTTGAGAAATTTCCACTAATGGGAGAACTATAAATTAGAGACAGAGCTACAAAATAACAGGCCAGCTATTTAGGGTAGGGTTGACAGGTAGGAAATCACTAGAATAAAGTATAGGTGGTGGTGTGGCTCTGTTGGTAAGAGATGGTATTACATCTTTAGAAAGAGGTGACATAGGGTCAGAGAATGTTGAATCTTTGTAAGTGGAGTTAAGAAACTGCAAGGGTGAAAAAACCGTTATGGGAATCATATACAGGAATCATTGTGGAAATCAAACAGTAGCTAAGATGTGGGGTTGAGATTGTAAAGGGAGCTGGAAAAGGCATATAATCAGGTTAATGTCGCAATTGTAATGGGGAACTTCAATATGCAAGGGGATTGGGAAAATCAGGTTGTTGTCAGATCACGAGAGAGAATTTGTTGAATGCCTATGAGATGGCTTTTTAGAGCAGCTCGTGCTTGAGCCTACTTAGAAAGGCTATTTTAGATTGGGTGTTGTATAACAACCCAGATCTTATTAGGGAGCTTAATGTAAATTAACCCTTAGGAGGCAGTGATCATAAAATTCAAACTGCAATTTGAGAGGGAGAATCAGTATCGCAATGGAATAAAGGGAATTAGAGAGACATGGGAGAGGAGCTTGCCCTGGTGGATTGGAGGAGGGTACTGGTGGGGATGATGGCAGAGCAAAAGTGGCTGAAGTTTCTGGGAGTAGCTCACGAGGCGCAGGATCGATATGTCCCATAGAGGAAGAAGTTCTCAAATGGCAGGGGTAGGCAACCATGGCTGACAAAGAGAGTTAAGGACTGTTTAAAAGCCAAGGAAAGGGTATATAAGGTAGCAAAAGTGAGTGGGAAGTTGGATTATTGGGAAACTTTTAAAATTCAACAAAAGACAACTAAAAAAGCTATAAAAAGGGAAAAGATGAAATATGAGGGCAAACTAGCCAACAATATAAAGCAGGATACTAAAAGTTGTTTTGGTTATATGAAGACTAAAAGGGAGGTGAGAGTTGATATTGGGCCACTGGGAAATGATGTCGGTGAAGTAGTAATGGAGGACAAAAAAATGGCAGATGAACTTAATGGGTATTTTGCTTCTGTCTTCACTGTGGAAGACACTAGCAGTGTGCCAGAGGTCCGTGAGTGTCAGGGAGCAGGAGTGAGTTTCCTCATCAGTCAGGGCATCAAAGGTTATGGCCAGAAGGCAGCTGTATGGGGTTGAATGGGATCCAGGATCAGCCATGATGGAATGGCAGAGCAGACTTGATGAGCTGAATGGCCTAATTCTGCTCCTATGCCTTATGGTCTTATAGTTTTACTCTGCCCCTGAGGGTGGTGGAGCTAAGATCATTAAGATGGAGGTAGATAATATTTGAGAGATGGAAGAATTGAGGGCTAAGGAGAAATGACATAGAAAAAGAGTTGAAAACAGTGTACAGTACATTAGCCATGATCATATTGAATAGGGTATCAGGCTTTTGAGGGTCTGAGTGGCCTGCTCCTGCTCCTGGTCATCAGTGATGCATTCAGGCAAATCATCTTTATGTAATAACAATTTTACTGATGATGTATAATGATACTTGCCTTATTTTTGCCTTATGCAAATAAGTAAAGCACATATCTATAATAGGTTCCTCCTAGTTTGACACTCCAGAGCTGAGTCACAGGTTCTCATTTTCTTCCTGACCTGGTAATGGCATTATGTGACACTAAATGTCCATGTGAACAGTTGCTCCTGATTGTTATAACCACCATATCTGACTGTGCCAATGCAATACTATTTGAATCAGTTCCAAATCGTCTCACCTCCCTGTGCTTTTTGTAAGCCAGCAACATTGCCATTGTAGGCGCTGAAAACTTGGCATCGGGGCTGTGGTTGACTTTCTAAGTGTTTTGCAAAAGTTTGTATCCTTTTTGAAAGCAACGAGTCTTTTGAACTCCTTATCTCAATGAATGGTGGAAACAAAGTCTCTAATACAGAGAACAACACACACAAAATGCTGGTGGAACACAGCAGGCCAGGCAGCAACTATAGGGAGAAGGACTGTCGGTGTTTCGGGCCACGACCCTTTGTGCTGACAAAGGGTCTGGGCCCGAAACGTCGACAGTGCTCCTTCCTCTAGATGCTGCCTGGCCTGATGTGTTCCACCAGCATTTTGTGTGTGCTGCTTGAATTTCCAGCATCTGCAGATTTCCTCATGTTTGCGTCTCTAATACAGAGGCATTCAGATTCTTAATAAGCAAAGTCAATAGTTGCCGGGATGGGCGGGAATGTTGAGTTGAAGTTTAGGTCAGATTAGTTGTGCTTTATCAAAAGGCTGAGCAAACTAGAGTACTTGAGCGCTCTTGTTGCTGCATTTAGTTTGCATGTTTGCCCAATGGATCAATGGCAAATCAATTAAATGGGCAGGGTTTTGGTCTAGTCAAACTCTGGCTAATGTTGAGATTGAAGAGAAAAATCCAGGCCCTAGTGGACAAAGGGTTGGAAGCAGATAAGTCCGATCTCAATCTCTCTGTCTCCATCTCTGGAGAAAAACAAACTGTCTACTTACATCTTTTATAAACCTACCAGTTCCCAGAGCTACATTGACTATACCTCTTTCCACCTAATTTCCTGTAAAAATGCTATTCCCATTTTTCAGTTCTTTTGTCTCTGCAACATCTGTTCCCAAGATGAGGCTTTAATTTCCAGGACATCAGGGATGTCCTCCTCCTTCAAAGTCACTGACAAATGGAGGGTTTTGTGGGAGAGAAGAGTTAGATTGACCTCAGAATAGGTTAAAGGGTTGGCTCCACATCATGGGCTGAAGGGCTTGTACTGTTCTATATTCTGTGTTCTGTTCACTTGCACTGAAAAATGATGCAAAAATCTTCATCCATGTTTTGTAACCTCAATATTATACTTTGTCATTCTTGTCTTCATCAAGCTCCCATCTTGAATCTTGCATTAATCCTTTCCAACAGTATAGATGAAAGATTATTGAAGTGAAACATTAACCTTGTTTCTGTTCCACCATTGCCTGATCTGCTGGAGTATTTTCAGTATTCAGGTTTAAGATCAGAATTCCACCACCTGGAGTTTTGATTGTTTCGATAGAAGCAACTCAACACTATACCAACACTATATCAACTTGCTCTACCCAGTTCCCTATCTAACTGATGTGTTGACTGCTGGTCTAATAACATCTGACTCTTAAAACTCTCATTATTCTTAAAGAATGCTTTCCTATCGATTTAATCCCCTTCAGCCCTAAAACCCTTTGAGTTGTCTGTGATCCTCTGTTTGTAGCCTTTGAACAACCCAAAATTCATGCACTCAAGTGGAATATACAGATGCCAAGGATCTAAACTCCCTTCCTATCAAAAGGTGATTGATCTGAAACACTATATCAGTTTTTCTCTCCGCAGTTACCTGACCTGTTGACCATTTCCTCTTTAGATCTACCCATATCTATGAGTTTGCTACAACAATTCTTTTAGTACCTAACCTCAGTGTAACTTTGTCAAATTTTGTTCAGTAATGCTCCTATGAAATCCCTTTTGCTCTTTTTAACATCTATATATAATGGTGCTATATATAATGCAAGTTATCATTGCATGATCATTTGGAGAAATTATTGAAGGCTGTAGAGTTGAGGAAACAAAAGCACAGATCTTTCTTTATTAATTTTTAATGGTTTTCCTGTGTGTTCCTTAAATAATAGATTGATGTGTCCAAAGTTACATCAGCAAAAGCAGCAGCCAATTTAGATGTAGCAAGTTTTTCAGTAACAACAGATGTTTAAAAAATGAAATGATTTTTCTTAAAGCCTGGATTGAAGGAAGGATGAGTATATAGACACTATCTATCTTTGACAAAAGAGAACAGAACTGAAGGGAAAACAGTAAAAATCCTTAAAATATCTGTGTGAAATGGGAGAAAAATAATCTGCTTCCTGAGATTAAAATTTAGACCAATTTTAGGAAGATTGTGTCAACTATTTCCAGCTCTGTTAATGATGAGGCTTGCCTTCCGTTTACTGCTCTGTGTAAACAATCAATTGGTACTCCAAGGAGAACTTTTGGTCACTACTATTCATCCCTGCACAGAAAACGCCCAAGATTCCCCTGAGTCTGTCTGTAGCTCAGAGATAAGGCAGAGTTAAAAGTTTATTGCTTTAATTGGGCTCTCTTTTTAAGTAAACACATTTAAGTGATAGGCAGTAGTCTTAACATGTCTTGAAAGTAGTTGGCGCTCTTGGCATTTGTACTCTACTTGTTTTATATCTGTGGCCAACATTACACAAAGTAGAGAAACAAGCAGGTTACTGGAGGAACTCAGCAGTTCGAGCAGCATCTGTGGGAGGAAAGGCATTGTCGATAAACACAAGCGATTCTGCAGATGCTGGAAATCCAGAGCAGTACACACAAAATGCTGGAGGAACTCAGCAGTTTAGGCAGCATCTATGGAAGTGAATAAGCAGTCAACATTTCAGGCCAAGGCCCTTCTTCAGTATTGGAAAGGAAGGGAGAAGATATCAGAATATAAAAAAGGCAGGAGAGGGGATGTAGGACTAACTAGAAGGTGATAGATGAAGCCAAGTGGGTGGGAAAGGTAAAGGGTCAGAGATGAAGGAATCTGATAAGAAAGGGGGGGGGGAATAGGCAAGTGAGGAGAGGAGGGCAGAGTGGGGAATAGAAGAAGAGTGAATGGGGAGGGGAAAATAAAAAAAAATTGCCAGAAGGAGAAATAAATCTGTGTATGTCTGGGAAATAGATGAGATGCGGTTGAGGGCAGCATTAATAGTGGAGGACGGGAAACCCCGTTCTTTGAAGAAGGAAGACATGTCTGATGTCCTGGAAAGGAAAGCCTGGAAACAGATGTAGCAAAGATGAAGGAACTGAGAAAAGGGAACAGCATTTTTACAGGAGACAGGGTGGAAAAAGGTATAGTCATGATAGCCATGGGAACTGGTAGGATTATATTGATGTCAGTAGACGGTTTGTCTCTAGATATGGAGGCAGAGAGTTTGGGAAAGGGGTGAAAGGTGTCAGAAATGGAATTGTTGATGTTTTGGTTTGAAACCCTGCGTCAAAGAGGAATTCTAAACGCCAACAAAAGCTAAGGGTAAAATGGATTTGCATTTGCCCATCATTGTTCTAATCCTCAGGGTGCTCATTGGAGGTTTACAGTTGAAGTACTTTCCAATTCATGTTCATTTTATCTCCCACACTAAGTCTTCATTGTTCAAATGTATATTAATCCTGTCCTAGGGCTCTGCTCCCTCTGATCAACTGGACCTTGTGTGAGCATCTGATTACTCTTTCCCACAGCACACTGGTGCCCCAACATATTCCCACCATTTTCCTAAACGATTTCGGGAAGCCTGGAGGTTGAGGAAAGAGCAATGCTTTTCAGAATAAATTTAATAACCTTAAATAGATAGGTTAGTGTCCTTCTTGCAAAAATGAGTTCCGCCTTCTCCCCAGCCACTCTTGTACAGTTCTCTTTCAGTAAGCTGGGGAGACTCTTCCATTACTGCAGCAACTAAAAATCCTAGTTTTGAACACCCTGTCACCAAAAAGCAAACATATCTTATCTATTGTTATACAGGAAATCTGTTTTATTTATCTCAGGTTAAATGATGTCGGACCACATATGGTGCTACTGGTAGAAAATTATCTCGAAATTTCCGAGTTGGAATAAATTGCAAAGAAACAGCCTGCACTGAACTTGCTCTCTCTTTTGTTGGAGCAGTATCTCAGCAGACAAGTCTCAGGACCCGTTTGCAGTACATAAATTCCCTGGTGAAGATTGGATGGATAGTATGCTGGTTACTGTTTACTTGATCTGCACATAATTTTCTTGAACTCTGATCCCTCCACTTCAGGCAATAGAGATACTGTATCTATGAACATAAATCGCTGGTGCCAAGAGCTTAAGAGATTTTGCTAATATTCAATTAATTCTGGCAAGGTGTGACTTAAAAATAAATTTCATTTAAAATAGTCAAATAGTCTTGGTCAAAACATGGACTATTTATTCTGCTCCATAAATGCTACCTGACCTACTGTATTTGTGTTTGCTACACTATTCCAAACTCAATTTCTTAATGGGTGAGATTTCAGATTAAACTTTCTAACTCAGATTGCGTTACCTGATCTTGGAATGTGTACAATGAACATTTTTGTTTCAACTTAGTTTCAATTCCCCTACCTTGAATTGCTTTGGAATTCCATTAATACCTGCAATTTACCTCTTTGCCTTGTGATAACTGCTCCAACTTCTCATTTGTCAGAAAGCTTTCTGAGGAGAATTCAGGCAAGAAGATAAACAATGTTTTCCAATAACTTTTAATGAAATTGTATTTCCCTGATTTCTTTTTATTACCTCTCATCATTCAAGAAGCTGCCTTTAAAAAAAAAACGCAGTGGCTCACACTTAAATAATACATAATATACACTTTAAAGTACGAAAGCAGTACAGGAAATCTATTCTAGTTACAGCTAACAAAAGAAGATAAAGCACAAGATATTCTGCAGATGCCAGAAATCCAGAGCAACATACACAAAATTCTGGAGGAACTCAGCAGGTTAGGCAGCATCCATTGAAATGAATAAACAGTCAATATTTCAGGCCAAAGCACTTCTTCAGTACTGGAAAGGAAGAGGAAAGACACCAGAATAAAAAGGTGGGGAAGGGGAAGGAGTATAGCTAGAAGGTGATAGGTAAAGCCAGGTGGGTAGGAAAACTTTTCCCCAGGGCTGAAATGGCTAGTATGAGAGGGCATAGTCTTAAGGTGCTTGGAGGTAAGTACAGAGAAGATGTCAGGGTTAAGTTTTTTACGCAGAGAGTGGTGAGTGTGTGGAATAGGCTGCCGGCGATGGTGGTGGAGGCGGAAACGATAGGGTCTTTTAAGAGACTCCTGGATGGCTACATGGAGCTTAGAAAAATAGAGGGCTTTGGGTAAAGCCTAGGTAGTTCTAAGGTAGGGACATGTTCGGCACAGCTTTGTGGGCTGAAGGGCCTGTATTGTGCTGTATGTTTTCTGTGTTTCTATGTTTCTATGACTGGAGGAGAAGGAATCTGATAAGAGAGGAGAGTGGACTATGGGAGTAAGGGAAGAAGGAGGATCTCCAGAGGGAGGTGATAGGCAGGTGAGGAAAAGAGGTAAGAGGTCAGAGCGGGGAATAGAAGAAGAGGGAAAAAAATTACCGGGAGAAAAAATTGATGTCCATGCCATCAGGTTGGAGGCTACCTAGAGAGACAATGTATTGCTCCTCCACCCTGAGTGTGGCTTCATCATGGCAAAAGAGGAGGCCATGGGCCAAAATTTGTATGGTTCTGGAAAGCTCTGGAAGCTTACCTGGTGCTGCACTATTTGAATAATGGCTTTCTGATTGGCTGACCCTTATATGCAAATTTGAATGGAAGGTTTGTTATCAATAAATATAAAAAGAACTGACCACGAAGCGGCACTCTTACATGAATGGTGTTTGTGATAGCAAGTGGAA
Source organism: Hypanus sabinus (assembly GCF_030144855.1). Taxonomy (NCBI): domain Eukaryota; kingdom Metazoa; phylum Chordata; class Chondrichthyes; order Myliobatiformes; family Dasyatidae; genus Hypanus; species Hypanus sabinus. The sequence continues at coordinate 39,000,566 of NC_082739.1, forward strand.
AGTAACAGTTTCTACCCCTGGATTCTATTAGAACATTGTGAATGATTGCTGGGGGCAGGATAATATGGACTAAGGAAGGATACTCTTCAAAACAATAGGAGGGAAATAATCCAGGTGCACTTCTCATTAGTTGTACTCTGCATGTCCAAGTCTCAATGAAGGGGCTAAGTTGCAATTTCTTTTATTTTACTACTTCCTGTGCCTTTTGGATGGGACAATCTGCGGGCTTTTAATTCTGTTGTGTGTTCCAACATTTTCTAAAAATCAGTCATCTGCAACAATGGTAAATTGTATCCAGGTCCTCCATGTTTGTAACTCCGATAGGGGTTCCACTGGCAATGCTGTTGTGATGTTATAATGAGTGTAGGCGATTAAAGAATAGCCTGAGTGTTAAATCCAGGAGCAGATCTTCACCCAGAAAAGACTGGATGAAGGCCTTTGTCAAAGTTGGATACTTGATCCAGCCTATAAAGGCCAGCCCGATCTAGGATTTGGGCAGGGAATCCAATAGTGAAATGATGCCTTGAAGCATCATGGGTTGTTTACCCTCTCCTGAGGATGGAAAATAGATTTTCCTGAGGGGAGAATGTTGCTGGGGAGGAACAATGTAGGGGAAAGTGCCCACCTCCAGCAGAATGCCCATTGGCTGTTGAAGGTATCTCCTCCTTGTTCTCAAAGGCAGAATGCTGCTCTGAAGCACATACATATCAATCAGTCCCATTGCATGAAGTGGTGCTTCCAACAGTGAACTGCTGCTTTACGAGCTCCTTGATACACAGAATCTGCACAGTTGCTTAGAAGCCATTAGGTTTGCAGTTCTAAACTGTGTCATAGTTTGGATGTCGTTCCTTATTGGCCCTACATACAAATGGCGTGGTTCTGGTAATTATTGTACACTTTAAAACCCCATCGAAGTTAAATCTATATTAAATATATTGAAAAGTAAGCAAGTAAAAAGAAAACAAAATGTGTGGTAGTGTACATGGGTTCATTGTTCATTCAGAAATCTGATGGCAGAGGGAAAGAGGCAGTTGCTGATGCATTGAATGTCTGCCTTCAGGCTTTGGTACCGCTTCCTTGATGACAGCAATGAGACGAGGGCATGTTCTGGGTGATGGTGATCTTTAATAATGGATGCCACCTTTCTGAGGCATCACCTTTTGAAGGTGTCCTCGATGCTGGAGAGACTAGTGCCTATCATGGAGTTGGCCGAAGTTACAATTTTCTGCAGCTTTTTCTGATCCTGTGCTGTGGCCCCTCCATACCAGATGGTGATGCAATCAGTTAGTATACTCTCCAGGGTACATCTGTGGAAATATGCAAGAATCTCTGATGACGTATCAAGCCCCCACAAACTCCTAATGAAATATAGCTGCTTTTGTGCTGCCTTAGTAATTGCATCAATCTGTTGGGCCCAGGATAGATCTTCAGAGATGTTGACACCCAAGAACTTGAAACTGCCCACTCTTTCCACTGCTGATACCCCATTGAGGATTGGTGTATGTTCTCCTAACTTCCCCTTCCTGAAGTCCACAGTCAATCCCTTGGTCTTACTGACATTGAGCGCAAGGTTGTTAAAGCAACACCAGTCAACCAGCTGACTTGCTCCTGTGTGCCTTCTTGTCACCACCAAAAATTCTGCCAACAATAGTTGTGTCATTAATAGCTGTCATTTGAGCTGTGCCTAGCCACACAGTCATGGGTGTAGAGAGAATAGGGCAGTGGGCTAAGCACACATCCTTGAGGTGTGCCATTGTTGATTGATCAAGACCTGTGTGGATGAATGTGTGCGTTCGAAAACATACCCAAACCAAAAGCCATGGATGGACCAGGAGATTCATAGTATGCTGAGGGCTAGATCTGAGGCATTCAAGATCAGTGATCCAGAACTATAGAAGAAGTCCAGGTACGACATACAGAAGACTATTTTAAGAGTGAGAAGAGAATTCCAATTGGAGTTAGAGCCAGAATCGGATGCACATCAGCTCTGGCAGAGGTTGCAGGCAATTCCTTCCTACAAAGCAGAACATAACATCATTAATGGCAGTGATGCTTCATTCCCAAGTGAACTCAATGCCTTTTATGCAAGCTTTGAATAAAACTACACCTGTGTGAATCTCTGCAGCATCTGATGATCCTGTGATCTCTGTCTTGGAAGCTGAAGTCAGAACATCTTTCAAGTGGGTGAACACAAGGCATCAGGCCCTGAAAGGGCAGGGAAAAACCTGTGTCAACCAACTGGTGGGAGTGTTCAAAGACATCTTCAATCTCTTACTGTTGCTTTCAGAGGTTCCCACCTGCTTCAAAATGGCAACAATCATACCAGTGCCCAAGAAGAGCAGGGTGAGCTGCTTCAATAACTATTGCCCAATGTGATGAAGTGCTTTGAGAGGATGGTCATGGCCAAATTGCCTATTACCACAATAGGTCTACAGCAGATGGAATCTCATTGGCTCTCCACTTGGCCTTGGATTATGTCAGGCCATTGATTACAGCTCAGTGTTCCACACAATCATGCCCTCAGTTCCAATCAACAAACTCCAAAACCTGGGCCTCCGTAACTCCCTCTGCATCTAGATCCTTGACTTCTTCATTGGAAGACCACAGTTAGTGCAGATCGGAAATAACATCCCTCTTCACTTTTGGGTTCCATTGGGCAGAATGACTGATAAAAGCAATTTTTCCCGTCTGATTCGAATTGTATGTCTTTTGGTGAACTGAATTTCTAATTAGAATTGTAAGGAAAGTTGGCGTGTGTTTTCTGATTGCAGTCCTGCTTTGATATAGACTCATAAGTATGCTTCTGGCAAGCTAAACTGTGCACCAGTAAAGCCATGATTATGAATAGAAACAATTTCTGATGTTAAAAAATTGTTTCTGTTCATCATCATGGCATTCCTGCAAAGAAGGAAGGGTCCGCACTAAACTCAAAGGCATTTCTGAACAAATTGTACTTACAAATGTGACTTGCAGCATGTGTCTTTGTAATATTGGATGTTGAGGTTAATATTTGAGCTGTTATAATAGAGCTGCTGGAGATTCTCAGAGGGTTAAACAGGAAATCAGTTCCTGTTGTTGAGATAAGTTTTTTTCAGAAGCTTTTTGCGTCTTTGAGCTAAAGGTTATGACCAGTGTTTGTGGCGTGGGAAATTGTCAACACATGTTCAGTCCAGTCAATGGTCCCACATCCTGATATTATCCTGCAGGACCCACTTCTTCACTTGGCCAATCAGCTGCTGGAGTGACTGAGTAGAGAAGATAGCAGGAGTGTGTTTGCTCTAAACGTGGTTCTTCTACAGTTTGAGTTGCTTGCCAGCACATTTTGTAACCCATCTTCCAGCTGTGAAAGTCTAATGTCCCAGCAAACCTAACAGTCTGTTGCTAACTTTCAAGTCCTTATTACATATCTCAGAATCTTGAGTATGTGGTCTGGTTCTCTGCAAGATTATGGTGTGAAATGTCAAACAAACACTGAGACTCCAACCATTGTTCCAATTGCTTCTCTCAACTGACTACAGAGGCTTATAACCCAGAGAACAGTCAACATTTTAACATTAGAGTTAGCAGTCTTAAAACAGCAATTATTCTTTTACAAGCAATACAACAAAACACAGTGCTTCTTTTAACAGAAAAGAATGCTACAGATCATTACAGATGTATGCTTTCAAATTTGGAAGTTTAGCTACACCAGAGACCACCTCTCTCTCTAGGACTAGGGTTCCCAACCAGGGGTCCACAAAGCTCTCGGTTAATGGTAAGGCTCCATGTCATAAATAAGGTTGGGAACCTCTGCTCTAGGTGCTTCTCCATGATGTCTTTTTCTAATGTCTGCTTTTGATGCTGACTAACTGTGCATTTGTGGATTCACTCTGATTGCTCTTGGGCTCTGGATCACTACTGGGATCTGTAGCTTTTTCATGTCATGTTGTGACATCTCTCCCTGCATACCTCGTAGCTATTGACTTAGGTTCTCAACAGCTCAGGAATCATATGCAGATTGTAAATGCTTGACATAGACTCTCCTGAACTTCCCATTGATCTTCACTAAGCATAATTGTCTCTGAATACTTGGGTGACTTCCCATCAGAATGTTGTTCCAACGTAATTGATGTAAGTATTCGCATCCTGCCACCTGTCTTTCTGTCTTAAGTGTCCTTTGGCTCTACTTCCTCCTCCATCTTCTCTTTTGGTTTCGCTACACTAGATTAATGACGTTCTAAGCTGGCTCTCATGAGGATTTCAGTCTGGATACCAAGTGGTGGAGTGGTGTCGTTCAGCATGACAATGGGAAAGCGCTATACTGCATGGAACTCTGCAACATATTCTCCGTCAACTGTTTCTTGAAAACCTCCTTTATAGATTGAGCTGGTCATTATACCTCCCCATTGGAGTAGGGTCACATGGTTTTATGGCATTGTGGCACATTTTTCTCATATTGTCTGGAAAGGAATTGTGGCTCTTTGCATGAAGTTACTTCTGTCAGCCCATGGCTATTAGACTGACTGTAGTCCATTAATGGTGTTGGATCTAGAGATGATATTGTTCAGAAGGTTCTTTGGAAGTCAAGAATGAGGCACAAGTCTTATGGTTACAGCTGCTTTAGAAGATGTTCATAACAAATAAATCAGAAAAGCTCAATAGCAGGTAACAAACTGACTGTCACCAACTCACTCTAACAAAGAACCTACAGTGCAGTCTTTCTTTATACTGAAAACTGGTTCAAGCTGGACAGATAAGGGGATCTTCTCTATAAAAACTGTTCGACAACAAGGGCAATTTTGATTTATGCTGCATTAACATCTCAGGCTTACAGACAAAGGAACCACAGAAGTACAGATCCAGCTGCACTACAAATTAATGAAAGTCCACTGAGCATTCACAGATGAACATGTAAATAAGCATAAGAAAGCTAAACTACAAGGAAGGTAACAATTTAGACCCTAATCCAACAATGGTCTTTTGGCTAAGGTGTAGGATGTCACTGCTGACACCAGCTGGAATAGCTGTCAATTGGTATGGAATACTTGTTTGGTCTCATTTGGAGACAAAATGGACAATTTATGATGGTCCCAGAGACTAGGTCCATGTAATGTGCTCTTAGATGTTGGTCCCTACAATTTGAGTTAAGCATGTCTTCAACTCATGGTCAACTCCAAGCAGTAAGCAAATCCACATGCCAGCATCTACATAGGTACCACACTCACATGCCTTGAGATAGAATTCTTCGAATATTCAGCCTTAAAGTGCTTTGGGAATAAATACCCCATGTTCCCATTTAGCACAGTTCATATCATCTGTAGTGTTGACGCGTGGCCTAGTGGATAAGGCATCAGGCCTAGTGATCTGAAGGTCACTGGTTCGAGTCTCAGTTGAGTGTTGTCCTTGAATGCATTGTGTCCTTGAGCAAGGCACTTAACAACACATTGCTCTGCGATGACACCGGTGCCAAGCTGCTTGGGTCCTAGTGCCCTTCCCTTGGTGGCATGGAGAGGAGAAGGCTTTCAGCTTAGGCAACTGCCAGTCTCCCATATAACCCTGTCCAGGCCTGTGCTCTGGAAACCTTCCAAGGCGCAAATCCATGGTCTCACGAGATTAACAGATGCCTATATCATCTGTAGCAAAATTTCAGAAGACCTCAGTGAAACCAAAAGTACTAATGGTTCAAGATGGTGCTAGGCTGCGAATGTCTGCAGGGTTCATAGCTCAGGGATCGTTTTTAGGTTCATAGGGATGGTTTCAGGGTATGGCGTAGGAAGTTAAGGGTTAGATTAGGGTTTAGGGCCAGAGATGAGGGGAGTGAGGGGTCAGGGACAATAAATAGAGAGCTAGGGAAGGAGCCAGAGGTCAGTGTTCTGAATGGAATGCTGCTTGGCCGGAGGCTAGTGACCTCTGAGGATACAGGTCTGTAGTCTGCAGATTGAAATCCAGAGGTTGGCATCTCCAGAGTTTGGAGGCCCATGATTGGAAAATCCTGTGGTTGAAACTCAGAGGTTGACGAGGGCAGTGGTCAAAGTCTTGAGCTGGCAGGTTCTGACATCGAGGGCCATGATTGGCAAGTAGTGGTGTCAAAAACCCTGAGGTCAGTGAGTCTGGAGATCAAATCCGGGGTCAGCAAGTCCAGGGAAGCCCCTAGGTTGGTGGTCCAAAATCTGTGAATACGGGGCCTGGGCCAAGGACTGGAGATCGGTGACCTGGAGACAGCCTGTTCTGGGTCGGAGGCCTGACTCCGTGGATGGGAGGGTAGGAAAGAGACTTACTTAGAGTCATATTCATGGAGAAGTACAGCACATAAACAGGCCCTTCGGCCCATCTAGTCCATGCCAAAGCCATTTGAACTGCCTACCCCCAATGACTTGCGCTGGGACCGTAGCCCTCCATATCCCTACTATCCATGTACCAATCCAAGCTTCTCTTAAGCTTTGAAATTGAGCTTGCATGGACCACTTGGCTGTCTCATTTTGTTTTGTTGTTATTGCTTCTTGTCTGTTGGCTGTATTTTGTTCCGCCAAGCATGGTGGGCATGCTATGTTGGCACCGGAATATCTGGCAAAACTTCCATGCTGCCCGCAGCACATCCTTAGGTTAATGCAAATGATGTACTTCACTGTCTGTTTCAATGTACATGTGATAAGTATATCTAACTTAATGAAAACTGAAAGCACGCGGAAATAATTTGATCTGAGCTGATCTTTCTCAGGTAACATAATTACTCCCAAAATCCACTACACTGGGAAAGTGGGAATTAAAGCCAGATGACTCATCCAATCAGGTTGCCAAAATATTGCTCAGGCACTTTGACAAGCACTTGGAAAATTCTGAAAGCTGTAACTTTGAGACTGAGTCATGCTTTATATCACCATGTTGAAGAATTTATTGTGGTACTGTAATTTCAAGATTTATTGAGAGATACAGCGCGGAATATTCCCTTCCGACCCTTCAAGTTGCGCCACCCAGCAACCCCCGATTTAACCCTGACCTAATCACAGGACAATTTACAATGACCAATTAACCAACTAATTGGTACATCTTTCGACTGTGAGAGGAAATTAGAGCACCCGGAGAAAACCCATGCATGCCATGGGGAGGATGGACAGATTCTTCACAGAGAATGCTGGGATTGAACTCCAAACTTTGACGCCCCAAGCTGCAATAGCGTGGTGCAGAATTCAGATGGGAGTGCTGTGTGTAAGCTAAATGATACAACAATAGTGGTGCCTGCATCATTGGGCTTAAGTCACTTGAATGTGGAAATCAGAATGCTACATTATCATTGCCAAGACCAACCAATTTGCCAGCTGTAGCCATTGGGAGCAGACATTTGGGTTCCATTGCAACAAAGTGGAATACTGTATGAGTCTGTAAGTGCAAACAAAATACAGTAAGCGCAGAATATTGTAGTCCACCAAGACTCAGGATGCAGCCTTCACCTATACTCGTTTTCTTAAACAATTTCATTTTTAATGAAAGGTCACCAACTTGATATGTTAACTGCATCATTCTCTGCATATGCTGCTTAACCTGCTGAATATCTCCGTCATTTTCTGTTTTCATGTCATATAGCATTGGTGCAAAATCAATGCTCTGTTATTGTTTTACCTTGTTTTACCTCAACGCACTGTGTAATGACCTGATCTGTATGAACAATCTGTATGTTGCAGCTATGTAGGACCCTGGTCGGACCCCACTTGGAGTACTGTGATCAGTTCTGGTTGCCTCACCACAGGAAGGATGTGGAAGCCATAGAAAGGGTGCAGAGGAGATTTACAAGGATGTTGCCTGGATTGGGGAGCATGCCTTATGAGAATAGGTTGAGTGAACTCGGCCTTTTCTCCTTGGAGCGATGGGATAAGAAGTGATCTGATAAGAAGTGAGATGTACAAGATAATGAGAGGCATTAATCATGTGGATAGTCAGAGACTTTCCCCCAGGACTGAAATGACTAGCATGAGAGGGCATAGTTTTAAGGTGCTTGAAAGTAGTCACAGAGGAGGTGTCAGGGGTAAGTTTTTTACGTAGAGTGGTGAGTGTGTGGAATGGGCTGCCAGCGGCGGTGGTGGAGGCAGAAACGATAGGGTCTTTTAAGAGACTTCTGGGTGGCTACATGGAGCTTAGAAAAATAGAGGGCTATGGGTAAAGCCTGGGTAGTTCTAAGGTAGGGACATGTTCGGCACAGCTTTGTGGGCCAAAGGGCCTGTATTGTGCTGTATGTTTTCTTTGTTTCTAATATGCGAGGAAAACTTTTCACTGTATCTCAGTACACATGACAATAATAAACCAATTTCAATTTGAAATTAATAAATAAATATAGCAACTACATTTGGTGCAGAGTTTAATGTGCAGTTATCTTCCCATCTTTAGTGTTCTTTTATTGACCTTGAGAAGGTGATGCTGAACTGCATTCTTCCTTGAGATGTGTGTATACCCACAATGCTGTTCAGGAGAAGGCTCCAGGATTTTGATCCAGTTGAGGTGAAGGAATGATGGTCTATTTCCAAGTCAGGATGCCGTGTGGCTTTTGCTTCTCCTGTGCTCCTAACTGGCAGAGGTGTTTTCAAACAAGTCTTGGTGAGTTGCTGCAGTGTATCCTGGAAAGTGGTACAAACTGATGCTACTGAGTGTTGATCATAAATGGTTGTGGATGGGTTCCCTATTAAGTGGGCAACTATGTCTTGCATGTTGTCGAGCCTCTTGAGTGTTGTTGAAGCAGTCGTCATCCAAGCATGGCTTGAGTATTCCATCACTGTCCTGACTTGAAGATGGCAGAGAGACTTAGGGGAGGTGAGCTATTTGACCTAAGATTACCAGCCTGTGGCATGTTCTGATAGTTATATTGTATTATTGTACTATCCCAGTTTAGTTTCTGGTCAATTTACCCCTAGTGTGTTGATAGTGGAGGACTCAGTGATGGTAATGGTACTGAATGTCAAGGGGTGAGAGCTGGATTTTCTCTTGTTGATTATCATCATTGTGTGGTCCTTTTGTGGCAGGAATGTTACTTGCCATATCAGCCTAGGCTTGGATATTGTCCAGGTCTTGCTGCATTTTGATGTGAACTGTTCCTTTATCTGAGGCACAAGAGGGTCTACAGATGCTGGAAATCTGCATCATACAAAATGCTGGAAGAACTCCGCAGGTCAGAATGATGAAGGGTCTTGGCCCGAGATATTGACTGTTCATTTCCATCCCTAGATGTTGCCTGACCTGCTGACTTCCTCCAGTATTTTGTGAGTGTGGATCATTGTCTGAGCTTTCATGAATGGTGATGATCATTGTTGAACATTTCTGACCTTACTGAAGGAGGGTCATTGATGAAGTAGCTGAAGATGGTTTGGCCAAGGACAGTACTCTGAGGAACACCTGCAGAGATGTCTTATGGCTGAGAGGATTGACCTCTAATAACTTCTATCATCTTCCTTTATGCTATGTATGATTGCAACCAGTGTAGGGTTTTCCCCAACTCCCATTGACTCCACTTTAGCCAGTGCTCCTTAATGCCATACTTAGTCAGGTACTGCCTATATGTCAAGGGCAGTTACTGTCTCTTCACCTCAGGAGTTCAGTCCTGCTATCTCATGAGCCTGACATTGCGGTTTTCACTAGGACTGAACTTGTTAGAGGTTGAATTAAAATTAGTTTGCTTTAATTTGCAGTTCCTCTTAATAAACTAAACATGAGACAGTAGAGCTAAATTGCTCATGTAGACTGTCAGCCTTCACAAAATCTTTTGTCTTCACTGTTAGGAATGGCGGATCTCACATTGTGGAAATGTGCACCCACGCTAAATTCTTAAAAGAATGTTGGCTTGACATGAATGTATTATATCAAGCACAGAGGTTCAGCAGGTGGCGCAGCACCTTCGGTGCTGTCTAGGTGGAGTTTGCATGTTTTCCCCATTTCCTCCAGGTGTTCTGGTTTTCCCCCACATCCCAAAGGTGTGTTGGTTGGTTGGTTAATTGTCCACTACATGGGTGGTGGTAGAAGAGTTAGAAAGAAGTTGATGTTCATGTGAGAACAAATAGGTTATAGGGAAATGACTGAGAGAATGGGACTAACGGGATTGCTCCTATATCTGATATAGATGAGGTAGGCTGAAAAATGTCCTGTTTTAAGATACTTGAGACTATTTGTAAATGGGTGTGGGTGTGTGTGTGTGTGTGTGTGTGTGTGGGTCCTAAAGCACTATGGCTCATCCTGTCTGTGCTGGTCTGTTCTCTGTCTACTCCCATCTACCCATACCACAGCCCTTGCTACATTTCATATCGATGTACAGTACCTATAACCACTTCTCCAAATATTATAATTGAACCGCATCTATCACTTCCTCTGGCAGCTCATTCCACATTTTCACCACCCTCTGAGTGAAGTAGTGTTTCCCTCACCCTAGAGTCCCCTTAAATATTTCACCTTTCACCCTAAACGTATGACTATTGGTTCTAGTCTCACCCAACCTGAGGGGAAAAAGAATGCTTGCATTCACCCTATATCTACACCCCTCATCATTTTGTATACTTCTATCAAATCTCCCCTCATTCTTTTGTGCTCCAGAGAATAAAGTCCTAACTTATTCAACCTTTCCCCAAAACATAGGTCCTAAAGTCCCAGTAACATCCTTGTGAATTTTCTCTGCACTCTTTCAAGCTTATTGATAGGTTTCCTGTAGGTTGACGAGTGGAACTCCACACAATACTCCAAATACAGTAATAAAACCAGTTTTTTTTTTTGCTGACATGTTGCTTGGCAATGCAGTTGGCATTGGCTTTAACTCTGGGCTGAATTGAAGACCCTGCTGTCACCTTATACCTAAGTTCATACACTTGAGTGTGGTACACACTGGAACTCCTGGGGCTGTGCTCCAGCATCTGTCACTGACCTTAGGATGGGAAGAGAGAGAAAGAGGATAGTGGGGTTAGGCAGAATTTACCAGAACATGTGGTTTTAAACTCAGATCTTCTTGGAAACGTACTATCAATCTGACAGTGCATCTTTAAATTAGATTTACATGGTCAAGCTCTCTGTGATTTTTTGGAATTATTCCCATGGAATTTATAGACAGAAATATTGTTTTTTTAATATCAGGGCTTGAATATGTGTTACTGTCCCTGGCTGTGGCTCCAAGAAAGGGAAGTTTGCCGGGGTACTTAGGAGTTGTCTGTGAGCTGCAGAATAACACAGTGTAATGATTATGAACTAGAATCAAATATTTATCGTGTACACAGCACCATAGACCTACTTCCCGAAGGGAGCTTCCATTCTCCACTAAACAACTATTCACAAACAAGGTTTGATGATACAAACTGGGATCCTAACTAGGATTCTGGGTGTGGAGGGCTAAGGTCGGGTGCAGATCAATGGGATTATGCAGATTAACAGTTCAGCATGGACTAGATGGGCCAAAGAGCCTGTTTCTGTAACAATACCTCATATTTTTTAATTTCTGCTTTTGCACTACAAATCTAAATTAAATATTTAATACACACACACATATGTGTGTGTATATATACTTTAATTCAGATTTTTGCTGTATTTACCATCTATTTCATTGTACTGCTGCCACAAAGTTAACAAATTTCACGACATATCCCAGTGATATTAAACCTGATTCTGATGACTCTGACTAATTTATCCTGTAACTGTGCTAAACCTGGGAGGAGTGTTTTTCACTTCAATGGAAGTGAAAGCCAGAGTGCCAGAAGACTATCTGAGAAGGTGTTCTTTGTTTCTCTATGGTTCAGATTGAATGTGGTGAAAGTGAGACCCAGGAACTTGTGAAGATCACATTCCTCAATGAGCTTTGCTGATAAGACATGCTCATGTAGGAACAGTGAGCCATTTGTTTAGTGGAATATGCCAACCTTGGATCTTGTGTACAATGCTTTCAATCAAGCTGAATACTAATTATGGCAATCGCCCAAGCTTTGTATTTCCTGTGCAACTGGAGTCTGGAATCAATACTTTATTTATCATATCATCTCACAACAGTGAAGAAACCATTCAGCCCATTGATAAGTGACAAGTCAAGTTTACTGTCATTTAACTATATGAATGTATATAATCAAATGTATATAGAAGTGAGACTACGTTTCTTCGAAATAGGGTGTAAAGTTTAGTAGTACGCATAACACACAACAACTAATGAAGGTAAGGATAAAATCTACAGATGAATCCCACATAAATAACAAAGTAAAATGCATTAATATTAAATATCATAAGGTATGGAACAGATTAACCAGTGACACTTCGAATATGATGCGGCCGGGAGTTCAGAAGCCTAATGGCCTGGGGGAAGAAACAGTTTCTTATCCTGACTGTTATTGTTTTTATGCATCATAATCTCCTGCCTGAGGGTAGAAAGTCAAAGAGGATGCTGGATGGATGGGTGGGATCCTTGATCAGCGTTCCTGATAAATGTCCCCGATGGATGGTAGGGAGACCACTATGATCGTCCCAACTGTTCTCACAGTCCTTTGTAGGGACTTCCAGTCCAATGCTGGGCTGCTCCCATACCTGATGGAGGTGCAACTTGTCAGGACACTCCCAATGGTGCTCCTGTAAAACACAATGAAGATGGGGGTGGGGGAGGAGCTTTGCTTGCCTCAATCTTCTTAGGAAATGGAGGCACTGCTGTGCCTTCTTGTTCAGGGAGGTGATATTAAGGGACCAGGTGAGGTCATCTGTGATGTGAATTCCCAGGAGCTTTCTCTGTGGAGGATCCATGTATTCACAGAGAGGGATGGTTTGCCTGCACCTTAATGCTAGCTCTCAAAGCATTCCCATTAATCCCATTCCCCTGCTTCATTCGTAATTTTTCCTCCTCTCTCGCACATGCTTATCAACTCCACCCTGACGCTCCTGCCACCTGCTTACACAGCAGCTAATTAACAAGGGAATCAGCAAGTTCTTGGAGCGTGGAAGGACATTGGAGCATCTGGAAGAAATTTTAGTGGCCACAGGGTAAACCTGTAAACTGCATGCAGATGAACGAAGGCCAGGATTAAACTTGGGCCACCGGAGACATGAGGTGGCAGCATTATCTGCTGAGCCACTTTGCCACTCACGGAAGCTCTCAGAGTTCCATGCTGTTGTTTTCCCCACACCTCAGCATCCTCTTGAGCTCAGAGGCTCGTACAGCTGGCTACTAATGGTGATCTGACCTCTTACAGAGAAAGGCAGCGTGTAGCACACCAAACTAAATTATCCCATAACCAAAGGATCATGTCAAAGCTTCATAGTCTTCCCTGCCCAGAAAGGGGGTGAAGACTTAAAAAGCTAGGATGAGGAGAAAGTTTCAGAAATATCCCTATCCTCAGTGATGGTGGAGTTCAGGATCTGAGCACCAAACACATGATAAAGCATCTACAAACATCTTCAGTCAAAAGTGGATCACCTGTCTTTGCTCCCTCCTTCTCCTGAGATAGGATATGGAAGCCATTTTCCAGCCAATTCAATTAACAACCATGTAATGTTAAGAAATGGACAGGAACACTGGATATGCAGAGGACATAGGACCAGCTAATATCCTGGAAGTAGAGTTGAAGATGTGTCCTCCAGAATTACCCAGGCTCCTAGCCAACCCTTTCTAGTACAATTATAACACTGACACCTATGTGACAATGTAGAAAGTTTCCTGGGTATGTTCAGTCCACTAAAAATAGGTCAAAACAATTACCTTCCAATCAGGCTATTCTTATTCATCACTTAGTGATGAATAATGTTCTTGACAGTACAACAAAGGAGCACTTACAAATAAACCACATTGAATTTTCCAAGTTGAATTTCACTTAATTCCTGATCTTACTGTATCTTTAGTCAAAGTGTGGATCAAAGAACTGAATTTCATAGATGAAGTGAGAGTGACTGCCCTTGACGTCAAGACACCATTTGATTGAATGTGGCAATTACTTGATAAAAACTGAAGTGCGTTGGGCATCAAAGAGAAATCAGTCCACTCGTTGGAGTTCTGTCTCACACAAAAGAAGATGGTTGTGTTTATTGCATATCCTAGCCAAATTCCTGGTGCTACCAAATCAGAGAATCTGTCCTGAGAACAGCACACCAGAGCCATTACACAGAAGGCATGACAGCACCTCTACTTTCTTCAAAGTTTGTGTAGATTTGGCATGTCATCTAAAATTTAGACAAACTTTTATAGATACTACATTCTATAGAGCAAATATGTAGATGACAAGGAAGATTGTTAAGCCTTACAGCAGGATCTGAACCAGCTGGAAAAATAGGCAGATGGAATTTAATGCAGACAAGTGTGAGGACCAACCAGGGTAGGACTTGGGCAGTGAGCGATAGGGCACTAAAGAGTGCGGTAGAACAGAGGGATTTGGGAAAACAGATCCACAATTCCTTGAAAGTGGCATCACAGGCAGATAGGGTCGTAAAGAAAGCTTTTGGCACATTGTTCTTCATAAATCAAAGTATTGAGTACATGAGTTGGGATGTTAAGTTGAAGTTGTATAAAACATTGGTGAGGTCTAACTTTTGGAGTATTGTGTGTAGTTTTGGTCACCTACTTTCTAATAAGATTAAAAGAGTGCAGAGAAAATTTACAAAGATGCCACCAGGATTTGAGTTATAGGGAAAGTGTGAATAGATTAGAACTTTATTCCTGAGAGTATAGAAAAATGAGAGGAGATTTGATAGAGGTGTACAAAACTATGAAAGTAAATGGAAGCAGGGTTTTCCAGTGAGGTTGGGTGAGACTAGAACTAGAGATCATGGGTTAAGGGTGAAAGGTCAAAATTTTAAGGGGAATATGAGGGGGAACTTCTTCACTCAGAGGATCATAGAGGGTAAACAAGCAGCCAGTGGAAGTGGTAGATACAGGTTTGATTTCAACATTTAAGAGAAATTTGGATAGGTATATGGATGGGAAGGGTATGGAGGGCTATGGTCCCGGTGCAGGCCCATGGGATTAAACAGTGTAATAGTTTGGGACAAACTGATGAGCCAAAGGGGCTATTTCTGTGCTCTAGTGTTCTATAACTCTATGACTATGTACGTGGTGAAGGGTATCCTGCCTGGTTGCATCCTGGCTTGCTATAGAAACTCCAATGCCCAGGAACAGAGAAGTCTACAGAACACAACCCCATTGTCTTGCACTACATCTCTTGAGAAGACAGCCTATGTAGTGGGCCAGCATCCTGTGTTCTATTGACAGTGCTGTTTGTTTGCAAGGCTGCTCTTTTAACTTCAGACTGATTTATTGCTTGCAATTTACATCAAGAATTGAAGACTGCTTCCCATTTATGACGAGAAGCTAAACAAAAAATATTGGTTGGAAGTTTAACTTCCTAACTCTTGTTAACAACATTTTGATCTCTAGAGGTGTCAGCTGCTATGGTAGGAAGTTGAGCTTGGTTAAAAAAAATCCTCCTGGACCTGGATAGTGAGTATTCATCACAGAATACAATGAGACCAGCTACATAAACACCAGAGCCATAAGAATAGGTCGGAGATTGAGTATCCTGTGGCAAGTGACTTACTTCCCACGAAACCATGCATAATTAGTCGACCAGGAAATAATGCTTACATGAAGATTTATCCAACCACACTCAAGAAGCTTGCTGTGCCGCTGTCAAAACAACCTGATTTGCCTTTCTACTTCTCTGTAGAATATTCCTTCTACACCACACCCCCATGAACTGTAGCTATAGTGGGTAATGTAGTGTTTGTCATTTAGAAAATACATCTTGTTTGCCTAGATTATTCTGACAGTACATTTCAAACTGTTGACCTCTGTCAGCAAGAAGGATTAGGGCTGTGAACATATAGGAACAGGATTACATTCAAGTTCAAGCTTAATTGTCATTCAACCATACATGAATATCCATTAATACAGCCAAATGAAGCAGTGTTACTCCTGGGCTCTGGGGCCAAGGTCCTAAACACAATACCAAAAGTCATACACAGCACAAGGCACATATTGCACAGGTAAGATAGTAGCAAAATACAGTCACATAAAGAAAAGTCCATGAATGTTGCAGCAGTCTGCAGTCGAACACAATACAGCTTGTCTTCTGATGAGTGAGCATTGGGGGGCCAACACCAGCGCCATCAAAACACCACACCATCCTACAACTGGCACTCTGGCGGAACACTCAACTCCAGCATGGATGCCGTGCCACATGGCTTCCAGTACTCTGGTGGAGCACACATCTCGGCAGTTCCCCCACCTTGGGCGGCTGAAAACAGGTGTCGCTGCGGCTTGAGGCCTAGTTCTCTCTACAACTGAGGTCACGTAGCTCCCCCACCACTCACTAATAAACCAATGAATTGGACTTCCAGCATTCCACGCCACCAATGTCTAACAGGGTCTTACAATCACAAGAAAAGCGACTAAGATGATCCCGCACTGTCAGACTGCACTGACCCCGAATCTCCGACGTAGGCAGCATCACGGCCCGCAACAAGTCCAGCTCCTTCAATTTGTCCACCAATAAGCAACTCACTGGTGTGTTAGACCTGCAGTACTTTAAACTCTTAATGCTTAGCAGGGTCTTGCGATCATATAAAAAATATAACAACAACTTTGATTGACCCTGTAGAAGCTGCCATCTTGCCTACAGGTTTACCTCCAAGTCATACACTAATTGGAAGGACATCACTGTCACTGAATCTAAATTCCAGACTTCCCATCCAGCACCTTTATCAAAAGGACTACAGCAGTGGAGGAAGGCAGCTCACCTGTACTCATTCAAAGACACCTAGTGACAGAGAGCACTGTATGCCATGGTAGCATAGTGGTTAGTGCAACAATATTACAGCTCAGGGCATCAGAGTTCAGAGCTCAGTTCCAGCACTGTCTGTAAGGAGTCTCTGTTCGTCCTCCTCGTGGAATGTGTGGATTTCCTCCCACAGTCCAAAGACATACCAGGTAGGTTAGTTGGTCATTGTGAGTTCACCAGTGCTTAGATTAGGGTTAATCAGTGTTGGCGGGGGTTGCCGAGGCAGCGTGGCTCAACGAGCCTACTCTTTGCTGTATTGCTAAAGTAATTAATTAATTCCAGCCTTTCTAGTGACAGATACATCACTAATATCAATACTGTACCTTTTAAAACAAAATCACTTTACCACACAATATGGAACAACTGCATTCAGCCTTCTTGCCACTGATAGGCACAACTTGCACCGTTCTCTCTCCATTGCCTTGTAAATTTTCTTTCAATTATTTTGTAGATTTCTTCTTGATGGTGTTTTATGATTCTGATTCCTGCTTTTTCCGGCAAACAGTGTGGTTCGCAACAAAATTCTACATAAATAATTTATCCTAATGGTTTCTTTGCCAGTTAATGCGATCTGTTCTCAAGCCATTGAGCTCTCTCTTCATTTAATTTCGTCACAACACTTGAAGATCTTGAACTGGAGGCTGATCACAGATTAGGTTTGAATAGAAAGACGAAGAATGCAGAAGCTTGCAGCACTTTTTTGGACATATACTTGTATGGAAACTGCACCCAGCATTGTACAGAAACATTCAGATAAGCGCAGGTTATTTGCTCGGAACCCATATATATCGTGTATTACAAAATGCCACACAAAGTGAAATCATTATTGTGGTCTGTCCTGATAGCTTTTCCCTTTCTTGTTTTCCACAATGTCAATATTGATATAGTAGTTCAAAGATCATGATTATAAATACAGTTCCAGATGAACAAACCATATATGTGCTATCAGCCAATCAGAAAACAGATTAGTTAGTCCCTTCCAACTCTATTGTTATTATTTGGCTTTGTAGGTGTAGTTTTGTTGGTGTTTGTTTATTAATTATGTTTTAGTTTCTCTTGTATTGTACTTAAATTTTTACATTACTTCTTTGGCACATACTTGGACCAAAGGTAACTTGCTTCCATTCTGGGTTTGTAGGTTCTGAGATGATTGATTAGGCCAATGGGAACCAGAGAGTTCCATGGGAGGGAGAGGAGGTACCTGAGGATGTGAGGAGTTGGAAGTTTGTGAGGTGGCTCTATCCTTCATGGAGGGCCCCCAATGTATGAACTCGAGGAACTTAATCCCATCCTCAGTACTCCTTTCCATTTAGAGCAGTGTATGGGTTAGGGATTTCCAACAGTCAGTGAGGACGTTACTGGTTTATTCAAGGAAGCTTTCACCATATATTTGAATCTCTTCAGCTGACTCCCACAATAGAGCACAGAACAGAGAGTCTATTTGGGACTCTCATATTGGTGACGTGTGTATGACCTCTCCAAAAAAGTAGACTGGATGCATTTACAGCCTTCATGCGGGAGTTGTTGTCTTGGGAGAGAACATGAGCATTGGATTACTTATTCTAACAGAGAACTTGAGAGGACTTTGCAGTGCAGTTGTGGGTTACATTTTATATGCCTGGTGTAGTTACACTCGCCTCTAGCACTACCCCCCTTCTATTTTTTGAAATATTTGTATATATCCCTTTGTATTATATATAAGTGCCTTCTATGGTCACATTAACCAAGTGACACTCCCTTGGTAATATGACATTTTACATCAATTGCACAATGCTGCCCCCTGGTGGTTGAACCAAATGCCCTCGGACTTTATTCTTAGCATTCTGGAAGTGTCGCATACAAAATGCTGGAGGAACTCAATAGGTGGGAAATGAACAAACAGTTGAGGTTTTGGGCCAAGACCTTTTTTGCTTCTGGTAATCAGTTTCCACTAGGATCAATTTTTTTGGTGGGATGCAGGGAAATTATTTATTTTCCAATTTTGTCAAACAGTAGATGAAGTGTGAAACCTCAGGTGGGACAAGTGCAAAGTAATTGGAATCGTTATATTGGATTGCATTGGTTTAAAGATTTTAATTTTGTATTAGGATGGTTTATCAACCCAGACAGCAGAACTAAGTTAATAGGCCCTACATGTTGCACTGTAAAGTGATGGTGAACATAGTAAAAAGAAACAAAATAGGTAAGTAATACAGGCAAGAAGAATAATCTAAATTAGACCTTGGACAAACGGAACCAGCTGAGCGGGGAGCTGGTAAGGAAAGTAAGACTGGCAAAGACAGAATGTGAAAGTAGTTTGGGTTTATATAAAAGCTGTATGAGATGTGGGCAATATTGCCTCAATTTTTTTTTAACAGCTGTGCAGATCCTGTGGAGGGCCCAGGATCTGAGCTATTCTTTCTGGAGTTGTCCCATCATCTGGCTTGAACAGGAAATTTTCACACAGTCAGAAAACTGCGTGCCACTTTAATATAACATTACATAAAAGAAAATTCCAGCTGTGTGGCAAGAAAGGCTATGTGCACAGGGGCATGTCTGTTACTGTGCAGCTTAGAGGCAACAGTGGTTGTGGGAGGTTTGGGGCAATTGAAGTGGAGGACATGGCTGGAATAATTAACAAGAATTTTATATTAGTCATTACCATGGAAAACATGTTCCATATGTTTCTATGGAAAGGGAAGCAGTGCAGTGAATGGGAGGGGGGGGTTGTTTATTTATTTTATTTATTGAGATACAGCATGAAGTAGGACAGGCAAACAGCCAATGTGTAAAAGACAAGAAAGTGTGCAAATACAAAAGAAAAATAAATAAATAAACAAACAAACAAACAAGCAATGAATATCAAGAAGAAGAGGTGAGGAGTCCATGAAAATGTGTCCATAGGTTGTGGGAACATTTCAATGATGGAGGAAGTGAAGTTATCTCCATTGGTTCAAAAGCCTGATGGTTGATCTGGCCCTCAGCAGATTTTGGATCTCATGGTTCATCCAGGGCTTCCGGTTGGGGAAGACTGAATTATTTTCTCTGTTAATCTCTGACTGAAGGCCTGTGACTAGTGGTGTGGTGAGGGATTGGTGCTGGGTCCATTGTTGTTTATCATCTAAATCATCTAATTCCTTGACTAAATCATTAATAAGTGATTTAGGAGACAATGTAGAAAACGGGATCAGCAAATTTGTGAATAACATCGAGATTGGGAGTGTAGTGGACAGCGAGGAAGGCTGCCAAAGCTTGCAGGGTAATCTTGACATGCTGAGAAAATAGGATAAAAATTGCAGATAGAACTTGATGCAGACAAGTGAGGCGTTGCTCTTTGGAAGGACAAACCAGGGTAGGACTTGGGAAGTAATGGTAGGGCTCTGAAGTGTACAGTAAAGCAAATGGATCTGGAAATACAGATCCGTAATTCCTTGAAAGTGGCGTCACATGCGGATAGGGCTGTAAAGAGAACTTTTGGCACATTGACCTTCATTGATCTGGGCACTGAGTACAGGAGTTGGGATGTTACGTTGAAGTTTTATAAGACATTGGCGAGACCAAATCTAGAGTATTGTGTGCGGGTCTGAGCAGTTATCTACAGGAGAGGTATCAATATGCTTGAAACAGTGCAGATAAAATTTATAAGGAATGGTGTCAGGACTTTAGGATCTCAGTTATAAGGTTGAATAGGTTAGGACTTGATCCCGGGAACATAGGAGAACCAGGGGAGATTTGATTGAGGTAGACAAAATTGAGGGTATAGATAGGGTAAATGCAATCAGGCTTTTTCCTCTGAGGTTGGCTGATACTAGAACTGGAGATCATAGGTTAAGGGTGAAAGGTAAAATATTTAAGTATAATCTGAGAGGAAACTTCACTCAGATGTTGATATGAGTGTGGAACAAACTGGCAGTAGAAGTTTGTTCAATTATAACCTTTAAGAGATGTTTGGATAGGCACATGAATGGGAGGGGTTTGGAAGGATATGGTCCAGATGCAGATGGGTAGAAATAGACAGAAGACCAGATCAGTCAAAGGGCCTGTTTCGATGCTGTAGTGCTCTATGACTCTATGAACAGGATTGAGTGATGGCTCTGCAAAAAGCTGGAACAGACACAACAAACCAGTTACTGCGTTATTGTGATTCCTTGACTATTCCAGTTCAATTAAAAGACATGGGGCCTTATCCCATCTATATCTGTACATCTTCTCTGCTGGTTATGTTGCATCAGTTATTTAATTCCCACTAAATCTTGCTGATTTGTTTTACCATTGCTGGCACTGGGGTTTGGAAAGGGCTGTTCTAGTTGAGTCTGTCTCAATTGCGAATTAATTGAAATTTGGTGCACCAATTCTGCTTGCCATCAATTTAAGGGCACAAAAAAAAAGCTTTGCCACACAAGATTTGTCTGAGGTTGTGACTTAAAAATGGCCTCGTCAAGTTGGGTGGTATATCCTTCAAGGTAATTGTTTCCTGTAAAAACCTGTAAACCAGTCCTCCTGAGGTCCATATCTGCTCACTTTTGTTTCGAAATGGAGAGGACTAAGGTATAAATCCTTGCAATTCTTATTAAATAGAGATCATGTACAAACAAGGATATTGGTCAGACTGCTTTATTAAACAGAGCAGAATATCAAGAGTGGGGCATGGATGAAACCCAGACAGAAAGAAACCTAGATGATACCGCCTTATTTTGCTAAGAGCTCAAACCAATCTACGTAAATAAAAAAATGTTGTTGTATCATATTTCGGAGCTTAAAATGCCAATTCTGTTTAAGGAAGCAACGACAAAAATGATTTGGTTTAAGGGAAAGGGAGGTTTAATTTAAACTGGTGTTTTTCTATTTTTGTAGTCTAATCCCTTTTAGATATTTTTTAATGTCAATGAGTCACATATAAGCAGAATGTGCTCAGTGATAGCTGCAATTTGGAATCCGTAAACTCTTTTAAAACTGACTTCAACATTTGATTCAATAGATTTGCTGCTGTACTTTTTCATGTGTTTATACCTATAAAGGACATCAGGCTACATTGTTGCATCGTATTTAATTTTAATGTTGTGAATAACATTGAATTCTAAGAGGAGGCCGGTTTGAGCTGAAAACTTATTATGTATCCATATGGTTGTTCTGTTTATTACTTTAGTGGTAGTGGTAACCCACTTAAGTACTTTAACAGCTACTGTAGGGCAAAATGAATGTCATAGAAATTTGCTGGTCCTTTGGCCAGTCTATCATGGGTATTGTAAATTATATCGTCAGTTCCACACTACCTCATCACAGACCTGCCTGCTAATTGAAATAAGAAATGCGATTAAGTTAATTGAGCAGCTTCATTTAACATCTCTGAAGTAGTCATGGACAGAGAAACACAACTATTCAGCTGCTTCTCTGTGAAAGAAATATGCAGATAGATTTTCCTTCTGTGTCGTCCAGGTGTAATCAGGGAGCCAGGATGCACAACCTCCTTCGTCAAGCTTGCAAAATTAAGTCAGCCGTCCTATTTCTAGAGGGTTGTTTGAATTTAAATCGATTTGTGGGACACAGGAAGGAATTAAGAGTGCTTTCATCAGCAATTTTGATATATATATAAATCTGCCAACAAAGGTAGCAAGGGCTTCATTTTATGCGATCCATATGTTTGATTTTTTTTCTTTTTGGCAGTGAAAATAATCTGAATATTCTGAACACGAGTCTTTATTGTTGCTTGTTTTGGATTGTAGAGCTCTGTGACAATGAGAATACAGAAAATATATTAGTATGCACACGAATTGGCATTACTGGTGATTTTCTATTGCACATCAAGGTAATACAGTTCCCAGCAGTTACCTTGCAACCACAAAGGGTAAAAAAAAACAGTCATTTTAGCTATTCTGTTCCCACCATCCATAACCCTGCTGAGAGCGCAATCTACATACATTTCTTCCAATATAGTGTTCAAAAGTTGATGCTTAGCCCACTGGCCTACTCTCTCTACAGTCATGGCTGTGTGCTAGGCACAGCTCAAGTACCATGTGTAAATTCGCTGATGATACAACTGTTGCTGGCAGGATCTCAGAGGGTGATGAGGTGAAAAGGAGTGAGATGGATCAGCTGGTCGAGTAAGGTCACAACAACTTTGCACTCCACGTCAGTGCGATGAAAGGACTCGGGAAAAGGAAGTCAGGAGAACACACACCAACCCGCATTGAGGAGTCAGTGGTGAGTAGCTTCAAATTCTCTGAAGCTCTGTCCCGGGCCCAGCATATTGATGCGGTTCTGAAGAAAGCATATCAGCAGACATGTTTTGTTAGGAGTTTGAGGAAATTTGGAATGTCGCAAAGTCTAGCAAATTTCTACAGATGTACAGCAGAGAGCATTCTGTCTGGCTGCATCGCTGTCCGGTATGGAGGTGGCTCCATCATGGGTACTAGCCACTCCATAATCGAGGACATCCTCAAAGGAGGAGGCATCCACCATTGAGGACTCTCACCATCCAGGAAATGGCTGTTTCCCATTGCTACGACCAAGGAGAAGATAGAAGTGCCTGGAGATGCACACTCAATGTTTTAGGAACAGCAACTTCCTTCTGCCATCAGATTTTTGAATGGACCATGAATGCTACCTCACTTTTTCCCCTTATATTTGCATTATTTATTTAATCTTATGTATTTATTACTGTAACTTATAATTTTTGAGCACTGCACTGTACAGCTGCTGAAAAAGAACAAATTTCAGTGACAATCTATGAAAAATTACAGGGTTTCTGGTGTATCTGAATAAGGGAGTTAAAAAATAATTTCCATTTGTTCAGTCAGGAAAGATTAAAAATAACACAAATTTCATACAGTGGCTGGCTGGAAGAAATGTTCTCACTTTGATTTATGCTTGAATTAGAAAAGATTATTCTGATGTAAAGGAATGAATCCTTATTGCTTGGATACTTGAGCTGTAATTCCTTCCAATAACAACTACAAGAACATATTAATAATCTAGCCTTAAGGTTTACATGAAGCTGTAAAAACTTCAACAACCATTGCTTCAGCTGAGTGGGTCAAACAGATTTGTATAATTTCCATAATTTCAAAGTTTTCATTGTCATAGTGTCTATTATGACCCAAATTCAGAAAATCGCTAGTGATCTGTAAGTTGTCTTTTCTATAAGATAAATTAACTGAGTGATTTCTACCCCTTTGGAATACAGCCCCTTTAGGGCATACGCATGTAGACTTAGTTTATCTTGTTATGAACAGACTATAAATTTATGACTGATCAATGATGCAAACAGCTGGATCTGAAATCAAAATTGAACCAGGAGTTTCAGATAGGACTCTAAACCCTGATTCTCCCTCCCAGTTTATTTGGAATAGCATTTGTAGAAGGCATCCTCTCAGCATCTGCCGAAGCCAACGTTCCCATGAACCAACAAAAAATAAAAGAATGAATTGTTTATTAACCTTACAACTGGTTCAAAAAACTCACACAACATAGTCACTGTTTCAGTTATTAATATAATAATAAAGAGCAAAAATCTGGGCAAAGTATTAGGGTATAAAATGACTTGTACACTAGGCTCTTATAGATAACTTCACATCAGCATTTCTATTGTGGTAGAGTGTGCAATTCCTTCCCACATTTTCTTTTCTGGATGATAAGGGTGAGAGATGCCCTGAACCATGTTCCATTTTCTAAAATTTTACTCTACCTGAGACCACAATTCATCACTATCTCTTGTAGGGTCTATATCATGTCCACTTTGATCTAACACAAATGATTAATAGTCAGCAAATGAAAATTCTCTCCAATGGGTATATTGGGTATTAATTACTTTTAGTGACTGCTAGATCTGGTCCTAGCTGCGCGTGTAGATATTCTGAATTCCTTTTTACTTATTGAGTTCAAGAATTGGGACATTGTGTTTCAGCTGTACAGAATGTTAGTGAGATTGATTGCATTTGAAATGTCTTGTGCAATTCTTGATTCCACGCCATAGGAAGGATGTGATTAATTTAGAAACAGAGCAGGGAAATTCACAAAGATGTTGCAGGACCAGAGGATTTGAGTTATAAGGAGAAATTAGACAGGCTGGGACTTTTTTCGCTTTAGCAAAGGAAGCTGAAGGGTAACTTTATAGAAGGGCATTGATAGGGTAGGTAGTCACAGTATTTTTCTTAGGCTGGGGAACTTTTAAACTCGAGGGCACAGATTTAATATAAGAGAGGAAGTATCTAAAAGGGAGCAGAGGGGCAAATTTTTCACAGAAGGTGATGAGTGTATGAATGAGCTTTGAGAAAGTGGTAGAAATGGACGGAATTAAAAGGCATTTGGAGCAGTACATGGATAGGCAAGTGCCAATGGCATATGGGCCAAATGCAAGCGAATGAAATGAGCTGATGTTGTCACTTTGGCAATTCTGGGCAGGGCCAAAGGGCCTGTTTCTATGCTGTATAGCTCTGTGACTGTGAATGAAAATGAATATTATGGAGGTGCAGCCAAGATCTGGAATCACTATTAACCTCCCATTGTTCATCAGAAGTGTGGAATTTGGTATGGTATTCAAGTACCAATATAGCCTATTCCTTTAAAGAGACTCACTTTCGGAATGGGGAAATTCCTGAGTTTAGTTGCAGTTAGTTACGATTGCTGGATTCTCCAGACGAGCAGCTATGGAGTTCTCCTTTGGGTAGTGGTTATTTTCTGATTATCAAACAAAACATATAAACTCCAATTTTTTATTTTTTTACTGATGCTGATAAAAGCCATCTTAAGACCTTACTAAAAATTTGGATAAATCTCCATTGACAACATATTTCATAACTTCAGGCTGACACAAAATTATATAGAAAATCAAGGCTTTGCCATTGCACTTGGTACCATCACATTTGTTTTCAGACACCAAATATATTAGCGATATTGATGGGGGGGGTGGGGAAGCTGGTTGAGTAACTTGGAGTAGTGTGTTCATTTCTTGTTGACTCATTACAGGAAGGGTGTGGAAGCTTTAGAGAAGGTGCAGAGGAGATTTACCAGGATGTTGTCTGGACTATTGAACATGTCGTATGAGGAAAGGTTGAACAAGTTTTTCTCTTTAGAGTGAAAGAGAATGATAGGATACCTGACCTGATCAAGGTGTTTAAGAGGCATAGAAAGAGTAGACAGCCAGTGCCTTTTTCCCAGGGTGGCAATGGCTAATATGAGAGGGCCTCATTTTAGTGTGATTGGAGAATATAGGGGAAGGTGGCAGTGGTAAGCTTTAGTACACAGAGAGTGGTGGGTATGTAGAATTCACTGCTAGGGTTGGTGATAGAGGTAGATACTTTACGGAGATTTGAACAACTCTTAAATAGGTACATGGATGAAAGAAAAATGGATGGCTATGTGGTGATCTTGAAGTCATTTAAAAGGTTGGCACAATATCATGGGCTGAAAGGCCTGTATTCTTCTGCACTATGTTTTATCTTCTATATTAAATGTGGGTGGCTAATAGGACAAATATTATTTATTTTCAGCACAGTTATTTGTTTTAGAAATTAAAGCACAATCTATTTGCTAAATTTACTTCTTAATCATCAATGCATTTGATTTTGCCAAGCAATGATAACTGAGAAAACAATCTGAAATGGACGAAAATTAGAAATTGGGATTTCAAGTTCTGACTCCACATGACCAAACCATAGAAAAAGGCTGTCATTCTGGGGGTAAAAATTGAGAAAAATACTCAAGACCTGTAGCACAAGTGTGGATGAAATAACTGGGAAGGTGATATTCGGTGAGAGCTTATTCATGGATCATGAAAGTAAGATTTGCATTTTTATAGCATCTTTCCACAACTGCTGGGGGTTGCAACCAGTTTTGCAGTGCAGTCAAGTTCAGGGTCATGAATGCGGTATCACCAAGGTCGTACAGTAATCGGTTGCATGTGCTGTGCTGCATCCTGCCATATTGGTAGATCCTATATAAATGCAAATCTTCCTTTCATGATAATGGTCTCATCCTTTGCTTTAGTGCTGCCTTTTGGGGGAAATAAATGTTCATGGTGAAAACTCCACCGCTCTTGAATGCCGTCAGACTGTAAATGCAGGCAGTAAGTTGAGGGTGAAGGGAGGGTGGCGATGTGGTGGTGGTGGAATGGGAGCAATGAAGACCGCGGTTGCATCATTAAGGGACACGGGAAAGGCTGTGTGAGCCAAAAGAAGCTAGAACTGTTCCTGTCTTTCACGGCGTATTAAAGCTCCCTGAGGGTTACCCACAGGAATTTGAGATGAAAACTGTTCACTTCTGTTTATAACATAAAGAATCAGTTTGGTGCTCGTTCTTCCCGTTCATTATCGCAGAACTCATTCTGTTCAGGGCTAATGATGTAGGGGAGATGCTTTTTATTTCAATGGAAGCAGCCTAATTAACTGTAGTTAATTACACCTTTTTACATTGTATTGTACTACTTTCAGCAGAAAAAGAAATATTTTGGCTCTAGCTCTCTCTAAAGCAACTCCTACTGTAATGTTGCTTTTTTTTCCCCTTGATGGGCTATTTGGTTTAAATTGCCCTCTTGATCTATAAGTGGGATGTGTTTTCAACATAAATTTTCAGTAATTTATTATATGTAACCATCTAAAATGTCTCACCTTTCTGCTAATGCAGAGAAGGATTGAGGGAAATGAAACACTTCTCTACTTTTATCTTTGAACATTGAATCAGGCATTCCTGTCATAGTCAGAGCATGACTAAAAGACAGAGTGATTCTCCCTCAGAACTTTCCATTTGAGAAATTCGGATTGGATTAAAGATTAGTTTTATTTGTCATGTACTCATCAAAACATACAGTGAAATGTATTTTGTTTGTGCCACACTTCAGGTGCCACCGTAGTATATCCACGACTCACTAAGCCTAACTATATATATTTGGAATGTGGGAGGAAACCGGAGCACCTGGAGGAAACCCTTGTGGTGATGGGGAGACTCCTTACAGGCAGCGGTGGGAATTGAACGCCGATTAGTGATCACTGGGACTGTAAAGCAATGTGCTAACTGCTACGTTATCACGTCAGCCTGAAACAGCATGGTTTTGGCTTTGGTACAGTAAGAGGTTCCACCACACTGCCATTTGCAACAACTTGGCTGTAGGTTGGTTAGGTCAGCCTTTTAAATATAACGATTCAGCTTTGGAGAGGATCTGATAGTGTGACAACCTAGTATGAGGACAAAAACTCCAGTGTGTTTGATTGTGAGATCCTTTTGACAATTCATCCACATCTATTTGAGCGTAGGGTAGGAAAAACCTACAAAGCTCTGGCCAACTTAATGTACTGTCTTGAGATGTAACAGAGGATATTGCTCAGCGTTGCCTTCCTTATTGAAGTTAGTTTTAATTTGTTGCCCAGCCCGACTGTCTTATTCGCCTTTAGTACCATCGTTATCAAGGGTACTCATTGAATTAACTTCAGCATTGATCCTTTCCTTCCTTAGAAATTTGACAATTTTTTTTCCCTTGCTTGTCTCTGGGGTTCCCAATCTAGGGCCCACAGACCCTTCAGTTAATGGCGTAAAAAAAAGTTTGGAAACCCCTGCACTGTAGTTTGCATTAGACAGATTTGACGCCAGGTTTGATCTTTAAAGTATGAACCTTGTTTTTGATGATTTCTGTGTTGACATTCTTGTGTTTCAGAAACAGTGTTCCAAAGTCACTTTTGAGTACCATTGTGGAGCCTGAATAGTCTCCATTTGTTGCCTAACAAAGTTAGGCTAGTCTGAAGATAGAGCAAGTAACTTAAAAGCTAATAGAAAGTTATTATTTATTGTTGTGGAAGTTGAAAGCAGACATAGATTATTCTCTTTTTGTAAAGAGCATTAATGAGGCCTATTCTTGAGTTAAATGTGCATTGTTGGTGTCTTCATTTCAAGAAAAATGTTCATGGAAGCAGTGCAAAGGTTCACTGACACATCCATGAAATAGTCTGGTTGCCTTAATGAATTCAGAAGGATGAGGGGGGATCTCATTGAAACCTTTCGACTGTTGAAAGGCCTAGGCAGAGTAGATGTGGAAAGGATGTTTTCCATGGTGGGAGAGTCTAGGACAAGAGGGCACAGCCTCAGGATAGAGGGGCACTCTTTCAAAACAGAGATGCAGAGAAATTTCTTTAGCCAAAGGGTGGTGAATTTGTGGAATTTGTTGCCACATGCAGCTGTGGAGGCCAGGTCGTTGGGTGTACTTAAGGCAGAGATTGATAGGTTCTTGATTGGACATGGCATCAAAGGTTATGGGGAGAAGGCCGGGTACTGGGGTTGAGGAGGAGATAGAAAAAAGAATCAGCCATGATTGAATGGTGGAGTAGACTCAATAGGCCAGATGGCCTAATTCTGCTCCTATGTCTTATAGTCTTATGGAAAGGCTGGACAATCTCGGCCTGTATCTGCTGAATATTAGAAAAGTAAGATGGGACTTGAATGAATATACAATATCCTGACAGATGTTGAGAGCACTGATGGTTATGTTGTGTTAAGATTACATTCTTCGCCTTTTGCAGTGTACTAAGCCTGCTCTTAATTTGTTTGTCTGAATTCAAAAAAAAGTTTCTGTTGTCTTTTGCAGATGTGGTATCACAAGAATTTGAGTTAGAGATGCCGAGAATACAGCAGGTCTCTATTGGCAATACCGTTGTTTTGACCAGCCGGATCACCGCAGGCCCAGCATACCTTAATATCACCTCTGTGATTTGGACCAAAGAAACGTTAGGAGTGGTAAGTGATTTCATAGCAAATATTTAGTGTGTACACTGAGGCGACTTAGTCCCTTTTGAACCAGCTCCAGCTTAAAGTTATTCAGCAAGATGGTGCTCCATTTCCTAAGCCACATTTTTACACTGTAGCTTCCATTGCGATTTTACTAGAGGGTAAAACACTGAACTAAGAGGATGGATTCAACAGCAGTACAGACTTCAAGGATTCCAAAAGTCGATATGTTTGTGATTGGCTCCTAGAAATGTTTTGGTAAATCCAGAAACATTGAGGAAAATTCTTTTAAAAATCCAAATTGTTTTAGACTGTATTCATGATGGCACCAAAAAAAGACTACAATATGGTCAAAAAAAACATGCAGCCAATGGTGGGCACCACAGGAATGCAGCAACATTGTTGCAGTTGCACAGCTCTTGTGATCAAGGTTCGATTCTGACCTCCGTGCTGTCTGTGTGGAGTCTGCAACCACATAGGTCTCCCTAGGTTCCCTCCCACATCTCAAACAAATGATGTTTAGCCCTAATGTCAAATAGCCCTAAATGGGTGGCAGGAGAATAAGGTGCAGAATAGAATCACATTGGAGAGACAAAAAAGTTGGGGAGTGGGATGGTTCAGAGCCAGCAGAGACTGGATGGGCTTCCTAATTTGTGATTAGAGAATCTACATTTCCCTCAGGATGGAATCAGATGTGGGCGAAAGCTTTCTGGACCAGGATGAACTGAGGAACTGTATATTTTTTTCATATCTCGGCCATTTACATAAGCTTTGGTGTCTGCAGTGTTGGCCTTCATTCTGCCTGGCTTCCCATCAGAAAATAGGGCAGGATTTGCAAGTGGAGGTGTTGTCTGCCAGCCTGTGAGATTTCTATCTAGGTAAGGGATTAGGTGTTTTTGTTATGAAAGCTCTCTACCAGTTTCCTAGGGATTCCTTGCTGCACAGTGATTGGACTGTGCTGTGTGAGACTGACCTCATTCCCTCTCATGGATAGTGTGTTGCAAGCACTGTATAACCGTGCTGCATACCACCTGCAGCTAGCTTAATCCAAGTGCAAGACGAGGTACACGGGGATACAACAAAATGGATTTGGGTCTTTGCACCTTTAGATTAGGCACCCTTTGGAGAAAGGATCTGGGGACTAACTCCGTAAACTACTAGCCCAAGTACTTGCAAATTAGTAGAGTTCTGCATTAACACCAATTCAAAGATTCAAGGTACATCTATTATCAATGTATGTACTATATACAGATGTGGTTGCCAACCCGTCGATCGCGATTGACTGGTCAATCTTTGAGACTTTCCCAGTAGATCCCAAAAAAAAAGAAAAGAAAAAGAAATACACAAATACCGTTGAGAGATTGTTTCCGGGTTGTGGGGTTTTTGTTCCGTTCTTTCTGCCCAGTGTGCATGCGTGTAGCTCCCCCACACTGCACAGTGTAATTCAGTGGTCCCCAACCACTGGAAACAATACGAGTCAGCTGCACCTTTCCTCATTCCCTGTCACGCCCACTGTTGAACTTGAACGCATGCGAGGTCATCAGACGCCTAAACTCAGTGATACCCTTGCAGCAGGGATCACTGGTTGGCCTCGGGGGGTCGGCAGGAAGTGCCGTTGCTACTGACCCGGAGCGCGGACAGATGGGCGCCGCCTCTAAACCTGTTTACCACACCGAATGGTCGTGAGGAACCCAGTGCTAAAATATTCGTAGACGACCTAATTCAGGCTCAGCGTTTCGTAAGTTTCAGAGCAGCTACCGCGCTGTTCTACTGAAACAAACTTTTATCGGCCGATAGATCCTACAAGGGGGGCAGGCGCGTCCTGTCGCACTCCTTGCTCGGTTGGTCACTCTCTCCGGACTGAGACCGCCGCGGCCCCGGTACGGGGACCTCCGGCCCTGACCTTGTCCTCTTACCCAACCCACGACCAGCCACACCTGGCCAAGGCATCTGGCGGCGGGCGGGTAGGAGGCTGGAGTTCGGGCTGGGAGGCTGTCTAATGAGGCAATGAAGCCCTCAAAACTGCTTCGGTACCTTGAGTCCAAGCACCCCGCACTTAAAGACAAACACGTTGAGATTTTTCAGCGGAAAAAACGTGACCAAGTGGGATAGAAGCTAAGTGCCGAGAGCTGCGAAAACTAAATTGCGGAATAGACTGGATATAAGGAACCTGCTTCGAGTATCGGTGTATTCCGGTTCTGTTTAACACCCCCCGCCCCCCCAATGTCGACTGGTCCGTAAGAATATTGTCAATGTTAAACAGGTCCGCAGTGCAAAAAAGGGTGGGTACCCTTGGTGTTTATACATTATTTCTACTTCCGGGTTGCGGGGTTTTACTTCTGGTCTTTTCTGCCCCGGTGCGCATGCATGTAACTAATCAATTTGGGGTCGATCTCGCCTTTCATTAAGGCCGAGGTAGGGGACCTTGGGCTTAAAAAGGTTGGTGACGACTAGTATACAGAATACAACTCTGAGATTCATCGACCATGAAACAAATAAACACCACTGAACCTGTTCAAGAAAATATCAAATTCTCAAAGCACACAAAAAAAGAACAATCTGCGCAAACGGCAAAAAGCAAATGGGCAACACATAAAATATCAAACATCAAACCATTGGTATTCAGTTTAGTTCAGTTCAGCGCTGCGCCGCTAGCCAATGCAGGCCACAAGGCCATCCTTCGGCAAAGCGCCCCAGTCCGCGTCACCCACTTGAATCCAACTGCTCAAAAACAGAAAAAAAAAGAGTAACCAGACTTCAGAAGTACGTGCAACATGCACCTCAGAGTCCCCCAAGACAAGTCCGTGGCCTTGCCAATCAGTCCTGCAATGTGGATCCCAAGACTCCTGCACTTTCCTCCGACAGCAACTAGTGAGAGGGAGAGGAGGACCGGCCAAACACACAAAGACTGCGTCAAACACCCGCCCGTCCTCCGCGCTCGTCCTCATCGACTTCAACCTTGCTCGATGCCTCAGTCGGAGAGAAGCAACATGGAGTCGATCACTGGCTCGTGCCCTGTCTCCAGGCTACCAGGCGTCCAGGCCGCACACTCCGCTCCAAGCCTCATCGAATTCCCACGGAGACAGCAAGTGCCAGACTGCTCAATCAGCCCCAGAACATCAAAATGTAAATCACAGACTCCAACTGTACGCAGCTGAGTAATAGAATTATATTTGAAATAAACGAAAGTAGTTTTGTGAACTGTCTGCAGGACGCTTGATGTAAATTCATAATTAACATCAAATTCAATATAAATTCTATTAGTATGAAGGAATATAGTGATTTGGTTTGACTGACTTGTACAGCATGCTGTTAACATTCCTTTTCTAAAATGTACTTTGTTTCTTCTCTCCAGATCGTGATGTATTCCAGCAACCAAATTTCAGTAGAACCTCAATACCGAAAGCGTGTTAGTTTCCTGCATTCAAAGCCAACCAGGGATGTCTCCATATATATCAACAACACCAAGTTAGATGATTCAGGTCACTACACTTGCACTGTAGTCTCTGCAAATTCTGGGTTAATGAAAAACGGAATAACCAACTTGTCCGTGCTGAGTACGTATTACAATCTACTC
Source organism: Hypanus sabinus (assembly GCF_030144855.1). Lineage (NCBI taxonomy): Eukaryota > Metazoa > Chordata > Chondrichthyes > Myliobatiformes > Dasyatidae > Hypanus > Hypanus sabinus. The sequence continues at coordinate 39,033,566 of NC_082739.1, forward strand.
CGCCTGCCTACTCTGTAGTTGAGTGACTTCATTTCCCAGAGTGTACTGCATGACTCCCCCAGCTTTTGAGCCAGTGGCAAATGAGAGCAGGAGTCCCAGGCTGAGGTCCACAGACCAGACCCCTTGGTTAATGGTAACATTAATGGTACTGATAGCATGAAAAAAGTTTAGGAACTCCTGTATTTAGAGGCTACAGTTGCAAACTGGGAGAGAGTATTTATCGGAGTTGGCTAATACAATTTGAAGGTGGTTATAATTTCATAGAAAAGATGGGAGAGTAAAAATAGAAAATTGTGGACAGTTAGCCTGACATTAGTAGTGGGGAAATGTTTGAATGTATTATTAAGAAATTGGTTGCAAGGCACTTAGAACATAATATTAAGATTAGGCAGGGCCAGCACTGACTAATGAAAGAGAAACAGTATTTGATAAATTTATTGCAATTTTTAACACTGTAACTAACACAGATAAGGGAGGACAAGTTGACATTTGGACTTCAAGAGGACCTTTGATGAAGTGTCACTGGAGAGATTATTGAACAAAATTAGAGCATTTTGCCCATTGAAAGATAAATGAATTATACCTTACCTTCTGTGTGAACACATTGCAGCCTGCTTGACTCAGTAATGAATTCCCAAACTTTAAATTACTTGCCCTTTTTGTTTATATGAGAATTGGCTATTTATTTTTGTTTTTTTTTGTGTGGTCTGGCATATTGAGACTGTCAGATGGTGTACTCTGTTACTAAGGATAATAAATGTAGTGTGTATCATTTTACACTCTACTGTCATCATTCACATTGTCCTTTCAGAAGTTTGAATTTCAGAGTGACATAACAGGACAGATTGCATTACACACTGTTGGAATATCCACCACTAAGACAGGAATATTTAAGGAAAGAAGAGGGACATATTCATAGGAGAATTGAGCTTTCTTAGTGCATTGGAATTCTAGCTTTTAATTCTCATTATGTGCATTAAACTTCTTCAGTTACCATTGCAAGATTTGACCTGCATCCCTAAGACAATGGTCTATGATACTAATCAAGTAGCTTAGCCATTATGCTATTATACCAGTTATATGAAATTAATTATTAATGGTTAATACAAATTTTTGAAAATTAATGGTAAATCCAAATACGATCAGAAAGTAAATAAGCCTGGTGCAATCACAAGCACTTGGAGCTGAATGTCTTCAGAACTGTGGAGATGCATATCGACTTCAGGAGAAATGAGTGTCCTCTCCACCCACTCATAATAACAGCTCTACAGTTAGCACCTTTCAACGTACAGGTTCCTGGGCTTCATTGGTTCACAGGACCTCATGTGGGAGAACCACATTTCCTTCATTAACTAAAAAGTCTTTCAGCAGTTGGTAAAATTCCATCTTCCCCAAAACATACTGGTGCAATTCTACCATTAGGGAGAGCATCCTCACATCAACCACTACTGTCTGGTTTGGCACAACATCCTCTCACAATATGCAAAAGCAGCAGGTCACCAGAAAAGGTATTTGCGTGCAGTCTACCATCACTGCAGGACTTGCATGTGCCCAGGGTAAATAAATGACCAGGAAAAAATCATTGTAGACTCTACCCACCGAGCAAACTTCCTTTTACAAAACACAAACAAGAGAAAATCTGCAGATGCTGGAAATCCAAGTGACACACACAAAATGCTGGAGGAACTCAGCAGGCCGGGGCTGAAATGTCGATACTACTCCTTGCCATAGATCCTGCCTGGCCTGCTGAGTTCCTCCAGAATTCTCTGTGTGTTGCCTTTTACAAAAGTTCCCTTTTGGAAAGTGCTACGGGGCTATTAATACTAAAACTTCATGCTACCATCTTAAAAGTATCTTCCCACAGGTAGTTAATTGATCAACCATTCTAATTAGCCCCCCGACACTCCTCTATCTATCTTAGTCACTGCAGTGTACTTTAAGATTCATAAAATTTTGATTTGGAAGTTCATCATCAATGTCTAAATCCTCAAACTCTCTACACAAGAGCACTGTGGGAATACCTCATTCAGATGGTATGCAGTATGCAGGCTCAAATAGATTTGGGGAATAACTTCTCACCTTGCTTACAACACCCACAACTTGTATATTGATTAACAAATCTTTTGGCCAGATATTCTTATGTTTCAATGAAAGATCATTCAAAGATTCAAAAATTCAAAGTACATTTATGATCAAAGTATGTATACAGAATACAGCTCTGAGATTTGTCCTCCCACAGGCAGTCATGAAAGAAAGAAGCACCATGGAACTCGTTCAAGAAAACATCAAACACCCAACGTGCGAAAAAAGAACAAACTGCGCAAATGGCAAAAAGCAAGCGGTCAGGCATAGAATATCAAACCAGGAGTCCAGTAGTATTCAGTTTAGTTCAGTTTAGTAGCGCTGCTAGCCCACTGCAGGCCGCAGAGCCATTCTTCGCCAAAGCATCCCAGTCCGCATTGATCGCCCAATCAAAAAGCCTAAAAACAGCAAAAAAAGAGTAATCAGAATCCAGGAAAATGTGAAACATGAACTTCAAAGTTCCCAAAATGAGTCCACAGCTTCACCGATCAATCCTTACAACGTGGATCCCAAGACTCCTGCACTTTCCTCCGACAGCAGCTAGTGCGCGAGAGAGGAAGGCTGGTCAAACGCAGGTGGACGGCGCCAAACACTCGCACGTCTTCTGCCTTCCTCCTCATCGCCTTCAATTTTGCTCAATGCCTCAATCGGAGAGAAGCAGTGGAGTCGATCTTGGGCTCGCGCCATGGAATTCATTCTGAGTATTGTAGCAAATGCAATGTGCTCCACGTATTTTAAGCATCTATCTCATTGATTTGTTTCTCTCTTCTCTCCAAATTAGTACCACCCTCCACTCCAAAATGCAGTATCAATGGAAGCAAATTTGTTGGTCATAATGTGACCCTGACCTGTCATTCATCAAATGGCAAACCGGCCCCTACCTACACTTGGCAACGGACCAGTCCCAAGCCGCAGTCTTTTAATCACCCCATCCACAGTGAGTACACAAACCAGTTTCTTCATTCAGTGTGTAACTTTTGTTATCTTTAGCTGAATTCTCATGGACAAACAAAAAAGATCCTCATACCATGTGCCAGAGAACACATTTCAAATATACTTATTTTCAATGGATTGTTTTAAGATGTCCTGATGTTATGAAAGGCATTATCTGCCATATCTAAGGAAATCTGTGCTGGTCCTGGAGAGGGTCCAGAGGAGGTGCTCAAGAATGATCCCAAGAATGAAAAGTTTAATATATGAAGAGTGATTGATGGTTGATGCCTGTACTTGATGGAGTTCACACAAGGCCGTAGAGGCTAAGTGTTTAGATCTACTTAAGACTGAAGTTGACAGGTTCCTGATTGGTAAGGGAGTTAGGATTATTGTGAGAAGGTGGAAGAATGGAGTTGAGAAAAGAAAACAAAATCAGCCATAAATGAATGGCAGAGCAGACTCAATGGGCTGAATGGCCTAATTCTGCTCCAACGTCTCATGGTCTTATGTTTGTATGTGTAATAATTTCAGAAGATTTGGATGTATCTGTGATGGTGGAACAGGAGCTAGTGTCTCCTGGATTCCTTCATCTCTCAAGTTATCCTCTCACTCCTTTTCTCCTCTGCTCTCATGGCTCTCTTTCTCTCTCCCTCCTTCCCTTTATTCCATGGTCAACTATCTTCTCTATTATGTATGTGCGTGGCAAGAACGACAACGGAATAGTCTGATAAAGTGTTTTTACTGAGTCATGTTTGTAACTGTACACACTGGGTAACTTACAGTGCAGGAGCTATAAACTGAGCTACAAACAAGATGAAAACATAGCACTTATGCCTGTGCTCAAAAGAGAGTCCCTCCTGCATATAGGATGCCCAGTCAATTCACTGAGCAATCAATTGGCCCCAATCATTGCAATCAATTCTATAAGATTCACTCTCCCAACACGTTATTTCTTCTTCAGCCCTTTACTTCTTCCACCTATCACCTCTCACCTTCATCCTTCTTCCCCCTCACCTATCCTCTGCCAGTTTGCACATTTCCCCTTCTCCCACTCCCCATCCACCTTCTGACTCTGGCTTCTGCCCCTTCCTTTCCAGTCTTGATGCACGGTCTTGGCCCAAGACAACGACTGCTCATTCTGCTCCATAGATGCTGCCTGACTTCCCGAGATCCTCCCGCCTTTTCTGTGTTTCTGGCATCTCCAGAATTTCTTGCGTCTCGAGCACCTGTTCCTACTCTTGCCACTTTCATTTGAGAAGGATAGACTTTTAAGTTACCCCAATGCCTTGCAAAAAAAAGCAGAAGGTGGCTGCAGCTAAAGTACCCGAATAATGATGCGGTAACAACAACTTGATAGAAGCATTCCGCATAATAAAGAAATTAGACCAAAGAAACAGAGAGAAATATTTCCCTCTGCTGGAAGGATTGAGAGTTCACACATTGAAGAAGAATGACAAAAGTAGCAAGGGAGCTGGAAAATTTGCTTTTTCAAGAAAGTAGATATCTTTGATCTGAAATTCATTGCTTGAAAATGTGGGGAGAGATTTAATCCTAGAATTGAGAAACAGAAATTGGCAAGTCCTTGAAAAAATATATATTTGCAGGGTTACAGGGGAAAAAACTAGAAATTGCAGCAAGCAGCTTAAAAGCTAGCTGCATGGGCCCAGTGGGTGAATTGATCTTCAATGATGTATTGCTTCAACTCTCTTGGAGTTGCATGTTTCAATACCATTCAACCACAAATATAAATCTACTCTGTATTCCATTTGGTGCTGTTGGCTGAGTCTGGACGTCTAAATGTAAAGTTGACCCCAGCAAATGAAATACTCCGCTTCTGTCAGCAATGAGGCATTTTTTTCATCAGTTGGTACTGCCAGGAAAAATGTGTCACTAAAGCTGGCTGGTGAAAGGAAGTGCATCAATGTGTAGTGGAATGATACACTCCAAGGTCAGCATTGTCACAGGTCGGATACAAGGCTTCTCACCTCGGCCTGGTACATGTTCCAACTGCAACCTCGAAGCAAGGTTCAGAATCAGAGTCAGGTTTAATATCACCGGCATATATCGTAAAGTTTGTTTACTCAGTGTCAGCAGTACAATGCAATACATAATGTAGAAGAAAAATCGAAAAGTAAATCAATTACTGTAAGTATATATATGTATATTTAACAGTTAAATAATGTTAAAGCAGAAATAATTTTAAAAAGTGAGGTAGTGTTCATGGGTTCAGTGTCCATTTATGAAATGGATGGCAGAAGGGAAAAAGCTGCTCCTGAATCACTGAGTGTGTGCCTTCAGGCTTCTGCATCTCCTACCTGATGGTAACAGTGAGAAAAGGGCATGCCCTGGGCACTGGGGGTCCTTAATAATAGACGACGCCTTTCTGAGGCATCACTCCTTGAAGATATCTTGGATACTACAGAAACTAGTGCCCAAGATGGAGCTGACTGATTTTACAACTTCCTGTAGCTTCTTTCAATCCTGTGCAGTAGCACCTGCCCTCATACCAGACAGTGATGCAGCCTGTCAGAATGCTCTCCACGTACATCTGCAGAAGTTTTTGAGTGTTTTAGGTCACATACCAAATCTCTTCAAACTCCTAATAAAATATAGCTGCTGTCTTGCTTTCTTTATAACTTCATGGATATGTTGGGTGGGACCAGCTTAGATCCTCAGAGATCTTGACACCCAGGAACCTGAAACCGCTCACTCTCTCCACTTCTGATCCCTCTATGAAGATTGGTTTGTTTTTCCCTTGTCCTACCCTTTGTGAAGTCCACAATCAGCTCTTTCATCTCAAGTGCAAGGTTGTTGCTGCGACACCACTTAACTAGCTGGTATATCTTGCTCCTGTATGTCCTCTTGTCTCCATCTGAGATTCTACCAATAGTGGCTGTATTGTCAGCAAATTGACAAGTGGCATTTGAGCTATGCCTAGTCACACAGTGATGGGTATATAGATAAGCAATGGGCTAAGCACACATCCCTGAGGTGCGCCAGTGTTGATCGTCAGTGAGGAGGAGATGTTCTTACCAATCTGCACAGATTGGTATTTTCCAGTTAGGAAGTCGAGGATCCATTTGCAGAGGGAGGTACAGAGGCCCCAGATTCATTGTGGGCATACTCAATAAATCCATAGAATAATAACCATAGCAGAATTAATGAAAGACAGCAGTAACTTGGGCATTCAATCAGTGTACAAAAGACAACATACTGTGCAAATACAAAAAGAAATAAATAATAATAATAAATAGATAAGCAATAAATATTGAGAACATGAGATGAAGAGTCCTCGAAAGTGAGTCCATAGGTTGTGGGAACATTGCAATGATGGGGTGAGTGAAATTATCCCCTTTAGTTCATGAGCCTGATGGTTGAGTGGTACTAACTAGTCCTGAACCTGGTGGAGTGAGTCCTGAGGCTCCTATACCTTCCTGATGGCAGCAGTGAGAAGACAGTATGTCCTGGGTGGTGGGGGTGCTGCTTTCCTGCGACAGCATTTCGTGTAGGTGTGCTCAATGACGGAGAGGATGCAGAATTCATTCTAACCCCAGTCAAACATTTTGTAACAAGACTGAAGTTAGAGATTTTTTTTCCTACATACTCCAGAATAATGCTCATTTAAATCAGTGATTTTCAAAGTTCAGTCAAATGGTTCACCCACACAACCCATTTATAATAACTAGATAATTACTATGTAAAACTCATTGTAGCTGTAATTAAACGATTTAGGTTGATATCTAACAGAGTGCCATGAGAACATAAAGTTTCACGTGTATTTCATTCCTTCATGCTGCCAGTGTGGGTGAGGAAAGAGGTATAGTTCTCCATTCTACAGATGTGTGCTCCCTGGGCCTCTCTTTCTTGCAGTCCCTCCAAGCCCCTGGGCAACTCACAGACTAATGCAGCATGTGATGAGCACCTCAAACGCTGTTGAATTGTCAGGTTGGCATGCTGGGCAGTGACTGCCTAATGCCCTTCTGTTAAGCTAACTTAAACCAGGTGAAAAGGATTAAAATGGTATGCAGGGGCAGAGATTCAGATTAATTTATTTATCGCATCTGCATCGAAGCATACAGTGAAATTCATTGTTTGCATTAACAGCCAGCACAATTGAAGAATGTGTTGGACAGCCTTTAATGGTTGCTACCAATTCCAGTGCCAACATAGCCCATCATGCTGGCAGAACAATACAGGCAACGACAACAAAACAGCAGCAGCAAAACAAGCCCCATTCCCACTACACCCACTCAGTCACGCACACATACAGACAGTCCTTCAATCCTAGGACACTCTGTCTTTGGGCCTTCGGCTTCCCATGGACTTGTGGACGAGCACAGGCATTAAGCCTTTGACTTCCCAGTAAACTTGGAGTCTCACAGATCCAGGGCTTTGACCATCAGACCTCGACTTCCAAACTTCCAATCAACCAATGGCTTTGGTCTTTGCTATCGACCCCAGGACTTGCCGTGGACAACGAATGAGGAACCCAAATGCCAGGCCGTGAACTCTGGCTCTCTGATGACTGGAACCTTAAATGCTAGGCTTTGAACTCTAGTCTCACTGACCAGCCCTCATGTCACCTTCCCACACAGAAATCTGATCCCAAAATCTGCCAGTGTCCCATTCACCTGGGTGTCCATCAGCCTTCATCCTTGCTGGTCTGCCAGCCTGACATCTGACCATAGATGTCCTTCGTCCCACATCAATGTCGCTGGCCTTTGAGCAAGAATTGGAGGCATAGTCTCCAGCCTGACCTCTAACTCCTCCACAACCATGCCCCTAAACTCTAATAGGACCACTAATTTCCCTCTCTGTACCAAAAACCATTCCTACAAACCTAAAAAAATCAAGTCTGTACCACAACTTTGATGGAGACCACAGCTCAGTGCCATCTTGACTGGCACAAGGGATGGTCATTCTTGTGCATTGATCCACAAATAATTTTCAATCTTGTTCATGTTGTCCTTTATCATATTTTGAGGTTTAACAGAAACAAAACATCCTTCCAGAATTTGCATGAGTCTGTACCTTCCAACAGTATTTGAGTCGATTAAAACCCATATAATATAAAAATTTACCTGGCACAAGTGAATGTCCCCTAATGTTATGGTTCTTCTATAACTACTAAAATGGGGATGGTAAATAGCATTTAGTTTGAAACTGATTATTCTGATGAGTTTCTATTTCAGGGGAGATTGGACAACCAGTCCCTCATTACTGCAAATGTTGTCACTGAATATCTGCATGCGGAGACTTTGCAAGAGACAGGTGAAGTCCACTGGGTGGGCTGATCCTGGGAGAACTGCAGATTTGATCATTATTTCTTTCCTGTCCTTTGCAATTCAGGCATGTGAATGTAAAATAGCAGTGGTTGGGAGAAGACATAGCGATCCATCAAATCTGCCTGATATATCTATTTGTCCATAACTCCAGAATACGCCCTAACAGTCTCATATCTGCCAGATTAGATATCCAACATGTGGATTCATCAAACATGTTAATGGAGAAAATTACAAATCCAATCAAGGAGGAGGGGAAACCAAAACCTAGGGAATCTGTTGGAAGCATTCATTCAGCTTTCTTTAAATTGCTCAGTTCAATCACTTTGGATCATAAAGAGAGCCTAGATAGGCTGGAACATAGGAGGATAAGGGGTGATTTTACAGAGTTATATAAAATCTGAGTGGTGTAGATGAGACAGATGGTCATAGTTTTTTCCCAGGGTAGGAAATCTAAGGCTAGTGGATGTATTTCAGGTGAGAAGGGAAAGATTTGAAAGGTATCTGAAGGGCAACTTTCTCACAGAGAATGATGAGTACATGGGAAGATCTGCCAGAGGAAGTGGTACAGGCAAGTACAATTATGTTGTGTAAGTAACATTTGGGTCCATGGATAGGAATGGTTTGGACGATATGGGCCAATTGAAGGCAAATGGGATTTGCTCAGGTAGGCACCTTGGTCAGCATGGATGATTTGGACCAAAGCTCTTGCTTCCATGCTGTATAACTCTTGGACTTCATGACACCTTGGTTTTTGTCACCACAACTGGACCTGAGAAAGGGATTTTTCCTTTAATTCAAAGAGAATAATGTTAAGAAATGTGAATTTGAAGCATGGAACTGATTGGTAGGTAGATAACAGAAAACTGGGAGATAATTGAGTCGTCTTAGATTGTTAAACCATACCGTGACCAATGCACCAGGCACAAGATTGAAGACAAATCCAATACAAATGATCTGAACAAATATTATCAGTTGTGGATTGTGATGTTAGTTTACACAACATGAGAAGATACTGCCTGCTGTTTGTGACACGCAAATGAGTGTCAACTGTTGCAACACAACTCGTTGTAATAATGTCACCCGCCTACTGTACAGTTCAATCTCCTGTGGGCAGACAAATAAAAGTGCATTTACAGTATTGTAAGGCTAAAAAAATTGCATTAGTACTGTGCCTTATTGCATTTCTTATTGCAACTGAGCACATCACATGCAATGAATAACTTTGGATGCAGTGACTTCATAGATAAGCAGAAATATACACAGTGTGAGATTAAGCAGCTTAATTTGCTTCTGAAACATGCACAGATGGTCCTCCAGTTTACAATCCAATAACTGATGTATTTCAGAAGATTCTTTAATTTATACCGGCTAGTGCTGATATATTGTACTTCAGCATGATGCTTCTGATGTAGTGACTGAAGACTCTCCTCGTCATTATCCACTTCTACTAATAAAAGCAAGCCTAGAGACGAACATATACTTCTCTCTATTTCTGTAATTTTTAGAATTGTTTATAAATGTATGTGATGTTGATACTGACTCAGAACCTGATGGGGTGAAAGCTGCATCAGGTTACCCAATTGATCCTGATGTATTCATATTTAATGATCCTTCTGTTGGTCCAGATCTCTCACAGCTTGGCACTCAGTGTCTTCTCTTGAGACTCTTCTAATGAGCTCTTAAGCTGTTCTTCAGGTGTACCTTAAAAAATATCGACAGAAAAATCCCCAAAGGTGTTCTTCATGTTAATTATTACAATTTTCATGAACTGTTGAAACAGAGATCTCTCCTGATTCTGTAATGTGGACCTGATTATTAATAATGCAGAGAACAAGACTTGTTTCTCGGACCTCGGAGTGTCTCCGTGTCATGGAGCGAGCTGGAGATGGCCCCTATGGCTTGCTGAATCCGCACAGAATCTGTAGCTCAGTGGCACGGCTGTTAGAGTCGCTGCTTCACTGTGCTAGAGAACAAGGTTCACTTCTGATCTCTAAAGTGGTTTATATGGAGTTTGAATGTTCTGCCTGTGACAGTGTGGGTTGCCTCAGGCAACACAGGATTCCTTAAAGATGCATAGGTTAATTGGCTGCAGTAAGTAGACAGCCAGTGCAGGGTACCCCAATGGCCCTTCCCCTCTATACTGTCAGGGAGGACTACCTAATAGAAAAATACTGCAGAAGTCCAGTCTCTGGCACTCTATGGCTCAGAGAGGCAGGGGGGAAAGGATGCTGCCAGGGTCAAGGACATCACAAATCAACTCCATAGCATTCTTGAAGGGGAGTGTGAGTTCCCAGAGGTCATGGTCCATGTCAGTAACAATGACATAGGTAGAAGGGGTGACAGAGCCCTACAAAGTGAGTTCAGTGCTAAGTTAAAGGACAGGACCTTTAGGGTGGTGATCTCAGGATTGCTACCCGTGCTACATATTACCGACATTAGAAATAGGAAGAAGGTACAGCTTAACATGCGGCCAAGGAGATCATACAGGAGGGAAGGTTTCAGATTTTTGGAACATTGGGCTCCTTTTCAGGGAAGATGTGACCTGTACAGAAGGGATGGTTTGCAGCTGAAATGGAGGGGTACCAATATTCTTGTGGAAAGGTTTGCTGTTTCCAACTAGATGCTCCTCTTGTCTGTACCTACCACTCTATGAGCCTCCACATCCAACCCATCACTCTCCACAGCTTCTGCCATGTCCATAAGGATTCTACCACCAAATGCATCTTTGTGTCCTCCTGCTCTCCACTTTCTGCAGGGATCACTCCCTTGGTGATTCCCTTGTCCATTCATCTCTCCTCATTAGTCTCCCTCCTGGCACTTATCCCAGCAAGCTGCCAAAGTGCTACATCTGTCCATTATCCTCCTCCTTCACCTCCATTCAGGGCCCCAAACAGTCTTTCCAGGTGAGACAGCATTTCACCTGTGAATATACTGGGGTTGTCTATTATATTCAGTGCTCCCGATGTCGCCTGCTCTATATTGGTGAGACCTGTTAGATTTTAATTCTGATTCCTATTCCCTTTCCGATATGTTCATCCATGGCCTCCCCTTGTGCCACAATGAGGCCACCCTCAGGGTGTAGGAACAACACCTTATATTTCCTCTGGGTTCCCTCCAATCTGATGGCATGAACATTGATTTTCCCTTCTGGTAAAAAAAATTTTCTCCCCCTCCCCTCTTCTTATATTCCCTACTCTCGCCTCTTATATGTTCTCACCTGCCTATCACCTCCCCCTGGTGCCCATCCTCGTTCCTTTTCTTCTATGGTCCACTCTCCTCTCCTATTGGATTCCTTCTTCTCCAGCCCTTTATCCTTCCACACACTTGGCTTCACCTATCTTCTTCTAGCTATCGTTCTTCCCCTCCCTCCATGTTTTTAATTCAGTGTCTTCTCCCTTCCTTTCCAGTCCTGAAGGGGCTGTTGGCCCAAAACATCGACTGTTTGTTCACGTTCATGGATGCTGCCTGACCTGCTGAGTTCCTCTGGCATCTTGTGTGTGTTGCTTTGGATTTCCAGCATTTGCAGAATTTCAGGTGTTTAAGGGTTGCTAGTGTCCATAGGTTGTGAGAACAGTTCAGTGGTGGGGCAGGTGAATCTATTCCCTCTTATTCAAGAGCCTGGTGTAATGGCTGTTCCTGAACCTGGTGGTGCAGGTCTTGAGGCTCTTGTACCTTCTTCCTGATGGCAGTAGCATGTAGAGGACATGACATGGATGGTGCAGGTTCCTGATGATGGATGCTGCTTTCCTGCACAATGCTTTGTGTAGATGTGGCCAATGGTGGGGCAGGCATTACCCATGATGGACTGAGCTGTATCCACTACTTTTTGCAGGGAAACCTGAGGGACATCTTGCTCACTCAGGGGGTAGGGTGCGTGTGTGGAACGAGCTGCCAGTGGAAGTGGTGGATGACTCAGAATCAGAATGCATGTTTGGTTACAACATTTAACAGAAGTTTAGTCAAGTACATGGATGGAAAGGGTATGGAAGGCTATGGTCCAGGTATGGAAAGCATCTGGCCAGAAAGGGTTACCAGGCCAAGAATCTGGAACAGTTGATGGGATTGCAGGGAGAATGCATTATGGGGTGAAACTGTGATGGAATGGAATTGCTCTGTGAGTTGTCATAGGCTCAATGGGCTGAATGGCCTCCCATGTAATGAAGATGTTTGGAAATAATCTGGGGAAAGTCTCAGGTAAATGGATGGATTTCTACACCATTATGTTATGGAACAGGTTTGGATCCATAAAAATAATTGTAGGCTCACTGCAGCTTTACATAGCGAGGGAAGGAGTATTGTTTTAGCTCTGCTTGTTGGCCCCATCAAGTTTTATATAGACCATCATTAGCTATTATAAGGTCATCTCTTCAAGATATGTTGCCCCTTTAAATTGGCCCATATCCTACCAGAATGATTTGGCAAGGAGATGGTGATTAACCAGATTATGGCCAAGAAAGGTAATTTCCATGGACCTGAATAGAAGCACTTCACTTCAAGGCAGAATTTCATATTGTAGACTTCAGACTGAAATGACTAAATTGCAACAAAGTTTTTTTTTCTCTGATCTAATTATAGTGAACATGAAGGAAATGGCAATTGAGATGCATTTATGACTTAATACAGTGGATTGAAGACTTGGAATTTCAATTCTGTTTTGAATTTCTTAATGAAATATTTATTTTCTAGATTCCCAAATGGGAACTCTAATATTGAGGAACATCACCAAGGAGATGTCTGGATTGTACACTTGCTCATCCATAAATTTAGCGGGGAATGCATCATGCTCTATACAGATGGAGGTGATAACTTGTAAGTACAGAATTTAGTGGTCTCTATGTTGAATCTCAGAGAAATTATTGTTTAATTGATCCTTATCCATGAGCGTTGGTGCTCAATTCTGCAGACATAGCAGTTTCCCCCTTTTGGTCATGTAACCTATCCATTCATATACACAGTATTTTTTCTTTAAACACACTCTTACATGTTTTGGCCTGATCCTTCAATCCCCGTCCTTGACTCTCCCCAAAAATCCAGACATTTAATGACATACTAGTTAGTACACTGTGAAGGGATCTGGAGGGTTTAGGATAGAATCTTACCCATCACGTTGCAATGATTAAGAATATCTTTCCACCCAACCCCACTCCTTCTCAGCTCCCACTACTCCCCCAGGCTGGGTAACTGTAGTGTTGGGGTAAGAAACACTGGGTAGCAAGCATAATTGGAAAAGTCACGATTCACAGAATAACATTGCAGACAGTCATTTGCATGCTTCTTGTATTCACAGAATTCCCAGGTACAAATCCAATTTTCAGCATGTTAAAACTGGTTCCTCTTGTTCTCTTTTGAAATGTGAATGTTTTCAGTCAGAAATGATTCATCTTCATTTTGCTTCTCCTTTCCATAGCCAATAATGCATGGGTCATCGCTGGGGCTGTGATTGGGGCACTCCTCGGAACATGTTTGCTGGTCGCTATCATTGTTTTCTACTGCACGTATCAAAGCAAGAGGGCACCAGAAAAGGAGGAAAACCTAGCCAATGAGATAAGGTAAGAAGCTGATTCTCCACAAAGTTTACGGGTGCCTAGGATTTAAAAAAAACCGAAGCAGCATTTTCTACTAATTGGGAAACTTACAAAGGGCTCATGAGAAAAAAAAATTGATACAGAGTTTAAAAAAACAGATGGTAAATATGTGCAGCTATTTAACTATTCTAATTTCAATTATTAAAGATTGCAGATCTCTACACACATTACAGTGTTTAAAAAATTTGTTGATCCTTTCATACACATCAGGGTATTTTGCAGTAAGCTTGCCATCTGTTTTAACCTCGTTGATGTATTAATAATAACACTATGGTTACAAATAAAACATTCACACAACATTTGTTCTACGTTCTGCAAAGAAAAAATTGGGACTTTAATTCTGGTACAGTGGCTGTGTCACAGTTGCTAACGTCTATCCAATGTGGACAAAAAATGCATTATTCACATCTGAATGAGATTCTGAGGCAATTCAACTGAACTGAGTTATGAGTCACATGAACTGAACCTGTTTGCTGAGACTGTCTGCTTTATTGGTTATGTTTGATTTTGATATTAACCATATAACAATCACAGCACGGAAACAGGCCATCTCGGCCCTCCTAGTCCATGCCGAACTCTTAATCTCACCTAGTCCCACCTACCCGCACTCAGCCCATAACCCTCCACTCCTTTCCTGTCCATATACCTATCCAATTTTACCTTAAATGACACAACTGAACTGGCCTCTACTACTTCTACAGGAAGCTCATTCCACACAGCTATCACTCTCTCTGTTGTGTGAATGTTTTATTTGTAACCATAGATACCCCCTCATGTTTCCCTTAAACTTCTGCCCCCTAACTCTCAAATCATGTCCTCTCGTTTGAATCTCAATGGAAACAGCCTATTCACGTCAACTCTATCTATCCCTCTCAAAATTTTAAATACCTCGATCAAATCCCCCCTCAACCTTCTACGCTCCAATGAATAGAGACCTAACTTGTTCAACCTTTCTCTGTAACTTAAGTGCTGAAACCCAGGTAACATCCTAGTAAATCGTCTCTGCACTCTCTCTAATTTATTGATATCTTTCCTATAATTCGGTGACCAGAACTGCACACAATATTCCAAATTTGGCCTTACCAATGCCTTGTACAATTTTAACATTACATCCCAACTTCTGTACTCAATGCTTTGATTTATAAAGGCCAGCATTCCAAAAGCCTTCTTCACCACCCTATCTACATGAGACCACCTTCAGGGTACTACGCACTATTATTCCTAGATCTCTCTGTTCCTCTGCATTCCTCAATGCCTTACCATTTACCCTGTATGTTCTATTTGGATTATTCCTGCCAAAATGTAGAACCTCACACTTCTCAGCATTAAACTCCATCTGCCAACGTTCAGCCCATTCTTCTAACCGGCATAAATCTCCCTGCAAGCTTTGAAAACCCACCTCATTATCCACAACACCTCCTACCTTAGTATCATCGGCATACTTACTAATCCAATTTACCACCCTATCATCCAGATCATTTATGTATATTACAAACAACATTGGGCCCAAAACAGATCCCTGAGGCACCCCGCTAGTCACCGGCCTCCATCCCGTTAAACAATTATCCACCACTACTCTCTGGCATCTCCCATCTAGCCACTGTTGAATCCATTTTATTACTCCAGCATTAATACCTAACGACTGAACCTTCTTAACTAACCTTCCATGTGGAACTTTGTCAAAGGCTTTGCTGAAATCCATATAGACTACATCCACTGCATCCTGATATTACTATTGTTTGTTTTTTTTTTAAAGGGATTTCTTTGTGGGTTGAGAGTGAGGCAAGAAGTTAGGAAGGTTGCAAATTCCTTTTTATTCTTCTTGAATGGATCATAAGATCAATGCCTGAAAATCAATGTTGGTGTCAAAAAACTGAGAATGCAGCTAATTCTGCCATTTAGCCAAACGTATAAAATATAGCCTTGATAGTGGAATGGGTATGGAGTAAATTTTACCCTCTTATGATCTTATAGTCGTACTCTTCTAATTGACTCAATGTCAGGTACTTAAAATAAGCTAACAAACCTTAATTTTGTGACCAGAGAGAGGGAGATAAAGAGATTGCTGGCTCTGTTCATGATTTGACCCATGAGCTCATCCTGTGCTGATTTTGATTGGCTGTTATGACTGAGAGCATTGAGAGCTGCCTCAGTTTCTGAGACTAAACCAATGAAATTCTTAAACTGTTAGTTCAAAACACACAAAAGTAGCCTGGAGACATCCTTTTGACCTAGTCTTTAAAAAAAAAGACCTGATTTACATTTAGTTGATTTGCAGAACAGCCTGCAAATTAACAGCTAACTAATCCAGGAATTGGACTGATCCTCAACTGCCCTGAGAAACCATTGCCTTTGTTTCTGAAGAATTTGATAAAGTAAGTGTGTGTGTGTGTGTGTGTGTGTGTGTGTGTGTGTGTGTGTGTGTGTGTGTGTGTACACATGCTCCATGGCATTATCTCACCAACTTTATCAGAGTCAATCTTAGGTCAGTTCTATAGTGGAAGCCCACATATTAGATTAAAATGAGCCAAGGGGTATTGATATAGAGTAATTTCACATTGGGCAAAAGTAAAAGAAAATCCCCAGTGATCATAAGATATGAGGAAAGCTCTACATAATATGTAAAACTAATATATAATATGTAAGTCCTGATGAAGGGTCTCGGCCCAAAACGTTGACAGTGTTTCTCCCTATAGATGCTGCCTAGCCTGCTGTGTTCCACCAGCATTTTGTGTGTGTTGCTTGAATTTCCAGCATCTGCAGATTTCCTCGTGAATATGTAATACTTGTTCACCTTGTTCCATCCAGACAGATAAGCATGGAATCTTATAGTTAGATTTTATGAAAGCAAATAATTCAGAGAAAATGATCTTCTGTTTTACACCTGGAGTGCTACAACTGATTTTGGTTATCATTTGCTTTGTTTACAGAGAGGACGCCCAGTCACCGGTAGGAAACATATGGATTAAGAATGACCTAATCTCCAAAAATGGCACCCTGTCTTCTGCGAATAGCACAATGCGTAGCTACAAACCCTACCCCAACAAGCCACCATCATATGCTGCTTCAACTATCACTGCACTGGATGCTGGCAGCACTGGAAGTTGCAGCCGTCCAAAGCACCCCCAAAAGTCAGATTACGCAATGACATCCAGTTCTCACCGCTCTAGTCCTTCAGCTAGGGATAATAGAGCTCAGCTGCAGGCACCAAAACAGGAACCCGCACTGCCCTCGATGACTTCATCCAATCTTGCCAGAATGGGGGCTGTGCCAGTGATGGTGCCAGCCCAGAGTCAAGTCGGATCTCTGGTCTAGGAGCAGCTTGGCATGGAAATGCTGCAGTAATTTCCCTCTGATTACCAAAGAACAGGATTCAGATAAAAGCTATTTGTGGAGAAATGTTACAGTACAATATAGATTGTAAACAATGACCTGAAGTCTTACAACTGTTTTTTGAAAATTTTACAACTAGTAATCTAAAGAATCCAGGAGTAAAACATTCAGTCGATTGATGAACAGGAGAACATTTTTACCTTGATATTCTACTAACATTTCAAACAAAATAGTTTCTCAAGTCTGAATCTTTATAATCTTAGCTCTGGTTCTGGTTGTTCTCATCTTATCCTGACACCTAACTAGTATTCCTAAAACATCTCAATTCAATATATAGCTTGTTTTAAAGAAAATTTGTTCACAATTTTAGTTCTGCCCATAAAAGGTACTGAAAAAGTGCATTTGCTAATCCTCATTGAGGAGGAATTCAGACTGGCTTAACACAAGAAAGACACGGCTACTGCTTTACATCATAATGTCTCTTTCTTTGATTCAGTTAACATTTTCTCCTTTGTAACATTATTTCTCTCGTCCTATGTTATGAATTCACAGCATGACAACCAGGATAGAATGCACTTGTCAGTGCCACTTCACCTTTGAGTTGAAGCCATCCTTGGCTGTAGAAAGCTGAGAGATGATTGGATCAAAGCGATTTTAAAAAATTGGGTTGAAGACCCTACAGTATAGTTAAAGGAAAAGCTATTTCTTGCTGTAGAAATTGAGAACAAGGCAATATAATTTCACTGTTGAAGCCAAATTGGGAAGTTCTTTGACATACAAAGGTGTATGAATCAGGAACTACCTCTGTACATTGGGGCAATTGATCTTTTAAAACCGAGTTTAGCTGATTGTAGTTGCAAAATGGTAAAGTGGGGTCAGGTTCGGACCAAATTGAACTGTAAAGTCCATTTGAGGACTAATTGGTGTGCTGTTCTCACTTGTGAAGTTTAACCATCTGAATGTAGAGAACAGCCTGTTTCAATTGCATTGGCTGCCTTCAGAGGGAAGTATAAACTTTGGGAATCGGGGCATGAAATGGAATATTGACATCAGTCTCAAGAAAGTCATGGAATGTGGATCGTTGGTCACGCTTCATCTTGTGGCTTGGGACTACCTTGTTGGTTCATGTAAGTTTTCATGAACTTAATTATTCAGCTACACCACAGCCTGTGTTGGAAAATATAATATCTTGTATAAGCAGAGTGCATAGTCGACCCAGCTAGTCCAATTAAACGAAGTATTTTGAGATGTTTGGAATAGCAAATTGCTTATCTGCCATTACTCATGAAATGCAGTGACAGTTAAAGAAATAACTGACAATTCTTAATGAATGTATTTCCACAAGGAATAAAAAAGCAACACTGGAAAATTATATAAATGGGAACATTTTAAACATCATCCACGGATGAATCAAGAAATAGATAAGAGGAAGTAAACAGAACTTGAGGGTAAATTAATTAGAATAAAATGATCCAAATACATAAACAGAAAGTCATTAGCATAAGCTAACATTAAAAGGCAGATGCAGGAAAAATGACAACAGGGAATAAGGAAATGGCAGAAACACTAAAGCAAGTATATTGCATTAATTTTCACAGTAAAATGCACAGAATTTATCATTGTGGCCGGGGGGTGGGATGGAGGGTCAGAAATCTGACGAGACTGAGAAATATAACATAATAAATATTAGGAAAGGAAAAAATCAAATTACAAACAACAAATTCATTAGTCTTGATGTCTTACATCCAAGGGGTTTAAGTAGACAAAGAGCAGCTACGTTGATTTTGCTTCTCGAGGTTGGCCCCATGAATTGGAAGGCAGCAAATGCTCAAGGAATGAGAGAAAAGAACAATGGAGAGTAATAAACCAGTTAGTCTGACATCACCAAAGAGAGAACACTAACACCAGAATGCATTATTAAGATGGGTTCATGGCACTTAGGCAATCGATATATTATTCAGAATCAGCTTGCCATTATGGAAAAAGAAATTGAGTTAACAAATCTACCCATTGTTTGAGGATGAAACTAATAGGGATACAACCAACAAATTTTTGGGAAGTACTTTGTTAATGTGCCAATAATTGGTTATTACACAAGACTCTGCTGCCTTGCAGCCATACCTACCCATGGGAAAGGCTTCTGGAGTAAACCCCGAGGAAGAAATCCAGAGCTGGGGTCCCTAAGGCAGTTTGATGTTGTTTACAACTTCACTCTGGCACCCTCTGCGATGACACTGGTGCCGAGCTGTATCGGCGCTTGCCCTTCCCTTGGACTACATCAGTGACATGGAGAGGGGGTTCCCGCTGCATGGGCAACAGCCGGTCCTTCAAATCTTCCTGCCTGGACACAGTCCACCAGTGGTGCAAACCCATGATCCCCTGGGATCGATGGCTACTACTTCTACACAAGACTCATGGGAGTTGGGGAATATATAAACAAGGACTGGTTAATGGAAAGAGGGTTAAGAGAATAAGGTGAATTACAATATAGCAATGTGAAAGTAGCTAATTTCTTCAAGGACCGATTCTTGGGCCTAAACCATTTAAAAAACTATTGTGAACAACCCAACTATAATGCAATGATACAAAGCTTGGTGGGAAAGTAAGTTTTATTGAGATTGAGATGGATTTGGAGCATTCTTATTTGAAACAGAGAAAGCAAATAGGAAAGTAAATAGTCTTGAGACCTGATGCTACGTCCTTTTCATCCCAGGAGCCACTCCAGAGATCTCAGGACTGCAGGATAAATACTGTGCCTTGAAAAACTTTCATACATATGGTATTCATATGTTGAATATTTGTGTATTATGTGTGCATTGATCTTTATTGGAAGGTGCTTTAGTTATGGTCGTGGCAAGGTTCCATTCCCTCTCTTTCCAGTCCTGTTAACGGGTTTTAGCCTGGAATATTCACAGTTCATTTCCCTCCATAGATGATGCCTGACCCATTGAGTTCCTCCAGCATTTTATGTCTGTTGATCCAGATTTCCAGCATCTGTGGTCTCTAATGTTTCAGGACTTGAGATAGGGTCTCAATCCAAAGTGTCAACTGTTTATTCCTCTCCATTGATTCTGCCTGACCGGCTGAGTTCCTTTAGCACTTTGTCTGTGTAAGTGAACCTGACAGAAGCCTTCCAGATTTGAATACTTGCATAGATAAATCCATTCATCCCAATGCTGCATTTATTCCTTTCAGATGATTTCCACCACTAGAGAAAGCCTTGACATTTAAGGAACATTGCCACATTGATCTCTTGCTAATGACAGGACAGGATATACAGTGTGTCAGTACTGATGCTTATCTCCTGCATTTCCTCAGCTCTTCTAGTCAATGGGGATTTGCTTCCCAGCCAAACAAATAATATCTTAAAATAATTATGCATTTACAGTATGTTTGGAGATTGTTTATTACTTATAATTGTGTTTTACATGGTATCTGATTTGTCCTTTAGAATGTTTTTGGCTTGCTATTTCCCATTTCCCCTAGGCGCCCAGTAATTATTAAAACTTTTTTTGTTAAACAAGAAATGTTTTTGTGAAGTCACAGGTCAGGGTCCGTCAGAAGCTAGAGACATGGGTGGGGGATGAAATGAGAAGCTGGGAGGTTATAGGTGGGAAGAGGAGATAAGTGATATGCTGAAGAAGAAGGAATCTGATAGGAGAGGGCAGTAGACCAAAGGGGAGCACAAACCTTGTCCGGTGTCTGTGTAGATCAGAAATTCAGATGTATAATCTCTATAGTTTTCCAAATATCAACATCATTTCATGCTCCAATTTCTTAAGTACACGATTTCCAAGGTGAAAGGTGATGTGGTTAGGTATAATCATTGAAATAGGTCAACATGAAACATCCTGATTGCTAGCCATTTTAATTCCCTTTCCCATTCCCACATTGTCTGTTCTTTGGTTCATCCACTACCAGGCTGAGGCAAATTGGAGGAGCAGCACTTCATATTCTATGCCTTTGTTAGAAGGTAGAACAGTACACCGTAGGAACCTTTGTCACACTACATATGCACAAACCATCATGCCAAATTGGACTAATCCCATCTGCCTGCCTGTTTCTTATCTGTTCATGTGTCTGTCTAAATGCCTCCTAAATGTTAATATTGCGTCTGCTTCCAATCCATGGCAGTGTGTTTCTGGCACCTACCACTTTCTGTGTTTAAAAGCAAGCATTTCAAATCTTCTTTGAACTTTCTCTCATGTTAAAGGCTATCTCCGTTTGCCACATATACTTTGCAACATCGAAACATACAGTTTAATGTGCTGTTATGCGTCAATGACCAAGACAATCTGAGGATGTGCTGGGGGCAACCCACAAGTGCCAGCACACTTCTGGTACCAACTTTGCATGCCCACAGCTTACTAACCCTAACCCATACATCCTTGGAGTAAGGGAAGAAACTGGAACCCCACAAGGTCACAGGGTGTATGTAGAAACTCCTTACAGGCACTAGTGGGAATTGAACCCTGATCGGTGCTTGCTGGTTCTGTAAAGCGATGCACCAACTGCTATGCTGCAGTGCCCTCTAGCATTTGAAATTTCCACCATGCGAGAA
Source organism: Hypanus sabinus (assembly GCF_030144855.1). Taxonomy (NCBI): domain Eukaryota; kingdom Metazoa; phylum Chordata; class Chondrichthyes; order Myliobatiformes; family Dasyatidae; genus Hypanus; species Hypanus sabinus. The sequence continues at coordinate 39,055,345 of NC_082739.1, forward strand.
AGACTCTGTCTATCCATCCTGCCTATGCCTCTCATAAACACAGAAGATTCTGTGGATACTAGAAATCAAGAGAGATCTTTCATCAGTCCTGCATTTTGTTTGTGTTGCAATGCCTCTCATAATTTTATGTACTCCTATCAGGTCATCCCTCAAACTCTGATGCTCAGCAGAAAACAGCACAGGCTTGGCCAAACTCTCCTTTTATCTAACAGACTTCATTCTAAGCAACATCCTGAAGAACCCCTTCTGCCTCCTTTCCAAAGCCTTCACAACATTCCTATGGTAACTTGTCTCTTTTGAAAGTGCTCTTCATAGTCTTTATCCAAAATCTTGTAAATCTTCCCATTTGATCAGATGTCCAAGTGTCTTTCAAAATAGTCAGTTACATCTGATTCCACCTAACTTTCTGAATTTATATTATATAAGAAATTAAGATATCTCCGCTTGCTAAAAATCAATGTCTTCAGCATAGCACTTGTACTAATGAAAATTGTCTCAGCTTCCTTAAATCAATTAAAACCTTCATGTTTAGAATCCCTCTCTTCAAGAGTGGCATGGTAGCGTAGTGGTTAGCGTAACACTTTACAGTACAGGAGAGCCGGCATAAGGAGTTTGTATGTTCTCCCTATGTTTTCCTGCGGGTGCGCTGGTTTCCTCCCACAGTCCAAAGACATAACCGTTGGTAGGTCATTGTAAATTATCCCCTGATTAGGCCAGGATTAAATCGGGAGATTGCTGGGCGGTGTGGCTCCAAGGCCCCCAATGGCCTGTATCATGCTGTATCCAAATAAATCAATCTCCTTATTTGCCTCTTCTTGACAAGAATAGAGTCTTAATCCTACCGATAACCCACCTCCCCAAGACACATGAATGTCTTCACAGGTACAAACTTCAACATATTGCAGGAAATTCCCCTTTAATTCTATATGGCTATGAAGCAGGCTCCAAGGACAATACAATTATAAGAGTCTCCTGATAGCTGATGTTAGAATTTATTGAAAATCTGAATTACTAAATACCATCACTTGTTTAAGATGTGTAGCTCTTTTGGGCTTAAGTTTAACTTTAAGATATGTGTATACACCTTGCGTATAATGTTGGCTTCAGAAACTGAACTCAGCCCAAAAAACATGCACATTAAGGAAAGACTTGCAAAGCATTTTGGTCTGATTCTGAGATAAGGACGTTCTGCACACATTTTTTGATGAGAGGAGTGATTATGAGAATTTGGAATATTGTGCATTTATTTTAACTAACTCTTGCAAGATAGATAATGAATGCTAAATGGCCTGTATGATTCCAATAGGAGGATAATCCCTATTTGGTAGGATAATCCCTATTTAATAGGATGAAAAGTCCTTACTAGATGTGACGCCAACAACCTGTGTTAATATACTCTGTCATTAACATGCAAAGCTATTAAATATTAATATGTAAAGTCATTATCCTAGCATGGTTTGCTGTCTCTAAAAGGGGCACTAACTAAATGTGACTGTGAAGGACTAATACTTTGCTGTCTAGTTAACTAAGACTGCATTTCAGTTGACAGTTGGTTAGGCAGAGAGCATGTTCCCTAGAGTTCTGAAAATTGCTTTTTGCTAAAGCAGAAGCTTACCTGCCAGGATAATGAAGAACAAGAGTCTCTAGAGGCCATGAGCTCCATCAAAATTGTCACTTCTAAATTTAAATGATGGACTCTTACAGTTTATAGAAGATCACAGGGCCCATCATACCTTTTCGAAGAGCTGCTCGCTCTCTATTCACAATGCTGCATTTAATTCTTCCCATTTAATTATACTGTGTAAACAAGTTACTTTCTAAATGTTCTGTTTTATCAGATTCCACTATCGTTTCAGACTGCATATTGTTATAGGAAACAAAATTCAAGATTCAAGACTTTCATGGTAGAGGGGAGAAAAGTATGTAAATATTGTGAACTGCAGATGCCTGCAGATAATGTGATGAGTAATGGTTACCATTAACAAATTGCTAATGGTAAGTTCAATACTAAAGAACTTCTGTTTTCTTTAATCCTGAGCTTGGGCTTTCTTGCATTTTGAAATTAAAGACAATATAATAGTAGATGATTTTCAGGGTTATATGCCTTGGTAGAGTGGAACCGTTCGCTTCTCTTTGTGCTTATAGTTACATACATGGAAGTTACATTGGAGACATCTGTTGCCTAAATGAGTCCAGGTAGTAGTTTTGTCTTTAACATGGGGTAGCTCTCTAAGGCTTCTTGCTTTTCCTCTTCCCACATTTCCTAGATCTTTCCATTCCTTTTCCTTTCAACTGCCTATATAATCTAATAGATGACATGGCCCCTGTTTTATTTACTAACTTCAGTGATAAATACTCATCACCTATGTTATTTTGAAGCCTCTGAATGTGCTTGACTGATTCCAGGAAGCTGTCATTCATTTCCTATTCTAGCAGAGATTAGGTACCAATCGACAAGAACAAGTATTTTTTAAATGAGTGGTCTATGTACAGTACCCAGATTGAAGTATCCATCTGTACTGAGGGACAGAATATTTCCAGATTTCTGGAGAAAGACTTTTAATTCAGATACAGTAGCATCATACTGTGTTAGTTTTGTTGTACATCACTATGCTTTCCAGTAGAAAATTGTAATGTTTATTGCTAATCATGAGATCATTCAACAATATGCTTTTTGTTTGTTAGTACCACAAGACCAGGGACTTGTTACTTTAATATAATTGATATCTTAATCCCAGTCAAACAAAACAGGCAGGAATCCTAATTGTGACTCTGCCAGAGTCTCGTTTCTGTGACTACACTGATAGATCCAGAGATTGCTTCTTTGGCCCTGACTAAAATCTTTACAAGGATTTTAATTGTAAACCAAAGGATGAAATCTGTGGTACAGGATAGTTTGAAAAGGGATAAAGTAAATTAATGTGGGTGTTTTGTGCCAAGTTTCAAAAATGAAGAAAACCAGGAATCAAGGAAGACGTGTCCCACAATTGTAAGAAGCCAAAGAACTATTTACTGTATGTTTACTGACTAACATTTTTTAGATCAAACAGACTGGCTAACTTTATGATATGTACAGTTCAAACAGAGTGGGTTGTGGAATGCCATGGTCGTGAGACGGGGAAAGACTAACCTGGCCCAACAAGCCCGTGGATGACACTGTTAACCTGAGGGTGACCACAGAACAGTGATTGACATCTGATGCACTCTGCTTACACTGATACCTGATGACATTATTACATATGATAAGGATGGATTTTACCTCACACTGCATGCAATGAGTGTTAAAATTGTAATTCTGCTTTTATCAGTAGTTTTGTTTTTGTATTGATACTTGTATTTAATGGAAAACACTTTAGATCAACCTGGCTGAAGTCAACAGGAATGCATCTTTGTTATTCTGACATTACCAGGCCTCTCCAGAAATGGATAAGAATGATTTGTATCAACATTTTTTGGAATTTTATTCGCGGGTTGGATTATTTGTTCAGTCTATATTAATAAACTCTGAACTACATGCCAATACGATTTTTATTGTATTTTTGAAGCAATTTTTTTGGAGTTGAGATCAGGAAAATATCCCACCTCCACTATTTACTGCAGACTGGTATTTCCTCTCAGATTTCAGAACCATTGTTCAGTTCTTCAACCAACTGGGAGATGAATCATATTTCTAGGAAACTGTACCATTGATACTTCTCTTGCCCACTGCCTCATCATTAACTACAACAGCACAAACAGTATGAGTCAAATGACATTCATGTGTGTCGGTGATCTATGATTCTAATCTCACCATGCCAACTGCTTACTGTACAAGCAGAGTTTCCAGTTCATCTCAAAATTATTACATGGTTGAATCATTAAACAGACTAAATCACTGAACACACATCTGAAACTATTTGAGAGTGAGGAAGGGGGAACAGTAGAAACTCTGGATGGGCAGAATCCTTCATCCACCATAGTTCTTCTCCCTTTTGGATATTAGAACAAATGTGAGACCACAATAGCTATGGGCGAATTTCCATTTTTGCAGGGGTTCCCAGTCTAGGGTCCACAGACCCCTTCAGTTCATGGTAGGGGGCCATGCTATAAAAAAAAAAGGTTGGGAACCACTGATGTAGAGCTTTGGTTATTTAATTAATGATATAAAACTAAAGATCCTAATTTTCCTTGCAAAATAATTCTAGGAGTTTTTACACAGAGGTGGGTTCTTAACTGAAGGACAGTAATTACAAGACAAGGGACCAGTCATTTAAAAACTTAACAGGGAATCTCAGGAATTTTCCACCCCAGATTATTAGAAGTAATGTAGAGGTAGATACTCTTTTGAAAGATTGGAGAGTTGAGGTCTAAGGGAGTTGAGGCCAGTGTAGATGAACCATGAATATGTTGAGTGGCAAGGCAGATGCGAAAGATCTACGTAGATTCAGATTCAGATCAATTTCCTTATTACACGCACATAAAAACACAGTGAAGTGTTAACAACCTAAGAATGTACTGTGGGCAGCCCGCAGGTGTCACCACACATTCCAACACCAATAGCATGCCTACAATGTTCAGCAGAACAACACAACAATATCAAAACAACACACACAAAATGCCGGTGGAACACAACAGACCAGGCAGCATCTGTAGGGAGACCCTTCAAGAACTTCCGAAACGTCGACAGTGCTTCTCCCTATAGATGCTTCCTGGCCCGCTGCGTTCCGCCAGCATTTTGTGTGTGTTGTTTGAATTTCCAGCATCTGCAGGTTTCCTCGTGTTTGCTCTTTGAATATCAAAACAAGTCCAAGTGGCCTAGTCTTGCCCCTTTATAATCTTGTCATAATGTTAATACTCAGTAGCTTTTCAGTCTTTAAATAATTTGAAAATTGTATTTATGCTGCTGAACATTTTGAGGACTTGTCAAGTTTAAGCAAATGCAAAGGCATTAGCAGAAACTCCCACCCATTCAACTTTGGCTGGGACTGTTATCTAAAGACATGTTTCCCCGGTCATGGGTGGCTCTAGTAAGACAGCATTTAATTGCTTCTGTTTCACTGGTCTGAGCGCATCGATGGACTGAGAAGGAGTGCTAATTTCAGGGAGAGGACGGAAGTGGGCACCATCTGTGTTAAGAAAAAGCTTGTTTAAAACTCTGGCTAAGCCTGGGATTTTAGGATTAACTGCTGATCACTCAGAGTACTGGAAGTACTAAAATGGAAACCTGTAAAGAGGTAAGGCAACAGAGATAGAATGGAGGGGGTGGGGTGTAGGTGGAGCATGGAATGGTTACAGTTGGTTACCCGGGCAACTAACACCACCAGCACATGACAACTGTGAGAAATGACCCCAGAACATATTGTGCTGCAAAAAAAAGGTAACACTTTAACATGAGTAGTCAAAGTAAGATATCATTCCACAAATACATTTCTGTATTTCCACCACAACCTGAAACCTAAACTTGAATGCTTATACTTGATGCACCATCAATAACTCTCTGAGATGTGAGGCGAGATATCGGCTTTTATTGACTGGAAGAAAGAACAAGCAGTGGTTGACCGCCATACTACCTCCTGGAGACTGGGGGCAGGGTTCAGGCCTCAATCGCCTTTATACTGGGGTCTGTGGGAGGAGCCACGGTCAGTGGTCAGCGGGGGGGGGGGGGCATGTCCAAACAGGTATATGTAGTTCACCACAATACTGTACCAGTTGGTTCTCCATATACACCTTATCAAGTTCTCCTCCCCCTTTCAATCGACCTCCCCTGCCCCATGAGGTTTGACCACGCACCCACATGAGGGGTAAATTATAGTGGCTAGTAAACCTACGAACCCACTGTCTTTGGGAACTGTAGATATTGGAACCCTTTAGCTACATGGGGGAAATCACAGATACTCATGTCAATAAATTCATTCACAACCACCACCCGTTGTCTTCCTAAGAAAATAACAAATAGCAGAGGGACCTAATGGGGGTGGGGAGGAGGAGGAAGGGATGGGACTTCAGTGCAAATTATCTCTTCTTCTGAGAAGCAATTATGGGAGTGATTGACAGTGGAGTGAGAGATTCCATACCCAGGAACAAAGCAGAGGCTATGTCACTCAAAGGTCTGTGGTCAGTCCAGCTTCCTTTTTTTAAACAAAACTACTAAAGCTTATTCACAGAAAAATACACAAAATACAAACATCAAGTATTTACAAAACAGTGAACAAGTTCAAATTAAAATATGATTGTTACTGACTATAAAACAGTCAATTGCTCGACAGGGGTCCACCGTTTGCAGAAATCTCCCACTGTACCCATCATGACTGCCTGCTCCCTCTCCGAGGTCACCTGGGCACAAACTTATCCTCAGAAGAGGTGCAAGCAGTTGGCCTGGGCAGAGCTCTTGACTGCCCGTCGCCTGGACCCGTGGATGGCCATCTTGGCCAGGCCCAGGAGCAAAGCCCACCAGTAGATCCGCTCAGTGGATCTACTGAGCGACTTGCCCTCTTCCATACTGGGCACCCATATATCAGGTGCGTGGGGCAGAATTGCAACCCAAACCTGAGGAGCAGCCCCTTCAGATACTAAAACAGTGACCGCGACCTCTCACATTCCATATAAACATGGTACACCGACTCCTTCCGGCCACAGAATGGACAGATGGACGGGGTGTCAGTGAACCTGCTTAAAGATCTGTTGCATAGTACTCTAATGTAACACCTTCCACCCCAGGTCCCCAATGTACAGTGGAAGGACACCTTCAAAAAGAGATTTCCACTGGAGATTTCCCCTACCTCCATGCAGTAACAGAGACTGCCACGGTAAGCCTGGGTGGCTGACAAAGGGAAAGAAATGAAAAGTGTGCAGAACCACTATGGCACATCACAGGAAGGCACGGTGGGCAACACTGCACGATGGCTCATGTTATGTCGACGCCAGCTTCCTTACACACCTGCCCATACCTCCCTTTGGTTTCCCTTCTCCTTCCCTTTCTTCCATGGTTCACTGTCCTCTCCTATCACATTCCTTCTTCTTCAGCCTTTTACCTCTTTCACCTATCACTTCCCAGCTTTTTACATCCATCCCACCTCCCCCCCCACCTGCTCTCACCTATCATCTGCCAACTTGTATCCTTCCCCTTCTCCACCTTCTTATTCCGGCTTCATGTCCATTCTTAAGAAGGGTCAAGGCCTGAAATCTCGACTATTGATTCCTCTCCATAGATGCAATGCTGCCTGATCTGATGGGTTCTCCAGCATTTTGTATACATTGCTCAAGATTTCTAGCAGCTGCAGAATATCTTGTGTCCTCATACACCTATTCCTTATTCCTAATCACTAATTCTTCCCAAACTCTACTTGGATTCATTGAACCCTTCAGTAGTCATACTAGTTTCTCCTGAATCCATCTAACATTATCATTCTGGGCATCAGGAGCAAGATGCATCTTGTTATCCAACTCCTCTTGTGCAGGTGGAGGAGAGTGAGGAAGTGGGCACCAGCATATCTAAGAAAGGATGTGCTGGTGTTGGAGAAGATCCAGAGGAGATTCACAAGAATAGCCCCATGAATGAAAGGGTTAACGCGTGATGGCACTGGCCCTGTACTTGTTGGAGTTTAGCAGAATGAAGGGGTTCTCATTGAAACCTGACAAATACTGAAAGTGGACACGTGGAGGATGTGTCCTATAGTGGTGGAGTCTAGGACCAGGGGGCATAGCCTCGGAATAGAAGGATATCCCTTTAGAAAAGAGACGGGGAGGAATTTCTTTAGCCAGAGGGTGGTGATTCTGTGGAATTCATTGCCACAGACAGCTGTCGAAGCTAATTCTTTGGATATATTTATTGCACAGATTGATTGGTTCTTGATTAGAAAGGGCGTTAAAGGCCATGAGTTGAAAGGCAAAATAAACCAGCCATTATGGAATGGTGGAGTAGACTCAATGGGCCGAATGATCTAATTCTGCTCTTATTGCTTATGTGTAACAGAGGGAGGGTGGTACACAGTACTTTACAGGATTGCATCAGGCACCAGAGGCGAGGGGTAGTCAAGATGGAATGAAGACCATCGCTGAGGAACATGGAAATAGGTGGGTTAGATGGCGGTTGAAGGTGGCAGCAGAGACCATTGTAGCTCCTATGCAGGAATCAGCTGTTCTCCAGATGAGTGCAATGGCTTAGCATTCAAAAATGTGTCAGCTGGACTCAGGGCCGAGGCCAGCACTGCGGAATCGATAGGAGAAGGAATGACTGGTGGCCATTGGTCGTATTGGAACCAGTGCCTAGGTTCAATGTTGCAGTCAGTGAAGAAGTGGGGTGGGGAAGAATGGTCATGGCTAGTCCTTTGGTTGGGGCTGATAGTGAGATAGTGTGAAGGGGAGGAGAGGAGGTCAATATTGGAAGCAGGGCTTTCAGTGGGGATCTTAGGGATTCTATGGGCCAGGAATATTGGGTAATTGAAGGGGTCCATCACTTGTTGGGGCAATCAGTGGGTTGGGACCTGTGCCTTGATGGAGGTTATCAGAAACATTGGGGGCTGGTGAGAGGGGGTTTGCTGCAGTGTTGATCAAGAGGCCTGTGAGTTTACATGGTAATTAAAGGACAAAGCCAACAGAGTTGCACTGGGACAACTAACATTTCTCCATGGTGTACCACCAGGAATATGGCTTGGGGTTACGGAAGGAGTGTTGCATATTCAGCCATTGGCTCTGATACACAAATCATATCGGGAGTGCAAAAGGATGACTACTCAGGACAGGAAGTGCAGGGCCAAAGCTCCAGAGTGACCTGGAAGAGATCCGTATTTGGTCTTGCTCTGGGAAGAAAACTAATTCTCCATCTGCTGAAAAGCAATGCTATGTGCTTGAATTTTGAAGCTCAGAGTTTTTCCTGTTGAGTTTACAGACAAAGTAACTACAAGCCAAGCTTCTGAAGTGGATTCCATAGCTTATGTTAATGCAGTGAACAACCTGTCTGAGAATTTACATGTCATGATGAGGGAGGTCCTGGAACTTTATCTCCTGGGCTGCCTCTGGGCCCCTTGGTTTAAAAGGTCATGGGGTCATAAAGCACTACAGCACAGAAACAGATCCTTTGGCCCATCTAGTCTACGCTGGAAAGTCCGTTGGAGTATCCCAGCTGGTGAGGAGTCTGTTTTCCAGCAGTTCTCTGCGGTGACTGAAATGGGACTTGATGTTGATGATGCCCAGGGAATCACGGAACAGGAAACTACTGGCTTCTCTCCCCTGGGTGGTTGCCTTCCATTTTTCCACCATCGTCCTTATTGTTACCTGTGAACCAGGTGGGTTGAAGTAGATCCATCATAGCTCTTGTAACCATCTCTAGAGAATATTGGAATTGTCCTCAGAATCTTAGCCTGCTGTTGACCCTCAGATTGCTTTCTACATTAGTACCAGAGTGTAAAGGAACACCAGAACAAAAGTTTAAGTACCAGGGAAGTAGCTCCACACTTTGAAGTGCTGTTAATTCATTACATTTCCATGGATTGTTTTCACTCCACTTGTTTCACTGTTTAGTGCTTGCCTCATGGTGGTGTGTGTTGCATCCCAAACTTTGCCATGCTCTACTTGAGGACTGAGTGCAAATGGTGGACTTCCTGATGAGTCCTCAGTACTCCTCTCTCACAGGGAAAGACTTCTCAATAATGATCTTCAACTAGATGGTGATATCCAGGGTCCTACCACGACCCTTCTAGTCACTTGGTCCCATCCATCCACCTTTGCCTTAATTTCTTCCCAGACTTAGCCATGATCATTGGTGATCACCATGGTCAGATATAAATCTAAAGCCCTTCTCCCCACTCCTGTTCTTGCCCTCTTACTCACTATCTCTCTGCTCCAGAAGCTGGTGATGTTCCACCTCATTTTCCAGTCCCATTCTTATTCTAGACTAAGAATGACTTTTAGTAAGCCCATGACCAATCACTTCTATCTCCTGCTGTTTTCCAGCAGAATCCACAGTGTTACTGAAGCTACTTCTTTTAAATAAGATCAATGGAGAACTTCTGGAATAAATTGTTTTAGGTTATTGGTACAATCCTGTTCATTTATCCCAGAATTACTGATGCACATCAAAAGTCCTCTTCAAATATGGTCTCATATGTCACTTTTCAGCTACAGGTGAGCATGAATATGCATTTAGAAGTATCACCCACATTCCTAATTGATACATTCCTGACTGCTTTTCAGCAGGTTCCAATTGGTGAGATCAGTAATTACAACATTAGCATGCAGGGAAATGTTCAACAGTTTTAATAGATACTTTGAACCATAATGTGAGAGTTGTTCAAAAGAATGAAGACCATTCTAAGGGCAGCAATTACTGGAATTTTCACTTGCTGTATCAAGGTGGAATCGGCACTAATGTAAGAGACACAAAAAACTGCAGATTCTGGTATCTGGAGCAAGCAACAACCTGTTGGAGGAACTCAGCAGGCCACCAGCAGCTGTGGGGTGTAAGGACCATTTCTGTCAACATTTTGCATTGAAATCTTGCATCGGTACATTGTACTTCAAGACCTTCCTTACTACCTCAGTGAGTCTTTCGATGCATAGTGTACTTCAGCTTCAACAGCGAAGGTAAAGCCCTGAAGAGTGAATCAAACATTGTGGGTGGTATTGGCCTGGGGTGCAACCATTGACTTCTTTCTCTAAAGGGCATCAGTTAAACAGTTAACCTTTTGCAACAAAGTACATCTAGTCACTCTGTCAAAGTTATAAATGATTCTCTGAATTTAGCTTCCTTAGTTTTATGGAGCGATTTGGATGTCAGGGGTAATTTTAACTTCCTTCACTAGGTGGGTAATCTTCAAATGAGGGCAGCAGATTAGCTGATAATCTTGCTTAACCTTACTGGACTACCAATTTGTTTGAGAATCACAAATCAAAACAAATGTAATATTTCTACTTAAATGCCACTTTGTATTATTAAAATAACAAATGATGCTGAGATAACTAGCAGTGAACAACCAAGTGCAGAAAACCACAGAGATATTTGGGAAAGTGCATTGAACCACAAATGAGACTTTCAACAACCACTTTGCATTCATGTTGCAGACTTAAGAATCGGCTCATAACTAAATCCCAAAAGACTTCCACCAAGTTTCTATGCACCATGCTGGCCATTTCAAGAGAGGTCAATGTTATGACCTTGAGCAGTAATTAGTCATAACAGGATCTTAGCTCAGATGTAAAACAATCAGGATCACTACCAGGTTTAATATCACCAGCATGTGTCATGAAATCTGTTATTTGTGAAGCGGGGTGCCGTGCGCAATCATAATCGATTGGAAACAGACGTGGGAGCATGGAGGAACATTGGGAAATCTCCAGGAAGACCTTCTTCATTGCTGCTGCTGCTGAGAGGTCCGGGACTCTGCTGGGAAGAACAGGCCCCCAGTCCTCAGGGTCACGTTGCCGACGGCCGTTGGCGGGGCCATCTTAATACGGTCGGCAGAGGATGGTGCTTGGAGAAGCTGTGCAGGAGGGGATGGTTGGAGGCTCGGAGGGGATGGTTGGAGGCTCGGAGGGGATGGTTGGAGGCTTGGACAGACTCGGAGTCCGCTGCGGTCAGGTTGCTTTTACTGTGTGCTGAGTCTGCGAGGCTGGGTTTGAAGGAGTTTTCATTGTGTGCTGCGTCTGCGAGGCTGAGTCAGGCAGCGCTGTGGAAATCCATAGCGGGGGTATTCCCTTCTGCCGCCGGCATGGGATGGCGAGTCAAATCAGATCCCTGAGGACTTGTGGAATCTGTGTGGTGGTTTCTTTCAAACTTATAGTCCTTTAGCATCTTTGGACTATTTTTACTGTGCCCATGGTCTGTTTTTTTTAATCAATTATGCTATTGTTTGCACTGTTGTAACTATATGTTGTAACAATAGTTTTGTGCAGGTCTTGTAGCTTTAGTTTTTGGTCTTGTTTTGTCTGGTGGATTTGGAGCTCCTTTCCGGGGAACGCGCTAAGATGGTAGTGCGATATTAATGCGCAGCTGCCTCTCCGGGCTCTGGATTGGGGATTGCCAAACGTTATGTGGATTTTCTGGTGTAGTCTGTTTTGTCATATGCTTTTGTGATATCATTCTGGAGGAACTTTGTCTCATTTTTTAACTGCGTTGCATTTGTGGTTTCTAAATGACAATAAACTGAATCTGAATTTGTTAACTTATAAGGAGTAGTTATGCAGAATTAGCAGGGTGACTGCAAACATGATATTTTTTGGCAAATATAGGTGGTTTTAAAACAAGAATAAATTCCTATGGATTTAATACCTGGGTTGCCTTGTCTTAAGAGATACTGTAACAAAGGTCTTAAGTGCAATCTCATATTAACTAGATTATCTGAGTACTGACCATTGATTTCAATGCTATCTTTTCAAGGTCAAGAAGTGAGAAAATCGGTCAAGTTACCGACTCTTGAGTGCCATGCTGCTAAAGTTGTCTGAGCGTACACATTTGGTTATGACAAGCGATTTGTCAGAAAGGATGTGTTGCGGGTCTCTGAAAAAAAAGTGCAAGATCCTTACTGAGTCTGGGATTCTCCAGCCCTGAAAATGAAAAAGAGCTTGGTGATGAAATGTTTTGAGAGGTTGGTCATGACTAGACTGAACTCCTGCCTCAGCAAGGACCTGGACCCACTGCAATTTGCCTATCACCACAATAAGTCTACGGCAGACACGATCTCATTGGTTCGCCTAGAAAATAGAAACACCTACATTAGAATGCTGTTTATTGACTGCAGCTCAGCGTTTCACACAATCATTCCTACAGTTCTGATTGAGAACTCTGTAGCTCCCTCTGCAATTGGATCCTCGACCTCCTAACCAGAAGACCACAATACCGAAATTCCATCTCCACCTCGCTGACAATCAACACTGGCACACCTCAGGGGTGTGTGCTTAGCCCACTGCTCTACTCTGTCTATACCCATGACTGTGTGGTGAGGCATAGCTCAAATACCATCTATAGACTTGCTGGTGATACAACCGTTGTTAGAATCTTCGATGGAGACAAGGGGGCGTACAGGAGTGAGATATGCCAACTAGTGGAGTGGTGTCGCAGCAACAACCTTGTGCTCAGTGTCAGTAAGACAGAAAAGCTGATTGTGGACTTCAGGAAGGGTAAGACGAGAGAACACATACCAGTCCTCGTAGAGGGATCGGAAGTGGGAAGAGTGAGAGATTTCAAGTTCCTGGGTGTTAATATCTCTGAGGATCTAACCTGGTCTCAACATATTGATGCAGCTATAACGAAGGCAAGACAGTGGCTATATTTCATTCAGAGTTTGGGATTTGGTATGTCACCAAAAACATTCTCAAGTTTCTACAGATGTACTATGGAGAGCATTCTAACTGATTGCATCACTGTCTGGTATGGCGGGGGCTGGGGGCTACTGTACAGGATCAAAATAAGCTGTAGTGAGTTGTAAAATTAGTCAGCTCCATCAGAGGCACTAGCCTCCATAGTATCCAGGACATCTGATTTCTGAATGGACATTGAACACATGAACACTACCCGACTCCCTTGTACATTCTTCCCCCCCCCCCATCCCTCCCCACTGACTTCCCTCCAGGCACTTATCCCTGCAAACGGAAGAAGTGCTACACCTGCCCCCACACTTCTTCCCTCACCACCATCCTAGGCCCCAGACAGTCCTTTCAGGTGAGGCACCACTTCACCTTCACGTCAACCGGGTTGATATACTGTATCCGGTGCTCCCGATGTGGCCATTTATACATTGGGGAGACCCGCCGCAGACTGGGAGACCGTTTCACCGAACACCGGCACTCGGTCCTCCAGCACACACACTTCAATTCCACAGACCGCTCCCACTCCGACATGTCTGTCCATGGCCTCCTCTACCATCAAGATGAGGCCACACGCAGGTTGATGGAGGAATACCTTATTTCCCGCCTAAGTAGCCTCTTACCTGCCGGCATGAACATTCAACTCACAGACCTCCGTTGATACCCCTGCCCCCCCCCCCCCTTACCCCATCCCTATCTATAATTTTAGTCTGGTTCTCTTTCTCTCTCTTTTTCCCCCTTCACTACAATCTCCCCCCAGCCCTACCTTTCTTTCTCTTTTATTTCCCATAATTCTCCACCTTCCCCCTAGCCCATTTCCCTCCAGCCTATCACTTCCCAGCTCTCTACTTCATCCCTCCCCCCACTTCTTATCCCCCCCCTCCACCATCCCATGTTACTTCACTCCTGATGAAGGGTTTCGGCCCGAAACGTCATCACTACCTCCTCCCATTGATGCTGTCTGGCCTGCTGAGTTCTGCCAGCATTTTGTGTTTTTATTAACACTACCTCACTACTTTTTTTATTTCCATTGTTTTGCACTACTGAGTTAACTTAACTATCTAATATATATATATTTATACTGTAGGTCACAGATTTTTTTAAATTATTATGCTTTGCATTGTACTGCTGCTGCAAAGTTAACAAGTTTCATGACATATGCCGATGATATTAAACCTGATTCTGATTCTGTATTTACTGCAGTCAGTGCACGGTCTCTCGTCTTGTAATGAGCACAATCTCCAGTCCTCCACTAGAGGGAGCTACTGGATGAGAGCTGCGCAACATCAACAAAATGACAATTGAAGCAGTTTTCAAACACAAGTGTTGATTTGAATTGAATTGACCTTATTACTTACATCCTTCACATACATGAGGAGTAAGAATCTTTATGTTATATCTCTATCGAAATGTACAATGTGTAATTTATAGTAATTTGTAATAAATAGTTTGTATCTGAGGGCAAGATTGCTGTATGTGTGTGTGTGCTTTTATTTAAAAAACAGAATTTCAAAGAGAGAGATAAATAAATAACCTATATATATCTGAAATACTGTTTTTTAAATAGCAGCTTGTCCTTACTAACAAAAACATGTGCTCTGATGATGTATGATGGGTTTTGTTGGTGGCAAGAACTGGGAGGATGATGCACCATCAATAACTCACTCTGAGACATAAGGCGAGATATCAGCTTTTATTGACTGGAAGAAGGAACAAGCAGTGAGTGACCACCATACTACATCCTGGAGACTGAGAGGCCGGGCTCAGGCCTCGATCGCCTTTATACAGGGGTCTGTGGGAGGAGCCACAGGAGCAGTCAGCAGGGGCGTGTCCAGACAGGTATATGTAGTTCACCATCAATCACCTTTATACCGGGGTCTGTGGGAGGAGACACAGGAGCAGTCAGTGGGGGGGGGGGGGGGGGTGTCCAGACAGGTATATGTAGTTCACCATCAATCACCTTTATACTGGGGTCAGTGGGAGGAGACACAGGAGCAGTCAGTGGGGGGGGGGGGGGGGTGTCCAGACAGGTATATGTAGTTCACCATCAATCACCTTTATACCGGGGTCTGTGGGAGGAGCCACAGGAGCAGTCAGTGAGGGGGGCGTGTCCAGACAGGTATATGTAGTTCACCATCAATCGCCTTTATACAGGGGTCTGTGGGAGGAGACACAGGAACAGTCAGCAGGGGGCGTGTCCAGACAGGTATATGTAGTTCACCACAGAGGAGAAGGAATGCTCTGGATGATGTGCTTTCCTCGAAGAGAGTGGGGCTTCGGCCTGCTTCAAGAAAACTTTCAACGTTTTGCCAAACTAATTAATCTAGTAATTAAGCACCTAACTAAATTAATCACTTCTGCCTATAGAATGTCTCTATCCCTCCATTCTCTGCACATTCATTTGCCTATCTACGTGGTTCTCAAACACCTCTATAGTTTTTGCCACCAGCAGCCTCCCTGGCAGTGCATTGCAGGCACCCAGCACTCTCAGTGTGAAAATCTTACCCTGCATACCTCTTACCCCCTCTCATGTCCTCTAGTATTAGACTTTTTGACTCATGGCAAAAGATATTGTCTGTTTACCCTGTCTATGGCCCTCATAATCTTTTAAACTGCTATCAGATTTATCCTCAGCCTCCACCCAATCCAGAGAAATCAACTCAATTTTCCCCACCTCTCCTTATAGCACATGCCCTCTAAACCAGGCAACATCCTGGTAAACCTCTCCTGCTCCTTCTCCAAAGCTTCCACATTCTTCCTATATTGGGGCAACCAGAACTGATGCAGTTTAACCACACATTTCCTGACTCGTAAACACATTGCCTTGACTAACAAAGACAAGCATGCCACATGCTTTCTTTACCACCCTATCAACTTGTCCAGCTACTTGCAGGGAGCTATGGACTTGGACATGAAGATCCCTCTGACATTAGCATCATTAAAGGTCTTGTCATTAACAGTGTACAGTTTTCATTTGAGATCTACTCTTGAGGCTGACATTGTCCCATCTGGCAATTCCCCATTACCTCTTTAATTGGGCCCTAACCCCCTTGCCTGATTTTCAATCGTTCCCAATTCAGCAAATTACACACACCTCCTTCCCATCAGTAACTGCAGGATAAACTGGAAACACAGCAAGGAACTGCCAACATGAGGAAATCTGCAGATGCTGGAAATTCAAGCAACACACACACACACACACACACACACACACACACACACACACACACACACACACACACACACACACACACACACACACACACACACACACACACACACACACACAAAATGCTGGTGGAACACAGCAGGCCAGGCAGCATCTATAGGGAGAAGCACTGTCAATGTTTTGGGCCGAGACCCTTTGTCAGGACTAACTGAAAGGAGAGATAGTAAGAGATTTGAAAGTAGCAGGGGGAGAGGAAAATGCAAAATGATAGGAGAAGACCAGAGGGGATGGGGTGAAGCTGAGAGCTGGAAAGGTGATTGGCAAAAGGGATACAGAGCTGGAGAAGGGAAAGGATCATGGGACGGGAGGCCTTGGGAGAAAGAAAGGGGGAGGGGAGCACCAGAGGGAGATGGAGAACAGGCAGAGCGATGGGCAGAGAGAGGAAAAAAAACCTAAATATATCAGGGATGGGGGAGGAGGAGCATTAACGGAAGTTAGAGAAGTCAATGTTCATGCCATCAGGTTGAAGGCCAGCCAGCCGGTATATAAGGTATAGTTCCTACAACCTGAGTGTGGCTTCATCTTGACAGTAGAGGAGACCATGGATAGACATATCAAGGAACTGCCAGTTCATTGGTCAACTCTTGTATGAGTAACCCCATTTCATAGTTATTTAGGACTGTCAGTTCTAGGTTCTGCTTTGTCTCCTGGATTCTCCATGTGAACCTTGTCTCTGCATAAAGACTCTTTGAGGTGCTGGCTCTCCATTCGCAGTGGTGAGTGCCTGTGCCCTGCACCTGGGTTCATCCCCAGCCATGTCCCTGAGACAGAGGCATTTTAAACAAATGCAACTAAGAATTAGGATTTCACAGACATATACAATAAGGGCCTGAAGCCAGCCTGAAGACATAAATAATTGATTCATCAAGGTCTAATCCTAAAATCCCCACCAACGCAGAAGCCGGTCTGAAGCTACTTTATGAGGGGTGATTGATAAGTTCATGGCCTAAGGTAGAAGGAGTCAATTTTAGAAAACCTAGCACATTCATTTTTCAACATAGTCCCCTCCTACTTAGTCCAGCGGTCGTGGAGCATATGGAGCTTGGACCTCCAGAAAGTGTCCACAGATGGGTGATTGATAAGTTTGTGGCCTAAGGTAGAAGGAGATGAGTTATTAACTTCAAACTTTCTGTATGATCACTCAAAGAGTTGAACTACATGTACATGTAATGAGAGCTGTATAACTCATCTCCTTCTACCTTAGGGCAGGTGTCAGCAACTAAATTATTGATGAGTTCCTCACTTCATCATAAATTCAAGAGGTGAAGTGATTGTGCACAATGTTTTTCAGGATGGCCATGTTGCAGTGAATGCCAACTTTCATTTTCTCTGATACCTAATGAATTTCTGTTTTAAAATTATCATCTGTAATCTTGTCCTGCCATTCTGATTCTCTTGAGACCCAGCCAGGCAAAAGGCATGCTTGCAAATGAATGCACAGCAAAAAGTACCAGCAAACTGCATTCTCTCTTGGCTTGGTTTTCAGCTCGAGGCAACAGAGGAAATCGATCGAATGTTTTTGGCGATGTAGCAGTGAAAGTGAGAAGCTCAAACTGGACCCAAATCCATGGGTCAGTTGAAGTTAAATCAGTTTTTTCCCTCATGTTGTGAATTGCAGCTTGCTAGAATACTGAAGCTTCCCCATGACTTCAAACCAGGTCATAGTCATCACTGTGCTCAAGGAACACCAGGAAGGAGAGTGGCAGAGAACACTATGCTTGTGCGCCATTTCACTTGACCAGAAGAGGGTTAGACTGGATACATGAGGAATCTTTCCAATGGGAAATAGGGTCAGTAAGAGAACATGAAAGCTGGAAAGCATCATCTGGAGGTTGGTTGGGGTGAGTCACAGACTTTAGCTGAGCCCTGCCTAGCAATGAAACAGACTTCCCTCTACTGGTTACTGCGAGGGTCTACACAACCTCCATTTCATGGCCCGCTCCTCTGCGAGAGGTGGCGACTCGGGCTCACTGTAGCCATTGTTGTGAGATGGCTCTTGCCTGAGAACCCCCCCCTGCAGACTAGATGCTGCTTCCCTGGATCACCATTCTCCCTGCCTCAAATCCCAACCCAGGGTTGGCAAGTCTGGAGCCAAGGCCCAGTGCTCAAACCCGAGACCTGTGAGTCCTGGGGCCGTCAAAGTCCAGAGCTGTGTAAGTCCAGATCTAGAAAGCCTGAAGCTTGAAGACCAAAGTTTGTTTGTCTGGAGGTAAAGGCCCAAAGGTTGAGTCTACGAGTCCGGGCCAGTGACCGGAAGTTGGAGGCCCAATATCTGCAAGTCTGAGAGTCTGGGGCCAAGGACTGGAGGCCTGGAGATGCCCCGTGCTAGTTTGGGAAGCCTATCTGTATGTTTGAGGGAGTGGGAAAGGCTTGATCTGCTGTAGTTATCTTTTTGGTTCTACAGTATTGTCATTGCTGTTTGGTTGTTCTACTGAACATTGTAGCTATACCATTTTGGCACCAGAATGTGCAGTGCCACTTGCGGATTGCCCACAGCACATCCTTTGTGTTGGTTGTTGACATGAACGACACATTTCACTGTACATTTCAGTGTACATGTGAATCTGAAAAATAGCACAAACCTCTTTAATGCCTCACCATGGCTGAACCACCTTAGAGAGAATCAATTACTTCTACGTATGCTTGAAGTTGGCACTCCGCGAGAAACTGACCGTGGAGACAGCTACATTAATAATTCATGGCAAACCAAGCAGAATTCACAGTGTTACTGGGAGCAGTTGATTCTGGGCACACAATTTCCTGGACTGAATATAGATGAATGCACAAATCAAGGCAGAGTGTGTGAGGCTTTAACCAACCTGTATGCACAATGGTGAATGGCCACTGTTGCCTGCTATGATAAAAGGTGCAGATTTATGACATGAACTACAGACTGAGTTGAGGCAACTGATAGCTGGCAGTTCCACAGACAGAGAACGCTTTCAGCTCATTTAGATATCCGGCCAAACATGGAAATCCTATTTGACCTGGAGGTCAAACACTGGTGCCACGAACCTCCTGCTCCAGTGGTGAACTCATCAGTGGGTCTGGCAGTGAGGAAGTAACAAATTCAAAGCATTTTACACTACAGCTAGCTCAGATGCAGATGGTTGCTCATTGACTGACTCTTTGCAGGCAAGTGTTTTGAGTTATTTTACTTCATTTTAGTCTGTTTCTATTTTGCAATTATTTCACTTATATTTTCAAAATTATTCAAATGTATTTGAAGTGTTTTCAAATGTCCATATGACTAAAATACCATCCGGTGCAGGAGCAGAACTTGGCCATCGAGTATGCTCCGCCATTTAATTCCGCTGATTCTTCTTCAACCTCACACTCCTGTCTTCTCCCGGTAGCCCTACATTTGCTTACCAATAAATTACATGAAATACTGTGTTCTGCACAGCCAACTGTGGCAAAGAATTACACAGATTCACCACCTTCTGGCCGAAGAAATTCCGTTTTATCGCACACAAAATCAGTCCAGACGAAGGGTCTCGGCCTGGCCTGCTGCGTTCCACCAGCATTTTGTGTGTGTTGCTTGAATTTCCAGCATCTGCAGATTTCCTCGTGTTTGCCTTTTAAATTCCTTCTTGTCTTAGGCTTGACGGGATTATTTTGAGGCTGTGCCCTCGGATCCTCACTTAGGATTCAATGACAGAGGGGAAAAAATACTTAACTGATTAACTGCAGGGAGCAGCTGATCAGAGTTCCAGAGAAGCAATTTTCTTGCAGTTGCCTGAGACCACATGAAATCCAGTCCCTCCTGAGTCTCCCCTGGTTTGGGGGTAAATCCACTGCTTCGGCCCCAGACAGAGCAACATCCATTCTAGGACTATAGGTGATGAGCCCGGGCTGTGGGTGGAGTCCAGGATGCCTGAGGTCAGTGAAAGGAGAAAAACAGAAGTGAACTGTTGTCACTGAAGAATTAACACACTGACGGCCTGTCTGTAAATTAAGTTTGGCAGCGCCATGTGCTGTTGTAACCTATAAATTTGGGTTTCATCCACCAGAGGGAGCCTCTGTTACACCAAATGCCACAGCAGCAACCGAAAGGAAATTCCATGAGGAAAGTTCAAAGAAGATATCAGTTCTCAGGAGTGCTGCTGGAGATCGAGGATTAGCCCAGCGGATAATGAAGGATTAGTGACGTCCTTCCATGTTGGAATGGTGTGTGACTTGGAGGGGAACCTCATGTCTCATGCACATAAAGCCCTTTATTTTTGCTATGGAGGTCACTGATTTGGCTGGGGCTGTTGGGGTGGCCTAAACATGGGAATCCAATGTGTATCAGTAGAGAGAATTAATCTTTAGGATGGTGAATGGACACAAACTTTCCTTTTCCAGGTGACATCTCAACCCCACCCATCAACCCATCCCTGGATTCTTAGTTGTGGACTAGTTGGACCTGTTTCCATGTTATACAATTCTCTGACTCTGTGGCCATCTTCATAGTCATAGGGTCATAGAGAAGTACAGCACAGAGATCAGCCCTTCAGCCCATCTAGTGCATGCTGAACCATTTAAATTACTTGGTCTCATCGATCTGCACTGGGACCATAGCCCTCCATACCCCTACCATCCATGTACCTATCCAAACTTCTCTTAAATGTTGAAATTGGACTCACATGCACCATTTACACTGACAGCTCATTTCACAGTCTCATGACCCTCTGAGTGAAGCAGTTTCCCCTCATGTTTTCCTTAAATATTTCACCTTTCATCATCAACCCATGACCTATAGTTGTGGTTCCATCCAACCTCAGTGGAAAAAGCCTACTTGAATTTACTTTATCTATACCCCTCATAATTTTGTATATCTCTATCAAATCTCCCCTCAATCTTCTACGTTCTAAGGAATAAACCTTTCTTATAATCTTCAATCTTTCCTTATAATTCAGGTCCTCCAGACCCGGCAACATCCTTGTAAATTTTCTCTGTACTCTTTCAACCTCATTTACATCTTTCCTATAGGTAGGTGACCAAAACTGCACATGATACTCCAAATTAGGCCTCACCAACATCTTAGACAACTTCAATGTAACATCCCATCTCCTGGACTCAGTACTTTGAGTTATGAAGGCCAATGCGCAAAAAGCTTTGTCTACATGTGCTGCCATGTTCGATGAGTTATGGACTTGTATTCCCACATCTCTTTGTTCTACTACACTCTTCAGTGCTCTATTGTTCACTGTGTAAGACCTACCCTAGTTGGTCCTACCTCACACTTGTCTGCATTAAATTCCATCTACCATTTTTCAGCTGGTCCAGGTCCCACTGTAAGCTTTGATTGTCTCTCTCACCTTCCACTACACCCCCAATCTTGGTATCATCCACAATTTTGCTGATCCAGTTAACTGCATTATCATCCAGATCACTGATATAGATGACAAACAATAATGGACCCAGCACCAATCCCTGCGGCACCCCAATAGTCACAGGCCTTCAGTCAGAGAGGCAACCATCTACTACCACTCTCTGGCTTCTCCCACAAAGCCAATGTCTAATCCAATTTATTACCTCAGCTTGAATGCTGAGGAACTTAATCTTGACCAACCTTCCATGCAGGACTTTGTTAAAAATCTTGCTAAAGTCCATATAGACAACATTCACTACCTTGTCTTCATCAACTTTGCTGGTAGCTTCCTTGGAAAACTCTATAAGATTGGTTAGACATCATGAACCATGTTGACTATCCCTAATCCGTCCCTGTCTATCCAAATACTCATATATCCAGTCCCTTAAAATATCTTCCAATAATTTTCCCACTGACATCAGGCTCACCAGCCTATAATTTTCTGGTTTATTTTTAGATTTTTTCTTAAACAGAGGAACAACATTATATATTCTTTAATCCTTCGGTACCTTGCCTGATGCTAAGGATGACTTAAATATCTCTGCTAGGACCCCGGCAATTTCCGGACTTGCCTCCCACAAGATCCAAGGGAACACCTTGTCAAGCTCTGGGGATTTGTATACCCTGATTTGCCTGAAGACAGCAAACACCCCTCCTCTGTAATCTGTATAGGGTACATGACCTCTCTATTGCTTTACCTCACTCTGTAGACTCTGTATCCATTTCCTGAGTAAATACAGATGCAAAAAATCAATTTAAGATCTCCCCCACCTCTTTTGGCTCCACACATACATTACCATTCTGACATTCCAGAGAACCAATTTTGTCCCTTGCAATCCTTTTGTTCTTAATATTATCTCCAGGATACCTTGGGATTCCCCTTCATCTTGTCTGCTTGGGCGACCTCATGCCTTCTTTTAGCTCCCTGATTTCTTCCTTAAGTGTTCTCTTGCATTTCATAAGCACCTCATTTGTTCCTATCTGTCTATACCTGCTGCGCACCTCCTTTTTTTTAAACCAAGGTTTCAATATCTCTTGGAAACCAATCTTCCCAAAACTTGTTATCTTTAGTTTTTATCCTGATAGGTACATACAAGCTTTGTGCTCTCAAAATTTTGCTTTTGAAGACCTTTCACTTACCAAGTACACTTTTGCCAGAAAACAGTCTGCTCCAACCCACTCTTGCCAGATCCTTTTTGATACCATCAAAATTGGCCTTTCTCCAGTTTAGGATAACAACCCACAGACTAGAGCTACCTGCTTCCATATTTATTTTGAAATGAATGGTCCAAAGTGTTTCCCTACACAAACTTCTGTCACTTGCCCTGTCCCATTCCCTAACAGGAGATCAAGTATCACACATTCTCTTGTTGAGACTTCCATGCACTGATGAAGGAAACTTTTCTGAACCCATTTGACAAAATCTATCCCATCTAGTCCTTTGACAGTATGGAATTCCCAGTCAATATCTGAAAAATTAAAATCACCTATTGTCATAATCTTATGTTTCTTGCAACAGTCTATGATCTCCACAAATTTGTTCCTCTAAATCCCACTGACTATTGGGTGGTCTACAATATAGCCTCATTAATGTGGTCATACTCAGTTCCACCTATAAGGCCTCACTAGATAAGTGCTCCAGTCTGTCCTAACTGAGCACTGCTGTTACATTGTCCCTGACTAGTAATGTCACCCCTTCCACTTTAATCCTTCCCACTCTGTCACGTCTAAAACAATAGAACTCCAGTTTATTGAGCTGCCAGTCCTGCCTCTCCTGCAACCAAGTATCACTAGTGGCTACAATATCATAATTCCATATGTTGATCCATGCCCTGAGTTCATCTTCCTTTCCTACAATACTTTTTGCATTGAATTACATGCATCTCAGGCCATTAGTCGCACCATGCTCAACCTTTTGATCTTTTGATTCCTGGCTTTGTCTGAAGTCTTAACAGCATCTTTCTCCACAACCTGTCCGCCATCTGTTCAGGTGTTCAGCTTCCCATCCCCCTGCAACTCCAGTTTAAATATCCCCCTCCCATCCCGTGTAACTTTCCTGCTCGGATATTAGTCACCCTCCAGTTCAGGTGCAAGCCATCCCTTCTGTTCAGGTCCCACCTTTCCTGGAAGAGAGCTCGGTGATCTAAAAATCTAATGTCCTCTCTCCTACACCAACTTCTTAGCCATGTGTTAAACTGTATGATCGTCCTATTTCTAGCCTCACTACAAGTGGCACAGGTAGCAATTCTGAGATCACAACCCTGGATGTCCTGCCCCTTAACTTAGCACCTAACTCCCTGAACTCACTTTGCAGAAGCTCGTCCCTCTTCTGACCTATGTCATTGGTACCTACATGGACCACAACATCTGGCTCCTCAACCTCCCACTTAAGAATGCTCAGGACTTGATTTGAGATGTGCTGGACCTTGACTCCTGGGATGCAATGTACCATCCAGGGATCTCGTTCTTGTCCACAGAACCTTCTTCCTATTCCTTTAACTAATGCATCCCCTATCAGCACAGCTCGCCTCTTCTCCTCCCTTCCCTTCTGAATCACAGAGCCAGATGTAGTGTCAGAGACCTGACCACTGTGACTTTCCTCTACTAGATTATCCACTCCCCCCCCCCAACAGTACCCAAAATGGTATACCTGTTGTTGAGCTGTTAAGGCTACAAGAGCACTCCCAACTAGCTGTTTAACCCTTTTCCCTTCCTGACTGTCACTCAGTCTCCTGTTCTGCACCAACTTCCTCTCTATATTACCTATCTGTCACCACCTCTGCCTCCTGAATGATCTGGGGTTTATCCAGTTCCAGCTCCAACTCCTTAACGTGGATTGTTAGAAGCTGCAGCTGGACACACTTCTGGCAGGTATGGTTGTCAGGGAAACTGGAGGTCTCCCTGCCTTCCAACATCCCGCAAATGGAGAATTTAACTATCCTGCCTAGCATCTCTGCTGCTCTAACTGTGTAAATATAAAAAAAACAACAAATAAACTGTCAGAAAAAAAATCTACTTACAGATTTTTCACCTTCTCTCACTGAAGCCTTGAACAGCTAAAGCCTCAACATCTTCACTCTAACATAATCCATTCCAACAGTGGTCACTCCAACAAAGGTCGCTCTGCTTGTCCTGCCTTATTTTAATTTGTTCTTGCTAGTCAATCCCGATCTCTGATCAGCCGTTGCTCAAGACACCAAACTGCTGTGAAAAGAGTGGATGTAGAGAGGATGTTTCCTATGATGGGAGAGTCTAAAACTAGAGGACACAGTCTCAGAATAGAGGGACATCCTTTTAGAACGGAGATGAGGAGGAATTTCTTTAGCCAGAGAGTGGTAAATCTGTAGAATTCTTTTCCGCAAGTACTGTGGAGGCCAAGTCTTTATGTATATCTAAGGCAGAGGTTAACAGATTCTTGATTGGTCAGGGCATGAAGGGATATGGGGAGAAGGCAAGAAATCGGGGCTGGGAGGAAAATTGGATCAGCTGGCCAGACATGATGTGCCAAATGGCCTAATTCTGCTCCAATATCTTATGGTCTTATGGAATCGATGCCTTATGTACTTAGTTGGCGAACCTGAGTGAACTACGTCTTCTCATGCTTTGAATCACTGATGGGCCGTTATATCCTCCACTTGCTTTCGAGCTCCTCAGCCACTGGATTTGCAGGAAAACTTGGGCCGCATGTGCTTTAGATATTTTCAGTAGTTGGACCTTGCAAACAGCACACACACTGTTGAATGCTGCTTCATACCTTCAACATGGCTTTCTCAGTTCAGAGTTTCAGGGCCAGGTAGTTTTGGTGTTGATTAAGGACCCTATAGTAGTGCGATCATCTCACACAGGCTCTTCCGGAAGCTACCCCAGTCCCCACTCTTTGAACTGAGAGCAAGAAAAGCTTTAGTTTATCCAATCTATGTTGCTTTAAGCTTCGCGAAGCTGCTCTGTTCAAGCCAGACACACAAAATGCTGGTGGAACGCAGCAGGCCAACAGTCAAGAGTCAACAGTGGCCCGTTGCGTTCCATCAGCATTTTGTGTGTGTTGCTTTAATTTCCAGCATCTGCAGATTTCCTTGTGTTTGCTGTTCAAGCCAGGACTTATTTCTGGGAACAGCTGGGAATTATATTCATGCAATCTAACACTATGGACCACCTTTTGCAATACTATGAACTTGCTTCTGATAGTGTTTTTTGCGCAGTCTTTTTATGTTCTCATCACAGTCTTATATAACATATGTATGTATTTTGTGTATATTCTGTGTGTTGTCTGTAGCTGTGTGCCTGTGTTGCTGCTGCAAACAAGTTTTTCATTGTAACTCTATCTTACTGCTCTTGTGCACTTGACAATAAATTTGACTTAATGACTTGACATGACTCGAGGGAGACACCAAGAACTTTTTTTTTACATTTGTGAACTATGGAACAGAAGCCTCAGTATCCGTTCACAGATGATTGAAAAAGAGACAATAGGCGTTGGTACGACCCAGGTTCAATGCTGCTGCTGTCTGTAAGAAGTTTGTACGTTCTCCCCATGACCACATGAGTTTTCTCTGAGTGTTCTGGTTTCCTCCCACATTCCAAAAATGTATGGGTTAGTAGGTTAATTCGTCATATGGATGTAATTGGGTGACATGAGCTCATTGGGCCAGGAGGGCTGGTTACCGCGCCGAATCTTCAACCAAACAAATGAACAAATAAAAGTTGCACTTAAAGTACGAAGAAGGAGGTTGGCAACAGGAGAAGGAGTTCCTTCGGGAGTAAGGGGTGAATGGCTCTCTGTCAAAGCAAGACCACTGAAAAGAGGGATGTTTCAAAAGAAGAGGTGGAGAACATGTTGAGGATTTTCTTATATGCAGTTTTGGGAAGGAGTAAGTGGTGGCCAGGTCTTTTAAACCTATAATATTTTAAATAAAAAAATATTCACAAGATAAATAGATAACAAATTGAAAAATGCAAATACTAGAAATCTAAAATAAAACCAGAAAATGCTGGAAGCACCCGGCATTTGTAAAAATGGAAATAATTAACGCTGATGAATGGTCCCAAACCAGAAACATTAACTGTTTCTATTTCCACAAATGCTACCTGACCTGCTAAGTGTTTCTAGCACTTTCTGGTTTCATTTCAGCTAACTAGATTACTTCATGGAAGAGAAATGCATGACCTTCCATTTGGTGAAGCGAAACTCAACTTGCTCTCTGATAATGCAATCACTGAAGGGTTTTACCCAGTTCTAAAAAGGAGTTTCAGTCCCACTCACTTCTGTTGTTTACAAAGATTAATCATATCACATAAACAATAATTACAACAGCTTAAACTATAGCCAGGCTGTGTTTGTTATTTGCAAGTTTTAAGTGATAAATATTTTTAGAGGTTTTGAGATAATTTCAATCAAGATTTCTGTGAAAATATATAATTTCTTAAAATAGAAAGTTCTGCAATCTGAGAGAAGATGACTGAGTAACTGGCTTCTCTATTGGTTCCAATTTGTTTGACTACTGTGTTAGACTAATGAAAACATTGAGTGCAGTGTTTGTTCAGGGCCTGGGAGAGATAAAGTCCATTAACACAGAACAAACCACGTACACTCTTTTGCCTTGGACAGCTGTGGGAGGGAAAGGCTTACGAGCAGGTCCTCTTCAGATCAAACGTGCCCTCAGAATGCTGTGGAGACTTACTCTCGTCATCTCTTCTCTCCTATTCACTCCATATTTTGGTGAGTGGCTTTTGGGATCTTGTGATGTCTCAAGCAACAAGGCCGCAGTGTTGTTGAGATGTGAAGCAGAGCTAAGAGGGCCACACTTTCAGCTGGGCATTTGGTCAGATGCAGATGTAGTAGCTTGCATTTGTGTTGGACTGTACTGTGCTGGGCAACTTGCACACAGACCCTTTGGTCAGTGTTGGTATTACAATCGGCTGTGTTGGGCATTTGGGATGTAGTCCCATTCGTCATTATCAATGTTACAATGTGCTGTGGCTTCTTTCTTCTCACCTCTACTTCCACTGTAAAAGTAAGATAATCTAAAGAAACAATCTGGGGGAAGTATTTTAGTGTGCCCAAGGTTAATGCCCACAAATTTTTATTGCCGGTAAGCTGGCAGTTGGAGAGTGATTCCGACAAGAGGGTGGTTTTTAATCAGGCAGTAGTTTCATGTGCTTGACTTTTATCTTTTGAGGAGTTTTAATAAATGAATGTGGGGCAACTGCAGGGTTTTTATAAGCACTGTTGATTAAGCCTTGCTAATGATTGGAGTACATGAAAGGTTTGGATGACGGCAGTATCCTGATTTACCTGACCTCACTGTTCCAGACGGCAACACAATCATTGCCCCAGAACAGCTTCCAGGTATTACTTAAAATAAACCAGAGTCCTTCTTTCTACTGCTCTGCTTTGATTCCAAAATGATCTCTCAGGAAATCTGCCCTAAATTTGCTATTTTGTCCTATAAATTTTGGTTGTCTTTCTGTACTCGTCCATCTGATTTTACTTCCTCCATTTTGTAATGAAGAAATAAGTTATCCTCTAAGTCATTGCATTTTGAATGGAACCAACAAGAGAGTTGCCATGGTTACAGCCACCTCACTCTGATAGTGAAAGCAGTTGCTCCAATATTTAGTTTTAAATTACTGTCAGAATCATGTTGATGTGCTAACATAGATTTCATTTTTCAAATGTATGAGACAAAGAGCATGTGACATAAATCATGCTTATCAAATATCGCATATATTATCCATCTTACACAAATCACATTTCATTTATTTTGCAATTGTGTGGAGAAAGGTTTTGTCCTTAACAGTTTAGATTAATGAGAGCAGATCCTACTGAAGTGTAAAATTCTCGACGGACAAGGAAGGATAGGTGTTGGGAAGGTTAGAAATCAGAATCACAGCTTTGAAGAAAAAGGTCAGTCAGATTTCTCTACAATGGCTTGTGATTTTTGAAATGTTCCACCCAAGGGCTGTAAACATTTCAGTTTTTATGCAGAAAAGTAATTAGTCTTTATCACTGAAGGATGGATCAGTCATGATCTTTCTGAATGTTGGATTAGGTGATTGTTGATAAATGGTTTAGATGCTCTTTTTCTCTTGCATGTTTTATTTACATTCATTACATGAAATATCAATCAAAAGTGCATTGAATAGATTGATCAATGCCTGTTATAATTTCAGTCTGATTCCATGTAAGCTCATTGATATGATATTAACATGTCATGAATGTTACACTTTTCCTTTAACTAGACAACTACTGCTGATGCTGCGGGCTTGGATTAACAATGACATCATAATGTCTATGAAGACTACATTATTTGGTGTTTAGCTTTAGGGCGAGCCTTGCTGTTAGGGTGTGTGTTGGTGAATTGCTGTTAGGGTTATTGTAAGACCCAGTTAATAACATGGAGTCCCTACCAGAAACTTTGGTACTGAACTGCTCTTTCTAGAAGTCTCTGTGCATTCTATTTGATAGACGTTGCGCCTAACATTCAATAATCAGTAAATCCAGGTTCAGTTGCCGGCATCCACATAAAAAAATGCCAATAAACAAACCTGAATCCCTCCAATCTGGTCAAGGTTTCCTTATGGAATGTCACTGAAGGTGACTGCTGCGCCAGGGTAAAACAAAGGAAAGCGCAGTGAGATTTCAAGGGATTGCATTTGTTGTCTTCACGTAAACTTCTTATCCACACCTCATTTAGAACCCCACCAACAGCACCTTGTATGATGCAGTGTAATTGCTTGGAACCGAGGACAAATGTGGATTGCAAGAAAAAAAGTTTTGAATTTGAAAAATACCAAGCCAATTGAACATATGACTCCACTGTCAAAAAAAAAGAGGGCAATCAAACTGAAAGGTCTGCTTGGAGCATTGTTACAATTTTAGCAGTAGCTACATGCTCAGATTTTTTGTGAGAATATGCCTTGACCCAGGGTGTAAGGATAGAGATGATCATGCTGATAGCATAACTTCATCTTGTTTGAAATTGCTCATCAGAAATATAGGCGCCTGAACTCACGGCATAAATTGGATCCCAAATTTCCTACCCATTCTAGTTGCCAAGGGAGCTTGCTTACTCCACGATCTAGAACAGTGACACAGTGTCTGAGGAACTGCATCTGCAAGAAAGCTCAGAAGGGAGAGAGAGAAGAGAATGCAATACCAATGAAAACATAGGATTCTCTGTTCTATGTAAAATGTCCAAAGTGGAACCAACTTTAAGGCAAGTCAGTCTTGAAACAGAATTGTGAGGACAGGGAGGAGACAAGAAAATTGTGAACTTCTCAAGATTATCAGTCCAGATGCAATAATTTTGTGTGTACTTTGATTGATAATCATTTAACCTGCACTCTTAATCACCCCAATTATAGTAAAGGTCAAAGACCTGAAATATTAACTCTTTTGCCTGAAATAGAGGCTTACTTTTTGTATAGTCTGTGAATGCCAAATCATGTCCCCCAAAATGATTGTGAAATTGGCTTCAAACAAGTGGGCAATAGCTTAAGCAGGGATTCCAGCCAAATACTGTGACCTGTAGGAGACCCAAAGGAGTGCTCCCAATTATGGCAACTGTCAACACTCCGCAGTGTTCAGAGACAGGGGATCGGTCCTTAAAGGCACACAGTCTACATCCCCATTGAGGGACGGGAGGAGAAACAGCATCAGTGTTCTCTGAGAGAGATGTTGCAGTGCTGATGAATAAGATGCACAAATGGAGTGAGAAATTAAGTATAATATCACAACTGTGCTAGATATGTCAAAGTAAATGTGCTATCTCTCTCACACACGCTTCATTACCTACTACTCAGCTCCATAGATAGTTGGTCTTCATTAAGCTCCTATCCATAAATGTCTTGCAAACTCATAACAGGAAAGGTTATTTACATTGTCTTCTATTAATGGTGAAACTGCCAGGGTTATGAGAGAAGCCATCCATAACAGAGTCTTTATCCTGCTACCATTTCACCAGGTTGAAGGAAAGGGTCATCTTTCTCTTGGGGAATGTCGATGGCTATACCAGGAACCAAATGAGTTCCTCAGTTGTTAATCCTACAAGATATGTTGTTTAGCATCAGATATTCAGCAGATGTTGGAAATCCAGAGCAACACACACAAAATGCTGGAGGAACTCTGCAGGTCAGGGAGCATCTATGGAAATGAATAAACAGCTGACATTTTGGGCCAAGACCCTTCATCAGGACTGGAAAGAAAGGGGGAAGATAATTTCCACCATCTTCAAAAAGACCCTACCTCCAAAGACATTTTTATCTCCACCTCCTCTACTCTCCACTTTCCGCAGGGAGCACTCCCTCTGCGTTTCTCTTAGCCACTTGCTCCTCCCCACTAATCTCCCTCCTGGCACTTACCCCTGCAAATGGACAAAGTGTTCCAACTGCCCATTCACCTCCTCCCTCACCTCCATTCAGAATCCCAAACAGTCTTTCCAGATTCACCTGTGAATCTGTTGGTGTCATCTATTGTATCAGGTGCTCTTGATGCAGCCCCCTCTACATTAGTGAGACCCAACATAGACCGGCGGGCTGCTTTGTCGAGCGCATTCACTCCGCTCTTAGGTTGGAGAAACAAAACCGAATACTTTGTCTGGGTAGCCTCCAACCTGATGGCATGAACATTGATCTCTCTAGCTTTGGATAGATTTTTCCCCCTTCCCCTTGCCTCTTCTTCAGTTCCCCACTCTGATCTTTCTCTTGTCTCTTCTCCTCAAGTGCCTATCATATCTCCCTGATGCCCTTCCCCTTCCCTTTCTCCTAAAGACCACTCTCTTCTCCTATGAGCTTCCTTCTTCTCTAGCCCTTTACCTTTTTCACCTATCACCTCCCATCTTCTTACTTCATTCCCCCTCCCCTCAACTCCTACCCATGCCCCACCTTCTTACTCTGGCATCTTCTTCCTTCCTTTCCAGTCCCGATGAAGGGTCTCAGCAACTGTTTATTCACTTCCAGAGATGCTGCTTGACCTGCTGAGTTCCTCCAGCATTTTGTGTGTGGAGCCATGTTCGTTACTACATTTAGGAGAGTCTAAGCACATTTGAAGGTATGGGCATGTCTCTCCTGTGAGTTTTGGAGTTGCCTTGTGAAGTATCCAGATGTGAGCAGTCATTTTTCTGCATCTGGGAGCTCCGGTTTATCTCGGGGAAGCCCCAACAGCACAATACTGGTGATGGCATCCATTAGTCTCGCGAGACCATGGATCTGCGCCTAGAAAGTCTTGCTTCAGTCATGCTGTCGCGGTGAGGCAACGCTGGAGTCTCCTCTCCAGGGCGCAGGCCTGGGCAAGGTTGTATGGAAGACCGGCAGTTGCCCATGCAGCAGGTCTCCCCTCTCCACGTCACCGATGTTGTCCAAGGGAAGGGTAAGGGCCGATATAGCTTGGCACCAGTGATGTCGCAGGAGTTGCCAAAAATGAGATTGAAGGTAATGTTGGACTGCCTTAGGGACTCCAGCTCTGGATTTGTCCTCAGGGTTTACTCCCTAAGCCTTTCCCATGAGTGGGTATGGCCGCAAGGCAGTGGAGGTTTGAAATCAGAGTTTTCCCTCTCTTAGATGGACTGGCTTCCCAGGCTGATGAGCTCCATCTACCTGAAAGCACAATACTGCGCAATACTGATGTCATATGGAATGCATGACATTGGGAAAATGTTGGATATGGGTCTGTGGATTTTGACTTGAAATTCCCAGCGCAATTCCCAATTGGTGCATTTCCCCAGTAAGCAATCTCTAATACAGCTCACTTTGAGTTACATCAGTTTTGGATCATGTAGCTTTAAAAACAGTGCATTTTGCATTCCAGTCCCTAGACATTTCGCCCTTCAGAGATGCTGCCTGCTGAGTGTTTCAAACATTTTCATTTTTATTACATTTTCAAACACATGAACAAACACATGCTGCCAAGAAGCTTTCGCTCCCCACTTTCTCAGAAAACATTCAGAAAAGGGTGATGTTGAGTTTGTAAATGTCTCCCTTCTCTTTTGTTGTTGCTCACCCTAAGATAGACTGTGGTTCATGGATGGAGGTGGGAGCAGCCATTCATTGAACTACTAGGTGTTAGCAGGAATGGTGGCAGGGGTCTTGTACGCTGAACATTTGAATGAATGTCATGTTTTTGTACATATGCTTTTTATCGGGCTCCAGTCTGACCTGGACAGCTTTCAGCCTGAGCCTGGCCAAAAGCTCAATTTCCTTTACAATCACAGTCACAGAAGTAAAGATAGATCATCGAATATGAATTCCCAATGAGTGATTTCATATTCTCTTTCATGACCCATGCTTTCTGATTCTGAATTAAGCCCGGGGAATCGGGGATCTTACTATGCCGACCCTGAAACTATTAGTTGTTTACCTGCGCACTAACGATGATGGTTAACCAAAACCCCGAGGTTTGGAAATATCGCTGCTTAATGAGAACTGCTATAAATAATTCTTACATAAACGTTGCCTGGCAGATCTGGGGCACATCCTGTCGTGGAGAGCAGAACATATTCACTTCATTTCGATAGCAGCTCTGCTCTTTATTTGCTTTGCAGCAATACTTAACCAGAGGACTACATCTAAACACAGTGAAACAATTTCAGCAGGGATCTCACTGTACTAACAGTGAAAGTAAGATTCTGCATGTCACTAGTGCTCAGCCTTGATGTTGAGTAAAGTACAGGTGGTCCCAGAAGATGCACAGGGAACTGTTGACCATGACAATTAAGCAGAATTTGAGCGAACATGACACCAGGGAGATCCGATAAATTACAAGGTGTTGGGAATCAGTGGAAATTTCTTCCGGAAGACTGGCACAGGGGAAGGTAGTTGTGGTTGTAGGAGGCCAGTATCTTAGCCTAATATCCTTGCAGAAGTTCTTCAGGACAGAATCTCAGGGTCAACCATCCTCAGACTCTTTAAGTGCTTCCATCCAGTATATAGAGACAAGTTCTCAATTCCATTTGAAGGTCTTGTGCACTTGCTGTAAGACCACAACAACATCCAGGCTTGGGCTTAAGACTAAATCGATCCAACATTTATCCCTTGCAAGTGCCAGGCTTTCTTTTCACTGAAATATACGGAAGACAAACTACGTTTACAGGGAATAGCATTTTATAGAACTTTATCCAGGTTTGGTAATTTGATAAATTGGTAAATTGGTGAGGTATTATCATATGCACTAAGGCAGCAATAACAGAATGCAGAATTAAGTTTTATAGTTACAGAGCAGATAGGGAATAAGATGCAAAGCCATGATAAGGTAGAGTGTGTGATCAAGTGTCCACTTTATCATACAAAGTGCCCTTTCAATAAATAGTCTTACAACAGTGGGATAGAAGCTGTCCTTGATCATGGTGTTTCATGCTTTCAAGCTTTTTTTTGATCTGCTTGATAGGCAGTGGCAAGGTGAGAATGCCCAAGATGGGAGGGGGGAGTCTTTGATTACGTTGAATTCTTTACTGGGACAGTAAGCCGTATCAGAGGGGAGGCTGGTTTTCAAGATGTGCTGAACTGTGTCCACAACTCTGTGGACCTTCTTGTGCTCACAGGTAGAACTGTTGTCGTAGCAAGCTGTGGTTACATGACCTTTTGCAACACTTTGCAGGGAGGTTCTGTTTGTGAAAGGAGAAAGGATTGAGAGTAGTGATTAACAGTCTATCACTGTTTGGAACTAGTCACATGCTTCTGCTGTATAAATAGGGCTTTATGTACATACTTATCAGTAAAGTGAGCTTGCAATGTTAGTCCTGAAGGTCATTTGATATAACTGTAAAGAAGTGAGCTCACAGCAATGTGTGAGTGACATAGAATATTTGTTGGCTGAGAAAAACTTGCAAAACTGAGGGGACTGAATAATGCAAAAAAACTTGGATCAAAATTCATCATCACTGCATCTCTAAGATTACAGCCACACTTCTCTAAGAAATTCAATAATACTATTTCTACATGATTAATTTGATCATATTTTATTGATACTTATAAATTCATAGATTAACTGATCCAAGAATAAGACCAAATTCAGCAGTTGTAAAATCACAGAAAGATCCACACAAAGCCTCAAATTCCTTGCACAGCCTTTCTATGATATAATATCTATTACGTTATCAAACTCATGTAGACAATTAAAGCTACAGGAATTAATCGGCTCAGCAGAATGTTAGAGGCTCTTAGGAGGTTACAGTACAAAGCAAATACTATTAAAAATATCGTTGGAAGAACTCAGTGGATAAAGCAGCATCTGTGGGAGAAAGGAGCTGCTGACTTTGTGGGTCAAGACCCTGCATCTGTACTGAGAATGAAGAGGGTAGATAGCCAAGATACTGATGAGAAGGAGCAGAGCTGGTGATTGGTGGGCCGAGGGAGGCTGAAGAATGATGTGCAGTTGGAGCGAGGTAGGGGAGGGAGAGGGGTGAAGTTGGTGAGTGATAGGCAGAAGCAGACAGAGAAGGAGAAAAAAGGAATTGGAACCTGATACCAGAAAGAGAGGGTACCTGCACCTGGCTCCATCTCACTTTTTTTTCTGCCTTGTCTGTTTCCACCATTTACTCCCTGCCTCCAAATCCCAAATCCACTCCTCCCCCTACCCTACTTGGCTCCATCAGTCCATTATCCTTCACCTCTCCTTTGTCCACTAGTCATCCACTGGCCCTTTTTCACCCCTACCTCTCTCCTTTTTATACTGGCTTCTTCCCTTTTCACACTTGGTCCTAGTGCAGGATTTTAACCCGGAACGCCGACAATTCCTTTTACCCCACAAATGTTGTTCCTCCAGCAGTTTGTGTGTTGTTTCCAATTTTAGCATCTACAACTTTTAATTGTCTCCACTGTTCAACTAAAAATCTGGATTGTGCTGATACACAGGACTCTCATAATCTTATCACATGACTTTTATGGTATAGAAATACTTATATTGAGACAGATCACTAAATTAATCACTTCAAGAGTTCAGGAATGAAGGTTGCTTTTTTCTACTCCAGTCTAGTCAGTTTGATCACCTGATTTACAATACAATGGGAATCAGAATAAGGGGTTCTGAAATAACATTTCAACCTGATATATCAACGATTCCTTTCCTCCCACAGATTCTTTTCAAATATTGTTAACTTGATTGTTCCTATTTACCACTTGACTAGTTAAATGGATTCATCTTCATCTGGATGTGATATTATCTGAAAGGGTTGGAATTCTGGAAGGTAGTAACCCAGGGCTCTAATGCTTCAAGAGACTCACTGTCACTGAACGAGGAACGGGCATAGTACACAGTGTGAAAAGGAAGAGCAAACATTTACCAAGATTCGTCATCTGATCTTGCAAACTCATGATACAAAAACACAATGAATATGCAAATACATTCTGCAAACTATCAAATAAATTTAACTAGGAACGTTTTCAACCATTTTACTCTCACAAGACAATGTTTTACTGCTTTTGAACGTTTTTGGAAGAATAAACATCTCTCTGTTCTTTGATGAAAACTAAGTACAAATTCATGAGCTCAGCTGAGTAATCATTGCTAAGGAATGGAATGATGCTTGGCATTAGAAGACTGAAAGCACAACAGTGGATTCTTGCAACTGGCAAATTGTTGTGATATCTATGTTAAATAACCTAAATCAGCCACAGTTTCTGCTTCAAAAGAGCATAAAAAGAACAGAAACGGGAGTAGGCCTCTAGACGCTTTGTGATTATTACATCATTTATGGATGACTGTTATCTTAATGCCAATTTCTTGCAATATTCCTCCATTTCCTTAACATCTAAAATCTATTAATTTGGATTATTCTAGGCATCTAAGCCTACAAGGCCCTCTTAGATGGAGGATTTCAAGGATTCACCACCCTTTTGGCAAGAAAATATTTCTTCATTTCTGTCCTGACTAGCTTTTTATTCTGAATCTGTGACTCCTAGATTCTCAGTCAGGGGAAAAAAAAATCAATTCTCAGTTATCTACGTGCTAGGCAGTATTAGCCCAAAGGCCTTCACCACTCTGTATCTCATAAGCCCAGCATCACAAGACAAGGAAAATTTACTTTATTCTTCTACCCTGATTTAAATAGGGAGATCTGATCTTTTCACAGAATTCCATTTCTGGTCTAACCAGAGCAAGACATCTTGATGTTTGTTCTCTTTTTTGTTGTTATAAAGGCCAACACATGGTTTGC
The DNA here is from genome assembly GCF_030144855.1 of Hypanus sabinus. NCBI lineage: Eukaryota > Metazoa > Chordata > Chondrichthyes > Myliobatiformes > Dasyatidae > Hypanus > Hypanus sabinus. The sequence goes on from NC_082739.1 coordinate 39,092,354, forward strand.
CCACTTAGTTGCTTGCTGTTGTGCACATTCAATCTGAGCCCAGTCCCTCTCCTTATCATTGGTCCATCTAACTGTCTGATATTTGGCACTGGAGCATCTTGTAATTAAGTAGATGAATATGTGTTTACATACAAAATGCTGGAGGAACTCAGCCGGCCAGACAAGATTTATGGAAAAGAGTAAACAGTTGATGTTTCGAGCCAAGATAGAACATAGAATAGTACAGCACATTACAGGCCCTTCAGCCCACAATGATCTGCCAATCCTTAAACCCTGCCTCCCATATAACCCCCCACCTTAACTTCCTCCATATACCTGTCTAGTAGTCTCTTAAATTTCATTAGTGTATCTGCCTTCACCACTGACTCAGGCAGAGCATTCCACACACCAACCACTCTCTGATTAAAAACCTTCCTCTCATATCCCCTTTGAACTTCCCACCCCCTTACCTTAAAGCCATGTTCTGTTGTATCGAGCAGTGGTGCCCTGGGGAAGAGGCGCTGGCTGTCCACTCTATCTATTCCTCTTAATATCTTGTATACCTCTACCTTGTCTCCTCTCACCCTCCTTCTCTCCAAAGAGTAAAGCCCTAGCTCGCTTAATCTCTGATCATAATGCATACTCTCTAAACCAGGCAGCATCCTGGTAAATCTTCTCTGTACCCTTTCCAATGCTTCCTATAGAGAGGCGATGAGAACTGGACACAGTACTCCAAGTGTGGCGAACCAGAGTTTTATAGAGCTGCATTATTACCTCGCAACTCTTAAACTCTATCCCTTGACTTATGAAAGCTAACACCCCATAAGCTTTCTTAACTACCTTATCTACCTGTGAGGCAACTTTCAGGGGTCTGTGGACATGTACCCCCAGATCCCTCTGCTCTTCCACACTACCAAGTATCCTGTCATTTACTTTGTACTCTGCCTTGGCGCATGGCCAAGTGGTTAAGGCATTCGTCTAGCTATCTGAAGGTTGATAGTTTGATCCTTGGCTGAGGCTTGTGTGTGTGTCCTTGAGCAAGGCACTTAACCACACATTGCTCTGTGACGACACCGATGCCAAGCTGTATGGATCCTATTGTCCTTCCCTTGGACAACATTGGTGGTGTGGAGAGGGGAGACTTGCAGCTTGGGCAACTTCCGGTCCTCCATAAAAAAAAACCTTGCCCAGGCTTGTGCCCTGAAAACTTTCCAAGGTGCAAATCCATGTCTCTATTGAGACTAACGGCGGCCTACACACACTCAGCCTTGGAGTTTGTCCTTGCAAAGTGTACCACCTCGCACTTCTCCGGGTTGAACTCCATCTGCCACTTCTCAGCCCACTTCTGCATCCTATCAATGTCTCTCTGCAATCCTTCATCAGGACTGTTTGCCTGATTCCTGGTAACCATCTTTGAATAATGAGTGGAGGCTGATCTGGCTAATGCAACAAAATGATGACGGATGGTGAATGAAAAGGATGTAGTTGACATTATGCTGCTAAATCAATTGATGTTCCCCATTTAAGCAATGGATCCTGTTCGGGCCTATTCTGGAGTTAGGGTATATAGCAAATATTAATCTCACCGACAACAAATCTTCAGATATGAACGTGGATTGTAGATTGAATTTAAAATGCAGCCTTGAACAATAGTTTTCCTGGAGCTGTGAACCGGAGTTGATTGCAAATGAGACAATGCTGATTAATATTCATCTTTGGTGTTGGCAGAATGGGTGTGAAGAAGGATGAGAAAATTTGCAGATATTGGAAATCCAAGTGACACACACGAAAGACTACACAGTCAACATTTTGGGCCGAGACCCTTCATCAGGACTGGGGGAAAAGGATGAGAATTTAGAGTAAGGAGGTGGGGGATTGGAGGAAGAAGTACAAGGTGGCAGGTGAAACTGGGAGAGGAGGAGGGGGTGAAGTGAAGAACTGAGAAGCTGGTAGTTAAAAGAGATAAAGGGCTGGAGAAGGAGAATCTGATAGGAGAGAACAGAAAGCCATGGATGAAAAGGGAAAGGCGTTTTCTGGTAGATGGAGCATAAGTGGTCTCCCAATCTACGTCAGGACTCACCAATATACAGGAGGCCACACCGGGAGCTCAGGATACAGTAGATGACCCTAACAGACTCACAGGTGAAGTGTCGCCCCACCTGGAAGAACTGTTTGGGGCCCAGAATAGTAGTGAGGGAGGAGGTGTAGGGGCAGGTGTGGCATTAGGATACATTCCAGGATGGATATCAGTGGAGAAGGATGAATGGACAAGGGAGTAGGGGGAGCGAAAGATATGCTTGGTGGTGGGATTCCATTGGAGATGGCGGAAGTTTCGAAGAATTATGTGCAGGACATAGAGGCTACTGGGGTAGTAGGCGAAGAGGACCCCTATCCCTGGAAGGGTGATGGACAGACATGCGTGAAATGGGAGAGATGTGGGTGAGGACAGCATTGATGGTGGAGGAAGGAAAGCCCCTTTCTTTGAAGAAGGAGAATCTCTCATCAGTTCTCAAATGAATAGCCTTGTCCTGAGAGTGAAGAAGGAGGTGTGTGAAAGCTATACAGTATGTAATTCAAAGGAAGCATTGTAGATGCATTGCAACTCGAGAACTGTCCTGCTGTTACCTTTAATCTTTAGCATATAAAAAATATCATGTAATATTGGGTCAGGAGGCCTCTTCCTCTCACAGCATCTCAATATAATGCCTGCTGCTCACTTTTGTTGAATAAACACTTCTATATCCACTAGCTTCAGTGTCTTTGTGGTGACTTTGTTCACATGACAACATATCCCAACATCGTGAAAGCTGTTAATAAAGACCATGGGTCAGTCCCTTTACTGTGCTATGAAGTTTGTCATCTTGACCACTGACTTCTGTGAAAGAATAAGACTATTCAAGACTATCTCAAGTGAGCTGAATTGGTAATAAATGGCAAGTGACTCATCTAGTGGATCCCTTGCCTCACAATTCGAGTGATCCATGTTCAATCCTGACCTCGAATGCTGTCTGTGTGGAGTTTGCACAATCTCCTTGTGGCTAGATGGATTTCCCTGGGTACTTCAGTTTTCACCCACAAACCAGGATGTGTGGGTTGTTAGGTTAATTGCCACTAGTGTGTAGCTGAGTAGTAGAAACTAGGAGGAGTTGATTAGCTTACAGGCGTAATTACTGTGGGGAATGGGATCACCATATCTACTGGCATTGGACTCAATGGGCTAAATAGCCTTCTCTATGGTATGTCACTTAGAATATGAAGAGTGAGTTCCAAAAGGATTAATTTTGGAAGGGAATGGTCCTGTGGAAATAATTCTCTCAAATTTACTTTTCCAGATGCAGTGCAATCAATATATGTCACAACAAGTCAGCCGTATGTGGTAGTAAACATTGGCAACAATGCTACCCTTCACTGCAGTTACAAAACATTCATTGATTCCCAGTTCACCCTTGAATGGCGATTTACACCAGGCCCAAATGAAAATGCATTAGCTGAGAAGGTAAGACTTAGTTCTGCCCTATTTCTCTATATCTTAAGATGTCTCCGGCTCACAACCATTAGTCAAACGACTGGGAAAAATGGAATGCCATGTTGTACCCTCCCTCAAAAGTAACTATCCAGCTGATAGTCCTCTCACAGCAGCATCAGTACATGTAGCCCCACTGTATTCTGGATTGGAGGAGTTTAGTTATGCCAAGAGATTGGCTAGGCTACACTTGTTATTGAAGAGTACAGAGGGCTCAGGGGAGACCTTATTGTAGTGTATAAGGTCAGGTAGGATAACCTATTTCCATGGTAGAGGCATTCAAAACAAAACGGCATTGGTTTAAGGCTAGAGGAAGAAGTTTTAAAGGGTATCTGAGAGGTAAGACTTTTACAGAAGGAATGGCTGATATTTGGAATGCTCTGTTAGAAGAGGTGGAGAAATCAGATGCAATTATTATGTTAAGAGGCATTTAGAGAAAAAAATTAAACAGGATATGGTGTAGAAATGTCTAGTCCTAATGTGAGCAAATAGGATGAGTGAAAATGCAAAAATGGACTCATTATTCACTTTTCTATGTGGTATGACTCTATGACACTTCAATACAGCTCTGGAGACTTGAGCATGAAACTTTGGTTGCGACATCGCTGCTGTCTTTCAGGTGAGATGTTAAATCAAGATGGAAGGAAAAGATCCCATGGTACTGGGCCAGATTTATGAGGAAAGGTCAGTGATGCCCTACATAGCAGCTGTTTGGGAGATCTTCAGAAATTTAAGCAGCTGACAACTAAATTTTACTTTGAGTTTGGACGTGCTGTAGTTCAGTGTGAATCTAGGGATTTAATAAAGCAAAGAAAACAGTGAAGGGATGAAAGGAGAATTGGCCACATTTGATTGAGAGAATACACCAATAGTTATGGCAGTGGACATGCAAAGCTCAACATTGAAGGAAATAATGCATAAGTTGCAAAATATCCTTCTGGACATGAAAACCCACAATGAATAGTCATTCATCCATCACTGACAAGAGAAATTGAAGTTAGCATTAAATCTAAGGAGAAGGCTGATAACATTGCCTGAAATAGGAGTGGGCTTGAAGATTGGGAGCATTTTAGAATTCAACAAAGGAGAACCAAATAATTGACAGGGAGAGCCAAGATGGGATATGAAAGTAGACTGGTGAGAAGCATAAAAATAAACTTTAATAGCTTTTTTATTTATGAAAGAAACAGAATGATTAACTGGTAATTGGTTTATTATTGTCACATATACCAAGGTACAGTGAAGATCTTTGTTTCTTATGCCATCTTTTAAGATCATTTCATCACATCGGCATGAGTTGGTACAGAGCGTAAAGCAATAGCAGAATACAGAATATAATTTTGCAGTTAGAGAGAAAGTGCAGTGCAGTGCATAGTGATGAAGTATTTTGAGATGTTGGTGAGAAAACATATCAACTTCTGCCTGAGAAGTGCCTTGGATCCGCTCCAATTTGTCCACTACCCCAACAGGGCCACAGCAGATGCCATCTCATTGTCTCTTTATTCAACCCTGGAACTCCAGACAACAAAGATGCATAACTAGGATGCTTTTTATTGACTGCAGCTCAGTATTTAATGCCATCTTCCTCACAAATCTAATCCATAAGTTTCAAGTCTTTGGTCTCGATACCTCCTTGTGCAATTGGATCCTGGATTTCCTGACTTGCAGACCCCAGTCAGTTTGGATTAGCAACATCTTCTCCACAATCTCCATCAGCACAGGTGCGCCACATGGCTGTGTACTCAGCCCTCTGCTTTATTCACTTTACACTTATGACTGGGTGACAAAGCTCCAATGCCATAATTAAGTTTGCTGATGACACCACTGTCAAGGCCGAATCAAAAATAGTGATGAATCAGCATATAGGAGAGAGATTGAAAATCTGGTTGAGTGGTGCCACAACAATACCCTCTTAATTAATGTCAGAAAGACCTAGAAGCTGATTATTGACTCAGGAGGAGGAAACTGGAAGTCCATGAGCCAGTCCTCATTGGGGGATCAAAGGTGGAGAAGATCAGCAACTTTAAATTCCTCAGTGTTATCATTTCAGAGTTTCTACTCTGGGCCCAGCATGTGTGCAATTATGAAGAAAGCACAGCAATGACTCTACTTTCTTAAGAGTTTGCAAAGGTTCAGCACGACATCTAAAACTTTGGCAAACTTCTATAGATGTGTGGTGGAGTGCATATTGACTGGCTGAGTCACAGCCTGGTCTGGAAACACCAATGCCCTTGAATGGAAAAGCCTGCAAAAAGTAGTGGATACTGCCCAGTCTATTATTGGTAAAGTCCTCCCCGCCATTGAGTACATCTACATGAAGTGTTGTCGCAGGAAAGCAGCATCCATCTTCAGACACCCCCAACTCTTCTCATTGCTACTATCAGGAAGAAGGTACAGGAGTCTTGGGACTCACTCCACTAGGTTCAGGAACAGGTATTACCCCCTCAACCACTAGGCTTCTGAACCAGAGGTGATAACTTCACTCAACTTCACTTCAAAGAATTCAAAGGTTCAAAGTACTTTTATTATCAAAGTATGTAAGCAGTATACAACCCTGAGATTTGTCTTCTCCACAGACAGCCACAAAACAAAGAAAATTATAGAATCCATTCAAAGAAAAACATCTTCTTCCCATGCAAAAAAATACAAATCCCACAAATGGAAACAAGAACATCAACCTCCCCCTTGTGCAAAAAAAAAATTGTGCAAACGACAAGAGCATCAACCTCTCCCTTGCACAAAAAAGCAAATCACGCAAATGACAAGAACATCAACCTCCTCCTTGCGCAAAAAAAAACAAATTAAGCAAAAGACAACAAGAGCATCAACCTCTCCTTGCACAATAAAGCAAATTGCGCAAACGACAACAAGAACATCAACCTCCCTCATGCACAAAAAAACAAATTGCGCAAATGACAACATCAATCTCCCCCTTGCATAAAAAGGAAAATCACGCAAATGACAACAAGAACATCAACCTCCTCCTTGCGTAAAAAGACAAATTAAGCAAAAGAAAAATAAGAACATCAACCTCCCCTTGCACAATAAAACAAATTGCACGAACAGCAGCAAGAAAGAATGAGCAAAAACGCAGGGTATAAAAATACAAAATCAGAAGTCCGTATTCAGTGCAGCACAGTGTTCATTATATCTTGTCCCATCACTGAACTGTTCCCATAACCTATGAACTCACTTTCAAGGACTCTTCATCTCATGTTCCTGACACTTATTGCTTATTTGTTATTATTACTATGATTATTTCTTTTGTTTATCTTTCTGTTTGTATTTGCAAAGTTTGTTGTCTTTTGCACACTGCTTGCCCGCCCTGTTGATGCAGTTCATCATTGATTTGATTATGAGTTTTGGATTTATTGAGAATGACCGTAAGAAAATGGACCTCAGGGTTGTATGTGGTAACATATATGTACTTTGATAAAAATTTGCTTTGAACTTTTACAATAAGTTGCAAGGACATAACGATGTAGATTGGAAGATCAAGAATCCATCTTATCGTATAAGTGATTCATTCAATAGTCTTGTAGCAATGGCAAATACAGACAGAGATGGGAGAAGTTTAGAGTTACAAGAGACTGCAGATGTTGGAATATGGAGCAAAATATAAACTGCTGGAGGAACTCCATGGGTCAAGCTGTATCTGTGGACACCTGTTGCAGCGTCATCTATTTCTTTGTCTTCACAGATAATGCTTGACCCAATACCTTGCTTCAGCAGTTTGTTTGTTTTTTGCTACAGGAGAACCTATGATAAACAGCAAGAAAATAGCAGAGAAATTAAACAATTAATAGCATGAGGTAAGGTGAAGAAACTATTTTTTTATTGTTGGGTTTGAACTACAGTGCCCCATTTGTCTAGAAGGAACGCGGTATTGAAGGAACTAGCTATTAAACTAAAATAAGCACGTTTACAAAGTGAAGCACTGCGAGTTGCATGCTGAAATCCACACAGAGGGAAAGGATTAACAAGCAGTGAGCTACTTGCTTCATTGAATCAGAAGCCTTTGAGAGATTCATGGTCTCAAATGAGGAATGGTAAGGAACAAAGTTCTTCACAGTTGTGTTATCCTAGCTCATGATTCTATTTAACATAATTTTATCTTCTTAGATTCTTTACTATACTGCTGGAGAAACTTATAAACTTGGGCCTCAAGCCAAGAGAATCAGACTGGTTGATCAGGAGCCGACCACGGGAGATGCATCTATTATAATTGAAAACACCAAGTCATCTGATACTGGCAGGTATTCCTGTGATATCAACAATCCTCCAGACTTCACTGGAATCAGTGAGGCATTTGTCAATTTAATAGTGCAAGGTAAGGAGGAGAAATAATTTTCTTCTTGTTGGTTCTAAGCTATTGTTCCCCATATCAGAGAGACTTAAAGATGACAGATATGTCTTCATAAGAATGTGCAGATCATAAAAATGCCAAAATTGCACCAAAGTAACTATTAAGGCTAAATGTTAATAAGTAGATACAAAAGGTTTAATGATGATTGAAAGATTCTTTCTCACATAAATGATTCATTCATTGTTGGACTTTGTTACCATTATGCCAGTATACTGCATATACTAGTGCCTAATTCAAATTTTAAAAAAATCACCAAGGGCGATTATGAAGAATCTTTCTCAAATCTGTCAGTTTTCAGAAATCTGCTATTCTTCTACTACGTGCTGACATGTGGGTCATGATCCTAATGAAGTTAATCACAGATCTAGTTCTAATGTACTATAGACTGAAGTTAGGCAGGCTTTGTCATTGCAACATCTCTCTTTGCAATTTTCTTTGTTCCAATACCTCAGGTCCAGCATATATGCCACTGTAGTGGAGTTAATTAAAACAGTAATGGCCCAGAGGACTTTGTGCCATTGTCTGTATTACCTACAGATCTTGCAAATTCCCTCTCCTGCCCATTTCCTCTAATAGGACCAGAGTCGTTAGAGCTTGCTGGTCTGACTGTCACTCTGATCCCCACTTGATTCAGAACACTGAGGGGCCAAATTCCAGTAATGTCAACAATCTTCTGGCTAGTAATTGGCCACAAGAAAGTGTCAGGAGATGATACAGGCTATTGCTGAGATGTTAATTACAGAGAGTAATTGGTCTTCTCCTATACGTCCATAAAAGGGGTATGTTATCCACTTTAAAATGCAGTGGAATGGCGTAGTCTATGTGCATAGCACTGATGATTAACTGGCATTAAATTACAGTGTATCTTAGATGAGAATACAAAGGTAATTGAGAATTTAACATAGTTTCCTGGTGTATTGAACCCTTTGAATTTCTGTGTTTTTCCACGCTCATTAATCTTGAATTGAATAATTACTGCTTAAGTTCATTATTAGGTCCAGCAATCTAGTTTGTTAGCAGTACTGATGTGTGTCATTTCTTTCTATTCAACAGTACCACCATCGATTCCAAAGTGTAAGGTGATCGGAAAACCATACATAGGAAACAATGTTACCTTGTCCTGCAGCTCAACAGAGGGTCGCCCTGCACCCTTGTACAAATGGTCAGAGGTCAGTTCTGACACTGCTGCACCAAGGATCACAGGAAAAGGTATCTCTGACGGTACTTCTCGTTGAGCATTTATCGAGAATCCCAAAGCACTTGAAGTTGATGAAAGTTGCAAGTGCAGAAGTGCACCTACTGTGTCTGTAGTTCCCTGTGTCTATTATGCAACTCGTTTTGAACTGAGATGGATGAGTCACCAGTGACTGCAGATGCTGGGATCTGGAGCAAAAGCAAATGGCTGGAGGAACTCAGTGGGTCGAATATTATATGTGGAGGAAAAGAAAACAACTATTTCTCTCTCCCCCCCCCCCCCACCCCTCCCACACCCACAGTTGCTGCTTGGCCCATTGAGTTCATCCAGCAGTTTGTTTGGAACGTAGACGTACTAGTCTATTCATCAATATCTAATGAATTTCTCATAATAGCTGTAGGTGTCACACCCTCCTTCAGTATGCATAGTTATTTGATTACAAGTTCTCTCGGCATATGATTCATGTTGAATTAAATGAATATTCTAATTGGTTTCAGCAACCAGTAGGCAAGGCATTGTGTACATAGGTTGTTCATAGCCACGATAGTAAATAATGGTATCAGAAGTTTGAACAATAGAGCTATAGAACAACTTTGCTTCATTTTTTAGAGAGGGAGAAAATGATGCTGTGGGTGTGATGGTAGTGTTGCGGTTAGTGCAACACTATTATAGCACGGGGTGTCAGAGTTTGGAGTTCAATTCCGGCGTCCTCTGTAAAGAGTTTCTACATCCTCCCTGTGGAATACGTGGGTTTTCTCCAGCTGCTCTGGTGTCCTCTCACAAAGACATACCAGTTGGTAGGTTAATTGGTCATTGTAAATTATCCCATAATTAGGTTAGGGTTAAGTTGGGGGTTACTTGCGATGTGGCTTGAAGGGCCTATTCTGCGCTGTATCTCAATAAATATATAAAATAAGCAAAAGGTTATAACAGACTTTCTTAGCAAAAGTCAAAAGAACTAAATTGTGCCACTTGTTCGCAAAAGTTAAAACACACTTTTTTTCCAGTTTTTATGTGCATGACCCTATATAAGAATCAAGTTTATTAACACTGAATTTGTCATGTGACTTGTTGTTTTGTGGCAGAAGTACAGTGTAATACATAAAACAGACTGTAAAATTTAATAAGAAATATGTATAAATGAAGAACTAATAATTAGTGCAAAAAGAGATCTAAAATACAGAGCCACACAAAATGCTGGAGGAATTCAGCAGGCCAGGCTGCATCTATGGAAAAGAGTACAGTCCATGTCTTGGGCCAAGACCTTTCAACAGGACAGGAGAAAAAAAAGATGAAGAGTCAGAATAAGAATTTGGGGGGGGGGGTACAGGAGGAAGAAATACCACATGATAGGTGAAACCGCGATGGGTGAAATAAAGAGCTGGGAAGCTGTTTGATGAAAGACACACAAGACTGGAGAAGGGGGAGTCTGGTAGGAGACGACAGAAGGTCATGGAAGAAAGAAAAGGGGGAAAAGCAGCAGAAGCAGATAAGGAGATAAGGTGAGAGAGGGAAATGGGAATGGGGGATGGAGAAGTGGGGGCATTACCGGAAGTTCGAGAAATTGATGGTAGTGTTCATGGGTTCATTGACCATTCAGAAATCTAACGGCGGAGGGGAAGAAGCTGTTCCTAAAATATTGAGTTCCTGTACCTCCTCCCTGATGGTAGTAATGAGAAAAAGGATGTCCTGGGTAGCAGCTGTCCTTAATGTTGTGTGCCACTTTCTTGAGGCATTGCCTTTTGAAGATGTCCTCGATGGTGGCGATGTTTGAGTTCATGATGGAGCTGGCTCAGCTTACAACCCACTGCAGAAAGCAAAGATGTCAAGGATGCATTTGCAGAGGGAGGCACAGAGGCCCAGGTGTTGATTCCTAGGCCTGGCTGTGTGAAGTGTAATTTCAAGAAGGTACAATGTTATATAATAGTGAAAGACATCCTTTATGAACAGATCCTGTCCTCACCTAGCAATGATCTAATAAGAGTCATTGAATGTAAATCCAAACTGGAATTATGTCAGATAAATATGCTACCTTGCCATGTGGCGCTTAGAGTACCACCACTGCTCTCCAGAATGTCAATTGATCTAACAACATTCAAAGATAGCCCACAACATGGGACCATTGCATGTCATTGTATATCATCCACTACTTATGGTGAACATGGAAGGAGAACCTATGGAACTAACAAAGGCAGGCAGTCCAACAGAAATAATTGCATCCAAAGTCACTTAACTGATCTATATCCTAGCAGGGATAAAAGCCTTCAGAAGACAGAGAAATAAGAATTAATATTTTAGTTTTAATATATGGTCTCTGGCATGAATGTGAATGCTATTGCTGTTTTCATTGATGCTGCCTGACCTTTTGAGTGTTTCCAGCACCTTATTTTTTCTCAGACTTCAAACATCAGTAGTTTTTTTGATTTTCATTAATATTACAGTGTTCATCACACCTGCAAGTAAAACGGAGTAACAAGGTTTAATTTACCTATAAACAACAATATTTATTTCTTTAACTAATCTTTCCTTCATGTTCCAGTCAGACTACAATGCATGCTTGGAGATCATACGATTTATTGTTGAAACTATTGAACTCAATTAACAATGGCTTACTGATTTACTTCATACAATTGCTTCTTGATTGGAAGCATCTTAAATTTGATTTCAATCTTCTTTTCTAGCTGTAGATTCCAGAAAGGGCACGTTGATTCTGAAGAACCTTACAGTGGTGGACTCAGGAGTGTACAAATGTGTGTCATCAAACGTCCTTGGAGAACAATCATGCCAGCTGGACTTGTCAGTAACAGGTAACAGGACAAATCTTTTCTCCAGTCTGGACACCAACTTTTATTAGAAACAGACCTAGTTATAATATGAGCAAACACCAACAGATGGCATTAAGCTATACTTATTTACAACATTATTTTCCTGCTTTGTTTTGAAAAACTTTGCTTCACTGCCCTGAGTCATCTTGTGAATGACGTGCGTGGGATTCAGTAACAATGTAGCAGAATTATAGGAAATTGATTTTAGTAATTAAAATAAATAAACCAACAGAGAATGATCTAGAAATCAAGTAGTACTTGCTTTTTTGATTGATAAATCATCATTGTGTTTAACATTAGTGCATCTGAGGTCTCCTCAAAATATTGCAGCTGGTTTAGCTTTCCTATCTTCTTCAGCAGTCCCTCAGGATTGAGGATGACTTAGTTCATTTATGTAGGAATTACAAACTCTTCTGCACTTTGGGCAAGTGGAACGTCACTGGGTGGATGAAAGGGTAGACTGTGATGTGGTGCACTCTTTCCACCACTAACACAGAGTTTCTGTGAGTTGCCAGTGAATGGACTCAGATTCTCAATGCCATCTACTTGCTGAGGAGAATGATGAGAAGTGGACAATCCACATCTATACTCACTTCATTCTACAGATATACTGTAGAGAGAATCCTAACATGCTGCATCACTGCATGGTACGGAAACTGCATTGTAGCTGACGGGAAACCTTTACAATAGGTAGTCAAAACCACCCAGTGCACCAGCCTACCAGCCGTCAAGGACATATATACAGAAAGGTGCCGAAAAAGGCAATATCATGAAGGATCTTATCCACCCTGATCATGAACTGTTTGTCCCACTCCCATCAGGGAGGCAAATGTAACCCCCTGGGTCACCTCAGGCTCGCTCAGCTCGTTCTTGTCTAGGGGGAGCAGCCTTCGGCCCCGCCAAACTGGGTAATCAGCTGGTGTGGATGCTGTGTGATGTCCCCGCCTCGCCCAAAAACAGACAGTACACCGTATGCAATTAAATGAGTACAATTTATAAAGGTTACTATAACTAAGTGATTAATAACGATACAGTATATATGAAGGAAAAAACATAAAGAAAAGGCGCCAAACTTATCAAAGTCCAAACCACTTTGTGCACAACCGTTGGAGCTCAATTACTGAAGTCTTCTGGCCACCATTCGTTCCCTTCCGAACTCCTCGACTCGCAGCTCAGGACCCTCCGAACTCCTCGACTCGCAGCTCAGGACCCTCCGAGTGGTCAACCAAGCACATCTAGCTTCATCTCCTCTCCTTGGAGTACCTCCTGGCCTCGGACCCCCGTTTGGGGTCCGTTCCTCGCCCAGCTTACAGCATTCCGTCCTCTCTCTCGACCCCTCACGCCAATCTCCCCAAAAGCCCGCCAACAATAGCTTACAGACTCAGAAGAATCCCAATTGGTTTACAAAGGAATACAATTCTCGTTATCAGTAAATTTTAACCCAAACAAGCTTCCAGCACTCTCTCGCAGCAAAGAAGCATTCCTGCTTTTAACAAAGCAAAGAAGCCATTTTGATTACATACACGGTAACAAAGAAAAAGAAGAAATAAAAGAAGAAACCCCCTTTACACAAACAATGGTTCTGCTGTGTAGTTGCTGTCGATTAAACCATTTCTCAATAGTTCTGAAGACTAGATATTGTGAAAGTGAGATACCTAATTGTAAAAAAGACCAAGAAAGATGTTGGGCTATGACACAGCCTTAGCTGACATTGATCTTCACAGAGACCGGTTCTGTTGTAGACCCATTGATTGCACCATGGATTGCAAATTGCCATGAAATGGATGTAAAGTAGAGATGAATTTAGAGCTGAATTTAAAGAGGATGTTTCAGAGTCTGTCCTGATCAGTGATGTCAAAGCTTCAGTGAAGTTAAGACTATAAGAGCTATACATTAAGGTGCTGTCTTGTGGGGTCCTTGAGATCTTCAATATTGATCTTCTTGCAGAAATGTGTCTGTTGATGTTGATAACTTGGTCCCATGTTGATGAGATAATAGAGCAGATCAGATGGTAGTTAGTCCACTAGTGAAGGCCTTGCAGTAGGGTAATTCTAGGCAGTTTCTAGGCACAACATTGTGGGCTGAAGGGCCTGTAATGTGCTGAAGATTTCTATGATTCTATGATTTTGAGAAGGCATTGCTGGTTTTGGACATCTTTCCCTTGCTTGGCCAATTATAGAGCCAATAGGTATTAGGGTTGACATGAGGTCTTCTAATTGTTGATCTCATTATCAGGATTTCCCTTATGATAAGTTCTAAGCATTTTGTCAGAAGATCCCTTTGGAGTTAGTTGTTCCTCTCTCTTTCCACACCAGTAATGCATTGATGAAGGCCAAAGGCAAGAATGCAGCACCAGAGTCTTAATAGGTTGCTTAATGGAACCAGGCTGAACTTAACGCAGTTGCCAATATTTTGCGAGTCTGTTTTAGAGAACAATAGCCCTTAAAGATAGCCAAACAGTGGCATAATCTAATATGGTTGCTAGGGAGGAGAGACAAGCTGCAGAGGAGAGGGAGAGAGATTTAGGACTTTGACAAACTACTCATCAAGGAGATAAATACTAGGAGGAAGGTCAAGAATTTCTACAAGGCCAACATCAAAATATCCTGGCTACAGATGGTGGCTTGAGTTTCTCTCCAAAAGTGGGAAGACATGCATGAAGGAGCAAAGTGGAAAAAGTGTCATGACACACAGGGTGAGCTATAAGCCACTAAAAATACTACTTTTTGATATAGAAATTTTATTTGGGGTGATGATGACATCAACAAAAGTGTGAACAGAAAATTAGAGGGAAAGAAAGTGAGTGAAGGAGTGAGAGGATGAGAGAGAGAAAGAGGGGAGAGGAAGTTTGCCCCTACTTGGGGTAAGCCATCAATGATGGCAAATCCTAATGTCTGGGAAACTAACTGAAAGCAAATATAAGATGAAGTCATTCCTTCCTGATCAAAGAAACTTGGTAACCCATCAGACACTGAGAAAATAGAGTGTAAATCAGTTTCAACTGCCTGGAATGATCCAGTGAACAGGAACCTCATGAAACACTGTGATCTCAACCTCCATGGAGAGGTCAACCCAGGCAAAAGAATATGATGGAATTTCTTCCATACAATGTCACATATATTGTGTGATGAGGGGCTTGGAAATCGGAGTCTATGAAGGAATTGCTCATCAGTTAGCCCAGTTAACACTGCATTGTACCTGAAGACCCATTTAGAATAGTTTCATCGGAGGTAGGCGTACCATTGGCCCAAAGTTCTAGACCTTCTTGGGTTGCCTGTTATACCTTCCCCAAAACATTACGTAACAGAGCTCTGAGCCCTATCCCACAGAGGTAACCACTGCATGAATTGCCCAGAAATACCTGAATGAAATATTCCCTGTTAGTTGTACTATTCTTTGTACCTTTAGGAGGAGTTTGAGCAGTCCACAGTCAAAGTTAGAAAGTTCAAAGTAAATGTATTATCAAAGTACATATACATTATGTTATGTCACCATGTACAACCCCAAGATATATTTTTTGGGGGGCAATTACAGTAAATACAACAATAGAATCAATGAAAGGCCACATCCAACAGGACAGACAAACAACCAACGTGCAAAAAAAAACAACAGACTGTGCAAATACAAAAAGAAAGAAAAAAGAAATAATAATAATAAAAATTGTATTAATAAAAACTGATTTATGTACCTTTCCACAGAGGTTACCCGAATTTTGAAACTAGCACCATAACTGCTCATAGTCAATAATAGTCCAAGCATCGATGGAACACAGAAAACTAAACCTTTCCTGAGAATCACACACAAAATGCTGGAGGAACTTAGCAAGCCAGGCAGCATCGACTGCACTGTTTTCCGTCGATGCTGCCTGGCCTGTTGTGTTCTTTCAGCCTTTTGTGTGTGTTGCTTGGATTTCCAGCTTCTGCAGATCTTCTCTTGTTTGGTTCTTTCCTGAGAATCTCTACTATGTCTGAACTACTTCAGAGATACAACAAATAATGTATCATAAAACCGACTATAATTTTCCCATATTGCTTTACTTGTTTGGCATTGAAGTCTTCTTTTATTACACTCCTCCAGATTGCTCTTAGCCTTTGACAATAGGAAGCAAGCTCTTCTGTGAAGCAAAAAGGTTTTTAACTGCACATTTCATCATAATAGCTGGGTGTTTTCAATGCAAAGCTATCAGTAGGCAGAAATTACATAAATTTATCATTTCTATGTTCTTCCTAAAACCTATTTATTTAGCATTTTCAATTAGCATTTATTTTCATCTAATTGCACCTCTTGGGGACATTTTAAAGCAATAAGATGTTATATTGTTCGATTTGGAGAAGAGGCATTTGACAGGCGATTGTGCCCATATATAATTGACAGAATTTAGGTGAAGAAAAAGCTAATCTAGAAATTCATTATTATTTAATCTACAAGATTCAAACTAAAGATAGAGAATTTGGGGATTGATATCAGGTGGTACCTTTTCTATCTATGACCAAATGTCTTTAAAAATGTAATTGTAGCTACTGCTACCCTCTTCTTTGGTTGCTCATTCCGTATATTCCTCTGTGTGAAAACCTTGCATTTTAGAACTCCTTTCAATCTTTCCCATCTCATTTTAGAAACCTCCCCCCCCCCGCCCCATGAAAAAAGCTTGGATTATCTACCCCATCAATGTTCTTCATAATTTTATGATCTTCTCTAATGTCACCCCTCATCTTCCTTTGCCTCAGAGAAATCAGTCTCAGCCGGTCCAAACTCTCCTTATAAATCAATCCCTCCAGTCCACGCAACATGCCTGTGAATCTTTTCTGCACCCTCTCTAGCTTAAAAACTTCCTTCCTATGGTGCCTTAATGACTTGTATAATTGTGACAGCTCGTCCCCTGCACTTAATGCTATGGCTGAGTGCATATCATACGCATCCTGTCTAACCGTATTGCCACTTTCAAAGAACCATGTATTTGAAGTCCAAAGTTCTATTGTTCAATAAAACCTGACATCCTTGTCATTCACTGTATATACCACATTGGTTTAACTTCCCAAAATGCATCACTTTGCACTTGTCCGAATTAAATTCCATCAACCATCCTCTTGCCATCCTATTTAATCTAGATCTGATTGTAACCTTGTACAACCTTCTTTACTGAACGTGACATCACCAATTTTGGTGTCACCTGTAAACCTACAAATCATGCTACCTATTTTTCATCCTCCTGCACCTTTGATCTCATCCTCATTATGACAAACTGTTTCTCAGTCTCCATTCATGAATGCTTCCATCATTAGCCCTCTGTAAATACCCCGCGTGTTTCATCCATATCTTGTAAACTATTACTCAACTCCAGACTTTACTCTCTAAAGTTAGTTCTGGAATGTGTAGAAGCCTCCCAAATTTCAGAGCTCCTTAGTCAATGCCCTCCATTTAAGTTTACACCTCAGTCACATTGACAGAAGAAGAGCTTTTAAAAATGGCAGACTATGTGGCTATGATAAAGGTGAACTACCCATCATCAGTTTCTGTTTTTAATTAATAACACCATCCTGCTCCAGCCCTCTCCCATCATTATCCCATTACACTAGTGGAATTTCAAGGTCAATTTTAGGACACACCTTGAATCTTGTCTCCGCTGTCGCCAGTGGTTCATTTTTCTACTATAAGCAGCTCATCAGCAACAGCATTGAAATCTACAGTATCAGTCTCCACAAGATTTATTCAAAGTCAAAGTAAATTTATTATCAAAATACCTATATGTTACCATATACTACTCTGAGATTCATTTTCTTGCAGGCATTTACAGGAAAATATAGAATTTTTGAAAACTATGCATAACCAAAGACTGACAAACAACCAATGGGTAAAAGTAGGCAAATTGTGCAAATAAATAAATAATGCTGAGAACATGAGCTGTCGGGTCCTTCATAGTGAGTCTAGAGTTTGTGGAATCAGTTCAGTGTTGAGGTGAGTGAAGGTATCCACGCTGGTTCAGGAGCCTGATGGTTGTAGGGTAATAACTGTTCCTGAATCTAGTGGTGTGTGGCCTAGGACTCCTATACCTCCTGCCCGATGGTAGTAGCGAGAAGAGAACATGGCCTGGATGGTGGGGGTCCTTAATGATGGATACTGCTTTCTTGCGGCAATGTTCCTTGTAAGTGTGCTCTATAGGCGGGAGGACTTTGCCTGTGATGGGCTGTATCTACCACTTCCTGCAGCTGTTGACATGTTGTTTAATGCCACCCCCTCCCTCCCCCTCAATCCCACTACTCCAGTCTGGACAGACGGAGTCTTTAAACAATGAAACAGCCTGTACTGGATGAGGAGATATTTGCTGCTAAATAGTGGGACAGTCAGCCTTGGCGTCAGGTCCAAGGCCCTAATTATTGACTAGTCATATATTCCTGTCAACTACAAAGAGTGAACATTATTCAAATTGTCATATCCAACTCTGAACACATGCATGTGCCATCACTCCGGACCTGCTCCCAACTGTGTAACTTTTATCCTAGTCTGCTGTATCTCTGTCTCTACCCACATGCACCTGAAACCTACCTTTGTTGCTTCAACTTGCTTCCCTTGTTCTACTCCCCACAGCCCACATCTTGTCAGACAATACAACACAGAACATAGCACACAACAGATGATATTGCATCAACCTTTTATCCTACTCCAAGAGCTTCCTAATGCTTCCATCCTACATAGCCCTCAAATTTTCTTTCATTCATGTCCTTATCCAAGAGTCATTTATATCTCCCTAATGTATTTGTCTCTACCTGGCAGTATGTACCACACACTCACCACTCTGTAAAAACAAAGCACCTACCTCTACATCCCTCCTATATTTTTCTCAAATCACTTAAAATTACTCTCCTCACATTAGCCATTTCCACCCTGGGAAAAAGGCACTGGCTGTCAGCTCAGTCTAACCCTCTTATCATCTTATACACCTTTATCAAATCACCTCTCATCCTCCTTCATTTGAAAATGAAAAGCCCTAGCCTTTCCTTTAATCCAGGCAAATTCCTGATAAATCTCCCCTGCACCCTCTCTAAAGCTTTTACATCCTTCCTATGATGAGGTGACAAGAACTGTACACAATACTCCAATCATGGTCTAACCAGAGTTTTATAGATCTGCAACATTACCTTGCAGCTCTTGAACACAATCCTCTGACTAATGAAGGGCAACATATCATAGGCCTCCTTGACCACCCTATCAACTCGCTAGGCAACTTTGAGAGATCTACTTACATGGGTCCCAAGATCTCTCTGTCCCTCCATGCTGCTCCACAGAATCCTGTCATTAACTCAAGTCCTGCTCACCATCATAATGTGTTTACTGAAGCAATGAAACAGTCCTATTTTCAAAACATTTTATGACCTTAACTCCACCATGTTTGCCATGTTTTTAGCTCCTTAACCCTTTGAGATGCCTGTGCATGTTCAAGTTTGGCCTCTTGGCTATCAGAGATTTTAGTCCTCCACCATTTGTCCAAGCCTTTAGCTGTGAAGGGCTGAAGGCCTAGAGTTTCTTCCCCAACCACCTCTGCTCATCTTTCTTTCTTTCCTTCTTTAAAGTACCTCTTGCAGATTGAATATTTGAACAAATTTGTGGTTATGTACCCCAAAATCTCCCGATCTGATTTGTTGCCAATCTTTGATATTGCTCTTCTGAACTTCCTTTGGTTTTTCTGTCACGAGGGACATCAGAGCAATGCATATTGTTGTTGAAACTCTGATATGCACTAAAATGGGCTGAATGATTGCCTTCTGTTGTAAGTAGATTGCGATCTTTAGAGTACCTGAAAATGAACTATCCCACCAGCTGTGAGAAAAGAGACTGGGATCTGATCAAACAGAGATGAAACCGAACCATATATATTGTTGTGGGTAACATACTATCTGATCTACCTTTCTGAGCAATGATTACTTTTCCTTACAGTGAACAATGAGGTTGGAGTGATTGTTGGAGCCCTGTTTGGTATTCTTGTGGCTCTCATTCTGATTGCCATTGTTGCATACTATTTACTTCATCATGGGAAGAAGACCAAGGAATTACAGATTGGACACGAGTTGAGGTTTGGACATTTATGTTTGCTCTCAGTTGTTCCGGCTAAGGAAGGGGAGAGCAGCCACTCTGCTCTAGGCCAGAATGGGTATTGCTGCAGCAAGGCATTATGTGACATACTCTGTAAAAATAAGTTGGCCATTCACCCCCTTGAGTCTGTTCTACCATTGAATAAAATCAAGACAGATCTTCCACTTCAGTATCACTTATCTGCATCAATTCTCTTAATATCTAAACATGTATTGATCTTTTTCTTGAATGTAATCCATGGCTGAGAATCCTCTCATGGAAACTTTGAAGTATTCACTATTACTTGGGTGAAGAAACTTTTTACTTTTGTTCTGAATGGCTGATACCTATTTTGAGACAGTGACCTCTGGTTCTAGATAACATAGCCAGGAGAAACATCATCTCCACATCTAGTCCATCAGTCTAGGACAGGGGTCGGCAACCCGCGGCTCTTTCATCTCTGTGCTGCGGCTCCCCGTAGTTTGTTAGTTTTTGAAATGTAATTCAAAATTTGAAGATTATGGTGATCTTGTACAATCTAAATAAAACGTTGTGGCGACCCCATTTCTTGGCACATCCGAACCGGCTCACGATTAGCCACCATTCCGGCTAAGGGAGATTGCCTACGGGGGTTTGTGAGTACGTGTCTTTTGGAGCATCCGCCCCCATGGGGGACGGGTTGAAGGAGGCTTTAAAGCAAGGCTGTTTAGTTCGAATAAAGTTATCTTTGACTGCAGTGTCGTTATTTTAGCCCTGCGTGTAGCACACCGCTACAACTTGTTTTTTATCGCTATTAATATACGTCACCACTGCCAATGCCTGACATCCGCCAGTGCGCAATTTCTTTTAATTTTTCGATCCAAGGTAGGCTAACTATGGAGTAATCTTCAACCCAACATCTTTTTTTCGGATTTCAAAATGATTTTGTTGCATGCAGAAATGTAATTTCGTTTTCTCTGCAGGAGTTCATCAATTTCATAAATGCAACACATTATAGTTTGTTATACATAGCATAAAGGCAAAAAAAAACATTGCATGCAGTGTTATTTCATTTTAAATGTCAAACGGGTTTTGTGGCTCCCAGTGTTTTCTTTTCTGTGGGAAATGGGTCCAAATGGCTCTTTCAGTGGTAAAGGTTGCCAACCCCTGGTCTAGGACCTTGGAGACTTACAGAACTAAAAGTCTTGTGCATAAAAAAGAAGTAGGCTGAATTAAATTCAAGGTAGATTCAAAAGAAGAAAAACAAAAAGTGAACGAAAAGTGAAAGAATGAAAGGATGAGGAACTAGAAAGTGGAAGAAAGAAATTAAATAGTAACATTAAAAATATGTTATGTCTAGAAATTTGGCTCTGTAGTTTTAATTATTTTCTTTATAGCTTTCTGATGTTCTAAATTATATATTGTTCAGTTCTCAATTTATTTAGCATCAGCCCTAAATTTCTGCAGGAAGTTTACCTTGTGCTTTTTGGTGCAAAGCCAGCAACTTCTTCAAACACACTGGGAAACCTTGTGTTGTGAGGATAACAGCAAGGTGCCACCAATCATCGTATAAATTGTACTGACGCACAACTCACAGACATGCTCTTGCCTGCCAGACACTTTACACAGCACCATTTTAACTCAGTGTTATTGTGCCAGCAAATTTGGCCCATTGAAAGATTTACATTAATCCTTTTCTGGAGTAATTTACACAACCATTCATCTGATATGGAGTAAAGCAAGTGAATTGTTTGAAACTGACAGGGACTTTAAGACGATACTTGATGGATTTATGCCCAATGAACATTAAATGTTTTTATTGATATCCAGAAAAAGTGTGGGGAACTACTTTGAACAATAATGATCACTCTTTATGCTCACTATCTCAACCAACATGAAGAATACCAAATTCAATGAAATATCAAGAGTTGTAGTTCTTTTGATCTCTTTAAAAAATAAAGGTTTTGATATAATTATGAAAAAAACATCAGTGGAATCAGTAGAATTGCTAGTAACTGGAGGGTTCAGATACAATTTTTTTTTAAAGATGCTGAGTTATTTTTAATGTTATGAGCTGAGTGACGTATTGACACAGTTAGCAGAACTGCTGCCTCGTGGACCAGTGAGATGAGCTCTATCCTAATCTCTGGTGTTTTCTTTGTGGAATTTTCACAAACTCCCTTTGGGCACATAGATATCTTCCAGGTGCACTGGTTTCCTCCCATATGCCAATGTTAATCGGTCACAGTATGTTACCCTGGTGTGAAGGTGCATGGTAACATCTGAGGAGAGATGATGGGAATATGGAGAGAATAAAATAGATCAGAATAGGCTTGGGGTAAGGATCAGTGCTTGATGATTGGTGCACACTCCTTGGGAAGAAGGGCCTGTTTAGAAACATAGAAACATAGAAAATAGTTGCAGGAGTAGGCCATTTGGCCCTTCGAGCCTGCACCGCCATTCAGTATGATCATGGCTGATCATCCAACTCAGAACCCTGTACCTGCTTTCTCTCCATACCCCCTGATCCCTTTAGCCACAAGGGCCATATCTAACTTCCTCTTAAGTATAGCCAATGAACCACCCTCAACTGTTTCCTGTGGCAGAGAATTCCACAGATTCACCACTCTCTGTTTCTGTCCTGTATCTCTCTATACTCTGAGCTGTTGTGATGTGAAATGCAATGTCTGAAAAGCAGATTTAATCCCAGCCTTCAAAAGATAATTGACACTGTCATGGGAACATAGAGAAAACAGAGGTATGAGATTAATTTCATGGCCGCTGGAAGGGATTGGCCAAGCTATAATAATATACATGAGCTTCTACTGTGAAGTGTGATCCTATCATAATGTCATATGTTAAAACTAATACTTTATTTGTGGACAAGGCAGTGCAAAGGTTGGTTGTCAAAGCAACACAGCTTTAGGCCTCTGCCAATGGATTCATTTATTTTATTTAACTGATGGCAGACAGCTTAGCTGTATGGGAATAAAATCTATGAACTATTTTTGTATGACTGAACACAGTAATTGAAACTGTTTCAGCAGAAATAAACCTTACCATCACTCTAGAACATTTACATTACAATATAAATTACATCATTTAATGAATTATACAAGAAAGAACACAATTATATATAAAACTCACAAAGTCCTTGTAGTGCGAAGTGTTTTGTTACTAAGGTAGTGATTAGGGTTGTGCATGTTGGTTCAAAAACTGAATGGTTGAAAGGAAGTAACTGTCCTTGAACCTGGTGGTGTGGAATTTTAGGCTTCTGTTCTTCCTGCCAATGATAGCTGTGAGAAACAACACACACAAATTGCTGGAGGAACTCAGCAGGCCAGGCAGCATCTATGGGAAAAAGTAAACAGCCGATGTTTCCAGCTGAGACTGTTAATCAGGACTGGAAAGAAAGAGGGGAAGTCAGAATAAGAAGTTGAGGGGGGCGGGGAGGAAGAAATACAAGATAGTAGGTGATAGTTGAAACTGGTACAGGGGAGAAGTGAAGTAAAGAGCTAGGAAATTGATTAATGAAAGAGATAAAGGTCTGGAGAAGGGGGAATCTGATAAGAGGGGACAGAAGGCCATGGGAGAAAGGAAAGGAGGAGGAGCACCAGAGGGAGGTGATGAGCAGGTAAGGAGATACGTGTGAGGGGGAAACATGAATGGGGAATGGTGAAAGAGAGGATGGGGGGATGGCAATTACCAGAAGTTAGAGAAATCAATGTTCATGCCATCAGGTTGGAGGCTAACCAGACGGAATATGAAGTGTTGCTCCTCTAACCTGAGTCTGGCCTCATCGCAGCTGTAGAGGAGGCCATGGAATGACATGTCAGAAATAGAATTGTAGGATGGGAAATAGAATTGAAATGGTGGCTACTGGGAGATCCTACTTTTTCTGGCAGATGTAGCATAGGTGCTTGGAGAAGAGGTCTTCCAATCTACTTTGGGTCTCACTGATATACAGGAGGCCACACTGGGAGCACTGGATACAGTAGATGACCCCAACAGACTTGCTGTGAGAATAGGTGTGAGAAGATGGCAGAACCTGGGTGGTGGGCGTCTTTGATGGAGGGCCTTGCCTATTTGGGGAGTGCCTGCCTCATGTAAATACTGCTGATGGTGGGGAGGTGAGCAACAATGATGTATTGGACAAAATCCACCACTCTCTATACAGTTTCTTGTCTTCCTGTGTATTCAGAGAGCCATACCAGACCACGATGCAACCAGTCAGGGTACATTTAATAGTACACCTGTGGAAGTTAGTGCTTGATAACAGGGGAAACCTCCTGAACCTTGTAAGAAGGTAAAGACTCTTGTGATTTCATCTTTGTGCAGTGCCCAGGACAAATCATCCATGTAACAACTTGTTTTAGACTACTGAACCTTGAGCTGTTTTTTTTTTGAGGTTTGAATGCATTGAGCACTATCATGAATTAGTTTAGTCCTGTAACAACCATTGCAGAAACTTGGTGCAAAATGTTTAGTGTCTGTTTGGGAACAATACCAGTCTGGAAAAAAAATGGAATGGCACATTTTGTAAAGAATGGGGGTCAGGCATTTCTTGAACTTGACACAAATTTTCATTTGTGTTGTATATTTATAATAAGTTTTAGGTGTGCATAGAAACAAACCAAACTGTGCACAGCTGTTCCTTAACAGAAGCATAACTGAGGAGCTGACAGTTTCCCAGAGGGAGTATCATTCACCAGAAGCGTAACTGTGGAGCTGACAGTGGGCATCAGTATATCAAGCTATATGCCCCTCTTTCTAACAGCTGGAAGATGAGGCACTTCAGCACATTAAATCTCTTGAGCTATTGTTGCTATCTTCCAGCCACCATATTCTTCCATCAAATGGAAGTATTTTAAAAGTTGGGGTCTAATAAACAATGGGAAGAGACTATTCATCATTTAAGTCCTCTCTAATAGGAGAGGAGAGTGGACAATGGGGGAAAGGGAAGGAGGAGGGAACCCAGGAGGAGGTGATAGGCAGGTGTGAAGAGGTAAGGGGCTCAAGTGGGGAATAGAAGAAAAGGGGAGGGGGTGGGAATTTTTTTTTAACTGGGAGGAGAAATCTATATTCATGCCATCAGCTTGGAATTTGCATTCAAATTTAATTGTCCTGTGGATATTTGTTCATACTCCTCTTTAAGCCACGTTCCCTAATAAACAGTCCTCTTTCCTATCTCAGATCCTTTTTGTTAGAACCGGTTTACAGTTCAAAGTTTGCAAATGACAGAACACTCGGTAATGTATTTAAAAATGAGGATAATGGAACCGTAAAATAAGAAGGTGAAATGCAATGCAGAGAAATAAAAGGCCATAAGACATAGGAATAGAATTAGGCCATTCACCCAATCGAGTCTGCTCCAACATTCCATCATGACTGGTTTATTTTCCCTCTCAACCCCATTCTCCTGCCTCCCCGTAACCTTATACACCATTACTAATCAAGAACCTATCAACCTCTGCTTTAAGCATACCCAGTGACTTGAACCCCACAGGCATTCGTGACAATGAATTCCACACATTCACCATGCTCTGGCTAAAGAAATTGCACTGCACCTCTGTTCCAAAGGGAGATCCTTGTATTCTGAGGCTGTGCCTCCCTAGTCCTTGACTGCCCCACTATTGGAAATACCCTCTCCACGTTCATTCTATCTAGGCATTTCAATATCTTATAGGTTTCAATGAGATTCCACTCAACCTCCCCTTCCCCATTTTATCTAAACTCCTGTAGGTATAGGTCCAGAGCCTCATCCGTTAACCCTTCCATTCCCAGGATCATTCTCATGAACCTCCTCTGGACCTTCTCCAATGCCAATACAGGTAATATATTTCGGTAGCAGAATGAGCAGAACCGATCTGAACAATGCTACATTCTAAAGGCCATACAGGAACAGATAGACATGCACACAAGTGTTTGAAGGGAGCAGAAAGCTGGAGCAGGAAATGGAATCTGTGGCTTTGTTGACAGAGTATAGATTATAAAAGCAGGAAGCTCTATGGAATCATTACAGAAAATAATCAACAAACGCCATTTGGAATGTTACATTCAATTCACTTTACTAAGAATGTCATTGCATTTACAAGATATTGGAAGGCATGTACAAGGGCTCTATCAAAATGAGGGGCTTCACCTCAGTGACTGAAGGACTGGATTTGCTGCATAGACCAAAGAATGTTAGAGGGATTTCATTGATTTGTTCAAAATTAATAATGGTTCTGATAAGAGTCAATAAGAGAGATCAAATTGAAAACAAGATTTAAAGGATAGCCAAAAGTAATAGAGGATTTTAGATTTAATCAGCAAATCTTCAGCATGTTTGTTACTTTTATTTTTGACTAATAGAACAAATCATCCTAGTTGGATTCACTTTTTTTTTATCCAATTAGTCTCATTCCCAATTTACGTCTTTATAAACCTTTTCCCCTCACATGCCCAACAGCTCCACTTGGATTCATTAACCCCCCCCCCCCCTAAACTAGGGGCAATTTGCAGTAACCTGTTAGCTAACATCTTTGGGAAGAATCCAAAACACTTGGGGAAACAGAGAGAACATGCAAACACCACACAGACAACACCAGAGCTCTAGAGTGAGTGTGGCCGGCATTGTGAAACATTCGTACTTATTGTAAATATGTGGTACTTGAATCTTTTGTTGTTTTCAGAGAGGATGCGGTGGCTCCAGGTAACGAAACAAACACCCATTTACTGGAATCATCTGCACCCAACGAAGGAACCAGGCCAAACAGCATGAACTCAAAGTACAATATTGTTGTGTGACTTCTTTCGAAATTCCAGCACTGTACTTCACAAAACTGAGAAATGAAGATGTTGAAATTTTTAACAATATCTTAATTGCCTTTTTATATTTGTTTTTGCACCACCAAATGTCTTCATATACATTGTTTTTCTTGTTATAAAACTGATTTTTGACTCCGATTTTAACAATTGCTCAATTATTTAAATATACATTGCTTAAGGAATGAAGGCCAAAAATCACCCATCTGTGAACTTGTCCTTTGCTTTGCCTGCTACTGTACAAATCTGCATGTGATCAGCTTTAGGATCATAATTCCTTTCAGGTAATGAAGGTAACTCTCAGCTCATTATTGTTATACAGGATGGAGCATTTTGAAGGAGGTTAGAGTTAGCAAATATTTTATTTAAATGTCTACTTCTGTAATAAAATATAACCTACCAAAACTTCTGGAAATTAAGTTTATGGTGTGGTTTTGGAGGTAGTATTCATCTCTGGGCCCTTACTCTACCTGTGTAGGAATATATTCACCAATCGATAATCAATACCATCGAATAATCACTTCCACTCACTTCAGTCAAAGGCACTGAATGTGAAAAGGAAGACATGGGTAGACAATACTCCAGCTCATAGCTCCTGCTCTATAGGACAAACTGATAGCAACATCTGCATTTCTTTGCCTTCTTCCTGCATTTCATCTCTCTGGGCCTTTTGTTGACTAAACATTCCTTGAGAAGAGGGAAAATGCCCCGACAAATGCAAAACAAGGAAAAAGATCAGCACCCTTCAAGGATTGTGGGAAAGGAAATATAAGTACTTCATCCTGTCATGCTTACCAGTACAAAACAATGACTAATTCCTATCGTGCTTAAGATCTTTCCTCTCTGTAACACCATTGGATCCTCCAGCAATGCTCATCACTATCCTGCCCCAGTGCTTCCCTCAGGAACTCCATCAGCTTGCTCTGTGACCCTCACCTCGCTGCTCTCCTTCTTATTCCATGCATTAGAAATATCAGGGCAAAGCTTTCTGTCTTATTGCACAGCCATTTTAATGAGAAAGCCTTGTCACCCACAGGGCCCTTCTGCTTCGTCCACAAATGGTTCAGTAGTTTCCATGTGTGCCTGCATTAGTTTAGGAGGTATGATTCATGAAATGATTTATGAAGCCTGTGGTTTCAATTAATAAATCTTCCTTGTTCATAAACACATACGCTCACAGTACTGACTACAGATCATTGAAATAGCATTAACTGATATGCTCTTGGAACTTTGTATGTTTGACCTGAGCTTTTGTTAATATCACAATAAACCACATTTCTATGTTGCACTTGCACATTTTATTTAAACTCTGATATAAAGATATTATACCCTGGCCTTCTCGTGTGGCTTAGCCTCTAAGCCCAGCGGAACTGTTTCTATTGACAGGAGAAGGGGCAAAGGCAGGTCCTGGTGCCTTAAAACCAGTGCTTCGGGTAGATGGAGCTCGTCAGCCTGGGAAGGCAGCCCAATTAAGAGAGGGAAAACTCTGATTTCAAACCTTTGTAGCCTTGTGGTAGGCTCATGGGAAAGGCTTCGGGAGTAAACTCTGAGGACAAATCCGGAGCTGGAGTCCCTAAGGCAGCCTGATGTTGTCTTCAACCTCGTTCAGGCAACTCCTGCGATGTCACTGGTGCCAAGCTGTATCGGCCCTTACCCTTCCCTTGGACAACATCGGTGTCGTGGAGAGGGGAGACTTGGAGCATGGGCAGCTGCCGGTCTCTCATACAACCTTGCCCAGGCCTGTGCCCTGGAGAAGAGACTCCAGTAGACTTTCCAGGCACAGATCCATGGTCTCACGAGACTAACGGATGCCACCAAAGATATGAAAATGCACCAAGCTGGAAGAAGAGATGAGAGCAGTGATTCCACATCTTTTTGAGTGAAAGCCTCAGTTTTCAGACCTAGTAATATACCCAATACATTTCCACATAAACATCTGATGACGTCATGGGTTGCTCCTTGCTAAGATTGGTTGTCCTGGGGATACTGAGGGAGTGATCAGGTCGACTTTTGGGGAGTTAGTATTTAGATATATTCCTTCTGTGAATGTTAGAACTAAATTACCACAAAATCAGAAAACCGTTAGCCATCAGGTACCTGTCTGTACGAATCCCATTTTCCAACAGTGGGCTGTCGCCTTTTATACCACGGTTTTCCTGCTGCGTAATTTTGTATACTTCAGTCATGTCTTCCCTCCAACTTCTTTTCTCCAAGAAAAGGAATAAAACTAGCCCATCCATTCCCTCCTCATATCTGAAGTGTTCCATATCAGCCAGCATCCTCGTGAATCTCCTCTGCACTTTCTCCAGTTAATCAGATCTTTCCCATAATGTGGTGATTGGAATGTCACACAGTTCTCCCATCTCTTTTATTTTATATCCTGGCCTCTGATCAGAAGTATCTTGCATACATTCTGAAGCAGCTTCTCTACTGTGCCGGTTGGTTCTAATTGAAAACTATAAATAATGGAGATCGAAAAGGGAGATAGAAAATTGTAGCTGTAACTCACTACTCCATACTCCCTAAAGTTTTCCCTTGTGTTTCCATTTGAAATTGATCTTAAACATGACCGAGTTATGAACTATATCAGTCATTTAATATACACCACATGTTGTAAATGTGCTGTTCAACTAGGCACAGTAAGAAGTGACCATTCATTTGGTTAAAAGCAGGGCCTTGTGTTCATTGTAGGCAATGTGGGTGGGAGATATTTTACCGCAGACTGGGCTACACAAATTTTTGATTTTGACACATCATTGCTGTAGCACTGGGAACCAATTTAGAGATCTTCAGTAATAGAATGATAGGGAAACGTACATGGACTCCAAAGGGAAGAAAGACCGGCTTTGCTGTCAACACAGTTGCTGAGAAAGAAGAAATTAAAAAAGAAAATGCTCTTGAATCGTCTGCCTTCAGCTATTTCATGAATGATCTCCGTTCTTTTATATGGTGAGAGGTAGGTCACTAGCTGATAGTTTCAGAGCTCTCAGCTCCATTCTTCACTCATAATATAATGAAACACACTATCAGTCGACAAGCCAGTCTATGCATGGGTTGACAAGTGGCTTATATAATTTGCCCCAGGTAACTACAGGTTAATCAACAGTTCAAATACTAAAAAGTACAGGTACTTACACTTCCTTTCAGTGGGACTGCAATTGTACTGAACCTCACATCAAGATCTTGGTTCTGTCCAGGGGATGGCTGGCAGATATCAGCCTCAAAGTTTGGACAGGTGAAGTCTTCTGCTTTTGTCTATTGTCAACAACAACTGAGAGATGTAAGACATATTTTATGCACAAAGTAGAGTTGTCTAACATGTGGAAGTTAATAACAAATCGATCACAAAGGCCAAAAGGTAACTGGATGCTTGCCTTCAAAGAGTGACAGACAATAAAATCATTCGCTCAGTCAAGATAAAGATATGCCTGTTTCTTGGCTGTGAGATGTTTTGACCTAATACTGTATTTACGTGCATTTCTTTCACCCAAATATTTCCTTTTATTATCTAGCTGGGCCTAAAATGAGAAGAAATAATTAACTCTATCACTGTGTCATTAATGCCAACATGATGTATGGCAAGACAGTATACTTTATAATGTAGTAGAATGAAAATGTGTGAGTGGCTAGGGAAAGTTCAGCAAATTAAGACAGTGAATGCCCTTAAGTTATTACAAGGAAGAGAAATGGAACAGTCTATCCTGAGCTAATGCATATCTTTATTTATCCTTTTGTCTCTAAAAGGAGCACTATAAGTTTGAGAAAATTATATAATTTCATGAATGACAAGAAAACAATCTATATAAAACATTCACAAAAGTATATTGTGCAATATTTCCTACACTTAATTTCTTTTAATGCTTGTGTGCTTGCATCTTATAGTATATATTAATAATATATGCAATTTTAGTTGACTGCAGCTGAGCCACCTCAGTGATTTTGAGCTGATTTGGTTCTATCTACATTGTCCACACACAAAGAAGAGCTGAGTAACAAAGTCATTGATTCAATCAAACAGATGCTGGTTCCATTGGCCGAAGGCTAGTGTTTATTTTTTTTTAATGGACTCACATGATTATCTTTTCCCAAAACATCTGATTTGTTTTATTTTTCAGCTAGTTTTAAATGAAATGAAGAAGACATAATATATTATTAAAGACAGTTGCATCATGAATGCCGACATGAAGTATGAAAGAGCAGCATATATCGTAAGCTGGTGATATTAAAAGGCAAGAAATTGATGTAGTTGGAAGGTCACATAGACTGTTGAGCCCACTTTGCCTTTCAATAAGACGATGACTTGTCGGCAAGTAGCGTAGTGGCACCCACAAATAGATTTCGAGGCAAGTGGACTCAGGTTCGAATCTGGCCGGCTCCTTAAATGCTTTTGATCCGAGCTGGGTTGAGCATCAAGCTAGCAACTTGGCCTCATAAAAAACACAGACAAAAAATGCTAAAAACCTGAAAGGCACAACAATAAGATGATGACTGAACTTCTATACCATTCACTTTGATGGCTAAATCCATAACCTTTGATTCTGATAGGTATTCAAATGAAATAATGATGAGGTAGGCTCAGAGGACAGAGTGTTGTGGAGATAGGTAACAGTGGTTAGTGCTGCTGTCTCAAGGCTCCAGGGACTCCAGTTCAACTTTAACCTTGGGAGTCAACTGTATGCAATTTGCATGGTCTCTCTATGACTGTGCTCATTTCCTCTTGGTCATTCACTATGTGCTGCATCGCATGATGCAGACGATCATGGTCTTTCCATGACCATGATTGTCCTTAGCAAATTTTTCAGACCAAACCACAGAAGTGGTTTACTGTTGCCTTCGTTTCGGCAGCGTCTTTACAAGACGGGTGACCTTAGCCATTATCAATTATGTGTCATTGGTTGCATAACCAGGACTTGTGATATGCACCATTTGCTCATGCTGGTCCCATGGCTTTACATGACCCTGGTCGGGGTGGGGGGGGAGGTAAGCAGGTGCTACACCTTGCCCAAGAGTGATCTGCATGTTAGCGGAGGGAAGGAGTGCCTTACGCCTCCTTTGGAAGAGACGTATCCCCACCCTGCCACCCTGTTCATTTTCTCTAGGTCCTCTTATATCTCCCATATCCCCAAACCCTTTAGATTAACTGGCTACGTTAAAATTACCCGTGGATTACCCACAGTGTATGTGGGTGATAACTGGAGAGAGGAAGAGTTGATGGGCATGTGAGAGAGAACAGGTCACTGCAAAAGAGGGAAGCAAGAGGAATTGATTGGATTACTCTGACTGTTGGATAGATTTGATGGTCTAACTGGTACCTTTCTTCGAAGTGAGGAAAACGTGAAAGCTTGTGATGATGACACTGGGCGGTGATCGAGCTAACATAAACAAATGTGCAACAGGAAGGAACAAACATGCAAACATCAACATGGACCTGTAGGGAATAAATTGTACAAAGCCAAATTTAAAAGGAT
Source organism: Hypanus sabinus (assembly GCF_030144855.1). Taxonomy (NCBI): domain Eukaryota; kingdom Metazoa; phylum Chordata; class Chondrichthyes; order Myliobatiformes; family Dasyatidae; genus Hypanus; species Hypanus sabinus. The sequence goes on from NC_082739.1 coordinate 39,124,563, forward strand.
TATTATCTGATTGCATGCAACTTTCATAATGAGGTAAATCAATTAATGCCACAAATGGAAGTAAATTGGTATGGGGTCTCCGGGCATTTACAGAGAAGTGAGGGAAGGTGACTAAGACTAGGAACTGCATATTCCTGTCGATGTATTTCAGAAGAAGAGACAGAATGTAAAAGTATGTGTTACTAAAGAATAAGTTCAGTACAGTGGTGAGAAATGATCTTGACTTGAAAGATCAGATGCAGCATCAAATTCGGTGTAAAGCACAAATAGAACGGGAAAGAATTCACTGGTGGAGACACGAACGAGTGCGCATGCTGAGAATCTGGAGGGAGAAACAAGCTTATGGAAGAACTCAGTGGGTCAGACAACATCTGTGAAGGGAAATGGACAGTTGACTTTTCAGGGCAAGACTGTTAATTAGACTGAAAGAATAGCGGTTGATAGCCAGTATAAAGAGGTGAAGGCAAGCAATATGTGCCATCAGGTGATGACAGATGACAGGTAGATGGAGTCAGGTGGACAGAGCGAAAGAGGCTGGGGAGGTAATAGGTGGAGATAACAAAGGGATGCAGATGAGGAAGGCTGATAAGAAAGAAAGATGAAGAGTGGAACCAATTAAGGGAAGGATGGTGGGTAGATGGGATGAGTGGAGATGGGGGGAAGGGGGGAAGGGACCTAGAGGGAGAACTACGTAGGTGATAGGCAGAGGGAGTAGGTGGAAGACAGGTAAGAGACTGACTGATAGGGGGCAGTGCTATAATCGCTGGTGGGAGCTATCTTTAGACTTTTAACAATAGTTAATTTGTAGGGCACAGAATAAAGCAAGTAATAATGAGAGCTTGTAAGAAGAGTCTCGTACTGCAAAATTGTTGGGTGATTTTAGTTTCTGTGTAGATTTGCAAATTTGATTTGCCTAAGGTAATCTTAAAGACATTGTTACAAAGTCAGTCCTGGAGGGTTTTTTTGGAACTATACATTTGTAATAGGTCATGGAACAGAATATTTTGTATCAGGTCATATGTAATGAGAGGGGATTTTTTAAATGATCTTTCAGTAACAGATCCTCTGGAGAAGAGTGATAGAATTTCAAATTCAGCTCGAGCATGTGAAGCTGAGACTGAGAACCACTATTTTCAGCTCAAAGGCATTCTGTGGGGGTTGGTGGTGGGCAGCAGCCTGATCAGCACTAGAGAACTAAGTTTTATTCTCCATCCCAATTTCCCTCAAGAAGTGGTGGTGAGCTCGCTACCTGAGCTGCTGTATAGCTTCAAAGGATACTCCCACAATGCTGCTGGGAAGGTGGCATCCACCCAATAATACTGAAGGAATGACAGTATACATCCAAGGCAGGATGGTGTGCAATGTGAATGCGATGATGCTCCCGTGAAGCCAGAGTTGGCTAGTGTGGACTGAGGAAACAAATTAATAGGGAAGTCAGTAGATATGCAGTGGCAGATATGTAAGGTAGCATTTTGGCTAAAAAATAATGTAGAATCAGGAAAAAAAAATCAGATTTACTATTACTGATATACATCTTGAAATTTATTACCTTGAGGTAGCAGTAAAAATTAGGAAAGGTGTTCTATCTCCCAAGATCTTAAAGACAGTGACACAGAGACAGTGAGTGCATTGGGTGTGATCTTCCTAAGTTCCTGAGAGTCCCAGTCCCAGTGAACTGGAAAGCTCTGAGACCCTACTCAAGAAGGGAGGAAGACAGAACACAGGAAATGATAGACCAAGCAGTCTAATATTTGTTATTGACAATACTAGTTATTGGCAATCTTGCTATATTGGTTATTGGTATGTTAGAATCCATTATTGAAAAAAAACAGTTGCGGGAAACATAATACAATAAAATCAATCAATTTGAAGATATAACAGGAGGGTCAGAAAACATGGTTTAACTTCCCACTCTACCCTGTTTGTTCCCTCATTTGAATAGCCACTCACACCAAGGTGGCAAGGTGAATTTGCCTGGCCTCCCAGCAGCTGCTGTTTGTAGCCACTCTGGTATCAGTATCCTATACCAGATGGACAATTATCAACCTCTGCATCTCTTGTCCCCTTCCCAACCTAAGAATTAGTCATATCCCTGGACCTGACCATGAACCAAATCAAGACCACTACCGAACCTAAGAACTACAGTTATTGTAAAATGTCAGGTAACTCTCCTCATCCCTGCTACATTGGCACATGCATTTCAGACAATGCAGAACAATAGCTTTGAACAGCTCCGTCATTGTCACTCTGCCAACATAGATTAAGTGATAAACTGCAAAATCTTTGTTCAATGACTTAACCCTAAATGTTCAGACAATTTCTTCGTGAATGAAAAAAACAGAGAGTAACAGTGTCACTCAGAAGGTCAGGAAGCTTCTGTAGAGAGAGAAATATATTCAATATTTCAGTTAATGACTCTTTATATATCATATTGGTGAGTCATCCTGAATAAAACAGAGGTCAGCTAGGACTGTTTTGAGGAAAGACTGACTTTTACTTCATAGTCAAAGTAAATTATAATGAGATGAGACATTCTTGAAAATAGCCATGTGAGTTGAACCTTTTGACAAATTCAAATTGTAGCCTATTCATTTGACTGCAGGATGCAGCTGAAAACTGTGAGGGTAATAGAAGCAGATGTAAATTGCTTTAAACAAATTTTGGCAGTTCTGGAAAATGAGCAGACTATGCAAATTTATGTGAAAAGTTAACAAAAAATCCCAAAGCAGATAAAACAGAATTGTACATTATGTATGTTAATGAGGCAGATAGATTAATAATGTATGTATTCTTTATGAAAATTTCAACTCACAAGAAAATATGACCAATGACTTCCTGTTCCTAAATTAGAAATAGAAAATTGCTATTTATGTAACTTTCTTTTATCAAGTTTTGATGACATCCCACACTATTTCTCACCCAGTTAATTAGCTTTGAAGTGTTATGCAGCCAACATGCATGTAGCTCTAAGACTGAGATGAGCAACACTAAGTCCAACACTTAAAGATTCACATCCCTAGGTATATATGATGCCATTTCTGTATTCAAAACTCAGAGACATGGACAGAGACACATTATTGTAATGCTTTACAGTGCCAGTGACACAGGTTCAATTCCCACCTGCCTATCAGGAGTTTGTATGTTGTCCCTATGACCATATGGGTTTCCTCCAGGTGCTCCGGTTTCCTCCCATATTCTAAAGGCAAATGGGTTAATAAGTTAATTAGTCAATTTGGTGTAATTGGGTAGTGCAGGCTTGTTGAGCCAGAAGGGCCTGTTACCACACTGTATCTCTAAATGAAAATACATAAATTTCCATAGAGCCATCTTATGTTGCTTGGTCACCCTGCAGTAATGCAGCTCTACTGCATTTACACCACATATCTCAGAGGCAGAAATTACACTCGCTGGAAATTGTAAGTATTTTGGCCTGTGGACCCATGACGATGTTAACAGCTGTGCCTGGACTGGGACCTCTTGGGGTGAAACATTGAGCCTAGTTGGTTGACTGCTGAGCAATGTCGAGTGAGGCACTGAAAAGTCTTTCTGATGTTGCTGGGACTTGAGGACCTGAGTTGTAGGGAGAGGATGAATAGGTTAAAACTTTACTCCCTGGAGCAGAGGAGAATGAAGGGAGATTTGACAGAACTATCCAAAATTATGAGGGATATTGATAGTGTTAATTTAGACAGGCTTTTCCTACTGAAGCTGGGCGAGACTAGAAATAGAGGTCATAGATTAAGGGTGAAAGGTCAAATATTTGAGGGGAAACTGAGAGAAAACTTCTCCACTCAGAGGGTGGTGAGAGTGTGGAACATGCTACCAGTGGCAATGGTGGATACAAGTTTGATTTCTACATTTAAGAAAAGTTTGGATATGTACAAGGATACAAGGGGTATGGAAGGCTATGGTCCAGGTGTGGGTTTATGGGATTAGGTGGAAAAACAGTTTGTTAGATAGACTAGATGGGTGGAAGGGCCTTTTTCTCCGCTATCGTGCTGTATGACTCGATAACTCTATGAAAAGTCTTCAGCTTGAAATGTTAATCATAAACACAAGAGATTCTGCAGATGCTGGAAATCTTGGACAACACACACAAAATGCTGAAAGAACTCAGCAAGTCAGGCAGAATCTATGGAGAGGAATAAAGAGTCGCCATTTTGGGCTGAGACTTCATCCAAACTGGAAAGGAAAGGGGATGAATCTAGAATAAGAAGCTGGGGGGGGGGGGTGAAGGATTACAAGTTGGCAGGTGAAAGTTAAAGCTGGGTGAGGGCAAGATGGGTGGATGGGGAGAAGAGGGGTGTACTAAAAATCTGGGAGATGATAGGTGGAGAAGGTAAAGGGCCAAAGAAGAAGGAATCTGATAGGAGAGGATAGAGGACCATGCAAGGAAAGGAAAGAGGATGGGCACCAGAGGGACGTGAAAGACAGGTGAAGAGAAGAGTAGGGGTGAGAGGGGAACCAGAATTGGGAATAGAAAAAGGGGAAAGAGGAAGGAATTACCTGAAGTAGGAGAAATCAATATTGATGCCATTGACTACCCAATGGAATATGAGGTGCTGCTTCTCCAATCTGAGTATTGCCTCATCATGGCAATGGGAAAGGGAAGTTGAATTGAAATCTGTGGTGACGGGAAATTCCACCTTTTGTGGCAGATGTCATTTCTGGATTATGTAAATTGTGATTCACATTCAGTCTCAGATTACACTGGACAACAAAGATGTTATGCAGCCAACATGCATGTGGCTCTCAGACTGAGATGAGCAACACTAAATCCAACACTTAAAGATTCACATTCCTAGGTATATATGATGCCATTTCTGTAGTCCTGAATACCTTTGGGTGTATCGTATGGATTTTGGGCTGCTGATCATGAAAATCAACATGAAATTTCCCTATCACACACCATCAAAAAATCATCTATATTTGTTATTTTGATTCATAATTCAAGTCAGAATAACTGATGCCAAGATTAAGGAAGGCATTTTGTTGGTGCACAAATCAAACAGGTTATCAATGACAGGCAATTCGAAGAACTACTATTGGGACCAGAGAAAATCGCATGGAGGGCATTCAAGGATGTTGTTGAATCAGGATTCAAACCTGGGATATTAGATTAGGTGGTTAAATCCTAAAGTTTAATTTGGCTTAAATTGAAAAGCCTCTGACTGTGGAGAGAGTGAGACTAAGCTCATCTTAGACTCAGGTGGAAGTGGATTTGGCCCGTTGGATACATCTGCATGTGGCATTTATTGCATGCAGCAAAGAGATTTCTAAATAATATTCTTAGATCGCTATCGTAATAATAACTTTTTGCTCAGTGGAATTACTTGATGGTTGCATCATCGAGTGTTAAAGAGATAATAACACCCAAATTTCCTGGGTCATCTTTAGGTTCCAAAACAAATTGGGTTCCATCAAAGGGAACCATATGTAAGACATCAAAGCTGGAGTGCAGAGAGCAACCACCAGGATATCCTCTGGATTGGACAGCATTAATTAAGGGGAGTGATTAGATTGGCTTGGTTTTTCACCCAAGTGTGAAGGAGGCTGAGGGCTGATCTGAGATAGGTATCTATGATTACAAGGGGCCGAGATAGGGTCGATAGTTAATAGATTCTTCTCATGGGAGGGCAATCAAAAACAAGAGGGCATAACTTTAAATTGAAAGGAAAGAGACACAAAGGAGATCTTAGGGGTTCCTAAGGTTGTCATAGCCGGGGTAGTAGTGGGGATAAGCACCACTACCTATAAAGTGTTCCAAATAATGTGCATCTCTAACAGCCTCTGACAACCAAGTCCAACTCTTGGCCTTCACGTGCGGATTAGCTACTAGGCCCATCAGAACTGTTGCTACTGACAAGAGAAGGGGCAAAGGTGGACCACTGGCACCTCAAAACGAGTTGTTTTGGGCAGGTAGGGCTCATCAGCCTTGGACGGCAGCCAGCCTAGGAGAAGGAAGTCTCTGATTTTAAACCTCCGCTGCCTCGTGGCCATACCCACCCAAGGGAAAGCCTTCGGGAGTAAAACCCAAGGAAGAAATCTGGAGCTGGGTTCCCTAAGGCAATTTGATGTTGTTTACAACTTCACTCTGGCAACCTCTGCGATGACACTGGTGCCGAGCTGTATCAGCACCTGCCCTTCCATTGGACTAAATCAGTGCCATGGGGAGGGGGATCCCGCTGCATGGGCAACAGCCGTTAATTCAAATCATTCCGCCCAGGCTTACACCCTGGAGAGGACACAGTCCACCAGAGGCGCAAACCCATGATCCCCTGGGGTCGACGGCTGCCTACTATAAGAGTCAGCATTTTACACAGTGAACCTTTGCCATGTAGGGGTTGGTTTACTTGTCGGTCAAAAACTGCTTCTACCATGCCAGTCATTGATTGGCCCAATTGAAGCATGCAGGAAATCTTGTGCCTTGTATACCATGACACAAGTGTCTGGTTTCAGGCTCCTCAGGGATGTAAGAATAGCACTTGTGGGAGGCTCGTCCCTTCTTTTCTTTCATCTACATCTGAGGTCACGACCAGTGCTGAAGAACTATTGGGAACGTATGCCCTAGACTCGCACTCTTACCTAAGTATCTGTTCATTAAATATTTAGTTTATAGTTTGTGTAACTGGGGGGACTTAGCTGTTTGGTCGAATATTTTGCTGTTTGTAAATAAATAATTAATGTACTTATTCAAAGGCAGTGTCTTCTGTCTCACTCACCAAACCTGGGAATCTGCTTCCATGTTACATCTGGCGCTGCAAACAGGTTTGAGCTGGTTGTGCAGAAGATGAACATCTTTGGAAGGTTAATTAAGACAGGGAACTCCCCAGCCCACCTATATGAGTAACACCGAGTTCTGGGGTGAACCAATAACAATGAGGGATTTGGGAGCCTCAGCAATCTACTGATGGGTTATGAGACGCACATAGAGCAATTAGATCTCATGAGGCAAGGCATCCAGTTTCTAATTCTTTGACCCTGGTTGATAGGTCAGGACAAAATTGAAATGGTTAAAGAAAAGAGTCCACCTAGCCTGCCTGGAATTCAGTCTTTTGGCCTCCTGAATATAAGCCAAGATCTTGTGATCTATCCGTGTAATAAGAGGGTTGTTGGTTCCCGCCAGCCTGTGATGCCATTCCTCCAAAGCCAACTTGACCGCGAGCAACTCTCTATTTCTGAATTCGTAGTCCACTTCTGCCAGGGATAGTTGCGTGGAGAAGAACACACACAGGTGCAGTTTATTGTCCGAAGGTGTCCGTTGAGACGACATTTTACCCCTCCAATGTCTGAGGCGTCCGCCTCCATGATGAATGGAAGGTCCGGGTTAGGCAAAATCACAATGGGAGTTTTTGTGAACCGCTGCTTGAGCTCTGCAGTTTCTGCTTCGGTATTCCAAACAAAAGGGCCCATGGATCTCTCAGTTAGGGCTGTCAGCAGAGCTGCCACTGAGCTGAAGTTCCTTATAAACTTTCTGTAAAAGTTGGCAAATCCCAGGAATTGCTGAACTTGTTTCATATTGGATGGTTGCGGCCGATCTCTGACTGCCTGTGTCTTAGAAGTGTCCATCTTGATATTACCATTACAGATGATAAAACCCAAAAATGAAACAGTGGTTACTTGAAATGCAGATTTCTCCAGCATGACATTAAGTCAAGATCTAGAAGCCTCTTTAAGATATCCCTGATGTGAGTGGCGTGCTCCTCCATGATGTTGAGATTAAGATATCATCCAAGTAGACAAAAGTATATTTATAGAGAGCAGCCTGAAGCACGCTCTTTATAAAGGCCTGGAAAACTGCTGGCATGCTCGCGATGCCAAAGGGTATGACCTGGTACTCATAGTGCTCTGTTGGTGTGTTGAATGCAGTTTTCCACTCGTCACCCTCCTTTATGCGGACCAGATTGTATGCACTCCGAACCGAATACTTTTGCCTCTTGGAGAAACTCGAAGGCAGTGTTCATGAATTGAAGGGGAAATGATTTTTGGCCTGTAACGAATGTGCCACAACTCTGAGGGGCCAAAGGGTACAAAGTAGCCCCCTCCTTTTTGAGAATCGCAAGATCGCTGTTAATTCGGATCTGGGACCCAGGAAATGAGAGAGAGACGTCCAGAATACACAGGGTTTGGAATATGTCCTGGCCTCAGCGAGACAAAGCCATGGATAACAGCCATTGTCTCTTGTGTATTGGGTACTGTACTATTCATTGAAGCCCTCAGGGGATGACCAGAGTGGGCTGGTTGAGGGATTGCATCATCCCAACCTGATTGACATCTGAGACCCCGTGAGTAAGGATAAAAGAGGGTCTGGGGAACAACCCCTTCAGATGCACCAGGAGAAACGCTAGAAATCCCGTGACAGCGTTTAATAGCGACAGCCGGTGGGGCTCGCGTGCGTCCTTTTCCTTTGCCTAGGAATTGGCGGGCTTCCACGGAACGGCTTAGCTAAAGGATTGGCTACACCAACGGAACTCTCAAGGGATCGACATCATAAAAAGGAAAAGCTGGCAAGTTTCTAAAATCTCTCTCTTGACTCCAACCAAAGACTGCAGCCCGAATGAACTGAGTGACTTTTATATTTCCATCGGACCATACATTATCCCCTAGACAACGATAGAGCTTATTTCTTATTGATTATTATTATACCCGCACTTTTAGATTTAGTATTGACGACGTATGTTATCTGTATGTTTGCATTGATTTTTTTTGGTGTATTTTTACTAATAAATACTGTTAAAAATAGTACCATCAGACTTCAACGGACCTCTCTATCTTTGCTGGTAAGTGACCCAGTTACGGGGTTCGTAACAGGCCATTATGTGATTCAGTCTGTAATCAATGTATTTGCACCAGTTATCGATATTCTAGAGTTAGAACATCTAAACTCAGGAAGTTGCCATGGTCAGATGCGTATTGTAACAGTGTTAATGTGTTAGGCCCAGTTGTTTTTCCTTTCCCTTTGTCTTATGGAAATGGTGTTAATTCTTTCCCTGTGGGAATCAACTGTTCATTCTAAGTATTGCAGTTACTTATGAGGGTTCTGAAGGAAAAGAAGTAGAAGCCTAGATTTTTGTTTGTCCTGTCTCTGTTTTTAGTCTGTTACTTAGTTGTTTCTCATGCAGTTGGTTTTAGGGAGAAACCCAAACTCCACACTGGCCATGTGAAATCTGGGTTAATAAGGTAGAAATCTGGGCATCTATATTTTGGATATGAGATGCCCACATTTCAGAGAGAAATAGTCACTCGGGGAGCAATCCTAGAAATTGATGGTTTTGTGTATTTTGTGTGTCAAAATACCCAGAGAGTAATCAGGAGTGAGTTTGTATCTCCCTACATTACAGAAATGACTTGTGATAGGAGATCCTATAACGCATTCCTCAGGAATGTATTATGGAGTTTGCACACCGGACCAATGCGTCATATTGCTGGATTTGTATGAATTCTCCTAACTGCACTGCAAAAGGGACGCCATTAATACCAATCCCTTTTGATGACAAGGAAAAAAGACGAGAATATTTCCAGACAGAGTCTGGAGATACTTGACCTTCAGGTCAGCATGTGCCAACTATCGCAAGGAGGAAACTAGAGTCGCTTGGTTGAGGCTGTCAGTTGCTCTGTAGTCTTCTCTCCAGTCCTGCCGAAGGGTATTGACCTGGAACGTCAACTGTACTTTTTTCCATCGATACTGCCTGGCCTGCTAAGTTCCTCCAGCATTTTGTGTGTGTTGCTCAGATTTCCAGCATCTGCAGATTTTCTCTTGTTTGGGGAAATTATCCAGCGTCTTGGGCTTTGACATTCTGTTTTGGCAGGAGCCAAAAGGGAGAAGTCTATTCCAGCCAACCTCGACCCAGAGTACGGTAACAGCCTTAAGGGACTTGAGCCTTAGTAAACTCTGGTGGAATTAGTGCTTCAAAAGCTGGCATTTCTTGACATATCATTTGCTTACCTGAAAGGTCCTGACTCTTGAAGTGATTCCCCACCTGACAGAAATTTGGGTGTAGGTGCTATGATAAGCCCAGGTACAAGTCCATAGGATACAACGGGTGTCAGTAGGATCAGTATCCTGGGATGACCATGTCTATGCCAAATGGTGCTGTGAAGGGGGAAACTCCCTGCACACTGAAAGGCACTTACTGGATTCAGCTCCTCGGCCTACCCGTGACTCCCCACAGGGTGGTGCAGCTGCTGCTGTCCTGGATAAGTGGTGCCGTACGTGTACCATCTCAGTGCCCTGGATGAACAATTTGCCCATGCTGGTCAGCATAGTAAGAGGGCCAACACAGAGGAAGGAAGATTTTAGATGATAGCTTGGTATGGCCAGACTGTCCCAGGAACTGATTTCAATGGCCTTAGATTAACTGCTCGCAAAGAAAGGTGGCACTTGTGCTGCTATTGGTCAAGATTGTGGCACCTCCATTCCTGATGAGTCGGGGAAAATCACTCACCTGGCTGATGACATCTGAGAGTTCATGTATAGCATTAAGTGGGGGACCAGCTCATTGGCTATTACATTCTGGGGGAAGGTTAACAGTCTTTTGGGGTACAAGGAGGCTGGTGAACTATCTCTGGTAAACTGGGGGTGACAATTGGGTTTGCAATACTAGGTATTGTACTTTTGTGTTTTGTACATGTAGTTCAGTATGGTGTTCACAAGGGTCGTACTAGTTTGAGGGTCAAATTGTCATGATGTCTTATCTTTCAAGGGGTGGTTTGTCATGTGGGGGTTGGCTTACTTGTCAATCGACAGCCGCTTCTACTGTGCTGGTCATCGATTGGCCCGTTTGAAGTATGCAACAGCTCTTTCCCATTGGTTGCCTTGTGTGCCACTGCACCAGTGTCTGGTTTCAGGCACCTCAGGGGTATAAGAATAGCACTTGTGGGAGACTTAGCCTCTCTTTCCTTTTGTCTCCGAGGCTCCTCTTCACACTGTGGTCGCTACCAGAGCAGGAGAACCATTGGGAAAGTGTGCTCCAGATTTGCACTCCCAGCTACGTATTTGTTTGTTGAATATGTAGTTTTGTAGATGTGTAACTTGGGAGGACTTAGATGTTTGTTCAAGTAAGTGATTAACGTGCTTATTCGTAATCAGTGTCTTCTGTCTCACTCATCAAACTTGCAAACTTGCTTCCATGTTACTGCCTCGGATATCCGGAACACAGTGACAGAGGATGTACTGGAATCATATTTGCATAAGACCCAGATGCAATCCTGGACCTCTGGTGTTGTTCATGAGAAGGCGTCACATTCTTGTTGTGACCGTGCGGATTGTTATGTTTTTAATTAATTGGAAGAAAAACAGAGCTGGGATTAACGTGTCTGTACTTCACTTTTACTTCAGTGGGATGTGCACTTATGATATGGTGGTGTAATGACGCATATGACATGCTGGTGAAACGATATATGCCATTCCCATACTTTTACATATAACCAATAATGAATTATGTAAACAAAAAAGAATGCTTAATTAAGATGAGTATTTACAATATTAATTAAATGTTACTGAAATATTAAATATACAACACTCCTCCCTGATTGACAGAGAGGTCTTGAGTCTGGTTTGTAGTGTAAAATGATTCAATCAGTACTTGTATGAGATAGAGTTTTCCCTTGTTACTGATCATCAATCAGTAGTGTCTATTTTCAACCCACAGAAGGGTGTTCCACTATCAGCAGCAGAATGAATGCAGAGATGGGCTCTATTTCTTGGAGGACACAACTACAAGGTTGAATTCAAGAGGACAACTAATCATGGAAGTGCTGATGGATTGTCCTGTTTACCTTTAGAAAAGGGTACCCTAAAAATTTACCCAAAAAGGACACTCCTCTTGATATATTCTCACTAATGCAAATCGAAATTCGCAACATTATGGCTGAGATGATTCAAAGGAAACCAGAAAAGACCTCATGCTGTCTCAGGTCTACATGCCTCCCCAACATGGCTGGAATGTGCAGCAGACGCCAGTTCCCCAATTTTTACCAGCATTGGTATGAACTTGCCTTTGATGGGAGTTTCCTTATGTGAGGATTGAGAGTGGTTTTACTACCCAAGCTGAGAGATAAAGTGTTGGAGGAGCTACAGGCCTGTCATCTTGGCATGGTCAAAATGAAAGCATTAGCTTGAAGCTTTGTTTGGTGGGCTGGGATAGTTTAGCAGATGGAGCAGTTCACCGTGTGCTCTTTGGGATGCCAGCACGTCCAGAAGATGCCAACAGCAGCATCTCTTCATCCCTGGGAATGGCCTGCATTGCTCTGGCAGAGGATTCATGTGGATCAAGCCACTTATACATGGGCACAAACTTCTTGGTAGTAGTAGATGCAGCTACAAAGTGGCCAGAAGTGGTTCCAGCAGCTTCCATTACAGACTCACACACTATCGAGAAGTCTCTTCTCAAGGACTGGTGTTCCAGAATACTTTGTCAGTTTGTTGTAGAACAGTTTCAGTCATTCCTAAAATTCCTAAAAACGGAATAGGACATACATCTGCACCATACCACCCATCTACAAATGGCTTGGCAGAAAGGTTAGTCCAGAGTCTAAAGAAAGCACTGCGAGCAAAGTCAGCAGAACACACTACACTGACACTGAATCAGAAGCTCACCAATTTCCTCTTTACATATTGCAGTACAACACTCACTCACAGCCAACAACTCACTGGCTATGTTGTTCCCAGGTTAGCCATTGCATTCACACTTGGATCTCTTCAAACCCAATCTCAGAGGAACTATAAAGGATAAACAGCTGAGACAAATGGAAGGCTTCCCAAACAAGGAGACTCGATGTTTCACTCCTGTCAAGCAATCCTGTGGCCAAAAGTGGGTACTTGGGAAGATTAAGGATAGAACTGGAGTACTGTCCTACACAGTGAAGATTGTGTTTAACATCACCTGGAGACCATTTGAAGGGAGCAGTGGCAATTGTTGGAGAAGAAAGATGGCCAGAACTGTTAGAACCACTTCCTGCAGTTCCAGGATCAACTCCTACCACCACTATGGAGGAAGTCTCAGAACCCTACTTTATTTCATAGCCACAAGTCTCACCTGCCAAGCAGAATGACAAACCCCCCCCCCCCCCACCCCAGGGTCAGGAAAGATATTGTTATGTGTTTTAACTCCAAGACATAAAACTAGTTTAAAGGAAAAGATGGAGAGTTCGAAATGTGAGTCTAACTTAGTACTTTACTTTAAGTGAGGCAAGCATGTATGACGTGGTGGCATTATGATGCATGCCATTTACGTACTTTTACATACAACCTGTAATAAATTATGTAAACAATGAAGAATACTTAATCAAACAATATATTTACATATTACCCAAATATTTCTGAAATATTAAATACACAACTGACATTATTCCACGTGAGCTGTATTCTATTTGAATTGGAGCTTATAGCTAAACATGAGAAAATCTGCAGATGCTGGAAATCATTACACAGAAAATGCTGGAAGAACTCAGCAGGCTCGGCAGCACCTATGGAAAAGAGTAAACAGTCGGCATTTTGGGTTGACTGTTTACTCTTTTCCATAGATGTTGCCTAGCCTGCTGAGTTCTTCCAGCATTTTCTGTGTAATGATTTCCAGACCCTTCATCAGGACTGGAGAAAAAAGATGAGAAATCAGCGCAAGAAGGTGGGGGAGGATGGGAGGAAGAAGCACAAGGTGGTAGGTGAAACTGGGAGATGGGGAGTGGTGTAATAAAGAGATGGGAAGTTGATTGGTGAAAGAGATAAAGGGCTGGAGAGAAAGGAAAGGGGGAGGAGCACAGAGGGAGGTTATGGGCAGGTAAGGAGATAAGGTGAGAGAGGGAAATGGGAATGGGAAAATGGTGAAGGGGGGGGAACGACACAATTACCAGAAGTTCGAAAAATCAATGCTCATGCCGTCAGATTGGAGGCTACCCAGAAAGAATATAATGTGTTGCTCCTCCAATTCGGAGTGTGGCTTCATACTGGCAGTAGAGGAAGCCATGGACTGAAATGTTGGAATGGGAATGGGAAGTAGAACTGAAGTGGGTAGCCACCGGGATCCCGTTTTTATTAGTGGATGGAGCATAGGTGCTAGGAGAAGCAGTCTCCCAATCTAAATCCTTCCTTCCGCTCACAGCTTTTAACCCCAAAGCTTTCTCACATTGCTTACTATCTTCACAAAACACTCATAATGCCCCAGCACTTAAAGGATTTGCACCCACAATCTTTCCTAATGCTTTTTTTCAAATCTTGGGTTAGTCTAATTGAATTTTATAAGAAACAGGTCCACATTCAAAATACAACATAACCTTAAACTCTTACTTGCTTTGTTTATTTCGATCCTGTCTACTGTCTTCATCACTGGACAATAAGCCACTACAATCCTCAATTTCTGTTTCCAAGAAACCTGCCATTCACCTTTCTCCAAACAACTCCTATCACCCAATCTGTCACAACCACAGAGTCTGTGACTTTTTCATCCACTTCAGTGTCTCCCTCTGCACTTGGGCCATAGCTGCACACTTCTGTCACCTGCAGTTTAGTTGACCGTTGCTATCTTCAATAAAGGCTATTCTAACGTCAACCTAATTATTTGTTGATTGAGAAAACAGTTAAAATGTACTCTGTTTTTGGCTAGGATTTGTAACTGAAATATCTCAATCATTTTCCATTGAAGAGGAAGTAAGCAACATTGATCAAATATACAAGAAGGACTCTCCAGTTTTAGGAAGATCGATTTTTTTGAATCTCTGAAAGAGATGAATGGGTACAGTTGCCTCTGTACTTGCAAACTATATGGTCTTGAAAGAATCATTGGCTTTGATGTAGAAGCTACTCTGCAGCATTCATCTCAAGAGGATGAGAATATAAAAGCAAGGATGTAATGCTGAGGCTTTATAAGGTTCCTGTGAAGCCTCACTTGGAGTATTGTGAGCAGTTTTGGGCCCCTTTTCAAAGAAAGAATATGCTGACCTTGGAGAGGGTTCGAAGGAGGTTCACAAAAATGATTTCAGGAATGAAAGGCTTATCATACGAGGAGCTTTTGATGGCTTTGGCCTGTAGTCACTTGAAGTTAGAAGAATGAGAGGGGATCTCATTAAAACCTATCGAATGTTGAAAACCTTGATAGAGTAGATGTGGAGAGGATGTTTCCTATAGTGGGGCAGTCTAGGACCAGAGGGCAATACTTCAGAATAGAGGGATGTCCATTTAGAACAGAGATGAGGAGGAGTTTCTTTAGCCAGAGGGTGGTGAATCTGTGGAACTTATTGTCTCAAATGGCTGTGGAGGCCAGGTCATTGGGTATATTTAAGATGGTGCTTCATAGATTCATGATAAATTGGGGGAAAATGGATCAGCCATAATCAAATCGCAGAGCAGACCTAATGGGCTGAATGACCTAATTCTGCTCCTATGTCTTGTGGTCTAATGGTCGTACTCACACTTCCCAGTCAGACGATGGGTTAGGTGAGATTATCAGCTGCCAATTTGCAGAGCAGGATTAAGAACCTGGCTCAGATGAGAGGTAACATGAGAAATTTATAGCTTAATGCTGACAGTACAATCCAGAGTGACAGTGCAGTGGATACAGACAGCTCACTCCACATGGACATTGACTGTCACTGACCCACAATGCACTGGCACTAAGAAAGACAATTTAGCAACAGTCTATTCAACAGAGTGTGAAGTCTGAGCTGAAAGAAAACCCTAGTGATTATGTGCAGAATCCTCTTGAGAAGAAATAATATAATAGCTTGGCTGAAGCGAGCATGTGTTGAATTCTAAAAAAAAGTCATGTTGCATTGAGGCAAGAGATATAGGGAAGCAGCACTGCAGTGAATGTGGGTGAGGGGCTCCAATGAGAGGGGTTAATATTAATGAAAGGTATTGCTTCAGAGACGTAAATCACATGCTTAAGGTACTCTTCCACTGTGATAGAATTGTAATGATTTAACTTTCTCTTACCTGTTCTATCCAATAATATGATACACAATCCCTTCCAAAAGCCCTTGGTTTGAATAGTAGAAAATAAAGACTGTGTATATTTATCGTCTGTGTCTCTTTCATGGCTAATCAACATGTGAAGTTAATTTTGTGCCATGAAAACGGTGAAATTCTTGGGCAGAAATTTTGACTCCAAAAAATGCTTCTAGAAATATGCATGAGAAGAAAGGAAAAAAAACCAAACAAGTTAATAAGCTTGTCAAAGGATTGGAACAAGGTGATGTATCTTACAGGAAAACTGCTCAGTGTTCCTAGCCATTGAAGGAAAATACATTATGAAAGTCCAAATCAAAGGCATCATTTCAACAATAGCTCAGCAATTTAGAATAATGGACAATTCACAATCTTGAGGGAAGGCAGTCCACAGGAGGAGGCTATAATCTGTTTGAACACCATGAGATCACTTCACAACATTCTTAAAACACATTTAAAACTCACATAGGATTTCTATCTTATAAAAGATTTCCAAATTACAAACCATTTGTAAAGCAAAGGATTTCCAAAGCATAGGTATAACTTTTATAAGTTAAAAAGGCATACCAACAATGCAGACAAACCAGGTGTCTGTTGCAGAAATGGAAGGGAGAGGAATGGATTCCAGTTCACTCCGTGTTTCTGTCATGCTTCTTGATGCTTCTGGATCATTCCAAATAATCCCGGACTAATCAATACTTTTATATTATTTTATACTATTTGCCACCTGGGTGGCTTCGCACACATGTGATTTTTTTTTCAGATACCTTTCAACACAAGAGGTCTAAAAGCTTCTGGAGACAGATCCCAGATATCCACAGCTAATGCTGTGAAGCTGACTCTTGAAAACACAAACAATCCAACTATTAGCAGATCAGCTATTAATATGCTAAATGCTAATATCGATGTGGTCTGCTGCAAGCTTCCTTGAACTAAGCAACTTAGCCAGCATTGTCTAGTTTGATACAAGCACAATGAACATACTCATTTCCTTATGTTGAGCAGTTAGCCTAGGTGCTGTGGGACCAGCAAGTACATAGTATAGACAGTGCTTGTTTGCAAAGCTTTTTTTTAAACTTCAGACTGATTGCTGTTTGCCATTTACATTAAGAACTGAAGACTGGCTCCTGTTTATGACAAGAAGCTAAATAAAGAATACTGGTCGAGAGTTTAACTTACTCTAAAACACTTCGATCATTGCCAGTGTCAGCCGCTGAGTTTGGAAAGCTAAGCTTGCCATAATGGGGGCTTTGAGAGTGGACCCAAAAGCAAGACACAGACAGTGTGCTACCAGGAACAGGGCTAGGCACAAGAAGGAAGCAGGGGAGGTGAGGAAGAAAGGATGCTGGACATGACACTGGCCCCGGATGAGACAAGTACTCTGGGCCTGGGCTAGGACCTGACTAGGATAAGGAACCAGGACATGGAACTGGGAACTAGGAGCCTGGGCTTGGACTCTGAGCCAGAGTCTGGACAAGGACCCAGAACCTGGGTCTTGACTCGGCTTGGACTCCAGAACCAGGTGAGGACGAGGCTACAGGACGAGGAGAGGCACAGGACGGGACAAAGGAACCTCAGCACAGGATGAGGGAATCTCAGCACCGGGCTGGGCAAGGTACTCCTGTGCTGGGCAAGGCACATGGACATGACAAGAACCCAGCGCCTTGGTCGAGGGAGAGACAACAGGACTGGACGTGAGACTCCTGGACAAGGGAACCTCGGCACAGGACGAGGGAATCCCAGCACCGGGCTGGGCGAGGCACATGGACATGATGAGAACCCAGAGCCTTGGTCGAGGAAGAGAGAGGAGCATGGAACACTGAGCCGGGACCCCTCCTTGGGTACATAGGGCCAGGACTCATTACACAGAACGCTGAACATGACGAGACAGTTCCCAACGCTAGGTAGTGGCAAAATGGCCGGACCTATCTAACATGGAGAGACAGTTCCAAACAGGGGGAGGGGGAAGTGGAAGGGGAAATGGATTAGGACAGGAACAATCCAGCAGCTGGAGGCTGAATCCTGAAGCTATTTATGAAGCCAGCCCACACAAGAACCAGGTGCCTCAACAGAAACTGGGGAAACCCGGAAAACCTGGAATGAGGAACTGGACTGGACCACGAACCAGAATGCAGATTTCATGGACCGGACCAGGACAAAGCTTGGCAAAAAAGAAAAGAGACCTCCCAGCCCAGGACAGTGAATATCCATTACAAAACATTCGTGTCACTGCAAGATTTCAGAAGCACAGTCACTGTATGATTCTATTCAGTTTGAGCTGCTGCAGTAAGTAATATTGATTGGATCTCGATACAAGTGGAGAAGCTGAAACTGCATGAGTTCTGGGGAAGAAAGTGTACACAAAGGCAAGAGATTCTAAAGATGCTGGAAATCTGGAGCAACTCACACAAAACACTAGAAGAACTCACCAAGTTAGGCAGATGAAGGTCTCAGCCAGGAATGTTAACTGTTCATTTCCCTTCGTTGATGCTGCCTAACTCACTGAGTTCTTCCAGCATATTGTGGGAGTTGCTTTCAGAACTGCCTGAAGAATAGAATCAAGGGTGGAGTGAGTTGAACGCTTTGAGGGGTGACTGTATTGCGATACCAAGACAGTTCCAAAGTTCTTACTAATGGAAGATCAATACAGTGTAGTCAGGGTACTATTGAACAAACTGAGAACAAACACATTGGGTTGAAAACTAGAAAGCTACAGTTAGAGGAGACTACTTTGTTTCTTCAAATGTGACAGCAGAGAGGAGAAAAGGTTTGGTGTCTTCAGTAAATCTGTAATGACGAAGAGACTACCTGAAGAGTTAACTCGGTTTCTTCACAGAAGCTGCTTGACCTGTTAAGTGTTCTCAAATTTCCCCCTTTTATTTTGGATTTTCACTTTCAAATACCGCATTGCTTTGTTTTGCATAGTATGATCCTTGATGTATTATTCGTCAAATGAGATGGCATTGTTTGGTATTCTCCACCCAAGTTATCATATGCAAAATGGATAATGATAGAACTACCAAGC
Source organism: Hypanus sabinus (assembly GCF_030144855.1). NCBI lineage: Eukaryota > Metazoa > Chordata > Chondrichthyes > Myliobatiformes > Dasyatidae > Hypanus > Hypanus sabinus. Next base: position 39,143,528 of record NC_082739.1, read on the forward strand.
AGATCGGACAGTCTCTGTGGAGAGCTAAACAGGATAAACATTCCTGTTCCTAGGATTGAACATAACCAATAGCTTGTCCAGGCCAAGAAAGCTTATCAGTACCTGTACTTCCTCAGGAGCTCTGCACGTGACCGAGAAACTGCAGAGAGTTGTGGATACTGCTCAGAAAAAGCCTTCTTTCCATCGATTCTATCTATGCTTTTGGCTGCCTCAGTAAAGCAGTCAGCATAATCAAAGCCCCAGCCCCAGACGTACTCTCTCTTCTCTCCTCTCCTATTGGGCAGAAGGGCAGAAGATATAAAAACCTGAAAGTACACATCACCAGGCTCAAGGGCAACATCCATCCAGCTGTTACAAGACTATTAACTCATGCCCCAGCGTAATAAGATGCCTCACAATCTTGGTAAAGGAATTAAAGAGAATCCACAATTGTCATGATGTGATGCCTCACAATCAACAGCGTTATGATCTTGCACCTTATTGTTTAACTGCACTGCACTTTTTCTGTAGTTGTTACATATTAGAAACATAGAAACATAGAAAACCTGCAGCACAATACAGGCCCTTCGGCCCACAAAGCTGTGCTGAATGTGTCCTTACCTAAGAAATTACCTAGGGTTACCCATAGTCCTCTATTTTTTTGAGCTGCATGTACCTGTCCAGGAGTCTCTTAAAAGACCCTATCGTATCCGCCTCCACCACCATTGCCGGCAGCCCATTCCATGCACTCACCACTCTCTGAGTAAAAAACTTACTCCTGACATCTCCTCTGTACCTACTTCCAAGCACCTTAAAACTGTGTCCTCTTGTGTTAGCCATTTCAGCCCTGGGGAAAAGCCTCTGACTATCCACACGATCAATGCCTCTCATAATCTTGTACACCTCAATCAGTTCACTGCTCATCCTCCGTCACTCCAAGGAGGAAAGGCCAAGTTCACTCATCCTAATCTCATAAGGCATGCTCCCAAATCCAGGCAACATCCTTGTAGGTTGCCTCTGCACCCATTCTATGAACATTGTTATTTTTTTCACCTTGTATGACCTCAATGCACTAAATAATGATTTAATCTGAATGAACAGTGTACAAGACAAACTTTTCTCTGTTTTTAGTGTCATAGTGTCATAGTCATAGAACACTTTAGCACAAGAAGAGGCCCTTTGGCCCATCTAGTCTGCCTAGTCCCATCGACTTGCTCCCAGATCATAGCCCTCCATACCCCTCCAATCCATATACCTATCCATGTTTCTTTTATACGTTGAAATTGACCCTGCATCCACCACCACAGAAAGGTGACAGTAACTTAAGTAACTACTTGTTACAACAGTGGTGTGCAGAAGAGTATCTTGGAACATACAACACATTGAACTTTGAAGTCAATGGGCTATAGCAGCAGTAGACCTCAAGCATACACTCAGTGACCATTTTATTAGGTACAGAAGGTAACTAATAATGTGGCCACTGAGTGTACATAGCACATGAGTAATTCTTAAGGTACAACACTTTCTCTTATTTCCAACATCTCATCATGACAATTGTGGATTCTCTTTAATTCCTTTACCAAAAGAAGGAGTCCAGGAAATTAAGATAGCATGGTATCACAACAGCTATACAAATTAATGTAGTGAATGAATGGGGGTGGGTGGGAATGGATGCCTATGAGCATGTGATAGAAGATTACAAGGAAGTAATTCAGGTAGTAAGACTGTTGATGATGCTCTGAGAGCTTGTATTGACTCATGGTCTGAATATTCTTCTGCATTATAAGAAATAAGATAACAATTGTCACAAATTTCCTTTTATCTCTCCAAAATATGTATTGAGTTTTAAATAATGGCATTCCATTTAAGCTATCACCTATTTCTTCTTTCCTCTCATGTAAGTTGGAAAAAAAGTATTTAGAGCACAGGTTAGAACACTTTGTATAATTACTTTCACATGTGCCAAGTTTACATGTCGGCTTAGTCTAGAGTTCTAGTTGCCTACCTAACTAAAGAAATTCTATTGATTACAAATCTATGCTTAAATTGCACGGTTATGTTGATGACATTTAAGAACCTCTTATATTTAATGTGACGATCGCAGTAATATTCCGACAGGATTCGATAAGTTTCGGCATAACTGTGGTGGAGAACTGTGTTGTGTTCTTATTACCACGTTTCTTCTATTTCGACCTCTGCGCTTTCCGTAGGTTAGTTTATTTACGATGGGATGTTTCCAGGCAACAGTTCCAAAAATTTGGTAACTGAGCAACCTAACCGAGGAATAGGTGGACGGTGGCGAACTAAACAGCAGGGAGCCTGCTCGGATTAGGCGGAGGAAGAGGGAGAGACTGGGATCGGGAGAGAAGTGGGGTAGGGAGAAGTCTGAGACGAGGTTAATAACTTTGAGGTACAGTGGAAAAACTAAGGACAGGGGAAAGAAAACTCCTGGAAGTGCGAGTGGAAATTCGTACAACGAGAAGTGGGAGAACCTGAGATGCGGAGAGGAGACATCTGAGCCTGAGGGAGAAGACCTGGGATTGAGAGGGGAAGGTTTGGGAGAGGGGGAGAGAGAGATAGATAGAAAGAGTAAGACAGAAATAGAGAGAACGAGAAACAGATAGAGAAAGAAGAAAGAAAGTAAGAACTGGTGTATCAGAGGGGTTCACAGACCTGGAAAAGGGAGAGGAATCTGTGAACGGAATAAGGATCAAACCTATTGAAAGAGATAACAGAAAAGGCCGGAAGGGGTTGTGTGGGATAAGGAACACAGGAAAGAGAGAGTCAAAGTTCCTAATTAGCAGAAGGTGGGAAATCATATATTAATCTCAGGAGGTTGTAACAGCATGTCAGTGCCATTTTCCAACACCACCCTCCGAATTCCCCGTGGCTTTGGGACTTTGTTGGAGGGGCTGTCCAGAGAAGTGCTGAGAGAACAGCCACGAGACATCATAGAGTTTGCTGCCGAATACTTTGAGGATCTGCTGAAAATCAGGACCGGTAACTCCATTTATTGCCATGCTTAAACTGTCTACCATACATTGCCCTCCAATCTCTTAATGCCTCCAATTCAAACATCTTTGCTTTTGCATTATAATACCACAATGTCTCTAGCCCTACAGTTTGCTAGGATTGCTGTCTGCTCCAACTTTAGCCTTTTGTATATTCTTTACTGCTGCTGCCTTCAACTATTCTCACCCCTAAATTCTGGGATTTGCTCCTTCTCAACCTTAAAAAATGAATATGAAACGACTACCTACCTGTTGAAGTGCAGCAAGGTGTTCAAGTTAAAAACAAGGCAGCGAACGTATTTCTTTGGAAGGGAGAGAGAGCAGATAGTTAAATTAAAAATAGGCAAAGTTCTGGACTGAATGTTAACTTTAATATGGCTGGTTGCATTAATGCTTTCTAAGGTTTTTAAATAAGTGTCTGGAGTTTAATGTTGATAAGGCGAAGCAATAGATAAAAAGTGTTTCATGCCTTTCCCATAAAGTCTCATAGCATGTCAAGAAAGACTCCCTTGGCTGATGAATCGTAAGATATAGGTGAAGAATAAGGCCATTTGGCCTGCTGAGTCTTCTTCACCATTCAATCATGGCTGAATGGATGCCTTCCCATGTTGAAAACACATTTAAGAGGATTGAAGGTGGAAAGACCATAGCCTATGTTCTGGATGACAGACTTAAATGTGTACAGCAAAGACTGACACCAACACCGATCAGTTTATTGAGCCCCGTACATAACTATCAGATTGGGTCTGTGGCAAGTGGTGAATGCAATAAACTCACTTGACCTAATCCTCATCAGTCTTATCTGTTGCAGATACATCTTCCATGACAGTGTTAGTGGATTTTCCTAGAGACATTTTCCATTATAAGTTCACAGAATATGAACGTCACCAACAGTTTATTCCTACAAGTACATTCCGACTTGTCTCTGACCTGAATCAACCACATTGTTGAATCTGGAGGCACACGTAAATCAGATTAGGTAAAGATGGCAGATTTCTTAGTGAATCATAGGGAATTTTTTTTTAAGACAGCCTATTAATTTCCTGTTCCTCATTTCCCCCAAGATCAATGCTACCTTACCCCATCACATCCATTTGTGAATCCCTGACTGAATGATCTGTTCATGGATAAATGTGCAAGAACAAGGCTTTGATTTGGAGATGGAGGGAGAAGTTCCAAAAATATCTCCATCTCCATCAGACAACATACTGGTCACAATTCCAAAGACATACTGCAGAATTAACAGTGCCTTTAACAAATCTACTGTATACTAGTACGGTGCTGGCAGTGCTGGCATCTACCCAACAAATGCAGTAGTTAGTCACAACATGCAACTTGCATATTACAGCATGATACATAAATATTCATATATACATTGTAAAGGTTAACTAAATATTAATCTTGCATTTGCAATTACACACTTTGTACTAAAACTTGTGAAATGAAAAGGTTGCATGATTAAAAAGTAAAATTTTTGTCAGCACCAAAAATACTGAAAAGGTTAAATTTGCCATACTAGTTTCAAATGAATTCACTGCATAACACTTATTTCCATATTTATTATTGGAACATATTTCTATTTTCTCTCCTCTCTCTACTACCTTCTGTTCAATTCAGACTCTGGTATAGACCCTGCAGATTGGGCAGCACAATTAGAGGATCGATTCTACAACAACCATGTGTTCAAGGTAAGTGTCTGCAGTTAGTGACAATTTATTCCTTAATTTCTCAAATATGTGAAATTCAATTTAAGATATTAGAGATTCATATATGATGCACTTACTTTTAAAGTGGTTTAGTAACTCCTGCCAGACGGTTGAACGTTTTGGGAAAATGGACATACAATGCTTCAGAATCAGAATCAGGTTTATTATCACCGGCATTTAACATGAAATTTGTTAACTGAGCAGCAGCAGTTCAATGCAATACATAATATAAAAGGAAAAATAAAAATAAAAATAATAATAATAATAAATAATTAAGTAAATCAATTACAGTATATATATTGAATAGATTAAAAATTGTGCAAAAATAGAATTACTGTATATTAAAGAAAGTGAGGTTGTCCAAGGGTTCAATGTCCATTTAGGAATTGGGTGGCAGAAGGGAAGAAGCTGTTCCAAATCGCTGACTGTGTGTCTTCAGGCTTCAGTACCTGCTACCTGATGGTGACAGTGAGAAAAGGGCATGCCCTAGGTGCTGGAGGTCATTAATAATGGATGCTGCCTTTCTGAGACACCGCTCCCTGAAGATGTCCTGGGTACTTTGTAGGCCAGTACTCAAGATGGAGCTGACTAGATTTACAACCCTTTGCAGCTTCTTTTGGTCCTGTGCAGTAGCCCCTCTAGACCAGTCAGCGATGCAGCCTGTCAGAATGCTCTCCATGGTCCATCTATAGAAGTTTTTGAGTGTATATGTTGACATGCCAAATCTCTTCAAGCTCCTAATAAAGTATAGCTGCTGTCTTGCCTTCTTTATAACTGCATCGATATGTTAGGACCAGGTTAGATCCTCGGAGATCTTGACACCCAGGAACTTGAAACTGCTCACTCTCTCCACTTCTGAACTCTCTATGAGGATTGGTATGTGTTCCTTCGTCTTACCCTTCCTGAAGTCCACAATCAACTCTTTCATCTTACTATGTTGAATGCAAGGTTGTTGCTATGACACTACTCTACTAGTTGCCATATCTCACTCCTGTACACCCTCTCATCACCACATGAGATTCTACCAACAATGGTTGCATCATCAGCAAATCTATAGATGTTATTTGAGCTATGCCTAGCCACACAGTCATGTGTAGATAGAGAGTAGAGCAGTGGGCTAAGCACACATTCCTGAGGTGCACCAGTGTTGATCGTCAGTGAGGAGGAGATGTTATCACCAGTCCGCACAGATTGTGGTCTTTTTGTTAGGAAGTCAAGAATTCAATTGTAGAAGGAGGTACAGAGGCCCAGGTTCTGCAACTTCTCAATCAGGATTGTGGGAATGATGGTAATAAATGCTGAGCTATAATTGATGAACAGCATCCTGACATAGGTGTTTGTGTTGTCCAGGTGGTCGAAAGCCTTGTGGGGAGCCATTGAGATTGCATCTGCCATTGACCTATTGTGATGATAGGCAAATTGCAATGGGTCCAGGTCCTTGCTGAGGCAGGAGTTCTGTCTAGTCATGACCAACCTCTCAAAGCATTTCATCTCTGTAGATGCAAGTGCTATTGGACGATGGTCATTATTAAGGAAGCTAAGGTTTTGATCTTAGGCTCTGTTATAATTGTTGCCTTTTTGAAGCAAGTGGGAACTTCCACCCAAAGCAGTGAGAGGTTGAAATGTCCATGAATACTCCTGCTAGTTAGTTGGCACAGGTTTTCAGAGCCTTACCAGATACTCCATCTGGACCTTCGGCTTTGCGAGGGTTCTCTCTCTTTAAAGACAGTCTAACATCGGCCTCTGAGACAGAGATCACAGGGTCATCAGGTGCAGGAGGGATCTTCACAGCTGTAGTTGTGTTCTTCCTTTCAAAGCAGGCAGAGAAGGCGCTGAGTTCATCTGGTAGTGAAGCATCACAGCCATTCATGCTATTGGGTTTCGCTTCATAGGAAGTTATGTCTTGCAGACCCTGCCAGGGTTGCCGTGGATCCGATGTCGCCTCTAACCTCTTTCAAAATTGTCTCTTTGCCCTTGAAATAGCCCTCTGAAAAGCATACCTGGTTTTCTGGTACAGGCCTGGGTCGCCAGACTTGAATGCCACAGATCTTGCCTTCAGCAGAAGATGTACCTCCTGGTTCATCCACGGCTTTTGGCTTGGGAATGTACAGTAAGTCCTTGTAGGCACACACTCATCCACACAGGTTTTAATGAAGTCGGTAACAACTGCAGCATACTTATTCAGGTTCGAAGATGAATCCCTGAATACAGTCCAGTCCACTGATTCAAAGCAGTCCTGTAGGTGCTCTTGTCCTTCCCCTGTCCTCGGTCCTCACTACTGGTGTTGCAGTCTTCAGTCTCTGCCTATACACAGGGAGTAGAAGTACAGCCAGGTGATCAGACTTCCTGAAGTGCTGGCGTGGAATAGCACGGTAGGCATTCTTGATGGTGGTGTAGCAATGGTTTGGTGTGTTGTTTCCTCTATAATTGCAAGTGATCTGTTGATAGTAGTTGCTTAGTGATTTTTTCAGACTGGCTTGGTTCAATTCAAAGATTTAATCATTGTAAAATTATTGTGGGTTCATCAAAACAGAGAAAATACCTTTCTTGCAGGAGAATCAAAGACTAAGGTCTTCAAAGGCCTTTTTAGAGCCCTTACTTTTTTTTTGTCTGCTACTTTACTCAAAGCCACCTGCAAATTTATTTAATTATCTAATAACAGTTCTAATACCACAAATATTATATCCATGTATTCATATATGTTGGGCTGCATGGTTGTAAGTCAGACTGAAGTGGATAATCAGGTAATTGATTAGACTACCTGGTTCCTGAACTGACAAACTATCTACTTTGTTGTAGCCTTTCTTAATCTCCATTTTGGGATGGCAGCCTGCTTGAACAGTTCCAGAGAGTTGACCCACCACAACAGTTCTCCATAACTGGCTAGTTGACCTTGTATCATATTGAGCACCTGCTTGTTTTCAAGGTTTGTGTCTCTCAGTTTCCCATATTATCGTCATATATTTTCTTATGATAGAGAATCCTTTGAGCCTGTTCCATCAATGTCATTTCTCTCCTCATTTCTTAGTCACTTATTCTTTCTCAACACACCCAGTCCCATTGAGTGGCACATTGCTGCTCCAGCTAGTGCAGAGGACTCACAACTCCAGTGGCCTAGGTCTGATCCTGCCTGTGCCTTAAATGTGGAGTTTGCATGTGCACCCTGTGACTATGTGGATTTTCTCTTAAAGCCTAGAATTCTGCCACATCCTGCTCTGCTGCTAGTCTCAAGTTTCAATGTCGTAGAAGGTCAGATTCACCTCCTCCTTACTTCCTGATCATCTCAAACTTCCAAGTGTGGGCATGCATGCACTGAAGTCCAGGAGGAGCTAAGCTTGAGAGGCTGACAGACATTTGGACATAGCCCAGTGCTTATTCATGTGCCGATGTAAGGACTATAGGCAGCAATACTATTTGAACTAGCAGCTCTTCCTGTATCAGCTCAGTGAGCCTCATAACTTCTGTGACCCAGTGTTCCATTCTGACCTCTGGTGCTGTCTAAGTGGAGACTGTTCAGATATTGCTTCACTTAGATGTGGGCATGTTCATTATCTGAAGAATCATGAATAGTGATGAATATTGTGCAATCATCTAGGCACATCCCTACTTTTGACCGCATGCCTGTAGTAGATCATTGATGAAGCATCTGAAGATGGTTGGGCCTAGCACAGTACCCTTCGGAGTTGTTACTTTTGGCTGAGATGACTGAATTCCAACCATCACAACCAACTTACTTTGTACTTTGCATACAGCAGCTGATTCCCTCCCCCCCGCCCCGATTCTAATTGACTCCAATTTAGCCAGAGCTCCTTGATGTCATACTCAATCAAATGCTGTCAAGGATAGTTTCTCTCACTTCACCTCCGGAGTTCAGCTCTTTTGTCTATGTTTGTACTAAGGATGTAATGAGGTGAGCAGTTGGCTGATTTTGGCAGAACCCAAATTGAGCTTCAGTGAGCAGATTACTGCTAAGTAAGTGCAGCTTAATAGCAGTATCATTTATTCCCTCCATCATTTTGATGATAATTGAGAGTAGATTCATTGGCAGCGTTGGATTTGAACTGCTTGTTTTGGACAGGTAGTTTCCCAGATTTTTGAACTACAATACCTTACTACAATACCTTAGCCAAGGATGCAGCAAGTACTGGGCTTAGGGCTCAAGTCTAAAGCCCCTTGCCTGAATGTCATTGGGGTATAGCCTTTGGTGTATCCAAAACCTTTAGCTGTTTTTTTTTTTGGGGGGGGTTTACATGGAGTGAAACAAATTATTTGAAGACGAGCATCTGTAATGCCTGGACCACTGGAGGAGAAACTCTTCCTATTCCAACTCTGCATTGGAATGGAGTGTTTTAGTCCATAAGTCAATGCAAGGGTCCTAAATGTGCCCATGTGATGATACATTGAATGTTAATTTAGTTGAGACAGCATCCAATTTGAAAGAAATATGCTAATAGCAGCAAATCATAAAGCACAAAAGCTTCTGCAGATGCTGGAAATCCAGATTAATGTACACAAAATGCTGAAGGAACTCAGCAGTTCAGGCAGCATCCATGGAAAGAAAGCATCTATGAAAAGGCAGAAAGAGTCGATGTCTCAGCACAAAATGTCAACTATTTATTCCTTTGCATAGGTGCTACCTGACCTGCTGAGTTCCTCCAGTATTTTGTGTGCACTAATACCAGACAAGGAGTTAAATGATTTTGAGTTAAAAATAGCATGTGATAATAAAGGTATTTGTATTTGAGAATGTTATTAACACCTTGTTGTTTCTACCCAATTCTACATCGCTAATTTTCTTGAATTTATCTCTTTTGTTGGTTTTATTAGTCTCTATTTTATGTAAACCACTGATGTTAACTTAAAAATCTAAAACTATATTCGTTATTTTTTATATTTTGTTGCTATTACTTCTCCACTGCATGTTTCATAATTTTTATAAGATTTGGTACAAAAAACTTCCCATTTTTGGTTGCAATGCCAAGGATTCAGACCACTAGATAGTACAATGCAGGAAACTTCAAGAGCTGCCATATGACGTAAACAGAAGTAAAGAAAATTGAAGATTCTTTTTCTTTCAAGTGGAAGGGATCAAAATGGCACAAGGGAACATTGCAAGGATTGTGTCCTTGATGTTACATGCAATGAGATAAAAGAGACATTCAAGTGCATTCCAAATTCTCGGTCCCACCCAAGGGAAGAGCCATCTACAGTGACTATTTTCGGTGAAACTAAAGGAGCTCCATCCAAATGTGACTAAAAATAGAAGGCGTGGTAAATTAGAATAAACTAGCTCTTTCTAGCATTTTTCCCCAAAGGTTTTCATCCAAATACACATGCCAAAAGTATATTCAAAGTTTTTGAAATGCTTACATTTACCCTGCTTCATAGAGATTGCAGTATAGAATGGAATTTGAACCTTTAATCTGACTTAATTTGTAACATCCTCTTATCTGTAATGAGACATATTTCTGTAATGAGACCTATAATTGTGTGTTGGTTCATATCATCATTCATGATCAATTCACAAGTGACTCATTTCCTTGCAAAACTTGTCACAGAAGGAAACACCAGCCTGGAGGAAGGGTCCAAAATAAGAACCAATTCATTCTTTTGAGGCAAGTATTAACATCCTTACCCATGAGAGCGTCAGAGAGACTGGGGAGAATAAAACCATAAGCTTCCTCTACCTCCCTTTATTGTTGCCTTTTCCTGTTACCATACGGTATTGTGCAGGTGCACATATACTTGTAATTACTTCATAAATTATGATCCAACACAGTCAAAATTGGAAGATGTTTATGAGATTCCAAATTACAACACGTTTGTTTTTAAGCCTCGAAGAGCATCTTGAAAGTATTTCCTAAGCAAGTCAGCATCACACCGCTCTGTCTTGTACTTACCAATGTACGGCACTGTGCAAATGTCTTAGGAGCATGTAAAACATCCTGTAAAGCAAAGGTGCTTTCAAAATTAATGAAATGAAAAAATTCTAAATATCAAAAAACGCTATAGAGAACAGAAATAATTAAAAAAAATCTAAATCAAGACAATAGTTGGTGTGACCATCCTTTGCCTTTAAAACTGCAAAAACTGCATCCGTTCTCTTGGGTACACTGTCATGCAGTTTTCTAAGAAAATTGGCTGGTGGGTTGTTCCAAGTATCTTCAAGAACTTACCACAGTTCTTCTGCAGACTTTGGCTGCCGTGCTTCCTTCTATCTCTCCAAGTAATCCAGACAGCCTTGATGATGCTGGGGTCAGGGCTCTGTAGAGGCCGTACCATCCATTGCAGAACTCCTTGTTCTTTTTTTTCGCCGAAGATAGTTCTTTATGACTGTAGAGGATTTTGGCTAATTGGGGTCAGGTAAATATCTGTGCGAGACTTTAGAATTGTGTGTCTGTATTGCTTAATGCCTGGATCAGCAGAAAATCATTGTGTTGCTACTGCTGTAGACTTAAGACTACATGATGTTGCCCTTAGCCTACAGCTGTACACTACGAGGTGATGTTTTTCCCTCTAGCTTCCTTAGAACAATACCAAATATGGAAATGTTGAAAAATCCATACCTGTTAGACTTAGCTTTAAAGGGGGGGGGGGGGTGCATGTACTGATTGTAAATGGAGTAATCGCTCTCCGGAGGGATAGCTCCCCATGTCATGAAAGTTGAGTCTCCTAATGAATACCTTGGTCTGAGTCTTGTGTGGAAACAGAAATTCTCCAGCAATGACCTTGGCTCTATGTTTGGGTCTTTGTCCTGCTACAAAATGAAATTGGGACTGATCAGATGTCTCCCTGATGGTATTACGTGATGGATGAGAATCAGCATTGAGGATTCCATTATTTCTGACCAGATCAACTTCGTTTGCCGAAATGCAGCCCCAAACCTGCAGGGAATCTCCATCATGCTTCACTGTTGGCTACAGACACTCATCCACGTAGCACTCACCAGCTCTTTTCCGAACAAACAGCGTCCTGCTTGAGCCAAAAATTTCAAATTTTGACTCGTCAGCCCAGAGCACTTGTTGCCATCGTTCATCACCCCAGTCCCTGTGTTTTTATGCGTATGTGAGTCTCTTGGTTTTGTTTCCACTTCAGAGGAATGGCTTTTTGGCAGCAACTCTTCCATGAAGATCAGACTTCTCCAGACAGAAGAGGGGAGTACTTGGGTTCCAGTGGTTTCTGTGAGTTCAAAGCTGATAGCAATGCTAACAATTTGATGTATCTCTCATCTGCTGCACTCAGTTTCTGTGGCCAAACACTGTGTTTTTGGTCCTCAACCTTGCCTGTTCCTTTGTGTTACTTCAGAAGAGCTTGAACAGCACATCTTGAAACTCTCATCTACTGGAAAATTTCTGCTTGGAAAATCTTGCTGATGCAGGATGACCACTTGTGACTTTTTGCTCTGCTCACTTTTGCCATGGTGTGAGAATGAATGTTTTGAAGGTTAAACTGTCATATCAGCCACACCCTCAGCTTTTAGTTTGGTTGTACTTCACCCAGTTTGATTCCTTCTACACCCATTTCTCTTTCAGTTAATCTGTGTAGTTCATTCAATTCATTATGTTGTTGATCATTAGCATCCTGTTTGTTATGTACCTAGAAAGAAATCAAGTTCTAATTTGAAAAGCATATTACTTGATATGCTACTTCCTTTAACAAAATACAAAAAATTCTTTGTAACATTTGTTTTTGGAAAATGAGTATTTAGAAATTAAAATTTGCTCCTTTCTACTGACGCTAATGCAGAAGACAAAAAAATATCTAAAATAAAATTTATGTAAAAATCTAGGGTGCCTAAGACTTTTGCACAGTACTGTACATGATCACCAATACAATATGTGCACACTGAACAATCCAGTTGGTAATGTTGCATTGTACTACAGTGAATTGCAGTTCCCTGAAAAGGACCAGTGAATGGTAGTACCTGAGGAAGAACAGCAAATTGCTTCCTGAATGTCCAACTGAGGATAATCAATACCAAATCTGTCATCTTCAACAAAGTGTTGAAATAGGACAGCCATGATTTGTCACTATAATTTAATAGAGTAGTGGATGAAATTTTTCAGTAGTACATCAGTTAACTGACACTGGCTAGAACATTGCTCAGTATTGTAGATGATTCCTATCTTTTTCTTGATAGAGATGGATGTGTACACCATTGACCTACCATTAACAGTGCCAACGCCATTGCAAGATTTAGCCAAAAGTCCTTGCAAAAAGTGACACAGTTTCCCAAATCTGTAAAGGCAGTGTTCTACCATCATTTCTAGCTAGCTGTGCCTGGATCTACAATGAAAGTTAGTGACTTTACAATAGTTCACAGTACTGAGCACAGATGCCATCTTTCATTGAGGCATCCTGCCCAGCTATACAAACGAAACAAAAGCTGAACCAAAATGAGTGCAGGTGGAAATGGTCAGTTTAAAAATAAACAGAAAAAAATTGTGATTGATCTCAAACATGAGAAAATCTGCATACCCTGGAAATTCAAGCAAAGCAACACAAAATGCTGGAGGAACTCAGCAGGCCAGGCAGCCTCTAAGGAAAAGAGTGGAGTTGACATTTTGGACTGAGAGCCTTCATCAGGACCTGATAAAGGGTCTTGGTCCGAAATGTCAAATGTACTCTTTTCCATAGATCAGATATCACCAGCATGTGTTGTGAAATTTGTTAACAGCAGCAACAGTTCAATGCAATACATAATATAGAAGTAGAGGTAAAAAATAAAATAATAATTTTAGTAATAAATATAAGTAAATCAATTACAGTATAAATATATTGAATAGATTAAAAATCATGCAAAAAACCAGAACTAATATATATTAAAAAAGTGAGGGATTGTTCATGCGTTCAATGTCCATTTAGGGATCAGATGGCAGAGGGGAAGAAACTGTTCCTGAATCGCTGACTGCGTGCCTTCAGGCTTCTGTACCTCCTACCTGATGGTAACAGTGAGAAAAGGGCATGCCCTGGGTGCTGGAGGTCCTTAATAATGGACACTGCCTTTCTGAGACACCGCCCCTTGAAGATGTCCTGGGTACTTTGTAGGCTAATACCCAAGATAGAGCTGACTAAATTTACAACCCTCTGCAGCTTCTTTCAGTCCTGTGCAGAAGCAATTTCCCCCCCCACCCCAACCCACATACCAAACAGTAATGCAGCCTGTCAGAATGCTCTCCATGGTACATCTATAGATGTTTTTGAGTGTGTTTGTTGACATACCAAATCTCTTCAAACTCCTAATGAAGTATAGTCACTCTCTTGCCTTCTTTATAACTGCATCGATATGTTGGGACCAGGTTAGATCCTCAGAGATCTTGACGCCCAGGAACTTGAAACTGCTCACTCTATCCACTTCTGATCCCTCTATGAGGATTGGTATTCGTTTTATCCTTCCTGAAGTCCACAATCAGCCCTTTCATCTTACTGACGTTGAGTGCAAGGTTGTTGCTGTGACACCATTCCACTAGTTGGCATATCTCATTCCTGTACGCCCCTCTCGTCACCACCTGAGATTCTACCAACAATGGTTGCATCATCAGCAAATTTATAGATGGTATTTGAGCTATGCCTAGTCACACAGTCATGTGTATATAGAGAGTAGCGCAGTGGGCTACACACACACCCCTGAGGTGCACTAGTGTTGATCATCAGCGAGGAGGAGATATTATCACCAATCTGCACAAATTGTGGTCTTCCAGTTAAGAAGTCGAGGTTCCAATTGCAGATGGAGGTACAGAGGCCAATGTTTCTGTAACTTCTCAAATTAGATTGTGGGAATGATGCTGTTGAATGCTGAGGTATAGTCGATGAACAGCATCCTGTTTGTATTCTCCAGGTGGTCTAAGGCCATGTGAAGAGCCATTGAGATTGCACCTGCTGTTGACCTGTTGTGGCGATAGGCAAATTGCAGTGGGTCCAGGTCCTTGCTGGGGCAGGAGTTCAGTCTAGTCATGACCAAACTGTCAAAGCATTTCATCACGCTAGATGTGAGTGCTACCGGGTGATAGTCATTAAGGCATGCTACCTGGCCTGCTGAGTTTCTCCAGCATATTGTTTGTGAAGATTGACCTCAAGTTGGAAATTTAATATTAAGACTTGCTGAGTGCAATGAGCCCAGGTAGAAGGTGAGATGCTGTTCCTCAGGCATTCATTGTAACTGTACAAGAGGTCACAGGCTGAATGGGTGGGGTTCTTCCAGGTGAAGCAGTGATTCACTTGCACTTTTTCCATTCAGTGTTCATAATGGCCTCCTCTACACTGAAGAAACCAAACGTGCATCAGGCAGTTGCTTTATGGAGTGACTACCCATGCTTAGATCTTGAGCTTTTGCAGCCTGTCACTTTAATTCATCACTTCACTCCCAATTAGACATGCCAAGCATGTTCTACAATCTAACTACTATATCATATTTCACAGATAAAGGAGGTTAGTTTGACTTAACTACCCCTGAATTACCACACTCACCTGTCAGAGATATTTGCTTTATTCCACCTGTCCGCTCCCCACCTACTCTGTCTCAAAGTAACTTGTTTTCTCTCTTTTCCAGTCCTGATGTACTGCCCTGGACCTGAAACATTAATTGATTTTCTTTCCACAGATGCTGCCTGATCTGCTGAGAGTTTACCCCATTTTCTGTTTTTATTTCAGGTTTCTAGCATCTTTTAACATTTTCATTTGGATAAGATTTTGCATTTGAGATTAGTTCACTTATAATTTTCCACATAATACTGACCAGCCAAAGCTACAACCAGTGATAAGTATGCGTATTTAAGAGCCAGGTATTACATCCAGATTAAACAGTAGGAAAAAGTTGATGAATGCTTGTAATCATAGGTGTAGTGCCTTATGTCAGGTGCACCATTTAACTCCTATCTCGGGTTTTGGCAATTAATGATTTTTCCTCACTACATAGCTTTAAGCAATCCCATGGCATTGTCTGGGAATCGTAGTGCTTCTTAATGCCCACAAAATTTGAGCATAACTTTACAAGAATGAGATATAAAAGTACAGGTATGCCTAGAGGGCTCAGTTATTATGTCCTTATTAATCTTGAAATTGCATTGAAGCATTATGATCCAGGAAGAATTTCTGTAGTGTAAAGTCAAAGGCCTTAAATGTGATTAACATTGGCATCAGTCTATGGTAGGACTATTGTTCAGAGCAGGGTGTCTTTCACAGAACATTTTCTCCATTGTAATATGGAATGTTAAACTGCAGTTCCAGTCAAACATTACAGTGGCACCCTGCTGCTTAAGAGACCTGTTTGGTTTGTAGCTTGTAATTCCTATTTGCTTTGGTTGAAATTGTTTTTAATGATGGTTCATTCTCCACCATTTGTAGGAAGTTCCTTATTATGTTTTCAATTTTGATTACAAGATCTGGATGCTGAGTGCCACTTATGAACTATAAATCTGTTGGATTGAAATTAGATTCTTGGAGCTGTCAGATTTGAATCTCAATTCATTTTTCTCATCTGATCCCCCCAATCCAGATTGCACAGTAACCCTGCACAGAGTGAGACAAGCAGAAATGTCACAAAAAATAAAAATTCTGAAATTGAAAAGGTTTATCAGACTTCCCTCTGGAATGTGGATCTCACCATGTGCAGAATCATTGGCGTAAACTGCATCCTAACACTCTGTGTGCCAACATAGGGCGTGTTGGGTAATTCTACCAGCCTGGTCTATGCACACCTGATACAGCACTAAAATAAAATAATAACTATAATTTAATTTCAGCGAATTTGATTTGCAGTTGATTTAATTAATTTGTAATATGAAGCTCCAATGATTTTCATACCAAACTCGTTTAGAAAGATAAACTTAAAATGACTGCATTTGGGTAGTAGAAATCATGGACTGCATAATAGACTTACTGTAGATACATTACCTAACTCTGAAGTGTAAAAATAATTAAATTACACATTTCATGGCAAAGCTTTTTAATCTATTGATCTAATTGTGTAGCAAATGCAATTACAAGAAGGAATCATATAATTCCATTTAAGAATACTAAAACAGAGAGATCTGGCAAAATAAATTTGGTAGGACCAGTTTGGATAGTGATTGTGCAACTATAGGGGACATTTGGCTTTTGAATAAGAGCATTGATTACTGAACTGATAAACTTCTAAAAACTTCTAACCTGGTTCGATCTCAGGTGATCTGTTGCACACAAGTTAAATGTAATGAATGATTCAAGATCTTGAAGGTACAGAAGGTTTAGCAAGGTAATATCTGCTGGGGAGAGGGGCATTATTTACGTGGAGAAATTGAAGAAAATGGTATTGTTTGTCTTCAGGCAAAATAATTTGGGGAAAACTATATAGAATGACAGCTATGGAAGATGTGATAGAATACAGAGATTTTTGGTATGTGTCAGGAGAAGCTAATGGGGTATGAATAGAGAGCCCTTTACCAGAGCAGTCTGAAAACTGTCCTGAAGCAGCAGTGTGCAGAGGCAGCATTTGATTTGAATATGACGAGTCAATCATAAGGCCATTTGTGCGGTGCCTCAAGAAATTGTATGTCCTTATATATGCACTTATAGTCAATGAATACACCCTGAGCACTTGACAGTAACTTCTTTAAGTTAAGTCAGGTTTAAAATCTGAATTAGAAAATGACCCCCCCCCCCCCCCACACACACACACACACACACACACACACACACACACACACATCTCACCTACCCTTCTCACTGTTTGCACATATTGCCACCAAGTCAAGCATGGTCTAAATGACCTAAATACAGAGCAAGATGTTCTCTGACATAGTTCCCTTCCTCTTGCAGGAGAATCTGTCACACATTTTTCACTATGAGCGCAAAATTAACTGGAGACAAGAATGACCCAGATACTAAAACCCCTGGAGATCAGGGTTCTAGGCAATACTGCAGCAGCTTTCAGAGTGTTTGTGGGTAACAATGACACTAGCACTATTGAAGCTGAAAGCATGTTTGTGCATAATCCTCAAGAACACATTTCCCATTATTGTATGCTCTCTTCCAATTAACAAGCTGTATTTAGAATAAGCTTTCCTTCTTGTTTACCTCCTTTCTTCTGACCTAACAATACTCCTGTGTTTTCCTTTTTTTTAAGACACCCAGAAATCTGCTGTCTGACCAGTAGGTGGTTATAGAACAGAAAATGAGTAGAAATTAGGTGTGGGAGGAACTGAGAAATGGGTTCAGTCCTGGAAGTGGGGTTGAGTAAGTGGAGGATCTGATGTCTGAACCATGACACCAACAGAGGGAAGCTATGCTTGAAATCAAAGCAAAAGACACAAAATGAAGGAGGAACTCTGCAAGCCAGGCAGCATTTATGGAAAAAAGTACAGTTGATATTTCAGGCCAAGATCCTTCATCAGGACATGGTCTTGGCCCAAAACGTCGACTATACTCTTTTCCATAGATGTTGCCTGGCCTGCTGAGTTCCTCCAGCAATTTTTGTGCGTTGATCCTGGAGAAGCCATTTTTGAGATCTCATGGTGGGAGATGATGGAAAATTATGTAAAGTAGTCCCAGTCATGCTACCTCACAAATAATGGTGTCATGACAATTAACTTACCAACTGGGTTTGCTGAGGCTTAAGAAACCCAGCTTCTGAGGAAGGGTCCCTGAGCTGAATATTAATCAGTTTAGCTTTTCACAGATGTTGCTTGACTGATCAATTTTATTTTTCAATAGATTTGTTCTTGTTTCAGACTCTAGCATCAGCACTTCTATTTACAGTATTTCCCTGAAATCCAATCTTTCTTGGTGTGAAAGTTAATTGAATTGGTTCCATCCCGATTAGAATGGTTAAATTGCAAGGCCATCTCCTGGGATTGGGCTGCTTTATCCTCCCCCTATGTTGTCCAGGAAAACCCAGAATTAACAGGCTGGTTTCACATTTTGCTTAGCATTAATCTTGTTTGCCCACATCTAATCTCATGCATTTATCCAGATTAAAATTCTCCATCTCAGAATATAGTTTGCATTTTAGAGTTTCCAAGCAACTCAATTCATTAGAAATCAAGGTAATGCAGTATAAATAAGGAGAGAGAAGGGAGTGGGTATGCAGTGTTACCTAAGAACAACTTGAAAGTACAACAAATCTTCTCACAAAGCAAATGACATTATTGTAGTAGCTAAAATGTTAAATGTTAGTTTTTCCAAGAAAGGATAATACATCTTTTACACAGCTGATTAAGTTCAAGGGCCATGGGAGCACCTAAATTAGCTATTATAATACATAATATGCAGTAGTTGGAGGTACCATCCTACGGATGCTGTAAATAATGTAGTTTTGGATTCTCCCTCAAATGCATCCATAGATTTGGAGAAAATAAAAGGTTTATGAACCCTTAAAGCTAACCTTCTATCCTTCATTAAATATAATGTGCTTTGAGGTGTTTTTGAACAATGCGATAAGTCTTTGTGCAGACTCAACTTATTCTTACTTTCTTAAAGCTGTAAGTGATAATTAACACTGACTTAATCAGACAGATTGTAATGAATTGTCCTTCAGAAAACATAACTGATTTGTTAGCTATATAATCAGAATAATTATCCACTTTATTTTCTCAGGAAAAACAAACACCCAAACCTGAAAATGAACCAAAATCTGCCCCGGTGCCAGTTGACACAGTGCATCAGGAGAAAGGTGAAGACGTTTTGGTAGGTGACCCAGGTTCAATTACCTGTATTCATAAGAGAACACTTCTTACTTCTATTTTCAGATGTTAGGATAAAGGTAAATAAAACCCACTGGAAACCAAAAAAAGACTATAGATGCTGGGAATTGTAAATAAAAAATATGCTGGAAATACTGAGCAGGTCAGGCAGCATTTGTGGAAAGAAACACAAACTTTTTCATCTTTCCATTAGAATGCTTCTAACCTGTTGAGTGCGTCCAGCATTTACTGTTTCTAAGTGAAAGCCATTATTAATGTAGTTAATAGATGTTAACAAAATCTAAATTGCAGTCTTTCAGTTCACAGTATCATAAGTAAAAGATCACAGTGTGGATCTCAGCCCACAATGAGCTGACTATTAACTACAGGAGGAGGAAGCTGGAGGTCCATGAGTCAGTCCTCATCAGGGGACCAAGGTGGAGAGTGTTACCATTAAAGAGCGCAGCATAGGAAAGCAGCATCAATCATCAAAGACCCTCACCATGCTCTCTTCTTGCTGCTGCAATCAGGAAGGAGGTACAGGACACTCATGTCCCATGCCACCAGGTTCAGGAACAGTTATTACCCCTCAACCATCAGGCTCCTGAACCAGAGTGGATAACTTCACTCACCCCAACAAAGAACTCATTCCACAGCCTATGGGCTTACTTTCAAGGACTCTACAACTTGAGTTCTCAATATTTATTATTTATTATTATTATTATTTTTTCTTTTTTGTATTTGCACAATTTGTTTTTTTTTGGCATATTGATTGTCTATCTTTGTGTGCAGTTTTTCATTGATTCCATTGTGTTTCTTTGTATTTACTGTGAATCTCAGAGTAGTATATAGTGATTTATATGTACTTTGATAATAATTTTACTTTGAACTGGGGAACAGTAAAGAGGTAGACATTAGATAATGCCAAATTTGAGGATATGCAAACTTGAGGTCTAAAGAAGAAATGTGAGAGATATATTGGGTGTTGGAGTTTGAATAATAATGATGCAGGGAGGTAGGAATGATATAGTAGGAAGCACAAGGGATAGGCATTCAGAAGAGGAGATGATTAATGAGTGATGTAATTGGATATTGAGATTGATCAATGGTATACTGCAGGGATCAGTGTTAGGAGCTCTATTGGTCATGATATAAATTAATGACTTGGATTAAAATGTAAATGAGTAAGTTAGTAAGTTTGCAGATGATGCAAAGTTTTAAATATACACTAAAAATGAACCTGTGATCTCTCGATCTGTGTACCTCATCATGACCTATGCACTTTATTTGTTGAGCAGTGCTGCAGTTTCTGTGTAACTGTATACTATATTCTGCCTTCTATTTTGTTATCTTTTTGTACTACCTTAATGTACTTACTGTATGTATCGAATGATCTGTCTGGTTGGCATACAAAGCAGAAGCATTTCATCACATCTTATTGCGTGACAATGATAAACCAATTACCAATTAGGCTACGTGAAAGATGATCTATATTTGCAACTTTTTGTTATTATATTACTAATTATTACCCTCTCATTTTATACAGGACCAGCCACAGCATGTCAAGGGACTACGAAAAATATGCATAAAGAAGCCAGACCAACAAACCGTTTCTACGATGCACCAGGTAAAGGACAAAGTTTACAAAGCAAGAAGAATATATACAGCTCTTTCAATGAACTTTAATGAAAAAATAATATTAGACTTGCCTATATTAGATTTGATCAGATGTTATTGGGCTGATCATTTGCAAATCTACAGCAGGTAAGTCCTCAATTGAGTTATTGAATGGAAACCGTAGTGCGACCAGAGTGCTGGACTGTGACTCTACGAAGTCCAACAGGGCAAAGCAAACCCAAATGCTGTCAGGCTGGGAAATCTACTACTCCATCTCTATCAAGTCAATAAGATGGATCTAAAACAGAATCAATGAATGAGAGAAATCAATGGCTAGGTGAAGGTTAAGTCATGCTTTCTCCTAGGTGTGTTTGTGTTTGTGTGCATATGTGTGCCTGTTTAGACAGCTAACTTAAAATTCTTCTAATTATTTTATACAGAGACGCAGAGTACTACAGCACAGAAACAGGTCCTTTGGCCCATCCAGTACGTACCAGCCTGATCCTCTGTCCAGTCACATCTACCTGTATCCTAAACGTAGCCCTCTATGCCCCTCTCATCCATGTACCTATCCAAATTTCTGTTAAATATCACAATTTACCTCATATCTACCACTTTCAATGATGGCTTGTTCCATATTTGCACCACTCCATGAGTGAAGAAGACCCCCCTCAAATTCCCCTTAAATATTTCACGTTTTGCTTTAAAACTTATGACCTCTCGTTCTCGTCTCAATCAACCTGGGGAAAAAGCCTGCAAGTCTTTACCCTTTCTAAAACCCTCATAATTTTGTATACCTCTTTGAGATCTCCCCTCATTCTCCTTCACTCCAGATGTTTAGCATTCTTTTAAAAAAACCCACCTCTTGAGTGATTTTGAATGTATCAGTGTCAAAGGTTCATGATGGTGACAGCTTTGTCAGTAAGAAGAATGGGATTAAAGGCTGATTTATACCTGTGTGCCACATCTACGCCATAGGTACCGCGTACCCTATGCTGTAGGGTGACGTGCACCTCCCCAGAAAAGTTACTCACACGTCGCGGCGACGCAGACTGCAACAACTGTGATTGGTCCGCTTGGTAGCATCGCATTTCCTCCTACGCATTTCCAGTTGCTTCTTCTCTGCCATGTCTGTACACTGATGCGAATGAACCAAATCATCAAATCTACCTGCTGACGTGCAAAAATGTTTGAAATGCATTTCCTCGTCCATGTCTCTCATGAAGAAACTCAACACAGTGGCATAGAAACCCCACCGCCAACTAGCGTTTTGGTGCACACCAAAGCACGCTCGCTACGGCGTAGGGCCCATGCAGAAGTGAAAATCAGGGCTATAGTGTAGCCCATATGCACAAGTATAAATCAGCCTTTAGGCCTTGCTTGCTGTCTAAGTCACTGTGTTTGCATAGCCATCCACTAGTGCTGTGAGGGGACCTGGGCTTCCCTGGGCCATGATTTAAGAATAGGAACTACAGAGGAATAAAGAGATTTGGGAATTCAAGAACATAAATGTTCTGACCTGAAATATGGATTTTTAAAATCAGAAATGCTGCTTGGCTGGCTGAATTCATCCAGCTTTTCTGTTTCTGTTATGTAAATTATCTACTCGTAAACTGATAGTAAAAACAACTAGAAAGCAAATGGAATGTCAGCCTTTATTTTAAAGAAGTCAGCGTGTAAAAGGGAAGATGTGGGCTTCAGTTATGCAGAGCCCCTATTGAGCTGCGGCTGGAATATTGTCTTTAGGCCACAGCACCTCAGGCCTTAAAATGGCACATATTCATCAGAATGAAATAAGCCCTTAGAGGTTAATACAGTTCAGTGCTAAAGCAGGTAAATAGAGTTGGAAGTGCAGACCATAATCTAATTGAACTGTAGATTTGGCATGAGCAGGATAATGGTAATTTCCTTTCCCTGTGCTAATAGAAACAGAACAAAGTGTAGGGTGTGTCACCTTCTGTAACTTCAAGACATTAAGCTAACTCAAAGGAAGATACGGGAGTCTGAAATGTGGGTCTAACATATGTACTTTAAGTGAGGTGCGCACGTATCACGTGATAGTGTGATGTATGCAATTTGCAAATGAATTTTTGAATATTTAAATGAACACACACACACACACACACACACACACACACACACACACACACACACACACACACACACACACACACACACACACACACACACACACACACACACACACACACACACACACTCCTCCCTGCTTAGCTATGAGCTCCAACTCAATACAGTCGGCCCTCCTTATCCGCGGATTCCATATGCGCAGATTCAACCAACCGCAGATCGGGAAAACCCGGGAGTTCTCTCTCCAGCACTCATTGCTTGAGCATGTGCAGACTTTTTTGTTGTCATTATTCCCTAAACAATACAGTAGGGCCTTTCGCATGCTCCATTAAAATTGTTCCGATCGTTGACTGACTGTAGCCTAACGCTTTTCCAATGACCGATGGCGTTTCACCTCTTGCTGATCGCTTTATTACTTCCACCTTATTTTCAATCGCGATCGTGATTATTTTCGTGAACAGAAACACTGTGGATTCAGAGCTGCATTTACATGGTATTAGGTATTATAAGTAATCTAGAAATGATTTAAAAGTACAGGCAGTCCCCGGGTTAGGAATGAGTTCCATTCCTGAGTCCGTCTTTAAGTCGGATTTGAAGTCGGAATAGATACATGCTGTATTATTTAGCGTCAGTTAGTTAAACGTTTTTCTTAGTATATAGTACATATTTTACCTTTCTATGCATATAAAACACTTAAGAAACATACGTATTTCAATAATTTAACTATTGCGTTGCTTAGTAATAATTGTAGCTTTCAACGGGGCAGGGCCTTTCACATGCTCCATTAAAATTGTTCCGATCGTTGACCAACTGCAGCCTAACGCTTTTCCAATGACCGATGGCGTTTCACCTCTTTCTGATCGCTTTATTACTTCCACCTTATTTTCAATCGCGATCGTGATTATTTTTGTGAACAGAAACTCTGCGGATTTAGAGCTGCACTGCCAGGTCCTAATGTCCACTTCACGGAGACATGTTAAATAAAGTCCGGAGTTCCGCTGGGTCCTAAAGGCTAGGTTAAATAAGGGACGCGCATCCGCGAATTTTGGTATCCGCGGGGGGGAGGGTCCTGGAACCAATCCCCCGCGAATAAGGAGGGCCGACTGTATAGAGAATGCATCTCAACTATATACACAGTATAGTATATAATACAACTACCATATACAGATATTCACAATATCCTAAATTTTAATTTGTCCCATTGAGGCCTAAAGATTTAATCGCTGTGGGAGTTTTCTTACTTTTGTGGTGTGATGTCTTTCTTGACAAGGGGGATTCCTCTGCTTACTAGTGAGACTAGTGGTTGTGAAACAATCTCAGGTTCTGGGGCCTCCTCCGTGGTGATTGTAGGAGTTGGCTCTAAGACTGCAGGAAGTGGCTGTGATAGCTCTGGGCACCTTTCTTTCCTTCCTTTTTCTTCTTCTAGCTTGTGCATCTTGATCTTGGGAAGGTCCATTTAGTTCATTGGAGTATTCTCTTATTCTCATTGATGCAGTTATCAAGAAGGCAAGACACAAACTATACTCCATTAGGAGTTTGAAGGGATTTGGTATTTCAACAATACACTCAAAAACTTCTATAGATGTACTGTGGAGAACATTCTGACAGGCTGCATCACTGTCTGGTATGGGGGCGGGGTGGTGCTCTACTACACAGGACTGAAGGAAGCTGCAGAGGGTTGTAAATTTAGTCGGCTCCATCTTGGGTATTAGCCTACAAAGTACCCAGGACATCTTCAGGGAGCGGTGTGTCAGAAAGGCAGCGTCCATTATTAAGGACCTCCAGCACCCAGGGCATGACCTTTTCTCACCGTTACCATCAGATAGGAGGTACAGAAGCCTGAAGGCACACACTCAGTGATTCAGGGATAGCTTCTTCCCCTCTTCCATCTGATTCCTAAATGGACATTGAACCCTTGGACACCACCTCACTATTTTATATATTTCTGTTTTTTGCACGATTTTTAATCTATTCAATATACATATACTGTAATTAATTAATTTATTATTATTTTTATTTATTTTTTTTCTTCTGTATTATGTTTTGATTTGAACTGCTGCTGCTAAATTAACACATTTCATGATATATGACAGTGACAATAAACCTGATTCTGATTAATCTGTCTATTGCTCCTTTTACGATCTGATCTCTCCTCTTAGTTTCTGCATCCACAACATCATGTGATGAATCCTCTGCTTTCATATCTCCATTGACTCCTTTCTGTTTGGCCTTCCATTCCTCCAGCTGGGTTTTGGTCTTTGCATCTACTTTTACAGGCAGCTTTTTGTCTCCCACTTGAAATTCACTCAATAACCTTAATACACGTAGTGCAGATTCTAGTTCTTTATACTCACAAAAGCTGAATGCTTGCAACTTTCCTGAAGCTCCTTGAACTCTTTTCTAACTTAAAACCAAGCCCCATTTCACAAGTAAGTGCCTAATTAACATATCAGAAGCCTACAAATACTTTTGTAGTTGGGCTATTAATTCTGTCACTTTCAATATTCCTCTGTGCAGCACGGCCCTTCCTCAGTCCAATATGCTTTCTAACAGAGGTTGGCACCAACACCTGTTTGCCCTCTGTTTGACAATAGTTCATGGTGTACAGCATGGAGACAGTTGTAGCGTCCTCCAGTTCCTTCTTTTCACTTTCAGTTGACTCTATTGCTGCGGATGTGGCATACAAATTGTAGATAAATCTCCTATCAAGTTGTAGTTGTCTCAGCCAATCATGGGGTCACAATGCTGGTCCTTCTGTTTTAACCACATACAACCTCAATGTGGCTTGTTGGTTGTTGCATTTTACTGTTACAAATTTCATTCCCACAGGAGTTATCTTTTCTCCAGTATAAGTTCTTAGTTGGATATCTGAAGGCTCCAGTTTAGAATCTTTGAAATGCCGCTCAAATTCATTTTTGTGGAATGACTGAAACTGTTAAATCAGTGTCCAAATCCATTTTAATTAATATGCCGTTCACTTCTGGCTTAAGCCATGTTGCTGATCTAGTGTTAATTTTTACACTGTAAATTTTAAGGCTACATAGTCCTGTGTCACCTTCATCATTATCAGATTTTTTATCAGCAGTGTGCAGATTAGTACTCTTTTTGAAACTGCAATTTGACTTTTGAACTTTTTCTCTTCCTTGTGTAGTCCATTTATTTTTGTCACTTCAACATGCTGCTTGTATGTGTCCTATTTTGTTGAAGTTTCTGCAAGTTTTGCTTTTAAATCTGCAATTATCTGGTGTATGTGATCCCCTGTCACAATAGTAGCACAATTTGTTTGGCCAGGTGGGCCTCATCTATATGCTGCAATTTTATTCACACTCACTTTCACTCGTGACTGCAATTCAATTTTATCTCTATCTGTTGTTTCCATTGAAACAGTGATTTCAACTGTCTTTTAAATGTAAGTTGTGCTTCAGTTAGGAGCCATTTTTGAATGCTCTCTTGTGAGATTCCACAAACTGAATGATCTCTCAGTACGTCATTAAGCCTATCATTGAACTGACAATCCTTCAATTCAGTCACGTACGCTGAAATGGACTCCCTGTAGCGGTGTGCCTTGCTTTAAAGCCTTACTGATCTCAACCTCCCTGGGCGGGAATACTGTAGGGGCCGCGTATTCACAGTCCCGTCCCGCGCACGGGCTTTTCCCCTTGCTGGTGAAGCAGGCTTGGTGCCCTCTTTGGGACCTGCTTCAATGCCAGCACGCGCCGCTTTGTGAGCCGGTTCGAGTGTGCTGGGAAGTGGGTCGCCACATAACCCCCCCCCCCCCCCCCAGAACCGGCGATACACCCCCCAATATCCACAGTCTGGCTTGGTCTCTGTTTGGGAGGTCTGCCTCTGCACCGCGGTGCCTGAATCTCGACCGGCTGTGCCAAGTCCACATGGGCCGGTTTGAGTCAGTCCACTGTGAAAACCTCCTCTTTCCCCCCAATGTCCAGATCGAATGTGGACCCATTGTTTCTGATCAACGTAAACGGCCCCTCGTAGGGCCGCTGTAGCGTACAAAAACGAACTTACAGTTTTGCAGGTCTTTGGGTATGCCCATGGGTTCTGCCCATGCTGCGAAGTGGGTATGGGGGCCAGGTTACCGAGTCTCTCGCGTAGTCTTCCCAGGACTGCTGCGGGTTCTTCCTCTTGCCCCCTTGGGGCTGGTATAAACTCTCCTGGGATGACCAGGGGTATGCCGTACACCAACTCGGCCGACGAGGCGTGCAGATCCTCTTTGTGCACTGTGTAGATTCCGAGCAGGACCCAGGGGAGCTCGTCCACTCAGGCGGGCCATGAGAGCCGACTTCAGGTGATGGTGGAACCGCTCCACCAGTCCGTTTGACTGTGGGTGGTAGGCAGTTGTGTGGTGAAGCTGTGTCCCCAAAAGGCTGGCCATAGCTGACCACAGGCTGGAGGTGAACTGGGCACCTCTGTCGGAGGTAATGTGGGCCGGTACACCAAAGCAAGATACCCAGGTGGCAATCAGTGCCCGGGTGCAAGATTCGGAGGGGGTGTCGGTGAGCAGGACCGCCTCTGGCCATCTTGTGAACCAGTCCACGATAGTCAGGAGGTGCCACGCTCCTCGCGACACTGGCAGGGGGTCCACGATGTCCACATGAATATGGTCGAAATGCCGGTGGGTGGGATGGAACTGCTGCGGCAGAGCTTTGGTGTGCCGCTGCACCTTGGCTGTTTGGCACTGCATGCACGTTTTGGCCCATTCACTGACCTGCTTGTGGAGTCCGCGCCAAACAAACCTGCAGTCCTGTAACTAGGGATCTCCTCGTCTGCCTGCTGTGCCTCCAACAGTGCTTCAT
Source organism: Hypanus sabinus (assembly GCF_030144855.1). Lineage (NCBI taxonomy): Eukaryota > Metazoa > Chordata > Chondrichthyes > Myliobatiformes > Dasyatidae > Hypanus > Hypanus sabinus. Next base: position 39,171,400 of record NC_082739.1, read on the forward strand.
AGTCTACCCCCTGGGACAGGGCTTGGATGTTAGGGCAGGAGAAGGCGTCCGCCACGACATTGTCCTTTCCCGAGACATGCTGGACATCCGTCGTGTATTCAGAGATGTAGGACTGATGTCGCTGCTGGCAGATGACCAGGGGTCGGATGCTTTCGTGAACGCAAAGGTAAGCGGTTTGTGGTCCGTGAACGTGGTGAAGGGCCTACCTTCTAGGAAGTACCTGAAATTCTGGATTGCCAGGTATAGCGCCAGCAGTTCCCAGTCGAAAGCACTGTATTTGAGCTCGGGTGGTCATAGGTGTTTGCTGAAAAACGCCAGGGGTTGCCAGCGACCCTCGATGAGTTGTTCCAGCACTCCACCGACTGCCGTGTTGGATGTGTCCACTGTGAGGGCGGTAGGGACGTCCATTCTGGGGTACACTAGCATCATGACGTTTGCCAAGGCTTCTTTGGTTTTAATAGACAATAGACAATAAACAATAGGTGCAGAAGTAGACCATTCGGCCCCTCGAGTCTGCACCGCCATTCTGAGATCATGGCTGATCATTCACTATCAATACCCAGTCCCTGCCTTGTCCCCATATCCCTTGATTCCCCTATCCATCAGATATCTATCCAGTTCCTTCTTGAAAGCATCCAGAGAATTGGCCTCCACCGTCTTCCGAGGCAGTGCATTCCACACCTCCACAACTCTCTGGGAGAAGAAGCTCTTCCTCAACTCTGTTTTAAATAACTGACCTCTTATTCTCAATCCATGCCCTCTGGTACTGGACTCTCCCAACATCTGGAACATATTTCCTGCCTCAATCCTATCAAATCCTTTAATTATCTTAAACGTTTCAATCAGATCCCCTCTCAATCTCCTCAATTCCAGCGTGTACAAGCCCAATCTCTCCAATCTCTCTGCATAAGACAGCCCTGCCATCCCAGGAATCAACCTAGTGAATCTACGCTGCACTTCCTCAATTGCCAGAATGTCCTTCCTTAAACCTGGAGACCAAAACTGTACACAGTATTCCAGGTGTGGTCTCACCAGGGCCCTGTACAAATGCAAAAGGACATCCTTGCTCTTGTATTCAATTCCCCTTGTAACAAAGGCCAACATTCCATTTGCCCTCTTCACTGCAATGAAAGCGGCGGCAGACTCCTCGTCCCAGGTAATGTCCTTGCCCTTACCCGACATCAGGGCGAACAGGGGGTGCATGATTCGGGCAGCTGAAGGGAGGAAGCAGTGGTAGAAATTCACCATACCCACAAATTCCTGAAGGCCTTTGATTGTGTTGGGTTGGGGGAAATGGCAGACTACGTCTACCTTGGCGGGCAGAGGGGTTGCCCCGTCTTTAGTAATCCTGTGGCCCAGGAAATCGATGGTGTCGAGCCTGAACTGGCATTTGGCGGGTTGATTGTCAGGCCGTATTCACTCAGTCGGGCATAGAGTTGACGGAGGTGGGACAAATGCTCCTGACGACTGCTGCTGGCTATGAGGATGTCGTCCAAATAGATGAAAGTGAAGTCCAGGTTGCGTCCCACCGCGTCCATTAACTGCTGAAACGTCTGTGTGGCATTCTTTAGGCCGAACGGCATGCAGAGGAACTCGAAAAGGCCAAGGGGGGTGATGAGTGCTGTTTTGGGGATGTCGTCCGGATGCATCAGGATTTGATGGTATCCCTGGAGGAGGTCTACCTTGGAGAAGATCCGTGCACTGTGCAGGTTTGCTGCAAAGTCCTGAATATGCGGCACAGGGTAGTGGTCCGGTGTTGTAGCCTCAATCAGCCTGCAGTAGTCGCCGCATGGTCTCCAGCCCCCTGTTACTTTGGGCACCATGTGCAGGGGGGAGGCCCATGGGCTGTCAGACTGCCGTATGATCCCCAATTTTTCCATTCTCTTGAACTCCTCCTTCACCAGCCGAAGCTTGTCCGGGGGAAGTCTTCGTGCACAGACGTGGAGGGGTGGTCCTTGTGTCGGGATGTGGTGCTGTACGCCGTGTCTGGGCATGGCTGCCGTGAACTGCGGTGCCAGAACCAATGGGAAATCCACCAGGACTCTGGTGAAGTCTTTGTTGGACAGCGTGATGGAGTCTAGGTGAAGGGCCGGCAACTGGGCTTCACCCAGGGAGAACGCTTGAAAGGTCTCGGCGTGTACCAGTCTCTTCCTCGACATGTCGACCAGCAGGCTGTGAGCTCCCAAAAAATCCACTCCCAGTAGCGGTTGGGCTACGGCAGCCAGTGTGAAGTCCCACGTGATCAGGCTGGAGCCGAACTGTAGCCGCACCGTACGGGTGCTGTAGGTCCTTACTGTGCTGCTGTTCGCAGCCCTCAGGGTGGGACCCGGTTCTCTGTTGTGGGTGTCGTAACTCGTCGGAGGTAAGACGCTGATCTCGGCTCCGGTGTCGACCAAAAAGCGGCATCCCGACTGCTTGTCCCAGACATACAGGAGGCTATCCTGATGGCCAGCCACCATAGCCATCAGCGACGGCTGGCCCTGGCGTTTCCTGGGAACTTTCAGGGCGGGCTACAGCAGCGGACTTCTGTGCCCCACCGCTGGTGGTAGAAGCACCATTGTTCATTGGTCTCCTCACCCCTGCCTTTGGGGTTAGCAGGCTCTGCAGCCTGGCCTGGTCTGGTTTGCTGCTGGGAGCATGGCCTGGTGATCTGTGCGATGGACACCCCACTCTCCTTCTTGGCTTTCCACAGCACATCCGCCCGGGCCGCCACCTTCCGGGGATCGCTGAAATCCACGTCGGACAGCAACAGACGTATGTCCTCGGGCAGCTGCTCCAGGAATGCCTGCTCAAATATGAGGCAGGGCTTGTGACCTCTGGCCAGGGACAGCATCTCGTTCATCAAAGCTGACGGTGGCTTGTCCCCCAAACCATCCAGGTGCAGTAAGTGGGCAGCTCGCTCACGCCGTGAGAGTCTGAAAGTCCTTACGAGCAAGGCTTTGAATTCTGTGTATTTGCCGTCCACTGGGGGCGACTGTATGAACTCCTCAACCTGGGTGGCTGTCTCCTGGTCGAGGGAGCTCACCATGTAGTAGTAACGTGTGGCATCCGAGGTTATCTGCCGAATGTGGAATTGGGCTTCTGCTTGCTGGAACCACAGGTGAGGTCGCAGCATCCAGAAGCTTGGCAGTTTTAACGAAACTGCATGAACAGATGCGGTGTCGTTCATCTTCGGCCCAAATATCGTTTGGGCCATTGGAGTCACCAATTATAGTGGTGTGCTACATGCAGCGCTGAAATAATGACATGGAGTCGGTGAGCTGCAGTTACAAAAGAGGTTTATTCAAACTTCGTGGCCTCGCTTTAAAGCCTTCCTGATCCCGCCCTCCCCAGGCGGGAATGCTGTAGGGGCCATGTATTCACAGTCTCTTCCCGTGCGTGGGCTTTTCCCCTTGCTGGTGAAGTAGGCCTGGCGCCCTCTTTGGGACTGACCTCAATGCCAGCGTGTGCCACTTTGTGAGCCAGTTCGAGTGCGCTGGGAAGTGGGTCGCCACATCCCCTTCTTTTTGATTCTGCTTATGAAACCTAAATTGTTCTGTAATCACCAATAGCTTTGGTTCCAAATATTCCTGCATCAGTTTGACAATATTAGCAAAGCTGATTTCGGATGTTTTGGTTAGAGCAGTTAAACTTTGAAACAAGCTGTATGCCTTCAAACCCAATGCTCTCAGCAAAATTGGTACTCGTTTCTCAGGCTATTTCATTTGCTTCAAAATATTGTTCAATTAGCTCAGTATGCATGAGCCTGTTCTCTGTTGTATAATCAAACTCATCAATCTTCCTGATGTTGACAGCCATTTCTGATTTTGTTTTATGATTATTCACACTTGGTACTCACTCTTCATGAACCATTGGATTCTTCTGTTTTCTGCCTTTTTTAAAAAAACATGATCATGTCTTTCCTAATGAAGAACCCATGTGGCACTGCTTTTTAAAAGAACTTGGCAGTCTTTGCAGGTGCTGCACTGTGTTTTTACTCAGTGTTCTTCATTGCAATTCAACAGGTTGGTAGTCGTATTGGGTTTGTATTAAAAATACCTTGTCACCAATGTTATGTTTTGTAACTTCAAAACATTAAATTAAATAAAAGGAAGACATGGGAGTTTAACTTTGTGTTTACTGTAAGAGAGGCATGTGCTTCTCACGTGGTTGTGTGATGACATATGCACTTTATGTATTTATACATAAATCTGCAGTGAATTATTTAAATAAACACAAATGCTTAATTGAACTATATATATACACACAGACATACACACACACAAATGCATGCGCGAGGGGTGATTGATAAATTCGTGGCCTAGGGTAGAAGGAGATGAGTTATACAGCTCTCGTTACAGTTCAACTCTGAGTGATTATGCAGAAAGTTTGAAGTTAATAACTCACCTCCTACCTTAGGCCATAAACATATCAATCACCCCTGATGAGTTATTAACTTCAAACTTTCTGCACAATCATTCAAAGAGTTGAACTGCATGTGCATGTAACGAGAGCTGTATAACTCATCTCCTTAGGCCACAAACTTATCAATCACCCCTGCTGTGGACACTTTCTGGAGGTCCAAGATCCGTATGCTCCATGACCGCTGGACTAAGTGTGTAAATGTAGGAGGGGACTATGTTGAAAAATAAATGTGCTAGGTTTTCTAAAATTGACTCCTTCTACCTAGGCCATGAACTTAGCAATCACCCCGTGTGTATGTGTGTGACACACACAAGGTTACTCAGATATTACTGAAAATAATAAATACACAACAGTGTGTGCCTCTAATTTGCTGTTAGGGTGGTGGTGGAGTCAATAGAGGCAGTTGAGAGGCTCTTAGGTAGGCACACTAATATGCTGAGAATGGAGGGTATGGACCATGTGCAGGCAGAAAGGATTAAGTCTCATTCGCTTAACTAGTTTAACATTAAATTGTGGGCTAAAAGCTTAGTTCTTGTTATGTATTTTTTATGTCCCATGTGCTGCATACAGTAAATGTTAGGAGTAAGGTTTCTAATTTTATTTCCCATTGCATATAAGTAATTATTTTCCCCAGTGAAGCTATAGTTGTTTATAAAATCAGACTAACAGAAGTCTAGATAAGTGTTATATCATTGCTAAGAGGTGGAGTTCATCTGATAGCTAAGTAAATTTTATAAGGAAAATAAATTGTACAAGACTGGAATTATGAGAATAGAATCGAGCAAGCTTATCTTTAGACATATGAGCTCTATGTATGACCTTAAATTGTATTAAAGCATGTTTAGCACATATAGAAGAATTAACCATTTGTAAATTTTTTTTCCCATTTTTCTGTTGATAAATTATATTGAAGTTCTTTTTCCCACTCTTGTTTAATTCTACCTGATATTTCTGGTTGTATCTTCATAATCCTATTATAAATAAAAGCCACTAATCCTTTCTGACAAGGATTCAGGGTAAAAATCATGTCTGAAAAATCTATCAAAGTTGAATTGGGAAAGGATGGTAAAACTTTATATAAAAATTTTCTAATTTGTAAATATCTAAAAAAATTAGATTTAGGTAAATTAAATTTGTTGGAAAGTTGGTCAAAAGGCATCAAACTACCTTCAAAAAAGAGATCACGAAAACATATTATACCTTTCCTTTTCCATATGCTAAAAGCTTGATCTGTTAAAGAAGGTTTAAAAAAGAAGTTAAGTAAAATAGGGCTATCAAGAACAAAGTTTTTCAGAGTAAAAAAACTTACGAAACTGAAACCAAATTCGTATTGTATGTTTGACAATAGGATTGGATATCTGTTTATTGAGTTTAACTAAATCAACCGGAAGAGAAGAACCAAGAATGGAGAATAAAGAATATCCTTGTGCAACATTACATTCTAAATTTACCCACTGTGGGCACAATGGTGAATCCAACTCAATGTGACAGATGTCATTCAGATGTGGCCTCATTGACCCATATGTTTTGGTCATGTCCCACTTTACATAACTATTGGAAGGACATTTCCTCAATTTGGAATATTGATTTACAACCTCATTTTATTACTGCAATTTTTGGTATACCAAATGAGGATGATATTCGAGTTTCCCCTTCAATTAGATGAATGATCGCCTTTTTAACATTAATGGCCAGAAGGTCTATATTACAAAAATGGAAAGAAGTAAACCCTCCTACCACATTTCAGTGGTTTTCTCAAACTATCTCTTGTCTGAGTTTAGAAAAAATTAGAAGTACTATTTTCGATTCATCAATTAAATTTGAAGAAACTTGGGGACCGTTCATTCGACATTTTCATATGAATTAATTTGGCCTCTTCCAGATCTTTTCTCTTTTTATTCTTGTTCTGGTATGGAGTTCCGGAGATTTTGACACTATCATACTCATATAAACTGGTATTATTGCCCATGTTAGTCTAGGTTTAGTTTTTTTTTAATATACATTTCTTCGTGCATTTTTACTTTTTTTTTCTTTTGATGACTATTTTTATTCTTTTTCATGTTCAATCAAAATAGGTTTGATTGTTTATTATAATTTTTTTTTCTTTGGTTGATATTTAATAAGATATTGTTATCCTATTATAAATTTAACTTTAAATTTAATGCATTTATAACCTATTTATATTATGTTATGTTTCTCTTTATATATATATGAAATTCAATAAAAAGATTGAAAAAGAAAGAAAGACTGGAATTAATAAGTGACTTGTTTTTGTAGGATGAGGAATGGCTCTCAAAGCAGCCAGGGGTAAGTGGATTGACTGATAAAACAACTTCAAGAATTATAGAACCCAAGGAAGTACCATTGGAAGAGAAATCCCAAGTGTTGACAGGAGCAGCTCTAGAACAAGATCCTTTAGATGACACAGTCTCAAAGGCACCAGCGGAAGCCACAATGGAAGATACTACTTCGCAGCTAACAGGAGCAGGTACAGAAGTAGGTTTGTTAGAAGATGCCCCTACTCAGGTGACTGGTGCTACTCCAGCAGCAAGTTCTTTGGCGATGACTGACATTCAAGAAATCTCAGCAACGTCAGAACAAGGACAAATGGAAGGCACTGCATCTGGAGTTATTGCAGCAACGCTAGAGAAAATTCACCAGAAAAACTCTGCCTCCTCAATGATGTTAGCACCATCAAAAACAGTGTCTGAGGAAGATACAGCTCCTCAAATGATTACAACAGCATCAGCAGTTGGCCAAGAAGAGAACATCGAGGAACTACCTACGGTAAGTAACAGTTTAGTTTACCATTCGAGCAATGATTATATTCTTTTACAAGCCTTCTTTCAATTTCTAAGATTTTGAGCTAGTAATTTATTGAGGCATCACATAATTATGATGGAATTGAAAATTACATTAATTTGTTACAGAGCCATTTTGTACATTTCTGAAAACATTGTTAGTCCGTGGGAAATTTCTCTCTTTTTTAGACCATAAAGAGCATGAGATGCAGGAGCAGAATTATGCCTTTTGTATCCCTCTCAACCCCATTCTCTTGTCTTGTCCCCATAACCATTGATACCATTACTGATGTTTTGGTTTCCACAGCTGTCTGTGGCAATGAATTCCACAGATTCACCGCTCCCTGGCTAAAGATATTCCTCCTCATATCTGTTCTAACCGGATGTTGTTTTATTCTGAGGCTGTGCCCTCTTGTCATAGATTCCCCTAGTATGAGAAACATCTTCTCCACATCCACACTTGGTAAGCTTTTCAATATTCGATAAGATTCAATAAGATCAGCCCCTCGTTCTGAACTCAGCGAGAACAGTCCCAAAGCCATCCTCATGCGTTAAGCATTAATGATCCTGGGATCATTCTTGTCAACCTTCTCTGGGTACTCTTTAGGAATTTTCCTCTGTGCATTTTTTTTCTGTCTGGCATAAAACTTCTAGGTGACATCAAGGTAACAAAGTCCATCTGCAATATGCTTTTCAACCTCAACCATTTAGAGTGACAGTTCTTAGTTATTCAGAGAATAACCAGCTTCTCTTTCCCTGAACTTATACTATGTAAACAGCACTAGAATTGCAATCTTTGTCTGAAGTGAATCTGCAGTCTTTTACAACCTTGTATAAGACTGATTTCAGTGCTCTGACAGCTTTACCTATGAAGATCTGGGTAACAGGCACTCTTAGCTTCCAGACCTCAATATGTTCTATGTACAGTAGTCATATCATTGCTAAGAAATGGAGTTGATCTGTTAGCTAAGTAATTTTTATATGGAAAATAAATTGTACAAGGTTGGAAGTAATAAATGACTTGTTTTTGTAGGATGAGGAATGGCTCTCAAAGCAGCCAGGGGTAAGTGGATTGACTGATAAAACAACTCCAAGACTTATAGAACCTAACGAAGAACCATTGGAAGAGAAATCCCAAGTGTTGACAGGAGCAGCTCTAGAACAAGATCCTTTAGATGACACAGTCTCAAAGGCACCAGTGGAAGCCACAATGGAAGATACTACTTTACAGCTAACAGGAGCAGGTACAGAAGGAGGCTTGTTAGTAGGCACTAATTCTGAGGTGATTATAGTCGTTCAACCAGCAGGTTCTTTGGAGGTAACTGACACTCAAGTAATCTCAACAACATCAGAAGGACAATTGGAAGGCACTACATCTGAAGTTATTGCAGCAACACCAGAAGCAGCTATTTTCAAAAAATCTGCCTCTTCAATGATGTCAGCACCATCAGAAGCAGTGTCCAAGGAAGATATAGCTTCTCAAATAATTATAACAACATCAGCAGATGGTCAAGAAGAGAAAATTCAGACCACTGATGAACTACCTTGGGTAAGTAGCAGTTTAGTTTACTATTCAAATAATGATTATATTATTTTTCAGACATTCTCTTTGTTTCAAAGATTCTGAGCTAGAAATTTATTGAGGCAATGCATGCAGGTATAGGCCCAGAGCCATCAAACACACTTCATGTGTTTAGCCTTTCAATCTTGGTAACAGAGGAGGATGTCACCTCCTCTGGACCCTCATCAGGAGATTACCTCTGTACATTTTTTTTCTGGCATAAAACTTCCAGGTGACATCAATGTAGCAAAGTCAACCTGCAATGACATTCTCAACCTCAAACATTTAGAGTGACAGTTCTTAGTTATTGATAGAATAACCAGCTTCTCTTAATACTGTTTTCCTGAAATTGTACTGTATAAAAGGTACTCAAGTTGCATTCTTTGTCTGGAATGAGTCTGCAGTCTTTTACTAACTTGTATGAGACTTGTTTCAGTAGCTTGGCTTCTTTATCCATTAAGATCTGGATCACAGTCACTCCTTGTTTCCTGGCCTCTGTATTATTCCTGATGCCAGTGGTCTTTGTCACATTTAGTTTTGCTGCTCATTGTTGCATTGTGCAAGTATTGGTTTATTATGATCACATATACCAAGATTTTGTTTAACATGCTGTTCAGACAGATCATGCCATAAATATTTGCACTGAGGTAGCAAAAAGAAAACAGATTCCAGAATATAATGCTGCAGTTACAGAGAAAGTGCAATGCAGGTAGACAAATAAAATGCAAAGGTTATGACAAGGTTTACTACCATCAAGGTACAGGAGCCTGAATGCAATAAGCAACATTTTAGCAATAGCTTCTTCCCCTCCGCCAACAGGCCATGGACCCATGAACGCTACCTCATTTTTTGCTCTCTTGTTGTACTAATATATTTTTTTCTATTTCTTATTGTAACTTATAGTTTTTTTATGTATTGCACTCTACTGATGCTGTAAAACAACAAATTTTATGGCCTCTGTCAGTGATAATAAACCTGATTCTGATTCTGAGGTAGATTGGAAGAAAAAAACATTCAAGAGTTCCTCTTTCAGCATATGAGAGGTCCGTTCAAGAGTTTGATGACAGTGCAATAGCAGCTGTCCTTGAGTCTGGTGTGTTATCCCTGGATGAGAAACTCTTTCCTAAAACAAAAGACTTGCAGTTTTGTCTAGAAGGCAGCAGTTTACACAAGTTGAATACAAATCATGCATATCAAAAGACAATGCTAGAAAATCAATCTAAAAATGTTTTCACTGTCAAGGTACATCAGACTTTTTTGTATACAGTAGATTCAGGTTAATTGGGCCATCGATTAATTGGATAAGCCGTTATTTGGGACAACTCTTAAAGAACAAAAGCTAATCGATAAAATAGTCAGGATTCCCTTTATTTGGGAAACTATTTTGCTTCATTGTTGGACAGGAGTCCATTACTGAACAGTTTCTAACTAGCATCAGTGGCGCGCATTTGTGTGGCTGTTAAGACACTTCACGGTGAACAGTTTTTAAATAGTGTCAGTTGCATGTGTTTGCATTCAAAAAGTAGTGAATTTTGTCACTGATAGTTGGTAAGAAATAAGCATTAAGACAAATAAGAACTGTTTTGCTTACTGCGGTTTCAAACTTTGAAGCTTGGAGGTGGAGAAAATGAAACAATTTAATTACTTAAACAAGTTTGGAACTACGAAGAATTTGAAAGTATCAACAGTCATCTTGAATGTTCCAATGAAAATGAAGTTTTTGGAGGATACAGTTGTCAAAAGTTGTATGAAGGCAGTTGATTATCTGTAGTAGGTGTCTGTGCTGATTTTATTCATTTATAGTCAATCAAAAGACCATGGCAGCGTAATTCCTCTGTCGGTAACTATTAGGAACTAGTGCATAGTTTTATAGTGCTATAGTATAAGAACATAATAAATAGCAGCCGGAGTAGACCTCCTGGCCCTTGGAGCCTGCTCTGCTATTCAATAAGATCATGGCTGATCTGACCATGGAATTATCTCCACCTACTTGCCTTTCCTCCATAATCCTTAATTCCTCTACTCTGCAAAAGTCTATCCAACCTTTTCCTAAATATATTTATTGAGGTAGCCTCCACTGCTTCATTGGGCAGAGAATTCCCCAGATTCATCACTCTGAGAAAAACAGTTCCTCCTCATCTCCATCCTAAGCTTACTCCCCCGAACCTTGAGTCTATGTTCCTTAATTCTAATCTCACCTACCAGTGGAAACAAATTTCCTGCCTCTATCTTATCTACCCCTTTCATAATTTTCTATGTTTCTATAAGATCTCCTCTCATTCTTCTAAATTCCAGTGAGTACAGTCCCAGGCGACTCAATCTCTCCTCATAGTCTAAACCCCTCATCTCTGGAACCAACCTGGTAAACCTCCTCTGCATGCCTCCAAAGCTAGTGTATCCTTCCTGAAGTAAGGAGACCAGAACTGCATGCAGTATTCCAGATGTGGCTTCACCGGTATCCTATACAGTTGCAGCATAACCTCCCTGCTCTTAAATTCAATCTCTCTAGCAATGAAGGCCAACATTCATTCCGATTGCCTTCTTGATAGCCTGCTGCACCTGCAAACCAACATTTTGTGATTCATACAAGGCACTCCCAAGTCCTTCTGTGCAGCAGCATGCTGCAATATTTTACCATTCAAATGATAATCTGATCTTCCATTTTCCTTCCAAAGTGGATGACCTCACATTTACCAACATTGTACTCCATCTGCCAGATCCTTGCCCACTCACTTAACCTGTAGTGTTCTCACTCGGGTGTAACGGAGCTAAACACCGAGTTAAACCTTTGTCAATAACGACAGGATCACAGTAAGATTAACCGTTTACTGTTCACTCTTCCACATTGACGTATGGTGAAAAAGCGTTGCTTTCACAATGTTCCTGGTGCGTAGAGAGAAAACATTGCTGCTTGCTGCTCACGCTCGCACATATCTCGACCACCCCCCCCCTTCCCGTTTCTCCAAACCGGTATTTTCCCACAGGACGCGGCGAAACAGGATGTGACGTCATCGCATGCCGCGATATCTCACAGACAACTTTAAACAATCCTAACTTTAACTAGAATGTTAACAAACGAATTACTAAGCGAAAATATTATAAACTAAAGAACTGCCGTAAAGGCAGCACATAAACTATCTACATCTCCCTGCAGATTCTCTGTATCCTCTGCACAATTTGCTTTTCCTCTCAATTTAGTGTCATCAGCAAACTTTGATACACTACACTCGGTCCCCTCTTCCAGATTGTTAATGTATATCGTGAACGGTTGAAGGCCCTGTGACACACCGTTCACCACTGATTGCCAACCAGAGAAACACCCATGTATCCCAACTCTCTTCTTTCTATTGGTTAATCAATCATATATCCATGCTAATACATTACCCCCAACTCTATGCATCCTCATCTTGTGGATAAGTCTTTTATGTGGCACCTTATTGAACGCCTTCTGGGAATCTTAGTAAATAATGTCCATCTGTTTCCCTCTATCCACTGCACTCATTATATCCTCAACAAACTCCAGGAATTTTGTCAAGCAGGACCTGCCTTTGCTGAATCCAAGCTGCTTCTGCCTGATGGATCCATTTCTTTCCAGATGCCTCACTATTTCTTCTTTAATGATAGCTTCAAGCATTTTCCCAACTACAGGAGTTATAACTGGCCTATAGTTATCTGCCTTTTGCCTACATCCTTTTCTGAACAGTGGCATGACATTCACCTTCTTCCAATCCACCGGGACCTGCCAGAGTCCAGAGAATTTTAGTAAATTATCATCAAAGCCTCTACTATAACCTCTGCCATTTTTTTCAGTACCCTGGGATGCATTCCATCAGGATCCAGGGACTTGTATATCTTTAAGCCCACAAGTTTGCTCAACGCTACCTCTTTAGTGATAGCTATTCTATTGAGGTCGTCAGTCCCAATGCGTTCATATCATCTTTCTTCAGCATGTTAAACCTCTCCTCCACCATGAAGACTGACACAAAATAATCATTCTAAGTCTCGGCCATTTCCTCATTACCCAATATCAATTCCCCCTTCTCGTCCTCCAAGGAACCTACATTCACTTTAGCCACCCTTTTCAGCTTTATGTACTTATAAAAGCTTTTACTATCCATTGTTATATTTTGTGCTTGTTTATTTTGATAATCTATCTTCCCTTTTTATTGCTTGCTTTGTGGTTCTTTGTTGCTTTTTGAAGTTTTACCAATTTTCCAGTTTCCCACTACTCTTGGAGACTTTGTATGCACGAACTTTTAGTTTGATGCCTTCCTTTATTTCCTTAGCTATCCAAGGCTGGTTCTCCCCACCTTTACTGTTCTTGCTTTTAACTGGAATATACTTTTGTTGAGCACTGTGAAAAATCTTTTTGAAAGTCTTCCACTGTTCCTTAACCATCCCACCATATAGCCTGTGTTCCCAGTCTACCCTATCCAACTCCTTCCTCATTCCATTGTATTCTCCCTTGTTTAGGCATAATACACTGGTTTTAGTTCAAATTATTGCACCCTCCATTTGAATGAGAAACTCAATCACACTGTGATCACTCTTTCCAAGAGAATCCCCAACAACTAGATTGCTAATTTTATCTGTCTCATTGCATAGGACCAGATCTAAGACAACACGTTCCCTTTTAGGTTCAGTAACATGCTGTTCAGGAAAGCTATCACGTATGCAAACTCTGAAGTCCTTCTCAAGACTGCCTCGACCAACTTGATTCACCCAATCTATGTGCAAGTTAAAGTCCCCCACTCACGATAACTGCTGTTTTATTCTTACATGCCTCAGATATCTCTCGGTTTATTGCCTGTGTCACAATAATGTTATTATTCAGTGGTCTATAGACAACTCCCACCTGTAATTTTTTTCCCCCTTTTGTATTCCTAATCTCTACCAAGACGGATTCAACATTCTGCTCCTTAGTTCTTATATCATCGCTCACTATCGCCCTGATATCATCTTCAATTAAGAGCTCTACCCCACCTCCCCTATCTTCCTGCCTATCTTTCCATATTATCTGATGTCCTTGGACATTTAATTCCCAATCCTCTCCACCCTGCAACCACATTTCTGTAATGGACAGTAAATCATACCTGTTTATACTGCCACAAGTTCACTGATCTTGTTTCAAATACTTTGAATACTATAATATATATATATATATATATATATATATAATACAATACTATAATAATACTAGTAATATAAGTAGTGTTCTAATTTATTCTACATTTTATTTAAATATATACTTTGTTACTCAGTTGGACAATAGTTTGTCTTTTTTATACCTTTTTAACTATTTTCATGAAACTTCATCTAATTAGGGCAGCCACTTAATTGTGCTGAAATGTACTGGTCCTGATGTGTCCCAATTAACTGGAATCCACTATATAATAAAGTACCATTTGGAGTTTTGTCTGCACCTGCTATCTTTCTAAGAATTATGGAGGAATTTATTGCAGGATATTCCCAGGGTTACTGCAGATCTTGATGTTATCCTGTTTACGGGAGCCTTATGAAATGTGGAGGAAATGTTGTACAGACTGGTAAAGGCCAGCTAATATCTAAAGAGAAGTATGTGTACTTTCTTGGTGAATGAAGTACAGTACTTTGGTGGATACGTAATGTTCAATAGAGATTAATAGACATTGACTTTGCTCCTGTCCTCACTAATATAACTGGGCTAAATATCTAGGATTGTTGAATTATTATCAATTCTTGCCAAGGTAATAGTGCATTTAGCTTTGTCACTCTAAATGAAGCTAGACTGTGTTGTGTATTTAACATTTCAGTAGTATTTGAGTAATATTGTAAATATATTGTTTGATTAAGCATTCTTGTTTAAATAATTCATTATGGTTATATGTAAAAATAAGTGAATTGCATGCGTTATGACGCTACCAAGTGATGCATGCTGGCCTCACTTAAAGTAAACACAAAATTAGATACATTATTCTGGACTCCCTTGTTTTTATTTAGATTAGTGTTTCATGTTTTGGAGTTACAAAGCATAACAGACTGAAGTTTAAGCAACAGATTGTATAAAGAAGGTTCAGCCATCTTATTAAGAGTGCAGTTGGTCCGTTAATGAATATGACTTTGCTATTTGCACAGATCATAAATCCCAATTTTTCTATTCCCAAAATGAAACCAGTGTCTCAGATAATATTCCCCACAAAATCGAGATGATTTTGACACAGAGAGCGCATGAATATGCTATTGTTTTTAAAGATGGAAAATACCATTGAAATACAGGTGTTCTGAGTTGCCTTCCAGTGCCAGGGAAATTAACTGCTCATGAGTGAATTCAGGGTTAAGTGTTGATGATGAATCATCTGAAATTTTACCTGTGAGGACCGTGCAAATCAGACAACAAATCAGGAAACAACTACAAATCCTGGATTGCCTCAAGCAGGGGCCAGGTAGTTTATCCGAGAGTAGAGATCTACAGCATATTTGGAAGATTTTGTTAAAATATTATGAATTGGCCTTGGGGTCAGAGTAGGTGATCAGAGAATTTCATTATATATATATCTTGATTTCCTCCAAGCCAGCCAAGCATTGTGTTTTTGGCAGCACTATTTGTCTCACTATTAAAGCACTATTTTATCGTTGGGCAGATAACATTTTGGATGATTTGTGTAAGGGCTGTATTCAGAGACATGTCCACCCACCAGGTTTCAAGAAATCAAATGAACTTCTTCATGAAAGAAACTCAGCCTTCATCTTTTGTAGCAAGTTAAGATATGGCATAGAAAAACTGTAATGAATTCAAATAGTATAACAAAAGAGAATTTTACTCCAAAACCTGACATTGCCCTTTTGTGAAGCTCACATTTGAACTTCTCACACCTTATGTGACTTTCACAACAATGTTAGAATTGGCCTATAACACTGTTGTAATGCAGGGTAAAGAAAATCAATTAATTAATGTATAATTTGTACACATTTTAATTTCAGAACACAAGTAAAAATGAAGATCATGCTGCAGCTGTCATACAGTCAGTATACAGAGGATACAGTACAAGGAAGAAACTGAAAGAAAATGCATCAAGTTATCCTGAGTGAGTTCTGTAATACTCTGGCTCAGCAGAGAAACAAGAAGTTCATATAATCTCATGTTTCTTTTGCTGGAGCCTGCAGTATTTTGATTTCACTGCTATTATTGAAAAAGCACTCCTTATTTTGTGTTGTGCCAATATTTCAAACACTGCACTAGAGCTATTTAAAATATCTACTTTTGTTATGGCTTTATTTTACAGGTGGAGCAGAGATATTTTGAAAAATTTTAATAGTACTTTGACAATTAAATGTACTTTTATTTAAAATAATAAAATAAAACTTATTGCATTCCTTTAGCAAGTATTCTTCTAACAAAGCATTCTGTTTACATTGAATAAACTGAATATGGAAAAAGGCTTTTGGAATTTAAAGAATGACTTTAAAACACACAAGTATGGAGCTATCGGTAATAACCAGTTATATTAATTTCTCAGAAAATTAGGGAGTTTTAATTCTCTGCATGATCTCACATGCTGGGACAAACCAGCTGTATGGTACAAAATTCCTTTCAAGATGCTTTTTCATATATATTGTTCACATATAGTTCATATTAGGAGATTGTAACCCCTATATCATGACTTGGTAACTATTCATTTCATCGAAATTCACAATATGCTGGGTAAAAAACCTCTCATAATAATGTCAGCAAGTAGGGGATAGTCACTAAGGATTGCACAGTGTTCAATTCCTTCTGCATCTCCTCAGCAAATGCAACAGTTCATGCCTCATACAACACAACCTGGACAACAATTAGATGTGGGTTAATGAGGGCCAATTAGCATTTGCACCACAGAATTATCAAGCAGTTCCCACCTCCAGCAGGAGAGAGTCTTGACATTCAAAGGCACACTAACATTGGCAAGTCCCCATCATCAACACCTTGGTGTTACCATTGATTAGAAACTCACCTGTGCTAGCCACATAAATATTGTGGCTACAAAGTGTGGGTATCGTGAGGCAAATGACTTACTTCCTGACACCCAAAATTTTCTATCATCTCCAAGACCTAAGTCAGGATGGTTAACTTTGAAGAAACTCAACACCATCCAGGACAAAGCAAGGTGATTGATTGGAACTGAATTCACCTTCCAAAACTTTTAGCTATTAGCTATCAACGTGCCATGGCTACCCCAGCAGCTTCTCACACCTGTGATTACTACCCTCAAAAAGGATGAGCTCAACAGGTAAATAAGAACATCATCTGATATAGATTACCCTCTAAATCACAGATTATCATGGTCCAGAAACATATTACCATCCTTTATTAAGAATGATCTATATCATGGAACTTCCTACCCAGGAAAGACACGGAGACTGCAGCGGTTTTACAAAGTAGCTCACCAGTACCTTCTCAAGGACAGTTGGGGTTAGGTACTAAATGCTAATTTTACCAGCAATGCCCCGATCCCGAAAAGCAAGTAGCAAAAAAAATAGGTCAAGCTGAATGAATCTCCTCTTTCTCAGTACAAATATTTGTTTAGTCAAGAACAAATTGAGCAAAATCAGATAGAGCAGGTTTTAAGCTTCATATGTTTAGTATTCTTTCTGTGTGACATGGATTCCTGAAAGACTTGGCTTTGCATTCAGTTTGAATATAGAACATACACTGTTTTCCAGTTTGTTCTGTGCCAATATTACCAGTTATTATCACTGTATTAATTATTACCAGTTTCAATTTCTCGAAGAAAAAGTGGTATGCAGTATCTGTCTCAGCTGACAGGGTAATTTTTTTACCTAAGGAATTTGAGAGGGTCCTCCATATCTACAGTAAAAATCTGATAATCTAATTTGGGCCTTTAGTCCTGACGAAGGGTCTCGGCCCGAAACGTCGACAGCGCTCCTCCCTGTAGATGCTGCCTGGCCTGCTGTGTTCTACCAGCATTTTGTGTGTGTTGTTGGGCCTTTAGTGATGCTCAACTAGCAGATTTTCTGGGCATACGAATATCATTCCTATTCATACCCTAACAATTTTAAATTGATTTTTTTTAGATGTTACTCAACATTATAACGGCTAATGTTTAGCGGGTAAGTTCAGGTGTAGTGTCGGAACCAGGGCCCTGGTGATTGGAAAGGAAGTGTGTGAACAAAGAAGTGGTGAGTGAAAATGGAGGTCCTTAAGTGGAACTCCCATGAATGGGAAGAGAGCTTACGAACCAGGGCTCTGATGAGTTAGATGGGAGTGTGACATACTTTGGCCAGTGACCCTGGTGCTGAACCATTGGGCTTTTCAAATCATTAGATAGTGAATTATCAGAGTTTTATTGTTTGTGCAGAACTGACATAAGCAGTTTTCCTCATCAGTCCTCTTAGTGTATGATAACCCGTTGTCTTGCTTTACAGAATCAGAATTAGGTTTAATATCACTGGCATATGTCATGAAGTTTGCAGCAGTACATTGCAATTAATAATAATAAGAAAAACTATACATTATAATAAGAAGTGTGTGTATATATATATATATATATATATATATATATATTAAATAATTAAATAAAACTTAATTAAAAAAATAAATAAATTAATTAAAATATAAAAAATTATATAAAATTAAATACAAAAAGAGAGGAAAAGTTTAGTGAGGCAGTATTCATGAACTTATCGTCCATTCAGAAATCTGATGGCAGAGGGGAAGAAGCTGTTCTTGATTGTGTGTTTTTGGCTCCTGTACCACCTCCTTGATGGAAGCAATGAGAAGAGAGTATGTCCTGGGTGATGAGGGTTCTTAATGATGAATGTCATCTTTTGAAGGTGTCCTCGATGCTGGGGAGGTTAGTGCCCATGATAGAGCTGGCTGAGTTTACAATTTTCTGCAGCTTTTTCCAATCCTATGCAGTGGCTCCTCTATACCAGAGTGTGATGCAGCCAGTTAGAATACTCTCCAGGGGACATCTGTGGAAATTTATGAGAGGCTTTGGTGATACACCAAGTCTCCACAAACTCTGAATGAAATATAACTACTGTTGTGCCTTCTTTGTAATTGCATCAATATGTTGGGCCCAGGATAGATCTTCAGAGATGTTGACACCCAAGATCTTCTGACTGCTCACCTTTTCCACTGCTGACCCCTCAATGAGGACTTTTGTGTGCTGCCTTGACTTCACCTTCCTGAAGTCCACAATCAATTTCTTGTTCTTACTGATGTTGAGAGCAAGGTTGTTGTTGCGACACCAGTCAACAACCTCATCTATCCTTCTCCTATACGCCTCCTCATCACCATCTGAAATTCTGCCAACAATAGTTGTGTCATCAGCAAATTTATAGGTGGCGTTTGAGCTGTGCCTAGCCACACCACCATGGGAGTATAGAGAGTACAGCTGCAGGCTAAGCATGCATCCTTGAAGTGTGCCAGTGTTGATTGTCAGTGAGGAGGGGATGTTATTTCTGATCCACACAGACTGTTGTCTCCCAGTGAGGAAGTCAAGGATCTAGTTGCAGAGGGAGGTACAGAGGCCCAGGTTTTGGAGCTGAGGGTATGATTGTGTTGAACACTGAGCTGTAATCAATAAACAGCAGCCTGAAGTAGGTATTACTATTGCCCAGGTGAACCAAAGCCGAGTAGAGAGCCAGTGAGATTGCATCTGCTGTAGACCTATTGCAGTGATAGGCAATATGTAGCGCATTCAGGTCCTTGCTTAGGCAGGAGTTGATTCTAGCCACAACCAACCTCTGAAGGCACTTCATCACAGCAGATATGAGTGCCATAGGATGATTTTTGAGGCAGCTCACTCTGTTCTTCTTGGGCACTAGTAAGATTGTCACCCTTCTGAAGTAGGTATGAACCTCCAGCTGCAGGAGTAAGAGACTGAAGATGTCCTTGAACACTCTTGCCAATTGGTTGGCATGGGTTTTCAGAGCCCAGCCTGTGCACTCTAAATTACTGGCCTGGTGTCAATGACATAAAATATATCACACAGTATGGCAGCCGGATTGGAGCGAGAGTTTAACCAATGAGATATTAAAGTTAATGGTCATGAGTTGCATCATATTCATAATTTTTAAATATTAATTTTTACTGATAAGGTCTTTAGGGAGTGAAGTTACAGACCCATTTTACTCTGAAGGACACAGTGAGAACTGAAAGAACTATCGTCACAATAGATGAAGGCTGATGAAGCATGCATATTGTGAGCTTATCTAAAAATTTGTGTGCAATATCTGGGGAGGATGTAAATCCAACCTTGCACATGCTGTGAATGGGACTCATCGAGCCCATTCTTTTTGAACATAGACTCTTAAGGCCATTCCCATGTCAATGTTTATGTAACAAATATGAAAGACTGCTAAATACTGGAATCTGGAGCAAAAAAACAAACTGCTGGAGGAAATTAGTGGGCCAAACAGCATCAGTGGTGATAAAGGAAATGTCACCAGGTCCTTCCCCACTATACTTGTTGCTCAACCTACTGAGTTCCTTCTGCAGTTATTTTTCTTATTAATAAACTTCAAGGTTCAATTTCCATTGCAGCACAGGCACAAATTTCCTAATGCATAAATGCTGACCTGAAATTTCTGACTTCTTGGGCCAAATAACACCGTGAAGACCCTATGAAACTCTGCTGAGGACAAAAGTGGTAATCTTTTTCACCTTAAATTTAACGTTACTTACCGACCACACATACGTATGCTGCATGGAATAATTACTTATTTACTAAAGATTTTTATTCTTCTCACTCTGAAATGTTGCTATAAATACCCAAGTCTAGGCCCTGGACAAGTTTTTGCTAAAAACAGTGACTTGCTAAGGTCACTGCTAAGAACACTGTCTCCTGAAAGATATGACTACTTACTCCCCATCAGAACGTAAAGAAACCACTTACCAGCACGTTATTCCTCTGGCCCTTGTTTATAGCTATGAGACTTTGCATGAGGTTTATTTTGTCAGCAAGTCTATTATGTGCTATTTTATCAAATGCTGTTTGCAAATCCACATATATACAGTATCACCTGCATGATGCTCTCTCCAATGCTTTATCAAAGAACTCAATTAGGCCTCCTGCATGCAGCCACAAGTGAGGTCATTTGATAACAATAATCCTTGCATTCATAATGGCTTATTCTATTAAAATGACTAGCAACATTTCCATTAATTAATTATTATTAAATTGACTGGCATGGAGAAAAGAGGAAACACAGCTTGGTGCAGTCACACAATCTAGTTAGTTTAACATGAGGAACGTTAGTATTGTATGTTTAGGAAAAAAAGAAATGCTTGTAAAATTTAAAAAAAAGTATGTTGCTGCAATATTATTTTCTGGCAGGCTGATGAAAATATGCACATTAGTCAACAGAAATTGAAATAGAATGCTATGCAAGTGAGCATGCTTTAAAACTTAGATTTAAAAATACATCCAAAATGATGTAGAGAACAATTCAATCTTTTAAATTCATGTTTTTTTTAATCTAGACCACAGATTTTTGCATAAATCCATTTCTCTCAAAAGTCAGTTTATTCCAATGGGTAGAGGAAAGAATTGCATTCATAACAAATTCCAAATGTCCTGCATCTTTTACTGGTCCCAATGAAATCTTTTTGAAATGCACTTAAAGGCCAGCATTGGTTTCCAAAGCATTGGTTTCCTTCTTCTTTCCTTACTTTGAGGCTCATGAGCACATTCCTAAACATTCTGGTTTATAGTTAATTTCTCCCAAAATTATAAGAGATGCACATGCTTTAGAATTATGTCCAAGGGAACAATCATTCAGTGATGGAGGTCACTACCTTGTTATTTATATGGGGTGCTTTTGTTTCTTCCCAGAAGGTAAGTTTACTACCTGTGGGTACATATTCTGATTAAGAAAATGTATAGTTTTTCATTTTAAAAGAAAATTATTATGTTTAATTCCTTGCATGTGCATATTTAAATACAAAGCTCAATAGATTCCTACAAATTTATATTTATTTATTTTGTAAGATTTTTCAAACAGACATTGTTAAGTTGTCATTATGATGACTAAGACTTCAGTTTGAATTAACAGTGCTATTAAAACAAAATGAACCAGATATCACTACTTTGAACCACATAGTGCCAACTATTTATGAAAGAAGCAGTGCAATCTTAATGAAATTTTAGAGAAAATCAGGGAACGAATTTTAGAGAAAATTCATTAAATTGCACAAAGTTCATAGTTTTTATTTTGGGTCATCAGTATAATTGATACACAACTCATAGATAACCCTGGACTTACCCAGCGGCACTCACTGCACATAACACATGCCTAAATGCCATTTACTTAGTTTGCAGTTGCCAATGTGTGACTGGTGCTGTTTATAAGCACACTTTCGCAGTTAATTCTCTCTGGCTCCCCATCTTTTTAGTTTCTTCAATCAGAATAATGCTTTCATGCTTGTGAACCCTCTGCAACTCATACATCTACCAACTCACTTCTCCTACAGCCACAACCACTGCATCATGAACACTCCATAAGTCTTCTCAGTCCACTAATACCATCCTTTGGGTGCTCAGCTTACCCTCAACTAACAAGCCTATCTAACTTCCCCACCCCTGCCCAGCTTACCCTCAAAAACATCTCTTAGCTGAACCCCTTTGATAAGCACAATTCTTAATACACACACACCTCTCACCTTTACCACACCTCTTATGAGCCCCCAACACCTGGGGCCACCTTCCATACAACCTCTAGTTATTCTATCTCAGGGAAGAAGTTGATTGTGCAATGTCTTTTCAGGGATCATCTGCACATCTGTTGTCAAATGCTATGTCAACATCTTACTATAGACTGCCGTTAAATGCTCCATTGTTGAGCAGCATTTCAATAAGTCTCATAACAAACAACAAATAACTCAGAGTGAATCAATCATAAGCACATTTATTTTACTTGCTGCAGGGAAGACCATCACTGCACAAGAGCTGGTGATAGCTTCAAAAAAGCAGACAGCATAGTTAGTGCTTTATACACAAGTGTGGTTACCTGTGCCTCAATTCAAGGACAGGGTGTATTCTGTTTGTCTGCTTAATTAGTGCATTTGGTATTCTTCCAGTAACACATCTATTGGTCTGCAGTTTGCAAAGGTATCAGGTTCCACTGGCATAATGTTGCACAAATGCTATTAGCAAAGCACTCTGGTACATCCGGGTTCCATTTTGTTACTACAAATAAAGTACATTTCCAGAACATCCACTTTTGGTTCCTTCCTCTGGAGAGCTGAAAGCTAAGGAAAAGGTCATTGGATTAATAGCTTAAATAGGTTATTCAGTGTAGCTCTGGCTTTTCACTTTAGAAGCCTGTCAGTTGTGAAGTGATGAGATAGAAATACAAAATTAAAATTATACTCAAACATTTCATTATTTAAATTTGATTAATTAAAGAGTATTGACAACTATGTAAGTAATGAGATGTTTAGATCAGATTTTAAGCTAAAGGCCTGTGCAGTGAATTCTGACTCCCTGCAAACTTTGCAACGGATGTTGGATGATCACATCTTTTATTGCATCTATAAACAGGTAAAATAACAGTAATATGTTATAATCAACATTCATGCTTGTACTAATTTCCTATTACCTTATTCAATAGAAGAGACTTTCTTTTTTTCTAAATTTCCATTGGCTTTTTTTTTACTCCTTTTTGACTCTCTTAAGAGATTATATTTGTTTGATGGCTAGCAACTATTTTTGTACAAGGTCATAACTCAATAAATACACTGGGCACATTTTATATGTGACGAGAAGTCTGCCACTACAATCCTTTTCAGCAGGGAGAACCTCAAGTTTAGACCACACCTCCTATCCTGTTGGGTGAAAAGCAATGCCATTGTTCCAATTGATTCTTTGTCAATCTTTACTGAAAATACTTCTTTTAATTGCTAATCCTGAGTATTATAATCTGATTGCACCACAGATCATTTTACTTTTAGCATAAGTTTACTATTAGAGTGAACCTCTGAAGTAGAAGCACATATCATATACTTGATTTGTTATTTGCGACTCAGAACATCTTATATTTATGTTAATCCAAAACCATCAATCATTCTGTAAATATGTGTGGGCTCAATAGCTAATGCTTCAGGAATATATGAGCCCTTTTGACTTCAATATTGTTGTCATCATTTGACGTTATTGCAAAGGACGCTGCAATTTTGGGTAGTATGAGTGATGCACAAAACCAATGAAAAAGGATTTGCTAATCATTTTCAGCCTAGAAATTGAAAACATATCTGCCCTATCCCATGTTATTGAAAACCTCATCTTTGTGGTGATTTGATAATATTAAAAAATATCATTATTTTTTGGGCAGTTTCAGCAGATTATTACACATCATAGTGTTCCAGACATTTTGATCAATAGTCACGTTCCTCTTTGTTTTTTGAAGCAAATTCTGTTTTCTATATTTTTCTTCTACATATTACAGAATTCCATAATCAAGAACACAAAAGAGAGCTATGACTGGCAAGTTACATCTGTGAGGTTCAGTTTATACACAACACAAAAATTCAATGAAAATTGGTAGATATGAAATAAACCATTAAAACATGGAAGATGTTTGCTAGAAAAGTGCATTCTATTTTACCAAAGTTTGCTAATTGTAACTTGTGCTGAATTTTAGTTAATCCTCCATGCTGTAGTATAGATGATGATTAAACATCTCATTTAGGCCCTTGATAAGACCAGCAAGAGAAAGCAATGAAGAAGGATGAACACTGGAATCACTGCTCAGCGCAGAGACATATTCACAACATAGACCAAGAAATGAGTGTTCATGTTTAGGATGTTGTAAAATGCAGTGAGAGGAGAGCAGCTCATGGTTGAGCCCTAGAATTAGACAGCAAGTTGTTTCTTCATCCCACTATATTATTGAGCATGCAATACAAATAGGTAAGGTTTTATTACACTTCATAGCATTTAGCTTAGTAACTGTTTTCTAGTATAAATGTTGTTTCTTTGACTAAAACCTTCTATTTTACAGAATTATGATGGGCAAATAATTATATGTCTATAACATCAATTTTGCCACTTCAAGAATCCCAGACTTAGCAAGAGAACTGGGGATGTGCTGAGATCTGACTTGGGCAGATCCTGTAGACATCAGGGTAATACAGAAAATCTCGGTGGAGATGGATCATTGAATGCAGGGATGTGGAGGGAAGGAGTCGCCCTATCAGTGTAAAAGTTCAGAGATCCCACCAGCCCCAATGGTGCAGCAAGGAACTCACTTTATTGGGAAGCAGACAGTTGGTAGGAGGTTGGCTCAATGATTGTATGTCACCCTATTAATAGAGTCACTTTCCTACTGGAAATAAAGATTAATACTGGATTGAAAGGTTAATCATATGAGGAGAGTTTGATGGCTCTGGGACTGTACTCACAGGAATTCAGAAGAATGGGGGGAAGATCTTACTGAAACCTATTAATTGTTGAAAGGCAATAGAGTGGATGTTTCCAATAGCGGGGTGCCTGAGTCCGAAGGACACAGCCTCGGAATAGAAGAATGTCCATTTAAAACAAAGACGAGGAATTCCTTTAGTCAGAGAGTGGTGAATCTGTGGAATTCTTTGCCACAGGTGGCTGTGGGGACCAAGTCATTGGGTATGTTTAAGGCAGAGGTTGATAGATTCTTGATTAGTCAGGACATGAAGGGTTATGGGGAGAAGGCAGGAGACTGGGGCTGAGAGGGAAATAGATCAGTCATGATGAAATGGCGGAGTAGACTTGGTGGGCCAAATGGCCTAATTCTGCTCCTATATCTTGTAGTCTGATGGTCCAATACTGGCTATTACTCCCACTTGATGCTCACTGTATAGACAGTTAATGTTCACTGAAACAATTGTGTGTAGATTCCATTGCTGGCAAGTTCCTCTTTTTGTCATCTCTGCCATTTTGTCATATTTGCCAAACTGCAGATTTGCAATTTGTATAATTATGATTCCAGATTTCACAAATTGGATTACAAAGTATTTTAATCAATAAATTATCTCTATCTTATCAAATTAGCCACATAAGTTACATCTTAATGTCAATATCTTACTGTCAATACATAGAACTGATGTGAAGATATTTTTCTATAATTTGATTATATTTAAACAACAGGAGCGCAATAATAAAATTGTCTCTTTATAGAAAAACTATGAAAGCAATGAAGGTAAGTGAAAAGGCCCATTCCATTACGAGTTTTAATATTGGTTCTTCATTATGACTCAATCTTATATGCAACCCAAGCAATGGAGAAAAATCCTTCAGAGTAAATCATCTCACTCTGCTTTCCTTCTGAGTCACATGTGCCTTTGACACCCAAAGTACAGCTCAGTTGTCTCTTTATTTTGAGTTAGTTACTGTTTCTTTACCTGATTATTCATATTTCATCTATCAAGAAAATCTCTTTCACTCTTGGAATTAATATGTTGTAGAAGTTTTCAAGAACTGTAGTCATGTGATTACTTTTAAAGAGATCAACATGTGTCTAAACTGACTTCAGTTTACACAGGTACAAGGCTTATACTGAGGTGTATGCTATCAGTTTTGTAAATTGATTACAGTTTTGGTCTCCAAATTTGAGGAAGGACATTCTTGCTATTGAGCAAGTGCAGCGTAGGTTCACGAGGTTAATTCCCGGGATGCTGGGACTGTCATATGTTGAAAGATTGGAGCGACTGGGCTTGTATACACTGGAATTTAGAAGGATGAGAGGGGATCTGATTGAAACATATAAGATTATTAAGGGATTGGACACGCTAGAGGCAGGAAACATGTTCCAGATGTTGGGGGAGTCCAGAACCTGAGGACACAGTTTAAGAATAAGGGGTAGGCCATTTAGAATGGAGTTCAGGAAAAACTTTTTCACCCAGAGAGTTGTGGATCTATGGAATGCTCTGCCTCAGAAGGCAGTAGGGGGCAATTCTCTGGATGCTTTCAAGAAAGAGTTAGATAGAGCTCTTAAAGATAGTGGAGTCAAGAGATATGGGGAGAGGGCAGGAACGGGGTACTGATTGTGGATGATCAGCCATGATCACATTGAATGGCGATGCTGACTCAAAGGGCTGAATGGTCTACTCCTGTTCCTATTGTCTATCTAAATCACTGTAGTAAACAGTATTCTAATTACTATGCTTTCCTTTTGCCAATGCAGTTAATAAATTGTTCAGATTCAACAATTCGTAATATTAATATTAAAAATAGGTTATCGATTTTAATGTTTTCAATTACCCAATTACCTTAGACTTTACTACTCCCCTTCACTGTTATTAAGCATTAAGACCATCAAGCTAAATTAATTTTGATTCACTTTGCTAAATTATACTTCCCTCCATTGTGTTTGAGATCATTTGTATGAATTGCAGGTTCACTTGTTTTGATTATTATCGAGTCATAAAAAGTACAGCACAGAAACAGGCCCTTCAGCCCATCTAGTCTGTGGCGAACTATTTAAGCAGGTTACTCTCATCGGACTGCACCCAGACCATAGCCCTTCATATCCCTGTCATCCATGTACCTATCTAAACTTCTCTTAAACATTGAAATTGAGGTTGCATGCACCGCTTGCGCTGGCAGCTCATTCCACACTCTCACGACCCTCTGAGTAAAGAAGTTTCCCCTCATGTTCCCCTTAATCTTTTCACTTTTCATCTTTAACCCATGACCTCTTGTTGCAATCCCACCCAACCTCAGTGGAAAAAGCCTGCTTGCATTTGCCCACTCTATACCCCTCATAATTTTGTATACCTCCATCAAATCTTCTCTCAATCTTCTATGTTGCAGGGAATAGGTCCTCCGGTCCCAGCAACATTCTTGTAAATTTTCTCTGCACTCTTTCAACCTTATTTATGTCTT
The DNA here is from genome assembly GCF_030144855.1 of Hypanus sabinus. NCBI lineage: Eukaryota > Metazoa > Chordata > Chondrichthyes > Myliobatiformes > Dasyatidae > Hypanus > Hypanus sabinus. The sequence goes on from NC_082739.1 coordinate 39,199,008, forward strand.
TCCTGTAGACGAGTGACCAAAACCCCACACAATACTCACATTAGGCCTCACCATTGTCTTACATAGCTTCAGCATAACATCCCATCTCCTGTACTCAATACTTTCATTTATGCTACATTTTGATATGATGAAACTTAATTTAGTTAATACAGTAGTTTTTTGAAATTTAGCTTTGTCAAAGTAAGAAGTATATAATAAAGGAAACACATTCCATTTGATACTTCACTATCTTGGACCCATGTACAGGTTGACTTGGTTTAGTTTAAATTCTTTCCACTCTTCTGTCAGTGTTGCAGAACCAAGCTCAAATACTACATTTTTTACTTTCCATTTTTGCCATATTATGGTCTGTCTAACTGAGATCAATTAGGGGTTATTTTTTCATCCATCTCAATGAAAAAAACAGACAAACTGAGTAAGATAGATTAGGGGCTATTTTTCATTTATTTCAATGAAGAACGAGACAAACCATACAAATCAATTCAAAAGGGTCTCTACAAATGAGCTAAAGGTGACTTCTGATGTAACTAAAATTGAGTGATTTTGAATGTAAAGCCATACTCTTAACACATAAATGGATGGACTAGGATGTTAGAGCGAGCTTAAAGATTTCTTTCTTTTTCAGAACTGATGATGACTTATTTACGGAAGCGTGTCCAAGACCAAATGGAATAAGAAACAGCTCAGGAGAGGAGCTGGCAGTTTCTGAAGGGGAAAATATAAATTTTGAAAATGCTTTGGCGATGACTGGTGAGAAAACAAAGAGCAGAATGGGAGTCGATGGTCTCCACACAACAGCTAAGAATGGCACTACAGAGATTAGCATTTGTGCTGCAGAGCTTGGCTCCCCATTGGTGAAAGAAAATATTAATACTGATGCAGACATCTGTGGGGCAGAACTGCAGTCAGTCATGAAAGAAGACAATAAATCTGAGATGGCTGGATACAATATCTGTGGAACTGAGTTGGATCAGAAAGATTTCTCTGAGGCTCCATCTAGTAGCACTGTGAATGTTGACATCTGTGGCACTGAACTGGGCTTTGTAGTCGGAAAGGATGCTGGCCGAGAAGATAACAAGAGCAATGAGACTGATATTAAACCCCAGGATGAACCTGCTGTTAAAGTTACAGAAGAAGCACCACACCAGCAGGAAGTCAGTGGAGTGCTGAATGATAGGGAAGATTAGGTTGGTGTCAATCAGGAACATAGTTGTCAGAGACTTGACACAAAGGTTAATGACAATCCATTCACAGAAGAAAGTCAGAGTGCTGAGAGAGGTAGCATAACTATTCAGAAATAGTTAAATAACTATTCAAACTCCATAGTCCATTTGTGAGGACATGTACAACTTAGAAATATATGGGCTATCTTTAAGAAAAAACACAAAATATTTGATAAGTACAATTAATATCTGCAGATGGCATGATGATGCAGTAGGTGGTGCTGCTGCTGCATTGCTCTAGGAGCCTGGGTTTGCCTCCAATATTTGGATTTGCTTGCAGGGAGTTTCCATGTTCCATGTTCTCCCTGTGTGGTCTGGGCTTCCTAATGCGTGTTCTGGTTTTCTCCCACAGCCAGCGATGGTGCTGGTAAGTTGCAAATTATACCTAGTGCAGACAAAACTTCTATCTTATCTCTCTAATCATTACCCAAAGCCTTTTTACCACTAGCCCAATTGTTTCTTTTGACTGATTATGACCTCCTCCTACTCCCTACCCATCCCTCAAGATCCCAATTCCTCCCCCAACCCCTTGTACCTTGTTGATTCTTGATTCAGCTCTAATCCAATCAAAACTTACAGGTTGATTGAGCTGCCTACCTTTTGTCTTCCTGCACATACTCCACTATGATACATAACTAGATCCTTATTGGATTGGAGCAGATACTAATTGACAATGAATCATGACCACTAACACTTCTATAATTCAAAACAAGCTTGATCTATTCCTTGAGCAAACACGAGGAAATCTGCAGATGCTGGAAATTCAAACAACACACACAAAATGCTGGTAGAACACAGCAGGCTAGGCAGCATCTATAGGGAGAAGCGCTGTCGATGTTTCGGGCCAAGACAGTGCTTCTCCCTATTGATGCTGCCTAGCCTGCTGTGTTCTACCAGCATTTTGTGTGTGTTGATCTATTCCTTTCTTGTTTCTCTGTTTGTGTAACTCGTTGGTGTGAAGTCATAGCATAGGCTGCCTATGTAGCTCATAAATTATTGGAAATAATTTGGAAAATATGTAGCTCAGATGGTTGAAGCTGCAAGAACGTAGAATTTCAGTTGCACACTAGCCAATGGCAATGTTGAGGAGAGTACTTTGCAGACCGAAAGAATGGGCCAAGCTAATAGACAAGACTGATGTGGTTTACAAAATTCAATGCAGGGACTCCAGCAAATATTATGTCAGCCAAACTGGAAGAAAACTATCTACAAGAATCCATGAACATCAACTGGCTGTAAAACGGCATGACCAACTCTCCCTAGTCTCTACCCATGAAGTTTGAGAGGGATACAAATTTGACTGGGCATCAGTGAAAGACAAGGTGCAAACAAACACACAGCATGCAAAGGAATTCCAGAAGCATGGTTTTTCGTGAACAATTCTGCAAACAAGCATGTAGATCTTGATCCTATTTATGAGCTGATGCAGGCAGAATTCCAGACCACAATGTACTAAGTTTGCCACACAACCAATCAGCGACAACATTTCCTCCCCACATCACAATTGTTTCCGGAATGGTGACCAATCATCTGGTTGATAAGTATATAAAGGCCAAGCATTCGGAAGACACAACACAATTGACAGTGCACTGATAATGTCTCTTCATGTAGTGATAAAACATTTGCAAGTAAATTGCCAAGATCTGAAAACAACTCAATCATCATCAATTATTATTCGACTGATGACAGTTACAGAACAGTAATCTTGCACATTCACAGACAATATATAATAAAGATGTAACACATCTTAGTGTTATATTGTTGAGTTTACAGTGTTCCCAAAATTTGCTTTACAGCTCTGATTTCAGAGTCAGTCAATATCCTATTCACTGATCGAAACATTCGGTAACCCTACGCTGGTGAAAGATGGGTATGTAAACAGAAGAAAAAGTATTTGATGTAGAGAATCATAAACAGTGCAGAATGAACTGGAGATGAGTCTGTACATATTTTGTGAGGATGGAGAGCATGAAGTGGGGTGTATACTAAGAATTTGGCACAACCCCAGTCTCCACCACCACGACCAGAATAGCCTTTGTGTCAATATTGCTGAAGGCAAAAATTTAGTCTAGTTATTAAGGGAACATGGAGACAAGCTCTAGGCTGATGGTCAAGCACCCATTTACTCAAATTATACATTGATCCTATGTTCTTCTTCCCATTGTTAATAATCAACTGTTACTACGCTCAACTACTGATGCACTAAGGTCTATTTACAGTGGCTAATTAAGTGAGCAACTTTGAATGTCAGAGGGAACTGGAGCACCCATGGAGTCACAGAAAGAATGTGTAAACAACACAAAGAGGAACAGAGGTCATAACTGAACCTGGGTTGCTGGAGATTCGAACACCTATCTGTGCTACTGATCCCAAATGATTCAATCCCAAATGATTATAAAGTGCACACATTAAATTATGTGCACATAGTGCAAAACTTATAGGAAACAGAAGGAAACACATCTAGTCTTCAGACCTGCTGTGTGATTTCATGCACTAGTTAAAATCCCAAGGTGAGATGTTTATTCTTTAGATGACAGCAGCTCATTTTGCACCAAGCATGCTCAATCCTTGCATGGCAGCTTTAATTCTGCTTCTCAATGCAACAAGAGTTAGGAATATTTCCTTTTAATTCAACCATTTTAATTGCTTCAATGTACACGTCTTGTATGTATCACTAAAATAGGCTGAAATCTGCAGGCTCCTTGATTGGATAACAGCCCCAAGCAGGTAGCTAATCATTATTATCCTTGTGAAATGTTATTCCTTGCTTTGTTCTCTCAAACCTTTTACAGGCAGCAAACAAAACTACAAACCATTCTAATAAAATTATACTTCTTCTGGACTGCAATCACTTCAATTGGCAGCCTGACATTTCCCTTTGGGTTTGTGTTGTCTGTACAACCTGGCTATATCCTGAATGATTCAGTGAACTGTTGTGAATTCAGGTGTGGTATGATGGCGAATGCTGGAGCAGACTTGGGGCTGGACTGAAACTTTGGGCCAAATTGAAGCGCGAGGGCCCAGGCCTGAGAGTGGAAAACAAATCTATGTTTAGCCAACTTAAGTGACAAACCAAATTGAAAAGATCAAGACATCGAGGCTAAGGGCAAAAGACAAATCAGTGTTTAGATCATTACTCTGAGAGGCTTTATTTGCCTCAGCGCTAAACTGGCTCCATGGCTGTGGCCTGCAGCCATCAGGCTCCTGGACTGGGTGAAGCACTGAACTGGCTCTGTGGCTGTGGACTCACTTTTGGGGACTTTGCAGTTCATGAGTTTATTTGTTTTATAGAGTAAGAAATAAAAAAGTAGCGAGGCAGTGTTCATGGGTTCACTGTCCATTCCGAAATTGGATGGCAGAGGGAAAGAAACCGTTCCTGAATCGTTGAATGTGTGCCTTTAGACTTCCGCATCGCCTTCCTGATAGCAGTAATGAGAACAAGGCATATCCTGGGTGATGGGGGTCCTTAATAATGGATGCCGCCTTCTTGAGGCATCGCTCTTTGAAGATGTCTTGGATACTACAGAGGCTAGTGCCCACGATGGAGCTGACTAATTTTATAACTCTACAGCTTACTTCAATCCTGTGCAGAAGCACAACCCCTCCCCCCCATACCAGATAGTGATGCAGCCAGTTGGAATGCTCTCCATCTGTAGAAATTTGTGAATGTTTCTGGTGACATACCAATTCTCCTCAAACTTCTAATGAAATAAAGTGGGCATTGAACAGAACAGATGCTCTTGGAGGTGGGTAAATATTTGATCAACCAGAATAGTTAGGGTTTGGAGTGTCCAGAGCTTAAAGTTATTAGAAGTCTACAAAAAATGAATAATTTATGCAAAAATTTTTGTTGTGTTTTACTGATTTAGCTTGCAATTAATTTGCTGATATTGTGGTTACTTCTCTGTTTCTTGCTGATTATGTAATAATCATTTTATATATTGATTAAAAATCAAATGGTGGAAGTTGACTTTAAGTAATTTACATTTTCTCTGTTTTCCCTTTATGTGTCTTCACTGTTCGTGCACCTGCTTGCTGTAAGTGAGAACCAATTTTTAATCTTAGTTGAGCCCTATTTTAATTTGTGTCATAAGGCCAGCTGTGAAAAAAAAAACTAATTCAAATTCAAAACTTCACAGGATAGAACTGCCTTGGATGAGTTCTGTGAAGTGACACCATAAACAAAACTTAACATAACTGAGACAGGAAGCCATGTGGAGCAGTGAGCCATCCAAGCACTCTGTTCATGTAAAGATTTATATACATCTTTGAAAAAGAGAAGCCGAAGCTCTCATGGGTGATGGAATATTTCATTAGCTAGATCGGTACTGGAATTAGCTTTTCCTGGTGGTTCACTATGTATATGATTCAGAGGAACTGATGAAAAAAACATGGTGGTTTGCATAACAGCAAAGGACATGCACAAGTTGATGACCTCTACAGGTGATTTAAAAGCACAATAGTTTTTGCCTCAGTGCCCTGGGCTGGTGAGCAATAGTCAGGCATTTGTTACAAGTACAGTCCACACACTAAAGTGAATGAGAATGGTGCAGATGTATTGGACTACTAATTGCTTTGGTTTTGGGAAACCAGTTGCAAACAAGGCTCACTGCTGGTGAATGTGGTCCTTAGGGTGGAATATGGTTGGGTGGATGGGTTGAGAACATTTGTTGGACCCAGTTAATCAGCATTAGGAGTGATGACAAGCCAATTGTTGTGGGTTTGGGATTGGAAGCATAGAACGTAGAACATTACAGCACCGTACAGGCCCTCTGGTCTCAATGTTATGCTGACCTTTTAACCTACTCTAAGATCAATTTAATCATTCCATCCTACATAGCCTTCCATTTTTCTATCATCCATGTGCTTATCTAAGAGTTTCTTAAATGCCCCTAATATATCTGCCTCTGCCACCACCCTTGACATGGTGTTATGCATCCTCACAACTCTGTGTAGAACCTTTCTCTGATATCCCCCCAATATTTTCCTCCATTCACTGTAAAATTATGCCACCTTGTATTAACCATTTCTGCCCTGTGAAAATATCTCTGGCTATCCACACGACATATGCCTCTTGTCATCTTGTACATGTCTAATCAAATCACCTCTCATCCTCCTTCACTTGAAAGAGAAGGAAGCAGAGTGTGAAAACTTATTAGGTTGGAAAGTGGAAGAAATCTGAGATCATGAGATTGTTTGGGGAGTGGTCATGGGGGGTGGGGGTGGGGGGATTGTGGAAGATAAGTGGGTATTGGGGGAAGGGCTGGTTTAAATGATCAAGGGTTCAAAGATTAATTTAAATAATTATATATTTCTGTGCTCGCTGCTGCAGTTTTAAGACCATGTTGTCTCAGGACTGTCAGGCCACAAGCATGCTGCGGATAAGATAGTCCAACTTACTCACCAAGAGAAGATTTACCTGAGGAATGATGCCACCTAAGTAGATCGTCTCAGGATCACAGGAGTGAATTGCACCTGATCAAATTTTCTGAGTGACACAAGTTAGAACTTTTTGAATAACAGTGTTTGAACTGAGGTCACTCAGTGAATGGGAGTGTGAGAAGAAGAGGTGATTTCACACAGGTCTGTGATGGAAGATTAAAAAAGTAGCACTTGGCAGCAGTTTTTGGAGTTTGGACTGTGGCCAATCAGCGAACGGCAAGCGGAGCAGCCATTGTTGGAGTAGTCCAATGTTAGAGTGAGGAGGCTTTGGCTCATCAGGCTTAGGCAAGATTAGGCTTGGGCAAGGTAGGTATCTGGGAAGCTTCTTTATTATTCTTAATTCCTTGTCTGTTAGGGCGTAGTTAGAGGAGTGAGAATGTTCTTTGTGTAAGATGTGGGAATTCTGGGAAACCTACAGCCTCCCAGATAACCACGTCTGAAGATCCTCAGGGGACATCTTAATGAACTGGAGCTGCAGCTCGATGATATTCAGCTTATACAAGAGACTGAGGACGTGATAGATAGAAATTACAGGGAGGTAGTCACGCCTAGGTTGCAGGAGGCAGGAAACTGGGTGACTGTCAGGAGGAGGAAGGGAAATGGGCAGCCAGTGCAGAGTACCCTTGTTCTCTTCAATAATAAGGATACCTCTTTGATTACCATTGAGGGGGACAACATACCAGGGGAGAGCTGCAGCGACTGGGTCTCTGATACTGAGTCTGGCGCTGTGGCTCAGAAGAGAAGAGAGGTGAAGAGGACTGCAGTAGTGATAGGAAATTCAATACTTAGAGAAATAGAGATGGGATTCTATGGATGTGATAGAGACATCAAAATGATATGTTGCCTCCCAAGTGCCAGTGTCAGGGATGTCTTGGATTGGATCCATGGCATTCTTAGGGAGAAGGGTGAGTAGCCAGAAGTCTTGGTACATGTTGGCACCAATGACTATAGGTAGGAGAGGTGAGGAGGTCCTGAAGAGAGATTGAGGGAGCTAGATAGAAAGCTGAAAAGCTGGACCGCCAGGGTAGTAATCTCTGGATTGCTGCCTGTGTCATGTGCCAGTGAGGGTAAGAATAGGAGCATTTGGCAGATAAATGCATGGCTGAGGAACTGGTGCAGGGGGCAGGGATTCAGATTTCTGTATCATTGGGATCCCTTCTGGGGAAGATAGGACCTGTACAAAAGGGATAGGTTATACCAGAACCCAAAGGTGCCCAATATTCTTGTGGGCAGGCTTGCTAGAGCTGTTCGAGAAGTTTTAAACAAATTTGGCTGGATGGTGGGAACTGGAGTGGTAGGGCTGAGGATGGGGCAGTTGCTTTACAAACAGTGGCAGTGTGTAGTGAGACTTCCAACAAAAACAGGCTGATGACTGGGCAAAATTGCAGTCAGCAGGATGAATTGCAATGTAAAAGGGGGATGAAAACAGGACTGAGGGTCTATTTGAATGCACACAGTATAGAGAATAAGGTAAATGAACCTGTAGCACAATCTTGTTGTTGGCAGGTATGATATTGTGGGTATCAATGAGCCATGGCCATGGTTTTGAGGAGATTATAGCTGAGAACTTTACATCCAAGGATACACATTACATCAAAAGGACAGGCAAGTAGTCAGAGAGGGGTGGGGTAGCTCTGTTGGTAAGAAATGAAATTAAATCCTTAGATAGAGGTGATACAGTATCAGAAGGCATAGAATCCTTGTGGGTAGAGCTAAGAAAATAGAAGGGTAAAAAGAGCCTGATGGGATTAAGTACAGGTCTCCAAACAGTGGCCAGGGTGTGGGCTTCAAGTTATAACCTTATAAGACATAGAAAAGGCTCGTCAAAAGGGTGATGTTATGATAGTCAGGAGGGACTTCAATATGCAGGTAAATTGGGAAAATTAGGTTGGTGATGAATCCCTAGACAGGAATTTTGTAGAATGCCTACAAGTTGGCTTTTCAGAGCAGCTTGTGATTGAGCCTACTAGGGGATCAGCTGTTTTTGATTGGGTGCTGTGCAATGAACCAGAATTGACAAGCTTAACATAAAGGAACCCTTAGGAGGCAGTGATAATAATATGATAGAATTCACTGTCCATTTTGAGTGGGAGAAGCTAAAGTCAGATGTATCATTATTACAGTTTAGTAAGGGGAATTACAGAGGTGTGAGAGAGGAGTTGACCAAAGTTGATTGAAAGGGAACACTAGCAGGGATGAAGGCAAAGCAGCAAGGGCTGGAATTTCTGGGAGCAATTTAGAAGGTGCAGGATAGATGCGTTGCAAAGAAGAAGTAGTATTCTATAGGCAGGGTGATGCAACAGTGGCTAACAAGGGAAGACAAAGGCAACATAAAAGTCAAAGAGCGGACATATATCGTATAACAGTGTAAAAATTAGTGGGAAATTGGAGGATTGGGAACCTTTTAAAAGCCACCAGAAAGCAGTTTAAAAGGTAATAAAGAGAGAAAAGATGGAGTACAAAGGTAAGCCAGCCAATAGTATTAATGAAGAGTCCAAAAGTTTTTTTCAGATAAAGAGTAAGAGAGAGGTGAGAATAGATAATGGACTGCTGGAAAATGATGCTGGAGAGATAGTAATGAGGGACAAGGAAATGGCTGATGAACTGAGTAACTATTTTATACCAGTCTTCACTGTGGAAGGCTCCAGCAGTATGCCATGAGTTCAAGAATGTCAGAGAGCAGAAGTGAGTAAAGTTGCTATTACTAGGGAGAAGGTGCTTGGGAAACTAAAAAGTCTGAAGATAGATAAATCACCTGGACCAGATGGTCTACACCCCAGGGTTCTGAGAGAGATTATGGAGGCATTAGTAATTATCTTTCAAGAATCAATGGATTCTGGCATAGTTCCAGAGGACTGGAAGATTACAAATGTCACTGCACTCTTCAAGAAGGGAGAGAGGCAGAAGAAAGGAAATTATAGGCCTGTTAGTCTGACCTCAGTGGTTGGGAAGATGTTGGCGTTGATTGCTAAGGATGCGGTTTTGCAGTACTTGAAGTCACATGATAAAATAGGCCGTAGTCAGCATGGTTTCCTTCAGGGAAAATCTTGCCTGACAAATCTGTTGGAATTCATTGAACAAGCTGGATAGACAAAGGAGAATCAGTGACTATTGTTACTTAAACTTTCAGAAGGCCTTTGACAAGGTGCCATGCATGAAGCTGCTTAACAAGGTAAGAATCCATGATATTACAGGAAAGATACTAGCACGGATAGAGCTTTAGCTGATTGGCAGGAGGGAAAGAGTGGGAATAAAGGGAGTCTTTTCTGGTTGGTAGCTGGTGACTTCAGGTGTTCTGTAGGGGTCAGTGTTAGGACCGATTCTTTTTACATTATATGTCATTGATTTGGATGATGGAATTGATGGCTTTGTGGCCAGGTTTACAGATAACATGAAGAAAAGTGGAGAGGCAAGTAATGTTGAGGAAGCAATGAGGCTGCAAAAGGATTTAGACAGATTAGGAGAATGAGCAAAGAAGTAGCAGATGGAATAAATAGAGTGTAGGGAAGTATATGGTTATTCATTTTGGTAGAAGAAATAAAAGTGTAAACTATATTCTAAATGGAGATAAAATTCAAAAATAAATTGAGGTACAAACAGACTTGGGAGTCCTCATGCAGGATTCCCTAAAGGTTAACTTTCAGGTTGAGTCGGTGGTGAGGAAGGCAAATGCAATGTTAGCATTCATTTTTGAGAGGACCAGAATATAAAAGGAATGATGTGATGTTGAGGCTTTATAAGGCCTCACTTGGAGTATTGTGAGCAGGTTTGGGCCCCCTGTCTAGGAAGGAATGCGCTGACATTGGAGAGGGTTCAGAGGAGGTTCACAAGAATGATTTCAGGAATAAAAGAGCTACCACATGAAGACCAATTAATGGCTCTGAGCCTGGACTCACTGGAATTCAGATGAATGAGGGGGGATTTAATTGAAACCTATTGAAAGTTGAAAGGCCTCAATAGAGTGAATGTGGACAGGATGTTTCCAAAAGTGGGAGGGATTATGACCAGAGAGCACAGCCTCAGAATAGAGGGGCATCCTATTAGAATAAAGATGAGGAGTAATTTCTTCTGCCAGGGAGTAGTGAATCTGTGGAATTTGTTGCTGCAAGCAGCTGTGGAGGCCAGGTCATTGGGTATATTTAAGGCAGATGTTGATAGGCTCTGGATTGGTCAGGGCATGAAGGGTTACAGGGAGAAGGCAGGAGATTGGGGCTGAGAGAGAAATGGATCATCCATGAATGAATAGTGGAGCAGACTCAATGGGACAAATGGCCTAGTTCTGCTCTTTTACCTTATGGTCTTATGATTATAAAAATGGTCAGGTAATAATTATTGTTCTGTTGTACACCAAGCAAAAAAGATCAGATGATGCAGGTTTTGCTCAGCTGTGATGGTCACTTAGCCTGAATGGGCTGAAAACTGTCTTTGTCCAGAAACAAATGTAAGTGAATGCTGCCAATCGGCACATTCCATGCTGAGGCACATGATTAAGCTTGATGCACCAATATGAGTATTTTGCAGAAAATCTGCTACTGGACGTAGAGGGGCAGCATCTGGTGGGGCATCTCCTCAAGCAATGAAAGGGTGAGTTGTCCAAGGAGGTCACAGGAGTGGCAGTGGTGCTATGACTAAAAAATACTAACCCTACTGAATGTATTGACCAAATTACACTAAGAATATAAAATATTTAGCACTGTTATTGTTATGAATAAAGTTATTTTTGAAATCATAACACATGGAGAAAAGCCAATTAGGTGAGTTTCTGATTGCTGCTAGAGTTCAGTTGATGTCATCAGGAGATAATGGCTGAAAAATATATGTATTAATTATGTTTTACATTCATGGTAATTATTCCTCATTTTTTTACATGTACCCCCAGGACGTCAGAAGTGAGAGAAAATAAAAAAGAAATAGACTCTGAAAAATATCCTTTATAACTCTAGTCAGTACAGCTGTGTTGCAAATGATTGGAAGATTGCCGAAGTTATTCTGAATTTCATTGTTATGTTGAATTCTAAATAGGGACACATTTAGCCTTAAATCCTTGACTCACTATGCTGAAATTGGGTTAGAAAATTAAGACACCTACTCTCAGCCGTCCATAGTCTCCCCCTGAGAATGAGAAAAATTACATAGCATCTTCTGTGAATCATATGCGAAGACAACACTGACTATGACTAATTTTGATTCCTGTGCAGACAAATTAGCGACTTGCCTAATTTATAGAGAATTGTACTCTATCAATACCAATCCAAAATTCCTGTACATAGACCTGGAGATACAGTTACAGCACAAAAAAGAGAAAAAAATGCCAAATAAACTGAAGTATGATTTAATTGCCAAGATCAAACTCCTGTGTGCCATGTGGTCACAAAAAAGAATCTGGTTGGATCTGCCTTCAATCGTTTTCTTCATGTGTCAGAATCCTTGTGACAGAGAAATATTGAAAGTATTTTCATGTGCTCACAAGTTATGTCAAGGACAACCAAAAATATCGGTTTGTTACCCAACCGCATAGACATTCACGCAAACTGTCATTCAATTCACCCCTGCATCACCCAACATTTTCGCCTGACCATTGATGTTCTAACCCTATACCTCTAACACAATGGTTAAATTTCCAAATGAAAAATAATGAAAATGTCCTTCTTCACCTCCACATGAGTCCACCTGCACAGTTGGGTGGTGAGGAAACCTCTTTGATATAGTTCCGCCAAGATTGGAGGAAGCTAGATACACAGGACTGCAGATACTCAAATCTGGAGCAACAATCACTGTAATAACTCAACAGGTTGAGCAGCATTTGTGGAAGGAAGGAAATTGTAGATGTTTCAACTTTCAGGACTGAGAGTGGAGAGGCAAGGTGGCCAGTTGCAAAGAGGGGAATGGAGTGGTGAAGCAGGAGTTAAAAGTGTTTGGTGGACTGTGGAGGGGTGTAAGATGACAGGCAGGTTGTACTAGGTATGAGAGGAGAGGAAGGGTGGGGTCGGGAGACAGAGGCGGGTTAATGATAGAGGCAGACAAAAAAAGAAAAGAAATTGAAATGTTGATGGAGCAAGGTGGGGGGACATGAGTGTAAAGACTGGAGACAGCTGCTGGAAGGTGATAAGCAGGAATGCAAAGAGTTACCAGTGCTGGAATCTGGTAAGTAGATGAGGTGACGATGGGAATCATAAGGGGAGAGGGAATGGCAGATAGAACCAAAACTACATAGAACAGCACAGTACAGTACAGTACAGGCCCTTCAGCCCACAATGTTGTGCTGACCCTTAAACCCTGCCTCCCATATATCCCTCCACCTTAAAATCCTCCATATACCTGTCTAGAAGTCTCTTAAATTTCACTAATGTATCTGCCTCCACCACAGACTCAGGCAGTGCATTCCACATACATAGGAAAGGGATTGGGCTTAGATCCTGTGGATGAACTGTGCATGTGTGTTTTGAGTGTTGGGAATCAGATGTGGGGTGATTGGATGTGAATCTATATATTTGGACTACTTCAAGGAACTCAGATGAGAACCAAATGGGGCTGTTTCCATATCTACACTGAAGTGAATGCACAGCACAATGATTGAATACTGCTGGGGCTGCCTGATTAAATGCAGGGGATGACAATTATAGAGGGATCCATCTCTGCTCTTGCAAGTGGTTATGAGGTTCTTGTACACTATACCTTTGCTCTGTAGGCCATGTGCCCATTTTCTTTCAAAGGCTCACTGATGATATCTTTAGGCAGTCTCTTGGGATGGATTATGACATCCACTCCAGTTTTGTAGAGTCTGAGGTGGCTGATGATGCCACTGTAAGTAACACAGACACTTCCACACATGAGGAAGTGAAGGTTAATGGACAGGTGGTTTGAGAGGGAATTCACACCTTCTACCATTTTCACATAGCCCCTGTGCGCTCCCAGCGCAGGATCTTGAGGTTCTTAATTATTCTGAATGCTCCTTCTCAACTTTGAGTAGTCTTTGGGCCAGGCGTTCTGAGAAATTGATGGAGATGTTCTATTTCTTCAAGGGGCTTTGAGCAGATCCTTGAATCTATCCCTTTCTTTGTCAGGTAAATTCTTCCCATGCCAAGAGTTGGGAACTGAATATAGTTTCTGGAGTCCAGTGTTGGGTATGTGAACATTATGGCCAGCCTAACATAGCCAACAGAGTCTGGAATGCTTACAGTAGGCATCTCAAGTTACTGGAAAAAAGGTATTGCACATGTTTAGGTGACTTCTGCTAAGGAAATAAAGGTCACACAATGTCTTTCATCTTCTATTGATGTTGAGCTCTCTTCTCCGATAGGGGAACCACTTGAAGACCCCCTCTGTTCCCAAAAACAGTGTGTGTGTCGGAGGGGTGGGGTGACAAGTTGCTCCATTTTACTCCTCCAACTCATCTGTTACATGGAACAGCCAAGATTTTGGGAGTACAATATACCCAGTGCAGCCACTGGGATGACCCTTGAAGGCAACAGAGTCTCATCTTGAGGAGACTCACAGCATTTTCCACCAGTATTCCAAGTTCTTATACCTCCACTCTGTTGGCATGATTAGAGTGCAAACTGGCATGAAAACAGAGGGTTGACTTTGTAGCAAAGAATCCAGCCATTAGAGTAATGCTGGCTACTGCAAATATTTAACACTAAACTTCTTCAGGAAGAAAGAATCTTGGGAGCTGCAGTCAACACTGTTAATCAGGGCAGAGGCAGATACTTTACAGGGTTAAGAGTAGCTTGTAGTATAGACACGAAAGTCTTCCTAGCATAATATGATTGAAATTCGTTTGTAACTTACTGAAAGCCATGCAGAAAAGAATCAGTCTGATTTTCCCAATTTGAATAATAGCATCTCCAGCCTGATTACAAAACAATTTTCAGTGCTTGTGAATGTTTCCATTGTCAGTGAAGAAGGTTCACTCGGTACAAGGTAGAAAGCAATGAGGTGGAAAATTAAGTCAATATAAACAAACATAATTATAATTTTGAAGTCATCTTGGGAAGCATGATTTTCTTCAACAGGAAATTCTTCTCATGATCTATGAGCAGCTGGATGCTTAGGAAGTGAAAATTCTTTTGGTTCAGAAAAAGATCATACTAGGTCATATGATACAGAAATGGTGAGCAGGGAGTTTGTGATCTCTCTGATGTTGTGATGAACTGTAAATGGAGACATTTGACCTCGATCTGCTGTTATCAGTCTGGAATGGCTTCTCAGCCAGGGAGGTTGACCTTAAGCACAGTCTAGGCAGTAAAGCAGGGCAGAAAGCTGACCCATAGAATTTTACATAACTCACTGATCACTGACTTTGATTAGCCAAGCCTGTTCATTGGACGGACAACGTGGTATCTTGGAAGACACTTTGGGAGTGGGTCCATGCAATACACATGTCTGTCCGCTGCTCTAAGGTTCCCAACCTTCCCTGCCCATGTTGAAGCCATAAGCAGTGCTCTCACTGAACTAAATACTGCAAAAGGCACCTCTTGCAATTGGTGAGCACAAATTCTGGCCCTTAGATGATGCTTGAGGAATCTGCAGCCACTTCTAGAGCTGCACTGTGAAGTCTCCCAATGTTTGCAGAATTTCCCTTTAAATCATAGTATAACAGGAACATAGCGTGCTGTATTCTCCATTCTGTCTGGACTGTTCTGTGACAGTCATTAGGTGTAGTTCTGAGCTTCAGTAACATGCAGAATAGCAGCAATAGATTGAGGCCAAATATATTTACTCACTGCAGCATCTGAGAGGTCACCAAGACTCCGTCCTGACAAAAAAACAGTCTCACCCGCTTTTGATCTCAGTAATGAGGAAGTGGTATGTCTGACGTTGGGATTTGCTAGCTCAGGTGGCTTCTCGTGACTTTTGGGCAACCATTAATGACTCTCATTGTCTGATGATCGGCTTCATTAAGTACAAGTCTAACATTTGGAAAAAGTCAGAAAAATAGGTGAATGGAAATACCTGGTTCAATTTTATGATTGATTCTATTTCAATAGGAAAGGTTGTTAATGAAGTTTCCTTTGGGTAACATCAAAACTGGGTCACTGCTAGGTAATTGAATTTCAGGGCTCTAATGGTTGTTTTACAAATGTTGAAGTGAAATAAATATTGACCAGGATTCCAGATATAACTCCCCTGCCTTTCTTCAAGGTCATAGGGTCTTATAGATTGAACTGTGACAGCAGTTAGTTTTCTATCTCAAAGACAACATCTCTAATAGTGCAGCATTGGAATAGTACTGCTCATGCTGTCAACCAAAATTCTTTAGCTCACTTCTGAAGAGAGTGACATAAATCTGGAGCTTATTGACATATAAGCAAAGAATATTGAGTCACAGCAGAACTATGGAAGTTTTTAATAACTTTGCACCATGGTTTCTGCATCAGACAAGATCCTGAAGTGTTTGATGGCAAGACAAAGAATAATTTTGTGTTCTCGGGTGGCAAATGGTTTGCAAGGCCAGTGCTGACATTACAGGAGACAGCCAGAAGGTGGAGTCTTGGAGCAGCTTCAATTAGTTTAATGAAACTTCCTGAAACCTTAATTGCTTTATTGTAGAGTTGATAATAATATGTCAAAAAATACACTGAGATCCATGTATTCTCATTAGTTAATTTTGAAATGGTTGGAACAAAAAGACTTTCAACTGGTATCAGTTAATTGAATTGGTTTTACTTTCTATGGATTTACTGTTTTCAGTGTGGGTTGGGCTATAATATAAATGGGACAGTATAAATGCTAAATTTTATAGACCAGCCGTATCTACAGACAACATTACGACTGATAACCTCTTTCTCTGATTATCTTTTTTTGTAATTAATTAAGGATGAATATCGAGCAGGATGCCAGACAATTCACCAATGTTGTCAAATTTATATTTTAGGATCTTAAAACTAGCACTTATGACAATATAGCACTGTTCGTCAGTAGTTTGTTAAGCTGTGTTGCTTGCTCAAGCTTAATGTAAAAATGTAACACGAAACCTCTATCAGTTGAACCAAGTTGCTGTAATCTGCTGGGTTTATTCATCGCCAATGCCTCAGAAAACTCTGTTTTGCTTGCAATGCCACTTTGAAAGTAGAACAAGCTAACTGTCCCACTTTCCAAGCCATTATCTAGGGCAGTCACATGTAATCATTCATGAAGACCTGAAGTGTACTGGTTTATAGCAAATAGAATACCATGCTTTAGTTTAAGAATGCATTGCAGCATTGTTGCAAATATGTTTATTGCAGTTCACTCATTATCAGGGAATGCATATTGATTTTATATTCATGTATTCAGACCTACCTTAGATGCTTTCTAAAAGAAGAAGCCAAAAATAACATCATCAATCAACTCCCAAACCTTATGGCACAAGGCAGAGACAGCTACATCACAGGGTTAACAGCAGCTTATTATATAAACATGAAAGCGAGTCTTGTTGGTGTAATGTGGTTGTAATTAGTCTGCTGCTGACTTGGGAAACAGGTGGAGAGGAACCCACTTGCAATACCACATCTCAAATAACAACATCTCCATCCTAATTACAGAATAATTTTCAGTGCTTGGCTAGAATTATTGCCAGTGATGAAGATGCACTTAGGTCAAGGTGGAAAGTAAAGAGTTGGAAAATTAAGTCAGTAGAAATAAACATCAGAATCAGAATCAGGTTTAATATCACTGGCATATGTCATGAAATTTGTTGTCTGTTAACTTTTCGGCAGCAGTACAATGCAATATATGATAATATGATATATATAAAATACTGCAAATTACAGTAAATAGTTTAAATAAGTAATTCAAAACCAGAAATAAAACTTAATGAAGTAGCTTTCATGAGTTCAATGTCCATTCAAAAATCAGATGGCAGAGGGGAAGAAACTGTTCCTGATTTGCTGAGTGTGTGCCTTCAGGCTTCTGTACTTCCTTCCTGATGGTAACAGTGGGAAGAGGGCATATCCTGGGTGGTGGGAGTCCTTAATGATGGACACCACTGTTTTGAGGCATCGCTCCTTGAAGTTGTCTTGGATATTATAGAAGCAAGTACCCATGATGGAGCTGACTAATTTCACAATTCTCTACAGCTTACTTCAGTCCTGTGCAGTACCCACCCCACCATACCAGACAGTGATTGCAGCAAGTCAGAATGCTCTCCACAGTACTTCTGTAGAAATTTTCGAGTGTTTTAGGTGACATACTTAATTTGCCTCACATAATTATAATTTTAAAAGATATTGTATATCACATTAAGACTCACGTTTGCTGTAGTGTTGATTAGTAGGTCACAGCTGGTAGACAAAGTTTCTCCACTGTCCTCATAAAATGGAAGAAGTGAAGGTCAGTCAGATCATTGTGTCCGCTAGATGTTTGCTGTAGGAATCCAAAAGTAACACCCACTAAACTGATCTCTCTCCACAGTCCTGTTTCTATTTCAAATATTTATGTAAATCTCTTAAAAGATTTGTCCTCAGTCATCACTGAGGTGAAGGTGTTTCAGACTCCAACCACTCTCTTGAGCAAAGAGATTTCTAATGAAGCAGACAGATTTGGAGTAATCTTGTCAATGTTTGGGATGTAGGAGATAAAATATAAAGTAAAAGTGATGGTAATGAGATGTGATATTGCAAATGGATGCATTGTTTTCATATTTAAACTATATACTGCATATTAACAAATCAGCTGACAAAATAACAAGAATTGTACTTGAAGGGTTGTTTATTTTATTTATTTATGTACAGATACAGCATGGAACAGTCCCTTTTAGCCCAACAAACTGAAGCACCCAGGAACCCACCTATTTAACACCAGCCTAATCACAGGACAATTTACAATGACCCAGTAAGCTACTAACTGGTACACTTTGGACTGTGGGAGGAAACCAGAGTACCCAGAGAAAACCTATGCAATTAAGGGGAGAACATATAAACTTCTTACAGACAGTGCTGGAATTGAATTCCAAACTCTAGAATGTCCCAAGCTGGAATAGTGTCCCGTTAACAGCTATGGCACCATTGTGTTGTGCTTTCATAAAGCTGACCGGTAAGCAAGCCGTTTTGGATGGCCATTAAGAATCAACAGTAATGCTGTAAATCTGGAATCATATGTATGCCTAACTAGATAATGGCTCCGGATTTCCTTTCTTTAAGGAACTAGTGAACCAGATGGATTCCAGTAGTTCCAGAGTTTCCTTTACTTTCTGATAGCTATGAAAAGCATTTAATTGATTGAATTTTAAATTCTCCAGCCATTGCAGTGAGATGATGCCAGAAGTTGCACCAACTCATAAACACAAGAGATTCTGCAGACTCTGGAGGTCTTGACCAAGATCTTGATCCTGACACACAAGATGCTGGGGGCTCTCATCAAGCCAGGCAGCACCTACATAATGAAGCAAACAGTCGACACTTCGGGCCAAGTTCTGGAAGTTGCATCAAGTTCTGTTCCATTCACAGCCCTTCAGAAAATGACTTAGTGCATGCCGGAATAAATGCCCTAGATAACTCAGGTTGGTAAGTGGCAAATAAGATTCATGTTAAACAACTGCCAAGCAATGGCCATTAACAACAAGCCCAACTACCTGCCATTTACTTCCAATCAACTTACAGGAAGTAAATGGCATGGGGCGACATAGTAACGCATTTGTTCGTGTATTGTTTTACAGCGCCAGCTTTCACCAATCAGTCCCATGGTTACCTGTAAGAAGTTTGTATGTTCTCCCTGTGACTGTGTGGGTTTCCTCCAGGTACTCCAGTTTCCACCCTCATTTTAAAGACATACTGTTAGGGTTATTGAGTTTTAGCAATGCTATGTTGCTGTTAGAAGCAAGGTGACACTTGCAGTATATCTTCGCTGATTTGGTTTGATGCAAATGATGCATTTCACTAACAAGAGAGAATTTGCAGATGCTGGAAATCCAAGCAAAACACACAAAATGCTGGAGGCACTCAGCAGCCCAGGCAGTATCTATGGGCAAAAATACAGTTGACATTTTGGGCTAAGACTGGAGAAAAAAAGCTGAGGAGTAGATTAAAAGGTGGGGGAAGGGAGAAAGAAACACTAGGTGATTGGTAAAACCGAGAGAAGGAGGGGTGAAGTAAAGAGCCGGGAAGTTGACTGATCAAGGAGATACAGAGCTGGAGAATGGGGAATCTGATAGAAGAGGACAGAGGAAAGAAAAGGGGGTGGAGCACCAGAGGGAGGCAAGGGGCGGGCAAGGAGATAAGGTGAGCAAGGGAAAAGGGGATGGGGAATGGTGAAGGAAGGGGGGGTTGCATTACTGTAAGTTCAAGAAATTGACGTTCATGCCATCAGGTTGAAGGCTACCCAAATGGAATATAAGGTGTTGTTCCTCCAACTAAGTGTGGCCTCGTCATGACAGTAGAGGAGACCATGGATAGACATAGACATATCGGAATAGAAATGGGAAGTGGAATCAAAATAGGTGGCCACTGGGAGATCCCGCTTTTCCTGGTGGTCGGGGCATAGGTGCTTGGCGAAGCGGTGTCCCAATCTAGGTCAGGCCTCACTGATTATACAGGAGGCCATTTCACTGTATGTTTTGATGTACATGGGGCAAATAAAACTAATCTTTATTTTTTAATAATTAATCACTGATGAGAATCTCAACTGGACCAACCAGATAAAAAGTCCACAAGATCAGGTTAGAGGAAGATATTTTTCTCCCACATCACTCATTGAAACTGATTGATCTTTCACCTCGACGCCCCAAGACCTCTCCACCTGAGCACAAATTTGAGGTGTGATAGAACTCTCTCCATTAGCTAGATGAATAAACATTCAATAACACTCAGGAAGTTTGATGCTATCCCAAACGAAGCAAATCACTTGATTGGTGCATGATTTATTGCCCTAAATATTTATTTCCTCCACCTATGATTGAAATATATACAACCTAAAAATGTAATACCATTGATCACACATTATGTCATTTTGGAAATATATCATCATCTCTTCATCACTCCTGGATTACCCTGCCCGCTAACACTGTAAGAGCACCTTAATCTAACTTGCTAATTGTGTGATAAAAATGTGGATTTCATTAGCCTCGCCTTTAATTTGGAGAGAGTCGAGTTAAAGGAAAACTTGTTAACTGCAAAAATAAGTTATCAATGCAAAGGAGAAAGTGCAGTGGGACAGTTCAAACCTCCATATTGGCTATTATATCTTATTAATTTATTACAACTTGTCCTATCTGCTTATCTGTTTTCTTACAAATGCATTTTGCAACCCAACGTTGAGTTTTTAACTTTCTCTACTTTGATCTTAGTTGTTGTTCCATCTTAACCCCATTGCCACACTGCATTATCACCGTGCCTTGTCTTTTTACTTTTTCAAACATTCACCTTCTATGAACCCTCTCTCGTTACTTCATACAATTCCATCTTCTACTTACTGCCATAGGTATTCAGTTCACATTAGAATACTGGTCCCAACATAATTCAGAAGAAATTCATCCCAGTGAAACACCTCCCTCTTTCCCCAGTGTTTAACTGGTGAGCATGAATTGAAAGCTTTTTCTCCCACATCACTCATTGAAACTGATTGATCTTCTGCCAATTTTCATGTGGCTCACAACATAAACTGCAGATAATTACATTTGCAGTTCTGCTTGATAATTGAAACTAACACTTCCTCTGTAGAACTTCTTTCTTAGCTAATTTTCATGAGGATGATGACTACAGTATTTTCCCCTTTCCCATCAAATTATTTTCCCTGTGATGCTATATTTTACTTGACAGCTGTGTTGCGATTGACTGGGAACCAATTTATTGACCTTGACATTTACAAAGGCTGTTGAGACAGCAAAGCACCATGTATTTAGAAGATTTAGTGAAATTAGGTCAACAAGTGACTCTATATTCACAGAGAACTGAGTGAACCATTTGCACAAATGTTCTATAAATCACATCAAAATGTATTGGCCTAACTAACCAAGGAACTAATCACAATATGTTCCACTGGGATTTGGCATTCTTCAAATAACAGTCACTGGTAGAATGATAGTTCTTTTTGTCACCTGTCAGATGATCTCTTCTCCTTGTATTGACCTCTAATGTTGGATATCAACATCATTAACTTGAATCAGAACACAGAATCCTCAGGAGTGTGGATATGGTAGGTAATATTAGACTTCCATATTCCTGTCTTTGAACTCACTTCCTGCATGAGCAGGGCAGGTATCCCAATGCACTTTCCAATATGTGTTCTTATGTCAACAGCGCAAAAACTAGATTTGCCTAAAATCTACACTGCTTCAGTTCTGATGAGAGGTCATCAAACTGAATCAACAATTCAGCTCAATAGATACCATGAAGCTGAAAGAAAAAGCAGAATCATTTTCTGAGGCAATTTAAATTGTCAACAGGAAAGAGAGCTTCTCTGTCTGGAAATTCACTAGGCAATGAAGCAATGGAGTTATACAGAATTCATACTATAAACTGTAACATCAGCCAAAAGGTAGATCAACAGCCAGAATATTGGCATCTGATTTGATACTTCCAAGACTTTGTCAGTCTTTGTTTGTGTGCATTTTTTCATTGATTCTATTGTATTTCTTTGTTTTGTTGTGAATGCCTTCAAGAAAATGATTCTTTGTATAGTATATGGTGACTTATACATAATCTGATAGTTCATTTACTTTGAAACTTTGAATCTTTGAACCCACAAGTCCAAACTCTTTTGGAAATTCAGTCAGATACCATTGACAAAAAATACCAATAACCTGGAATCTTACTGTCATTCAGGGCAAATGAAGTGAATGGTACAACACAATGGAAAGTGAGTACAACTTTTTATCATTGTACTAGGTTATGATGACAACTTTAATGGGAAGGGTCCTGCTGAGACAACTCAATGTGTACTTGAAGGATGTGTTCAGCATTACTTTTTCAAATTTGCACCTTGACACATTGCTGTCAGGGTATGATATGCTCCAAAGCAGGTATAATGTACAGCAGTACATCAGATCAGACTAATTCTGTATGTTCTAAAGTCAGGTTGAGCAGAAACAAAAGACTGGAACAAAATATGTTCTTCGAAACCAACCAGAATGAGTGGAGAATAGCCATAGTGTGGGTGTGAGACTATGTGAAGAGTGCAAATTCACACTAGGTCAACAAATGATGAACAACCTCTATGATTCATTTTGTAATAAATGTATGCCAAGCCAAGTTAGCTGAGTTAATGTACAACTGAATACCAACATGTTCGACCATCAAAATACACAAATGCACTTACAGTATGTCTTGGTAAACCACTTCAGCCTGTTCTTGTCCACAAAATGTATCACTTCTTTCCTTAACTCTATTTTCTTTCTCTCCTTGTCCAGTCCTTTCTCAGTTGCATTTGTGAGGCCTGTGGTGCCCTCCACTACTTTGTCCATTTTCTCATCTAATCATGCTCATGGAGAAATCCAATCCCATCCTACATCTATCCTTCGATTTGCTCAACACAGAGCCCCTTCACCTCCACTCTCCTTTGCCTGGCTGAACACATGTTCATGTTGAAAAAACACCTTCAACTTCATTGACTTTCTTTGAGCAATGAGAACATATATCAGTTCAAGTTTCCTTTGTGAGATATTTGGAATAGACCTTGATTCAGTTCTGCCTATGCCCCTGTCTCCCCTTTATTTCTAACGTGTTGATGATTGAATTGATGCTGTTTCCTCTGTTCACGGAGAACTCAAAAGTGTCTGACTGCAATTTTTCACCCTATTCATGGTATATCTTTATGGTTCCTCGCTCTTTCTTGACATCCCTAACTCCATTGCAGAGCACCAATGCAACCCCATAGACTCACACAACTGTTCAACTCCATCTCCTCTCAACTGTGTCTTCCATTCTATTCTCTTAGTTTCTGTGGCTCTGCTATGTCTATTTTGTTAGTGATTCCATCCACATCAATGTTATTGACGAGTCTTCCTTTCTTCTCGACCTTGGTTTCCCTTTATCACGATTGACAAGGCTCTCAACTGCTTTTGTTTGATTTCCTGTTTTTCATCACTCACTGTCTCTCTTCCCTCCCAGAACAAGGTTTGGCTTTCCTTTCTATTATTCTATTACACATATCTTCTGTATTCAGTGTGGGCCAGTTCTTTGAATTTTGCCACATTGAAGAAGGTACAACAATTGGACATATCTCCCCCTCTTTCACCTTTTGACATCTCAAAGGAACCCCTTCCATTACAATTGGTTCCTTCTTCTGCCTCTCCTCACAGCTCCTTTTAGTGTAAACAGAGAAGATGCAACATTTGCTCTTTTAACTCTTCATTTCAAACCATCTAGAGACATACTCTTTCCAGGTAAAAAAAAGCAATTCACTTTTATATCTTATACTTATATTTCTAGTTCTTATGTTCTTATGTACTCAATGCTCATAATATGGTCACTTGACTAATGGAAAACTCAAATGGTTTGGTTAACTGTTTTGTAGAATACTGCTGTTAAATTTAGAAGGGTGACCTTGAGCATCCAGTTGCTTCACACTTTAATTCTCCATTCTCCCCCTCTCTGACGCCTCCATCTTCAACTTCCCACACTACTACAAAGAAGTTCAACAAACAGTAATCTCTAAATACCACATTACAGCCCTCAAGATGTAACACTAGGATGAATAATATTAGAAAACCAACTCTGATGGAGAAGTATTAACTTAAAACCTTAAGAGTTTCTTTCTCCAAAATGCAACCTGACCTTTGGAGTATTTACAGGATTTTCTGATTTTATTTCATAATAAAATTTTCCAGAATCTGCATAATTTTGCTTCTATAGTATCCCACAGTTCTAACATGTCTTTTTCTTTATTTCTTAGGCTGTGGGGGATCTCATAATAGTCTATAAAATAATGAGAGAGATATACAGATAGAGGTAGATAGGCAGAATCTTTGTCCCAGGAGTTAGAGGATATGTCATTAGGGTATGAGTGGGAAGGCTTAAAGGAGATGTGGCTGCCAGGGGAGTGGTGGAAGCAGGTACAGGAGAGGCATTTAAGAAGTAATCAGAAGCCTTAATATGTAGAGTGGAGGTATATCAATTATGAGCAGATTTAATTTAATTCAACATTGTGTTTAATACAGACATTTTGGACATCAGGGCTTGTTCCTGTGCTGTACTTTCTATGTTCAAGGTTCTCCTTCTCTGCTTTCATTCAGTTTCTGTTTACTTCATCTTGACATTAATCATCTGCAATTAACAAGCCTTCACCACTCTCTCGCTTCATCTCCATTCTTTCACAGACTTCCAACCTTCTCTATTTTAACACAAATAAAAAACTTTGATTTCTAACATATTTCAGTTCTGACCAAACACCATTGATATGAAGTGTTAACTCCATTTTCTTCTTTCCAAGTAGTCTGACCTATAGACATGTTCCATTATTCTCTGTTTTATTTCAGATTTCTAGCATCTGCAGAATTTTGCTTTTCAGTTATCCCATGGATTCAAATTTTTGCTGATGATTTTTTTTTGGCCATAATGAACCAGATTTGATTAGGGAGCTTAAGGTAAAGGAACCCTTAGGAAGCAGTTCTGGAGGACTGGAAAATTGCAAATGCCACTCCACTCTTTGAGAAGGGAGGGGGCAGAAGAAATGAAATTATAGGCCAGTTAGCCTGACTTCAGAGGTTGGGAAGATATTAAAGTCCATTATTAAAAATTTGGTTTTGTGGTACCTGGAGGCACATGAAAAAAAAAACAGGCCAAAGTCAGCGTAGTTCCCTTCAGGGGAAATATTGCCTAACAAACCTGTTGGAATTCCTTAAGGAAATAGCAAGCAAGATAGACAAGGAGAATCAGTGGATGTTGTTTACTTGGATTTTCAGAAGACGTTTGTCAAGGCACCACACTTGAGACTAACATGATAAGAGCACCTGGTATTACAGGAAAGATACTAGCATGAATATATGATTGGCTGACCAGCAGGAAACAAAGAGTGGGAATAAAGGGGGCCTTTTCTAGTTGGCTGCCACTCACTAGAGGTGTTCCACAGGGGTCAGCTTTGGGACTACTTCTTTTCACGTTATGTGTCAATGATTTGGATGATAGAATTCACACAAAATGCTAGAAAAACTCAGAAGGCCAGGCATCATCTACGGAAAACAGTAGTCACCATTTTGGGCCGACACCCATTATTGGGACTGGAGAGGAATCAGAGTAAGAAGAGGGGGAGGGGAGGAAGAAACACAAAGTCACGGAGCATTAGTAGAAGGAAAAACAGTTAACTTTTCAAGTTGAATATTTGGAAGGAGGGAAAACAAGTTGGTTTTAAGTTACAGAGACAATAGTGGAGGGATGAATAGTGCAAACAGAATATCGCTTGATATGGTGTGGTTGAATATTGAACCAATTAGTTTTGCCTGACTTGAGTCTGGTGCTATTTTCAGAAAGCACCAAATCAGAACAAGTCAAATGTAGAAGCAGAACATTTTGTTCAAACCTAAAAATTAGCAATGCACAAACTGACAAAACACCAAATGTGGGGCAAAGGTCAGGGAGACTTCAAGAACAATGTATTAACTAGAACAGGGGTTCCCAACCTGGGGTTCACTGACCCCTCGGTTAATGGTAAGTGTCCATAGCATAAAACAGTTAGAAACCCCTGGACTAGATTTATTAAACATGAATATCAATGTTACGTGTATCTCATCCTTGCTTTAAAACAAAAAGAAAGAGTCAGACACATACCCACTTTTCTCTCTGTATCTCTGTGTTCATTTTATGATCCTACATGTCTGGAGAGTCTTGTAGTGTACCTGCTTTACTAGAACATAATATTGTCACAAATTGGATCATTTGGTCTTCTCTAACAGATTAAGCACTTGATGTGCAAAATAAGTTTGTGCCTTCAGAAATCAAGTATGATCCATTTTGGATTATGTATCTCAGTGCATTCACAGAGACACAGAAATATGAGGACAATAAGGCTTGACCTATTTGGCTAAATGACAGATTTCTATGCTGTATATTCTGTGTGATCTTCAAGTAATAAGCATCACCTTAACCTGATACAAATTCACTCAGGGAAGTTAGCCAAACTTCAAATTCACAAATAAATTGCAGGTGATAACTTGATGCTTTATTTTCGTGACAAACTGAGAGAGGTTTCTAAAGAAAGAGGCACATTGCCATGAGTAATTCTTCCTTGACACCTCTGCCTGCCACTCTGGGACTATACATGCGTCATGGAAGGTACAGCTTCACTCATCCAGTTCCCTGAGCAGCTCATTGAGAACACTGAGTGCACTTAACCTCTAGTCAATTCGAATTCATCCTGTAAAATTGTTAAACTAAAGTTAAGTTCCACTGTCAAACCTGTTCCTCAAGCTAGTGATCATACATTGATGTTTAATACAATAATCGATGGATTTGGTTACCAGCAATCAATTACACAGCATCACAGCCAATGGATGGCAAGTATCCTTTGTGCCTATTTTACCATGATACAAACATATTGGATGATGTATTTTCACTATTTGCATACTTTATTTTATATGGATGATTCTCTGTTGCTAAATTTTCTGCAAAAATTTTGGGAGTGATGGGGCAGATAAATGATTTTTCAATGTCAGTCTGCTTAAAGTGCAGAAGTAACTGCAACCCTAATCTCTCTCAATCCCTGCATTGTCTCAGCTGATACTCAACACTAAAAAAATTCCACTCGATAAACAATGACAAGACCGCAGTTATTATTTTTGCCTTCCACCATTAACTCTTTCCCTAAACCACCAAATCCTGTTCTCTTCCTTAATCACTTCCTAAGGTGGAAATACAGTACTGTGCAAAAGTATTAAGGACATATCGATTAAGCACTGTATTGTAGTAATTTTATGCATTGCACTATACTGTTCCTGGGAAAAAAGACAAATTTTATATAATATGCCAGTGATGATAAATCTGATTCTGATATTGGTCTCTATTGTGGACTGAGAGGGGGAAGGGGGCAGGGAGAGGGGAATCATGGTTTGGAAAGGTGAAGGGAGAGTGGATGGAGTGGGAAGCACCAGAAAGACATTCTATAATGATCAATAAACTAATTGTTTGGAATCAAATGACCTTGCCCTGGTTTCAGGGCTGGGTGTGTCTGCACCCTCCCACTCCCTGCCCCCGGTACTCCCTCTCTGCCAACTGTCCCACACCCCTCCCATGGCACTCCACCCTCACCATTTTAAACATCTTTTACTGCTATCAGAATTACACACTCGCTCTCCGATCCACATTGACAAATAAAATACTGTGCAGAAGTCTTGGGCACCCTACCTATATATATGTGCCCAAGACTTTTGCACAGTAGTGTAAATTGCTTGTAACTGTTGACTCTGAGCTCTTCTTCTAAACCCGTGTTCCTCTCTATGGTGAAGACTGTTTCCCAGCTCCATGGTGAAAGCCACCCTCCCAAAGTCTGTGAACCTTGCCCAAATCCTTCTGATTGCTAATCTCTCATTCTGACCTGAACCCTACCAACTATCAATCCTCCACCCCAAAAAATGTCTTTAAACTGGTTACTCAAGCAACTTGCTCTCTCCTCCATGCCCCACCAGTCAAACCCTTTGAAGACCAGGTCCAGCCTTTTCTGCCAAGATTCCTCCTGTGCTTTCTATCAACTATATCACCCACCCCAATCCCTCTAACGACTTCTCTGATCTTTTCATGAATTTTCCTCCACCATTGTACCAACTTCTCTTGATGCCTCCAGATCCAACCCATCCATCAACTTCTCCCAGACCCCTTCACCAATCCTCTTTCCTCAATTCCTCCACCAACATCCTCCTGATCCTCCTTCTCTAATCCCCCTACCAATCTCTGCAACCCTTCCACAAACCTCTCGCTCACTTCTGTCTACATCTCTGCTGACCTTTCTTTTACCTTTCCAGTAACTTCCCTAACACCTACCATTCCAATTCTTGAGATTCCCTTCCCAATCCAAGTGTGAATGTTGCTAGACTAACACCTCAACTCCAGACCTCTCATCGCCAAGTCCTTCACTTCCTTTATCAGATCCAGACTGGGAATCTACTTCTGAACTCCAAACAGCCTGCTTTCCCTTATGTTCTGTGTGTTTATTTAACAGATCAATTTAGAATACACTTGTTGCAAGTGGGTAGAGGTTACTCTCACAACATTTAAGAAACATCTGGATGAGCACTGGAATTGCCAAGGCATAGGAGGTTATGGACTAAGTGCTGGTAAATAAGAGTATAGATACATGGGTACTCAATGGTCACATACAGAGTGAGGTCTTTGGTTGTATGCTGTATGACTATTACAATGAAACTGACAAAGCCTTTGACCACAAAAGCTGTTCAGTGAAGTGAAAATGGCAAGGAAAATTATGAAAGTGGTTAACAAGACCTGAAGAAGGGTCTCGGCCTGAAATGTTATCTGTCTATTCATTTGCGTAGATGTTACCTGACCTGCTGAGTTCTTCCAGCATTTTGTGTGTGTCCTTTGGATTTTCAGTATCTGCAGACTTTCTTGCGTTCACACATCATTCTGGGTTTTATCAACAGAAGGTATACTCGCTGAGCATTAATTAATAAAATGTTGGTCTGGCCTCAATTCCAATTGTCTCATTTTTATGAAGATGTGAGAGCATTAGAGAGGATCTAACAAAGGCTTGCAAAATTGAATGGGGTGGGGAGAATGAGGGACCACAGTTGAAAGGATAGATTTCAGAGACAGACCAAGATTTAAAAAAATAAGATTTAAGAGAAGCATAGAAAATGATAAGGGGTTCCAATATTTTAGGCCATTCCTTTCAGTGGAAGAGTCAAGAACTGGAACCCTGGTAAAATACAAAGAGGAAAATGTTTTATTTCACACCATGTGGTGGAATCTGGAAAACACTGCCTGCAAATGAGGAGGAGATGGGTTCTAATGTTGCCTTCAGGATAGAGTTAGATAAATACACAGCAAACAAAAATTTTTGAGATTACTGAGTGATTAAAATAGAAAATTGCTCTGGAGGAGTGTCAGGATGGACTAAATTGTCTACTCCTATTGCTGTAACCATTCTACGATTTCACTCACTTGAACAATGTGTTCAATAGACTATCATTGATAGGTTAGCATGATCAGAAGAACACTATTCAGTTGATGAACAGACACGTTATTTTAATTTTCCCTCTCAAATGGACTGTCCAGCTGCATACTGTACGTAAGATTGTTCAACGAGTATCACACATTTCATGAACTGGAATCATGGCATACAAAGGTCAATTCTCCATTCTCAATTCAATTCTCCTGCTCTGTGTCAGCTATCCAGTTCATGCCATGATGTCACCTTCATCCACAGTAATTTAGATTCCTTCTCTTCATGAATCACAGGACAACATGGTCAAAGAAATTGGTGTCTTGTTTAACTAAGCCTGCAAGAGTAACTTGAGGACCCTGTCCCAAATTTAGGGCCTCATTTGGTTTCACTTGCCATACATAAGATGCTTTTATTAAATACGCAGTGTTCAAAAAAGTATGCAGTATCTTCCAATTGATCAAGGAATTCCAACACAAATAGAGTGTCAGTGCTTTATCTTCAACAGACTTCAATGAAACTTTTAATTAATCATGGTAAATTACTGCTTTGGGAGCAGTAAAATGAAAATGATTTTTCCCCATCAAAACAAGACTAATTCTCTTTGGCTTTTAATTCCCTTTGCTAAAAATTAAAACCAGAGGTTTATCTGAACACCACTTTGCCAGTTTTCTGTCACTATTTTTCATCAGTCTGGGCAAACTGAGCACATCCTGTCATATGGGGGAAGGAGATGGAACCAATTCAATTCTGGGAGTAAGCATGGCTTCAGTGATATTTTGCAGCTAAATCAGGAGCAGCCAACTAACTCAGCTCTTTAAGTCCTTTGTTGTGACATCAAAAGGGAGCGCTAAGAGTATGCATGGATAATTTCTTGGAATCTATGCTCCTAACTACCTGTAATAGGCCCAGTGGTAGGAGCAGGTACTTTTCTGATCCACCCTTCTTGAAAATCTCAGAAGATCTTAAATTAATTTATCCCAGTCTTTGGTTTCCTTTATTGGCATGGCGAAGAACTTCTCTGAATTTAGCCTATTCAGCACAAGGAAGCTGCTTTCTACAACATTCAGAATCAGAATCAGGTTTATTATCACTGGCATGTGTTGTGAAATTTGTTAACTTAGCAGCAGCAGTTCAATGCAAAAAAGAGAAAAGAGGAAAAGAATTAAAAAACAGAAAAATAATTTTAAAAATGAATAAATTACAGTATACGTATATTGAATAGATTAAAAATTGTGCAAAACCAAAAATAATATATATTTAAAAAGTGAGGTACAGTTCAAAATTTCAATGTCCACTGAGGAACCGTATGGCAGAGGGGAAGAAGCTGTCCCTGAATCGCTGACTGTGTGCCTTCAGGCTTCTGTACCTCCTACCTGATGGCAACAATGAGAAAAGGGCATAAAGGGCATGCCCTGGGTGCTGGAGTTCCTTAATGATGGACACTGCCTTTATGAGACACCGCTCCTTGAAGATGTCCTGGGTGCTTTGTAGGCTAATACCCAAGATGGAGCTAACTAAATTTACAACCCTCTTCAGTTTCTTTCGTGCTGTGCAGAAGCCCACCTCCCCATACCTTTGACCTCAAAAGCTGTTCAGTGAAGTGAAAATGGCAAGGAAAATTATGAAAGTGGTTAACAAGACCTGAAGAAGGGTCTCGGCCCGAAATGTCATCTGTCTATTCATTTGGATAGATGTTACCTGACCTGCTGAGTTCTTCCAGCATTTTGTGTGTGTCCTTTGGATTTTCAGTATCTGCAGACTTTCTTGTGTTCACACATCATTCTGGGTTTTATCAACCGAAGGTATACTCGCTGGGCATTAATAAATAAAACGTTGGTCTGGCCTCAATTCCTATTGCCTCATTTTTAGGAAGATGTGAGAGCATTAGAGAGGATCTAACAAAGGCTTGCAAAAATGGATGGGGTGGGGGGAATGAGGGACCACAGTTGAAAGGATAGATTTCAGAGACCAAGATTTAAAAAAATAAGATCTGAGAGAAGCATAGAAAATGATAAGGGGTTCCAATATTGTGCTCTTCCTTTCAGTGGAAGAGTCAAGAACTGTCTTGCCTTCTTCATAATTGCATCGATATGTTGGGACCAGGTTAGGTCCTCAGAGATATTGACACCCAGGAACTTGAAACTGCTCACTCTATCCACTTCTGACCCCTCTGTGAGGATTGGTACGTGTTCCTTCGTTTTATCATTCCTGAAGTCCACAATCAGCCCTTTCATCTTACTGAGTGCAAGGCTGTTGCTGTGACTCCACTCCACTAGTTGGCATATCTCACTCTGTACACCCTGTCATCTCCATCTGAGATTCTACCAACAATGGTTGTATCGTCAGCAAATTTATAGATGGTATTTGAGTTCTGCTGAGCCACACAGTCATGTGTATATAGAGAGTAGAGCAGTGGGCTAAGCCCATACCCCTGAGGTGTGCCAGTGTTGATCACCAGCAAGGAGGATGTGTTATCACCAATCCGCACAGATTGTGGTCTTCCGGTTAGGAAGTTGAGGATCCAATTGCACAGGGAGGTATAGAAGCCCAGGTTCTGCAACTTCTCAATCAGGATTGTGGGGCTGATGGTGCTAAATGCTGAGCTATAGTTGATGAACAGCATCCTGACATCAATGTTGTCAGGTGATCTAAGGCCATTTGAAGAGCTATTGAGATTGCATCTGCTGTTGACCTGTAGTGAAAATAGGCAAATTGCAGTGGATCAATGTCCTTACTCAGACAGAACTTCAGTCTAGTCATGACCAACCTCTCAAAGCATTTCATCACTGTAGGCACAGGTATCATTGTTGCCTTTTTGTAGCAAGTGGGAACTTCCACGTGTAGCAGTGAGAGGTTGAAAATGTCCTTGAATACTCCTGCCAGTTGGTTGGCACAGGTTTTCAGAGCTTTGCCAGGTACTCCATTGGGACCTTCCATCTTGCGAGGGTTCACTCTCCTTAAAGACAGCCTGACATCGGCCTCTGAGACAGAGATCACAGGGTCATCAGGTGCAGCAGGGATCTTCACAGCTGTAGTTGTGTTCTCCCTTTCAAAGTATGCATAGAAGGCGTTGAGTTCATCTGGTAGTGAAGCATCACTGCCATTCATACTACTATATTGAGTTTCGCTTTGTAGGAAGTAAGGTTTTGCAAACCCTGCCAGAGTTGCCGTGCATCCAATGTTGCCTCCAACCTTGTTCAAAATTGTCTTCGCCCTTGAAATAGCCCTTTGCAAATCATACCTGCTTTTCTGCTACAGGCCTGGGTTGCCAGACTTGAATGCCTTCAGCAGATGGTGTACCTCCTTGTGCATCTTTTGTTTTGGGAGTGTACACACACTCACCCACGCAAGTTTTAATGAAGTTGGTAACAACTGCAGCATACTCATCCAGATCCAAGATGAATCCTTGAATAAGGTCCGGTCTATTGATTCAAAGCAGTCTTGTAAGCACCATTCACCACCATTCAGGACCCCAAACAATCCTCCCAGGTGAGGTCACCTGCAAGTCTGTCAGATTTATCTATTGCATTACATATTGATGGACCACTTTTCTGAGCACCTTCGTAACAGCCATAATCTCCCAGCGGCCACCAAATTCAATTCAACTTTCATTCCCATAACAACATGTCTGTCCATGGCCTCCTCTACAATCACAATAAGTTCAAACTCAGGTTGGAGGAGCAACACCTCATATTCTGTCTGGGTAGCCTCCAAACTGATAGCATGAACATCAATATCTCTAACTTCCAGTAATCACACCTCTCCTTTCCTGGCCCTCTTTGTCCATTCCCCATTTTAGTTACCCTCTCATCCCTTCTCTTCTCCTCTGCTACGTTCATGACCTGCCCAGTATCTCCCCCTGGTTCTCCACCTGCACACTTAATTCCAAGATCTACAGTCCTCTCCTATTAGATTCCATCTTCTTCCGCTCATTTCCTCTTCTAGCTATCCCACTTACCAGCTTCTCACAACATTTCCTACCCCACCCACCCAGCTTTCTCCTCACCTGGTCTCACCTATCACCTGCCAGCTTGTACTCCCTCCCTCACACCTCATCTTTGTATGCTGGATTCTTCTCATTTCCTTTGCAGTCTGAATGAAGAGCCTTGCCCGAAACATTGACTGCTTATTCCCCTTCATTATTGTTTTCTGAACTGTTGAGCTCCAGCATTTTGTGTGTGTTACACAGAAAACGTGTCTGTTCCACAGCTCGATTCTAACACTTTCACAGGTAATAACTGTTAATTTACTTACTTTCATAATGTGGTAGCAGGTATCTTACGATGTCTTTGATAACATCTTGGTATCACCATTTTGATTGGGTTCATTAAAATGGATACAAAACTAAAAAAAAACTGAAGTAATTATTCATTCACAAAAAAAAGAAAAGTGTAGCTCTTGTGAATATTTTATGAAATCAAATATTTCAAAATGTTTAAATTTGCCGACTATTTTTGCAAACAAGTGCAAATGTACTCTTAAGTGAGAAGTGTGAAGATGAGGAACGATGTTACAAATATATATACGTAATGTATTCATGTAAAATCACACAGCCATGGAAAAAACGAATGCAGAAACAGGCCTTTTATATCCTGCGCCAACGAACAAGCACCTACTTACATAAATCACACACTAATCCCATTTTATCCTCCTCATATTCCTGTTAGGGCGTATTCTGGAGTTATGGTACATAGCAAATACAGTACTAATTTCAACAGCAACCAGTCTACATACCTGAATGTGGATTGTAGATTGAGTATAAAATGCACCCAGAACAATGGTGTTTTTGCAGCTGCAGACAAGGACCGATAACAAACAAAGAAGCACTCCATTTGACCTGAGATACCTGCATATGCATGAATGCAGCCCAGAGTCAATGGGTATCTGGGGTGTTGATGTGAAGGTGGAGATGTTTGAAAATTATATGTAATTCAAGAGAAGCATTGTAGATACATTGTAACTATAGAATTGTCCTGCTGTTACTTTTGACCTTGAGCATATAAAATGTCATGCAATATTGGATCGGGGAGCCTCTTTCAAGAATATTTCCAGAATGATGCCTGCTTGTGTGCTGAATAAAGACTTCGATATCACCAACTTCAGTGTCTCCACCAGCAACTCCCTCCTCCCCCCCTCCTTCTTCCCAGGTTCTAACACTCACACAAGAGGCAGAATTCAGTGTCCAATTAACCCAACAATCTGCAAGTCCTTAGGATGTTGGAGGAAGATGGAGCATCAGGAACAAGCCCATGTGGACATGCGGAGAACACACAAAGTCCACACAAACTGTACCCAAGCTCAGGACAGGACCTGGGTCACTGGAGCTATGAGAAATTAGTGAGGAATGTCACATCTTATGAGTGAAGGAGACTGAAGGTGACCTGATAGAAGAATATCAAATTTATAAAGGTCATAGATAGGGGAGAAAAAATATTGTCCTATGGTAGTGAAGATTATAAGGTGAGAGAAAGAAGCTTTAAAGAGTATTTGAGGAAAAGATGGATTTCTTTTTGTACTGATATCTGAAACATGTTACCATAGAAAATGGTGGGATCAAACACAATTAAGATTAAGAGACATTTATAAAGACACTTAAATTGGCAGGACAGAGAATACAGACCTATTGCGGGCAAATGGGATTAGTGTAGAGGAGAAAAATTGTCAGCATGTACGTGGTGGCTGAAGGGCCTGTTTATTTGGTTCAATGACTATGATGACTAAAGTAGCTCTACTAGCTGCATGGAGTGAGTTATATATTTTATCTGTGTTTGTGCACACTCCCTCATATAAATTGTACCCAATTATGCCTTTGTTCTGTTACTATGAGTAAGCTATTCTATTAATATCAGAATGTCCTAATTTTCCTTCTTAGCCCCATACGGCGAGCAACACACAAATGTCACAGTTCGCTGTCTAACTGTTAGCTCGGGAATATGTATTGATGCCAGGTTCATGTAGCAGAGACTGACTGGATCTTTTTAGGACTGATCATTAGAATGACTCATGCTGCAATATATATGAATTTATTAATGATACATTAGATTTTAATGACCATATACAGTACATTATTGCAGATGTGAGGTATTACTGAGCTAGATATGCTGATCCTCACTGCTGTTATTAACTTAATACTGTCTGGAATATAAACCACTTGGTGAGATAATTAAACGCAAGACTTTTGCTATATTTCCAATTCTGAAATTATTCTTGGCTTGCAGTGCTCCCTCATAAACTGAAAGGCGAGGAACATCAAGCTCCCAGTGACAAGCAGCACGATCTGCAGTAGACTAAAGCCGGGTTTGGCGGCTGACCTGGTGCAAAGCTCAAACAGAAGAGCAAAAAGAGGGCGAGAATGGAAACTGAGCATTTTACCCATCTTTGTGACTGAATTGATGAAGTACTATGTGAATTGTTTTCTAACATTTGCAAATATGGATTTCATCTGTCTAATCTTTTTAAGGAATAGAACATAGAACAGAGAACAGCACAACACAGGAAGAGGCTTTCAGCCCACGGGGTTGTACTGAGCACATTAAATTAGTAATTAATTGCCTAATTAGAACATAGAGCATAGAACAGAACAGCACAGGTACAGGCCCTTCGGCCCGCAACATTGTGCTAAACAAATTAATTTAGTAATAAAAATGGCTAGCTAAACTAATCTCTTCTGTCTGCACAATGTCCATATCCTTCCATTTTCCTCATGTTTATGTGCCTGTCTAATTGCCTCTTAAAAGTCTCTAATTAAACCAGTCCCTTTTGCCTACATATTCATATCCATATAACTCTCTGCCTACTTATGTGTCTATTTAATCGCCTTTTAATTGCTTCTGCCACCGTATTCCATACTCCTGCCACTCACAGTGTAAAATAGCTGAAGAGGTGAACCTCCAGCAGTTCCAGAGTAATTGCCAAAGATTGGTGAGGAAGGAGATTTCATAATTCTCAACAACAAAGCACGGGGCTCAATGGTGTCTGATTTTGAAAATACATTGAATAAGGCAACATTTCTTCGCGACCATAAAAAAATTCCACAAAACTGAACATGTTTTTTTTTCCTAATTTATAATCATTAGCTGCTGTAGCAGACGCACTGACACTCATGTTTTATGCATAGCATGCCATCGCAGTCTTATCCACTTAACTGTGCATGAATTTCAGCGAGTTTTTGTTTTTATTTTAAGGTTGCTATTTCACAATATTTGCATAGCTCAAGCACATGAACCTCAGTTAAAATGAAGGATTAATTCCCATCTTATTAGTTCAATTTCTTTGACTCTGACTAGAATCTGAATTGCTTTGCTACTTAGCTATTCCTGTCTGCTCTTTATGTATCTATGATTTTTCTCGAAACTTGGCCACTGATCAGAAGGTAAATTGTGAAACAACTGCCACTTCCAGTGTGTGCATGAGTAGATAATTTATGACAGAGGGCTGAGGACACATATTAGTGGGCACTATGAGTGTTTTGCCAATCATTAGTTTAACACGCATATAAACAGCCCATCTGGATATGTGCCTGACAGCCAGCAGTTGAAAGCACCTGGTTCAGACTTGAATTAGCATTGATCATACTCTAGCTTTCATTTACTGGCACTTCTCCACCGATTGTTAATTAAAGTGTCGCGAAACTTGCGGTAACCAAATGACACTGTTATTACATGCGATCCCAGGTGATTTTAACCATTGCTTTGAAGATCACAGCTGCAGTCGCATTTCCTTTAAATTGAAAATGGCAAACCAGTGAGTGGCCCTGCAAAGTTCTGCCCGAGCAGACATTTTCCTTGAAAAAACTACATGCTAAATTCACAAAATAGAAGTAGAATAAGCAAAAATAGCATGACTCATCCATGACAACACTCATGAAGGAAAGACGAATTAAACTGTAGATTCATGCAACACAACAGGACAATCATGCTTGTACCTTCTCCTGCAAAGTGGTATCCAATCAGTCCCCTCTCTTGTCCTTTCAAAATAGCTCTCTGTTTATTTTCTCTCTTCAGGAATATATTGGCTTGCAATTCGGAAGTTCCTATTGAATCTGCTTACGTACTGTTGCAAGCAATGTACACATATTCCAGCAATTTTTAAAATTCCATCCCCTTTTCATTGTTTAACTAATTATTTTCGGAAAGCGTAAGACAAGGAAGCACACACCAGTCCTCATAGAGAGTTCAGAAGTGGAAAGAGTGAGTGATTTCAGGTTCCTGGGTGGTCAGTATCTCCGAGGATCTGTCCTCGGCCCAACATATCGATGCAGCTCCAAAGAAGACACGGCAGTGGCCATATTTTGTTAGGAGTTTGAAGAGATTTGGTATGTCCTCAAAGGCATTCACAAATTTCTACAGATGTACCATGGAGAGCATTCTAACTGGCTGCAACACCATCTGGTATGGGGGTGGGGTGTGGCGGGGGCTACTGCACAAGCTGCAGAAAGTTGTGAACTCAGTCAGCTCATTATGGGTCCTAGCTCCTGTAGCATCCAGGACGTACTCAAGGAGTGATGCTTCAAAAAGATGGCATCCGTCAATAAGGAGCCCCATCACCCAGGAC
This sequence comes from Hypanus sabinus, assembly GCF_030144855.1. NCBI lineage: Eukaryota > Metazoa > Chordata > Chondrichthyes > Myliobatiformes > Dasyatidae > Hypanus > Hypanus sabinus. The sequence goes on from NC_082739.1 coordinate 39,237,251, forward strand.
ATGCCTACTTCTCAATGCTACTATCAGGAAGGAGGTACAGGAGCCCGAAGGCACACACTCATCGATTCCGTAACAGTTCCTTCCGCTCTGCCATCCGATTTCTGAATGGATATTAAACCCAATAACACTACCTCACTACTTTTTAGCACTTTTGCACTACTTATTTAACTATTTTACATCTGGATATACTGTAATTCACAGTTTTTTTTATTATTATCCATTGCATTGCACTGCAGCCACAAAAACTACTAATTTCTCGACATATGCTGGTGATATTAAACCTGATTCTGATTTAACTGGTAGGTTTCAATTATTAACTTGCTTGTCATTGAAAATATTCTCATGTTTATTTTATGCAAATCCTTCATAATTATGAACCCCCTCCAATTTCCCCTTGACCATTTCCACTTTAGCAATAAAATCACAACTGCTCTAGGTTTTCCTCAACACACCAGTCTTTCAAGTCTATTTTCATTCCAGTGAATCTCTCTGCATCCTGTCCTGGTCTTTGTGCACCAGAAGTTTTTGGAGGTTTTTCGATTTTCAGTTTTCAAGATTTCTGTTAAATTTTGGAGGATGCTGAACATTGTGACAGCAACAATCCAAAAAATAATTTGCTATATATTAAGGAGATAGCGTACATTAGCTCCAAGTTATAACAAAGAGCTTTCAATTGGAAACATGTTTTTCCTCCATTAGATGCTACCTAATGTGCTGAGTGTTCCTGGCATTTTCTGTTTTTATTTAGGATATCTTCAGCAGTTGATCATCTCTGAAGGCACATTCCAATTTAATCAATATCTGAAATGTCAAGCGGCTCACTGTTCACATGGCCTTTACTCACAGCTGACACTGAACAAAATTAACTTGTCATCTTTAAGTTATTTAAAAAGATTTTCAAGATGCTGTATAATGGTGGAACCTGGAGTTCATCATCGAGACAAATAAATTAAGAAGCACTGACAAAATAAGGTACTTTAATATCTCAATATACTGAAGGGGCCAGATGCGTTATGAAACAGGAGCACATTGTTCCTCATGAGACTGTAGTATGGATAGGATTTAAAACTATTATTTACTCATACCCAGACTAATCTAATGCCTTTAAGATTAATTGGAGCATAAGATATAGGAGTAGAATTAGGCCATTCGACCCATCTGATCTGCCTTTCATCATGGCTGAGCCATATCCCTCTCCACTCCATTCTCCTGCCTTCTCCCCATAATCTTTCATGCCCTGACTCATCAAGAACGTCCCAAGCTCCACCTTAAATGCACCCAGTAACCTCACCTTCACAGCCACCCGTGGCAACTAATTCCACAGATTCACCACCTTCTGACTAAAGAAATACTTCTTCGTCTCTGTTCTAAATGGACGTCCCTCTAAATTGAGGCTCTAAATTAAGTAGTTTAACCCAGAACAAATGTCAAGTGTTGAATCTTGGCAGGTCAAATGGAAAGAGACTGTTGAGCACAAGATCCTCAACAGTGTTGTTGAGTAGAGGTATCTTGGGACTAAGTTCAAAGCTCCCTGAAAGTAGCTACCGAGGTTGATAGGGTGGTTAAGAAGGCATATGGCAGGCTTGTCTTTATTAGATAAGGCATTGAGTTTAAAGATCAGGAAGGTATGTTGCAGCTTTATAAAATTCTAGTTAGACCACATCTGGAGAATTTCCTACAGTTCTGGTCAACCCATTATAAGAAGGATGTTAAGGTGCAGAAGAGGTTAATCAGGTGCTGCCTAAATTAGAGGGCATGTGCTATAACGAGCGGTTGGACAAACTTGGGTTGGTTTTTCTGGAGCGGCGCAGGCTGAGGGGAGATTTGATAGATGTTTATAAGATTATTAAAGGTGTAGATAGAGTAGACAGACAATATCTTTTTTCCCAGGGTTGACATGTCTAATACCAGAGAGTATGCATTTAAGGTGAGAGGGGATAATTTCAAAGGACATACGAGGGGCAAGTGTTTTTTTATACAAAGAGTGGTGGTTGCCTGGAATGCACTGTCTGGTGAGGTGGTAGAGGCAGATACATTGGAGAACTTTAAGAGATGTTTAGATAGGCACATGAATGTGTGGAAAATGGAAGGATATGGACATTGTGTAGGCAGAGGGGATAAGTTTAATTGCCCATTTGATAATTAATTTAATTCATTCAGCACAACATTGTGGGCCAAAGGGCCTATTACTGTGCTGTACTGTTCCATGCTTGGTGTAATAAAAAAAACCTTTTTTCAAGCTGTCAATTTATAGCTAATCATAAACTTGGTCTCAGTGGCTCCTAATAGCAGCCAAGTTTTGTAGCTCTACAAAAAAACTATCTGAAAGGGTGATGAGTGAATGGCTCATATTTTCTGATTTTGTTACAGATAGCAAAGCAACTTTGTGTTAACAATGGCAAGGAACACGCAGTGCTAACTCTGTTGCTGTTTGTCTGGACGTCTCACCAGTGGCCAATGTTATGATGAGTTGGTTCCAATTATATTTAGCTTGTGCTACCTAAAACTCACCCACACGACTGAGAAACGAGCAATTTATTCCACTGCGGTCCTATTGTTCAATCAGTGGATTGCAAGAGGCTGCACAGCCAGTTCCATCTTTTCACGACCATTCCCACCATCAAGGATACCTTCAAGAGGCGATGCTTCCAGCAAGTGGCATCCATCATTAAAGATGCTCACTTTCCAGGACTGAGGAGGATGTACAGGAGCCTGAAGACCCACACTCAATCTGTTTAAGAACTGTTTCTTGTACTCTGCCATCGGATTTCTGAATGTTCGGATTCTGCAGTGAAATGAGTCATTTGTTTAACAATCAACACAGCCCGCACTTATTGTAACTTGTAACTTGTTACTTATAACTTCCAGTAAGTTTTATACCTTGCACTGTACTGCTGCTTCAAAACAGCAATTTTCACGACAGATTTCAGAACGTACAGAACATTGATCTGCTTTCTACACACACACAGATTCTCTATATTTCTGTTTCTCTCTATCACACACACACACACACACACACACACACACACACACACACACACACTCACACACTCACACACACACACACACACACACACACTCACACACACACACACACACACACACACACACACACACACACACACACACACACACACACACACACACACACACACACACACACACACACACGCACTCCATACTACAGAAAGCTTCAAGCTTCACACATGCTCACTCTCGCTCATTCACTCATTGGCAATTGATCAGCCATCACAGCCAAAGCACACAGATTGCTTGTCACTCTGTGAGTTGCTTCCTCTCTCTCATGTTAAAATTTAATAGATACCCCTGCATGACCTAACACCCCAGCTGAAGAAAAAGGAGACTGCCTTTATAACAGCAACTATTGTTGAGGCCATGTCAAGCAATAGGGCCAAATCTTAACAAACTGCTTCTTGTATTCCAATTTTCCATAATCCCATAATCATTACAAGCACTGTGTGGTATAAGAGTTTTAGCCCTGCCTCTGCATTCTCATATCATTATCCTAACCTTGACTACTTTCATCTCAGACACTGAAGAATCTGACCAGGCAGTGAAGGATCAACTAATGATGGCACAGTAGATATCCCCACAGGCACCACAAAGTGTCATGGTCTTCCTGCAAAGTGATACATTTACACGTTTTCATGGGCTGTTCGATCTTTAGGACCTCATTGTATATATGGTCCAAACCTTTCTACTACTATTTATTCTCTATTAGAGGTGGGAGAGAATTGTGTGGAGAGATATAGAATGCATGGGATTGTTTTGATCAGAGTGAAGAAGGTTATGATTTTTAAATGTTGTTGATTCAGGAAGAGAGAACTAATTTAATCAAGATTCTCCAAAGTGCCAAGTTCAACCTCATAGCAACACTAAACCTACATCTCCCTTTGAACGATCATTGTGATTTAACAATCCCTTAAAGAGTAAGCATTAGTGAACTACAAGAGAAACTACAGATTCTCTCGTGAAATGTGATCACAGTCAACCCAATGCTCAGAGTAAAACTGGACATGCAGGTCAAGAAGTATCGAAAGAGAGAGAGAAGCAGAGTTCATGTTGCAGGTCAATGGTCTTTCATCAAGATGGCATCCTTTTAATCTAAATTGTTAACTCTCTTTGTTTTTCCATAGATGCTGTCTAACCTGCTGAGTGTCTCCTGTTTATTGTTGTTTTTCATTTCTGAGTCTGGCATCTGCAGGTTTTTAATTTTGCTTTGTAGTTTACTTCCATACACACCCACTCTCGGCTTTCCGCAGGGATCGCTCCCTACGCAACTCCCTTGTCCATTCATCCCCCCCATCCCTCCCCACTGACCTCCCTCAGGGCACTCATCCCTGCAAACGGAAGAAGTGCTACACCTGCCCCTACACATCTTCCCTCACCACCATCCTAGGCCCCAGACAGTCCTTTCAGGTGAGACACCATTTCACCTGCGAGTCAACCGGGTTGATATACTGTATCTGGTGCTCCCGATGTGGCCATTTATACGTTGGGGAGACCCGCCGCAGACTGGGAGACCGTTTCACCGAACACAGACGCTCAGTCCTCCAGCAGTGGCAGGATCTCCCTGTGGCCACACACTTAAATTCCACAGACCACTCCCACTCCAATATGTCTGTCCATGGCCTCCTCTACCGTCAAGATGAGGCCACACGCAGGTCGATGGAGCAATACTTTATCTCCTGCCTAGGTAGCCTCCTACCTGCTGGCATGAACATCCAACTCACAGACCTCCGTTGATACCCCTGCCCCCCCCTTACCCCATCCCTATCTATTATTTCAGTCTGGTTCTCTTTCTGTCTCTTTTCCCCCCCTCATTATAATCTCCCCCCAGCCCTACCTTTCTTTCTCTTTTATTTCCCATAATTCTCCACCTTCCCCCTAGCCCATTTCCCTTCAGCCTATCACTTCCCAGCTCTCTACTTTATCCCTCCCCCCACTTCTTATCCCCCCTCGACCATCCCATGTTACTTCACTCCTGATGAAGGGTTTCAGCCCGAAACGTCATCACTACCTCCTCCCATAGATGCTGTCTGGCCTGCTGAGTTCTGCCAGCATTGTGTGTTTTTAAGTGCGATCAGAATCAGGTTTATTATCACTGGCATGTGTCATGAAATATATTAACTTAGCGGCAGCACTACAATGCAATACATGATAATATAGAAAAAAAGTAAATCAACTACAGTAAGTATATATATGTGTATTAAATAGTTAAATTAAAATAGTAGTGCATAAACAAAATAATAAAAAAAGGTGAAGTAGTGTTCATGGGTTCAATGTTCATTTAGGAATCATATAGCAGAGGGGAAGGAGCTGTTCCTGAATCGCTGAGTGTGTCTTCAGGCTTTTGTACCTCCTTCCTGACAGTAATAATGAGAGGAGGGCATGTCCTGAATGATGGGGTCTTTTATAATGGACGCCACTTTCTGAGGCACCGCTCCTTGAAGATGTCTTGGATACTATGGAGGCTAATACCCAAGATGAAGCTGACTAATTTCTGCAGCTTCTTTCTATCCTGTGCAGTAGCCCCTCCACCCTTTCCAGACAGTGACACAGCCAGTTAGAATGCTTTCCGTGCTACATCTGTAGAAGTTTTCAAGTGTTTTATGAGACAAACCCAATCTCCTCAAACTCTGAATGAAATATAGCTGTTGTCATTGATAAGAATCAATGGGTGAGCACAGATTGGGTTAAGATGTGATTGCCTTTCACACTGAACAATGTAATTGACCCACACTATCAAGATGTCCACTAACAACATCTGTACTCTATGGCCAAATCTCCACCGCCTATTGGTAAAGTGGCTATGTAGTTTACACAGCTTTCAGCCCATGCAAAGCGACATTATTGGCCATTCACTTCAGGAAGTGGGGCACATGGTCGAAAGGGTTGAGAATATCAAGTTCCTAGGAAGGAGTATCACCATTACCATGTCCTGATCCAAGCATAACATGCCTACAACTCCATAACCTTAACTCATACATCTTCTGGAATGTGGAAGGAAACTGGAGCACCTGGATGAAACCCACATGGTCATGGGAAAAAACATATAAAGTCCTTATAGAAAGCGGCTAATTACTATCCCCAACGTACCCTTGGTTAACCCAGTTGCATTCTGTCAGTGACATCACCCTCTTTTGCATTTCTTTTGTCTCCTTTTCAGTTCTTCGGAAGGATCCCCATCCTGAAAGCCAAAAGCTAAATTGCAGATTCTCCAGTCTGTGTCAAACTGATTGCCAACAAAGGACATTAAGAAGTGATTTCCCAAGGGATTTAGAAGTCAAAATTTGGATTCAGAATATTACACAACAATATGAAAAGCTATGTTTAACAGAAATCTCTTCCATCAAGGTGATATTACAGCTAAATAGGTAGTTTGATTCAAAAACAAGGTCAAGCACATCTCAGAACTAACTTTTGGATATACAGCATTTATTTGCATTTAGGCAAGTATCCAAAGCTTTGTTCAAAGTTCAAACTAAATTTATTTCAAAGTACATATATGTCACCATATACAACCCTGAAATTCACTTTCTTGCAGGCATACACAATAAATGTAATAACCATAATAGAATCAATAAAGATCACGCCAACTGGGTGTACAACCAGTGTGCAAAAGACAACATTCTGTGCAAATGAAAAATGAAAGAGAAAAAGAAATAATAATAATATTAAATGTACTAAATGTTGAGAATATGAGATGAAGAGTCCTTGAAAGTGAGTCCATAGGTTGTGGGAACAATTCAGTGAGGGGTAAATGAAGTTGAGTTAAATTATCCCCTCTTGGTTCAAGAGCCTGATGGCTGAGGGGTAATAACAGTTCCTGAACCTGGTGGTTTGTGTCCTGAGGCTCCTGTACTTTCACTGTGATTCATGGCCAACTAATTAGCATTTGTCTTATACATGGAAATATAACAGGTGATTTGCATTCATTACAAAACCCCTCCCAATGAGTCAAACTGTCACATTGGACAGTTAAGACAGAACATAATTCATGTTTTTTTAAATTTATGTTATCCAAAAATGGTGATGATGGAATGAGAAACAGAGAGAATGTTGAAAATCCTAATACTGGGTCTCGAGCTGAAACATCAACTGTTCCTTTTCTCTCAGATTGAGTTCCTGCAGATGTTTGTTCATTGCCCCTGATTCTGGCATCTTTACTCTCTTGTTTGTCTATGAAGAAAACTCACCAGGTTAGGTGGCATCTGCAGAGAGTGAAACAGAGTTAATGGTTTAGGTTGCAATTTCCTTTAATCCGATAATATGGATTGCTCAATTATATAACATACTGCAGTTATAAATACCAGGAGAAATTTTTGCTTTTTTGTGATGGATGCAAAATATCAACTCCAAAAAAAACCCAGCAAGAGTTGCATTGATAAACTATCTTAAAAGGGGATTAAACTAATCAAGTTTTCCTGGGAATATTATGACTTCAGGGATGATGAATGAGTCTCGCATTATACGCAGATTTGTGAAACCAGATTAAGTTTGCTGAAGTTCCAACTAATGATCTCTGTGGGCTGGAGAATTTTCACACAACCTAATTCCCCCATTGTATGTCTTCCTCTGTGTGAGTTTGCTTCCCTCAGAAGTTTGAATTAGATGCATCATGTATATTCATCCTTGATATTTATTTTAAAATATTTTGGCAACACTGCAGGCAATCTGAAAACTTTTTCTAATAACTCCTGGCTCAGATAGAGAATAAAAGACATGTGTCTAACTTTCACAGATGAGGAACTTCCCAAAATGCATTACAGTGGATTTAGTGTTTGCAGTGTTGTGACTGTCGTTGGACATCAGCTAAGTAAGAGATCTCAAGGATGCCCATATCATCTGCTCCATAGCAAGTCTTCATGATTTTTGCACTGACCATTGCCTAATTTGCATCAACTGCTTCTCAAACAAAGGCACTAACAAAAATACAGATACACGTCAAGCACTAACGGTGTGCTACTGGGATCAGTGATGGGTCCGTATCTTGTCATCTATATCAATGATCTGGATGATACTGTGGTTAACTGGATCATCAATCTTAAGGATGATGCCAAGATTGGGGTGTAGTGGACAGCGAGGAAGACTATCAAAGCTTGCTGCGGCATCTGAACCAGCTGGAAAAAGGCGCTGAAAACAGGCAGATGTCATTTAATGCAGCCAAGTGCGAGGTGTTACACTTCAATAGAACCAACCAGGGTCAGTCTTATACAGTGGATGGTAGGGCACTGAAGAGTGCGGTAGAACAAAGGGATCTGAACACAGGTCCATAATTCATTGAAAGTGGCATTACAGGTTGGGAGGGTCATAAAGAAAGCTTTTGGCATATTGGCCTTCATAAATCAAAGCACTGAGTACAGGAGATGGAATGTTATGTTGAAGTTGTATAAGACATTGGTGAGGCTTAATTTGGAGTACTGTATGCAGCTTTGGTCACCAACTTACAGGAAAGATATAAATAAGTTTGAAAGAGCACAGGGTTGATAAAGGTATACACAGTTATAGGGGTATAGATAGGGTAAGTGCAAGCAGGCTTTTGCCACTGAGGTTGGGTGGGACTACAACTAGAGGTCATGGGTTAGGGTGAAAGGTGAAATGTTTAAGGGAATATGAGGGGAAACTTCTTCACTCAGAGGGTTGTGAGAGTGTGGAATGAGCTGCCAGTGCAAGTGATGCATGGATGGTAGGAATATGGAGGGCTATGGTCCCGGTGCAGATCGATGGGAGAAAGCAATTTAAATGGCTCAGCATGGACTAGATGGGCTAAAGGGCCTGTTACTGTGCTGTAGTTTTCTATGACTCTATATTATAGGGGTCAAGGGCTTTACAAAGGGGCCTGTTTTCAATAAGTTCTTCTAAGACTATTATCTTTTAAACAACAGTCATTCAGAGACCATAGGACATAGGAGCAGATTTAGGCCATTCAGCTCATTGAGTTTGACACCCAGTCTATCTAGGTATCACTTGTGACAAAACCTTTGGTTTCTCTATGAGAAAACACTGGAACTGATTTAATGAGGAATGACCAGAAAGTCAAATTAAAGATTCCATTCCCTGGAATGGAAACCCCATCATGCCTCAAATGGAAATAAAGGGTCCATAAGCAGCAGAACATTTTGTGACTTAAAACAAATGGTCAGTGAAAGAGTAGAGGAAGTCAAGATATGCATCAGTTGTGATGAGAGTCCTTGACGAGGATGGTTTGGACCCAAGTGCTGAGGTATCTGAAGCAAGGTTTGAGACACTCTGTCAAACTGGATCTGAGCACAAAACAAACACTAGGGAATATCACTATTAGGCTTACAATTGAGTTCCAAACCACAGTTCAGGGGTTCCTTAAGTACTCAATTCCTGGTGCTTGAAATGTGATTACCAAGTAGCAAGACTGTCCTGAACCCTTAAAGGGGCCACATCAGCTGTCTGTACTCCGGGGAGTTTGAGCGTCTAAATCTCAGAAGCAGGCATGGTTGGGGGCATCTCATAACACCAATAACTGCAATGTATGGATTCTACAACACTCTCAAGAGATCTATATCTTAACTACTCCACTGAGAAGCAAGAGTGGGGGGCATTTGATCCAAGGGAACAGGCAGTTGGTACCAGTTCCTCAGCCAAGGCTCTGGTTTTGACATAACTGCCCTTAATTCCATTTCACAATAAACTCTGCAGTTCCATCTTGCTGCCAATCCAGGTGATTAAGAAAGTGAAGAGGCTTTAAAAACAACAAGATCTCAGGAGCAGGTAATACCTTTGCTGAAATAATTCAGCTTGGTAGGGTGGAACATTAATTTACAGCTTCACCTCCTGTATCTGGGAACAGGCTGATATGTCAGGGACTACAGAGATGCCTACCTAATTATGACCATCATCAAGAAATTAAATAAATTGAATTGCAATAACTATGATGGAATCTTCCTGTTGTCCACCACAGGGAATGACCCTTAATGAGCTCCACAAGAGTTTTGACCCAAGTGCAGTGTGTGTTCATCCCAGCCCAATGACATGATCTTCACTGTTCAACAACACTAACAGGAATGCAGGGGCCAGCTTCATCTTGTTAGACTAACTAAAGCTTTTCACTCCTTCAGCTGAAAGGAGCTGTGGAGAATTTTTCACATGTTTGTCAGCCTGCAAGAATTCAGTTCCAATCAATGCCTGTTGGACAATGGCTGGGATGTTATAATTCAAGGTAATGGATCCACACAGGCCCAATCAGAGTATTCAATGGGTCCAAGCACAACTATGTCAGTGTTTTTTTGTCCATTGTTCTCTGCTGGGGTGGAGCTAATCTATAGGATGAGTGAGAGACAATCCAGATCGAAGGTCACTGCAATATCAGACATTGAGCTGCAGTGAAGGCTTACATAAATGTAAATGTGGAGACTGAGCTCAAAGTCATTGTTGAGTTGTTCATTGGAGAATATAAGACAATGGGGCTTACAGCAAGGATTCAAAAACAAACGTCCTCTACTAATCTGCCATCAGCTGCCCAACATCAGCCCTGACAATGAAGATCCACAAGGAGTTCCTAGGAAACGTGATCTGCTCTCTATATCTCAGTACCCTCCTTTCTAGAAGGCAAACTTTGGTGGTGAGTTCACTACCACCTCCAGTTTGTCTGTCCCAGGATTGCAGAATGTGAAGAGCAAGACTTCATATTACTCATTATTCATATTATTTCATTTTCCAAAGGTCCTCTTGATGATGGATTTCAATATTTTGCTGACAACTGATGCGTGGTAAACTATCTGTAGTTTTACATTTTCCCTCTACCTCCTTTCTCAAATAATAATATTACCTAATGCCTCCTTTTACTCCCCTCTTTCTAGAAAGTCCACCACATTATCTTTATAACAGTCCTTTTAAAACAATTACGTTAATTTCTCCAGTCCTTCTTATTGGTGAATACTTTGAGTTCTTTTTCATTCAGCTCTCAATTCTGCAATATTTCCAGTATATTTATTACCTTTTTCATAATGCAAATAATCAATTTAACTTTTCAGTCAGTTCTTTATCGCTTTGCCATGTCTTTGCTTCTAAGGCATCCATATTTACTTAGCTCTTAAAATTAAAGCCCATTCTAAACACAGAAGCCTGTAATATGGTTTGTACCAACTTTTGTTCACATATCAGTCGAATGTTGGCTGACTTTTGCTAATTCAGTGCCTCATTTTTGAAATTGCCATCCTCCTTTCTAAAACGGAGAATCAAATTCTCTCATTACAGTGACCTTGCCCCTAAACTACCTCTGTTATTCCCTGCCTCCAATGTATTTAATCCAGAATACAAAATTAAACCTATATCTGTTTAATGAGCGGATAACTTAGGGAGCCAACCAGTTCAGGTGTGCGTGCTTTCAAGAATAGGGGAGGGTTCCAATGACCCTTTTACAATTAAAATCATTAAACAGGATAACTATTTTTAGAACATAGAACACAGAAATCAACAGCACATTACAGTCCCTTTGGCCCACAATGTTGTGCCAACCATGTAACCTACTCTAGAAACTACCTGGAATTTCCCTACCGCATAGCCCTCTATTTTACTGAGCTCCATGTACCTATCTAAGATTCTCTTAAAAGACCTTAAGGTATCTGCCACTACCACCATCACTGGCAGTGCATTTCACACACTCATTTTTGATCTAACCTATTGTCTGGGAAGCCTAAGAATTGGAAAATCTCCTGCCAGGTTTGCCTTCATTACATTGGCGATATCTACTTCATATATTCACTTTGGGATATCACAAATAAAAGTTGCTGCTTAAATGCAAGTCTACTCTTTCTTTATTACCTCAAGCTATGTTTCAATTCTTTAGAATCAATCTGATGAGAAGTATATGAGCTCCTTGCTTGGACAGTGTAACATTGAGCAATGGATATGTTCGGCCCACAAAGCTGTGCCGAACATGTACTTACTTTAGAAATTACCTAAGGTTACCCATAGCTCTCTATTTTTCTAAGCTCTGTTTACCTATCCAGGAGTTTCTTAAAAGACCCTATTGTATCCACCTTCTCCACCGTTGCCGGCAGCCCATTCCATGCACTCATCACTCTGCATAAAAAACTCAACCCCTGACATCTCCTCTGTACCTACTTCCAAGCACCTTAAAACTGTGCTCCCTTGTGCTAGCCATTTCAGCCCTGGGAAAAAGCCTCTGACTATCCACACAATCAATGCCCCTCATCATCTTATACACCTGAGAATTCTAAATAATCCTCAGAATTTTATGTCAAATGAATTGGGATTAAAATTATAATTGTTAGTCAGTATCAGTTTAAAATTGCCCATGTTACCAAGAAACAGTGAAATATTTTGTTTTCAATGTCATCCACACAGATCATTTCAAAACGTAAGTACATTGAGGTTGTACAAATGGAAAACAATAACAGAATTCAGTGACAGCTCCAGCTATGCTTCAGTGCAGCCAGGCAATAAGGTGCAAGGACCATGGTGAGGTACAAAGTGAGGTCAAGAATTCATCTTTATCATTCAAACGGTCATTTCAAAGGTTCTATAACAGTGGGATAGAAGCTGTCCTTGAGCCTGGTTGTGTGCGTTTCCAAGCTTTTATGTTCTTTGTTTAATGGAAGGAGGGGGAAAAGAGAATGTCCAGGATGGGAGGGGTCCTGGCTTCAAGTTAACTGCTTTCAAAAAGTGGGAAATGTAGACGGAGTCTATGGAGGAGTGGCTGACTGCAGCTTGTGTTTGCAGCTCTATGCAATTTCTTGTGGTCACCATGACTGTCTATTGACTTTTACAATCCAGACTTCACAAAGTGGATCGTGATTCATCTCATCTTTTAGCTTCTTTCAATTCTATTGGTAGTGTATTGCCCTAAAGATGATATCTCACTTCTTGCTAATTGCTTTCTAAATCTGAAAATTTGTTATGTTGCAATATCCAGATTTTAAACCTCTGCTCTACAGATCAAATACATGAAAGTAAAACAGCTAGGTGCCGAGAGACTGCTTCTCTTTGAAGCAAAGGGATTGCAGTTGATGGCGGTTTGATAGTTCATCAGGTAAAATGGCAGCATGGTACAGGATGGCATCGCAGTGAGATTGATCCTTTTATTTACAGACATTAAGCACCTCATTTCAACTGACTTCACAAACAACCAACAATCACAACAGAGACATCAGGTATTGGAATATAAGAGGAGATGCTTATCAAGGTATTAAGAAATTACAGATTGAAACAAACTAAGTATTGTGGGTTCAGGTTTCAATTGATGATTGCTCCTTTCATTTTATTGTTTATTGCTCTGCTCATTTCCAGATGCAGACAAAAAAATTGTAATATACATCCACCTGTGATCTGAAAAGCTCAACTGAAGAATAATAAATAATTCATTGAAACTAGTAACTGTTACCAATAAGGAAGAATAAATCAGTGAAAATTGCATTTATTCTGTCAAGTTCAGGAGGGGTACACACACTAATATAAAAATAAATTCCCACCACAGTGGGAGAGTTCCTAGTCACAGTTCCTTGGGGGAAGCAGGGAACTAGCCAGTGTAAATGATCAGAGTTTAATTTTACTTGGGGCTTCAGAGGGCATACTGCCGGAGTGATTTGGAGTGTGTAAACGTGGTGGTGTTAAGCATCAGGAGAACATTGTCTATCTACAGTAGGTTATTGAGCCATGCTGTGCTGTATCCGTAGGAATAAGAAGGTAAAGTGTTCGGTTCAGTTTTCTCTATTATATTGTTAAACAATACACTCTAAAAGGTAGAGTGCATTGGAGTGAAAAGCAACTTATTGGAATGCAGCTAAACTTCTTCATTCTTAGAGGGCATCTGTATTTGAGGAAGCTGGTAAGTGTGTTCAGTCTCAGTTCCTTTCTTTTAAGAGATGCTTCCACTGGATGCCTTAACTGCTTTTCTCACGATCTGTGCAGGTATTGGGATAAGGTCAGTATGATCTAATGCTGAATGAAAATGGTCTCTAGGGGATCCAAGTACAATTTTAGCAACTGCTAGGAAATTGTTAATAATTGCCAGTGGAAGAATATTATGATGCACGATTCATGCTTTCCTCCTCAAAATGTCACATGCAACAAAATCATGTAGAGTATTTTTAAAGCTATATATGGTACAACAGAGTAATATTTCTGAAGCACACCAATAAGATGAAGTATGTGAGGTACGGTTTAATTAAGACTGGCTGCTCTTTAGTCCTCTGAGAATGTCAAAATTCACTTCAGTTTATAAGCTCTGCTGCATTGTTAAAAAAAGAAATATGGGGAATTAGTATACAGAATGTTCAAAATCCTTACTGATTATGTCAATTGATACCTTTCTTTTTCAGACTTCTAAGGCTTATGTTCAGCTATTATTGAAGTAAAAATTTTCAGTTCAGAGTTTTTGTTTTGAATTACTCAAAAAAATCCAGACTATGATTTATACAAAGATTCAAAGTAAGTTTATGATCAAAATACATATATGTCACCAGATACTACCTTGAGGTTCATCCTCTTGCAGGTACTTACGAGAAAATAAAAGCATATAATATATGGAAAATTATACTTAACAAAAGCTGACAAGCTTCCAATGTGCAAAGGTGGACAGATCATGTCAATAATAAATAAGAAAATCAATAAATAATACTGAGCTGTAGATTCCTTGAAAGTGTGTCTATAGGTTATGGGGTCAATTCAGCGTTGTGGTGAGTGAAGTTATCCTCATTGGTTCAGGAGGCTGATGGCTGTAGGGTAATAACTGTTCCTGAACCTGGTGGTGTGGGAGTTAGGGCTCCTGTATTTCCTTCCTGATGGCAGCAGTGAGAAGAGAGTATGGTCTGGATGGTGAGGGGTGGTCCTTGATGAAAAATGATGCTTTCTTGTGGCATGGCTCCTTGTCTATGTGCTCAATACTGGGGAGGGCTTTATAACACGGAAGTGTACCCTTTGGTTCACAGGATCCCTTTCAAACTTGATGTACCCATCCATATGCATTCGACTCTCATTCCATGTGCTTCTCCCCACATTTCCGTCAACCACCACCCTCGCCGAGGAAACCAATAAACTACAGTGTATGATCTAAAATCTGCAATGGACATTTACCCTACAGTCTGCATTGTGTTTGGGATGTGGGAGGAAAGCAGAGAAAGCATATCGAAGTGACCAAGTCACAGGGAGAATGTGCAAACTCCACACTGACAGCACCAGAAGATAAGATTGAACACAGGCCACTGGAGTTCGGAGGCTGCAGCTCGGCTAACTGCATCAGTGTGATGTCTCTGTCAGACAGCAGATCCTTGATCTAACCTATTGATTGTGGGGCTCCTCAGCTATCATCCATTTATTTAGCTATTTTGCATGCATCCCATCCTCTGTTGCATCTCCAACAATTTGTCTCTTCATTGTTAGGAATAGCAGGTGCTATTTCCAGTATGTCCTCCTATATTCTTCACTGAATGATGGTTGTTCCCCTGGACTGCTAGAGTGAGGAATGTGCTGGGCCATTGGTTTACAGACTGCAGTGGAATGTAGTTCTGTTGTTGATGATGGTTTCAATGGATTACATCTTGAACTAGATCTGGATTCAGCATGGTGCAACTCAAAATAATGGAGGTCTCTACAGCATGAAGGCAGGGCTTGAAACTTGGGATTCAGTCAGTGTTTGATGACATTGAGATATATGAGATATAAGTGTAGTAGATTTAGTCATTATCAAGGTGTTTACATTTACCTGGATAACATTGTTAATGGACTACATACAGTTCAAGCAGAATAACTCTGATTACATTGGGCAGAGAAGGCTCATTGTCATTTTTTTTTAAACAATCAACAATGTATCTTTAAATACACTGCCTAACTTACTTGTATAACATATGGCATTACATTCTTTGGTATCCACTTTCTTGTTAGCAAGTCACCTATGTCCTGGCACCTGAGCAAGATTATCCCAGACCAGTATTTTCATGGCTCTGAGGCAAGCGGGATTACTTGTCTTTGTCTGGAGCAACCTTGTTCAAAGCTATGCATTGAAACATGCTCTATCTTGTGACATTTGCAATGCCAGACCCTCTTAGAAAACATGAAAACTTGTGGCTCCTATAATATCCCTGGCAGGGTCTCCCATATCCATTGCAGTCTTTCTGTCTTTAGCATTCTGTATCCAGATCCAGTGTTACCTATCATATGTACTTCAAAACATGCAGTGAAATGTGTCATTTGTGTTAACAACCAACACAACCCAAGGGTGTGCTGGGGGCAGCCCCCAAGTGTCATTAACATATCTTGCCCACAGTGTTCAGCAGATCAATAAAAGCAGCAACAGAAACGTCAATTACAGCAAACAAGTCCATTTACCAT
The DNA here is from genome assembly GCF_030144855.1 of Hypanus sabinus. NCBI lineage: Eukaryota > Metazoa > Chordata > Chondrichthyes > Myliobatiformes > Dasyatidae > Hypanus > Hypanus sabinus. The sequence continues at coordinate 39,253,598 of NC_082739.1, forward strand.
GATCTACTGGATTCCCACTAAGACCAATGGCATCAATCGCTGAGCTAAGGGATGAAGAAGAAGCCCATATTGTCATTGCCATTTCAGCGAGCTTGCTCCCTGCGTTCACTTCAGTTTTCTGGTTTGGGTGAAATATTTCACAATTTTCAAGCACAGTCGATTGTTCTGCACAACCCACTGAGACGTTAAACCTGACATGCCAAGTTGGTTCAGGAGAATGTAAGAACATGTGAAAGTGAAGCAGGAATAGGCCATTCAGCCCCTCATACTTTCCTCATACCTTTCAATAATATCATGGTTGAGCTTCTCCTTCAGCATTATTTCCTGGCATTAATCGCAAATGCCTTATTTCCTTAATGGCTGAAAATCAAATCATCCCAGTCTTGAAAAAGTATCAGAACCTCCACGGTTCTTTTGGGTAATCAATTCCTCAATACTTATTACCCTATGAGTGAAGAAATTCCTTTGGGAATTTGTCCTGAATGGCTGTCTAGCCAGGGGAAATATAGCTTTCTACCTAGCTGGTCAAGCCCTGTTAGAATGTTTCATATTTAAGTAACCCTCTTTTAAATCCTGATTGCCTGCTTAATTTCTCCACATTGGACAATTCCCCATCTCAGAAGTTAATCCAATGAACTTCAGAATCAGAACTAGACTCATGCTTATTATTACTTATGACATGGAATTTGTTGATTTGCTGCAGCAGTACAGTGCAAAGACATAGATTTGCTATTGATGATAAAAATGAATAAATGGTGTAAAACAGTAATAATGAATGCTGTTCATGGGTCCATTCAGAAGTCTGATGGTGGTGGGGAAAATGATGCTTCTGAATTAGTGAGTGTGTGTTTTCAGACTCCTGTACCTCCTCCCTGATGGTGGTACACGTTCCAGATGGTGAGGGTCCTTAGCAGTGCCTCTTGAAGATGTTCTCAATTGTGGGGAGGGTTGATCCCATGAAGGAGCTGGTTGGCTACAACCCTCTTAACCTCTTGTGATTCTGAGCATTGGAGCCTCCACACCAGAGTGTGAGGCAACCAGTCAGAAAGCTTTCCAATGAAAATTTAATGAAGTTTGTAAATTCCTTGTGGCAAGCCAGGTCTCCACAAACTCCTAATGTTGGCATGCCTGCAATGTGTTAGGCCATGGATAGACCTTCTGAAATGATGTCGCAGTCAGCTTGAAGTTGCTCACCCTTTCCACTGCTCAATCCTCGATGAGCACTGCTGTGTGTTCTCCCAGCTCCCCCTTCCTGAAGTCCACAGTCAGTTCTTTGGTGTTGCTGATAATGAGTGCAAAGTTGTTGTTGCAACACCACTCATGTAGCTGATTTGCCCTATGCCTCCTTGTCACCATAAAAGATTCTACCAATAAGAGGGATGTCATCGATGAATTTATAGATGGCGATTGAGCTGTGCTTAGCCACGTAGTCATAAGTGTAGAGAGAGCAGAGCAGTGAGCTTAGCATGCATTCTTGAGATGTGCTAGTGTTGATTATCAGTGAGGAGATTTTATTACTGATCATACTGACTGTAGTCTCCCAATGAGGAAGACAGTAATCCAGTTGTAGAGCAAAATACAGAGGCCCAGGTTTAGCTGCTTGGAGATCAGTACTGAGGGGATGATGGCATTGAACAGCAAGCTGTAATTGATAAACAAGAGCTTTTAATCTATGTCAAGTACTTGTTTAAGTCAGGAGATTCAAGATATTGTGAATATTGCTGATATTGTGAATGTAACACTGGAATATTTAGAACTGAAACTATTGTTGATTGCAGAATGCTTTAGATTTCATAAGCGGATAAAAGAACTGGAGACCATTTCTGCATACTCGGCTGAATTGAAGTAATTCAGCATTGTCAGTTCAGTGACAGGCTTAATGATACACCGACAGATTGCTTAGTTTGTGGAATCTTAAAAGAAATCATTCAAAATTGGCTCCTAAATGAAGCACAACTCACATTTAAAAGAGCAGATGAAATTGCTATGTCCAAGGAAACAGCAGCTAGAGATGCGATTCAGTTGCAGTCAGGAATGAAAGTGAGCATGAATAAAATTGCAACATCTAAACAGAAACCTGCCTGGTTGAATAAATTGTGTTACCATAGTGGCAGCAGCTCACATGACCAGTGCAGGTTTAAAGGTGAAGCTTGCAGAAAATGCAACAAAAAGCATGTTGGCCAGACAAAAATAAATTAGATGAGATTAAATTAGATTCAACTTTATTGTCATTGTGCCAAGTACAGATACAAAGCCAATGAAATGCAGTTAGCATTTAACCAGAAATGCAAAGAATAGTGTTATTTACAAAATAAATGGACTGCACAGGGAAGAGAAAAAGATAAAAAGTCAAACTGCAGTTTCAAAGAGAGCACTAATCTGCATGCTGTTGATAAAAAGTCTGATAATAATGAGAGTGACACAGGACTGAGTAGCTTTGAGACCTACATTGTGAAAACTAACAAGGGGCAATCAATATGGTTTACACTAGAAGTGTATGGCAAATTAATTAAAATGGAATTGGACACTGGTTCAATGGAGTCATTCCACAAAATGAGTTTGAATGGCATTTGCAAGATACTGAACTGAAGCCTGCAGATATCTATTTATGATCTTATACTGGAGAAAAGATCACTTCTGTGGGAAGGACATACATAACAGTGCAATACATTAACCAAAAAGCCACATTGGGCTCTTATGTGGTAAGAACAGTAGGTCCAGCATTGTAGGCCTGGCTGAGACAACTACAGCTTGACTGGAGATCCAACCACAATTTGCATGCCATATGCCCTGCAATAGAGTCAACTAAAAGCGAATAAAGAAAGGTACTGGATGATGCCACAGCAGTGTTTCAAGGATGGCACTGGAAAACTCAAACATATCCAGGGTAAAATATTTTTAAATGAAAATGCCACATCTAAGCTTTACAAGTTGTCCAGTTCCTTATACCATCTGTGATAAAGTAGCCAGTGAGCCAGATCACATGGAGGCTGAAGGAATTCTTTCCATGATTGAGTGTGGAAAGAGGGATTTCTTCTTTTTCTTTGTTACTGCGTATGTTAATCAAAATGGCTTCTTTGTTTTGTTAAAAGTAGGAATGCTTCTTTGTTGAGAGAGAGTGCTGGAAGCTTGTTTGGGTTAAAATTTACTGATAATGAGAATTGTATTCCTTTGTTAACCAATTGGGATTAATGTTGTTCTTTCTTCTGACTCTGTAAACTATTGTTGGCGGGCTTTGGGGGAGATAGGCGCGAGGGGGGTGAGAGAGAGGATGCGATACTGTAAGCTGCGCGAGGAATGGACCCCAAGCGGGGGTCCGAGGCCAGGAGGTACTCCGAGGAGAGGAGATGAAGCTAGATGTGCTTGGTTGACCACTTCAGATGGTCCTAAGCTGCGAGTCGAGGAGTTCGGAGGGGATCGAATGGTGGCCAGAAGACTTCAGTAATTGAGCTCCAACGGTTGTGCACGAAGTGGTTTGGACTTTGATAAGTTTGGCGCCTTTTCTTTATTTTCTTTTCCTTCATGTATACTGTATCATTATTAATCACTTAGTTATAGTAATCTTTATAAACTGTAATCATTTTTAATCGTATATGATGTCCTGTTTGTTCTTTGGCGAGGTGAGGACATCACACAGCATCCACACAAGCTGATTACCCAGTTTGGCGGGGCTGAAGGCTGCTCCCCCTAGATGAGAATGAGCTGAGTGAGTCTGAGGCGACGCAGGGGGTTACAAGTGGAACCCATGGACAATGCCAGTTGTCCCAGTAGCCAGGAAAGATGGGTCTGTCAAGATCTGTGACTATTTTAAGGTCATAATCAATCCATTACTTAAAGTAGATCAAATCCCTCTGGCCATGATAGACGATATCTTTGCAAACCTTTCTGGAGGGAAACACTTCATCAAAGTGAACTTAGCTGAGACCTACCTACTGATGGAGATGGAAGAAGAGTCCAAAGTTTTTCACACCATCAAGGTGCACAAAGGACTTTATTACCCTAATAGTCTTATTTTTGCAATAGCATCTGCACCTTCACTCTGAAGAAAGCAATGGACCAGGTACTGCAAGGTTGCCCAGGCACCAAATGTTAATTAGTTGACATCATTGTTACCGGTGAGGATTACAAGGAACATCTCTAGAATCTCAAGACATTATTAAAAATATTATAAGATTATGGGCTCAGAGCACAGTACAACAAGTGTGAATTCTTTAAACCAAGCATCACTTACTGTGGCCACACCATTGACACAAAAGTTTTACACAACCATGCCGAGAAGATTCCAGGATTGGTGGATGCCCCAATGCCAAAGGAATTTGTTCCTGCTAAACCTGGCTACAGCAGAGGTACAAATGCAGAGGTGGGCGCTGTTTCTTGGATGATGCAATTACAAGATTGAATTCAAGATGACAACCAATCATGGAATTCAGATTCAGTTTATTATCATTTAGAAACCACAAATACAATGCAGTTAAAAAATGACACAACGTTCCTCCAGAATGATATCACAAAAGCACATGACAAAACAGACTACGCCAGAAAATCCACATAACGTTTGGCAATCCCCAATCTAGAGTCCAGAGAGGCTGCTGCATATTAATATCACGCTACCGTCTAGCGCGTTCCCCGGAAAGGAGCTCTAAATCCACCAGACAAAAACAAGACCAAAAACTAAAGCTACAAGACCTGCACAAAACCACATAGTTACAACAGTGCAAACAATAGCATAATTGATAAAAAAAAAGACCATGGGCACAGTAAAAATAGTCCAAAGATGTTAAAGGACTATAAGTTCAAAAGAAATCACCACACAGTTCCACAAGTCCCCAGGGTCCCGACAGACTCACCATCCCACGCCGGCGGCAGAAGGGAATACCCCCGCTATGGACTTCCACGGCGCCGCCCGACTCAGCCTCGCAGATACAGCACACACCGAAAGCGACCTGACCGCAGCAGACTCCAAGTCCGTCGAACCTCCGAGCCGACGACCATCCCCTCCAGCACAGCTTCTCCGAGCACCATCCTCTGCCGACCGTATTAAGACAGCCCCGCCAATGGCCATCGGCAACGCAACCCTGAGGACTGGGGGCCTGTTCTTCCCAGCAGAGACGTGGACCTCACAGCAGCAGCAGCAACGAAGAAGGTCATCCTGGAGATTTCCAGATGTTCCTCCGTGCTCCCATGTCCGTTTTCAATCGATTATGATTGCGTACAGCACCCCACTTCACAAATACCAGATAATCAGCTCCGGAGTGGCCGCTGCAAGCTGCATCGCGCCGCCATGATGTGCAAATGCTGATGGAGTGTCCAGTTTACTCTTGGAAAGGAAGTACCTGAAAACATTTCCTGTTGATTTTTACAAGTTTCTAAATGCTCTAATTTCCCACTAAATTTGGCTCTATTATATACCTTCTCTTTTGCTTTCATGTTGGCTTTGACTTCTTGTGTTAGCGACGGCTGCTTTATCCTGACTTCAGAATACTTCTTTTTGATGTATCTATCCTGTGCTTCCAAATTGCTCCCAGAAAGTCCAGTCATTGCTGCTGTGCCATCATCCTCGCTACTGTCCCCTTCCAATTAACTTTGGCCATCTCCTCTCTCAAGCCTCGGTAATTTTCTTTACTCAACACACCTCACTTAATATTTTCCCGCTCAAACTGCAGGGCAAGTTCAATTATATTATGATCACTGCTCCTCAGGGTTCCTTTACCTTAAATCAAATCTGGTTCATTGCACAACACCCAGCCCAAAAAAGCTGGTCCCCTAGTGGGCTCAACCACAAGTTGCTCTAAAAAGCTATCTTGTAGACATTCTACAAATTCTCTCTCTTGGGATCCATCACTAACCTGATTTTCCCAATCTACCAGCATATTGAAATTCCCTGTGAAGATTGTAACATTGACCTTTTTACATGCCTTTTCTATCTTCCATTGCAATTTGTAGCCCACATCCTGGCTACTGTTTGAAGGCATGTATATAATTCCCATCAGAGTCTTTTTACCCTTACAGCTTCTTCAATCTACCCAAGAGGATCCTACATCTTCTGATCCTATGTCACCTCTTTCTAAGGTTTGATTTCATTTTTTATCAGCAGAGCTACCCCACCCCCTCTACCTACCTGTCTGTCCTTTCAATATAAACTGTATCCTTGAATGTTAAGTTCCCAACGATAATTTTTCAGCCATAACTCAGTAATGCCCACAACGGCATACCTGCTAATATCTAACTGCATTAAAAGATCATTTACCTTATTCTATATACTGTGTATATTCAGATATAACACAATCATTTCTGTGTCCGTTACCCTTTCGATTTTGTCTCTCTTTACACTGCAACTCATCCCACTGACTGCAATTTTGCCCTATAATTTGCCTGTCTTTCTTGACAGTCTCATATATACAGTATACACAATTGAACCTGAAAATTATTGGAAGCTCTTTTAAGGGAATGAATATATGAATATTTGGATAGATATAGAATGATTGGAGCTAGTCAGTGTGGCTTCGTGAGTGGTAGGTTGAGGCTAACCAATCTTATAGAGATTTTTGAAGAGGTTACCAGGAAAATTGATGAAGGTAAGGCAGTGGATGTTGTCTACAAGGCCATTGACAATGTCCCACATTGGAGGTAGGACAGGAAGGTTTAATCACTTAGCATTGAAGATGAGGTAGCAAATTGGATTAGATATTGGCTTTTTGGGAGAAGCCAGAGAGTGGTAGTAGATGGTTGCCTCTCTGACTGGACCCCTAGTGGAGATCTGCTGAGATCAGTGCTGGGTCCATTGTTGTTCGTCATCTATATCAATAATCTGGATGAAAATGTGGTTAACTGGATCAGCAAATATGTGGATGACATCAAGATAGGAGGCACAATGGACAGTGAGGAAGACTATCAGAGCAGCTGGAAAAATGGCAGATGGAATTTAATGCAGACAAGTGCGAGGTGCTGCACTTCAGGAGGATCAACCAGGGTAGGTCTTACACAGTGAACGGTAGGGTACTGAGGAGTGCAGTAGAACAAACGGATCTGGGAAAACAGACCCATAATTCATTTAAATTGGCGTCACAGTTAGGTAGGGTCATAAAGAAAGATTTTGGCACATTGGCTTTCATAAATCAAAGTATTGACTACAGGAGATGCGATGTTGCGTTGAAGTTGTATGAGACTTGATTGGTATACCTATTATGCCTTTTTTGTTGTCTCTTCATTGCTGTTTCCATAGCAATGTTTTTGACCCATCAGGGTTATTAGCCCTGAGCTAAACTAGCTCTCCAGGTCATTGAGGCACACAAGCCTTCAAACACTACAAAGTTGTGGTCCTCTTGGAGGATAAGACATTAGTGAGGCCTAATTTGGAGTACTGGGTGCAGTTTTGATCACCTACCTACAGGAAAGATGTAAACAATGTTGAAATAGTACAGAGAAAATTTACCAGAATGTTGACAGGACTGGTGAGCCTGTGCTATAAGGAAAGATTGGATAGGTTGAGACTTTATTCCTTGGAATGTAGAAGATTGAGGGTAGATTTGATAGAGGTATACAAAATCAGGAGGTGTATAGATAGGGTAAATGCAAGCAAGCTTTTCCCACTAAGGTTGGGTGGGACTACAACTCGAGGTCATGGGTTAAGGATGAAAGGTGAAAAATTTAAGGGGAACATGAGGGGAAACATCTTCACTGAGAGGATCATGAGAGTGTGGCATGAGTTACCAGTGCAGCTGGTGCCTGTGAGATCAATTTCAATGCTTAAGAGAAGTTTGGATAGGTACATAGATGGCAGGGGTATGGAGGGCTATGTTCTGGTGCAGGTCGATGTGAGTAGGCAGTTTAAATGGTTTGGCACAGACTAGATGGACCAAAGGGCCTGTTTCTGTGCTGTACTTTCCTATGACTCTATGACTCCATTCATCACTAAGGATCCTTCCCATCTGGAACAGGCCTCCTTTCCATTACCACAATTAGGAAGAAGGTGCAGGAGCTTGATCCATACTCAATGATTCAGAAGCAACCTCTTTCTCATCAGATTTCCAAATGTCTATGTGCCTATGAACACTAGCCCGCTATTCCTTCCGTTTGCGCTATTTATTGATTTTCATAATTTATGGCATTTTTTGTCTTTGCACTGCACTGCTGCTACAAAACAACAAACTTCATATTGTATAAGTCGAAGATCTGATTCTGATTCTGATCTTTCTGCTCGAATAAACAAAGACGCTAAAATTTGGATTAAGAAGATTCAACAATAACCATGCCCACATTCTAGGTTATTGTTAGCTTCTTGACAGCTTGTTTTTCTGATTAAAATAGAAATTATTGATTTACTAAAGCATTAATTGGAATAATAGTTTAAACATAATGGCAAAACCATTCAGCTTCAGTGAAATTAGTGTACCAGAGGAGCTAGATAGTTTCTGTTGAAATTATAATACTAAGGTACTTTAAGATACAGTAATAAGACCATCATGGGGGTATCAATGCCATAGCATTAGTTGTCTTTACTTCACTGGATATAAATCTAGTCTTTAATGGATTGATAACATTTCATCTGGATGTGAACACCTTGATCAGGATGGGCCATTTTCACCTGCAACAGTCAAAGGAATGCAAACTATTATGGTCAGAAGTTGTAAAAATCTTTAAGTCAAATTGATGTAAAAATTTTCCTCTGCCTCTTCTATTGTCTCCTTACAAAAATAGCCAATATATATATAGAGTCCAGCTTTTATAACATCTGTTCTTATATTTGACTGTTGTTTTGCAAATTCTATTAAACAAATCATGTAGTTACACTATGGAAGTCCTTATTAAATTTTCACTGGAGCTAGAAGGAAACACAGAAAATGTTTTTCATTTTCATGCCTCTTTAATATTGAGATATTATAGGAACTCCACAGCACGGTGATCAGAACAGCTATTGAAAAGTTTATATTTTACGCAGTAACTGAAAGCCAGCATTTTTTCGTTGGCTAGTCAGCAAACAAAAAATGCTGACTTTCAGTTTCTGCAGTTTTAACTGTCTTAAAAGGTGTTAGAGAAACTAATTATATGCACCAAAATCATGTAACACAGCAACTGCTTTGTTCAGGTTTAACAGACGGTATGACTTCAAACACGTAATGTACTAAACTATCTTAATGTTACTGGGCAAATGGTGGGATATTGTCTGAGAGAATGACTGCTGCCTAATTTACTGAACAACTGGTTCAATTAATGTGATTTTATCAATTTGTAGCCAGAGATTCATACACTAAAAATGTATGACACAGAGAACTGAATTTACAACCCTGTATGTTGTTCTACTGCACTGAAATGACACATTTGAGAAAGCGAGGCCTGCACTTGTTGAAGAGTGAGAGAGAGCAAGGGACAGAAGGAGAAGGTGCCAACACATATGGTAGGACATAGCCTGTGGAAGGAAAACTGTGATAAAGGAGGCCTGGAGAACAGAAAAGCTGTCTCCCCGTTGGGGAATTGAACTCTCGTCTCAAATGTAACAGGAAAACCTACCCTAGCGATCCTAATGGAATTCTGTTGGTGCAGGGAAAGGGAATTTGTTCTCTCTCATTCCCCAGTGGAATCTAGTAGAATCAAGCATTTATCTTCTTGTCTGAGTCCACCTTTTCTGCCAGAACCTCTTGCACCTTCTGATGGTCACTTCCCCTTTCCAGCACTGAGGCCTCCATTCTGAGTCGCCATTAGTATGCCTAATGATTGAGTTAGAGGAATAGGCAGTCTTGGACATTGAGTATACTTTTATTTGAAGACTGAGTGCTCAAGTCAATACTCCATTGGTTTGCCTCAAATATTCCAAGGACTCTTCCATGGCAAGGAAAAACAATAGCACACAGAAATAAGATGAAGGTAAAATATAAAATATTGACTTATGAGGGATGATTGATAAGTTCGTGGCCTAAAGTAGAAGGAGTCAATTTTAGAAAACCTAGCACATTCATTTTTTTAACATAGTCCTTTCCTACATGTACACACTTCATCCAGTGGTCATGGAGCATACAGATCCCTTCTTTGTAGAAGTGGTCCACAGCAGGGATGATTGATAAGGAGATGAGTTATTAAGTTCAAACTTTCTGCATTTTCACGCAAAGAGTTGAACTGCACGAGCATGTAACGAGAGCGTCTTGGACCTCCAGGTTGTCCACAGCAGGGGTGATTGATAAGTTCGTGGCCTGAGTTAGAAGGACATGAGTTATACAGCTCTCGTTACATGAACATGCAGTTCACCTCTTTGAGTGAAAATACAGAAAGCTTGAAGTTAATAATTCATCTCCTTCTATCTTAGGCCACGAACTTATCAATCACCCCATGCTGTGGACCATTTCTGGAGGTGTAAGACTATGACTTCTACAAAGAAGGGATCTGTATGCTCCACGACTGCTGGACTAGGAAAAATAAATGTGCTAGGTTTTCTAAAATTGAATCCTTCTACCTTAGGCTACAAACTTATCAATCACCCCTCGTATTTCTATATTCATTCGCCTTTAATGTTGTATCCATCACATATTGTTAAGATCTATCAATTTTCTCAAAATGGAGCTGAATTCTTCACATGCTATTTGCCTACTGGACCCCTGAAGCTATTGTTTGTGTGTCATTAGGTATGTATTGCCTTACAATTGTACATTTGATAACATATACTCACAATGCGCATTTTCAAAAGTTGATTCAACATTTTGCCTGTGGCTCTTTTTGAGTTGATAAAGGTGAATATTAGAGGAAGCACCTCAAAACATCTCTTTTAGTGGTGCTATTTCTCTGGAAGATTATGAAGCATTTCTCAAGTATGTTTAAAATGCTTTAGATGTTTCATATCCAGCTTTTGCATTGCTGTCCAAAGACTCACTTCCATGAATGTGTTCACCTACAAACAGCACAAGTGAAGGTGCTTTTCTCGAATTAGCACAGACTACCTCATCATTTTAAATATCTGTCCAATGCAACCTGCAGTCAATCCTGTCAAGAATGTCAGCATTGCATTATAGCAGAATTAGGCCTTTCAGCTCATCAAGGCCACCCCACCATTCCATCATGGATGATTTATTACCCCTCACAACCCCATTCTCCTGCTTTCTCCCTGTAACTTTTGATGCATTGATTAATCAAGAACCTATCAACCTTCACCTTAAATATACCCAACGACTTGGCCTCCACAGCCATCCATGGCAATGAATTCCACAGATTCACCACTCTCTGGCTAAAGAAATTCTTTTTCATCTCCATTCTAAAAGGAAGCCCCTCTATTCTGAGGCTGTGTCCTCTGGTCCTAGACACACTCACCATAGGAAACATCCTCTCCACATCCACTCTATCCAGGTCTTTCAATATTTGATAGGTTTCAATGAGATCAGCCCATCATTCTTTTAAATTCCAGTGAGTACAGGCTCAGAGCAATTAAACACTCCTCATCTGTTAACCTTTTCATTCCCGGGAACATACTCATGAACAACCTCTGAACGTCTCCAATGCCAGCACATCCTTTCTTAGCTAAGAGGCCCAAAACTGCTCACAGTACTCCAAGTGAGATCTGACTAGTGCTTTATAAAGCCTCAGCATTACATCTTTGTTTTACATTCTAGTCCTCTCGAAATGAACGCTAACATTGCATTTGTCTTCCTTAACACTACTCAACCTGCAAGTTAACCTTCAGGGAATCCTGCATGATGACTCCTAAGTCTCTTTTCACCTCTGATTTTTGCATTTTCTTTCCATTTAGAAAATAGTCTATGCCTTTTATTCCTTCTAACAAAGTGCATGACCATACTCTTCCCTATACTATATTCCATCTGCCACTTCTTTGCTAATAACCCCAATCTGTCCTGATGCAGACTCCCTGCTTCCTCAACACTACTTGCCTTTCCACCTATCTTTGTTTCATCTGCAAGCATGGCCTCAAAGGCATCAATTCTGCCACCCAAATCATTGACATACAGTACTCTGCAAAAGTCTTAGGCATAGACAGTATATATACCTAGTATGCTTCAGACTTTTGCATAGTACTGTATTTATCAACGTGGAGTGGAGAAGAAGTTTGTCCAGTGTGAGGAAAGGATATTGGGAATGGCGAGGTGTGGAACAGGTAGCAGAGAAGGAGTGCCAGGTGCAAGGGGTGGCACGAGGGCAGATACACCCAGCCCTGAGACATCTGGCAAGGTCATTTGATTCCAAACAATTGGTTTATTGATCATTACAGAATGTCTCTTGGTGCTTTCTGCTCCCTCCTCTCTTCCTTCCCCTTTTCCCAACTACAATTCCCCTCTCCCTGTCCCTTTCCAACTCCTAGTCCACAATAGAGACACATATCAGAGTCGGGTTTAACATCACTCACATATGTCATGAAATTTGCTTTTTTTGTGGGAGTAGTACAGTGCAATATATAAAATTACTGCACTACTGTGCAAGGAGAAAAGAGGTGGTCCCAATGCCTGCGGCACCCTACTAGTTACCGGCTGCCAACTAGGAAAGGCCCTTTTATTCCCAATCTTTTCCTCCCGCCAGTCAGCCAATCTTCTATCAATTTTAGTACATTTCCTGTAATACCATGGGCTCTTATTTTCTTAAGCAGCCTCATGTGCAGCACCTTGTCAAAGGACTTCTGAAAATCCAAATAAACAATACCTACCGACTCTCCTTTCTCTTTTCTGTCTGTTAACTCCACAAAGAATTCCAACAGATTTGTCAAGCAAGATATCCTCTTCAGAAAACTATGCTGACTTTGGCCTTTTTTATCATGTGCCTCCAAGTATCCCCAAACCTCATCCTTAATAATAGACTCCAACATATTTCTAAACGTTGAAGTCAGGCTAGCTGGCCTATAATTTCCTTTATTTTTCCTTCCTTCCTTCTTAAAGAATGGAGTGACATTTGCAATTTTCCAGTCCTCAGGAACCATTCCAGAATGTAATATTTCTTGAAATGTCATTATTAATGCCTCCACAACCTGTTCAGCCACCTCTTTCAGAACCCTGGGGTGTAATCCATCTGGTCCAGGTGACTTATCTACCTTCAAACCTTTCAGATTCCCAATCACCTTCTCCCCAGTAATAGCAATGACGCTCAATTCTGCTTCCTGACTCTCTTGCATTTCTGGCATTCTGTTGGTGTCTTCCACGGTGAAGACTGACGCAATATACCTATTAACTTCCTCTGCCATTTCTTTGTCCCCCATTGCTACCTCTCTAGCATCATTTTCCAGCCATCTGAAGACAGATGCAAAATACTTATTCAGTTCATCTACCATTTACTTGTCTCCCATTACTACCTCTCCAGTGTCATTTTCCAGTGGTCAAGTAACTACTCTTGCTTCTCTTTTATTGTTTGTACTGTATATATGAAAAAAAAGTTTTGTATCCTTTTTGATATTGTTGACTAACGTACCTTCATATTTCATCTTCCCCCCCTTATGGCTTTTTCAGTTACCCCCTGTTGATTTTTAAAAGCTTCCCATCCTCTAACCTCCCACTAATTTTTGCTATATTATATTCTCTCTCTTCGGCTTTTATGTTGGCTTTGACTTCCCTTGTCAGCACCATCTCCCTAGTAATAGCAAAGACGCTCAATTCTGCTTCCTGACACTCTTGCATTTCTGGCATTCTGCTAGTGTCTTCCTCAGTGAAGATTGACACAAAATACTTAATAATTTCCTCCACCATTTCTTCGTCCCCCATTACTACCTCTCCATCGTCATTTTCCTGCCATCCGATATTCACTTTAGCCTCTCTTTTATCCTTTATGTATCTGAAAAACCTTTTTGTATCCTTTTTTATATTAGTGGCTAGTTTACCTTCGTATTTCATCTTTTCTCTCTTTATGGCTTTTTTAGTTGCCTTCTGTAGGTTTTAAAAGTTTCTCAATCCACTAACATCCCACTAATTTTTGCTATATTATATGCCCCCTCTTTTGCTTTTATGCTGTCTTTGACTTCCTTTGTCAGCCATGGTTGCCTCATCCTCTCTTTCAAATACTTATTCATCTTTGGGATGTATCTTTCCTGCACTTTCTGAATTTTCCCCAGAAACACCAGCCATTGCCATCTGCTGTCATCCCTGCTAGTGACCTCTTCCATTCAACTTTGGCCACCTCCTGTCTCATGCCTCTATAACTTCTTCATTGTAATATTGATATATCAGATTTTAGTTTCTCCTTCTCAAACTACAGGGTGAATTCTATCATATTATGATCCCTGCCTCCTCAGGGTTCCTTTATCTTAAGATTCCTAATCAAATCTGGGCCATTACATAACACTCAATCCAAAATTCCCATTCCCCTTGGGGTTCAACCAGATGCCACTCTAAAAAGCCATATCATGGGCATTCTACAAATTCCTTCTCTTGGGATCCAGCACCAAGTGGATTTTCCTAATCTACCTGCATATTGAGTCTCCCATGGTTATCGTAACAGTACCCTTTTTGCATGCCTTTTCTGTCTCCCATTGTAATTTATATCCCACAGCCTGGCCACTGTTTAGAGGCCTGTATACAACTCCCATCAGGGTCTTTTTACCCTTACGGTTTCTTAACTCTACCCACAAAATTTCTATATCTTCCGATCCTCTGTTACCTCTTTCTAAGGATTTGATTTAATTTTTACCAGTAGAACCCTCCACACCCTCTGCCTATTTGCCTGTCCTTTCAATACAATGTGTATCCTTGGATGTTAAGTTCCCAACTATGACCTTCCTTCAGCCGTGACTCAGGCATGCCCACAATCTCTAACTGAGCTACAAGATCACCTACCTTATTCTGTATACTGCATGCATTTAAATATAACACCTTCAGTTCTATATTCATCACCTTTCTGATTTTGGCCCCCGTTACACTTTAACTCATCCCACTGACTGCAATTTTACCTTATCATCTGCCTGTCCTTCCTCACAGTCTTATTACACACTCTATGAATGTTCATTACACAAATGAACAGGATTTGATAAGCGATCTTGCAGTAAAGGAGCCATTAGGAGGTAGTGATCATAATATGATAAGTTTTTATCTGCAATTTGAGAAGGATAAGGGCAGCTCGGAGGTGTCAGTGTTGCAGTTGAACAGGGGAAACTATGGAGCCATGAGGGAGGAGCTGGCCAAAGTTGACTGGACGGATAGCCTAGCAGAAAAGACAGTGGAACAGCAATGGCAGGTATTCTTGGGAATAATGCACAAGGTGCAAAATCAGTTCATCCCCCAGAGAAGGAAGGATTCAAAGGGGGGAAAGGGGCCACAGTGGTTGACAAAGGAAGTCAGAGATTGCATAGCATTAAAAAAAAGGAAGTTTGACAGAGCTAAGGTGAGTGGGAGGACAGATGATTGGGAAGTTTTTAAGGAACAACAGAACTTAACTAAAAAGACAATACGGGGAGAAAAAATGATTTACGAACGCAAGCTAGCCAGGAATATAAAGGAAGATAACAAAAGCTTTTTTAGGTATGTGAAGAGAAAGAAGATGGTGGTGCAGGCTCGAAGGGCTGAACGGTCTACTTCTGCACCTGTTGTCTATTGTCTATTGTCTATCTACTTCCCCATCTTCAGCCCTAACACTCTGGTTTCCATCCCCCTGCCAAATTAGCTCAAACCCTCTCCAACAGCTCTACCAAACCTGCCCGCAAGGATTTTGCTCCCTCTTGGGTTCAGGTGTAACCTGTCCTTTTTGTGCAGGTTATATCTTCCCCAGAAGAGATCCCAATGATCCAGAGAACTGAAACAGTGTCCCCCATGCATTCATCTGCCAGATCATCCTATTCTCACCCTCACTGGCATGTGGCACAGGCAACAATGAAGAGATTACTACCTTGGAGGCTTTGCTTTTCAGCTTTTTACCTAACTTCTTATATTCTTACTATAGGACCTCTTCCCTTTTTGCACCTATGACGTTGGTCCCATGACTTCCAGCTGTTCACACCCCCACTTTAGAATGCCACAGACCCAATCTGAGACATCTCTGACCCTGGCACCTGGTAGGCAACGTACCAGCCGTGTGTCTCATTCATGTCCACAGAATCTGTTTTCTGCTCCTCTAATTATGGAATCTCCTATCACTACTGTACTGCTGTCCTCCCCTCCCCCAACCTTCCTTTCTAAGCCACAGAGCTAGACTCAGTGCCAGAAACCCACTGATTTATAATCTAGAAAACAAACTGAGCCTTTATAACTGTTAGTACTGTGTAGAAACATCTGACTGCAAAAAATGTCTTCTTTTAAAGCAACCTTGACTGCTTGGGTGGCACACCTTTGTGCAGGGACTTGGGCACTATGGTGTATGCTGTTACTCATTTATGGCCTGGGAGAATGACTGGATGCATTGTCAACAGGACATCTTTTGGGAGGGACATTAGACTCTCACAGATGCCATGGCATCATTTTAAAGAACACAAGGCAATTCTCCTGGTGATTGGGCAACATTTATCTCTCAGCCAACTTCACCACTGGCCAAAGACCTAATTATTATCTCATTTATGTCATTGGGAATTTAATGTGCAACTGCTTTGTCTCATCACAATATTTGACAAATTTGCCATTAGAAGTCCTGAGGCTAAGAAAACTGTTAAATAAGTTCAGGTCTTTCTTTTATTTGTATATTTTCTGTTGTTCCTTGATTGCAGCTTTAATTCCAGAAAGCTTTTTTGAAAGTGTGCATCTTCTTGATAAAATACTGCTTGGTTGTCAAAATTGCTTTTTCCCATGAGTGGAGAAGATCCTAATTACCTCTTGGCATAAAGCCATAGAGTTACAGAACACAGAATCAAGCCATTCAGTCCACTCATTCCATGTTGGCCATCAAGCACACTAATCTCAATGTTATTTTTCTTTTTCACTACAATTGGGCTGCTTTTCCACCTTTTGAAATGACCAATGGTGGATAACTTTCTAATACATTCTTCATAGTGTGCTAATTAAACCAAATGATTACAATGTCGACTGGTTTGTTCCTTGCTGCTAGATCCCTGCCACCTTGCACTGCTGACTTCATGCCTCCTAAACAGTGGACCTTATAACTGACTTGTCTTTAATTTGTGCTTAATAAACTCTCATCAAACAATAACTGCTTGATGGAGGATATATGCATTAAACATGATTAGTCATCCAAAAATTTCATCAGAGGGTAGATAACTGCAAATTACTGATAACTTGCATAAACTTAACAAAATGATTACCTTCCATGCACACCAGCCTGTTTTTATATAGTATCTTGCATTTGCAAAAAATCCCAAGATATGTCATGGGAGGATTGTTCAGAAAAAATGTTGGCACTGGGCAATGTAAAAGGATTTTGGGTGGATGCCTCAAAGCTTGCAAACACAGGGTTTTAAGGAGCATTTTACAAGAGTAAAGAAAGTTTGAGAGAAAGGATTTTAGGAGTAGATTTCAAAGTTTATTATCTTGGAAGCTTCAGGTATAACTATGAAAGATGAATAACTATGAAATATGAGCTAATTAAATGGAGTGATAATCAACCTGTCAAAACCGGATGAGCAGATTCAAATTATTTTGTCATATACAACAGGGTGCAATAAAATTCCTAGGCAACACATACAAAATGCTAGAGGAACTCAACAGGTTAGGCAGTATCTATGGAAATGAATAAATAGTCGATGTCTCATTTGAACCTGTTGAGCTCCTCCAGTGCTTTGTGTGCATTGCTGAATATTTCCAGCATCTGCAGAATTTCTTCTGTTTGCAATAAAATTAGTTCCTTACTTGTAGCTCAGAGAGTAAACAATGGGTACAACAATAAACACAGCAATAATCCAAAACAGCAGAATAGTGCATAGGTACAGTAAAACTAGGAGAGGAAATAGACCTGAGGAGAGTTCAGAGACTATATAGGACACTGCTGACAGTGTGGTTGAGGACCTCAGGTAACAGATGACAGAGATGGATAATTTGGGGAAAGAACAATGAAAAGTAGTAGGAATGATGGGGTACTGTTAATAGGAGAAGCACAACAATGAGAGGAAAGTATCAATCAGAGGGTGCAACAATAAGCAGGGAGCGCCAATGAGAGGGCAGCACCAATAAGAGTAGTATCAAAAGAGAAGGGAGCTCCATTCAGAGGGCAGCAACAATGAGATGGAAATACTAACAAGCAGGATGCTAATAGGATGATTACCAATAGAATTAGTAGTAATGTGGGGGGGGGGCAATAATAAGGACATTAAAAATTAGGAGTAATGATTGGGACATGGTAGTAGGGGTGGGAGAAACATGGAAGGAGGAAGCAGAAGTGGTGAGAGTAGCAACAGGTGAATAATGATAGCAAGGGTAATAACCATGAAGAGCAACAACAAAAGGGGAAAGAGACGGTGGGGGTAGTAAAGAAGAGGCAGAAATGTAGAAAAGCTGGAGGTAGAGACAATCAAGAAACAGACAGTGATTGAACACCAATGGGGAGGCAACAATGAGGTGTAATGGTGATAGAATTTAGCAGTACTGGGGGAACGGGTGGGGGGGGGAGCAGTGACTGAGAAGAGGACAATTAAAAATTTAAGAGAACAGTGATGGGGGGGGGGGTTTGGTTGGTTGTTAAGTGGGGTAGGGAATGGCAGTGGGGCAATTAACAATAGGTTGCCAGGAAAGGGAAGATAGGTGATGGGAGAAGCAATGTTGGCTTGGGTAAAAAGGGAAATGGTGATTGAAACTGGCAGTAATGGGGGAATTGGTAATTGGCAGTCAGGAGAACCAGCAATGATGGGTGCTTTTAATGATAAGTCCTGCTGCACCCATCTGATGCTTAGTGGGTGACCCTGGGTTTTGATTTCCAGAACACAGTGACCCAATCATAACGTGGCATTCTTAATCATGCATCACTGCCATTGTTTGCAAATGTAAACTAACACAAAGCCTGTTGCTTTGATGGATAAATGACATTTATATTCTGTCCTAACCTGATATATCCTGTGACTGGAATTTACATGCCTTGCCTGGCATAATGGCCCTTTGAATAGTGCTTGATGTAAACTGATTGTATTAACAAATTTTCATACTTCGTTACATCATGGGAGGCCATTCTGGTCTATTGAGTCTATGCTAGCTCATAGAGAAAACCCATTTCCCACTATTTTTTTCCTATTACCTATTCTCCCCACCTTCCTATCAACTCCCATCAATTCAATTCTAGGCTATCTAGTTACTCTGGTAACAAGTTCTGCTAAAGTCAGTGCTGCTCTCTAAAGTGTACAAACTGGTGCATGGAATATATTAATAGACTCTGATGGATTATTCATGCCTTTGGAAAAAGAATATATAGAGCCCATCCTGCAGGAAACTGTGCAAAGGTCAAATTATTTGGTTAATTAGGATGCATGTGGCTATTGACATTCTAATTCAATCATTTGATAACATAGAATTACTCTCATTAAGTATACTCCTGCTGAAAGGGAACTGCTGTGCTGAGTGGTCATACTTGAACCAGGTCATCATTGTTCTGCTGTTAGCAGTATATTCAAAGCAACAGGCAGAAATAAACAAAAATATATAATTTCACAGTACAAAGAATAAAGAGCAGTAACATTGCAATCTTAATTGAACTCACAGACAAAATTTTATATATAACATTATCTAGAAGAGCATTTAAGATTTATGAAAATAGTTCCTTTTTAGTTATACATTTTATATGCCTTTAAACTAAAAGGATGGAAATTATTTTTGATCCTTTAGCTATGCTTCAAAAGTTGGATTCCAGCTACGGAAAAACAATTCCACAGGGGGTTTTACTCCGTCTCCCGTGAAGCCATCTTTGATAAAGTATTTAGTTACATTGTATCAAAAAGGAAATTCTAAGTTCCATAGGATTTGTAACTTTCAGGGATTCTTTAGAACTCAAGTGTGTCACACTGCACTTGTGGAACTCATATTTATTGGGGTAACTTTTGCTTGGTTCTTTGGACTTCGCCTAGACCAAGTAATTGCGATTGGTGCTCAGATCCAGGGTGATTTCACGTCAGAATTTGGAATTCCCCGACAACAGCAACAATCAAGTGTTAACTATGACTTCTGAGCCCTGAAATCTTTGTGGAAACCTTTGTGACTTACTACATAGTATTTTGTGTGGTTCATTTGTGCTTTCTATTTTATGATAGTAAATTAGACTTAAGTTATTCTTTTGTGCTTGTACACTCATTATCACATCTCCTGGCTACTTGAAATGTTTGAGTCTAATCAACTCAGCCTGTTACACTGAGACAGATCCTTCTACCCACTAGGTCCATACAGGCCTTCAAGCATTTCTATTCATCTCATTACCTTCTATACTTTGGCTATTCTAGTGCTCACTAAGATAGTTATGAGAGTCTCTGACTCCAAAGTTAATATATTCCAGATTCTAGATACCTTCCGGGTGAAAATGTTCTTCCACAGATCCCCCTCTAACCTGCTTACCTCTTACCCTAAACCTTGCTGTCTAGTTTTAGATACCCCTGTTATCGCAATCTACTTCAGCTAACTCATACCTCATTCCATCTTGTTTCCTTTGTTTAGATTTAGACAAGGCTTCTGATTTAATGAAATACTTTCAATTTTATCTATAATTCTGTCATATTATGATCACTTTTCCCATATTAAGGTCCCATAACTATCATTATTAATTCACCTCTTTTCATTGCATAAGACTAGATCTGAAACTGACTAATCCTCCATATACTGATCCATGCAATCCATGATTTTTCCTTCAGGTTGTTACTGATATTTTAGTTGACCCAGTTTGCACATGGATTAAGGTCCCCATAATCACTACATTATACATTACAATCTCTTGTAATCTCATGATTTATTTCATGGCCTATATAAACAATACTGCTTGGAGACCAATAGACAGCAGCCTTTAGTATTTTCTGCCCCTTGCAGTTTCTTAGCTTCACCTAAACTGATTTTCTGAGCTATGACCCATTTTCATTACAGCCTTTATTATCAGGCTTCCGCTCGTCCTTTCCAATTTTGATTATCTTCTCTAAAAGTTAAATATCCCAGAATATTTAACTGACAGTCTTGTCAGTTTCCAACCATGTCTCCATAATGGCTTATTTCCATCTGTGCCAGTAGCTTAAGTCTTTCATTACACACATATGTTACAAGCATTCAATTAAAGACGTTTAACATTTTTACCTACTCTGAATCCAAAAGGAGGTTTACTCTTAAGACCAGAAACATAGGAGCACATTTAGGCCATTTGGCACATGGAGCCTGTTCCACAATTTCACCATGGCTCATTCATTATCCATCCCAACCCCATTCTTCTGCCTTCTCTCCGTAAGGGGGTTTCTTATTGGTGTAAGGGGGTTTCTTCTTTTTCTTTGTTACTGCATATGTTAATCAAAATGGCTTCTTTGTTTTGTTAAAAGTAGGAATGCTTCTTTGTTATGATAAGTGCTTTCTCTGGCAGCTTGTTTGGGTTTAGAGTTGCTGATAACGAGGGTTGTATTCATTTGCTAACCAATTGGGATTAATGTTATTCACTCTTCTGGGTCCGTTAAGCTATTGTTGGCGGGCATTTGGGGAAGCGGCATGAGGGGGTGAGAGAGAGAGGACGCGATGCTGTAAACTGGGTGAGGGAACGGACCCGGAGCGGGGGTCCGAGGCCAGGATTTTCGGTGAGGAAAGGAGACGAAGACAGACGTGGTGGGGGTGCTTGGTTAATCACTTCGGGTGGTCCTGAGCCATGAGTCGAGGAGGTCTGAGGGGGTCGAATAGTGGCCAGAAGACTTCATTAATTGAGCTCCAACGGTTGTGCATGAAGTGGTTTGGACTTTGATAAGTTTTGGCGCCTTTTCGTTATTTTCTTTTCCTTCATATATATTGTATCGTTATTAATCACATAGTTCTAGTAAGATCTATAAAGTGTAATCATTTAATCGCATATGGTGTACTGTCTGTTAATTGACAGGGTGGGGACATCACACAGCATCCACACAAGCTGATTACCCAGTTTGGTGGGGCCGAAGGCTGCTCCCCTAGATGGAAGCGAGCTGAGTGAGCCTAATGCGTGCCAGGAGGCTACACTTTGATGCCCTGACTACTCAAAAGCCTATCAATCTCTGCTTTGAATATACTCAATGACTTGGCCTCCACAGCTGCCCATGGCAACACTTTCCACAGATTCATTACCCCCGGTTCAAGAAATTCCTCCTCATCTCCATTCTGAGGCTGTGCCCACTGGTCCTGAAATTAACCACTATAGGAAACCCTCTCCATATCCTTATCTTAGCCTTCAATGAGATTCAATGCGATTCCCCCCCCCCCCCCATCCCCCCTCATTCTTCTAAACCCCAGTGAGTACAGGTCCAGAGTCATCAAATGCTCCTCATATGTTAACCCTTTCATTCTCATGAGAATCTAGTTTTACATTCACTGTCCCTTCCTGATAGACTAGTTATCATTGTTTATTTTATTACCTTACATTATTGCCTTCTCCTTTCTCTTACTTACTTCCATCTCTCTACTACTTAGCTTAGGTTGAAAACCTTGTTTTTATCCATTTCATTGGAGCATCCTTTCTACCCCAAGTTTCCACTCGAGTTTATTTGCACATCACTAAATGAAAATGCAATGAACTAGGACAGTCGCATAAAAGTATTGAACAAAATGATTTTGAACAATACTCCTTGATATATTTGAGAGTTGCAACCTGTGATGTTGGAGAGTTGAACTTAGCCTTTTTTCTATTAAAATAAATAATTTAATCAAGGTGCTTAGACCACCAGATGAGACTCGTGCAATAAGAGGGTGTAGTTTAGCATGACACTATTATAGCTTGGGGCATTAGAGTTTGGGGTTCAATTATAAAGTCATCTGTAAGGAGCGTGTATGTCCTCCCCATGGAATGCATGGGTTTTCTCTGGGTCCTCCAGTTTCCTCCCACAGTCCAAAAGTTGCTCGTTGTAAATAGTCCTGTGATTAGGCTAGGATTAAATCAGGGGTTCCTGGGAGGCATGGCTCAAAGGGCTGGAAAAGCCTATTCCATGCTGTGTCTCAATAAATTAATAATCAGAAATTACTTAAATAATACCCAATCCCTTGTTAGTTATATACATGAGTAGTGCTTAGTTTCATAAGAAATTAGAGCAAAAAATATAATCAAAAACATTTTTTGTGTTCTAATTAAACGCCTGTGAAATTGGAAATGCACATTGATGTAATTTGTTTGGAGAATGTGGCTATTTTTTGGATAGAGCTGACTTCTTGATCAATACTTTTAAACACCCATGTGTGATAATGAAAATGTGAGAGATACAATGCAGCCTGTGCTTTTCTGTAATCTTTTCCACAGATGTTGATAATTTCTGGGTGAACCTACAGGAAAATGCGAAGGTAACCAAGGGTGAATTCCAGGCCACTGATTGTAAAATTTGTAAATGGTTAGGCAATAGAGGCAACTTCTGTGCAGTGCCATGAGCCTCATGTTTGTTTTCTGGGTTTGTGGGACCACACCTAGACTGCAGTGCAAGGAGCACTACTACATTTACAGTTAACAGAGATTGAGCCACCATTGGCTGCTTTGTGTTGTCAATCCATCAATAACCTTGTGATAACTTAACACCTTCTGCCTTGATGGTCAACCTGTCAGGAAATGTAGAGGAGGCTTGACCCAAAAGCAGAGCTGATTTCGCAGTTAATGATATTTTACTAATAAACTGCAAATGAACAAACCTTGACGGGCCACAAAACAAGAGAGGAAAGATACTTAAAACGAGGCAACAAGGTAACTTAAAGCAAGGAGCAACTGATTGAGGCTGGCTGATCTGTATGAGTGAATAAGGATTGTGGATGAACACTCGGTTTAAATAGGCTGCAGGTGATAAGATGGAAGAAGAATGACAGGTGACTCCTTTTAGCTGGGTGAAGACTGGAAGGTGCCTGTCTATGCAGACCTGACTGTTGAATGGATACCAGGTTCTGGTGCTGAGTCCAGATCAGGAAAGGCTGGGTGTTTCCCATCAGCCAATGTCTCCATTGCTCCAAGGCCCATTTGATGGAGAGTAACTTCCTGTCTCCTACTCCATAATGGTGCTGTGTAGAATTGATCTTGTGCGAGAAGAAGACAGAAAGGTGTGTCTTCGCATTTTGTAGGACCAGATTGATGAGGCTTTGGAGATGGGCTTCTCCCAGGTGGACACCTCGCCTTTCAAATGCTTCAAGAGACCATAATGGTAATGGGCCTACAGCACTTCTGCATTCCAGCTGCCCTCAGCCATGAGGATCCTAAATTTCACAGTGTAATCCAACACCAATCCACTGCCTCTCAGTCACTTCCCAGATGGTCAAAACTCCGGTGCATCTCAACAGCAAAATCTTCACTTTGGTTAAAAATGGGGGTTTTATTGTCCCAGTTAATGGCAGTTCAGGTCAGAGCTCGCCCAGTTAAGAGAGAAATGACAAAGTCAATTTTGGCTCCGTCCATAACATACAGACATGGCTGCAGCTTGAAGTGTAGGATGCACTGGGACAGGAAGTTGCAGGATCAGGTTGGGGATTCATCGAAGAGTTCTGGCATCAGAATCCAGGTTTCCAAGGGAGGAGGGTGACTAGCGCAGGGTTACTGTATTGAGGCGGAGAGTTGTTCGAGAGTTGCAAGCAGATGGTCAATGCTTTCCTATTGCTTAAGGATCATGAGCTCCTGTCAATGGATTACTTACTTTAGACAACCATACTCTGTAAAGTATTCGCTGGGTCAATTTTTAGTTGACTCATCCTGTCAGGAAATATATAGGAGGCTTGACCCAAAAGCAGAGTAGCAGAGATGATTTAGCATTGAGTGATAACTATAATAATAAACTGTAAAATAACAAGGTACTTAGCACGGCAAGACAGCAGGGTAACTAAAAGCTTGGCATACCTGGTTCATATGCATAAACCAGGATTGTGGATGAGAACTGGGTTTAAATAGGCTGCAGGTGAATTTCTGGAAACGAGTGGCAGGTGACTCCTGTTAGCTGTGGGAGGTGCCTTCCTGTGCAGGTATGACAGAATCAGCTGATGGCTTCTGATAAATCAATAATTTGTGTTGGTTTTGATTGTATTTGCATGAGTCCTGTGGTATTTCTATGATAATTACTACTTTAAACATTTTATAAATTCAGTCTCCAGATTCAGCAAGTTTATTTTTTTATTGAGATACAGCACTACTAGCCCTTCGAGCTGCACTGCCCAGCAATCTCTGACTTAACCCTGGCATAATCATGGGACAACTTACAATGATCAACTAACCTACAGTACATCATTGGACTGTGGGAGGAAACCGGAACACCCAGATGAAACATATGCAGCCATGGCAAGAACATGCAAACTCCTTACAGATAGTAGTGGGAAATAAACCCAGATTTCTGGTACTGTAAAGCATTGTGCTAACCACTGTGCTACCATGCTGCCTTTCAAAGGAATGGAGAGCTTATAGGTAAAACGTACACATAGTGAACTGTGGAGTGGCTTAACTTAACCAGCAAGGGGATTTTCAACTCATGTGGTATCTCATGATCTGACTGACTACTCTGTTATTACTGGAAGTAGGCTGTCATATATGGGTTCATTGTAACTGCATTAGCTCTATGTTATAATGGGGAAAAAAATCACAGCACTGCAGATATCTGAAAGCAAAATTCAGAACAAAATAGTTGCAATCTAAAGAACAGATGGAAAGACCCAGGAGGTCCAGTAACAAGCTGATAACCACGATCACATCACATATGCTTTCCTCAACACTGTGAAGACCATCTATGAAGCCTACGACCAAGGCCACACCCTGCTGACAGTAGAGAATGGAGGAAAGTTTATCATGTTCAGAGGGGTAATTGGTGCACTCTGAAAGAAACGCTTTAAGAACTCAACTCTGATAATGCCCTTGACTCAAATCTTTTTGGATAGAAAGCGTGAACAGCCAAAATCTTTACTTCAAGATTGGGGAGTCCAAAATTAGAGAGCGTAGGTTTAAATTGAGCGAAGAAAGATTTGTATTAAAGATTCTCACCACCCAGACCATGCTCTTTTCTCGCTGTTGCCATCAGGTAAAAGGTATAAGTGCCTCAGGATTCGCACCACCAGGTTCATGAAAAGTTACTACCCTTCAACCATCAGACTCTTGAACAAAAGGGGATAACAACTCTCATCTATTAAGATGTTCCCATGACCAATGATTTCACTTTGAGGACTCTTTACCTTGTTATTCCATGCTCTAATTACTTATTGCTGTTTATTTATATATATTTGCATTTGCACAGTTTTTGTTCTTCTGTGCTCTACTTGCTCTTTTATTGATCCTGTTTATAGTTACTGTTTTATAGATTTGCTGAGTATGCCTGCAAGAAAAAAGAATCTCAGGGTTGTATGCAGTAGCGAGTTGGGTCAAAGTGACAGTTTCTACAATGGGAGCTCAATGGCTTACTAGCTCCATGGCTTTATGACAGCATCTCATAGCATAGAAGGCGACAGACCAAGTGCCAGTAAATAGGATTAGCATGGATGGCTATTTAGCAGCTTGCATGGAGATGGTGAGTCATAGAGTCCATTTCTGCACTGTGTGACTCTACAACATTATGATACTTTTGTGACAATCAGCAAATTTTATGACAATCAGCCTGAAAAAGACAGAAGTTTTGTACCAACTGGCTCCTGGCTCAAGCTACGAAGAACCAACTGTCCTCATTGATGACTCTCGTCTCAATGCTGTCAACAAATTTTGCTACCTGGGCAGCATAATAACATCCTCAGTTTCTCTGGATGTTGAGATTGAGTCAAGAACCAGAAAAGCCTACTTTGCCTTTGATCAGCTGAAAGACCGAGTTTGGTCACAGAACATCAGGTTGGCCACCAAGTGCAAGGTGTACAGGGCCATTGTCATATCAGCCTTGCTATACGGATGTGAGACGTGGTGCCCATATCAGAGTCACTAATGCCAGCCTGACCAGCTGCAGCAGTGTCACCTACGTTCTCTGATGAAGATGACCTGGCGAGACAAGGTCTCCAACACCGAGGTCCTCTCTTGAGCCGGAATGCCAGCAGTTTCAACCTCGGCGATGTCAGCCCAACTGCGCTGGGCAGGACATGTTATCAGAATGTCTGACAGAAGACTGCCCAAGGATATCTTGTACAGCCAACTGTCCAGTGGTACCTGAAAATGAGGAGGCCAGCCACTACGGTACAAGGATGTTCTGCACAGGAGCCTCAAGAAAGCTGACCTTGCCCCATCAACATGGGAGGATCTGGCTCAAGATCGCTCACCATGGAGGGACGCCATCAGGAAAGGTGTTGACTCTGCTGAGAACAAGCTCATAGGGGCAACAGATGAAAGGCACAGGAAACGGCACAACAGCTTCTGCCCCTGCTGCCCCTCCAGGCCTCACCTGTCAAGTATGTAGCAAGCAGTGCCTGTCAAGGATCAGCCTGTACAGCCACTCCAGGATGCAAATTTCAAACCCCACCAACTGACTGAAAGGAACCATCATCATCCTATGGGATGGATAGAGAGAGAGAGCGAGAGAGAGAGAGAGAGAGAGAGAGAGAGAGAGAGAGAGAGAGAGAGAGAGAGAGAGAGAGAGAGAGAGAGAGAGAGAGAGAGAGAGAGAGAGAGAGAGAGAGAGAGAGAGAGAGAGAGAGAGAGAGAGAGAGAGAGAGAGAGATGGAGAGATGACAGTTTGGTCCAGTTTTGCTGTCTAACCAGAAATCTTAAGATATAAAAGCAAGTCCCCTAGAGCAGGTGGCATATGCATTGAAGTTCTAAATGTTCAGGGAAAGAAAATGTAAGCACAAATTCACCCCAGCAACACCCCAACAAAATCTCACACTTTGGATTACGAACAGTTGCTAGGCTACCTCAGAGAAGTTGTCGGAAAGACCATCTTCCTGAAAAGAGAAAAAAATCGACTTTGTGGTAATTTCAAAACAGACTCCCTGATGTCTGTGCTGAAAAAATCCTTGTTTGCCAAGTTGTTCTTCAAATGTATTTTCCCAGTGATGGAGGAGCTGAGCTCTGAACTGGAATGCTAATTCCATCCATTCAAATTGACAAGTTCCTTCTGTCTTTCTTTCTTTATGGGTACAGCATGGAACACAGTTCCTCTTGTGAGCCAACCTTAGTTGTTTTTGACTTTTTAAGCATCTCTTTTGCAAACACAAGTTTATTGGTGAAACAGATGGCGGGGGTGCTGTGTGGCCTTGGTTGTAGTGGAGACTTAGCTTCAATTCGCAGGCTTGCCTGTTGCAGTTGTCTCGGAGAGGAGATGCCAGAGGCAGTGTAGTGTGATATTCAGGCTGGGTTGGGTGCTGGCCTGTTCTGTCAATGCTTCTCTCCAGTATTTGCTCGGGGGAAGACAAGTTGGACTGTGTGTGTGCGTTCATGAATGCATTTGTCTACGGACTGCTTGTTCTTGCCATTAACACCCATACAAAATCAACTTACAGGTCATGTCACTCATGGACTTGGCAATATATATATTTTTTATGTGACTGTATGTTTACTTGCTATCTTATATGTGCCTTGTGATGTGCATGACAGTTGGTACTGTATTTTGCACCTTGACCCCGAAGGAACATTGTTTCGTATTCATAGGCAGTCATATATGGTTGAATGATAATTAAACTTAAACTTGAACTTGAACAGGCCTTTCCAGCCCAAAAAGCCACACTGCTCAGCAACCCGCCTATTTAACACTAGCCTAATTACAGGGCAATTTACAATGACCTACTAACTGGCACATCTTCGGACTGTGGGAAGAAACTGGAACACCCAGGAGAAAACCCATGCACTCACTCACTGAGACAATATACAAACACCTTACTGACAGTGCCAGAATTGAACTCCAAACTCCTGAATGCCATGAGCTAACCGCTATGCTACCGTGATGCCCCTACTTAATGTGAAAACTTCAAGAGATGTGTTTCAACCACAACATGAGCCATATTGCAAGAATGTCTAGCGGCAGACACCCAAAACAAATACTCTGTGCAGTGCTATGGGAAATCATTACCAGGAGACAGCAGGAATGCTTCAAGAATGTTCTTAAAGCCTCCCTGACAAAAAGTAACATCAGTAACAGCATGTAGAGATCCCTTGTCATAATTAAGTAGGTAACCTGGACAGATACTTGAATCTCCAAGACATAGGCTATGCATCAAGTGCTCGTAAACGGACAAGTATAGATAAATAATTAGAAAGAACACATGGCCAATCATTGATTCCATTGAATCCTCATTGAGATGTCAGTTATGAAAAGGTGAGCGACTTCAAGTTCCTTACCATCAACATCTTGATCATGGTCCCAACATAATGCAATCACAAAGAAGACACACTAGTGGCTCTATTTTGTTTGGAGTTTGAGGAGATTTGATATACTGCCAAAGACTCTGTCAAATTTCTATAGATGTATATATGAGGGAGATCATTCTGACTGTTTGCATCACAGTTGGGTATGGAAACTCCATTGCACAGGATTGTAAGAAACTGCAGAGGGTTGTAAACAGCCACAACCCTCCCCACAATGAGGACATTTTCAATAGGCAATGCTCAAGAAGGCAACATCCATGGTTGAGGACCCTCTCCATCTGTGTCATGCCCTCTTCTCATTACTACAAGTGGGGAGGAGGTACAAAAGCCTGAAGATGGTTCTTCAATGATTCAGAAACAACTTCTCCCCTCCACCATCAAATTTCTGAGTAGTCCATTAACCTCTGAATTCTACCATGTTTTTCCTTATTTTTGCATTGTTTATTTGTATTTTTGTAATTTATAGTAATTTTTTGTCTTTGTACTGTGCTGTTGCCACAAGACAACACATTTCCTGTTATCTAAGTCAGTAATAATAAATTTGATTCTGATTCTGTATGACTTTATGACTCCAGAATTCCACATGTAACACATCAAAGATCAATAATCAAGAATGAATTTTATTCGATATATACATTTACATGTAAAGACCCCTCATCGGACTCATATGCAAATTTGGCTAGCAGCCATGGGACTCAGTGGTGAGAAGGTCAGAATGATTTGGGATTCCACCAAACAGGAATGTCATGATGTTCTGATTAAAGAAACCTCGATTTGAGCAAATGCTTTGTAAGTGCTGCCCATACATAATTGTCAATTGGCAAGAGATAACCAACCATATATCACAATGAATTATACAGGAAGTATATTTACAAATTTCAGCTTTATCAAACAGTTAGTAGGAAAAGTAAAAGAAAAACAATTAAAAGAGCCTATTATAGTTAAACCAGTCCAAATGTGCACACAAATTGGAGCTCATCTTGAAATTGTCTTTTTACTCATGCGCTGGACCCACGGTCTGTGTGAAAGCGCACACCACATTCCGAACTTCGCTTGAACTCCATCTCGAACAAATGAACTCTCTCTCTGGAGCATTAGCCCTTCCTCCTTGGAGCTATTCATCTGTATAAAGCACCTTGTGCAACAGGGCCACTCCTTCCCATGGCATCCTCAGCCGTCTTCCCCCCTTGTCCTCTCTGCAGCTCCCACCAAAACAAAACCCACAAACCACCCTAACCGTCACAAATCTCATTCTGCCCAGCTCTCTAGAACCTCTCGCAATTCCACCATCCTGATTGGCTGACACAACATTCCTAAGTTGAACATTATAGCTCCTTATCTTTCAGCCGAAACCAAAACATTCTAAAAGCAGAGCACGTTGCTTTTACAGGGCTGCTAAAATGAAATACCTACAGCATAGCAGTAGAAATCTTAGCCAGGGCATTACACTCTCCCCCCACCAAAAATAATCATGTCCTCATGACTTTGGAACTTATTAAGCCGTGATTAATACCACAGTACTCAAATGAATTTCATGATTTCAGCACCCCCAATCCATTTGTAAATGAGAGCAATATATCTCCCCGTGGGACTGGACGTAACACTCTGTTTCCCAGATGCATTCTCTGCCAGCAGCCTTGTCAGGGGTTTCTTGACTCTCTGAGACCTTCTTATCTCATCTTCAGTTTCTGTGACCCTTCCTGGGTACCAGAGGGTGCCTCCCCCTGTCTATCACTTGTATCATCCGGCAGCTCATGTCCCCCTGCTTCAACCTCTGCTGGTGCTAACCGGTGAGACCTCTCTCTGAAAGCGGTGTCTCATTCACTCCAATAGTGTGGCAAGTACTCATGGAGCAACCAAAATCAGACTCGTCAGTCGAAAAGGCATCTTTGCATTCCAACACCTTCTCAGTTAAGCTCCTTTTCCATTCCTCGGGCACCGGTCAGTCACCAAAGTTGCATGGCTTTGATGTCGACTTCCTCAATCCAGGATACTGTTTCTCTTCCATTTCCCCAGGAAAACCAGACATTACTATCACAGGGAAAAGAGGGACAGTCACCACCCCATGTCCGAGGGTAACCTCTGTACCTGAGGTATTCCTGGTAATCACGGTCATCCTGTTTGCGTAGACAGCTGGAGATTTCTGCAGTGCAGGTCTCACCAGCACTCCTGTAGGTAAGGGTGCCTCTTCTTCCGTATCGCCAGGAGCATCCACCTGGATGGCCGAGGCGTTGGCCATTCTGGTAAATTTGGGGGCTCCTGTCACTCTAACTACTCCTCCAGGATGTAACATGACAGGTTTGGACTGGGTATACCACACAGTTCCTCGTTTCTGCTCATCATCCTGCTTAGGGGGACCTTGCACATTCCGTAAAGCATCTCTGAACACAGGGTAAATGGACAGGGTTTTCAAAGAGTTCTCTCCATTTTTCTTGTTGCATCTCAAACCATATACACCAATCATAACCATGGCATTATACATATATTAGGAATTTGTTGTGGTGCGACATGCAACAAGAAACAACAACATTCAATAATTAAGAATTATATAAAATAAGTTAGAGTTTAAAGTACAGATATAGAATATAATGTGCATAACTATATCAATTCATGAATTGAAAATACACGTGGACTAAGATGTTAACTGTCCTGTGCTATCATCAGTCGGATCATCAGTTGATCTGCCACCTCTCCTCAGGAGTTTCGGCCCGCTTACGATCAAGACTCCCTCTAGGTGGTGGGCCAGCAGTGCTAAAGCACCACCTCCCACTGATGAGCTTAACAACTTGGCATCTGCCTCTATCAGAGTTGTTGGTCGCTTCCATCCAACAGATAGTCTACTCTTCAGGTATCTATGCAGCTACTGAAGAGTTTGCAAAAGATGGATACACCTTCCAACTATCTGCCCCTCTGGATGTATTTATTCCACACCCATGATGATCCTGCCTCTGCTGCCTCAGCTACAGCCCTGCGGGTTGACTTGACCTCTCTTCCAGTAAAGCCAAGGTCAAGCAGCCGCTTCTGGAAAGTGAACGCAATAAAGCCACGGCACCCTACTTCGAATGGATAGCATGAGACCTTCCAGCCTCTGTCTCTGCACTCTGATCTTAATTCTGCATACTTGGTTAACTTGCGCTCATGGGCTTCATCGATGTTGTCTTTCCAGGGGACTGTGAGTTCACCAATAACCACTTCTCCAACCAATAACCACCAGTAACCACTTCTCTACTGGTGTCAGACCAGACGATATCAATCCAGCTGGTATATCAACAATGTATTAACAATGCATAAAAATTGGTTTAAAGTGTTTACAGTCCATTGCAGTGACTGAGATAATTAGATAGAGGGTGATGAGGGTGCTAATTGGAATGATTGAACAGATTAACTGCCTGGGGGAAGAAACTTTGAAGATGGCATAAAGTTTTTGTTTTACTAAACCTGTAGTGCATTCCAGAAGACAGCCTTTGGGAAAGGAAATTTGCAGGTTAGCTTGTATCCAGAATGACTTTTCTTGCCCACTTTCTTCCTGGAAACATACAATCCTGCAGTGATGGTAGACAGCAGCCAATGACTTTATCTGTTGACCTGAGAATTTACTGTAATTTCCCTATATATTGTGAAAGGATGCTCAAAGTTCAAAGTAATATTTATTATCAGAGTACATACATGTCACCACATGCAACCCTGAAATTCTTTATCTGTACGCCAAACTTAGCCAATCTATAGAACAGTAACTGTAAACTGTAAAATCAGGAACTGTTACCTGTTAACAAACTGTGCAAATGCAGATATAAATAAACAGCAATAAATAACTATGTATAAATAAATGCTGTACCCAACCAGACAGTAGTGGCTGATGTGAGGACGCTTTTGATGATGGCAGTGCAGAATTACTACGGTATGCTTTAGGGAAGAAAGAGCTTTACCAACTGCCGAGAGAACTATATCCTCTGCTGAGCCTTTTAGTTAATGAAGGAGATGTAGTTCTCCCACATGAAGTCCTGTGAATTAATAAAGCCCAGGAACCCATACGTTGAACAGGTGCTAACTGTGGAGCTGTTATTATGAGTGGGTGGAGAGGACACTCATTTCTCCTGAAGTCGATATGCATCTCCACAGTTCTGAAGACATTCAGCTCCAAGTGGTTGTGATTGGAACAGGACACTAGCTTGTTTTCTTCCTGATCATACTTGGATTTGTTGTCTCAAGAAATTAGTCCAATAACAGTGGCATCATCTGCAAAAATTACCATTTTGACCAATGGACCACTGGAGAAACAGTCATTGGTGTGTAGGGTTTTAGGTTTTCACAAATAAAACGAAGCGAGGTGTTTTACGTTTAATAAAACCCATAACACATTTTATTTAACTCTAAAACCTACACACACAAAAGCGGGCTCTTTGCATAATAACATCTTCACATCAGGCCACCCTCTTAAAGTGAAACCCCAACTCATTGTTGGTGGTTGTGAATCATGTACATTTCTCCCAATTACATTACCCTTCACAAGACCCCCAGAATTCACTAAAACCGGCATTGTGAGCCTGTCTGGAGCACGGAAAAGCAACTCAGCTCAGGTCCTGTGTTCCAAGGGTGGAGGAACAGCCAGTGCACCTGGCTTGACCAGAGGTCACTCTCATAGTCACGTTGGGGCACAGCAGCAGAATACTCCACTTCCTGGTGGGCGATCTACCAAAATACATTTAGGTTTACCCCTCTTATCCATGATAAAAGTCTTTTCACTCCACTCCAAAATGCAGAATGGACCATCATAATGGCAGACAAAAACAAATAAGGTGGAATGTCGATCAGCAAGAACCCAAGAGTGCTGTGTGCCATGATGGGAGGTAGGAATTGGTGGAAAGAAAGTGAATTCACTGAGGAAGGGGAAACTCTGCAGAAAGGCTGACTAGGCAGTCATAGCATCTGGATGATATCACCTAGCATTTGTAGCAGCTGTCCGTATACCAACTCTGCCATGGACGACTGCAGGGTCTCTTTTAGAGCAGTTCTGAGCTCCAGCAGCACCCATGGGAGATGATCATGCCAACATGTATCTGTCAGGGAAGACCTCAGAGCAGCCTTTAAGGAGCGGTGAAACTGCTCCCATTGGCCATTGGACTGCAGGTGATGTAGCCTAATGCTGAGGTTCTGGGCTATCACAGCCCGGAGGTCTGGTATGAATTGGGGGACTACAGTCAGAGGAAATACCAGATGGGATGCCAAACCGAGCAACCCAGGTGCCGATGAATGCCCGAGCCACATCTATGGCCGTTGTCAATACCAGAGGGACGGCCTCTGTCTACCTGCTGATATGGTCCGCCACGGCAAGAAGGTGCATAAAACCATGCGAGGGAGGAAGAAGACCAACAAGGTCCACATTGACTTGGTCAAACCATTGCTCAGGGACCTCAAAAGGTGCCAATGGCACCTGAGCACGATGGCCTGTGACTGCTGTAAGCCTAGACCTCTGAGTCAGTAACTTGGTTGGCTCCCATGACAGCATAATCCAGTGTATGGCCTCAATGGCTGACCGGGAGAGGCAGTTAGCCATTGTTTTTCCTTTGATATGTTGTATATCAGTTGTGAGCTCTGATAAGGAGGCCAGGTGGTGTTGCTGCCGTGCAGACCAAGGGTCTGATATTTTGTCTATCACATGCACAAGGGACTTGTGGTCAATGAACACTGAAATGGCAACCCTCTAGTACAGGGGTGTCAAACTCATTTTAGGTCACGGGCCGGATTGGGCAAAATGCAGCTTCATGCGGGCCGGATCAGTCGGGCGCGTGCGAACGCAGCTTTCATTGCCTCCGTTTTTTCAGCCTGTTCTCGTGTGTCTCAGTCTCTGCTATAACTACAAAGTGTTTTACTTCACAAATTCCGTTTCTTATGAAGAAGGTTGCTGAGCAAGCATTATTTTTATGATTGGTATTAACTTACAAGCGTAGGCTTCATATCGCCGGGCCATTAATAATTAAAATAATAGATCTATCTAAAATGATCTCACGGGCCGGATATAATTGTACGCCGGGCCGGATATGGCCTGCGGGCCTTGAGTTTGACACCTATGCTCTAGTAGAAAGCAAAAATGAGGGACAGGCAGATAGAGACCAAGAAGCTCACGGTCAAATGTGCCGTACTTCCTTTCAGGGCAACGGAGCTGCCGGCTGAAGAAGGCGAGTGGCTGCCACACGCCTCCAAACAACTGTTCGAGCACAGCTCCCACAGCAGAGTCTGAACCGTCAGCAGTAATGCTTATGGAGCGGGTGCGCCAGTCGGATTGTTAGAAAGAGTTCATTTGGTATCATCAAATGGTCTGGTCATATTCACTGACCAGTCAAGTACTTGATTAGAGGTATTGCCTTAAAGTATACTCTCTAGGGGGAAGATAAGTTCAGTAGCCCATGGAATGAAGCTGTGATAGAAATTGACCATACACAAAAAATCCTGTAGTTTTTTGTAGTGCGGGACAGTGGGAAATCTATAATAGCAGTTATTTTTGATGGGAGGCATTTTGCACCTTCTGCAGTGATGTGATGGCTGAGAATGACAACCTACTGGCACTTAGCAAGTTAGTAAGTAACCCGTGTCGGCTTAGGTGCTTCAGAGCTGTGCAGAGATGAGATATGTGTTTGGATTTGGATGCACTGATTTGGATCAAATTCCACTTCTTACTTAGAGTGAGACCTTTGTTAAAATTCTGTCTGATTTCCTCGGGGAGACTGTCTGGGTTCAAAATAATTTTTGCACGGTTAGTCAAAGTAGAAAGAGCCACTCTATGTTGGGAGGTGCGATGGTGGCTGTTGTTGAGGTATGTCCATGTGAGTGGATTGCTGATAGACAGCACGTCCGGGGCTACCTTCTGGTTTCTGTCGTATTTGAATGTCCAGGACAAAGAGGCAACCATTCTTCTCCATCTCCATCATAAACTGAATGTTTGGATGTATGCTGTTCAGATGGTCATGGAACTAGTAGAGTGCCTGGAGTCCATGAGGTCACACTACAAGGATGTCATCAATGTATCTGAAGCATTTGGAGCATAGGGGTGATGAACTTAAAGCCCTCTCCTCAAAGTCACCCACTTAGAAATTATAAGTCATTTAAGTAACAACTAGAAATTGATTGTAAACAAGGTGGGAGAGCAAAACCTGATTGGATTAGGACTAACCAATCAGGAGGGATGCACTAGGGGGGTATAAATACGAATGGACTAGACATACCTGGGCATCATCCTTGATGAAGATGGCAGAGTTTTTCATTGAAACTTTGGGTATAATTGATACCTGTACCCAGTTGGAAGCCCAAGAAGAGTTTATTCATCATATACGCTGGGAAAGTACCAGATCCTTTTTTAGAAAATCGAAGTCTTTTAATATCAGCCATTGCAGTCTGTGCTGCATTTTTCAGTCCAAACAGAATGCACAGGAACTCAAAGAGGCCAAACGGAGTTATCACAGCTGCTTTGAGAATGTCCTCTGAGCACACAGACTCCTGATGGTAACCCCTAACTAGATCGACTTTGAAAAAACATTAACTTTCCAGCTAAACATGCCTAAAAATCTTGAATGTGTGGGACTAGGTAAGGTTTGGGGGTGGTGACCTTTTAAAGACGTCGTTAATCCCCACATGGGCGGCAACCACCATCAATCGGTCTTAGGGGCTATATGGAGGGGTGAAGCCGAAGAGCTATTCGGCTGGCATATAATGCCAGGTATTTCTATGTTTGCAAACTCAGCCTTCGTGGTTGCCAGCTTTTCTGGTTCCAGTCTACATGCGCGGGAATGGACTCGTGATCCAGTTGTGCAAATGTGGTGCTAGACCCCATGTTTTGTGACTGTCATGGACGATGTGGGCTTGGTGAGGTTTGGGAATTGTCCCAGCAGTCGAGTAAACTCACATAATACAGTGGTGCACGCTCTTGTCAGAGTCGTTGTGGGGAACTTACTGGGGCAGCAGGGTAATGACCCAAAGTCCCTGACATCCACAATCCGGCAGTCGTTAAGATCGACTGACAGACCTTGGGCACGCAGGAAATCTGCACTAAGCAGAGGTTTAGCCTCTTTATCCAGGATGAGGTCCCATGTGTAATGTCACCTACTCAAGCAGAGTCTCACCTCTCGTGTCCTGTCAGTCTGGATCTTGCTGTCGTTGGCAACCTCCAGTGAGGTTTCAGTGCTCTTTGCCTTCTCATCAATAGGTGATGTTGGCAGCAAACTCATTTGAGCACCTGTGTCACACAGGAAATGTCACCGTGAAAGGGTATCTGTAATGAACAGACCTTGGCAGCTGGAAACCATAGAGCTCACAGACCTCTGATGTCCCAGTGCACTGGCACTGTCAAAGCTGCAAGGAAGTCAGCACTTCTCAGCATTCCTACCAAAGTGAATGTGGTAAAAACACAGACCTAACATTGTCTGTTTCTCAGCTGCGGGCGTCCTTCCCTTGGGGGCCTTGCTGACTGTGCTTATTGAGGTAGAGGAAGGAGCAATGATACACCGCAGCCTAGCTGAGTGTAGACTCTCAGCCATTTTAAAATGCTCCCAATCGTCCATCGCGGGAGCATTAGCAAGGGCTGTGTAAGCTTCTTCAGGTTTTTGCTGCATGAAGAGTTCTTCAAAAATAAAACAAAATAAAACAAGGATTGCGATTTTATAGCAGAGACAGCACATGGTCAGTTAGCTCCAAAGGCCTAGCATCGCCAAGGCTGGGCAAGGAGAGCAACTGTTAGGCACGTTCAGACAATGATAGTCCAAACGTCTGTTAAAAGTGAGTTTTCAGCGATTGGTATTTATCATGCTCAAGCAGGTGTTCAAGCAGACTAACTACTTTCACACCCATGGAATTAGTGAATGATGCTACCACGTAGTAGAATTTAGTGTCATCGGCAGAGATTTCTCGCAGAGTGAACTGGGCCTCAGCTTGTATGAACCAAGCGACAGCATTTTGCTCCCAAAACTCCAGCAATTTCAAAGCGACTGCATTAGCCAACATGTTCAATAACCCTGGAATTCTCCTAGAGCACTGGGGTCTCCAATGTAGGTTTTCGCAAATGAAACAAAGTGAGGAGTTTTATGTTCAATGAAACCCATAGCACATTTTACTTAACTCCAAAACATACACACACAAAAGTGTGCTAAAACTCTAAGTAATAACGTCATCAAATCAGACCAGCCTTTTCGAGTGAAACCCCAACTCATTGTTGGTGGTTGTGAATTATGTACCTTTTTGTGGATTATGTACCTTTCTCCCAATTATATTACTCTACAGGGTAAGTAGGAGAGGGGAGAGAACACACCCCTGTTGTGCACGAGTGTTGACTAAGCAGGATGTGGGAATGTGTTTGCCCAGTCTCACCATCTGACTCTTGTCAGAGAGGAAGTTTGTGATCCACCAGCAGATGGGACCTGGTATGTTAAATTTGGACAACTTCTCTTGCAGAAGCTCAGGAGTGATGGTATTGAAAGTTGAAATAAAATCAACAAAGAGAATCCTGATTTACCAGGGGAGTCAGAGAGCTGTGGTATGAAGTGCAGACTGATGTGAACTGCATCACCTACAGATCTATTGGCTTTGTAGGCAAGCTGCAGTGATCTCACATGAACATGAGTGCAAGTTCTTGCCCAAGATGCACAAAACACTTACAAATACGTCTCCATTCTGTCTTACCACTGCCTCCAAATCCTAGAACTCCCTATGCCTGTACTGTGGGAATACCTTACAGAAGGATTGAAGTGGATAAAGAAGATGTCTTCTGAACAATATTAGGGAATGCTAGTGTCTCCTTCATCTCATGCTCAAATAAAAAGCAGAAAGTTGTTGCATAGAGAATGATGGAATTTGCAGCTATTTGAGACTGGATGGAAATCTAGATTCTGCGATACACATCCAATACTGCTGCCACAAGACATCACCAGATTGCTAACTATGCAGTGCTAATTAGTGTTGGGCAAAATAGTTTGCTTAATTCCCAAAGGATATAAGGGCCCTCCTCTAAATGTTTCACATGTTATACCGCTGTCTAACTGAGTATGTTCCATTCGCCTCAGCCCAACCATCCCTGTGATTTGTCATGGTGGCTGAAGTACTTTCATTCAAATAGGTGTGAGGCTGATCGAAATAATCAAAGTCAAAAACTAGCAAGGTCTCAATTAATACAGATTTTCAATTAGTTAGGCCCTGGAAATCTCAGGTTTGTTATCACCCCTGATTAGTCGTATCTGAAGTAACGTAACTTTAACCTTTCAGGAAAGGCAGAATGTGAAAATGTACTTTTTAACACCTAAAAAGAAAAAAATACAGTTTGCAAATCTTCCTGCTGGAAGCTGGTATTGTTCCAAACTGGAGGATGATATTGTGCCAGGGTGGGGGCTGGTATTCTGCGGATGATATTGTTCCATTCTGGGGCTGTTATCATTTCAAGATGGGTGATGGCACTTTTCTAGGTTGGGGATTGTCTTTGCTCAGGATGGGGACTGGTATTGTTCCAATCAACCTCGGTCTGTTACAATGACACAAAGTTGACAGAGTGTCAGACTGTGACACAGTCAAGACATTTTTCAAACAGTGTGCAGACCATACAGAGCTGTGATGAAGAAGCACCACCCTAAGTATCATAAACACAAGAAATTCTGCAGATGCTGGAACTCCAAAGCAACACACACACAATGCTGGAGGAACTCAGCAGGTCAAGCAGCATCTATGGAAATGAATAAACAGTTAACGTTTAGGTCCAAGACTCTTCTTCAGGACTTGAAAGAAAAGGGGAAGATGGCAGAATAAAAAAGGTGGTGTGAGGGGAACGAGAGCTAGAAAGTGATAGGTGAAGCCAGGTGAGTGGAAAAGGTAAAGAGCTGGAGAGGAAGGAATCTGATAGGAGAGGAGATGGGAGAAAGAGAAGGAGGAGGGGACCTGAGGGAGGTGATAGGCAGGTGAGAAGAGTTAAGAGACCTGAGTGGGGATTAGAAGAAGATGGGAAGAAAAATTTATTTTTACCAGAAGGAGGAATCGAGTTTGTGTCATCAGGTTGGAGGCTACACAGACGTAATATGAGGTGCTGTTCCTCCACCCTGAGAGCAACCTCATTGTGGCGTAAGAGGAAGCCATGGACCAACATGTTGGAACAGGAATGGGAATAGCAAGTAGGATGGTTTGCCACTGGGAAGTTCTGCATCTGGCAGGTGGAGCAGAGGTACTTGACAAAGCGGTCACACAATTTATGACGGGTCTCACCAATGTAGAGGAGGCTGCATCTAGAGCACTTCCTCTTACTAACCCCTTGAATAGAACCCCACTTTGGACCACGTGAAAATTGTCTCCAGCACAATTATTAATGTCATCAGCTCTGGAGAACTCCCATCCACTCCCACCATACTCATAGTTCCCTTACTCTGCATTGCTTGCTTCTGTCATCCACCCAAGATCCACAAACCTGACTTTCCAAGTAGGCCCATTGTCTCTGCCTGCTCCTGCCCTACTGAGCTCATGTCACCTTACTTCAACTCCATTCTATCCTTCTTGGTTCAGTCCCTTCCCACTTCACAGGCTCTCGATCTCCTGACTAGCTTTCAATACCCTGGTCCTGACCACCTCATTTTCACCATGGATGTCCAGTCCTTATACACTTCTATCCACCATCAAAAAGGCCTTAACACTCTCTGCTTCTTTCTCAACAAAATGACCAACTGGCTCCCCCCTCCTCCACCACCCTTCTCTGTCTGGTAGAACTGGTCCTTGCCCTCAACCATTTCTCTTTTGGCTCGTCCTACTTTCTCCAGGATCAAGAGGTAGCAATGTGTATCCGCATGGGCCCCAGCTATGCCTGCCTTTTTGGTGGCTACTTAGACCAGTCACTATTCCAGGCATTCCCTGGTAACGTTCTGCAACTCTTCCTACGCTACATTGAAGATGGCAATGATGCTGCTTCATGCACCCATGCTGAGTTCATCAATTCCATCAACTTTGCCTCCAACTTCTACCCTGTCTTTAAATTCACTTGGTTCATTTCTGCCACCTCTCTTTCTCGATCTGTTTGTCTCCATCCCTGATGTTGCTCCTCCACCCTGTAAAAATGCTACTCCCTTTTCTCAGTTCCTTCATCTCTGCTGCATCTATACCTGGGATTAGGCTTTCAGTTCTAGGAATCAGAGATGTAAGCCTTCCTCAAAGCAAGGGGTTTCCCTTCCTCTCTCATTGATGCCTCCCTCACCTGCATCTCCTCCATTACCCAGACATCCACACTCACCCCATCTTCCTACTGCCTTAACAGTGATAGAGCTCTTCTCGTCCTAACCTACCAGCCAATGAGCTTCCACATCCAACACATCATTCTCCACAACGTCCGCCATCTCCAGAGAGATCCTACCACCAAACACATCTTTACCTCCCGCCCACTCTTGTAGTGTTCTTGCACAGGTGTAAAAGAACTCTGAACTAAACACAGAGTTTAAACCAGTCAATGAGGTGGTCCCAGTAAGATTAACCATTTACTGTTCACTCTTCCACATTAACGTATGGTGAAAAGGCGTTGCTTCACTGATGTTTCTAGTGCGTAGAAAGAAAACTTTTCTTGCGCTGATCTTGCACACACATAAGCCCCCTCCTTCCCGTTTCTCCAAATTGGTATTTTCCCACAGGACACGGTGAAACCGGGTGTGACGTCATCGCATGCCGCGATATTATCACAGACAACGAATTTACTTTAAACAACCTTAACTTTAACTAGAAGACGATTACAAACGAATTACTAAAGTGAAAATATAATAAACTTATCAAATGCCTTAAAGGCAACGCACACATCTTTACCTCCCGCCCACTCTCTACTTTTCGCAGGGATCACTCCCTCTGTGATTCCCTTGTCCATTCATCCTGTTGTAATGTGAGTATTATTAAAAGTAAGTTAATACTAATTGGGAAGCTGTTGGTAGCAAGAGGCAGGATCCGGGGTTGGCGGGGTCTTTACTTCTGCTCTTTTTATTCCCAGTATGCATCGTATATAGGCCCTCTACCCATGCCGCACAAGGTACCTAGAAGCCTCTGTATTGTAAATATCATTTGCCGTCCCAGATAAAGATGCTCTTTTGGCCGTCGAGTTGTCGAGTGGTCTTTTTGTAAAGTAGAAGTCACCACACATCCCACCCCACCATTCGCCCTCCTGGCACTTACCCGTGCAAGTGGCCTAAGTGCCACACCTACCCATTCACTTCTTTCCTCCCCTCCATTCAGGGCCCCAAACAGTCCTTCCAGGTGAGGCAGCACGTCACCTCCGAATCTGCTGGGGTCAGCTATTATAGCCAGTGCTCCCGCTGCGGTCTTCTGTACATTGGTGAGACAAATTGGAACCACTTTGCCGTGCACTTCTACTACACCCACTAACAGCAGAATTTCTCTGTGCCCAACCATTTTAATTCTTATTCCCTTTCCTGTTCTGACGTGTTGGTCCACGGCCTCCTCTTGTGCCACTTGCAGGGTGGAGGAGCACCACTTTATATTCCATCTGGGCGTCTTCCAACCTGATGGCATGAACATCAATTTCTACTTTCAGTAAAAAAAAGTCTCCCTCCCCTCTTTTTCTATTTCCCACTCTGGCCTCTTACCTCTTCTCACCTGCCTATCACCTCCCCCCGATTCCCCTCCTTCCCTTTCTTGCAGGGTCCACTCTTCTCTGCTATTGGATTCTTCCTGCTCCAGCCCTTTACCTTTCACACCTGAATGGCTTCTGCTATCACCTTCTAGTTGTCCTCCTTCCCTTCCCCCACCTTTTTATTCTGGTGTCTTCCTTCTTCCTTTCCAGTCCTGAAGAAAGGACTTGACCCGAAACGTCAACGGTTTATTAATTTCCGTGGATGCTGCCTGACCTGCAGAGTTCCTCTAGCATTTTGTGTGTGTTACCCAAAATATCAGCCTTCCTTTTCTTTCACAAGGGTCAATGGTCCTGCTGAGTACTTCCACCTTCTGTTTTAATTCAGATATTACCATTATAGATAATTTTCCATGAGAATCAATATGTGAAATTGATCTGGTCATTCCTTAGATGCCCCCTGAAAATAAAGCAGTGCAAGTCCATTCTCCTTTACGGCTAGGATATCTTTTGCTAAGATTCTGGATGATGGAGTGTGTGTGGGAGGGGAATATCCTGATGTAACAAAGTGAAACAGAACATAGCAACATTAGGGAATAATTTCCAAAGCAAGTTACCTCTAATGGGAATAAGAGATGATGTTTCTCATGTTGCTTAGCCTGTCAGCATCCCCCTGTTAATTGGAGGAACATCAAGGTATGTGTTTCCTCATCTCCCTGTAAAGGCCATGTGTGGAGAGAACTTTCTGTTCCATTTCTCTCATGTCTTGCAGCAAATCTCTGTCGTTCCCCTTTTGAGAGCTTTATTTTGCCTGATTAATCAGGATTGCTTGTTAAGTGATGATCTTCAGGCTGTGGAACTGTGGAACATTGAGGAACTGAAGAAAAATAAATCACTCGTATCACAGATCTTCTGATTGTCCTGAAGCCTTTTTCACAGCCAAAGAAATGTGTGGTTGCTGATGTCATGAAGGAAAATATTCAGAATCAGAATCAGGTTTATTATCACTGTCTTATATGATGTGAAATTTGTTGTTTTGCTACAGCAGTATAATGCAAAGACATAAAATACTAAAAATTGCAAAATAAATATATAGTGCAAAAAGAACAATAAGGTACTGCTCATAGGTTCGTGGACTGTTCAGAAATATGATAAATTTTGAGTGTAGATCTTCAGGCTCCTGTACCTCCTCCCTGATGGAAGTAACGAGAAGAGGCCTTGTCCCGGTTGATGAGGCTCCATAACGATGGATGCTCTCTTTTGAGGCTCTGACTCTTGAGGTATCATTGATGGTGGGGAGGTTTGAGCCTGTGATGGAGTTGGCTGAATATACAAC
Source organism: Hypanus sabinus (assembly GCF_030144855.1). Lineage (NCBI taxonomy): Eukaryota > Metazoa > Chordata > Chondrichthyes > Myliobatiformes > Dasyatidae > Hypanus > Hypanus sabinus. The sequence goes on from NC_082739.1 coordinate 39,297,757, forward strand.
CTCCTTCAGCCTCTTGTGATCCTGGTGCATTGGAGCCTTGAAACCAGATGGTGATGGTGATGGTGATGGTGATGGTGATGTTCTCCTCCACAGTACGTCTGTAGAAATTTGCTAGAGTCTTTGGTGACATATCAAATCTCCTCAAACTCCTAATGAAGTAGAACTGCTGGCATAGTAAGTGATTGCATCAATGTGTTGGGCTCATGACAAATCCTCTCAGATATTGATACCCAGGAATTTAAAGCTGCTCAGCTGAACATGCATTCTCCCGATTTCCCCTTCCTATGTCCACAATCAATGCCTTGGCCTTGCAGACATTGAGTGTGAGGTTGTTGTTGTGACAGCACGTCTGGTTGCCTTCTTAAACCCATCTGAGATTTTATGAACAAGTTGTCATCTGAAGATACAAAAATAATATTTGAGCTGTGCTTAGCCACACAGTTATGAGTGTAGAGCAGTGTTGCACCTGTGTTGATTCTCAGTGAGGAGAGGTGTTATCACTGATCTGTACTCAATGAAATTTCCTCATGAGGAAGTTGAGGATCCAGTTTGGTGGGGGGGGGAGGGGTTACAGAGGTCCAGGTTTAGAAGCTTGCTGATTCAATACCAATTGGTATTGAATACCAAGCTGTGATCAATAAACAGCAACTGACATAGGCTATTGTCTGGGTGCTCTAAAGCAAAATGGAGAGACAGTGAAATTGCATCCAATTATAGGCCTGTTGTGGCGGTAGGCAAATTGCAGCAGGTCCAGGTCCTTGCACATGTAGGTGTTCATTCCAGCCATAACTAATCTCTTGAAGCACTTCTTTACAGTAGATGTGAGTGCTACCAGTCAATAGTCACTGAGGCAGATTGGCCTGCATTTCATGGTCATGGGTATGAATGATGCCCTTTTGAAACAGAATCTGTACAGAAGAACTTCTTTTCAAGTTTATCAAATGCCTGAAGCTTCAACTTCACACAGAATCAGTTCAATGCCTGGTATAAATTACATAACGAGAACAGAATCATTCCTGAACCTTCTTTTATAGAAGAGCTGCATGCTATATTGAAGTAAATGGTTTCCAAGCTTGATTAGGACTTCAACAACATGAACCCAATTTTAATTTTGATTATGTGTCAGTGAACGAGTGTGTTGGTATTGGTCTAATAATAAGACCATAAGACATAGGAGCAGAATTGGGCTTTTCAGTCTTTCGAGTCTGCTCTGCCATTCCATCATAGCTGATCCCAGATCCCACTCAATACCTGCCTTCTCACCATATCTTTTGATGCCCTGACTGATCAGGAAACGATCAACTTCCGCCTTAAGTATACACATGGACTTGCCGACTACTGCGGTCTGTGGTGGAGCATTCCACAGATTTACAACTCACTGGCTAAAAAATTCCTCCTTACCTCTGTTTTAATGCCTGATTCAGTCTGGTCCTGTGCTAGTGCCAACATACAGAGGAGTAGATTTTTCAGAGAGAGGCTAGGGAATATCTGGGATGGGTTACCAGAAGAGATGGTAGAGGCAGATATAATTACAATATCTACAAGGCATTTGGAATGGTACTTGTGGAAGTGATATAAAGGGATACAAGCCTAATACAGGCAAATGGGATTAGCACAGATCAACATCATGGTTGCCATGGATTTGTATGGTTCTGCAAATCATAGAACTGTACAGCCTGTTTTTTGCTCCTGTATCTACAAATGGCCACTGAGTGTATGTTCCTGATCTTCTGCTGCTGCAGCCGATCCACTTCAGGGTTGGACGTATTGTACATTCAGAGATGAACGTTGTTGTACCACATGATTATTTGAGTTACTGTCAATTTCCTGTCAGCTTGAACCAGTCTGGTCATTCTCCTCTGACCGCTCTCATTAAAAAGGCGTTTTTACCCCACAGAACTGCCAATCACTGGATTTTTTTTTTGTTTTCCACACCATTCTCTGTAAACTCTAGAGATGATTGGTCTGAAAACCCCAGGAGATCAGCAGTTTCTGAGATACTCAAACCATCCTATCTGGCACCAACAATCATCCCAGTCAAAGTTACTTTGATCACATTTCTTTCCTATGATGTTTGGTCTGAACAAAAACTGAGCTTCTTGATTCTACAAGCTTTTATGCATTGAGTTGCTGCCACATGATCAGCTGATTAGATTTTTGAATTAATGAGCAGGAGAACAGATATACCGAATAAAGTGGCCACTGAGTGTATGTCACTATCTTAAGTTTGCTCTACAATAGCTTGTTAGCTGTGTTATTAGCTACTGTCTATTTTCAGTGATGCATTCTGTAAATGTAAGTACAGCCTTTCTTGCTGAAATGTTGCCCCTCATCTCCAAGAAGCTCCCTACAAGAGTTGAGCAATCTACAGTCACTACATTCTAGAACCAGACACACAAAACACCATAGTGCAAATGATACATACACTTGTTCAAAAGCTGAACTCCAAACCATGATCCATGGTGAGACCTTTGAAAGTGCGGACCACTTCACATGTCTCAGAAACCACCTCTCAGTGAAGTTACGTATTGACTATGAAATTCACAAATGGCTTCAATGTGCCAGCAGGGTTTTTAGTTAATTGAAGAGAAGAACATTTGGAGTTCAAGACCTCTGACCTGCTATGAAACTCATGAACTACCGCACAGGAGTGATCCCTACCATCCTATATGCTTTTGAGACCCACATGACTTACAGCTGACATCTCAAGGCATGGATTAATACCTCCATTGCTCTCTCTGTCAAATCCTTGAAGTTCACTGGAAGAACAAACATACAAATGATAGTGCCGTAATCAATCCTCAGTACACTATTTCCACCATTCAAAAGTTCAAATTCCAAATTAAATTTATTATCAAAGTATAGCCTGAGATTCACTTTCTTACAGGCACTTATGGGAAAGTAAAGAAGTACTATGGAGTTTATGAAAAATTATACATAACATAGACTAACAAATATCCAATGTGCAATGTACCAATAATAAATCTAAAAAATAATTCCGAGAACATGTGCTGTAAAGTCCTTGAAAGTGAGTCTATGGGTTGTGGAGTCAGTTCAGGATTGAGCTGCGTGAATTTATCCACACTGATTCAGGAGACTTATGGTTGTAGAGTCCTTGAACCTGGTGGCATGGGGCCTAAGGATCCTATATCTCCTGCCTGATGGTATTAGTGAGAAGAAAGCATGGTCTGTATGGTGGCGATCCTTGATGATGGATGCTGCTTTCTTGTGGCATTGCTCCTTGTAAATGTGTTCAATGATAGGGTGGGTTTTGCATGTGATAGACTGGGCTGTATCCACCACTCTTTGCAGACTTTTCCATTCAGGTATTGATGTTTCCATATAGGCTGTGATGCAACTAGTCAGAAAACTCTCCATTGTGCCTATATAGAAGATTGTTAAAGTTTTAAATGACATGCTGAATTAATGCAAACTTGTAACAAAGTCGAAGCACTGTCGTGCCTTCTTTGTAATGGTACTTCTTTGTGATGACAGATCCTCTGATATGGTAACACTAAGGGCATCAAGATGGCACTGGTGAACCTCAGTAATGTGTTACAAGGAGTTTACAAAACTTCTAAATATAGTTATTTTGAATTAATCTCACTGAAGTCTGCAGCCTATAGTTTCCCTTTAAGGACATTTTCCTGTATTCTTCATCTCATGTTCTTGATATTTATTGCTTTTTTTTTTATTATTATTATTATTTTTTTTTCTCTTTCTTTTGTGAAGAAGAAACTCTGGAATTCTCCTCTCTCCTCTCTGATTCTTTCTTAAAGTATACACCTTTGGCAAAGCTTTTGGTCAGTCCGTTATGTGGCTTAGTATCAGACTGTAACAAACCTTCAGACATTTAGTTCCCTTAAGGACAGTACAGAAATAGAAGTTGTTTTTGTTGATAATGGGACGGAATAGGTTATTATCCTGGATCTGATTCATCACAGTCCAAGAATGTGAAGAGAGATTTTTAAAGAATGAGCAAGAATACATCACCAGAAGAAAATTCAGTTCATTTAAAATAAATAACAAAAAAATTATTTCCAAAAAACAAAGATGATGTACTGCACGTGACCGCTAGATACTGCAGAGAGTTGTAGAGACAGCACAGCACATCAGTGAAAAGTTTCCCCTCTATGGACTCTGACTATACGTCTTGCTGCTTCAGTAAAGCAGCCAGCGTAATGAAGATGCCATCCATCCAGACTATTCTTCTTCTCCTGTCATTCAGCAGGGAGGAGATACAAAAGCTTGAAAGCATGTACCGCTAGGTTTAAGAACAGATTCTATCCCACTGTTATCAGACTCTTGAATGAACCTCTTGTATGAGAAGTTGTACTCTTGGCCTTATAATCTACCTTGTTATGATTTGCACTTAATTGATTACCTGCTTCACATTCATTTTGTAGCTTTCACACCTTATTCTGCATGGGCATTGCTTTACCTTATTCTAGCTCAATGCACTGTATAATGATTTGATCTTTATGAACAGTATGCAAGACAAGTTTTTCACTCTGTCTTGGTACATATGACAATAATAAACCAAAAGCAATGATATGGGCTGTAAGGGTCTCAGAAACTTCCTTAATTGTCATAATTGTAATCTTGGAATATCTACTGTTTTAGCTTTAGGAACCTAATGAGTGTTCTCACTGTGCCCAAAGTTAAATCACTTCGTACATGACAATGGTACATGCATTTACTATCATTTTATTTAAAACCCTCAGTAAATGAGCATCCACGGCCCTCTTTGATATGGATTTCCAAGGACTCACTACCTTCTGGTTGAAGAAATTTGATCCTCAACAGTGGACCTGATATTTTGAGAATAGGCTTTTTGGTTCTAGACTCTGCAGCTGCCTAAGAGAATTTTGCGCACTTCAATGACATACCTTTTTATTTTCCTAAACTTAAGAAAACATAAGCCCAGTCCACTTAACTCCCCTCACATAATCCACAACTACCTTTAAACCAATCTGGTGAAGTGATGCTGCATATTTCTAGAAGTAAGCATATCCTTTGTAACATATTGCAACTAGACCTGTGCATGATATTCCAGATATGGATTTATCAGTGCTCTACAAAATTTGACAAAGAAGTCTTTACTCTTGCACTCACGTCCTCTTTACAACAAATGCCAATAGACCATTTGCCTTCCTAATTGTTTGCTATATCTGTATGTTGACTTTATCTCATTTGTATGCAAGAACATTCAGAACCCTCTGAACAACACCATTCAAACTCTCACCATTTCTAACAAACTCTGCCTTTTCATTTCTTTGCCCAATGTGGTGACCTCACAGCACTCTAACCTGTATTTCATTTGGCCATTCAATTAAGATTCTGGTAAGATAGCAACACACTCAGATGCAGCAGCCTTTCTGGGCCTAAACAAAGGAGTAATTGTTCATCCTTTATGTCTTCTTTACAATCGCAAGACACGGGTGAATATTAAGAACATCAAATACTGCAGGTCTACCCCATCAGTGAGTTGTTCAATTGTGTTCTCACCTGGACTTGTTGCGTACCATTGCTGTGCAGAGGCAGTGCATGGTGATTGTGGTTCTTTTTGGGACTCTTTTTGTGTGATCGTAAGACTCTGTTGGACATTGGAAATACAGAATACAGAGAGTCCGATTCACTGGCTCACTCATTTGATCGACAGCTGATTTGCCTTGGTTGTGGCGCAGATTAGGCCCAAATGCCGTGGGGTCACCTGTAGCAGCCAACCAGTGGAGGAGGTGCTGGTGACAGTGTGGGAGAAAGCAAAGACCTTTGGGGGTATGCTGGGATCCGTACTGAGTTGGGGGGGGGGGGGTGGGGGCTGGGCCCTACACTGCCTCCAGTGTTTGCTCAATGGAAGAATAAACTAGACTAGAACACCATTCCATGCACAATCAGTCTACAGGCCATGCCATTCAGGAACTTGGGCTATAAATATTTTTTGTGACTATGTGACTCTACTTTTTTCTTTTATCGTAAAAATATGTGCTCTATGTGCTATGAGTTGTGTGCTGTTGTTAACGTGCTTTTCACCTTATCTATTGAGGAATACCTTCTTTGTTTGGCTATATGATAACTAAACCTGAACTTCAAACTGTCTGAATATCCCAGAAACCTTATTGCATTCCTTTTCATATCCCATACTTCCATTCACCTAAGACACTGAAATAGATTTTGAACAGCTAATTTCACAGTATTACATTGCCTCACTGGTCGCAGTCTTCCAACTCAAAACACTCATCCTTTCCCCCACAGATGCTACTCAATTCTCTGAGTTCTTCCAGCTAATTGGTTGCTATTCCTACTTTTTGTTTATTGTTTGCTAATCGATGCTCAATACGTGCCAATGTACATTGCCATCAATAATGTTCACTCCACTATTATTTAACAAAACCTTGTGTTGCACCTTTTTGGAGACCTATATTAGGCAGATTACTGTCAACAGAACTTACATATTTAGTTTAGTCTTCTCCGCTTATCTACTGTTTTATTTCTTGTACATTTTCCAAAGAGGCACTAATTGGCAATTAACAGTGCAGTTCTTCTCTCTCTAGCCCAATTTGTGAAGGTATAACAGTATGGGTTGACATGAGTGAAATCCTGATCTAATTTGCTGTTATCCATAAACAAACTTGTTATTCTTCTTGAGGTCATCGCCTTGGAATTCCAATCTTCTTCACAAACTTTAATATGTCTGTCTTGCTGAATTGGAACAGCAAGAGGTGTTAGATCTCAAAACAATAGCAACTGAATCATGAACTCAGACAATTAAATTGACTTTATTTCTTACATTCTTCATATACACGAGGAGTAAAAATCTTTGTTACATCTCCATCTGAATGTACAAATGAGCAATTTATAGTAATTTGTAATATATAGTATGTACAACCCAATAGTCAATATAGCATAGAAATACAATTGTATCAGTGTGAATTAATTTGTCTGACAGCCTGGTGGGAGAAGCTGTCCCAGAGCCTGTTGGTCCGGGCTTTTATGCTGGATGGTAGTAGCTGGAACAGTTAGTGGTTGGGGTGACTCAGGTCTCCAATGATCCTTTGGGCCCTTTTAATGCACCTGTCTTTGTAAATGTCTTGAATAGTGGGAAGTTCATGTCTACAGATGTGCTGGGTTGTCCACACCACTCTCTGCAGAGTCCTGCGATTGAGGGAAGTACAGTTCCCATACCAGGCAGTGATGCAACCAGTCAGGATGCTCTCAATTGTGCCCTTGTAGAAAGTTCTTAGGGTTTTGAGACTCATGTCAAACTTCTTCAACCGTCTGAGGTGAAAGAGGCACTATTGTGCCTTTTTCACCACACAGCCAGTATGTACAAACCTCATGAGATCGTCAGTGATGTGTACGCTGAGGAACTTAAAGCTGTTCGCCCTCTCAACTTCATATCCGTTGATGTCAATAGGGGTTAGCCTCTCTCCATTCCTCCTGTAATCCACAACCAGTTCCTTTGCTTTTGCAAAATTGAAGAAGAGGTTGTTTTCTTGACACCGCTGCGTCAGAGTGATGACTTCTTCTTTGTCGGCTGCCTCAGTATTATTTGAGATAATGTCATTCAATGTAGTATCGGCAGATTGGAGCTGTGGGTGGTGATACAGTCATGGGTATACAAGGGATAAAGGAGGGGGCTTAGGACACAGCCCTGAGGGGCACCTGTGTTGAGGGTCAAAGGGGCAAAGGTGAGGGAGCCCACTCTTATCACTTGCCGGCGATCTGACAGGAAGTCCAGGATCCAGCTGCACAAGGCAGGGTGAAGGCCAAAGTCTCTGAGCTTCTTTTCAAGCCTAGAGGGAATTATGAACTGTATGAGTTGAAAGCTGAACTGTAGTCCAATAACAACACCTACATAAGCATCACTCTTCTCCAGATGTATAGAGCTGTGGCAATTGCATCATCTGTCGATTGGTTGTGTCAGTAGGTGAATTGTAGAGGGTCCAACGTTGGTGGTAGCATGCTGCAGATGTAGTCCTTGACCAGCCTCTCAAAGCATTTGTAAGTTTGACGGGATGGCAGTCATTCAGACATGTTACCTTGGTCTTTTTAGGTATAGGAACAATGGCAGATATTTTGAAGCAGGAGGGCACTCTACAGTGGGAGAGGGAGAGATTAAAAATGAGATTAACTTCCTGAATTTAAGCACATAAATCTGTGTTCATAACAACCTACTGAGTTGCCATAGAGTACTACGTGATCTGCTAATATTCTCAACTATGGAAGCCACCAGTCATGACTGATCTTATGTATAGAAGAATGGAAAACACTTCTGGAAATTGTCAGAATGATCAAGCAATACCAATATTGCTTTGATTCTAGAGGCAAACTATTTAAAAAAAATCTTTAATGCATGGGCTTGCATTGCTGCTGATGCATTACATGGGAAGTCCAGAGAACCTTTCGGAAATCCAAATCCAGGAGGAAACAGGTTAGTATCTACATGAGCAGTTTGATGTTGGAATGGGAGCTTTGAGCCTGATTAGAGCTAATGAGGCACTGAGCAAAAGGGAGTATGTATTAATAGCACATGGCATTTTTAAAACACATGATCATTGTCCAAAATGGCCTAGATATCAGAGCATATCAGCTCTAAATAAAGAGTCACCCCATAAAATGGGTAACTTTTCAGTAACTTTTATCTTGATAATCTTCTGCTTTAGCAAGGGAAGTGCATTGTACTGACAGTTAAGTCAAATAAAGTTGGATAAATATTACATGTGGAGGCACAGATCAGATGGACTGTCCAGAGCAGGGGCCTATCAACAGCAGTCATTTTGAGTGAGTTATTGTGCCATAGAGTGAAAAAGCATGGTAAACAAGGTCTTTGGCACTCTTGTTCTGAATGTGGTGGAGTGGGGGGGGGACGGGGAAGGAATCTGAAGACCACATCTGTGAAGGTGATACACCTTTTGGAATCCTCTACTGAAGGCAAATGGTGGCTCTGTCACAGAGTATCGTCAAGATTGGGATTAACAGAATTTTAGATATTAAGGATATCAAGGGATATGGATTAATGAATGAAAGTCTCTACTGAGGTAGAAGATCAGCCATGATCTTGTTCTTAATGAAACTGTACATCCAGGGAAGAGTTTCCAAAGCTACTGATTTCACATGCAGTTGGTTTGAGAGTTTTCCACTGCGCTGACCCCTGTTTGCTCAAGCTGAGGCCGTTGTGGGCTCACTGCTTGCAAATAGCCTCCCTTCAGCAACTTCAGAACAAAAGGAAATCTCACATCATTTTTCTCACAGCTTCAGTCAGAGCAAGTAAATACACTTGAACTAAATTTGCTGCACAGCAGGGACACAATGTTTCTAACGCAGGGTCACAGGGAACAGACTGATTGGAGCAGCTTACTGTGACTGGCAATTTATTGAACAAGAAAAATTATAGACAAATACTTTAATTCATAAGGGAACTATCTTTAAAAGCAACACTGTGAGAATACATTGCTTTATTCAAGCTTTAGCAGCAAATTGAGAGTACAGTTTATTGCCCCCTTTCGGGTATATTCAGACAATGTTTTATCTTGGGTCATAAAAATCAGAATCAGAACCAGAATTAGGTTTAATATCACTGGCATATGTCATAAAATATGTTGCTTTGCAGTAGCAGTACATTGCAATACATAAGAATAAAATTAAATTACAATAAGAAATATATATATATATAAAATTAAGTTAAATAAGTAGTACAAACAAAAGAGAGAAAAAAGCAAAAAAACAATACTAGTGAGGTAGTGTACATGGGTTCATTGTCCGTTCAGAAATCTGATGGAAGTAGGGAAAAGCTGTTCCTCAAACGTTAAGTATGTATCTTCAGGCTCCTGTACTTCCTCCTTAATGGCAACAATGAGAAGAGTGCATGTCCTGGGTCATGGGGGTGCTTAGTGATGAATGTCACCTTTTTGAGGCATCACCTTTTGAAGGTCTCCTCAATGCGGGGGAGGCTAGTGCCCATGATAGAACTGCCTGAGTTTACAACTTTCTGCAGCTTTTTCTGGTCCTGTGTGGTGGTCCCTCCATACCAGACGGTGATGCAGCCAGTTAGAATGCTCTCCACAGTACATCTATAGAAATTTGCGAGGGTCCTTGGTGACACACCAAGTCTCCTCAAATGCCTAATGAAATATAACCACTGTTGTGCCTTCTTTGTAATTGCATCAATATGTTGGGCCCAGGATAGATCTTCAGAGATGTTGACACCCAGGAACTTCAGACTGCTCACCCTTTCCACTGCTGACCCCTCAATGAGGACTTGTGTGTGTTCCCTTAACTTCACCTTCCTGAATTCCACAATCAATTCCTTGGTCTCACTGACATTAAGTGCAAGGTTGTTGCTGTGACACAACTCAACCAGCTGATCTATCTCACTCCTTTATGCCTCCTTGTCACCATCTGAAGTTCTGCCAACAATAGTTTTATCATCGACAAATTTATACATGGCGTTTGAGCTGTGTCTAGCTACACAGTCATAGGTATAGAGAGAGTAGAGCAGTGGGCTAAACACACATCCTTGAGGTGCGCCAGTGTTGATAGTCAGCGAGAAGGAGATGTTATTTCCGATCTGCACAGACTGTTGTGAGGAAATCAAGGATCCAGTTGCTGAGGGAGTTACAGAGGCCCAGATTTTGGATTAGTACTGAGGGTATGAATGTGTTGAATGCTGAGCTGTAATCAATAAATAGCAGCCTGACATACAGTAACTATTGATATTGTCCTGATGACCCACGGAGGAGTGGAGAGCCACTGAGACTGCATCTGCTGTAGACCTATTATGGTGCTAGGCTAATTGCAGTGGGTCCAGGTCCTTTGCAGGAGTTGATGCTTTTGCTATGACCAACCTCTCAAAGCACTTCATCACAGTAGAATGTAATAGAGTGCACTCAGTGTTAGTCACTGAGGCAGCTTAACCTGCTCTTCTTGGGCACTGGCAGTAGCAGTAGAGGAGTGGACCAGTGAGAGACCTGTATCAGTCTAACCTTCCATCCCGCCCTGAACAGGTGGGGTAGCAGGCAGGAGTGTGAATTCAGATGGTCAAGTTTAGTTCATTGTCATAAATGTGGAGAAGCAAGGTACCAGGCTCAAGAATAGCTTCTGCACTAATGTTATAATACTATTAAATGGTTCCCTTTTACAATAAGATGGACTCTTGAATCTGAACCTCACAATCTACCTCATTATGATCTTGCACCTTATTGTTTAGCTGCAATGAACTTTCTTTATAGCTGTTACACTTTATTTTGCTTTGAAATAGCTTTACCTTGTTCTACCTCAATGCATTCTGTAATGATCTATTCCGCCTGAACAACATGCAAGACAAGCTTTTCACTGTATCTTTGGGACATGTGGGCGTAACAAAGCAATTCCAATTCTAACAATAAAATCTTGCTTGCAGTAGCATCACGGGCACTTACATTCAGGAAACACACAAAACATCAATTATACACAAATTATACATAAATTAAGTGAAGAGAAATGATTGCGCAAAGCAAGACGCGAGTGCAAATTAAAACACGATCCAAGCTAAATCCACAGCAGTGCAAAAGGTGGCCCGCACTGTTCCATTAGTGAGATAGGGTAAAGGCTGTGCAGGTTGATTCAAAGTGCACCTTGAACCAACCTGCACAATGTTATCCACACTCATTCAGGGGTTTGATAATTGAAAGGTAATAACTGTTTCTGACCCTTAGGTCCCACATCACCAGGTTCAGGAAGAGTTATAATCTTACTCACCTCAACTCTGAACTGATTCCACAACCTAAGGACTCACCTTCAAGGATTCTTCTGTATTATTTATTTATATGCACAGTTTGTCTTCTTTTGCATACTGGCTGTTTGTCAGTCTTTATGTGCAGCTTTTCATTGATCTATTGTATTTTTCTGTTGTATTGTGAATGCCTGCAAGAAAATGAATCTCAAGGTAACCCTGATAAGTGTGAAGTGGTTCATTTTGGTAGGTCTAATATGATGGCAGAATATAGTATTAATGGTAAGACTCTTGGCAGTGTGGAGGATCAGAGGGATCTTGGGGTCTGAGTCTATAGGACACTCAAAGTAGCTGCACAGGTTGACTCTGTGGTTAAGAAGGTGTACGGTGTATTGGCCTTCATCAATCGTGAAATTGAATTTAGGAGCCAAGAGGTAATGTTACAGCTCTATAGGACCCTGGTCAGATCCCACTTGGCGTACTTTGCTCATTTCTGGTCGCCTCACTACAGGAAGGATGTGGAAACCATAGAAAAGGTGCAGAGGAGATTTACACGGATGTTGTCTGGATTTGAGGGTATACCTTATGAGAATAGGTTGAGTGAACTCGGCCTTTTCTCCTTGGAGTGACAGAGGATGAGTGATGACCTGATAGAGATGTATAAGATGATGAGAGGCATTGATTGTGTGGATAGTCAGATGCTTTTTCCCAGGGCTGAAATGGTTACCACAATAGGACACAGGTTTAAGGTGCTGGGGAGTAGGTACAGAGGAGATGTCAGAGGTAAGTTTTTTATGCAGAGAGTGGTGAGTGTGTGGAATGGGCTGCTGTCAACAGTGGTGGAGGCAGATACGATAGGGTCTTTTAAGAGACTTTTGGATAGGTACATGGAGATTAGGAAAATACAGGGCTATGGGTAAGCCTAGTAATTTCTAAGGTAGGGACATGTTCAACACAACTTTGTGGGCCGAAGGGCCTGGATTGTGCTGTAGGATTTCTATGTTTCTATGTTAACATACAGTAGATGTAGTTTGATAATAAATTTACTTTGAAGTTTGAACTTTCCGTCGGAAACACAAGGACATGGCATTGAGGCGGGTAAAGAAAAAAGAATGAATGGCCTGAAGGGTGCTGTGTTAAAAAAAACATTCCTTGTACATAATCCTCTTATCTCCCAAGGATTCCCTGTAAGGTGTAAAAAACACTCCCTTGTTATACCTCCTTGAGGCTTGAATTCATTTGATGCCTATTTTCCCTGATGTGGTCAAGATTATCCTTATTGCCTAGATTAAAGTCTCTCGAAACGCTAAGTATGCAAGGCTTTTTCTAATTATTGTGAAAATTCAATACTGCATGAATAAAATAATAGTGGTTGAAGATGGTGCCCTAAAGTAATCCCCTCGTACCCCATAACAACAGGCTTGACAACATCAAATAAAATGTTCCTACTTCAGTGTCACTGCAGGAAAGATCTAATAGTTTTCTATTAACGGAGATTACAATTTAGGTAGAAGTATTGTTTTCTGATGTTGAAAGAGTTAAAATCACAACCAATCACATGCCAATTCAATATACAATGTTGACTTTTTCCATCTTCTGTATATTAATAAGCAGTCCAGTCAATATGAAGCTATTCGCATTTTCAGGAGAGAATCAATGAAATGCTTGTCAGCCATAGGAGATGTGAAAGTCAGCAAAAAACATCTAATTCTCTGCGTGGTCAACTTCTTATGTGAGTAACTATATACACCTCTGGAAATATTTCTGCTCAGGTATCAGCTTTTATATGCATAAGCATATATAAAAGTACACACTTCTCAATCATGAATGAACTTCAGAATGGCTAAAAATACTGAAAAAATTATCATGACCTTGAACTCAATCTGGCTTGAATGTTTCCTGTACCTGCAGTTTCTCAGTTTCCGTCCTGGGTTGAGGAAAATGGCTCCGTTTGGAGTCTTTCTCTGTTTCTTTGTTCCATCAATGAATGGCTCATTAGTCCACTTGAATTAAGAGAACCATGGGGATATTAACTGATCTGAGAGAGGGTTTCCATGCTTAACTTGAGGAATGAAAACTCTGGAATAAGAAGTTGTAGATATTTTATGAGGACCAGTGACCTTATTCATTCTACCCATTGACCCTGATGTGGATCCAACTTAATTGGAGAATGGCCCATATGTTGAGATCTTCAATGAAGCTGTCTGTCAATTTGTAGCAAAATTGAAGGAGGCTCATGCTTTATTAACTTGAAATGTTGTCAACTACATTTACATGTTTGTTCCTATATTTTGTGGTTTAATGGTGCCGTATATGTATTTTGATAATAAATTTAATTTGAACTTTCAGCTTTCCAGCGCAGTATATTGGTGATTTTATCAAAACTCCACCCTCATGAGCTCCTGGCTTAAATATTTGAAACCAATTATGTAATCAGTAATGATCCAAGCTAAGTTCATCTTCTGATCAGTTCCAGCCAATATATACACCGACCTATTGCAGAACAGCAAAACATTCAGGATATATACATTTAGTGGCCACATTATTAGGTACCTCCTGTACCTAATAAAGTTGCCTCTGAACGTACTGTATGTTCATGGCCTTCTGCAGCTGTAGCTCATCCACTTCAAGGTTCGATGTGCTGTGTGTTCAGAGGTGCTCTTCTGCACACCACTGTTGTATCGAGTGGTTATTTAAGTTACTGTTGCCTTCCTGTCTGCTTGAACTAGACTAGCCATTCTCCTCTGATATCTCTCACTAACAAGGAGATTTTGCCCACAAAACTGTTGCTCATCGTTATCAACACAGTCAGCTGAGTTCAGAATCAGAAACAGGCAGATTATCACTGACATAAAATTTGTAATTTGTAATTTTGTGGCAGCAATACAGTGCAATACATGAAAAAGACAATAAGCTACCAGAAGAAATATAAAAAATACTTAAGTATGTAGTGCAAAAAGAGGAAAGATAGTGAGATGCTTTTCATGGGTTTATGGACCATTCAGAAAACTGATGGCTGAGGGAAAGAAGCTAAAACACTGAATATGTGTCTTCAGGCTCCCGTGCTTCCTCCCTAATGGTAGTAATGAGAAGAGGGCATGAGCTGGGTAGTGAGTATTCTTAATGATGGATGCCACCTTCTTGAAGCATTGCGTTTTGAAGATGTCCTTGTTGAAGAAAAGGCTAGTTCTCATGATGGAGCTGGCTGAGTTTACAACCTTCAGCAGTTTTTTCCAATCCTGTGCATTGGAGCTTCGATGCCAGTGATGCAACCAGTCAGAATACTCTCCACTGTACACCTGTAGCAATTTGGCAACATAGCAAATCTCCTCAAACTCCTAATGAAGTATAGTTGCTGGCATGCCTCCTTTGTAATTTCTTCAATATGTTGGGCCCTGGATGGATCATCAGAGATATTGACATCCAGGAATTTGAAACTGCTTGCCTTTTCCACTGTTGATTTCTCGATGAGGACTGGTGTGTGTTCTATCAATTTCATCTTCCTGAAATCCACAATCAATTCCTTGGTCTGACTGATGTTGAGAGCAAGGTTGTTATTGCGACACCACTCAATCAGCTGCTCTATCCTTCTCCTGTAAGCTTCCTTGTCATCTTATCACTGTCTGAGGTTCTGCCAACAGTTGGGTCATCGATAAATTTATAGATGGCATTTAAACTGTGCTGAGCCACACAGTCATGTGTAGAGAGAGTAGAGCAGTGGGTTAAGCACGCATCCCTGAGGTGCATTTGCATTGATTGTCAGTGAAGAGGAGATGGTATTTCCAATATGCACTGACTATGGTTTCACAAAGAGGAAGTCAAGCATCCAGTTGCAGAGGGAGGTACAGTGCCTAGGTTTTGAAGTTTGTTGATTAGTACTAAGGTGGTTGATAATCACTGATGGTGTTAAATACTCAGCTGTAATCACTAAGCAGCAGCCTAATGTAGTTATTGCTGTTGTCCAGATGGTCCCAGGCTGAAAGGAGAGCCACTGAGATTGCATCTGCTGTCAACATATTGTAGCGATAGGCAAATTGCAGTGGGTCCAGGTCCTTGCTTAGGCAGGAGCTGATTCACGCCATGACCAACCTTTCAAAGCACTTCATCACAGCTGATATGAGTGCCAGTGGACAATAGTCATTGAGGCAGCTCGCCCTGCTCTTCTTGGGCAGTGCTTGAGTTCAGTTGAAGCAGGTGGGAACCTTTGACTGCAGCAATGAGAGGTGGACCAGATCTTCTCAATCCATCTTTATAGGTCTGCGAAAAAATGCAGAATAACTTAAAATTCCTGACTTTATCCAGAGGCTAATGCTTCCGAGGACCACCAGGTAGAAGGTTGGGATACCCTAATAAGTGGGAGGGATGGAATTGTTCCATTTTAGCTGTAATTGAACATTAGATAGATCTGATCAAATAGAATGGACAGTCATGTTTTTACATTGTAATGGTTACATATTTCCCATCATTTTGCACTTCAACTCTTTGGGTTTTGTGGAGTAATCTACTACAATAGGTATAAAAGTTAATGCTTAATTACTTTTGAATAGTCAACTTCAACCTTCAAATAGATTACACTAATGCAAGGTACATTGAAGATTTTTTTTTCACCAAGAAGATGATTGCAATCTGCCTTGAGAAGGTAGTGGAGGGAAGTACTGTCACAAGATTTATAAAGTATCTAGACTTCCAGATGGGTCTCCAGGAATATTGAATAAACATCAACCTTGTTATGTCTAAATTTCTGCGAGGAATGTATCTTGTGCTCCTACTGTTTCTTTGTCAAGCATACATCATGCTACAATTGACAGAACATGCTTTCTGCTCTCTCTCAGCTCAGTAACGATAAGTTGCTAGAACAATCTCAACAACTCCAAGAATGTTTCTTCAACATTCGCTTGCTGTTGCTAGGTAACAAGCCAAGAATCTCTGGTAATAAGACATCATCAATGACAGCTGCTAAAACAAAAAAAGGTGGTATTTGCACAGTCGGCTTAAGTGCTGTGTCTGAAGTCAGTCAGAAATGAACAGAGCCCATTATAAACATAAATCTGTTTGGCAAGCAATATTATGCTTGGATTTGAATTTTGATGTGAAACAGTTTTTTTAATGATCAATTTGTACTATTTGAATACAAACCTAATTTATCATTCATCTTCTAATAGATTAGATGTTTAGTTGCAAAATAAGATTTTGACAAAATATTATTCTAGAGCACGATTGGCATTCAACTCACTATAAATTGCAGGCAACTTGGAAGAGATAGTTAAAATGTCTTTATCCACAGCTAAGGTACTAGGAGATAGGAGAATAACTAAAGTTGTTAAGGCTCTAAGAATAAGTCAAGAAATTATAGGCTAGTGGGTCTGATGTCAGTTTTGGATAAATTAATGGAATATATTCTAAGGGAGAGGATATATAATTATTTGGATAGATAGGGCCTGATTAGGAATAGTCAACATGGTAGGTCTTGTACAACCAGACCAAGAAGGTTGATGAAGAAAGGGCAAATTTTTATGGGTGAGAGGGTGGAGATATATTTCTAGCAAAGCAGGTGTAAGACGTTCCTTCCCTCCGCAATGCTGCAGGTCACCCTTGGGCAAGGTGTAACACTACCACCACGCCCCTCACCGCCCTGATCAGGGTCATGTGAAGCCATGGGAGCAGGTGGTGTATGGTCATATGAGCTGCTGATGCACACGACTGATGCCAGGCAGAAAATCTCCAAAGAGTATTAATAATAGCTGGATGCACCTGTTTTGTAAAGTCACTGCCCAGAGGAAGGCAATGGCAAACCACTTCTGTTGAAAAAATTGTCAAGAATAACCATGGTGATGGGACCATGATTGCCTACGTCATACAACATGGCAAATAATGATGATGATGATATGTTGAAGTTGTATAAGATGTTGGTGAGGCAAAATTTTGACTATTGTGTGCAATCCCGGTCATCTTCCTACAGGAAAGATATCAATAAACTTGAAAGGGTGCAGAGAAAACTTACAAGGATTTTGCTGGGACTTGAGGACTTGAGTTATAAGGTAAAAATGAATAGGTTAAGATGATATTCACTTAAGAGGTGATTTAGGGAAGATCTTATAGAGCTATACAAAATTATAAGCAGTATAGATAGGATGAATGCACGCAGACATTTTCCCCTCAGGTTGGGTGAGACTAGAACTTGATGTCATCGGTTTGGGGTGAAAGGTGAAATATTTAAAGGGAATTTGAGGGGTAACTTCTTCACTTAGAGGGTGATGCAAGTGTGGAATGAGCTGCCAGCGAAGTTTGGTACATGGATGAGAAAGGTACAGAGGGCTATGGTCTGGGTACACGTAGATGGGACTAGGAAGAATACCAGTCAGCCCAGCCTAGATAGGTCAAAGAATCTCTTTCTGTGCTTTAGTGTTCTATGACTCTATGACATTCGGGCAGATGGGGCTTGTCAGCTGTGATTGGCAGCTCATCTAGGAGAAGGAAGACTCTGATCTCAAACCTCCGCTGCCTTGCGGTTATACCCACTCATGGGGTAGGCTTCAGGAGTAAACCCCGAGGGAAAAATCCAGAGCTGGAGTCCCTAAGGCATTCCTACATTGAGTTCAATACTGACTGGCAACGCCTGTGATGCTGCTGGTACCAAACTGTATCGGTATCTGTCGTTCCTTTGGGTTCATCAGATGCATGGAGAGGGGGAGCTTGCTACATGGGCAACAGCTTGCTACTCATATCATCCTGCCCAGGCTTGTGTATCAAGACAGCTAGGGTGCAATATCCATGGTCAACCCTAACCAACGAAGGGCTCACTCACTGTATGACATGCCAAGCAACGTAAAAAGGTTAGGAAATATCTAATCAAGAATTATGCACAATAGGCTGGGATAAAACTTATAAAGGATGGCAGAATCCAAATGTGCAGGAAATACAAAATCTATTAGAGACAGATTCCAAGCTGGGTGGTGGATATTGGGACACTGAGGGATAGATTTTATGATAGTTGTTGCGGTAGCCATATCAGGGCTGCTATTCTGAATTTGAGGAGTTGTTATGGATTTAAGTGTGGTCCAGAATTTACTCTGTAACTGCAGGGAATTACATGATGCAGACAAGCATACAGATTAAATTTACTTCTGTGCATCAGCAGTTCACACTCATGCTTTGCTTTCATTTAAACTGTGTCCATGGTAACAGTCCCACCAGAAGTTCCAAAACTCTATAAGCTAGCGTTGTATGTTCCTTCTTAATTAAAGCTTCTCCTCAAATTATGAGCAGACGTTAGATGCATCATTATCGAGAATGATTTATTTTATTTTAGCTTTTCAATAATTTTCAAGACATTTTCATCGTTATGAGCACTTTATCTTCATTGTATCCTCATGGAGTTTGCTGCTGAAACATGTAACTATGGAGTGGCACAGTGGCAAAGCTGGTAGAGGCACCATCTCACTGGGTCAGAGAGACAGATTCAATCCTGACCTCTTGGTTTGCTGTGGGAAAAATGTATGCAAAGCCTTGTGTATTTGTTTCGCAGCTCTGTTTTATATTTCTCTGAAGCAATTGTGTCAAATACATGTAGACACCTGTCAGTATAATTGTCTACCTATTGTGCTATCATACTTTTACACTAAAATATCAATATTTCGTTCAGAATGCATACAGATGACATAATTTTTATCTTTCTCCAAAAGATATTTTGCTCCTTCCAGTGTACCTTTTCTTAATGTATTGGCGTTTTACTAATTTTAAAGCTTGAACTGGTACCATTCCCTTATATTTCTTTGTTTTATTTATTGAGATACAGCAAGCAACAGGCCCTTCGAAACACACTGCCCAGCAATCCCTGATTTAACCCTAGCCTTATCATGGAGCAATTTACAATGACTGATTAACCTACAAAATAGTACGTCCTTGCACTGTGGGGGGAAACCGGAGCACCTGGAGAAAATCCACGCATTCCATGGGGAAGGTGTACGAACTCCTTGCAGAGGACACTGGAATTGAACTCCTAACTCTGATGCCCTGAGCTCTAATAGCGTTGCGTTAACTGCTACGCTACAGTGGCTTATGACAAGGGTTACTCGATGGAGGATGTCGTTTCTGAGCTTAATTCTATTTTCACAAAACTGGACACACACACACACACACACACACACTCACACACTCACACACACACACACACACACACACACACACACACACACACACACACACACACTCACACACACACACACACACACACACACACACACACACACACACTCACACACACACACACACACACACACACTCACACACACACACACACACACACACACACACACACACACACACACACACACACACACACACACACACACACACACCAAGGTCTGTTTCAAGTACAAATAATAAGATTTAAAAGTTATATCATTTGCATGAGTATGTGTGCTACATGTTGGAGGTAGGGAGGGGCATGAAAATTAAGCTAGTGATTGAAAGAAAGATTGATAATTGTTCCATCAGCAATCCAATCCTAGTGTTTCATGTTATCATGTGAAGAAGGATACAGGATCCAATTTGAAATCATCATTGAACACAATGTATCCCTCAAGTGCTTGTACGGATCAACTGGTCAATGAGCTCACTCAGCCTGTCTTCCCCACTCCTTATCCACTGGATCACCTCATTCAAATCAATGGAACAAAAATCTAAAAGAAAACTTAATTTTGTGGAAGTCAATGTGTTAAAGAAAAGATTAGCCTTATTTGTCACATGTATATCGAAATATACGGTGAAATGCAATTATTGCATTTAATCAAATCAGCGAGGATTTGTTGAGGGGGGGGGCAGTCTGTAAGTGTTGCCCTGGTTCTGGCACCAACAAAACTCAAAATTTACTAACCCTAACCTGTAGGTGATTGGAATGTGAGAGGAAACTGGCACATCCAGAGGAAACCCACACAGTCACAGGGAGAATGTACGAGCTCCTCTCAGACAGGTGGGAATTGAATCCTCATTGTTGATCGCTGGTGCTGTAAAGAGACTACGCTACAGTGCCGCCCACGGATGGATGAATAATTATATTTTAATATTTTTATTTTCATATATTTACTGGAGTTGCATAATGCTACAAACATAACAAGCCTGCTAAATGGATCTACAGGGTATTGAACGCTAAATCTAATTTACAACACTGCCGCTCAAAAAGCTAAAGGCACCATCCTTAATTAGTATTTATTTATAATTTGACTTATCGAAAGCCTGCTTTCCAAGTTGTTCATGTGCTTCATAAAAACAACAGAAAAGGCTTGAATTTAATCTAGTCTTCCTGGCATAAGCAGGGTGAGTGTTTAGTTATAATATCAGCTGGCAGATGTGTGCCCAGTTCCTGCATGTTGAGGTCATCTGTCATGTTAAGTACCAGGATTACATCTACAAGGTATATCAATATTAATTTTCAGTATTGTTGTTACTTAAAGACTGGTGGGGCCACAGTTGATTTGAGAAACTCACATGGATTATCATGACTAAATTTAATATATTTTTAGCTAATTGAAAACAAATAAAAATATGCATTTAAGTAAAACAGAAACTGCTGGAAATGTTCAGCAGGTCAGATATCCCTGAATCTGTGGGGAGAGAAAGGGAACTAACATTTCATGTTGAAGTCCCTTTGTAGAACTGGGCTGGATAGTCTTGATGTCCAAACTGGCTACATCTGCTGCTCAATGGACTACCACAATTCAGAGTCTTGTTTACTTGAGTGACAATGAGACTTGGTTCCAGAGTCCAGAACCACCAACGACCAGAGTACTACTTTTAACTTTAAATTGTGGACACAATGCCAAGGGAGCTACTGACAATGTGCTTAAGGGAGAAATGTGACCAGAGAAAGTCAAAGCTAATATGACATAGTCTGACATAGTCATATAAATTGTGAGGTACAGTGGTGCTAGAAAGTTTGTGAATCCTGTAGAATTTTCTCTATTTCTGTATAAATATGACCTAAAATGTGATCAGATCTTCATGTAAGTCCTAAAACTAGATACAGAGAACACAATTAAATAGCACAAAAAACATTATACTTGTTCATTTATTTATTGAGAAAAATTATCCAATATTACATGTATTTGTTGGAAGAAGTATGTGAACCTCTGGGATAATGCTTTCTACAAAAGCTATTTGGAGTCAGGTGTTCCAATCAATGAGATGAGATTGGTGATGTGAGTTGTAGAGGTGTCCTGCCCTATAAAAAGGACACACAGTCAGGTTACTGACAGAGCTTGCTCTTCTCAAGAAAGATTTGTGTATGTACACCATGCCTCAATCAAAAAAACTTTCAGAGGACCTTAAAAGAAAAATTGTAGAGATGTGTGAAGCTGGAAAAGGCTACAAAAACATTTCTAAAGAGCTGAATCTTCATCAGTCCACAGGAAGGGAAATTATCTACAAATGGAAGAAAACTTGGTACTGTTGTTATCCTTCCTAGGAGTGGACATTTGCACACCAAGAGCACAACGTGTAATGCTGAAGGAAGTATAAAGAAACCAGCAAAAGAGCTGCAGAAATCTCTGGAACTTGCTGAAGTCTCTGTTCATGTGTCCACTATAAGAAAAACACTGAACAAGAATGGTGTTCATGGAAGGACAACACAAAAGAAACCACTGCTCTCTAAAAAAAAAATTCTGCTTGTCCTAAGTTTGCAAAAGGCCATCTGGATGTTCAACAATGCTTCTGGGACAATGTTCTGTGGACAGATGAGACAAAAGTTGAACTTTCTGGCAGAAATGCACATGACCATGTTTGGAGGAAAAAGGGCACTACATACCAACATCAAAACCTCATCCCAACTGTGAAACATGGTGGAAGGAGCATCATGGTTTGGGGTTGCTTTGCTGCCTCAAGGCCTGAACAGCTTGCCATTGTTAAGGGAATAATTAATTAATTAATTCAAATTTTATTAAGACATTTTGCAGGAGAATGTCAGGGTAGCAGTCCATCACCTGAAGCTTAATAGAAGTTACATGATGCAGCAAGACAATGAGACAAGTAAATCAACAACAGAATGACTTAAAAAGAAGAAAGTTTGCATTTTGGAATAGCCAAGTCAAAGTCCTGACCTTAATCCAATATAAATGTTGTGGAAGGACCTGAAGCAAGCAGCTCATACAAAGAGGCCCAGCAACATCTCAGAGCTGAAGTAGTTTTATAAGGAAGAATGACCTAAAATTCCTCCATGCTGATGTGGACAGTGAGCCCAACACCATCACACTTCCATCCAGAAGCACAGTGGATGTTCTTCACTGCATGACTACCCCAAGAGAAGTATCAATCACTATTGTTTAACTTCACAAATGCTTTTGCATTCATCAATCAAAAGGGAGACTGTCGTATCCTTCCCAAACCTGACTGCTTCCAAAAATTCATTTCCATCTTACATCTGTTTCACATTAACATGCAAGCAGTGATGTAACTCATTCATTTTGCACCTACCATATCCAAAATTAAGGTCTTTTCCCAGGTTGATTGTTATATGCAACAGTCATTGACAGTAGATGTTCAACATGAATCCCTGCAAAACTTGAAGCACTTTCTATAACTCACGAGCCACCTCTCAGTGAAGACAGACTTCAAAGCTGATATTCACTATTGATTTCAGTAATTCAGTACACCAGCACATATTTTGATTGTCTGAGAAAACAAATATTTTGATTTGAAGACCTTAAAAACTACCACAAACCTCGTAGTCTACTGGGCTCCAAAAAAAAAGTCAGAACATTAACAACTATGGTTCTTCTGAAACTTGCTGAAGTTTTTGACTCTGTCAGTTGAGAAGGACAGTGGAGAAATCTTCTCAACTGTATTTGTCCTCAGAAATCTGTTTCTATTTTACATCTTTTACATGCAAGCAATGATTTTAACTAATAAATTCATCACAGACTAAACGCATTGCAGACTAGGCCCAAAGAATCTCATCCATCCAATCCTCTCCTCAATATTGATCCATGTCTTCATGAACATCCAGCTGATCTTAACTAAAGGCTATCCATCTGGGCATATGTGAGATTATGCAGTATTTGTTCTCTTCATTCCAGAGTAAAGGTCAGTTCTTCAATATTTATTGAGGTGTACTTCACAACATGCATACTCTGCAAGTTGATGATGAGTCATTACTTGAGCTGATTGGGAATGGAATATGCCTTAGAAATGTATGCAGTGGAAATATGGAGAAAAGCTTTGCAAACTACGTGGTTTGAGTTACAACCTAATTAAAATATTCTCACATCAGCAAAATTTAAAAATATCATTCCAAAATCACCCAACACCTCCCTTTGTTTTTGTACTTGTGAATGTTTTTCATTAATATGAATTAATTTCATTGAACTATGCTGGATCTTACATGTTAAGTATTGTTTCCTTAACATAAAAGATCCAGCATCAAACATTTGACCCTGCTCTTACGAGCTGCAGTATGAAAATGTTATTGATCCATCAGAATGATGACCTGAACTTCTGTGCTTCAGTTATTCATCATGGACAAAATGTAATGACTGAGAAAGAAAATCTGGTGAGAGGGCGGATGCTTTTGAAAGGGAAAGTATAATTGCTTTCTTCCAAATTTGTATCTTTGTATTGTTCAGAAATATTTTGGATGTGCAAAAGCTAAATTTGCCTTCCTGAATTTGCAGTGGCTGGGTTGTCAGCTTTGAAACTGGTGATATTGCAGGCTGTCACAGACGACGAACCGTTTGCTTGTGGATTTGTTCACACGCACCAATCAGACTCCTGATCACACCAGCCAGTGGACACAGAAATAAACAGAAAACACTTCTATCTCAACCTATCTAAAAAAACTTGCCAATGATTTGAGGATTGGTAGTCTATTAATAGGAAGCAACACACATTGCAGGCAAAATTTAAGTGCAATTGGGCAAAGTTTGTAAAATAGACCATAAAACATAAGACATTGGAGTAGAATTAAGCTATTTGGTCCACTGACCCTGCTCTGCCATTTCATCATGGCTGATCCATTTCCCTCTCAGCCACACTCTCCTGCGTTCTCCCCATATCCCTTCATGCTCTGACTCATCAAAAATCTACCAACCTCTGCCTTAAACACACTCACTGACCTTGTTCCCACTGCCACCTGTGGTAATGAATTCCAGAGATTCACCCCCTTAGGCTAAAGAAACTCCTCCTCATCACCATTCTAATGGACATCCCTCTATTCTGAGGCTGTGTGCTCTGGTTCTCGACTCACCCACCATAGGAACCATCCTCGCCATATCCACTCTATCTATGCCTTTCAACATTCGGTTGGTTTCAATGAGACCCCCCCCCCCCCCCCTTTTGTCTATCTTCCAAGTGAGTGCAGGCTCAGAGCCATCAACGTTTTTCATAAGATAAGAGCCTGGAATAATTTTCGTGAACCTCCTTTGAACCCTCTCCAATGTCAGCACATCCTTTCTTAGTAAAGGGGCCAAAGACTGCTCACAATATTCCAAGTGCCTGAAAAAGCCTCGGCATTACATCCTTGTTTTTATATTCTAGTCCCCTCGAAATGAATGCTAGCATTGTATTTGTCTTTCTCCCCACCAACTCAACTTGCAAGTTAACCTTTAGGAAATCCTGCATGAGGACTCCCAAGTCCCCTTGTATCTCAGATATTTGATGTTTCTTCCCATTTAGAAAATCATCTATGCTTTTATTCCTCTACCAAAGTCCATGACCATACACTTCCCGCCATTATATTCTGCCGATTTTCTAATATGTCCAAGTCCTTCCGCAGCTTCCCTGCTTCTGCAGCACTACTTTGCCACAATGCCATTAATTCCATCATCCAAATCATTTACATACAATGTGAAAAGAAGCAGTACCGACACTGAACCCTGCAGAGCACCACTAGTCACCAGCAGCCAATCAGAATAGGCTCCCATTATTCCCACTCTTTGCCTCTGGCCAATCAGCCAATGTTCTATCCATGCTGGTATCTTTCCTGCAATAGTAAGGCCTCTTACCTTGTTAAGCAACCTAGTGTTATAGGCCTTCTGAAAATCCAAATGCTCAACATCCACCGATTTTCCTGTGTCTATCCTACTTGTAATTTCTTCAAAGAATTAGATTGAGAGGAATGTGTTTTTATTTGTTTTGTTCATGAAATATATGCAATTATCATTGAGTTATGTCCAGAACATTCATGATGGCTTATTTATGATCTAAGTCCTGTTACCATTCCTGATGGCTCTTAAGCCTACCCCATCATTTTATGTGAACATGACTGATCTACCCCAGGCATAATCTTTTCTTCTGTAGCAAGTTCCCCACAGCCCTCAATTCTCTGATCTTTTAAAATTTTACCTATGTTCACTTTAAATACCCCCCAATGATTTTGCCTCCCTCAACAATCTGGGGAGATAATTCCAGGCATTCACCATGACCACTGTGAGAAATTTCTCTACATCTCAGTTTTAAATGACCACACCTTCGAGTCTTGTAACTGTGAACCCTTCTTCTGTCAGTGACCTATTTCATTTTCTAACCTATCCCCTCAGGGTCTTATATTTTTCAAAAGTATCGCCCCTCATTTTTCTAAACTCTAAAGAAATGAGATGTTATTTCTTTTGCCCGGATAAGGGGTCTTGGCTCAAAAAGTCAGTTGTTTATTCATTTCCATAAATACTGTTTGACCTGCTGAACTCCTCCAGCATTTTGTGTGTGGTGCTGTAGATTTCCGGCACCTGCAGAATCTTTTGTGCTCTTATTTCTTTACCTGCTCATAATAGGATAGCCCTCTCACCCCAGAAACTAGGCCAATGAGTCCCTTTTTGCCTGTCTCCAACGCCAGAATATCCCTACCTAAATAATGGGAACAAACCTATGCACAGTACTCCAGGTGTGGCTTCTCCAAGACCTTGTAAAATTACAATAATATTTAACCATTTCTGTATTCCAATCAGCTTTTGCAATAACACCTAATATATCATTTGCCTTTTCACCACTTGCTGCACCAGCCTTCTAATTTTCTGTGATTCATACACAAAGAATACTTCAACCTCTCCATATTTTGCTCATTTATAGTCTTTGTCTGCCTTTAGATTCGACTTTTTGAAGGTCACAACCTTGCACTTTCACCACATTCAACTCCATTTGCCCAAGTTTTCACTCACTCACTCACTCAACCTATCTATATTCCACTGCAGAGTCCTAATATCTTGATCATCACTTGCCTTTTCACTTGTTATTGGAAAACTTGGATACCTTGCCTTCTGCTCTGTCATCAAGGTTATTAATATCAATCAATAATCTATGAATCAATGATCTGTGTCACTCTATTATCATCATCCTTCCAGGCAGTTTTCTGACTCTGTTATGTTTAATAACTTGCCTTTAATCCAACAAACTTTTCCTCATAACATGTGCTCTTATTATGTGAACACTCATTCTATATGACACCTTGTTGAAAGCCTTCTGAAGATCAACAAACAGCACTGACTGAAGAGATCTGCGCCCTCTTTGGCTTGCTTTGCTCTTCTGATCATTAATTCATTCCTCCATATTGAGACAACTTGATGCACTTGGGCTCTATGGCAGAATGTATGGACCCCGCCCCCCGCTCTTATTTCCACAAGTTATATGAGGTGCTTGGGTGCTTACTTATGAGCCTGAACAGACATTACTCCTGATGACTGTAAGTCTCCCACAGTCACCACACAATCCACTCGTATAGAGGAAAGCAGCTCATGAATAAATAATGTTAGTTATCATGTTCAAGATATAAAACTGATTTTTTGAGGTCTAAGCAGGAATTACATTCTATGCTTAAGAATCAAAGTGAATGAACTGGCGAGTCATTACTTCACTGAAACTATTTCATATTTATTCTGACCTGCAGATGATTGTGGTGACCTAATTATTTGCATGTGTGGGTCTCTCTGGCAACACAGTACACAGGGGAGTAAAGCACATGTGGCTTGATTCTGTACTCCTGGTTAAATTGGTGCCTGCAGCTGCTTCACTTTTAATTACTCCAGGTAGCAGCTGAATAATTTTCAGTGACTGTGCTTCAGCTGCACCACGTACTGGCACAACAGACATCTATTTTTCTATATTTAGATATAGAAGGACATAGATTTGCTTCCATAAATATATTGCTGGTCTTTGGTTTGCCTCTTGTAATGGTTTCCATTGTTATAGTTAGTGATTTCTTTATTTGGCTTCCCAGATCTTTTTGAGTTTGGATAATTGTTTTGTAGGTAGTGCATAACCTCCATTTTACTAAAATGTGATTCTTTGCTGCATTGAAATCCATTTGTCATTTACATACCTGTTCTGTAAGTTATTTAATGTCCATTCTGGGTCTTCTTATCTTTCAAGAGAACATCTCACAGAAATTTAAAGCTAGCATACTGAACAATAAATTCATAACAAGTCATGCAACAGAAAGTCATTCAACCTATTGAGTACATGGCTCCAAATATAGATACATACAGTTGATTAATTCTGCATCCCATGCTTCAGTCTATAGACAGGAGGCTCTAGCATTTCAAGTGGACATCTATTACTGTTTAAATCGGTTCCTCTCATCACCGATCAGTAGGAGCCCACTGCTCATTCAGACTACAGCACTCTTCGGAAGGGACTAATCAACTCAATTCAACCCTGATAATTTTTATTCTCAGGCATTTACCTGATTTTGAATGTTACTCTCAGGTATACCACAACCATTAAATTAACAAAAGCAGCTGAGGCATCAACAAATGAGAGAGGCAATGATAATTATTGTCTATATTAATTGCAGTTGAAATTTAGCACCAAGTAATACTAAATATTAAAAGGCAAAACAATCAGTGTATGATGAAATATGTGGTGCTGAAGTAGCTAACAATGAGGTTGGAGGTGACCAAGACTATTGCTTTTTTCATAAATGTATTCAACATGGGCATTGCTGGTCCTAATTGTCATATTGGTTGGGTCTGGCCTCAGATTTAAATTCATTTATTTATTAGATGTACATCAAAACATAAAGTGAAATGTGTTGTTTGTGTCAATAACCAACACAACCTAAGGATGTGCTGGGGGCAGCCCGCAAGTGTTGCCGTGCATTTTGGTGCCAGCAGAGCAGCAAAAACAACAGCAATTTTACTCACCACCATCCACCCAGCCTCTCACACCCCACACACAGACAGTTCTCCAACCCTTGGACAGGCCGTCTTCAGGCCTCCAGTCTCCAGCTGACTTGCAGCCATCGAGCCTCTGACTTTCCCAGTGGACTCGCAGACTTCAACATAACATCCCAACTTCTGTATTCCTTTGACTTATGAAGGCCAATGTGACAAAAGCTCTCTTTACAGCCTGATCTACTTTTAAGGAATTATGGATCTGTATTCCCAGATCCCTCTGTTCTACCACATTTTTCAGTGCCCTACCACTCATTGCATAGTGTACGTCCTACCTTGGTTTGTCCTCTCAAAATGCAACACCTCCCACTTATCTACATTAAATTCCATCTGCCATTTTTAGGGCCATTTTTCCAGTTAGTTCAGATTGCGCTGCAGGTTTGATAGCCTTGGTATCATCTACAAATTTGCTGGTCCAATTTACTATATTATCATCCAGATTGTTGACAGAGGGAACAACTAACAACAGATCCGACACTGATCCCTGCAGAACACCACTAGTCACAGGCCTCCAGTCAGAGTGGCAAACTCCTACTACCACTCTCTGGCTTCTCCCGCAATGCCAATATCTAATCTAATTTACTACCTCATCCTGAAAGTCAAGCAACTGAGCATTCTTGACCAACCACCTGTGAGGGACCTTGTCAAAGACTTTGCTAAATTCCATGTAGATAACATCCACTGGCTTGCCTTCATTAATTTTTCTAGTAACATTCTCAAAAAAATCTATAAGATTGGTTAGACTTGATCTACTATACACAAAGCCATGTTGACTATCCTTAATCAGTCCCTATCTATCCAAATATTTATATATCCTCTCCTTTAGAATACATTCCAGTAATTTGCCCTACTGCTATCAGGCAGTAGTGGGAAAATTTCCCAGTTTATTCTTTGAGCCTTCCTTAAACAACAGAGCAACATTAGCTATTTTCCAATCTTCTGGCTCCTCACCTGTTGCTAAGGGTGTTTGAAATATCTCTGCTAGGACCTCTGTAGTTTCGGTATTTGGCCCTGGGGATTTATCCACCTTAATTTGACTCAAGACAGCAAACACCTCCTCCTCTGTAATTGTGTATGGTCCTCAGTGCTGTTTTGCTACACTTCTATGGACTCTAGATCAGTCTCCTGAGTAAATTAGATATTTTTTACATCAATCCAATAACTTTCTGACTGCTATTGCAATGACTACATTTAATTCTGTAATTATGTTGATACCTGGACTTATATTCTCCAGTTACAATGCTACCATTTCATTTATGTCTCAGGAAAAAATGACACAGAATTCTAACCTAACTAGTTAATTACTTAACTTCTCCTTTCATCATAAAACTAATACAAAGGGACTATCGGAAAAGGTAACTAAATTGATAGGAAACAAGCTGATTACGGGACAAGGGAAGAAACAAAATACTGTAATGCTCTGGTCATACAACATCCCGTGGAATGTGTCTAAATTTGATCACATGGATGCAAGAAAGTCCTTCAAGAAAAAGAATACAGTAAAGAAAAGAGGCCAAAGTATTCCAATCAAGTTATTGATCTAAGAAGAAAGATAGTGGAGGTGTTGACATTTCAATTGAAAAGGAAGCATTAGGGAGCTGCAAGCATGGATAAGTAAATCAATTAGAAGGCAAAAAGGCAGAAAAAAGGCAAAAGGTGTTCTGATTAAGGGTCTTGGCCCAAAATGCCAGCTGGTTATTCTTTTTCCAGAGATACTGCCTGTTACGACATGCACCCAACTGCATCACCGTCCGGGGTTTAGATGCTCTAACTCTCCAGAATAGAGATAGCTGGCACTGCCCCTTTAAGGGTTCAACACATCCCAATAATTGGTAATACATTTTGGGTACCAAGAGTTGAGTAATTAAAGGGCACCTGAATGAAACCTCAGTGCTCAATCATCAGCCCAACCAGAGATATCATCTAGCATTTTGTTCTGTGCTCAGTTCCCGATCCAATTTTATTCCATGTCTCAATCCTAGCCTCGGATATACTTCGGCATCTGGGTCTGAACCATCCTTGTCAAGGACTCTCGACACAGTGCCTGACTGGCTGAATTCCTCCAGCATTTTGTGTGTTTCTCTGCATTTCCAGCATCTGCAGAATGAGTCCTGATGAAGGGTCTTAGTCCATAACGTCAACTGTTTGTTCATTTCCATCGATGCTGCCTGACTTGCTGAGATCCTCCCTCGTTTTGTGTGTTCTGCTCTGGATTTTCAGCATCTGTAGACTCTCTTGAGTTTATGCTCTGTTTATGATTGTGCTGAAGACATAAGTGATTCTAAATTGGTTAATATCTGTGCATTATTTAAGTTGGAGAGAAATTAATAGTTGGAATTAACTTCTCTGTACATTAGTGGAAACAGGAGATCTCCTTAAATTTAATAAACAGACATCTTCTGCATTGGGTGTAACTGTTGGAACATCCAAGATGGAATAAAATAAATCTGATGTGATTTAGTACCAGTTATACCTCAAGACCAGGTATGACTCAGTGCTGAAGGTGATTTAGAATTTGATATCACTGAATTCTTTGTGTGTCATTATCTTATGCGTCCTTGTAGCAAGTCTGGTTCAATGTCCGGTATGACTCAGAACAGAACATGTCTCAGTATCTGGTGTGATTAAGTGATGCATGTGTCTCAGTATCCAAGTGTGTCTTCACACTAACTGTAGCACTATATCTGGTGTGATTCAGAACTGAGGGTACCTTGGTGTTTCATGTAACTTAATCCATGTGTGGCCAATTCATGGTTGTAACTCATTCCCCAGTGTGACTCAGTGCTTGTTGTGTCTCAGTACCCAATATGAGTTAACCAGTGATTTGATTCAGTACCAAAAGTGATCACAACAGATACATTCTCAGCGAAATCCAATGCCAAGGCTTTATTTTTAATCTTCTGTCCTCCCTCTTACCTCCAAGAGACACCCTGCAGGAGTGGAAATACTAATGGGAAGCTGTTCAACTTGTAGTGACTACACTCCAGAACCAAGGTCAATGAATATCACTTGTTGAGCTACAGTGCGCAAAGTGAAGGATTGTGAGCACTCAGAGTTTGATTTCCAACTCAGCTTCAGCCCACTCACTAAAGTATACCAGAGCCTGGGGCTTATACCCAATATCTACAAGGGAAAGATTCTCTATCAACCTGTTCTTGTTGCACAACATTTACCTTCTGACAATAACGATTCTCAGCAAGTTCCTGCCTGGGAAGTATGAGCTGGTTCCCACAGCTTGGGAGTCACCATCCACCATCTGAGGCCTAATTGCCATTGGACAGCCATGGTAATGAGTGGACTGCAAGGCTGCAAAAGGTTAGTGCTACCTCAAGGACTATTATGGATAGGAGGGTGTGAACTTAAGGTTGGGCTAGATAGACATGGAGACATGGAGTCATAGGGTCATAGAAAAATGTAGCACAGAAACAGGCCCTTTGCCCCATCTAGTCCATGTTGAGACCATTTAAACTGCCTACTTCCATTGACTTGCACTGGGACCATAGCCCTCCATACCCCTAGCATTTATGTACCATTCGAAACTACTCTTCAAAATGCTCACATGCACCTCTTGCACAGGCAGCTCGTTCCACACTCTCATGACCCTCTGAGTGAAGATGTGTCCCCTCATGTCCACCTTAATCTTTCACCTTTCACCCATAACCATTGGTTGTTGTCCCACCTAAACTCAGCGGAAAAAGCATGTTTGGATTACCCTATTTATACCTCTCATAAATTGGTACGCCTCCATCAAATCTCCTCGTGATCCAAGCAATGTTGAGTAATTTCTTTTCATCATCTTTTTTTCTTAATATCAATTTTTTCCTTACTTTCTCATTCAAGACCATTAATAATTTTGAAAAACTCTATCAAATTTTCCTTTACTTTTCTCTACTTCTCCATATAACTGAAAAGGTTCACCCAGTTCCATTCTGGTTGATGCCCTTTTTATGTTTTCATGTGCCTGAGCACCCTATTTAAAGAATGGCACCTATAAATTGCCACAGTTCTCTAGCTGGAACCATCCTGTAATTAACAATCTGCCATAAGTAACCCACTTTGGACTCTTAAGTGATTTTCTACTATTTTCAGAATGATTGCAACCTAACAATTCCTAATGTTTCAAAGTTTCAATGTCAGAGAAATGTATACGATATACATCCTGAAATTCTTTTTCTTTGCAACCATCCATGAAAGCAGAGGAGTGCCCCAAAGAATGAATGACTGTTAAATGTTAGAACCCCAAAGGCCCCCCCAGCTTCCCCTCCCAAGCGTAAGCAGCAGCAAAACAATGACCCCCACTACTCCCACTAGCAAAAAAGCTTCGGCTCCCCCCACCAAGCACTCGAGCGTGCAGCAAAGCATCAATAAAGACACAGACTTGCAGTACCCCAAAGACTACTTGTTCACCCGGTAACTCCAGGTCAGGGTCTTCAACAGAACCCTGAAAGGGAAAAACAGAGATATTAAAGATAGAAATAGAGCTGTTTCCAAAGGTGCAAGTAAAGGAGTCGCCGTTCGGCGCCAATGTAATTGAGTAATCCTGAAAAGTTTTAAACTATCATAAGAATGGGGAGAAAAAGTCAAGTTGATTGTCATATGCACAAGTACATGGATGCACAGGGTCAATGTGATAAATACTTGCTGCAGCATCACAAGCACTTGGCATTATATCGCACCAATCAGAAGAAGTGCAAATTAAACATAAATTATGCAGAATTTTTACAAGAAAGAATATAATTTGAGCAATATAAGTCCATTTTAGTGCAAAATGATCAAAGTGGTCATACTTGCTTACCTACCACACGTTATGCCGCTGGCGTTTCGGGCAGCAATGAAGATCCTCCATCCCTGGTGGGGTTCAGGGCTTCCTTCATCATGTCAGCAGATTCCTTTCAGTTTTCTCTACTATCAGTCATGCAAGCCCCAGGTGGAGACTCAGGAATACTGTCACACTTAGATGTAGAAGGATCCTTCATTGCTGTTTCCATAACAATTTTGTTTTACCAGTCTGGTTTGTTGGCCCTGAGCCAGACCCCCAAACCTGGAGGACAGATGGACCGCTCTTAGTCTATCCTACCAAGGGTCAAGGCACAAGGCCCTGACTCCAGCCAACTTAGTTCTCTGGGCAAATGTGGTATGCAAGCTCCAAGCCATGACATGGTCCTACTGTTGCTAAACTGTTTTGCTTAAGAATGTGCAGGTTGGGTCAACAACTGAATGACTGAAGGGAAGTAACTGGTCTTGAACCTGGTGGTTTGTTACTGCAAAAAGATGGCTTGGGCCAAGGAAGAAGGGTTTTTGATTATGGTTATTGCCTCCATGAAGCAGCTGCTCATGTAGATATTACCAATGACGGAGTGGATGTGCTCATGATGGGAGATCCTGTATAGAGTTCTCCATTTATTAAATATTTGTCACTCATCTTTAAAGAGTTCAGCCCAACGAAATCAGATTTGAGGTATTATAATGAAACTTTTTAATCTGTTGTAACCATTATATGAACTCATTGGATTTACCATCAATATTGCTGCCATTAATGTTCCTCTTTGCTGATTATATGCAACTGGTCAGTTAATGCTGAGAACTAACCACCAACATACAGTCAATGAAGAACATTTGTGATCAGGGGTCTGATACACTTTGTAGCTGATCTCTTCACCTTGGTGCCAGCATCTAGCCCAATTCATTTGAATGGAATGGCTGAAGATTAATCGTAATGATCTTAGATTTACTATAAGATAATAAGACCATAAAATATAGGAGCAGAATTAGGCCATTTGGCCCACCAGGTCTACTCCACCATTTCATTATGGCTGATTCATTTCTCATGCACAGTCAAGATCCTGCCAAACTCTGCCTAAAATACACCCAATGACCTGTCCTCTGCAGCTACCTGTGGCAATAAATTCTATAGATTCACCACTCTCTGGGTAAAGAAATATCTCCTCATCATTCTAAATGGATGTCTTTCTATTCTGAGGCTGTGGCCTCTGGTCCAGGAATCCCCCACCATCCTTTCCACATCCACTCTATTGAGGCCTTTCAACATTCGATTGGTATCAAAGAGATCCCCTACTCCCCTTTCTTCTAAATTCCAGTGAGCACAGGCTCAAAGCCATCAATCACTCCTCACACGACAAACCTTTCATTCCTGGAATTGCTTAACAACATAAGAGACTATGGTATTACAGGAAAGATACGAGCACGGATATAGCATTGGCTGATAGGCAGGAGGAAAAGAACGGGAGTAATTGGAAACTTTTCTGACTGACTGCCGGTAACTGGTGGTGTTCTGCAAGGGTCAGTGTTGGGACTGCTTCTTTTTGCGTTGTATGTCAAAGATTTGAATGATAGAATTGTTGGCTTTGTGCCCAAGTTTACAAAAGATAGGTGGAAGTACAGGTAGTGTTGAGGAAACAGGGAGGCTGCAGAGGGACTTGAATAGATTAGAAGAATGGGTAAATAAGTGGCAGAAAGAATATAGTGTGGGTAAGTGCAGTCATGCACTTTTGTAGAAGGAATAAAGGTGCAGATTACTTTCTAAATGGGGAGAAAATTCAAAAATCTGAGGTGCAAAGGGATTTGGGAGTCCTTGTGCAGGATTCGCTAAAGGTTAAATTGCAGGTGAGGAAGGCAAATGCAATGTTAGCATTCATTTTTAGAGGATTAGAATATAAAAGCAAAGATGTAATGTTGTGGCTTTATAAGACACTGGTGAGGCCTCACTTGGAGTGTAGTGAGCAGTTTTGGGCCTCTTATCTAAGAAAGGATGTGCTGACATTGGAGAGGGTTCAGAGCAGGTTCACAAGAAAACTAAAATGGTAGGTTGATCTGCTTAATTAATTTATTTGCCCATACATTTCAGTTAATACATATTTTTCATGATTACCTTTTGAATTATTCATTTCCAGTTTTATTTTTTTAAATAATTCCACAACTCAAAATTTACCAAGTCTCTGATTATGAGATGTTTAAAAATAAACAGATCTATGTCAGCATGAGCTGTGAATGGTTGTCAGAGATAGCTGGAGCCTTAGGGTTTCAAGAAAAGCTATGTGCTTATTATCTGCTGCAGCACTGCAGGAAACCTGTGCTCTCTGAGGTACTGTCTTTTGGATGAGATGCCAAGTCAAGGCCCCATCTGTTTTCAGGACCATACTGAAGAAAAGCCAGTAGCTGTCCCTTGGGTCCCGGCCAATAGTAATGCCTCACTCAGCAAACAGATCATCTGGTCAGTATCACAAACAAGATAAAATCTGCAGATGCTAGAAATCCAAGCAACACACACAAAGTGCTGGAGGAAGTCAGTGAGCCAGGCAGCATCCATGGAAAAGAGTAAAAGAGTTTTGGGCTGAGACATGAAGGCTCTCGGCCGAAAACGTCGACTGTTTACTCTTTTCCATAGATGCTGCCTGGCCTGCTGAGTTCTTCCCGCATTCTGTGTGTGGTATCTGGTCAGTATGAGATAGTTGTTCGTGGGAACTCACCGCATTCAGAGTGGCAGTTGTAATGGCAGCTCCACTTCAAAATTGTTTCGTTCTTTTTGGCATTCTGGTGAAGTGCACTGTGGACATGCACATTTATTGCAGCATGAATATGGGATAAAAATGCAAAAAAATTGGGGTAAATCCTTGTCAATATCTAAACATTATTTAAAAAGCATTTGGACAGGCATAGATAGGAAAGGTTGAGAGGGATAAGGGCCAAATGCGAGCAAATGGACAAGCTTAGGTGAACATGTTGGTTGGCATGGATAAGTAGGGCTGAAGGGCTTGTTTCCATGCTTTATGATTCTATGGTTCTATGAAATACAATTTTGCTGTTCCCTAAAGCTAACAATTCCTAAATGTCACCATGGCAAACTGCAGCTTATTCCAACTCCTAGCTTTTAAAAATTCTGTCAAGCACCACTTGAGTCTCTTTCACTGTTCACTAATCTCTTTGGTGTTCTTATTTTGAACATCTCATTGATTGATTGCTACAGTTCTATAGGACAGAAAATTCCAAAGATTCATATTATCTTGAGTGAAGAAATTTTCCTTCAACTCAGTCCTGAATGGCTGACACCTTATTTGGAATCATCTCCTCCAGCTCTACCTCGAGCTAGATGCAACATCTTATCAGTATTCACCCTTTCAAGCCCTCTTTTCATATCTTTCAAAGGCAAAATAAGGATACTGTGAGATGCAAAGTCATAGAATAATTGGAGAAGGGAGAATAGAACATAGAAGAGTACAGCACAGGAGTGGGCCTATTGGTCCATAACAACAGAAATCAGGAATCAAAAATGGTTTGAACTTTTCTCTCTTGAATTCTTTTCACTGCAGTTAATTCCTCTTCTGCATTTGTGAACAGCACGCAAATAATCAAACACCACAAATGAAATCTCTGGAATTAAAACAGACATTTACAATATATCACATATAATTTGAGGTAACCAAGCTGATTACCTCACACCACCACTTCTTTATCATTTCCTGTCAGTCACCTCATGTACAGATACTCCCATACCTAGTCTAATTTTGTGTAAATACAATCAGTCTATGTACAAAAGCAAATCTTATGTATTTATATTCATTGTGTTTATTTATCACTGGTGCTAGATATGGTGATGTGCTTGTCCACAGGAAAGGAGAAAAACAAATCTGTAGGAAATTATATAGTAACATTCACATATATAATCCTGTTCCTAAAATCCATTCCACTGAAGCAAAATAAAACACACTGACACTGCTTGAGAGCAGACTTAGTTCTATCAACTGCAGTGGGTTTCAAGGTGTGAGATGGATGTTCATTTTTCAGGGCCAGGAGCTCTTGTTATTTGTCAAGCTCTAAACATAGTTCTAAAGATCAAATTATTGTTTTTGAATAAATTACACTTCCAACTATTATTCTTTGTTTAACTTCAGGTTGTAAATGGAAGCCAGTATTCAGTTCTTTTTTGTCACTTGAGTGATTTCACACACATAGTTCTTAATCTAAATGGCAAGTAGTAATCAGTTTGAGGTTAAAAAGAACAGTGCTGAAAACAAGCACTGTCCATACAGCAGACTGCTGGCCCATAGCACCTGGTCTAT
This sequence comes from Hypanus sabinus, assembly GCF_030144855.1. Taxonomy (NCBI): domain Eukaryota; kingdom Metazoa; phylum Chordata; class Chondrichthyes; order Myliobatiformes; family Dasyatidae; genus Hypanus; species Hypanus sabinus. The sequence goes on from NC_082739.1 coordinate 39,335,697, forward strand.
CTGCTGAAGAGGTGCAGTATAACTCTATAGGTTATTTAATCTGGCTTGTTTCAAACTAGACAAGGCTGGCTAAGTTGTTTAGTTCAAGGAGGCTGGCAGTCCAGACTGGTATTTTCATCTAACATATCAATAGCTGACTGATTAATATGTTGGACAGTTTATATACTCAAAGAGTTAGCTTCACAGCATTAATTGTGGGAACCTGGAATCTCTGCATCCAGGAGCATTTAGATCACTTGAAGGTGAAAAATATTACATATGTGAAGTTACCAAAGTGGCAGTAAAGAGAGAATAAATTTAGAGAGCAGGTCAGGTATTTTTAGGAATGGTCCAGGAACATCAAGAAGCATGCCAAAAACACAAGGTGAATTAGAAACCATTCCTCTGCCATCGATTTCTGCATTAAATGACTAGTTTGTCTGCACTCATGGATATATCTTTTTAGCTTATCGGAATTGTAATTGTGTTTTGGAAAACCTTTGTGTTTTAGAAATGGTTTGTAATTTGGAAATGTTTTATAAGACAATAGACAATAGACAATAGGTGCAGAAGTAGACCATTCGGCCCTTCAAGCCTGCACCGCCATTTTGAGATCATGGCTGATCAACTACTATTAATACCCGGTTCCTGCCTTGTCCCCATATCCCTTGATTCTCCTATCCATACCTATCTAGCTCCTTCTTGAAAGCATCCAGAGAATTGGCCTCCACTACCTTCCGAGGCAGTGCATTCCAGATCCCCACAACTCTCTGGGAGAAGAAGTTCTTCCTTAACTCTGTCCTAAATGACCTACCCCTTATTCTCAAACCATGCCCTCTGGTACTGGACTCTCCCAGCATCCGGAACATATTTCCTGCCTCTATCTTGTCCAATCCCTTAATAATCTTAAATGTTTCAATCAGATCCTCTCTCAATCTCCTTAATTCCAGTGTGTACAAGCCCAGTCTCTCTAACCTCTCTGCGTAAGACAGTCCAGACATCCCAGGAATTAACCTCGCGAATCTACGCTGCACTTCCTCTACAGCCAGGATGTCCTTCCTTAACCCTGGAGACCAAAACTGTACACAATACTCCAGGTGTGGTCTCACCAGGACTCTGTACAAATGCAAGAGGATTTCCTTGCTCTTGTACTCAATTCCCTTTGTAATTCCATTAGCCTTCTTCACTGCCTGCTGTACTTGCTCATTCACCTTCAGTGACTGATGAACAAGGACTCCGAGATCTCTTTGTATTTCTCCCTTACCTAACTCTACACCGTTCAGATAATAATCTGCCTTCCTGTTCTTACTCCCAAAGTGGATAACCTCACACTTATTCACATTAAATGTCATCTGCCAAGTATCTGCCCACTCACCCAGCCTATCCAAGTCACCCTGAATTCTCCTAACATCCTCATCACATGTCACACTGCCACCCAGCTTAGTATCATCAGCAAATTTGCTGATGTTATTCTCAATGCCTTCATCCAAATCGTAGACGTAAATTGTAAACAGCTGTGGTCCCAATACCGAGCCCTGTGGCACCCCACTAGTCACCACCTGCCATTCCGAGAAACACTCATTCACCGCTACCCTTTGCTTTCTATCTGCCAACCAGTTTTCTCTCCATGTCAATGTCTTCACCCCGATGCCCTGAGCTCTGATTTTACCCACCAATCTCCTATGTGGGACCTTATCAAATGCCTTCTGAAAATCGAGGTACACTACATCCACTGGATCTCTCCCGTCTAACTTCCTGGTTACATCCTCGAAAAACTCCAACAGATTAGTCAAGCTTGATTTACCCTTGGTAAATCCATGCTGGCCTGGCACAATCCTATCACTGCTATCAAGATATGCCACTATTTCATCCTTAATAATGGACTGTAGCATCTTCCCCACCACCGATGTCAGGCTGACAGGTCGATAGTTCTCTGTTTTCTCCCTCCCTCCTTTCTTAAAAAGTGGGATAACATTAGCCATTCTCCAATCCTCAGGAACTGATCCTGAATCTAAGGAACATTGGAAAATGATTACCAATGCATCCGCAATTTCCAGGGCCACCTCCTTTAGTACCCTAGGATGCAGACCATCTGGACCTGGGGATTTGTCAGCCTTCAGTCCCATCAGTCTTCTCATTGCCGTTTCCTTCCTAATGTCAATCTGTTTCATTTCCTCTGTTACCCTATGTCCTTGGCCCATCCATACATCTGGGAGATTGCTTGTGTCTTCCTTAATGAAAACAGATCTAAAGTACTCATTAAATTCTTCTGCCATTTCTCTGTTTCCCATAACAATTACACCCAATTCATTCTTCAAGGGCCCAACATTGTTCTTAACTATCTTCTTTCTCTTCACATACCTAAAAAAGCTTTTGCTACCCTCCTTTATATTCCTGGCTAGCTTGTGTTCGTACCTCATTTTTTCTCCCCATATTGTCTTTTTAGTTAAGTTCTGTTGTTCCTTAAAAACTTCCCAATCATCTGTCCTCCCACTCACCTTAGCTCTGTCATACTTCTTTTTTTTAATGCTGTGCAATCTCTGACTTCCTTTGTCAACCACTGTGGCCCCTTTCCCCGCTTTCATCTCAGTTCATCTCTGGGGGATGAACTGATTTTGCACCTTGTGCATTATTCCCAAGAATACCTGCCATTGCTGTTCCACTGTCTTTTCTGCTAGGCTATCCGTCCAGTCAACTTTGGCCAGCTCCTCCCTCATGGCTCCATAGTTTCCCCTGTTCATCTGCAACACTGACACCTCTGAGCTGCCCTTATCCTTCTCAAATTGCAGATAAAAACTTATCATATTATGATCATTACCTCCTAATGGCTCCTTTACTGCAAGATCGCTTATCAAATCCTGTTCATTACATAACTGTAAATCCAGAATAATCTTGTCCCTGGTCGGCTCTCGTACAAGCTGTGCCACCCCCTCTGCCCACATTTCTGTCCCTACGATAGCACGTATAACCTTGTACATTCATTTCCCAGGTCTGATCTCCCTGCAGCCATGTCTCCGTTATCCCAACAACATCATAGTTACCCATTCGCACCTGGACTTCAAGCTCATCCACCTTATTTCTGACACTTCATGCATTCAGATATAGAATTTTTAGTCCATTTCTCCTCTCTCTGTTTGAATCGCTGCCTATTGTGCTTAACCCAGCTCCCCGAACTCCCATCGGCCTATACGCCCCTAGAATTTTGTTGTCCTTCCTAAATTTACTTATTCTTTCAACACATTTAATTTCATGTTCCGTCAGACCATCCTCTGTACATGTGTCCTCCTTATCACTTGTTCTGCCTCACCTTTCTCTACTACACACTTAATATTCCGGAACCATGTGGCCCCCACCTGTCCTTTATTCTTCCTCTCGCGATCCTCTCACATTCTGGATCCCCGCCCCCTGCAAATTTAGTTTAAAAGCTAGAAAGTTTTAAGAATGTTTTTAGAATGCTTTTGAATTTAAACATTTATCACTGAAAATAAAAGAACTATGGTTATACCACTTTGTTTGCTGGAAGTATCTCCTTGGTAGGGAGGGCGGAATGTAACAGTCAAATAGTGAGTATTGGCAACTGAAGCCACCATAGAGGATGAATGGGGAAGTGGACTAGTCCTTGAAGATTGGTTAGCTAAAGTATAACCTCCCTTTAGTGGGGGTACCAATAGCTATTTGTATCAGATAGGGCTTAGGGTCTTCATTTGAGATTAAAACTTTATGGTCAGCAAGCCCAATACCATCACAGGAGAACATCTCTTTCCATAAACTGTGTTTTCATGTGAGATTTGATACCCACAGAGCGAGATTATTCTACTCAGCATACTGTTACTCTTTGGAATGCACTGCCTGAAAGTGTGGAGAAAATAGACAGAACAATATGCTGCCACAGGAATCCTGCATTTGTGCTTAACGCAAGCATAAGACAGAGATGTGAAGATAACTGGATAACTCACATGGGGCTGAAGGGACTCTTCTATCTGATTCTGTGGCGCATTGATTCACCAAAAAGATTCTTCTTCAGCACCATTCTTTTTATAGTTTTTGGATGAATATTCTTTGCATTATCATCTCTGTTTGCTTCCTTCCACAGTAAGCAGCAGCAGCTTGTTTGAACAGCACACACTAACCAAGCTTCCAATTTCCCCTCACTTTGAGCTGCATCTGGCAGTGGATCTGACAGTTTAAATAATGACAGCAATATTAGTACCAGTGAGAGAATCTTGGCTGCATCATGAATAAATATAGTGTGTGTGTGTGTGTGTGTGTGTGTGTGTGTGTGTGTGTGTGTGTGTGTGTGTGTGTGTGTGTATGTGTGTGTGTATTTCCTTGAGGAGGATGGAGAAGTTGAAGTGAGTGTAGGTTTGTAACTTCACACCTTCTCAATTTGTCTTCATTAGTACTCCTCATAAAATGCTCAGTGCTTGACCCAAAATATTGACTTAAACCATTTTCCTCCAAAGATGTTCTTTAACCTACTGAGTTCTTCCAGTTCTCTTTTTATTCTAGATTCCATATCTGACGTTTGCTTTAAGACTTTACTCCAAGGATTATCATTAAGGTACCAAAGCCATAATTGAGAAAATTAAGCAGCACAGAAATGTTGTATGGAGAAGGTGACCTTTGTGGATGGAGGCTAGAAATTGTCAGTCTGGAAGCCCCTCATCCTGTCTCCCAAAAGGGGAATGAGTCTGGACATGGTTAGACCAGAGCAACCTTTTGCCTCTTGAACAGGTTTCACAGCTTGGTTGATCATTTCTGTTGTGCCGTAATTGCAACAATGCAATTCTAGTTGACTTCTGGCATTGTCCTGGAATCAGGGAGCAAGCATGATCACTGACCTCAAGTGGAAGATGCCTTTGGCAAGATCCTTGGAGGAAAAGCTGAGAAATATTTAATCCAGTATTTCCTGTGAATTAAATCACGGAATACACATTGGATGTTTTACTTTTTTCAAGTAAATATGATCATTGCATATCTGCCCAAATTGTTCTTCAGCCATTAATTTTGGAAGGGAAAATATGACCCATTTAAAATGTGTGATGATTTACATTCTCCATGTAGCCATCTCCTGCCTCCAGATGATTGGCAAAAAGGGAGAGTGCAAATTAGAACTATTAATGTTTGAAATCAAATGCAAAGTCATGAATTAGAATCTTCATAGATTCCTTAAGTGAAATTGGGAGTAGTATGGTTAGAGATAGATTTTGGAGTAGGTGCAATACACAGATACAGGTGGAGATACTGTCTATATGTACAGTACATGTGGTATATACATAATACCTTATGATATTGTAGTTATTCTTCGAAGAAGTAACATTTAGGATAGACAAAGGAGAATCGGTGGATGTTGTGCACTTGGATTTTCAGAAGGCCTTTGATAAGGTGCCACACATGAGGTTGCTTAACAAGCTATGAGCCCATGGTATTATAGGAAATGTTCTAGCATGGATAAAGCTGTGACTGGTTGGCAGGAGGCAAAGATTGGAAGTAAAGGGAGCCTCTTCTGACTGGTTGCCGGTGACTAGTGGTGTTCCACAGGGACCTGATGGCTTTGTTGCAAAGTTTGCAGACAATATGAAGATAGGTAGAGGGGCAGGTAGTTTTGAGGATGTAGAGAGACTACAGAAGGACTTAGACAGGTTAGGAGAATGGGCAAAGAAATGGCAGATGGAATACAGTGTCAGGAAATGTATGGTCATGCGCTTTGGTAGAAGAAATGAAAAGGGTTGACTGTTTTCTAAATGGAGAGAAAGTACAAAAAAACTGAGCTTGAGAAAGGACTTGGGAGTCCTTGTGCAGGATTCCCTAAAGGTTAGTTGCAGTTTGAGTCTGTGGTGAGGAAGGCAAATGCAATGTCAGCATTCATTTCCAGAGGACAAGAATATACAAGCAAGGATGTGATGTTGAAACTTAATAAAGCACTGGTGAGGCCTCACTTGGTGTATTGTGAGCTCTTTTCGGCCCTTTATTTTAGAAAAAATGCGCTGAAAATGGACGGGTTTGAAAGTAAGTTCAAGAAAATGATTCCAGGATTGAATGGCTTGTCATGTGAAGAGATTTTGATGGTTTTGGTACTGTTTTCACTAGAATTCAGAAGAATGAGGAGTGACCTCATTGAAAATTATCAAATGGTGAAAGGCCTTGATAGAGTGGACGTGGAGAAGATGTTTCCTATGGTAGGAGAGTCTAAGACCAGAGGACACAGCTTCAGAATTGAGGGCATTCTTTTAGAACAGAGATGAGGAGGAATTTCTTTAGCCAGAGAGTGGAGAATCAGTAGAATTCTTTGCTACAGGCAGTTGTAGAAGCCAAGTCTTTATGTATATTTAAGGCAAATGTTGATAGATTCTGGCATGAAAGGATATGGGGAGAAGGCAAAAGATTGGGGTTGAGAGGAAAACTGGACCAGCCATGATGAGATGGCGGAGCAGACTTGATGGGCCAAATAACTTAATTCTGCTCCTATATCTTATGGTCTTACATTCTTTGGGAATTATATGAGTTACTGAGAACTTTGTTAGTCTTGACTCCTGATGAAAAATAGTTAACTGAATTTTGTTATCTCACACTACTTCCCTTGACATATTCAACAGTACAATTTCCCCTGTAAGTTCTGAGTGGCCGATGCAAATAACTCGTTCATGAATAAAGATAGTGACTAATTTCTTAGGTATGCAGTATTACACCTGACTGGATTTGATTCCCTGATGATGACTCACCAAGAAGAGCACTACCTAATGCATTAATTTAATCATTCAGGAAAGCTTGCAAATATAATGCTTAGATTGTTTAGGTGGAGTTTTGCATTCAGCATGATAATGCAGGAATATAGTTAAGGTCTACTTAGAAGAAAAATAAGCATATATTATCTGATCCTGTCTGCTTATCTATGATTCTTTATCTACATGTGCATGGACATGCATACATTTGTGTGTGAGTGTTTACTTTGTGTGCATGCGTGTGTTTGATTTGTGTGTATTTGTTCTGAATGTTGACTAGTTTATTGCATGTGTGCTTGTTTATGTACTGTATTTGTTCCGTGTTTGTGTATTTTTGCATTTGAATTTGGGTGTGTGTGTTTATTATCTGTCTGTGTGTTATACATTAGTTGTGTGCCTGACAGCTTATTGGATACGGTTGTGTGTGTTTGTGTGTCAATATATTACCAATGCTGCAATATACCCATGACTGACTAATCTGCTGAGGCTTGTTTGGATTAACACATGGAGAAGTGGATAGTGGGGCAAGTTACGGTGACACTTCCAGACTATGGAAAACTACCCTGGCATCATTCAGAGACTATAACGTGAATGAATTTGAAAAGTTTCCCATGTACTATGAAACAAAGTAAATATTATTATATCCTAACTTATATGATATAATTTGAGCCAGAAGTCAAGGTATATTTAAAGAGTATTGAAGGGTACTTTGCAACAAGAGAGTACCTAGATCTCACTGTCTCTGATACAGAGCAATCTGCTGATCAGTTACTGACAGCCTCTGAATACTTCATTAAAATAGACTGCTTAATTGCTTATCCAATATTAATTTGTCTTCTTTAAAATTTTCAGAAAACAGAGTAACCCTGTGTTAGGAGAATGTAACAAAATATTTTTAATATTTTATGTTAAAGGAAAATTAAAATTAATTTTAGTTATTTCAAAATATGAACATGATGGGATTAGTGATGTGTTTGTCAAGTGTTTGTCAAATATAAGACCGAAAGTAAAATAAATATATATAATTAACTCAAAATTGGAATTTATACATTGCAATTAATTTCACAGAGGCTTAATTTGTGTGGGAGTTCAAAAAATGGTAAGGGAAAGAGAGAGAGAGAGAGAAAATTAGGACAGAAAGAACCATTCAACACAAATCTCATCTGTATTTGTCTTGCAACATGTCTGTTGAGAATAGAGAAAAGGCAGAAAAAAACATTTACTGGTGAAAAGATTTATTGGCAGTGTCGGTTGTAACTGTGCATGGAAAGAGCCCAAGTTTTGTGTGGGCTGGTGATAGGTCGGTTTGGGCTAACGAAGGAGGTTATGTAATCAGTGATGGTCTAGTTTTAACACCTGCAGAAGCTGATCACTCCAGAAGAGAGTGAGAGTGAGAGAGAGCTTGAGTATAGAGAGTACAGCACTCGCTCACAAGCCTCTTGTTTACCTGCAGTAACTAAATCTCAGCATCTGAATTTAGCTTTTGATCCCCAGTCGTGTTAGGATGGATTGCTGTTCTGTATGTATAATTTCCAGTTTTTTCTCCTTGTTTGTTTAATTGTGATATGTCTGCTTAATTCACGTCTGTTTTCAGAACCTTCAGTTTTGAACTTGTATTATGCTTATCAGTGAGACAGGCTGAACAGTAAGCTGATAAGTATTGTTAATGGCATTTGGGATGTTCTGATTTATATCACTTCAATTAACTTGGTTAATTCATTGGCTTTCTAGAGATTTGTTTCTTTTACAAAATGTAACTACGTATAACTGAAAATAGCAATATCTCATACAGAGGAGGATTGAAATCTCTCAGATGCTGCATTGCTTGTGTTGTAGGCTTTTGGATTTATTAAAAACAATTCTGAATAAGAAGCACTTCAGGAAGGAAGTTTTAACTGAAGAATTAGTGGATCGGCTTTCTGCATTTTTAACTCTTTGAATGCTGCTTTCTTCCTGCTGTTCTTCAGTAAATATACATTTTCTAGAACCATCCAAGATCAAAAATACCTTTCTGAGGGTCATGCCTGGTTATGGTATGTGGTTATAAAACTCTCTTTATCAAAATTCCACCCAGAAAGGTATTTTGACTTCCAAACACTATGATGGACATTAGGATAATGTGAAAGAAAGAGACTTTAAAAACATTTCTGTGTATAAAGTAGGTAATATTTTGGCATTTATAAATTAACAGTTATGATTCAAAATATGATGATGTTTTATTGTATTTTTACATTTCAAACGTAAGCTTAAGGATATTGATAGATTGAATTTAATAGGACAAGTGACAACAGTAATGGCAATATAAAGAAATAAAAGGTACTTGTTTACAACTCTCCTTCAGTTACATAGTAATAAGTATATGGAATAATTTGCCATGTAGGGTTAGAAGAACTTCCCAAGCATCTGAAATACAGTTGGAACAAAAAAGAGAACTAGTGGATGTTTGTGGATGAGCCAAAATGCTCTTCCATTCCTGTTTTAATAAAAGTGTTGGATCTGAAATGATTGAAGATATATAGTAGGATACAAAGGACATCCAGTAATTAACAAATGTCATACATTGTCATGCTAACACCATTTTAAAGTAAGAATTTTATTGAGAGATTTAAGTGGAACCATTTGGTTTCATTAATAGCAACAGCAGAATGAATGGCATCGAATGCAAATATTTCCCCAATAAGATCTATTTTCGGTAATTCACATTTACCAGACTGTGTTGGTGGTCTAAGGATGATGTGACAATTGTTAACACTTCGATGGGACTTCAGTGGTTTAGAGTGGACTGACCATGTGTAATACATGGACCCAAAATGTAAGCAATCACCTATGCAAAATTCATAATGCATAATAGAAAATTAACATATAACCTGAGCCAATTTCATGGCTATGATTATTTGTGGATATATTAGTTGCTCAGGTCTTGACTGGCTTACATTGTTATTGCTCTTCTATCGAGCTAAGTGCCACCTCTGTTGAAGCGGATGAGTGAGCTTGTATGCCCTTGTGTTCCTACTGATGCTCTTCTTGGTCAGAACTATGGAAGTTTCCTTTCATGAATGTTTCCTTTCATGTTATCCCTTCTGCTTAAGGGAAGCTCAGATGGACACAACAATCAGGATTGGAAATTGCCTGACTCTAAAGTTTAAGATAGTGCTGAAACCATACAACTGACAAATGCTGCCTTGAATTATCAAGGGAAAACCAATTACTTGGTTGTTGTTTTGGTTCTTGTGTGAGATATTTTCTTTTTCAAAAATGCTTCCACTCCACCATGTTGGAAGTCGCATGCTATGCACAAACCTCAGCTGATGAGAGGGGTGTAAAATCTGCTCACAGCTTTCATTGATGTGAGAAGGTGCAACAGATGCATGGAAATAGGTTGTCAGGATTTCATTTGTAGAGACATAATTAAATTCTTCATAGTGAGTGGCATATTTAATGTTGAGAATTTGTTGCGTGATGATTTATGGACACAAACTCACACAATGTTCCTGTGGCACTCTAAAATAGTGTTTCTATCTGTGAGCTTTGCTTTTGCAAACAAACTGAAAAAATTACGATTTTCATTTCTTCTCCCTTGTGCTTGTCAGTTTTGATATTAAAATGTGCTTTCAGGCAATTTCTCCTCCATCATCCTAAAGCTAAGAGGAAAATTTGCATTTACGTCGTGCTTTAATTGTCCAAAGGAAGGTGCTTAGAATGCCCTTCAGAAGGGTGACTTCAAAACAAGCATTAAGAACAGTTCATGAAAGAAATACATTATGGAACTAGTTCAGAGGGTTGGGTTTTCCAGATGCAGGGCTTTGGTCCTAAACATCAACAATTTCTTCCCCTACTCTTCCCACCCAACTCCAATGCTGCTTGACCAACTGAGTTCATCCATAAGATTGTTTATTGCTCCAAATTTTATATTGTGTAACAAGACATCATTAATCAGTTAATTCACAGCAATGGATCTTTCAGGGAAGCATGACTTTTAAAAAACAATCATTTTGAGGACAATGGACAAAATATTTAATAATTCTCAGTAAGTATATATTCCATTGAGAAATAAAAACTTAATGAGAAGGATAATCCATCCATTGATGACTAAGGAAATGAAAGATGATATTACATTAAGGGAAAAAACAAAAAGCAATACAACCCAGGCCACATTAAGCCCAACGACTGGAAGTGACAGGAAGCAGAAATGTCATCAAAACTTTAAGAAGCATGGGATACATACACAAAGCATAAATATTAAACAAAATGGGAGAATATAGAAAAAGGGAGAGAGAAACAAAAATAAATGTGTGTCCGATGGAGAAAAAGGAATTATAATGAGGAATAAAAAATATGGAGGCATTGAACAAATATTTTGTATCTGCTTTTTGAAGGCACCCCTCAAAGAGGACCACAACATTGTCAGTGGGTTTGGAGGCTTGCATGCCTCAATGACCCAGAGAGCTATACTGGTTGGAGTCAGTGCTTTATGCTTTGGCTCTTGGTAGAATCACCCGTGCCAAACAGGTCAAAGGGTAGAGGCCAGACTAAGAGTGGTCCACCGGTCCTCCAGGTTCAGGTGTTCAGCTCAGGGCTAAAAACCCTGACTGGTAAAAAAAAATTGTGATGGAAACAACAATGAAGAATCCTTCTACAGCTGAGTATGACAGTGTTCCTCAGTCTCCACCTGGGACTTGCATGACGGACAGTAGCGAAAAGTGAGAGGAAGCTGCTGACATGATGAAGGAAGTGCTCAAGTGCAAAGATGGAGGACCTTCATTACGGCTCTAAACACCTACGGCATAACGGGCAGTAAGTAAGTAAGTTTTGAAAGGGACTGTAAACTAAACTGAAAAAGCAGGGTATCAAAGGTTTAACAGCAGTAAGGAACTTATCATTAATTTAATATTCTAGCATTCTTAATGAGATTAGCTGCAGAGAAAAAGATTTTGTAAGAGATGAACTTTCAAAATTCCTGGTATTCTGAAATGATCATATCTCAGAGAATTATGACAAATGGAAATTTTCAAGAACAGAGAAAGAGAAAAATTGACCCCATACTTAGGATATGATAATGAAACACTTAAAATTATAGGATAATTAGTTATGGTCAATGTTTCCATGAAATGGGAATCATTTTGAAATTCTATTCAAGTGCTTTGAGAATATAACAAAGCAAATCATTTTATTTAGACCAGGGGTTCCTGACCTGGGGTTCATGGACCCCTCGGTTAATGGTAGGGATCCATGCCATAAAAAAGCTTCGGAACCTCTGATTTAGACCATCTGGATTTTTGAATGGCACTTGGTAAGATATCTCAAAAAAAGTTGCTGTTTGAAAGAAAGGTTCATTGGCTTCAGGTAATATAAAATATGGGTACAGATTTGTATAAGGTTCAGAACAACAATAGAAAAGTTTAGATAGGCTTTACTGGTGAAATGCTCGACTAATAACAATTAACCTTTATCCAAAGTTCAAAGTAAATTTATTATCAAAATACTTGTATGTCAAAGAGCATATAAAACCCTGAGATTTGTTTTCTTGTGGGCATACACAGTAAATGTAAAAAGCACAATAGAATTAATGGAAGGCCACACATGAGAGAACAAAGAGCCAATGTGCAAATGCCAATGAATCGTGCAAATACAAAACAAAAGAGAAAAAAGAACAATAAATAAGCATAAATTTCAAGAACATGAGATGAAGACTCCTTGAAAGTGAGTCTATAGGTTGTGAGAACAATTCAGTGATGGGGTGAGTGAAGTTGAGTGAGGTTATCCCTTCTGGTTCAAAAGCCTAATGGTTGAGGGCTAATAATCGTTCCTGAACCTGGTGGTGTGGGTCCTGAGGTTTCTGTACATCCTTCCTGATGGTAGCAGCGAGAAAAGACCGTAGCCTGGATGGTGGGGGTCCTTGATTTTGGATTCTGCATTCTTGTGACATTGCTCCATATAGATGTGTTCAGTGATGGGAGTGCTTTACCTATGATGGACTGGGCCATACACACTTTTTTAATCTTTTCCATTCAAGGGCATTGGTGTTTCCATACCAGGGCCTGATGCAACTAGTCAATATACTCTCCACAGCATGTCTATAGAAGTTAGTCAAAATTATAGATGTCATGCCAAATCTTCACAAACGTTTGAGGAAGTAGAGGCACTGCCATGTGTTTTTCATAATAGCACTTATGTGCTGTGCCCAGGACAGATCCTTTGAAATGATAATACTGAGGAATTTGAATTTGCTGACCCACTCCAACTCCGATCCCCCGATGAGAACTGGCTCATGGACCTCCAGTTTCCTCCTCCTGAAGTCCACAATCAGTTCTTTGGTCTTGCTGACATTGCGTGAGTGGTTGTTGTTGTGGCAACACTCAGCCAGATTTTTCAGTCCCCCTCCTATATGCCGATTCATCACCCCATTTGATTCAGCAACGACAGTGGTGTCATCAGCAAACTTAACTATGGCATTGGAGCTGTACTTAGCCACACAGTCATAGTATAAAGTGAGTAGAGCAGAAGGCTAAGCACACAGCCTTGTGGTGCACCTGTTCAGTTGCTGACTGTGAAGGAGATATTGTTGCCTATCCAAACTTACTGGGGTTTGCAAGTGAGGACATTTATGTATTGGAAAGTTGAAATTACTGCAATCTGTCCTTTCAGTGGAATTTTACAGGGCTTTGCTGGTGTCATACCTGGATGACTGTGTGTTGTTTTGTTCTCTTTGTCTAAGGAAGACTATACTTGCTTTGTAGGCATGGCGTTTGGATTCAACAAATTGATAGCAAAGATGATATAAATTTGCAAGAGTGAAAGGCAGTGCAAGATTCTTGATTAAAAAAGGTAATTAAAGAAAAATTAGAGAATCTAACCCAAGGAGGTTGATCACAAGGTATGGGGATCAGCTATTTAGAACAGAGATGAGGAGATGAAAACATATTGGAATTGGGAGGGACTGCAGAAGTTCAAGAAGGTGACACTGTCTCAAGTCCATTTAGGGAGCTGCAATTACATACAAGCACAACCCGTGAAATTAACAAATGCACTTCAAAAGAAATAGACAGGATAAGGCATAGAGCTGGCCAGTGCCTCGCAATGATGGGGGAAGCTGAAAAGACTGTAAGACCAATCTTCTTCAAAAGTTATGAAATCTAATGCATTTGATGATTCTATTCCAGACCTCCAGCAAAACCTTCCAAAGCCTGACACAGGAAGGAGATTTGACATTATTTAACATAATCCTCAGGGCTCTTCTTCTCAGTCATTTTATGCTTTCTATTGGTGACAATCAATTCATCAGCTATTACTGGACCAGAAGTTCCAGGAATGGAGATGACCTATTGAAAGGTCTCCTTCTATCTGATGTATTTTTTTCTACTTCGATTGTGTGAACCCCTCTCCCTACAGCCATGACACTCTTTTGCTCTGTTCACAGGAAATACAATTAATTTCTGTCAATAGTAATAATAATAATTTGTTTATGATTGTCATATGAACCGAGGTACTGTGAAAAGCTGTGTTTAGAATGCTATCCAGACAGATCACAAGTACATCAAGGTAGTAAAAAGGGGAAGCAATAACAATGCAGAACATAGTGTTACTGTTATGGGAAATGTATAGTGCAGAAAGATGAATAGGATGTAAGTGCCTTTATGAGGGTGACTGAGAGATTAAGAGTTCATATTTATCACACACAAGGTCCAGTCAAGAGCCTTATAACAATGCTTTAGAAGTTGTTCATGAAACTTCACCTATGTATTTGTGAGGTTTTAGCACATCTTGAAAGGAGGCAGTGGGTGTGGGTGCTGTTACAAATGCTGTGAGTGTTGTAGGGATCACTGGAGGACATGAGACACATAGAGAGTTACCAAACACATGAAACTTGTCAACTCTTTCCTTGTTTCTCCTGGATACATACATGATACATATGGATGTACTAGTATTTAAGTACAGCAAACTGGTTTATCCTTTTGCAAACAATGGTTTATTTTCAATGTGGTGATCAGGCTCCCACTAATATCAATAGATTAATGATCAGACGATTTGTTTTTATGATGTTGATTGTGGCAAAGTATCAGACAGACAACAAGATATTGCTTGACTCCTCTTTCCTCAGGTGTACCATGGAGCCATTAATGCCCCCCCCCCCCCTCAGGAATTATGTTAGGGCGTTCCACCTTTTGTCTTACCAAACATCCATCAGCATGACACTCCTTCTGTACTGCACTGAAGAGTCATGCCAGATATTGTGTTCATTTGAAATATGATTGAATTTATGAATTTCTAGCTCAGAGGAGAAATGCTGCTTACTGAACCAAAGTTGACACTTAATAGTTTTTGTTGTGCTATGATCTCCCTACAATACAGAGATCTCTGGATTTCTGCGAATGCTGGAACAATATTCATTGGTAAAAAGGCAAGCTCATTAAATGTAACTCGGCACCTCCCTATTGCCTGTAATACTGATTGTGGAATGCTAATGTCTTAGATTTCCCTTCTTATATCCTGCCAAGAACTCTTCAAAAAAAAAACAGAGAAAATCAAAGTCAAAGGAACAGCAACATCTTTGATTTATATATCACCTATAACTTAGTAAAACTTGCTAGGGTATGTCACGGAGCACTTTTTATCAAGGCTTGACATGAAGCCAAAGAGGAGGCATCAGAGAAGTTCAGTAAAAATTTGGTGAAATGAATGTTTTAAGAAGTTTGAGAGTATTCCTTTAAAAAAGAGGAATAACGAGTGATTAATATTAAAGTTAATGGTGCATTCTTGGCATAAGTTCAAGATTTTCTTCGTAAGTTCAAAATCATAAGATTTTAGATGCATCTGGATGAAGCTATTCCCAAAGGAAGTCTGCAATATTTAAAGCTCCATACCCCTCTTTGTTCCATTTTAATCAAAAGAATGTAAAGAAACTTATTATCTCTTTATGGACATTGTTTCTGGGACAGAGATTAATATTATTTTCACTAAATAATGTGTATTAAGATACATTTTTTTTCTGAAGCAAAAAGGAATAGAATAGAAGATATTTTGGGGGGAGAATTCCCAAGCAAAGGACCCATAAAATTCAATGCACGACTAATGATAATTTTCAAAGGAATTTGGGGCGGTGGCCCAGTGCTGTGAAGCGGTAAATAGCAGTGGGACCAAGGATGAACCACCTAAAATTAAGGCTGAAGTTTGAAAATGATTGAGACTTGGGAGATGATTTTGATTGATGCATTTGAGGATGCAAGGAACATTGGATGATGTGCATTTAGTTTGAGTTATGATCTGGTCATTAGAAGAAGGAAGGAAAGTATGGAATCAAGAAAGATCAAGTGTGACATGGTAGGCTGTGGTAGCATAATGCTTTACAGCACTGACACACAGAAGATTGGTGTTCAATTCACGCCACTGTCTGTAAAGAGATTGTACATTCTCCCTATGACTGCATGGGTTTTCCCTGGGTGGTCTCGTTTCCTCCCACATTCCAAAAGTCGTATGGGTTAGGGTTAGTAAGTTGTGAGCATGCTATGCCAGTGGCGGAAACATGCTGACACTTGCAGGCTGCCCAAACACATCTTCAGGATGTGTTGGTCATTTCACTGAATGTATCAATGCTTCAATGAACACATTACAAATAAAGCTAATCTGTAAAGCATAGAATTTCACTTGAAAGTATCATGTCAATATTCGGCAGAGTTGAATATTGGGATTGGAAGTTCATTCGTTTAGGATATTTTGTCAGATTAAAGATTTGAGGGTATGCAAATCCAATTTATTATTGGTTTCCAAGTATTTGTCAGCGTTCCTCGACTGGAGAATGTTAAAATCAGCCAGTATCTGCTCCTTTCTGTGCTCTATGTGATGGTTTGCTGGAAATGTGTTTGATGATTTCTGAGGATGAAAAGGAGGTCTGTTGATCACCAATGTCCAGCTGGCATGTAGAGCTTAAATAACTGTACCGAGTAGCAGAGACCTTCAAGTGTCCTTATTACGGAAAGGCCAGTGTGAAATTGCCAATCCAGCAAAAGTGATAAATCTACAGAAGAACCGGAAAGGAAATCAAATGATTAAAAATGGGGTGATTGTGCTAAAAATTGCATTTCTATCAGAAAATAAAACTAGGTTATTATCAACTGCAGCTACCTCTCAAGGGAAAACCTTGTTAAGCTGACTTCCTACTGTCTGAGTTTGAAATGTGTGAGCGTGTGTGTGCAAATGCTGCTTGTTTCAAGGAGCCAATTAGTCACAGTTAACAAGTACGCAGAAGGAAAGGTTATTATTTTTCAGTTGCAGTTATAATAGAGATGTCTATGCCCATTTACTTCATTATGCTGTCGATGAGAATATTTCATCTTGTGTATTTTGAATTACCAAACATATGCATCTTAATAACACTTTTTCTTGTGAGAAAAAGAGACAACAACCTTTTCAGATAAAAGGTCTGTAAAGAGATGATGAAAAATGGGGGTTATAGTATTCTTTTGGCAGAAAAAGAGAGCGATGGGTTTAAATGTTACAATGCTGTCAGAAAGAGTGGAGGAGGGGGGGCACACTAGCAACATCTAAAAACAATCTAAATACCTGTATGAAAGGGAGAGATTTAGAAGGCTATGGGTCAAATGCAGGCATGTGCAACTAACTTGTTGGGCAACACAACCAGCATGGAAGATGGGGGTTGATGGCCTGTTTCCATGCTCCATGACTCTGGCTTGATGACTCCCAGAAGGGAGCACACATGGAAGCTCCATGTTCAGCACAGACATATCAAGTACTATCTGAAGAATCCACTATAAATATCCATTAATACAGATTACTATGGCACTTAGATCCACACAACTGAATGAAGAACATATCATGAGTACCCTTTAAGCAGCAGGCTTTGCTTTGCATTCCCAGTCTTCACTGAAGGAATCAATGTAGCCAGATGAACCATGTATTATAGATTATATACACATCACTAAGCCATCCAGGCATCTGAACCTTTTCAATTATTTCATGGCTTCAGTTCAAGGGAGTCGTAAACATTAGAATGTAAGAAATAGAAGCAGGAAAAAGCAATATGGCCACTCACATTTACTCTGCTGTTCAGAAAGATCTTTTACCTCAGTGTCACTTTCCAGCACTAATCCCTTATCCCATGATTCCCTTAATATCTAAAAACCTATCATGCTCTCCTTTGAATATACTCTGAAACAAAAGTGGTAGCCTTTTTCAAGAGAGAATTCCAAAAGTACACTGCACTCAAGATAAAGATTTGTTTTTCTTAGCTCTGTTCTCAATGGACAGCCTTTAAGTAGAGACTGACACATGGTTCCAGACACCTTAGCTAAGTGAAACTTCAGTTTTAAATCTACTTATTAAACCCTATTAGAAGATTATATGTTTCAATCAGAATATTGCCAATTCATCTAAATGGCACGGGGTATTTACTTATTTATTTACAGCCTGGAACGGGCTCTTTTGGCCCAATGAGTCACGCTGCCCAGCAACCCACCTATTTAATCTTAGTCTAATCACAGGACAATTTACAATGACCAATTAACCGATACATCTTTGGACTGTGGGAAGAAACTGGAGCACCCGGAGGAAACCCACATAGTTCATGTAGAAGAACCTACAAACTCCTTACAGACGAGGCCAGAATTGAACTTTGAACTCTGGAATGCCCCGAGCTGTAACAGAGTAATGGTAGATGCTATGCTCCCATGGTGCCCAGTCTGTCTACTCTCACGGGCCTCTCCCTTATTCCAGGAATCAATCTGGTGAATCTTGATTGGACTAGATTGTAAGTATAGCCTTCATTAGATAGGGAAATAAGATCTGCCCATAATATTCCAGCTGTAGTCTCACCAGAGTCTGTATAATTTCAGCAAGATATCAATACAAGTGTACTTATTGAACTCTTTTTTTAAGAGGGAGGACAAAGAGTACATATAATCAATGGTCCCTCTAATTTATTTTTTACAGCTGTGCAGACCAACCATTGCTCTTGAGCAGGAAATTTTTACATGGCCCGAAAATTGAATGCCACTTTATATTAACATTATATAAAAGGAAATTCCAGCTGCACAACAACAAAGGCTACGGATGTGGGAGCATTTCAGTTACTGTGCAGCCATGCACCTGTGCAGGTCAGAGGGAACAGTGCCTACACGCCTAGTAAGAGATAACAATATGTATATCAGCACCGGAGTTTCACCACATCCTAATCGTCCACTTATTTGTCATTTACAAAATATGCACTGAAACATTTTGCAACATCAGTGTTTCCATTCAAGGCAACAAATGCAAAACCATTTGTTGCATCTCAGTGTTTTCTTTCTCCAGCAGGTCCAGAGGAGGATTGCCCCACTACTCCAATCAACCTGAACATATTTCCCAATTGGAACCGTTTGCTTCTTCAGAAATAACTGAAAGATTCTTGCAGCCAATATTCTTCCACAATCTATTCAGGCTACTCTTTTTCTTCTAGGTATTCCTGCTGGCTTTATCTTTGTTGGCCTCTGCCATGCTAACAACTTGTCTGATAACGGCATAGTTGAGCTGCATTGCAGGACACTCTCAAATAGCCTACGATGCGATCATGCATGACTGCAGAGAGCTGTGGACATAGCTTAGCACATCAAGGAATCACCTCCCCTCTATGGATTTTGTCTATACCTCTCACTGCCTCAGTAAAGCAAACAGCATAATCAAAGTCCTCACACACTCCAGACGTTCTCCCTCCTCTCCTCTCCCATCAAGCCGAAGTACAAAAGCCTGAAAGCATGTATCACCAGGCTCAAGGACTGCCTCTATCCCACTGTAATCAGACCCTTGAGTGGACCTCTAGTCTGATACACTGGCATGTGGCCAAATGGATAAAGCGTTCGTCTAGTGATCTAAAGGTCGCTAGTTCGAGCCTAGGCTGAGGTGGTGTGTTGTGTCCTTGAGAAAGGCACTTTAAACAAGGAGTCCATAAGTCAAGACAAAAATGGGAAAGTGACTTGAATATTAAAATTGAAGAAACAAATTTGTCAAGACTATGTCTTGATAGTATGACAAATACAATAAATGTCCGGTTAAGATTAGTGCAATATAATTTTTTACATCAATTATATATCACACCACAAAAAATAAATAAATTAAATCCAAATTTATCTGAACAGTGTTTCCGATGTAACCAAGAAATCGGTACTTTTTTACATTCTACTTGGTCTTGTTCTAAAATTCAACCTTTTTGGACAAATTTAAGAGTTTTATTGGAACAAATTATTGGTACCCAACTTCCATATAACCCAAAATTATTTTTATTAGGCAATATTGAAGGGATAAAATCGAAACCCAAATTGAATAAATATCAGAAAGAATTTATAAAAATTGCACTGGCAGTAGCCAAAAAGGCTATTGCAGTTACTTGGAAATTGGATGCATACTTAAGTATAGATCGTTGGAAGAATGAAATTTCCAGCTGTATTCCACTTGAAAAACTTACTTATAATTTAAGAGATAAATATGAAACATTTTTGAAAATTTGACACCCTTATTTACAAAAGACAGGATTAAATAAATAGGTGCTCCAAAGTTAAAATAATTGGTTATTTGGGGAAAGAAATAAATATATATACTAAAGTTATTACGAACTCCATGGATTATGTGGGGATCTTCTGATATCCAGGCACTCTCTCTCTCTCTCTCTCTCTCTCTTTCTTTCTTTCTTTTTTTTCTATAGGGATGTTAGGGGGGAGGGGCTAAGGGGAGGGGGGAAGGGTATTTTTTTTTACATATTTTCTTTTTCTTTCTGTAATTATTTGAAAACTCAATACAAAAAGTTTTTTAATAAAAAGAGAAAGGCACTTAGCCACACATTGCTCTGCGATGACACTAGTGCCAAGCTGTATGGGTCCGAATGCCCTTCCCTTAGACAACATTGGTGGTGTGGAGAGGGGAGACTTGCAGCTTGGGCAACTGCCGGTCTTCCATAAAAAAAACCTTGCCCAGGCTTGTGCCCTGCAAATCTATGGTTTATCAAGACTAACAGAGGCCTACACACAGTCTGATAAGATGGACTCTTGACCTCACAATCTACTTTACTATGATCCTGCACGTTATCATTCACCTACACTGTACTTTATCAGTAGCTTTTACACTTTATTCTGCATTGTTATTGTTTTACCTTATTCTCAATTGTGTAATGATTTGATCTGTATGACTTCCGCTGTATATTAGTACCTGTGATAAGAATAAACCAATACCAATACTCCAACACACCAAAATGAAAGCATAAACATTGTAGTACCTTAATTTGGGATTAAGTCTTTATTTATCACAGCAGTGTGATAGCTACAATGCTCCCAGGTATAGCTCTTAAACATTTTGCCAATTTGGAATTTAAGATTCTTTAAAATATAAAAGCATTGTGACAGGTGTCTGCGAAGCAATCGATGACTTGCATAATGCTGTGTTGATGGATGCACTAAATTGAGCATTCACAGAATATAATGATCCCAGATTTATTGAGGTACTGGCATTGTGTGTAAGTGAAAAAAATGTACTCACATAAAGTTTAAAAATGCTGCTAATTTAAAAGAGAAAGCACATCAGCTGCAGGAGACATGCAAGTGGAACATAAAGCACAAAACACTACAGCACAGTACAGGCTCTTCAGCACATGATGTTGTGTCAATCTTTTAACCCACTCTAAAATCAATCTATCCTACATAGCCCTTCATTTTTATATCATCTACTGTATGCGTCTAAGAGTTTCTTAAAAGCCCTAATGTATCTGCTCTACCACCACAGAAAATAGCAATAAAAAGAGTAACCAGAAACCAGAAGCACATATGACATGAACTACAGAGTCCTCAAACAGTGTCGATTAAGTCTTGCCCATGACCCAAGGCACTAGCATCATCCTCCACGTGTGTATTCCACGCACTCACCACTCTCTGTGTAAAAAATTTGACCTCTGACATCCCACCTATACTTTTCTCTAATCACCTAAAAATTATGTCGTCTAGTATTAGCGATTTCCTCCCTGGGAAAAAGTCTCTGGCTATCCACTCAATCTATGCCTGTTATAATCTTGTACACCTTGATGAAATATATGATAGACATTTATAACTAGAATAGGGAGCTCAGGAGAAGCTACTTTACCCAGGGAATAGTCACAACATAGAACTCACTGCCTCAGTGAAAGTGAACAGTATGTAAGGAAAAGAGATAAACAGAGAATGGAAAAAGGGAGCAAAACATATGCAACTAGCATTGATGAAAAGGGTGGAGAGAATATTGTGTGTAGGTTAAGTATTGGCATGGACCTGCACAGATTTACTTCTGTAATGCCCTTTCCTCAGGACAAGAAACTCAGCACTATAAAGAAGACAGGGTATGTCAGTGGGAGCACACACAAAGCCACCCAATAACTCTTCAATATCATTTTCCTGTTTCAGTCTCTGACCCTAGTGCTATTCTTCATATCTGCTGATTGTCCTTAACTCAACTGTGCTCTCTATGTTAGTCAGCTAACCCTGAATCTCTCTGTTCTAACCTGGAAGCTCTAGTTAAGTATTTAGTTGTATCACTTTCTAAAATTAGGACATCACAGAATAATGTGTAAGCAGTGAAGAGTTCACCCCAAGGTAAGGAAAACAGTATTCTTGTCATATGTTAAATAGTTATTATTTCTGAGCTAAATCTACATGGTATATGGAATTTAGCTCTGTTTAGGCAGGTGATAGGTAGACTAATGTTTAGCCTGCCCAAGACTGAAGCTCAATAGAACTTGGATTCAAAGATTCAAAGTACATTTATTATTGGAGATTGTATGTATACAACCCTGGAATTTGTCTTCCCACAGACAGCCGAAAAATGAAGAAACACAATGGAACCTGTTCAAAGAAAACATCAAATACCCCACACGCAAAAAACTGAAGAAATCACGCAAACAGCAAAAAGTGAGCAAAAAACACACAATATAAATAATCAAACCACAGAGTCATTGAAACAGTCTAGGTATGCTCAATTTAGTTCAGTTGAGTTCAGATAAATTTAGCAATGTGTTATTCATTGACTGCAGGCTGTCTGCCCCGCTGTAAGTCACAGAAAATAGCAATAAAAAGAGTAACCAGAAACCAGAAGCACATATGACATGAACTACAGAGTCCTCAAACAGTGTCGATTAAGTCTTGCCCATGACCCAAGGCACTAGCATCATCCTCTAGCAACAGTGAACAAGAGGGTGAGAGAGATTGGTCAGATGCAGGCAGCGCTGAACACCCGCTTACCTTCTGCTCTCGTCCTTGTTGATTTCAATCTTGTTCGATGCTT
Organism: Hypanus sabinus; assembly: GCF_030144855.1. Lineage (NCBI taxonomy): Eukaryota > Metazoa > Chordata > Chondrichthyes > Myliobatiformes > Dasyatidae > Hypanus > Hypanus sabinus. Next base: position 39,358,682 of record NC_082739.1, read on the forward strand.
TAATTGGCGAGATCAGTGAGAAATAGAGTTGATCATGGCTCACTGGGCTTCTTGGCCTCCAGGCCGCACACGCAGCTCGAAACCTCCCCAGTCTCCATCGGAGACAGCAAAGTGCCAGTTTGGTCAATTGGCCCAAAAAAAAACAATCATAATGTAAATTACAGGTTCCAGTAGTAGCAGAAGCATATTTGAAAGAAGAAGTAAGAGAAATAGTTTTGTGAAATGTCTGAGAACGGCGCCTTTGGCCACGTTGTTCGCTGTCGCCATCTTCCTCAGGACAACAAATCATGAAAATGCTGATGGATTTCCCCATTTACCCTTCAAAGAGGAAATGCCTGAAAGCCTGAAAAATTTACAAAAGAGGACACTCCTCTTGACTTATGCTCCCTAATGCAAATCAAAAGTTTCCCTATTGCGGTAGAGATGATCCCAAAGGAAACCAGGAAAGACCCCACACTTTTTCAGGTCTATATGGCAATCCCAAATGTGAAGCAGAAATCCCAGTTCCCCCCACTTTTTATCAGCACCAGGATGAACTTGCCCTTATGTAGGGATTGAGAGTTGTTGTACCATCCAAGCTGAGAGCTGAAGTGTTAGAGGAGCTACATGCCAGTCATCTAAGCATGGTTGAAATGAAAGCATTGGCTCGAAGCTTCATCTGGTGGCCTGAGATTGATCAGCAGATCGAGCAGCTTGCCATGAACTGTTTGGAATGCAAACACATCCAGAAGATGCCAAGAGCAGTGCTTCTAAATCCCTGGAAATGATTCATGTGGATTTTGCCAGACCATTCATGGCACAAGAATCTCGGTAGAAGCGGATGCAGCTACTAAGTGGCCAGAGGTGTTATCAATAACCACTGCTGCAGCCTGGCATTGTTGAAGTATTGAGAAGCCTCTTTGCAAGGACTGGTGTTCCAGAACACTTCGTCAGTGACAATGGACCACAGTGTGTGGGGGAACAGTTTCAGTCATTCCTGAAAACAAATGGAGTAAGACATATTATATCTGCACCATACCACCCAGCTACAAAAGACTTGGCGAGGTTTGTCCAGTGTTTAATGAATGCCCTGCGAGCAATGCCATCAGAACACACTGCACTGTCACTGAATCGCACCAATTTCTCCTTTGCATCTCACAATGCAGCACACTCCACAACCAACAATTCATCAGCTATGCTGTCCTGGGTCCTCATTGTGTTCACACTTGGATCTCTTCAAACCCAATCTCAGAAGGAATATGCAGGGTGAATAGCTGAGACAAACTGAAGGCTCCTCAAACAAGGAGGTTCGATGTTTCATTCCTGGGCAAGCAGTCCTGGCGAAGGACTACAGGGGTGATCCAAAGTAGGTACTGGGAAAGATTAAGGACAGAACTGGAACACTCTCCTACACAGTGGTGATTGTGTCTGATGTCATCTGGGGATGATACATCGATCAATTGAGGAGAGCAGAGTCAATTGTTGGAAAAGAAAGTTAGCTACTGCTGTCAGATCCATTTCCTGCAGTCCCAGAGTCAACTCCTACAACCACCATGGAAGAGGCGCCAGAACCTGAGATTGTCTCACACATTTTATATATATATGTGTGTGTGTGTGTGTGTGTGTGTGTGTGTGTCTAAGTAGAGATGCATTCTATATTGAGTTGGAGTTTATAACTAAGCAGGGAGGAGTGATGTATATTTAAATTTCAGTAATATTTGAATAATATTGTAAATATATTGTTTGATTAAGCATTCTTTGTTTGCTTAAATAATTAATTATGGGTTATATGTAAAAGTACGTGCATGGAATATGTCATCGAGCCACCGCATCATATGTACACATCTCGCTAATAGTAAAGCTAAGTACATATTTGAGTTATCCGGGCTCTGCATTTCCTTTCAACTAGTTTTTGTTTTGGAGTTACAAAATAGAACAGTTAATTCATATGATCTCCAGTTATCAATACTTAATAAGGGAATATTTATAAATCCTTCATAAGTGACAGGATATAATTTTCATTTTATTTCATTTTTATTGAATTTGCTGATCTGCATTATGAATTCTGTCAGTACAATATCATCATCTTACTGTGCTTATGAAGACTCTTTGTAGAGGAACTTAGTGATAAAGAGAACCTCACCTTTGTCCTTCCTCCCTCAACAATTCCAAGTCTAGTGCAGCATGGACTCAGTGTAGAGAAAATATCTTATTTTGAACATTTCTGCATTATATACTTGACTGATATGCTGCTGGCATGTAGGTCAGCAATGAAAGTCCTTTATCTCTGTCTTTCTTTGGCCAATCAGTTGTAGAAGGATTCTTCATTGATGTTACCATTACAGTTTTGTTTTACCAGTCAGGGTCATTAGCCTTGAGTTGAATCCCTGAACCTGGAGGACTGGTGGACCACTCTTAGTCTGGCCTCTACCCTTTGACCAGTTTAGCATGGGTCACCCCACCAAGAGCTGAATAATAGAGCCCTACTCCAGCCACCATAGTTCTCTAGCTCATTGAGGCCTGCAAGTCTCCAAACCATGACAAGGTTGTGTTCCTCGTGAAGAATTTCTACATTACTCAGCCCTCAATTCTACATCAATGAATTGTTCACACTTGGGTGATTCCTGTAGTTCCCATTTCCAGTCACTTTCATTGCTTTGCTAAGAATCAACATCTTGGTGCCAACCATGTTGAATTCTTTACACGTGTCAGTGATTCAGGAGCTGTATTATGATTGCTTAAATGTACCTTTGTTGGAGTACTTTAGTGCACTTGCTAAATTACCAAGTTTGTACAAGGAAGTCTGGACTGATGAGTCTGAGAATTTAATTTGAAACCCTTTGATTGCAGCTGGGAAATTTAAACTCAAATATTTAAAACTGACTAGAATGAAAATATTACTTTTAGCAAAAGTAAATTACTGGATTAAGATAAAGCCATTTGGTTCACTAATCTGAAAGGCTGAATCTTTACCTAAAACCGTGACTCCAGATGCAACACTGTCCTCTGTAACGGCCAAAGGAGCAGTGAGGGTGTGACGTAAATGCTGGTTTTTTATTTTGGCCCAGTGAATTAACTAATAAAACAATTAGACCAAGGTAAGACCCTAGTCCAAATAGGCGATTTGAGAGCTGTGCTCACCAGTGCTGAATCACCAGTGAGCACACTAGAGTTCAACACTGAATTCAGTGCTAGTTGTAAAGCAGCAGTGTCCTTCCCAGGTGGGGATTTAGGACAGCTCCTCAACTGTGAGTTGAGTTCCAGTTACCAGTCCTATGTATATTTGTGATTCTCTTATTTGAATAATAATTGAGCTGGAATTTCAAGATAGTGAGTAATTAGAATGCATTAAAACAGTTCATTGAAGATACTGGTATTTAAATGTACTGCTGTGTTGGGGGATTAATGGGAAATTGGTTACATTATGAACTAATAATGAACAAATGATACACAGAGACGTTAGAGCGTTACCATGACATTATTTGATATTTAAATTCAGTCTTAATTAAATTGGAATGTAGAGATAGTTCTATTTGTGGTGTTTATGAAACCACAGGATTGTTGAAAACCCTATCAACCTCACCTCCAAACATAATAGAAGGAAGAAGATTGTCCTTAATTGGTCTGAGAATTTAGACCCACAGTAATGTGATTAACTTCTACTGCTCTCTAAGATTGTTAGAGGCCATTTATTTCAGTATAGCCAATGAATATATTTTTGTTTCCAGCAATTCCCATGGTTTCAGACATACATTTTAAATACTTTAATTACCTTGCCTCAATTGTTCTTTCCTCTCCAGATGATGTATGTGTGCTTTTGGTGTTTCAACTTCGGAGTTATTAATTTATCTATAAATAGGCTACAAACACCATCAAACTTATCAATTATAAACAGATTCTCTGATGGGTTAGCTCATGCGCTTAGCCAGTGCTCTCTTTCCAAAACGGTCATTTGAATAATTATGGAATGGGAACTTGGGCTGATTTTCCATTTCCAGTCCTACGATGCAAGTTATTTAGGACTGCCTATTGACTTGTGTTCCTTTTAATGGCCAGCGCACTAAACTTCTAAGCATTGACACTGGGAGCTGAAATCAGTGTGTAAGTCAAAGTGCTGTGTTTGAATCAGGTCCACTTGCTCACGCTGCTTTAGGGATTGGCCAAGGCATTTGTAGCATCTGTGAATATCATCTGTTGACTTGGACAAAGTAGGGGAGGAGGTGGGTGGGGAAGGAAGACTGGAAACTGAGGATGGGAAAGAACAAGGAACAAATCCGCCACCCACATACAATATTATGGTACAACAGTGATCTGTGCCATTAGATCTGTTTTGCAGTCTGCTGCTTTACACCCACCTGTCTGCTAAATCCAATTGGATTTTGCAGTAATCTGCAAACCAAAGACGTTTAATATTTGCATTTTTATCTTCAACTTCTGACATGTTTGCTTACAGATAAGTAAAAGCCTTTCTTGAAAACAGCATTTTTTTTTTGCTGTGATAATTTTGTTTTAAAAGCTTGTTTCCATCCCTCTTTTTCTCGTTTAATGAAGGGTGATAAGGAAGAGACCTGCGTGAAGCATGAGGAGGAAGATATCCTCGACATCCCCTTGGATGACGAAGAGGCTAATGCAGCTGCCGCAAAGATCCAGGCTAGCTTCCGCGGCCACATGACCAGAAAGAAGCTCAAGGGTGGAGAGAAGGAAGATTCTGAGCAGAAAGCAGATGGCACAAGGGATTGCGAGGAGGAAGCTCCTGCGGATGGGCCTGACGAGACCAGTGCGAATGCTGGAGACTCAGGAGCAGCTGATGCAGTCAAGGAAGAGAAAGGTCAAAATGGGGCTACTGAAGAGGCAAAGGAAGGGGCATCTGTTAATGGGGACCAAGCAGAGACAGGTAAGAACTCATTCTGTTTAATGGCTTCACCTTCAGACATAGCAGCTTTCTCCAGCATCCTTCTTCAACCACTCTACCTTGCACCTCGTTTTATTACTTCAAAGTTCTCACTGATCCTAATGCAAAGGAAAAATACACAAAAATGTGCAGTTAATATATGATAATAAAAATAATATGAACAATAATAAAAACTGGAACATATAAACTGAAAACAGAAAATACAGCAAGTACTTAACAGGTCAGGCAGCATCTGTGGAGAAATGTGGATGCCTGAAAGTTCAATGGCTCGAAATGGTAACTTGTATTCTTTCTTCCTAAAACCTAATGTTCTTTTCTTTTTTTCTGTCACTGTGAATCACTATAGGACATTGCTGTTGGCCCCCAGTTTACCCCATAAGCAGAGAATAGCTAGAATTATCAGTACAGTTTCAAAGAGGGATTTTTAATTTTTTTTTAGTTAGGATGGATTCACTATTGTAAAGCTATGGCTGTTTACATTGGTGAAAAAAAGATTAGAACTTTTTACTTATCTACTTCCTTTCATTTCTTTCGCAGATTTTTATAGTAAATGACACACATTGGAAATGAATCAGAATCAGAAGCAGGTTTATTATCATCTGCATGTGCCGTGAGACTTGTTAACTTCGCAGCAGCAGTTCAATGCAATACATGATAATGTAGAAAATAACTAAATTACAGTAAATATATATATGTATATTGAATAGATTAAAGTAAGTGCAAAACAGAAATTATATATATTAACAAAAAGAAAAAATGTAGTGAGGTTGTGTTCATGGATTCAATGTCCATTTAGGAATCAGACGGCAGAGGGGAAGAAGCTGTTCCTGAATCACTGAGTTTGTGCCTTCAGGCTTCTGTACCTCCTTCCTGATGGTAACAATGAGAAGAGGGCATGTCTTTGTTATGGGGGTCCATAATGATGGATGCCACCTTTTTGAGGCACCGCTCCTTGAAGATGTCTTGGATACTCCAAAGGCTAGTACCCAAGATAGAGCTGACTAATTTTACAACTTTCTGTAACTTCTTTCAGTCCTGTGCAGAAGCGCCCCCCCCCCCCACATATCAAACTGTGATGCAGCCTGTCAGAATGCTCTCCATGGTACATATATAGATGTTTTTGAGTGTATTTGTTGACATACCAAATCTCTTCAAACTCCTCATGAAGTATAGTCGCTGTCTTGCCTTCTTTATATAACTGCATCGATACATTAGAACCAGGTTAGGTCCTCAGAGATCTTGACATCCAGGAAATTGAAACTGCTCACTCTCTCCACTTCTGATCCCTCTAAGGATTGGTTTGTCTTCCCTTGTATTACCCTTTCTGAAGTCCTCAATCAGCTCTTTCATCTTACTGACATTGAATGCAAGGTTGTAGCTGTGACACTAGTTGGCATACCTCACCCCTGTATGCCCTCTCATCTCCATCTGAGATTCTCCCAACAATGGCTTTATCATCAGCAAATTTATAAATGATATTTGAGCTATCCCTAGCCACACACCCATGTGTATAGAGGGAGCAGATCAATGGGCTAAGCACACACCCCTGAGGTGAGTCAGTGTTGATTGTCAGCAAAGAGGAGATATTATTACAAATCTGCACAGATGGTGGTCTTCTTAGGCACTGGCACAAATGGTGCCTTTTTGGAGCAGGTGGACACACGTTCAAAGGAGTTAGTCATCATAGCAAATATATCACCTTCATAAGGCATTGTTCAGTCTGCACTTGGAGTATGGTGAGCAGCTTTGAGCCTCTTATCTAAGAAAGGATGTGCTGGCATTGGAGAGGGTTCAGAGGAGGCTCATGAGAATGGTCCTGGGACTGAAAGGGTGAATGTTTGAGAAGCATTTGATGGCTCTGGGCCTGGACTCGCTGGAGTTTAGGGGAAATCTCATTGAAACCTATTGAATATTTAAAGGCCTATATAGAATGGACATGAAGAGGATGTTACCTATCGTGGGGGAGTCTAGGACCAAAGAACACAGCCTGAGAATGGAGGGATGTCCCTTTAGAACAGAGGTGAGGAGGAATTTCTTTATTCAGATGGTGGGGAAATTGTGGAATTCATTGCCATGGACATCTGTGGAAGCCAAGTCATTGGGTATATAGAAAGTGGAGGTCAATAGGTTCTTGATTAGTAAGAGTATCTAAGGTTCCAGAGAGATGCATTTACACTTCACTTAAAACAGCAGGGAGTGGAATTTGGAACAAGCTCTTCAGACAGCTTCAGTAACTTTGAAACTCTACTGTTTCTGTTTGATTTTCCAAGATTTATATAGCTGGCTGTTGTGAAGGAGTCTTTGTGAAAACAATTTTTTGGTCTGGTTCTTACTGCGGAAGAGCCCAGAATGTTCATGACAAAGTCCAAGAACAATAGTCCTGCATCAGACTTTCATCTGTAGAGTTACATTTTGGACTATTGCATACTGAGTAGTTCTTTACAGAAATTAATAAACAAATTGAAGAACAGGTTTTATGAGGAATTGAGGAACAGAACATTGTGCTGCTTAAAGCTTTTATATGAATTGAGTAATGAGTGGTGTAGGTGCACAAATCAAACTACCTGAGGGATCTGTGGGCATCACATTGGTTTTGCAAATAGCACTATTGCCTCACGGATTCAGCGGACATCTGGTATTCTCTGAGTGGGGTTTTCATGTTCTCCCTGTGACTCCAAGGGAATTCCTCCCAGTGCTCCAGTTTCCTCACATCCTAAAGACCTGCTGCCAGGTTAACGGATAAATGGAAATGATCACAAGTTCAAATAGGATAGGATATCAAGAAGAAAATTGCTATTTGAGAAAGGATAGGTTGCAGAGAATGTGGGAAATGCAATTGATTCAATGGGCTGTCATAGTCTAAAAGAACAAAATGTCCCCCTTTTATATCATGAGAAAATATAAAACATAACATATAAGGTTCAAATGGACTTTCTTTGCTTGAAGTAGAATAATCCAACTTCTACGGTCTCTCAGCAGAACAGACCTTTGATCTCTGGTAGTATCCTTCTAAATATCTTCTGCATCTTCTCAAAGGCCTTGTCATCTTTCCCTGAGTGTGACACCTACAATTAGCAACAATGATCAAGCTGAGACCAGTTTAGGAAAAATTCCTTTTGTACTTCAAGTATCAACTTAAAGCCAATGGTCCCACCTGTCCTTTAAATGACCTTTTCACATCCTGCTACTTTAAAAGATTTAAGCGTGTATTCCCTCAAGTCTTGTACTTCTGTGTTTATTCTCACCTATTTTTTCCTTTCAGCATCAACCACTTCATTCTTTCCTTCACTATTTCATGTGTTTTCCCATTTTTCAGATCAAATCAGGAGGATTTAAACTAATGTGGCAGGGGGATGGGAACAAGTGCAGAGAGACAGAGTGGTGTAAAATGAGAGTAGAAGCAAAAAGCAGTAAGGTGAAAAGTAAAAGTGGTAGACAGGCAAATCCAGGGCAAAAATCAAAAAGGGCCACTTTTCAACATAATCGTATAAGGGCTAAGAGTGTTGTGAAAACAAGCCTGAAGGCTTTGTGTGTCAATGTGAGGAGCATTCGTAACAAGGTGGATGAATTGAATGTGCAGGTAGTTATTAATGAATATGATATAGTTGGGATCACAGAGACATAGCTCCAGGGTGACCAAGGATGGGAGCTCAGCATCCAGGGATATTCAATATTCAGGAGGGATAGACAGGATGAAAGAGAAGGTGGGGTAGCATTGCTGGTTAGAGAGGAGATTAATGCAATAGAAAGGAAGGATATTAGCCTAGAGGACGTGGAATCGATATGGGTAGAGCTGCATAACACTAAGGGGCAGAAAATGCTGGTGGGAGTTGTGTACAGGCCACCTATCAGTAGAAATGAGGTTGGGATGGCATTAAACAGAAAATTAGAAATGCGTGCAATAAAGGAACAGCAGTTATAATGGGTGACTTCAATCTACATATAGATTGGGTGAACCAAATTGGTAAGGGTGCTGAGGAAGAGGATTTCTTGGAATGTATGTGGGATGGTTTTCTGAACCAACATGTCGAGGAACCAACCAGAGAGCAGGCCATTCTAGATTGGGTATTGAGCAATGAGGAAGGGTTAGTTAGCAATCTTGTCATGTGTGGCTCCTTGGGTAAGAGTGACCATAATATCGTGGAATTCTTCATTAAGATGGAGAGTGACATATTAATTCAGAAACAAAGGTTCTGAACTTAAAGAAGGGTAACTTTGAAGGTATGTGACGTGAATTAGCTAAGATAGACTGGCAAATGATACTTAAAGGGTTGACAGTGGATATGCAATGGCAAGCATTTAAGGATCGCATGGATGAACTACAACAATTGTTCATCCCAGTTTGGCAAAAGAATAAACCAGGGAAGGTAGTGCACCTGTGGCTGACAAGGGAAATTAGGGGTAGTATCAAATCCAAAGAAGAAACATATAAATTAGCCAGAAACAGTGGCACACCTGAGGACTGGGAGAAATTCAGAGACCAGCAGAGGAGGACAAAGGGCTTAATTAGGAAAGGGAAAAAAGATTATGAGAGAAAGCTGGCAGGGAACATAAAAACTGACTGTAAAAGCTTTTATAGATACGTGAGAAGAAAAAGTTTGGTTAAGACAAATGTAGGGTCCTTACAGTCAGAAACAGGTGAATTGATCATGGGGAACAAAGACATGGCAGACCAATTGAATAATTACTTTGGTTCTGTCTTCACTAAGGAGGACATAAATACTCTTCCGGAAATAATAGGGGACCGAGGGTCTAGTGAGATGGAGGAACTGAGGGAAATACATGTTAGTAGGGAAGTGGTGTTAGGTAAATTGAAGGGATTAAAGGCAGATAAATCCCCAGGGCTAGATGGTCTGCATCCCAGAGTGCTTAAGGAAGTAGCCCAAGAAATAGTGGATGCATTAGTGATAATTTTACAAAACTCCTTAGATTCTAGATTAGCTCCTGAGGATTGGAGGGTGGCTCATGTAACCCCACTTTTTAAAAAAGGAGGGAGAGAGAAACCGGAGAATTATAGATCGGTTAGCCTGACATCAGTGGCGGGGAAAATGCTAGAGTCGGTTATCAAAAATGTGATAACAGCACATTTGGAAAGAGGTGAAATCATCGGACAAAGTCAGCATGGATTTGTGAAAGGAAAATTATGTCTGACAAATCTTATAGAATTTTTTTGAGGATGTAACTAGTAGAGTGGATAGGGGAGAACCAGTGGATGTGGTATATTCGGATTTTCAAAAGGCTTTTGATAAGGTCCCACACAGGAGATTAGTGTGCAAACTTAAAGCACATGGTATTGGGGGTATGGTATTGATGTGGATAGAGAATTGGTTGGCAGACAGGAAGCAAAGAGTGGGAATAAACGGGACCTTTTCAGAATGGCAGGCAGTGACTAGTGGGGTACCACAAGGCTCAGTGCTGGGACCCCAGTTGTTTACAATATATATTAATGATTTAGATGAGGGAATTAAATGCAGCATCTCCAAGTTTGCGGATAACATGAAGCTGGGCGGCGGTGTTAGCTGTGAGGAGGATGCTAAGAGGATGCAGGGTGACTTGGATAGGTTAGGTGATTGGGCAAATTCATGGGAGGTGCAATTTAATGTGGATAAATGTGAGATTATCCACTTTGGTGGCAAGAACAGGAAAACAGATTAATATCTGAATGGTGGCCGATTAAGAAAAGGGGAGGTGCAACGAGACCTGGGTGTCATTGTATATCAGTCATTGAAAGTGGGCATGCCGGTACAGCAGGCGGTGAAAAAGGCGAATGGTATGTTGACATTCATAGCAAGAGGATTTGAGTACAAGAGCAGGGAGGTTCTACTGCAGTTGTACAAGGCCTTGGTGAGATCACACCTGGAGTATTGTGCGCAGTTTTGGTCCCCTAATCTGAGGAAAGACATTCTTGCCATAGAGGGAGTACAGAGAAGGTTCACCAGATTGATTCCTGGGATGGCAGGACTTTCATATGAAGAAAGACTGGATCGACTGGGCTTATACTTGCTGGTATTTAGAAGACTGAGGGGGGATCTTATTGAAACGTATAAAATTCTAAAGGGATTGGACAGGCTAGATGCAGGAAGACTGTTTCCGATGTTGGGGAAGTCCAGAACGAGGGGTCACAGTTTAAGGATAAAGGGGAAGCCTTTTAGGACCGAGATAAGGAAAAACTTCTTCACACAGAGTGTGGTGAATCTGTGGAATTCTCTGCCACAGGAACCAGTTGAGGCCAGTTCATTGGCTATATTTAAGAGGGAGTTAGATATGGCCCTTGTGGCTAAAGGGATCAGGGGGTATGGAGAGAAAGCAGGTACAGGGTTCTGAGTTGGATGATCAGCCATGATCATACTGAATGGCGGTGTAGGCTCGAAGGGCCGAATGGCCTACTCCTGCACCTATTTTCTATGTTTCTATGTTTGTCAGTGTCCTCTCCATTCTCAGTTTGACCTTTGTGTCATCTGTAGTTTTGATGTAACGCCCCAGATCTATCGCAAGACAGTTATATGAGTTCTAATGAATGGCTTTGGCCTGAGATGTTGACTGTCTATTTGCCTTGATAGATGCTGCCTGATCCACTGAGCTCCTCCAGTGCCTTTGAGTGTTGCTCCACATTTCCAGTGCTTTCAGTCTCTTGTTGTCTTCGGTTATGTAAGAGCCTTGTTCCCTACACCAATCCCCATTGCACACTTTCTGCCAGAGCGGAAACATTTGTTTATTCCGTCTCCATCTACATCCACATGTCATTTCACTTTGAGTGATGGATTGAGTTTTACTCGCAAGTCTATTAAGTAGCTTGAAAATGTTTGATAGAACAAATCATAATTTTGACCGTACAGTTATTCTCTCTTTCCATTACTTCATCACCAAACTCATTCATCCAAGAAGGCAAAATTTGTTTGTAACAACACATTAAAAGCTTTCACTTCTTAAAGCATATTTTTTCAAGAGGTTTTAATATTGTCCCACATTAATAACTTTAAAAGTCTCCATTATCATTGGGTCCGCTTTTTAGGATTATATCCTTTACTCATTTTAGTCGCAAGGGTGTAATGTACTTGGTTCACCTTTGGTGCCATTGCCATATTTAAGAAAGAAAATTAGAATTAGAAAATTATGGTGGTTTTTCATCCTGACTTGCCTTAAGACTCTGAATGAATGTTATCATATCAAATTACTTTCTGTTCCTAATCCTGCCAAGATTCAAATATCTGTTATTAAATTTCATCCTGCTCTAACATCCCTTGTTTCAATACAGCTGTGTTCTCTTTTTTAGTGAAAGTAGAGGAAAACTTTTCAGCTAGTTCCATAACCGCGGTCTCCATCTTCACAAGAAAGTTTCATTTGTTGACCTCTTGGTTTGCAATCTTCCTTTGACTAGGATTTATCAATTCATTTGCTTGTAACAAAACTTGTGGTTTTTACATAAGACATTGGTTTATTCTTATACACATCTTTGCTCCACCCATGTTCCATTTCAAAATTTGCCCATGTACCTTTTTGTATATAGTCACGTTCTTCACCGACTTACGAACCTGACATTTCCCTTAAACTTTTAAGCTTCATTTATTATTTTATTTTAATCTCCATACCTGCATACCTACTGGAACATATATTTCCAGATGTTTAGGGAGTAGATGTTTAGTTTTAAGCTGTACTCAGTTTTCAAAGTCTGTGCTGAGCTACTGTTTAATTCATAAATGTTTTATTCAGTTGTATATTTTCATGATTAATTCTCCTCTCTATCAGTTCTAAACCTAATGATATTGTGAACATCGTCTTCCCAATTCTTTAGTCCTCCCCATTTTATTCATTTGACCTACAGGCAAATCTGTGGGGAAACTAATCTACACATTCCATATGCACTATCAGGAGATGAATACGGCACAGTCTTTATTGAAGACAAATGTTCTTCAGTTATTGGGTTAAATATCAAGTTTAACAATACATAATTGTGATAAATCCTTTCCACAACTGTGAACCAGCATCCTTAGGTCTTGGTGAATGAATCTCTGACAATATAATTACAAATCCTTGGGCACGAACATGTATCATAATATAAAACTTAAATGAAATTCAATTTAAAAATAATCTCAGATAATCCTATTTCAGATCTCAGGCTGCTGCTACTGAGTATCGCAGGGCTGATCTGTCATGTGGTGATGTAAGAATGACATGTAAATCTGTGGATATCTTCTACGACGCAAGATTAGGAGTGTTGTGCTTAGTGCAGAAGATAATCGTAGACTACAGGGGTATCTTGGACAGGTAGGGAAGTGGGGCAAGGAGTGGCAAATCAGTTTCAATGCAGATAACGGTGAGGTAATACACTTTGGAAAATCAAAACAATAGAGGACCTATACTATGAATGGTAGGGCATCAGGCAGTGTAGCATTACAGGCAAACAGGGTTGTGAAAAAGGTGTTTAACATGCTGGCCTTCATCAGCTAGTAAGTATGGGAGTTGGGATATTATGTGCAGTTGTATAACTCTTTGGTACACCCACCCTTGGAGTACTTGTTTTGGTCATGCTGTTACTTGAAAAACATTGTTAAACTGGAAACAGTGCAAAAAGGATTTACAAGGATGTTGCCAGGACCAGAGGGCTTGGGTTACTGGGGTGAGGTTAGCTAGAATTGGTCTTCATTCCTTGGAACATAGGAGAATGAGGGGTGATCTTATAGAAGTGCTTAAAATTATGAGAGGCATAGATAAAGTGCACAGTAACAGTCTTTTCCTCAGTTAGGGGAGTCCAAAACTCAGCTTTCCAGACTTGAATGCCTCTGATCCGGCCCTCGGCACATTGCAGATCTCAAGGTTCATCCAGGGCTTCTGGCTGGGGAAGACTGTGAATGATTTTGTGGGGACACAATCATCTAAGACTCATTTTATAAAGTCCGTGACAACCGTGGTGTATTCATTCAGATTTACCTATGAGTCCTTGAACCCTTTGGACCGAGACCCTTCATCATGTCCTGAGAAGGGTCTCAGCACATTATTCCTTTCCATAGATGCTGTCTGACCTGTTGAACTCCTTCAGCATTTTGTGCGTCTTATACTGTACTTATGAAGGTTAGGAACAGGGAAAGAAACTTTATATTGGGGCTTTTTCTGAAGGGGTGCATTTTTCATGATGGATTGTCCAAATAAGAATCAACTGTAAGGAAAGTAAAAATTAAATGTATCATGATTGCTGTCCTAAGGATAACTTGTTATTGACAAATGATGTACCAATTGTATTTAGGTCACAGGGTTGGACAATATTGATCTAAGAGTGAAATTTGTCAGTGGATCTATGATTGGCTCAGTTAGCATTGACTAGACATTTTAAATCCACCATAATTAGAGAATGTTAATTCTTAATTGCAATGTACATAAGATTATTGAGTGCTTAATCCAGCACACAATTTTGCTTGTTGTGTCATAATTCTGCTAGTAAATTCAGCGGGTTCTGTGCTCTTGAAGGTCACAGGCAACTGAAATAGTTCACATGGTAACTTCAGTTAAACATCCTGTCCAATCTCTGGTGTAAATCGTCAAGCCCTACTTCTGAATTTAGCTTCTTTTATCCCTAGCAACACTAACCTAATTGTCAGTTGCTATGTAAGATGTGCATGAGAGAATGCTCTATCGAAAGCAAGGTGCTCTGTTTAAAAAGGTAAAATATTTGCCAGGCCATGAATGCATCCATCAAGATGACAATGCCTGACTTCCAGAAGGTTTCTCATCTCTCTTTTTTTAGCTCAATAACTTATGACTAGTATTGTCATAAAAGTAAAGTGAATATAGTTTTGTCATTGTTGTTGATCATTCCAAATTTGGCATATGTGCCACATGATAGGTGGTTGTTAGGATTGGAAAAAAAAAGTTCTTGGACTGTTTTAAAGAAAGTCATTTAATATCCTCCATTCAACAAGAAATTCTTGGTTTTCTGCTTTTTTCCTAAATTTTGTTCTCAACTGATCCTTTGTCAAATTAGTGTTTTTGCTTTAACTTTAAGATAGACAATGGAAGTTAGCATTGATCATTGCATAGCAATCTGGGCGAATCTAATGCTGTCTCTTTCTATGTGCTCTACTGTTAGACAGAACTCAAGAGGGGAAAAGTGGGACAAAACTCCTCCTTTGTGGATGAGAAATAGTAATACTAATGGCAAGGTCATCAAATTCACATCCAAGTACAAAACCAGAAGGAACTTTTATCTAATAGGCATCACAGGAATCCAACAAAATAAACATCTCAGTCCATATTAATCTTATTTTCAGACAGAAAAGATTAAAATGAAACATAAAAGCTCAGAATTACATATTAATAATAAGTTTTAGAAAGCTAGTGTTACAATAGAGTGCAGAATGGGAATGGACATGTCTTTTCAAATCTTCAACAGTGGATGTGATAAGGATGGTGTGATTTTATGTAATCTGAATGAACTAAATTTATCTTTATGTGTGATTTTATCACTACATTTATATATTTTCTCTGAAACAAATTGCACTGAGGAAATGTCAAATTCAGGAGAATTATAAAGCACCACATTTGGAGAGCTGCCCAATGAACTTCTTCCATTTCTGTTCTGGCAGAAACCTTCCTCACATTTACAGTGATGTGGAGACACAGTTTTGATTTTCAGCAGATGAGTTAAAATGGAGATTTTTAAAATAAATAATATTATTGCCATCAGTGCTACTGAAGATTTAGCAAATGAGGTGCATTTATAAATCTATGTAAATCTAAATATTTTGTTTAAACCCTGTTCAAAATAGATCTGAACAAGGAATGTATTCATGTATTCTTGTATGGCATAAGTTACATATGCCGGTTAGGTGTAATGTCAAATTCATGAGAAGGCAGCTAATACTTAAATAATCTCAAGTACACTGTGTGAATTCTTAAAGGATGCTCTAATTCATAAAAAATGCACAACCAAACCTAAGACATCTTAGATGTTCTGTTTTCAAATTCCCATCATCAGTGCTTCGTAACCATAACATTGTGATTGAAGTTCCTCAGTGTTAGTATTGCTTAATCTGCCCTGTGTTGTTTCGGAATAAATAAGTGAAAATGTGAGAGCAAGGTCAGTGTTAAGATGCTTCAGCTCACGAATGGTGGATCCTCCTCTATAACCATCAACATGGGAGGTGATTCACAGTCAGAAATGGCCCCTGAGACAGAGAGTGGCGACAGTCACTTGAGCAACTGGAGCGTTTGAGCAGAAGCAGCCTTCCAATGGAGAGTAAGTAAAAGCTAGGAGTGGGTGTGGGTGACCAGACAGGAATGGAAAGGCAACGGCAATGGAAAAGCTGCAAAGTGGGAAGATGCTGAAAGAGAGGGAGAGAAAATAATAATTCGGGGGAAGAGGATGGTGATAGGGGCAATTAGGAAGGGGATCCGAAAGAGGGGGATCAAAGCAAAAGAGGTAATTGGTGGGCCTAAAGAAGGGGGTGTTAGCAAAATTCATCAGTGGCAATGGTCCTTTTATTTGTTCCTTGGGTTGAACCACACCAATAATGTTTTGCTACTTAATTTTCATATCTTTTTATCAAGTCTCTTCCATTGTCTGTCTATGATACCTAACAGTCACACACAATTCTGTCCTAACTATTGACGTCCAATACCTCACCCATTCCGATTTCTGGCTGATTTCTCACTCCTTTCTCACAGAACTGGTTTGCCATTGCCTTATTCTAGGCAGTATCTTTATAAGGTGGGTGACACCAGCCATTATCAATACTCTTCAGAGATTGTCCGCCTGGGGTCAGTGGTTGCATAACCAGGACTTGTGATATGCACCAGCTGCTCATACAACCATCCACCACCTGTTCCCATGGCTTCACTTGACCCTGATCGGGGGGGGGGGCTAAGCAGGTGCTACACCTCGCCAAGGGTGACATGCAGGGTAGTGGAATGAAAGAGTGTCTCATACATCCTTTGGTAGAGATGTATCTCCATCCCACCACCCATCTCTTTCTAATCCAGAGTATTTGAACATACTAAAGCAGCATCCCCATTTTCCTTATTCTTATGCTTGCTCTGATCAGATTTTCATTTTTGCCATAATCCTGATTCACCCATATAAAAGAGACATGTCACATTGTTTACAGTTTTGTGTGAAATTACCCCTTGTAATTCTTACTCATTTCTCAGTAGCCCCTGACACATTTAACCATCCCATCTGCCTTCAGTGTCTCTTCACCACACACAAAATGCTGGAGGAGCTCAGCAGGCCGGGCAGCATCTACGGAAAAGACGTTTCAAACTGAGACACTTGGATTTCCAGCATCTTCAGATTTTCTCTTGTTTGTGATTCAATGTCTCTTCTCCATTTTCCATTTGGGTGGAATAGCTCTCGCCTATTTGTTACTTACAGAATGAGCTTGAACATTGTGTTATCTATATAACTGCATTTCTGTATGATTTCTTTTCCTGCTCTAAAAGCTTGTCCCTAAAGATTTATTTTTGGTATTTTGTTTTTCATTTATATGTTAATCCACAGTGATATAGTTTAAGGCACAGCATTGTAGTCAAGGAGGATGATGACATTCAGCCTCATCTCACTAGTTTTCTGGACTACTCTGCTGTTTTACATTTCTCACACTGTTTATCTGACACCCAACACTGAATAAGTTTAAACTTCCGACAATTAAATGTGAGGAAATTGAAGCTATTGTCTTTTGCACCTGCCACAAACTCGAATAAGTGAAATTCTGGATGGCACTAATTAAATGCACATACTAAAAGAAAGGAATGAGGCAAAAACTTGTATAAAAATAGCTCAATGTCAACGGAGCTAAAATATCTAGCCAATAATTCGGCATAAAGTTAACGGGATTTGGATAATCTTGACCTGATAAGTGAAACATGTATTTGCTATCAACTATGCTTGATGACATTATCAAGTTCTTTGATAAAGAAGTGGAAAGTATTAATGAGACAGCATGGTTAAATTCCAAGATTGTTTAATGTCATTTCCATTACACGAGTTACTCCGGATCTGATGCAGCACAAAAAAAACTACAATACAATTAAGAACACAATTATCAAAACACATAATAAACATAAATGCATAAGATAGTTTGCATGTATCAATTGATTGTATATCCATAAAGTGATGTGGAAACCATAGAAAGGGTGCAGAGGAGATTTACAGGGATGTTGCCTGGATTGGGGAGCATGCCTTATGAGAATAGGTTGAATGAACTCGGCCTTTTCTCCTTGGAGCGACGGAGGATGAAAGGTGACCTGATAGAGGTGTACAAGATGATGAGAGGCATTGATCATGTGGATAGTCAGAGGCTTTTCCCCAGGGCTGAAATGGTTAGCATGAGAGGGCATAGTCTTAAGGTGCTTGGAGGTAAGTACAGAGAAGATGTCAGGGGTAAGTTTTTTACGCAGAGAGTGGTGAGTGTGTGGAATAGGCTGCCGGCGGCGGTGGTGAAGGCGGATATGATAGGGTCCTGGATGGCTACATGGAGCTTAGAAAAATAGAGGGCTATGAGTAAAGCCTAGGTAGTTCTAAGGTAGGGACATATTTGAAACAGCTTTGTGGGCTGAAGGGCCTGCATTGTGCTGTAGGTTTTCTATGTTTCTATAAAATGACTCTGACAGGAAATGATAGTGGTAGGGAGTGTATTGGAGTGGGTTAGTGGGTGGAGGTGTTGAACAGTTTTACTACTTGAGGAAAGTAATTGTTTTTGAGTTTGGTGGTCCTGCCGTAGATGCTACCTAGCCTGCTCCCTGATGGGAGTGGGGCAAACAGTGCATGAGCGAGGTGGGTGGGATCCTTCATGGTGCAGTGATGCAGCATGTTAGGATGCTTTCTGTTGTGCATCAGTAGAAGGAGGTGAGTATAGATGTGTATCTTTGCTGTTGATGAGTCCCACCACTGTCGTGTCATTGGCAAACTTGACAATGTGATTAGAGTCATAGAGTCATAGAAGGTGTCAGCACAGAAACAGGCCCTTTGGCCCATCTAGTCTGTGCCAAACTATTAATCTGCCTCGTCCCATCAACCAGCGCCCAGACCATAGTCCTCCCTACACCTGCCATCTATGTGTCTATCAAAATTTCTCTTAAATGTTGAAATAAATCACACATTCACCACTTTCACTGTCAGCTCGTTCCACATTTTCACCACCCTCTGAGTGAAGAAGTTCCCGCTCTTGTTCCCCTCAAACATTTTATGTTTCACCCTTAACCTTTAATTCTCATCTCACCCAACCTCAGTGGAAAAAGATTACTTATATTTACACTATCTATATCCTTCATAATTTTATATACCTCTGTCAAATATCTTGACACTCTTCTATGCTCTAAGGAATACAGTCGTAACATTTTCAAACTTTCCCTATCACTCAAGTCCTCGAGTTCTGGCAACATCTTTGTAAATTTTCTCTATACTCTTTCAATCTTATTGACATTTTTCTGTAGGTAGGTAACCAAATCTGCACACAATAATCCAAATTAGGCCTCATCAACATCTCGTACAACTCCAACATAATATCCTAACTCCTGTATTCAATACATTGATTTATGAAGGCCAATGTGCCAACAGTTTTCTTTATGACCCAACTTACCTGTGAAATCACTTTCAAGGAGTTATGGACCTGTATTCCCAGATCCCTTTGTTCTACTGCACTCCTTGGTGCCCTACTGTTCACAGTGTAAGTCCTAGTCTGGTTTATCCTCCCAAAAGGGCAATGTCTGCATTAAATTCCATCTGCCATTATTCAGCCCATTTTTCCATCTGGTTCAGATCCTGCTGTAAACTTTGATAGTCTTCTTTGTTGTCCTCTACATCCCAAATCTTGCTGTCATCAGCAAATTTGCTGATCCAGTTTACTACATTATCATCAAAATTGTTGATGACAAACAACAATGGACACAACACCGATCTTGGCAGCAAACTGCTAGACACAGGCCTCCAGTCAGAGAGGCAACCAGCTACTACCACTCTCTGGCTTCTCCCACGAAGCCAATATCTAACTCAACTTGGTACCTCATCTTGAATGCTAAGCAACTGAACCTTCTTAATCAAGCTCCCATGTGGGACCTTGTCAATGGCCTTGCTAAAGTCCATGTAGACAACATCCACTGCCTTGCCTTCATCCACTTTCCTGGTAACCTCTTCAAAAAATTCTATAATATTGGTTAGAGAAGACCTACCATGCACAAAGCCATGTGGACTTGGGCGTTTGATAACTCGGGTGTTTGGCCGTGCAGTCATGTGTGAGCAGAGTGTACAGCAATGGGTTCAGGACACAACCCCTGGGAGGGGAGGGGGTGGCACCGGTGTTGAGGATGATGGGGCGGGAGGAGTGATTGTGCATCCTGACTGTCTGAGGACTCTTGGTTAGGAAATCCAACACCCATTTAGTCTGAGGAATAGGAGTTTGTTCACCAAGGTCTGTGGAACAATGGTGTTTGAATGCTGAACTAATATCCAGAAGCAGCATTCTGACATAGTTGTCCTTGTTTTCTAGGTGTGTCAGGGTCAGGTGCATGACAGATGCTATGGCATCTGTTGTAAAGCAGTTCTGTCAGTAAACATATTGGTGAGTGTCCAGTGTGGCAGGAATGGGGTTTTTGGTATGTGCCATTATCAGCTGTTCAAATTACTTCATGTGAACTGACACGTGAATTTCAGTAGGCTTTTGACAAGGTGCATTGTGGCAACGTCAAAGCACATATCAAATATCAGTGATGGCATATGCAGGGACACATGAAACCATAGTGTGGAATGTGGAGCAAGAGACAATCAGCAGGAGGATTCAGAATCAAATTTATTATCAGTCTTGCATGACATGAAATTTGTTTTACAGCAGCAATGCAGTACAAAGAAATAACATTACTATAAATTTTGAGATAAATAAGTAGTGATTAAATGAGAGGGGTATAGAGGGTTATATTCCATTTGCAGGTCAATGGAACTAGGCAGAATAACAGTTTGGCATGGATTAGAATGGCCGATGGTCCTGTTTTCAATCTGTAGTGTGCTATGACTCTGTAAAAATACTCATAACTCAGAGACTGAGCAGCATCTGTGTGAGGAAAGGAATTGTCAATGTTTTGGGTCAAAATTTTAACATTTCAGTCCTAATACAGGACTGAAATCTCCACATTAGCATGTGTAGAATTGGCTAAGCGACTGAAGGCAGATAGTGATGGTGAATGGCAGTTTCTGCCACCTGAGGGAAGTAAGGACTTGTGTCCCATGAGGGCAGCATTGTATTTGCTTTTTACCTGCTTGCCAACTAAATGCATTTTTTTCTTACTGTCATGTATTTTAATGATCCAGATATGATTTCAAGTTTCCAATTGATATGAAACTTAGAAATGTGGTAAACAAGAAGGTTAGTAACAGAGACAGATTGGTCAAAATTGTAGACAGATGATGATGAATTTAACAAAAGGAGGTGTGAAGTCAAGTTTTTGGTGAGACAGTGAGGCAATAAAAATCAGGGACATACTCCTAGAGGCTGTGTAAGAACAGAAAATATTGCAAAAGAATACATAATAATCTATCAAGACATGACAACTGGGAGATCATCTTAAACTTAAACTTTTATAATTCTTGACTTTATTTATCAATGAATAGGTTACAAAAATCAAGGAACCTGTACTGAACCTGGTTAAATCTCTTGTAGGGTATTGGACTTTATTTCCGAGCACCACATATTTAATGATCATCATGGATCTGTCGAG
This sequence comes from Hypanus sabinus, assembly GCF_030144855.1. Lineage (NCBI taxonomy): Eukaryota > Metazoa > Chordata > Chondrichthyes > Myliobatiformes > Dasyatidae > Hypanus > Hypanus sabinus. The sequence continues at coordinate 39,380,271 of NC_082739.1, forward strand.
AAAGTGGGAAAGTAGAAAGCTTGAGATTGCCCATTTTAAAGCAGAGTAGGTTAAGAGGGCTGTTTAGAAAACCATTGAAAATCATAATGGCCTTTTGAACAAGAACATAAACATTTTTAAGCAGCAGGATATGTGATAATTAATCAAATGAAACTTTCAATGTGATTGACAAAATTGTTGAAGACAACATGAAGAAACATTGGCTTAGATATTAATGGAGGAGGGGTAGGGGAGAAGTTGAGGAATCACACAAAGCAGGAGCTTCTATCTTTGATGGATTCCGTCACCAGAAGACAGTCTGAATTGGCCAGATAGATGGAATGATTAGGTATAGTTTCACTGCAGTTAGGTATGATTTCTGCTCCTGAAATGTGGGTGGAATATGGGAGTGATATAGCTGGGTGTTAAGCTTAATCCTTGGAGGGGGAAAAAATCCTGAGTTTTTATTTTACATAAGAGATAGTCAGAACATGGTCACTCCTCGTCTCACTCCTTCTAAACCTAGAAATGGGTGAGTTGGAGGCACACTGGGGTCACCTGAAAATTTTAAACATCTGAACTTCAAGTAATGTTTTCTGTTTTTATCTATTAATGTCCAGCTTCGTGTTTTACTGAGCAATTTGGCTCGCATTGTCTGAAAATCTGATGTGGGTAATTTAATAACAAAATTTAAAAGTGAATTAGATAAATACTTAAGGGAAAGACAACAATAAAACAACAGGAGAATCATCAAGAATTTAGACTAATTGGATAGTTCTTACCATAAAGTTAAGATGGGCCCTATAGGTAGGATAACTTGTCTTTATGCCATAGCATTTTCTATTAACTTCCTGTGTGATATTCACACCAATGTCAGGCCTGTTTTTATATTTGCAACAGAACCTCCGTCTTGCTGACCGGATACACACAGCCATTCAACTACAACCAATCAAAGTTAAAGACATTACTAAATTAAACTTCTTCACAATTGTATTCTTCATGTATCAGATAAAGTTTGTACAAGGACTGATCTAATTACAAAAAAATCTTGCATTTAGAAAATGCTGCAGGACATCTAGATTACTGTACTTTAGCTTTGAAATGTGTTGACTGTTATAATGGAGGGATCTGAGTCCATTTTCGCACAGTAAGATCCTACAAACAAAAATCTCCCTCCTTTCCCCCTCCCTCCCTCTCTATCTCTCTGTCTCTCTCTCTAAAAAGATCTGAAAAGTTGTGAAAGCAGATTTACAATAATTTGCGAAGGTGAATTGAATATATGGTTTTAACTGGATAATATTTTCAAAGAGCTGGTACCTAATGTCCTATGCAGTATAATTTTTTTTTGTATCTCCTTTCCTTAGTGCCAACACTGTGCCTTATGCATTATGCCACTATTATTTTGCCAGGTGCTTTTGGCTGATATTCTAAAGTTGCTTCTAGGCTTTTGCATAGATACAGCAAAATAATTTAGAGTCCAAAAGCATGCCTAATATTTAACTCATTCTAGGTCAGCTATTGAAAGAGGACAATGCTCTAACCATTAAGACCCAGCAGTCCATGTTGTTCCAGGACTGTCCCTGATCTGTAATCCATGTTCTGTCTTGAAATGAGTTGTAGGTTGAATCACACAAGATAGGCATCTTGAATGTTGCCAAATAAAAATCAAACAGCTATTTCCACAATTTTTGCTTGTGATCACATACCATCTGTACATCAAATGAGCAGTAACACTGATTATTGTGAAATGGAGCTTGAACACAGATACATGTACAAAAAATAATATTGCCTTTGTCCCTATGGTCATCAGAGAAAATGCATCTTCCTATTCCAGTCATCACTGTGCTAAACTTACCCTGCACTGGCATTTTCAAAAGGTAACTTGTTATGTGTCTAACAGAGACATTAGAAGCTTTGGCTCAGTAATTGGTACCTTAATTTGGAGTCAGAATGTTGTAGAGACAGATCACAATCCAAAAAAGGGGGTTAACAGTGCAGTAATACAGGAACATTCTCTTATCGCTGATGTGTTCTCATCCATGCAGAAATTAAACAAGGACCTATCTGCCTTCAGCTGATGTAAGTTGTAATGGTGTGCGAGGAAGTCAATGGAACTGAATTTTGAAGGCAGGCTACATTACCGTGTAGAACATTTAGCAGTAGAGACATTGCTAGGCAGAGAACAGAACACAAGCTATGACACATACCAGAGGGAGCATATATTGGAAAATACACCATGTTTCTAGTTTCTGTAACAGGTCACAAAGAGGACAAATGAACTTATATTTGCTGACTTTTGAAGTATCAAGTGTGTACTAAAGTTTATGGGATGGTTGTGTACTTCTGTGTCTGCAGTCTAAAGGTTATTTTTGTTTGATTATTGGGGGAGGAACCTACTGACATATGTCCCCACAGCATTAGGAAACTCAGGCAGAATAACAATGATACGAAGAACAATCCATGGCTTAGTATTATTAGTAGAAGAAGCAAACAGATAGCCAATTGATTCAGTGTGCCTCTGACATTTCTTTCGAAGTGCAGTGGGTCCTATTTCCCACAGCAGTGAACATCTTCACTTCCTATCCATCCATCGAATGCCATTCTGAGAATTTCCATCGAATCTTCTTCCCCCTCATTCCCAGGCAGTGAATTTCAGATCACAACTCATATTTTTTTTTGTATATATAACAATTCTCCTCATCTAGCTTAAGTTATGTTAAATGTTTGGCTACTGAGCATCCTGCCAATGGGAGTAGTCTCATTTGCCACTCTTTCATGAAGATTTAAGCTGTAGAGAAGGAAATCTCATTTCAGGAAAAAGATTATGACAATCTTCCTGTAGAGATGTTAGAAATTTCATATACTGTACTTTATGGAATCTCAGCAGCTGATGGCTGCTCATTGAGTGTTATCGGCAGCTCCTTCTGCAGATGTTACCATAATTAATTTGTGAACAAATTTCAGATTTTCCTACTACGCTCTGTTTAGACATAAAGAGCATATTTACATAAATAATAGACAACAAATTAAAAAAATATGCATAAGTGAACATTACTGAAAAATATTGCTGTGCAGATCCATTGTTCAATTAACTTACTCTTGCTTTCCTGCTATGCAATTTCCTATCAATACCATGATCCACCTGCAGTCTTACTAAATACCATAAACAGAGCTGATTCCAGCTGTGGGAGCCTACAGATTTCTTTCATTTTCCGTAGTTACCTGTGAATTATTGTGAACTAATTGGATGTCGAGAGCTTCCTGCCTGCTCTTGTCCTCCAGTATGTATTCTTATGGTGAATCCCACTGCCTTGTGCAAGATGCTGTTGCCAAAGGCATTCATACTAGCAGACTTCATATCACAGATTATCCAATTAACCCACTAAGCACTAGCAGTAAGAATATCACATGAAGATGCTGTTTTGCTTCAAATTGGGTCTGGTTGGGTCTGCGTTTTGCTGGTAGCACTGAGCATAAAGCATACACAAAGTAAGTTACATTTCTCAGGTTGGTAAATTGATGATTGTTGATATGACACAATTGTTGTTAAGTGACAACATTTAATTGGTAATTGGTTCATGTTGGTCACATGTAAAAAGGTACACAGAATGTTTTGCTTGCATGGCATCCAAACCAATTCCACACTTTAGTACAAATGAAATACAGAACAGAATGCAGAACATAATATTAGTTACTGTGGAAGTGATTTGCAGGCAGACAATAATGTGCAAAGACCATGACGAGGTAGACTGAGAGATGAAGACTCCCTCTTTATTGTACAAAAGGTCTGTTCAAGAGTCTTACAACACCAGAGTAGAAGCTGACTTTGAGCATGGTGGTATGTATTCTCTTGACCTTCTGTTGGGTGGAAAGGGAAGAGAATAATCGGGGTGGAAGGTGTCCTTGATTATGTTGTCTGCTTTGCCTAGGCAGTGGGAAGTGTGGACAATTAATGGAAGGGAGGCAGGTTTGTGTGACAGGCCAGGCTCATTATTATGGCAATGTGAAGGTGGAATCAATAAATGCGTATAATCTATGTTGACCCCGGTCACACCTCCTATCTGACTTTTGCATTTGTTGTTAAGACCTGTAATCTACATTCTTGTACTTCTCATGTTTCAAACTCTAATCTACAGGCCACCATCTATAACACTGACCTTTCCTTGCTCTACTTTCTCTGATGTGCTTCAATTACTTTGATGAGAGGCTGTTTTTAAATTGTTGGTGCTATTTGCAGGATTAAAAAAAATGATTAATTAATATGATCACAGACTGAATGCTGACTCTTCATTAATGGGCATCCTTCAAACTCAATCAGTAAACTACTGTTTCTCAGCATCCTCCAATTCTGGCCTGACACCCATAAAGAGTGACTACTGCCCTGCTACCATAATATTTTTCAGTTGTAAACTGTTGTGTGTGGCTGGCAAAAGCAGTATTTCCCCTGGGGCAGATTTCTTGGTGTTTCCTTTACTTGCTCAACCTGTGACTGGATTTCAAAGTAAGCCAGCAGCTGTGAAGTGCCTGTGGATCTGATGGGTTTCTGTTTTATTGTAAGCTTCCTCCTCATTGTAAACTATCTCCTAGTCTGCACTTGCATCAGGATAGAGGGTTAGGTCAGATTATTTGTGCTACCTCATAAACTAGTTGTGAAATCAGAATTATACCTATCTCCATGGATTACTATTGACAACAAATTAAGAAATCCTGAATGTTGAGGCATTTTTGTTTTACTCTTTAACTAAATGCAAATATTGTCAGGTAATACTGTTATGAACAGGTCAACATGGAGGAGTATAATACTAATACTTATCCATTCAGTTTTGATGCCTTCATAATATGTTCTGTATGATAGGCACAGCATGCCATATCGTTACCTGGAAATGTTTCTTGTATTTGAGACCTGTAACCAGTGTTCTTCTTGTTCTAATGTTTCCAGCTCTAATCATAAAGCTGACCTTTCTTTGCTCTACTTTCTCTGATGTGCTCCAAATCCTGGGCTGTTTTTAACTTGCCGAATGCTCTTTGCAGGCCAAACATGGAAACTGCTCTGATTTAAAAATGATTAATTAACATGATGTCAGACAGGAACACTAACTCTTAATTGGGTTCTTGACCTGACCTAGCAAACCATTCAGTTTAACCACGTCTGTTAAAATGAAACAGAAACAACAATAGCTGAGCACCTTCCATTGCCCTTGCCCTGGATTCATACTCTGCAAAGGCACTCCCTGCTTAGTTGACTTTGAAGATTCTTCCTCACCTGTGTCGGGGGTTTGGTGTCTAAATCAGGAGAACTTTCCAGCTATTAAACATGATGCATTGATCTACGAAGGATCACATCACAGCGAAGATGTGCAAAACTTCTCTGTCACAATCCCAGAGGCGGTGGAGATCAACCAATGATACAAGAACATAAAGAAATAGCATGGCAGACCTCTCATTGACTCCAGGCCTCATAAGTTTTCATGGCATCAAATCAGAAATAAGCAAGGAAATATCCTCATTGTCACCACCTATCATCTTCCCTTAGTCGATGTATCAGCCTTTTTCCATGAAATAGGGCTAGGTTTTAGTCACCTGAACTCCTAAGCCTGCTTCACCATTTGATAAGATCATGGCTGACCTGTCTGCAACTTTACATGCACATTCTCATCCACCCACATTCTTCTTTCACCCCCTTGCTTCTCAAGAACCCATCTACCCCTGCCTTGAAATCATTCAAAGGCTGCTTCCACTACTATTTGAGGAAGAGCACTCCAAATATTCATGCCTTTCACTGGGAAACCCCTGATTTTTAAACAGTGACCCCTAAGTACTTGACACTTCCACAAGTGGAAACTTCTCTGTATCCACCCTAGCAAGAATCCTTAGGATTTTATCAACTCCCCATTTAATCTTGTAAATGCAAACAAATGCAAGTTTAGGTTATCCAGCAACTCTTCATAAGGCAGCCAACTAATTCCAGTTATTAGCCTAGTGAGCTTTCTATGAGCTAATTCAAATGTATCAATATCCTTCCTTAAGTAAATGGACTGATAGTGAACACAGTACTCCAGATTTGGTCTTAACAATTTCCTTGAAGGCTGAAACATAACTACTCTATTCTTGTATTCAGATTGCTTAGCAATAAACAGTGACAGTCTCCCACATCTATGCAACATGGATACAAGCCTTTCAGCCCACCAAATGTGAACTAACCCATCTAGCACCCATTTTAATTTCTCCACAATCTCTTCAACTTTCCCTATGATGTGTGTTATCACATAGCCCTGTCAACATAAAATATAAACTGCCCAGTTTGTATTTTGCCAGGACTACTTATCTCTCTGTCTCATTACAGTCTTCATCAAAACATTGACTATGGTGTTGAATTTTGGACGTGACACTGTCTGCTCTTGACAATGAAGCAGCAGTTGACTGTGTCCGGCATCAAGGTGCTCCAGTAAAACTGAATCAATGGGCATCAAGAGATAATATCTCCAACTGTTGGACTCATACCTTCTACAAAGGAGGTTATTGGAGATCCTCAGTACAGTGCCCCAGTCCCAACCACTTTCAGTTAATTCATTAATGACTTTTCTTCCATCAAAAAGTCAGAAATGAGGAAGATAGCCAGTAGTAAAAACAATCAGCTGGAGGAACTTAATGGATCAAGTAGCATCTATGAAATGATGTTTCAGGTTGAAGTCCAGCACTAGGTCTCCTTACCAGCTAGAAATTGCACGATATGCTTAAATCCATATGGAATCTGAATGCATGCAGTGAGACAGAGACAATGTGCAGTAAAGGAATGATGAGTGACAAGTACCACAATAATATCAGGCAATGACCCTGTCTAATAAGACTTGCCTTTTATATTCAATAGCATTATGATTGCCAAGTCATCTACCCATAACATACTGAAACTCAAATGGACCAGTGCAGCAGGCTAGAGACCAGAGGGTATCAAGGGCAGACCACAAGTGCAAATCAGTAGTGCAAAGGGATATAATACCATTTAGAAGTTCAACACTGTGAAGACACAACAGCCTACTAGGTTGGTACCTCATCAACTACTCCAGGTATCATTCCCTCCACAACAGTTACCCAGTAGCTGCAATATGTTCCTCCTACAATAATACACTGAAGTGACTCATGCAATACTTTACGAGAAGGATAAGGGGAGCATCACCCCTGCATGTTCCTTCCAAAATGTATACCATCGGGATAAGGAAATATAGCACTAGTTCTCCATTTTCACAGAGTGTAAACTTGGAACTACCCACCTAATATAATTCTGGGCGTGCCTTCAGGAGAAGAATGGCAGTATTTCAAAAAGGTATCTCAATAACAGCCCTTAAAGGTAATTAGGTATTGTGCCTCATCAGTGACGCTAAAATCGTGAAAAAAATAATGAATAATTAAAGTAGAAAGGGGAGGGGTTGGACACATGGTGGGATTGAGTGAAGATAAGCAGACTAAAAAAAGATCTCATGTTTTAGCTTGGTTGAGATAACAGCTAATTATGAACTGATTATGCCTTCTCATATTCTAAAGCTCATTTTGTGTTTTTGGAAAGACAAGACTATTGCTATTTACTCGTCCCTTCATTAGATTTGTATGAGCCAACCTACAACAAGGTTAATTTACTGATAATTTTCCCTGCATGAATAATTAGGTGTTTATATGCAGTCGTTCCATGGGATTGAGAATGCTCAGCTCTTCTTTCTAAAGTACCAGCTTATCTTTTACATTCACCCACATTGGTTGGCAGGGTCTTAGCTTAATGCCTAACAATAAAAAAAACAGATTCTCCAGAAGTTTATGTACCCTTAGTTTGAGTCAATATTTCAGGACAGATGATGAGTTTTCCCTTGAAGTCACAGCTTTCCAGTAAATGATCTCAGCTGAGAAAAGCCAGAATTACATTGATTGAATTATCCAACCTCCTTTCAAATGGTGCTAATTCATTATTAGTACCAAGCAATTTGCTGGGACCATTTAAAAGCTGTAAATGACAAGCAAATAAATGATCTCCCCACTCCTGCCTTCCCATATTCTATCCATCTGTACCTTGAACTCTGATAATACCTTAATTATCAGCAGCTTCCCTTGGAGATTATTTCAACTGCTGCCTTTCAGTCTACAAGTGATAGTCTAAGAGAATGGGAACTTTATGCCACAGCATTTTACTGATCACACTTCAAAGCTCAAATTTCATAGTAATTTATTATCAAAGGACATATATGTCACCATATACTACCCTGAGATTCATTTTTTGTGGGCATTCACAGTAAATACAAAGTAAGACAATAAAATCAGTGAAAACCCGCACAAAACAATAAAGGACACCAACCAATGTGCAAAAGACAACAAATTGTGCAAAAACAGAAAAAAGAAAAACAAATATAATAATAATAATAATAATAAATATTGAGAATGAGCTGTAGAGTCCTTAAAAGTGAATCCATAGGTTGTGGAATCATTTCAGTGCTGGGTGAGTGGAATTTTCCACTCTGGGCTTGTGGAATAATTGAATTGTAAAGCAGAGGAACAGGTACTTTCAGGTCAACTCATCCATGTGGGTATGATGTCTATCAACGTTAATCCCAGTTTCATGCTTCAGACACATAGTCTTGATGCCTCTCCTTTCTATGTATCCATCCAAATGCCTTTGAACATTGTCATTGTTTCTGTCTCTACCACCTTCATTGGCAACTTATACCACATAACCACCACCATCCATGTGAGAAAATTACTCTTCAGATTTGCTTTAAATATCTCCCCTCTCACCTTAAACTATGCCCCCTAGTTCTTGACTCCCTTGCTCTTGGAAAAACGACTCCTTCCGCCTTTCCTTTCTATGCCTTTCATAACTTTATAGCCCTCATCCCTCAGCTTCCGACACTCAGGTGAGAATAAAACCAGTATATTCAAACTCTCCTTATAAACTCTCCCTCCATTCCAGGCAACATCCTGGTAAATCTCTTCTACACTCCTTTGGCATGCTGACCTTACTTATTCAGGGCACTAAATATAGAAGTTGGGATGTTAAGTTTTAGTTTTAAATGACATTGCAAGGGTAAAATTAAGATATTGTGTTTAGTTTTGGTTACCTTACTATAAGCAAGATGCCATTAAGCTGGAAAGAGTGCAGAGGAGATTAACGAGAATATTGCCGGGACTTAAGGGACTGAGTTATGGAGAGGGTGTGAGAAATCTGTGACAGTCAATCTATTAGGTTGTAAATTAATTTTCAAAGCTTTAGAGATTGTAGAAAATAAAGATTTCCAGAACGATTTTAATGCAGAATGTGACCAGAATGTGACAAAGTAGCTACTTCAGTTTTACATCTATCGCAATAGTTATCTATACTAGGAAATATTTTAGTCTCCCCTTTGTTAATGGTGTACAATTTTAAATTGAATTAAACAATGGTTGGCACATACAGAAGAAGAATTTACCTTTTTCAAAACTTGAAGCCAATCTTCATTAACAAAGGTCATATTAAGTTCTCTCTCACAATCTTGTTTGATCTTTAGTGATAGGTTCTCTTTTTGTAACAAAAATAAATGATAAATTCTACTAATGGAACCTTTCACTAAGGGATTCAAATTCAAAATGGTATCCAACAAATCAGATTCTTGTAAATATGGAAACTTAGGTAAATATTGTTGTAAAAAATGTCATATCATATCATGCCGCATCAGATTCAGGGTATCTCATTTTCAGATCAACACGTAATTGCATTTGTTACACTACTGGCAAGAAGGGCTATCTTATTAAAATGGAAAGATATTTCTTCCCCTCCATTGATTGAATGGTTTTCTCAAGTGATGTTATGTCTTAGTTTGGAAGAAATTAGAAGTAGAATTTTTGATCCTCGATTTGATTCTGAGAGAAGATGGGGTTCTTTTGCCAAATATTATCATTTAATTTGAATTAAGTTATATGGTATCCTTCCAATTTTATTTTTTTTATAAATATGAAATGGCAGTTGATGACTTTTTTTTGTATATTTAGATGATGGTCAAATGTATTGCTCCAGGGGATTGATTTCTAATGGGTGTTTTTTTTTTGTAGTTAGTTAGTGGGTTTTTTTCCTAGTTAGATGGGGTTCTTTTTTCCCCTTTTTCCTATATATAATTTTTTTCCATTTTTATATTTTAAGATCAGTTTTTTTTCTTCAGCTTTATTAGTTGTATACGTTAATCTGTTGAAGGTTTGTATTATTTTATAGCTGTTGAAGATTATATATCAATAAAAAGATTCTAAAAATGAGAAATCTGTGACTTGTTCAATGGATTGGTTGAGAATGAGGGGTGATGTTACAGAGGTGTATAAAATCATGAGGGGCAAAGAGAAGGTCAATACATACTGTCTTTTTTCCTCAGGCAGAGGAATCAAGCAGAGGTTTAAGATGAAAGCAGAGAGATTTAATAGGAACCTGAGGTAAAAGTTTTCACCCAGAGGGTGGTCAGTATATAGAATGAGCTGCCAGATGAAGTACAAACAGGAGAAAATCTTCGGATGCTGGAAATCCTGATAAAGGGCCTCGGCCTGAAACATCGACTATTTACTCTTTTCCATAGATGCTGCCTGGTCTCCAGTTATTTGGTCTGTTTCCAGAGGAAGTAGTTGGGGCAGGTACATTAAAAGGTATTTGGAAGGGTACCTGGATAGGACAGGCTTCAGAATCAGAATCAGGTTTATTATCACTGACCTAAGCCATGAAATTTGTTGTTTTATGGCAACAGTAGGGGGCAATATATAAGTTACAGGAAGAAAGTCAGGAAGTCTGCAGATGCTGGAAAAACAAGCAACACACACAAAATGCTGGAGGAACTCAGCAGGCCAGGCAGCTTCTATGGAAAAGAATACAGTCGACAGTTCGGGCTGAAATCCTTCAGCAGGACTGGACAATAAAACAAGATGAGAAGTCAGATTTATAAGGTGAGGGGAGGGAGAAACACAAGGTAATAGGTGAAACTGGGAGGGAGGGATGAAGTTAAGAGCTGGGAAGTTGATTGGTGAAAGAGATACAAGGCTGGAGAAGGGGGAATCTAATAGGAGAGGACAGAAGGCCATGGAAGAAAGAAAAGGGGGAAGAGCGCCAGAGGGAGGTGATGGGCAGGTAAGGAGATAAGGTGAGAGAGGGGAAAGGCGATGGGGAATGGAGAAGGATGAGGGGGGCATTAGCGGAAGTTTGAGAAATTGATGTTCATGCCACCATGTTGAAGGTTACCCAGATGGAATGTAAGGTGTTGTTCCTCCAACCCGAGTGTGGCCTCATTGCAAGAGTAAAGGAAGCCATAGATAGACATATCGAATGGGAACGGGAGGTGGAATTAAAATGGGTGGCCACTGGGAGATCCAGCTTGTTCTGGTGAATGGAGCGTAGGTGCTCAGCAAAGCGGTCTCCCAGTCTATGTCACCGATATACAGGAGGCCACACCAGTAGTACCCAGACACAGTAAGTGACCCCAACAGACTCACAGGTGAAGTCTTGCCTCACCTGGAAGGACTGCTTGGGGCCCTGAATGTTAGTGAGGGAGGAGGTGTAGGGGTAGGAAAGCACTTGTTTCGCTTGCAAGGGTAAGCGCTAGGGGGAGCTCAGTGGAGAGGGATGAATGGACAAGGGAGTCCCTTAGGGAGTGATCCCTGCTGGAAGCAGAAAGTGAGGGGGGGGGGGAAAGACGTGCTTGGTGGTGAGATCCCAATGGAGGAGACGGAAGTTTTGGAGAATTATTTGCTGGACGCGTAGGTTAGTGGGGTGGTAGGTAAGGACAAGAGGGACCCTAATCCCTGGTAGGGTGTCGGGAGGGTGGGGTAAGAGCAGACATGCATGAAATGGAAGAGATGTGGTTAAGGGCAGAGTTGATGGTGGAGGAAGGGATGTCCCTTACTTTGAAAAAGGAGAACATCTCCTTTGTTCTGGAATGAAAAGCCTCATCCTGAGAGCAGGTGGAAGAATTGAGAGACGGGGGTGGCATTTTTACAAGTGATGGGGTAGGAAGAGGTATAGTCCAGGTAGCTGTGAGTGTCCGTGGGTTTATAATGGACATCAGCAGATAAACTGTCTCCAGAGATGGAGACAGAGAGATCGAGAAAGGGGAGCAAGGTGTTGCAAATGGACCGTAAATTTGAGGGCAGGGTGAAGTTGGAGGCAGAGTGGATAAAGTCAACAAGTTCCATATGTGTGCAGGAAGCAGCACCAATGTAGTCATTAATGTACTATCAGAAAAGTGGGGGACAGACACCAGTGTAGGCTGGAAACATAGACTGTTCCACGTAGCCAACAAAAAGGAAGGCATAGCTGGGACACATATGAGTGCCCATGGCTACACCTTTTATTTAAAGGAAGTGGGAGGAGCCAAAGGAGAAATTATTGAGAATGAGGACAGATTCCGCTAGACGGAGGAGAGTGGTGGTGGATGGGAACTGGTTGGGTCTGGTGTCCAGAAAGGAACGGAGAGCTTTGAGGCCTTAAAGAATGTCAGAAAGACAGAAAGAAGGAAAGAAACAATGTTGAAAAAAGAGAACAAATAGTGAGCTAGTATTCATGGATTCATGGACCATTCAGAAATCTGACAGCAGAAGGAAATAAGTTGTTCCTAAAGTTTTCATTGTGGGTTTTCAGGCTCTTGTGTCTCCTCTCCAATGGTAATAATGAGAAAAGGGCATGTCCCAGATGGTCAGGGCCTTTAATGATGAATTCTGCCTTTTTGAGGCATCACCTTTTGAAGATATCCTTGAGTGCCCATGATGGAGCTGGATGAACTTGCAACCCTCTCCACCTCTTTAGAATCCAGTGCAGTGGCCCTTCTATACCAGATGATGATGCCCTGTAGAAATCTGCTGGCATCCTCAGTGCAATGCCAGATCTCTGCAAACTCCTAATGAAGTATTGCATCAATATGTTGGGCCCAGAAAAGATCATCTGAGGTGTGGAAGGGCCAAATGCAAGCAAATGGGACTAGCTTAGATGGGATCCTTGGTTGTCATGGACCAATTGGTTCAAAGTGTCTCTTTCCATGCTTATTAACTTTAGAATTCTCTCTGTTGTTATCACATCTATCCTGTAGTGTAGCAACCAGAAGTGTGCAGAGTCTTCTATGCAAATGACCCAGACAGTGTTTGCAAGCAAGAGAAAATCTGCAGATGTTGGAAATTCAAGCAACACACACACAAAATGCTGGAGGAACTCAGCAGGCCAGGCAGCATCTATGGAAAAGAGTGCAGTCGATGTCTCAGGCTGAGACCCTTCGGCAGGACTGGAGACTGTACTCTTCCATAGATGCTGCCTGGCCTGCTGAGTTCCTCCAGCATTTTGTGTGTGTTGCTCAGACAATGTTTGCATTTATTTACGTATTGCATATTTGTGTGTGTCAACAAAAGCTCCACTTAACACCCTTCTCTCTTCAGCACAAATCTTTTTCGTTCTCCCCCATTACCCATTCTCTGTTTTTTGGGCTCTTCTCTCTCCTTATGCCCTTGACATAATAGACTGAAAAATTCTGCCTAATTTCAAAGAACATTTGGAGATCTGAATGCAAGAAGAGAGAAAAATGGCTTGCTTTTGTAAGAAAAATAACTAACAATAGATAGGGTAGGGAAGAAATGATTGAGTTGTTTGAAATCAATAATAAAAATTGAGGAACAGTTTCCTATCATTGATAAATCAGTAAAAAAAAGAGCACAGATTGATGATGATTGGTAAAGAAACCAAAGATAACACAGGAACTCTTTGACAGCAACTTGAAAGATGCTGCCTGATGTAGTAGCAGATACAGTTTTAATGCATCTTTAAAGAGGAAATTTGATGAGCATTAAATGGAGAGAAAATAGTGGGAACATAAAGAAAGCAATGAGAACCTACAACAACAAAAATGTTGCCAGCACATTATTTAAACAGCCTCCTCTGTGCTGTGGTATTTAATGATTGTGTCATTCCATGTGCCAATCCCAGCCCTTTTGCTGATCTCATGGCCACAGCTTTCACAGCTCCATGGACTGATCTAAATTCTGCAGCTATGCCTACTTAGCTGGCTGGTCAAGAGTGACGATTGGGCGTCAGTTAGTGTATCCTGAGGTCCCACCCCTGAATGCTTTGATGGCTTTTTGACAGTTTGCTTCTTGCAGTTTTATTTTGAGATACAACATGGTAACACACTCTACTGTCCGAATGAGTCTGTGCCATTCAATTGCACCCATGTGACCAATTAACCTACATGTCTGTGGAACGTGGGAGGAAACCAGAGCACCCAGAGGAAACCCACATAGTCACGGGGAGAACGTACAAACTCCTTACAGACAGTGGCTGAAATGAACTTGGGCTGCTGGTGCTGGAAAAGCGTTATGCTAACCACTATGTAGTGGTGCTGCCTCAAAACTGAAATAAGAAACAAATGAAAAATTGAAAAACAAATCACTTAAATGTCATTTTAATCTTACAGAAATTAACTAAACATACAGTATATTCCTTGGAATTTGGTTGAATGGAAAGTCATCTCGTTGAAACATGGAAATTTGCCTCGGGGTGTGACAGAGCAAATGTATGGTGTTGACTGGGGAAATAAAATTGATTAGCAAGCCAAACCTGACTGATTAATATGATGTCAAGGATTCTTAGATATTTTCACTGGAGCACAGCAAAGTTCAAAGTAATTTTATTATCAAAGTACATACAGTACATGCCACCATATACAACACTGAGATTCATTTCTTTGCGGGTATATTTAATAAATCCATAATAGAACAATAATTATAATCGAGTCAGTGAAAGACCCCACCAACTTGGGTATTCAACCAGTGTGCAAAAGACAAACTGTGCAAATACAAAAAGAAATAATAAAAATAAATAAATAAATAAGCAATAAATATCAACAACACAAGATGAAAAGTCTTTGAAAGTGAGTCCATAAGTTGTGGGAGCATTTCAATGCTGGGGCAAGTGAAGTTGAGTGAAGTTATACCCTTTGGTTCAAGAGCCTGATGGTTGAGGGGTAATAACTGTTCCTGAATCTGGTGGTATGGGTCCTGAGGCTCCTGTACCTTCTTCCTGATGGCAGCAATGAGAAGCCAGCATGTTCTGGATGGTGAGGGTCTTTGATGATGGATGCTTCTTCCACTATTTTTGTAGGATTTACTGTTTGAGGGCATTAGTGTATTTATACCAGGCTGTGATGCAGCCAGTCAATACATTCTCCACTATACATCTAGAGAAGTTTGTCAAAGTTTTAGATGTCATGTCAAATCTTTGCAGACTCCTAAGGAAGTTGATGTGCTGCTATGCTTTCTTAATAATTGCACTTACGTGCGGAGACCAGCGCAGGTCCTTTGAAATGATCACACCAAGGAATTTAAAGCAGCTAACCCTCTTCACCTCTAATCCTCTGATGACGACTGGCTCATGAACCTCTGGTTTCCTCCTCTTGAAGTCAAAACTCAGCTCCTTGTCTTGCTGACATTGAGTGACAGTTTGTTGTTGTGCCACCAATCAGCCAGATTTTCAATCGGCGAATATGCTGATTTGTCACCACATTTGATTCGGCCGATGGATGACAGTGGTGTCAGCAGCAAACTTGAATATAGCAATGGAGCTGTGCTTAGCTACACAGTCATAATTGTAAAGTGAGTAGAGCAGGATCTGAGCACACAGCCTTGTGGTGCACCGGTGCTGATGGAGACCATCGAGGAGATATTGTTGCCAATCCAAGTTGACTGGGGTTTGCAAGTGAAGAAAACAAGGATCCAATTGCACAAGGATGTATTAAGGCCAAAGTCTTGAAGCTTCTTGATTAGTTTTGAAGGGATGATGGTTTTGAATGCCGAGCTGTAGTCGATAAAGAGCATCCTGATGTACTCTTCTTTGCTATCCTGGTGTTCCAGGATTGAGTGAAGAACCAATGAAAGGCCATCAGCTGTGGACCTATTGCTTCAGTAGGCGAACTGAAGCAAATCCCAATCATTTCTGAGGCAAGAGTTGAAATGTTTCATCACAAGCTTCTCAAAACATTTCATCACTGTGGATGTAAGTGCTGCTGAATGATAGTCATTGAGGCAGGTTACCAGGTTCTTCTTAGGCACCAGTATAAGTAATGCCAACTTGAAACACGTGGGTACCTCAACTGCTGAAGTGAGAGGTTAAAGATCTCAATGAACACTCCAGCCAGTTGATCAGCACAGGTATTTAGTACTTGGCCAGATAGTTCATCTGGGCTGGAAGCTTTTTTGTGGGTTCACTCTTATGAAGGTTGGTCTTACATCAGCCTCAGAGATTGAAATCACAGGATAATTGGGGGCTATGGGAATTCCTCCATGTTTTGACGGTCAACGCAAGCATAAAATGCATTGAGCTTATCTGGAAGCGAAGCCCTGTTGTCACCTACGTGACTTAATTTTACTTTTTAAGAGGTGATAGCATTCAAGCCCTGCCACAACTATTGAGCATCCTCCGTTGATTCAAGTTTTGTCCAGAATTTGTGGAGACACACTCATCTACAATTGTTTTAATGAAGTCCTTGACAACCATGGTGTACTTATTCAGATCCACAGATGAGGTCTTGAACATGGCCAAGTCCACAAACTCATAGCAATCCTGAAGCCATTCCTTTGCATCTATAACCACCTCTTTGTTGTGCTCATCTCTGTAGCTTTGCTCTGTAGCTTCAGCCTGTTTGCAGGTAGAAGGACAGTCAAATATTTAGATTTACTGAATTGTGGTCTAGGCATGGAATGGTAGGCTTTCCTTAACATCCTCCACCAGTTCCATGATGGGAAGACTGCTCGGGTGACCATAGGAGGACAAGGGTCTGAGCACAGGGGTGAGGCAGGGGTGTGTGCTAGCGCCAGTGCTCTTTAACATCTTCCTCCTGTGTGTTACCAAGCTTCTCCACAATGAGATTGAGGATAACAGTGGTGTGGCAGTGGACGTCAGATTAGATGGCAACCTCTTTAACATCAGGAGGCTCCACACAATCACCAAACTCCATAGAGAACGGGTCCTGGAGCTGCAGTATGCAGACGGCTGTGCTCTTGTTGCCCATACTCCGGAGGATCTTCAGACTGTCCTTGCTGTGGCGGTGAGAGCGTACAGCAGGATGGGGCTGACCGTCAATACCAACAAGACAGAAGTGGTTTGCCAATGGAGTACCAGTGTCCCACCCACCCTACCTGCCTTCATGGTTGGTGATTAAAAGCTGTCAGTAGTGCCACCTTTCAAATATCTGAGGAGCGGCATTGACAACAACATTCAGAGCCGCATTAAACAGGCATCAGCTGCCTTTGGGAGACTTCGGCGTAGAATCTTCCAGAACAGGAGCCTTCGTCCCTCCACAAAGATCGCTGTATACCAAGCGCTCTGTGTCACCACCCTCCTTTATGGCTGTGAAGCTTGGGTAACCTACGGCCGTCACATCAAGTCCTTGGAGCGCTTCCACATAAGCTGCCTTCAGCGCATCCTGGGAATTACTTGGCGTGAGCGGGTAATGCTTGCAAAGACCAACTGCAGAAGTACTGAGGCGTCAGTTGCAGTGGCTGAGGCACATCATAAAGATGAATAACAGTGGTCTGGTGTGTTGGGACCTCTGGTACTACAGGATATATGCTGATGGTAATCGGGCAAGGTTGAATTCCCTGACTATAATTTGAAATGCATTGGTATGGACTGGTTCATTATAGAGATGACATTACGCAGTATCTCAAGCACCTGATTGTAGTCGGCCCTGGTGATATGTAAACTGCAGTCAGGAATATGGAGGAGAACTCCTTCAGTAAATAGAACAGATGACATTTGACCATTAGGTGTTGAAGGTGGGGGAACATGAGTTTGACATAACTGCGACATCAGAGCACCACTGAGAGTTTATTATGAAACATGCTGTGGTGAACTATGTGCCTGTCGGGACACGCCCCTGCTGACTGCTCCTGCGGCTCCTCCCACAGGCCCCTGTATAAAGGAGACCTGCGGCCTGACGCTCGGCCTCAGTCTCCAAGACCTTGTATGACAGACACTCACTCCTGGTTCCTTCTTCGTCAATAAAAGCCGATATCTTGCCTACGTCTCAGTGTGAGTTATTGATGGTGCATCACATGCTCCTCCATCTTTTACCTTTTCCGGGTCTGCAGTTTGGTCCATCCTGTGAACAGAGAAGTCTTCGGATCTGATTGCCATATCTGGCATGCTGGGAGTAAGCCATGTCTCAGTCAAACATAGAATACAACAATCTTTCATTTCTGTTCGATCTTGCCCTCAGATCCTCAGTTTTCTTCTCCAGTGACTGTACGTTTTCTAACAAGATGCTGGGTGGAGGGGTTCTCATTCCTGTGTTTCATCCTGGCTTGGAGTCATCCCTGTTCTGCCTCACTTCTGGCCCTGCTAATGAACTAATGCTTGAGAGTTAAGTTTGCCGAGTCCTTCATAAGATCGTGAAATCTGTAGATCATGAAGTTGATTTAAAAGTACATTGCTTCAAGGGAGAGCATTTGTTTGCCACCACCTTCTGCAGACAGATTTCCCAGTGAAGTAGATGTCCATCAATGCTCCCTTTTAATACAGTCTTAGATTATGTTAATGTGATATTACTTTTTTTCAGTTTGCATTTCCTCATTCCAAGTCACAGCCTGCATTTTGTTAATGCACAGTGTTCACCAACCTTCTCAGACCTGAGCTAGTTTGCCGCAGTCTGAACAGCATGCCCTGGGTCTCCCCAGTGTGAATGCTTCTGCTGATTCTGTGCCTTCCTGTTATTAAGCCCTCTGCAGCCTGACAAGCTTGAAATGTGTGAGGTATTGATTTTCTTCCTTGACGAAGATATAAACCAATTAAATCTGCAACACACTGAATGTTATTTTTCAGATTTGCAGACAAATTCCTAAATACCATGTAGGCTATACAGTACTTACTTAAAAAGCGATTATTATGTTTTCTCTAATCCAACTCACTTCTCTGTACCTTTTATTTATGTAACTCACTGTGATTTATTGAATAGTTGCTTTCACCAGCTAACTGTTATTATAATAGTGTGCTCCCTCCTTTCCTCTAGACGCCTCAGACTGGATTGCTTCAGTCCACTTTCCACAAAGTGTAAGATGCCTACTCTGCCACTAAATGCTCAACATGCCAACCCCTTGAGAGAACAGCCAGCTATGTTTTAGCATATTCATAATGTACTTGTATACTTACAGTGTGGGAGTCCTGAACACAGGGTTCAGCACTGTATTCAGGGGTGGTTCTGAAGTGAATTCTGCTCTGGGTCCAGTTGCACTTCGCACCCGAGCCCTAAACTTTATGCCAATCATACTGAGCATATCATAATTATTTTATGGGTTAATTAAAAAGATAACTGCAGAATTTGTCCTTTCTTTACTTCACTTTATTTTCATTTGTAATACTGTAATTAATTCATTAAATTAATTAAGATTACAGACAATTAGATTCAATTAAAATGCCTTTGACAGCACAAATTGAGAAAAGGGAAATCTGGGACAAGGACATTGGAGACCTAATCAATGCTTGCAGACTATTCTTATGGCAGTGAAGCCTTGAAGATTTTGGGAGCCAAACACTGAGCCATCTTGCGTACAATTCACGCTGAGATTAACTATGATAGAAACTTCTCAGAAGTCAACATTTTCACCTGGCTCAATGTGGTCACACACTGCCTTGTTAGCTTTACTGTGGACACATTTCCACTCAGGTGGCACAGTATAACATTTTCCTCACAGTTTCAGTGACCAAGGTTCAACCCTGACCTCGAGAACTCTCCCTATGAATTTGTACATCCCCCAAGTGTTCTGGTTTCTTCCCCAAACCCCAAAGACATGTGGTTTGTAGGTTAATTTGCCACTGCATTTCATCCCTAGCTGTGGATGTGTGATAGAATCTAAGGAGGGTTGTTCAGATTATGGGAGAATAATGTGGGTTTTTCATTAGATTGCTGTAAATGAGTGCTTAATGCTCAGCATAAACTCAATACACTGAAGAACCTGGTTCCATGCTATATCATTTCACTTCATAGCTTGTCACACCAGTCAGCCATTCTTGTCTGGCGCGTGGTGTCAGGATTGGCCTCCTTTCGGATTAACCGGGTCACGGTATGAACGTTCCTGACTCGACCCTTGTATTTTTTACGAGGCCGAGTGGCTAGCTTGACATTCAACCCAACATGGATGGGCAGTGTGCTCCGGGGTTGGGGGGCTGACTGGGTTCGAACTCGGGAGCCTTTGCTTCCGAAGTCCGGCGCTGATACCACTGCACCACCATGCTGTATGGTCCAATTACTTTATAAGACAATCCCAGGTAAGTAGATTCTCCTCATAACTATACTTCTTGAATAATTAAAAAAAAAATCTGCTGAAAACAGTCAGCACATCACACAGATCTGTGAAAGGCGAAGCAGAGTTAATGTTTCAGGCTAGAACACGGAAAAAGAGGTAACAAGCTACTTTTAAGCTTGTGATATAAGCACAATTCCCCCAAAACATCTTTCGTCTGTGCTCCAAGATGACCAAGGATTAGAGTGACATTTGCAGTCGAGAAATTTCAAATCTAACACCGAGAGACGAGCAAGCACAGAATTACCTTAATTTCATTGGTAAAACATAAAATGGCAGTGACTAAAAGTGGATATCACGGTTCATTCGCATTCCCAGTGTCAGAATTAATTGATTTCCAGTCAACTTAAGAAAGAAAAAAAATAATCAAGCTACAGTGAAAAACTGCTCAGAAATAGCTGTGTTTGGACAATTTACATTTCCCTATTTTGCATCAAATACTAAATTTGGAGATGTTGGGTGGATCCTGATGGTGTGAATGAAGGTTGTAAAATTGGTGACAGCGGGTTGCCTGCTCTTACAACTCATCCTATTTTTAAATCCATGGAAGTCAGCTGATTGAGATCCAAGAAGGTGCCATGAAGCACAATGCAGAACATTTGGCTTCAGTGACAGTGAAGGGAAATATCTGTGGAGTGATTGCTTCAGTTATGAAGTATGGCCACTTTCTCCAATTCTTTGTTTAAACCCCACTCCCACATATTCTAAGTAAAAGAAATGGTTGTTTTTTTTAATCAATTGCAGAACTTTTATTGCAGTTAATTAAAGGCATGAGAAAGCTGGTGGCTTGCTTAGTGTGGAGCTGATTTGTCGCAGATGTCAAGGGAGATGTCTTGATTCTGACAACGGTTACTAACAGCAGAGGTGTCAGCGGTGTGGAAATCATAATTTTTAATCACTTGACTAGATGGTAGCTCCAGAAACTCAATCATTCCCCAGCCCTGGAGGAGACCTTGCAGGGCTGGTAGTCAAGGTCTAATCAGCTGCAGCAGCTCCTCGTTAAAAGCCAACTTGTCAGGTTCTCATGAACCACAACACTTGTATTGGTTCCCAGAAAGAAAATGTGAAAGAAAGCAGGTATTACACAATTAAACTCGGTAGACAGTGTTAAATAAGAGAGCTGACACATAGCAGTTCGGTCTCGAGGTGCAAGTGATTATTTCCCATGTATATGGGGAAACAGCTTGCAAGTGAAGAAGAACCATACAACCCACAGATCCCACTCCAAAACTACTCACCGTTCCAGCTTGGAAGTATTTTCCTTTCTTTCATTGTTACTGTCTCTGAATCATGTAACTCCCTACCGGAATAGCATGGATGTGGAGAGGATGGTTTCATTATTAGTAGAGTCTAGAATTCGAGGGCACAGCTGCAAAATAAAGGAGCTTCCTTTTAAAGCTGAGATAAGGAGCAATTTCTTCAGCCAGGATATGGTGAATCCATGGAATTTGTCACCAGAGTGCCGTGGAGGCCAAGTCATTGGGTGCAGTTAAAGCAAAGATTGATAGGTTCTTTATTAGTAAAAGGGTTAAAGGTTACGGAAAGAAGGCAGAAGGATGAGGTTGAGGCAATAAATGCAGAAAAGTGGAGGACTACTGCAAGTAAATAAATCTACTCCATAACTATTCAACATCTCACTGAAAGAGAATGTCTGTGACATTAGCAAATGCTGGCCTATAACTGAGACTCGCGAAGGACTGCAGATGCTGGAAATCTGGATCACACGTAAAATGCTGAAGGAAATCAGGTCAGGCTGCATCTATGGAGGGCAATGTTCAGTTAAAGTTTTGGGTCAAGACCATTCATCAGAGCATGAATGAAAGGAGATAGTATAAAATGTAAAGGGAAAGGGTAGAACTAGAGCAGGATACAGCTAAGAGGGAAGACAGGCATGTATGAAGGGGAGAGAGAGAGAGAATTATGTAAGAAGCTGGGAGGTGATAGGTGAAAGTGACAATGGACAAAGAAGATGGAATCTGATAGGAGAGAACAGTCCCTGTCTCCACCATATCTATTCTTATGGTAAGGCTTTCTATTCCAGGACTTACAAGCTATCCTTTTATCAAAAAACCCACTTATTATTCTAAGCCCTCACCATTTCTTCTGTTTCCTACAAGTCTGCCTTCACCATATCACACCAGATTTAACAGTAGTAGGATTCCCCTTGTCCTCACCTACCACTCTACCTGCCTCTGCATCTAACACATTCTCTGAAAGTTCTACCATTTCCAACAGGATCTCACCTTTGTCCATCTTCCTTTGTCCACCCCTCACCAATTTCCACAAGGATCTCTCATTCCTTGGCTCTTTTGTACACTCTTCTCTTCCACCAGTCCCCCTCCAGGCACTTATACCTGAAAATGCACTTAGCCTTGCCCCTACTCCTTTCCTTTTAAAAACAGCCCTTCCAGGTGGGATAGTCCATCACATGTGAATATATCAGTGTCATTTATTACACCTGGTGCTCTCAAAGCAGCCTTCTCTGTATCAGTGAGACCAAAATCAGGGCACTATAACATCGTACATTCATTTCATCTGTGTAACAGCCAGGATCTCACATTGGCCAGCCATTTTAACTGCATTTTCCATTCCACAAACAACATGTCTACCCATGTCCTCCTCTACTGACAAGTTAAGGACAGATGCAGATTTGATGAACAACTCATATGTTCTACCTCAGTAGGCTCCAAGCTCATGGCACAGCATCACACCACACCCTTCACCTCCTTTCCTTTTATTTCATGGTCCACTGATTCCACCACCCTATCAGAGTTAATTTTCTTCAGCCCTTTGTCACTTCAACCTATCACCTCCCAGCTTCTTACATTATGCCCACACCACCTCCTCACCTGCCAATCTTCCTCCCTCACCTGAATCCACCAATCACCTGATGACTCTAGCTCTTCCCACCCTTTTATACTGGCTTCTTCCATCTTCCTTACTAGTCCTGATGGTCTTCACTTGAAATGTCAACTGTCCATTTTCCTCCTTAAATACTGTCTGACCTATTGAGTTGCTTCACCATTTTGTAGGTTGCTGGCTTATCAAGGGTCAAGGATCAACTTTATTCGCTCTATACATTTACATGTATTAGGAAATTGCTGTGGTGTTGGTGCTGCATACAATAAAAATTGACAACATTCAACAATTATACAGAATGAAGAATTATATGAGAATAAAGGTAGAATACAGATATGAAATACAATGTGCATAAATAGGGAAATACCAGCATATGTTCACAATGTAAACAGCATTATATAAAACATTATAACTTCATGTTACTTCTCCAGAGTCACAATGGGACCAAAGCTTTGAGTCAGCAAATCGGACACATATGCAAAAGGTGTGCCTGTATTATGATGAAACAGAAAGTATAGGCAAAAATATCCTCCTTAAGCAATGTCACTTCCTTGACAAACGTGGACTGCTGGCCCGGAGAAAACAAGGGGTAAGCAGGGTAATTCACAACTGAACAATAAATACAAGGCTAGTAGAAACTATTTTCAGTGCTTCTGCTCTTTATCTGCATTCTTTCTTTTTCCATCTTCTGTGCGTAAACTTTTATCCCCTTTCATTCTGCTACTGGTCCAGTGTCAGATATCGAATCCCTGCTGGAATAAACACCCTGACTAAAGTTTTACCTCCCCAAGTTCTCATTGTTAATTGCCTCATTCTAATTAACTTTTACTCAGATTGTCCTAAACGTACCTTTGGTAATTAAGTGTTCAGCAGCATCACAGGAGAGAGAATTGCTAATTGCTACGTATTCATTTCTGGAAGAGACTTTGCAAGTTTTAAGTGGTGTGATTGGAATACTTTATTTAAAATGGACAGTGGAAGGTGAAAGTTTTATTTTTAAAATAGAAGTCATTTGTTTTCCCACTTGATTATTCTACTTATGATCGGATCAATTAATGTGCACTCCAATCATTTCAGTAGAATACATATAAATCTCTTCTGCATTAGAAGCACTTTGTGAACATTAATGAGGAAATATTTAATCTTAAACATTTTCTAAAGCTGAATATATATAAATATATCATATATTTTTTCCATTTTCAACTTAAACATTGAAGAAATAGTTGAAGAATTTCTATAACAGTGATGATCTATCATAAAATTCATACAAAGTTTCTCTATATGGTGTCAAGCACAAGAGTTGTAGACATGATATGTAATACTAATTTAGAAAAAATATTAATGCATCTCCTGTCAGAACAATTGACAGTTCAGGATGTTATGTAAGACCTCAGGAGATGTTCTTTTCTAAACCCTTTTCTTCATACTGTATCTTTTTGTGGTCTTGTTCCTGATCTCAATAATCTCCAACCTTCAAGTTCTATTTCTGGTCTCTTGCTCATCTATAATTTTCATTTCTCCACTGTTGACAGCCAATCTTTCAGTAGCCCAGACCTGAGCACTAGAATTCCCTTCCTTCACCACTCCTCCTTATGGGGTTTCTTAAAGCATAAGTCTTTGACTGACTTTTTGTCATCTGTGCAAATAATCCTTTCTGTGGCTTGATTTCTTATAACTTTATAATTAAATGTTTTGGGAATAATGCATTGACTGTATTATATAAAAGCAAGTTATTGAAATTGATTTTGAAGAATTTAATACTTCTCTCACTTTTTGCTTATATTTTTGAATACATTTTTAATTACTGCTTAACTGTCAACATAACTGGCTCAGTGAGAAGATGACATTTCACCTGCTGAAGTCAGACAAATAAAGAGGATTAAGGGAACAAAAGAGAAGAGTAATGAAAAGTGTAAAAGATATAATGTAGTCATGGAGTCATTGAGCACAGAAACGGACCTTCCAGCCCAATATGTTCTTGACAAGTACCAAACAGTGCCACAGTAGCGTAGCGGCTAGTGTGACACTATTACAGCTCAGGGCACTGGGAGTTCAGAGTTTAATTCTCGCGTAATTTGCAAGGACTCTGTACGTCCTCCCTGTGGAATGTGTTGGTTTTCTCCAGGTCCCGCAGTTTCCTCCCACAGTCAAAAGACGTATCGGTTAGAAGGTTAATGGTTTATTGTAAATAATCCCATTATTAGGCCAAGATCAAAATCAGGGGTTGCTGGACAGTTATGCACGAAGATCTAGAAGGGCCTATTCCATGCTGTACAACATCTCTAAATAAAAATATAGCCTTTTGTGCTTTGATGATTACAATACTGATCTAGGTACTTCTTAAATATTGTGCAAATAACTTGCTCCGACACCCACTCTAGCAGTGTGTTCCAGATTCCAAACACTTTCTGGGTGAGTAAGTTTCTTCTCAGACCTCCTCTAGACCATTCCTCACTAGTCTTAGGTGCCCCGTTGATGGGGAAATGTTTTCTACTGCCCACCCTATTTATACCCCTTACAATGTTGTTTACCTCTCTCAGGTCACCCATAGTTGCCTCTGCCCTAAGGATAAAGAGTACTTGTCAATGCATTCTTTCACTATAACTAAAACCCTCTTTCCAGGCAGCAATCTGGTCAATCTCCTCTGCACTTTATCCAAATTGTCTCCTCTCATATGGCAACCAGAAATGTACACACTACTCCAGCTATGGTCTAATGAATATTTTGTAGTTCAACTATAACTTACATAATCTTAAATTCTATGCCCTGGCCATTGAAGACAGGTGGCTATATGCCTTCTGCACTGCCTCATCCTGTGTTTGTACAGCAATATCTTCTTATTCATTTGTACAACCTCAGGCCCTGCTATTCATTGTGCAGCTCCTACATTTGGCAATCCTTGAAAAGTGCACTATGCTGCATTTATCAGAAATTAGATCCATCTCGGAATCAGAATTAGGTTTAATATTACTGGCATATAAGGCTCAGAGGGAGCCCAGACAATGGGAGCAGTTGAGTGAATGTGTGTGGAAGCAAATCTCCTCGCAAAGAGTATGGAGTACCCGTACTCAAAGTGTACTGAGTACTGATGTGGAGAATTGTAACATCAGTTTGGGGTATGCTAGAAGATGTTCAGATAAAGAAAGATGTAGTCTTGTGGAATATTACAGTGGGTAAGTGCCTAGGGCTTGATGGGTTATTGAGACAAGCAAGAGATGAGATTACTAGGGTCTTGGCCAGTTATCTTCGTATTCTCTCTAGCCATGGGCATAGTCACGGAGGACTGGTGAGTAGTTAATTTTTCTCTGTTATTCTAGTTAAAAAAAGGATAATCCTGAAAACTATACAGCGTAAGACCAGAAGATATTGGAACAGAATTAGGCCATTTGGCTCATTGTGTCCACTTCCCCATTCAATCCCATTTTCCCACCCTCTCTATAAACCTTAACCTCCTTACAAATCAAGAACCTATCAATCTACGTCTAAGTACATACAATAAGGCTTGGCCTCCATAGCCCTCAGTGCCGATGAATTCCATGGATTCACAATCCCTGCACACCTCCCCCCCAAACTGAAATTCCTCCTCATCTCAGTTTTATTTTGAGGCTGTGCCTTCAGATTTTAGACTAATAGAAACATCCTTTCTAAGTCCAATCTATCCAGGCCTTTCAGTATTTGGTGGATTTCAGCGAGATCCCTCCTCATCCTTTGGAAATTCATCAAGTACAGGCCCAGAGCCATCAAACACTCCTCATAAATTTATCTTTGTATGGCAGAGAAAAATACATCACCCATCAGACCCCAGATTAGCAGTGACGTGCAAGATGCATTAAGCAGTCATATCAGCTGGAATGTGAGGACGATGAATCACTTCCAGTTGCAGTATGCTGTATCTTTGGTAATTGGTATCTGCAGATAAACATGCATGTCATGAAAGGAACCCCTCATCTTGCTTCACTCTGCCTGCTGCTCTCTGACAAAACAGACTGAAATTACTTTACTGCATTGGAGCAGTTAGTCACTGCACAATGGAAGACAATCGCCAATGCAGCAAAGATCCAGCAGCCTATCATTTCGCATTTTCCCCTCACTATTGCAGAAGCTTTTAAGACAAGACAATTGCCAATGCAGCAAAGATCTCCAGCTCCATCCTGAGATAAAACCTCACAGATAAAAATATTCGATCACACTGGCCTTGGCAGCTACAAGCAAGGCAGTCCTCACATTACTCTGTCACAAACCTGCAGCATGACATCCTTATTAAGCATGAATAGCTTTGATGAGCCTTACTTGGAAAATTGCACTGTGGAGAGGCTGTATGAACATGGTCCACAACGAAGAGCCCTTCTTACCCCCAGCTCCTCCTCATCCTTGTAGGAGCTTATACTGGCCATTTGTCCACTGCTTTGCATCATATTGTTTTTCAGGGGGAAAAAAACACAAATAACAAATCACCCTGTCTGAGAGTAATCACTACTGCAGAAGCTTTTAAGACAAGACAATTTCTTTTAGCATTTGGCATAATACTTCCTGTAGAATTTAGAAACTTCGGAGATGTCTAGAAAACACTAAACCGTCAATCTGCAGAAGCACCAGAGAGTCTCACATCAATTTGGAGCTATTGGAGAGCATACTTCAGGACTGGATTTATGGGAACTTGGAAACCATGGTCTAACTAGGAACAGTCAGCATGGCTTTAGAAACAGAGAAAATAGGTGCAGGAGTAAGCCATTTGGCCCTTCGAGCCTGCACCGCCATTCAGTATGATCATAGCTGATCATCCAACTCAGAACCCTGTACCTGCTTTCTCTCCATACCCCCTGATCCCTTTAGCCACAAGGGCCATATCTAACTCCCTCTTAAATATAGCCAATGAACCGGCCTCAACTGTTTCCCATGGCAGAGAATTCCACAGATTCACCACTCTCTGTGTGAAGAAGTTTCTCCTCACGTCAGTCCTAAAAGGTTTCCCCTTTATCCTTAAACTGTGACCCCTCCTTCTGGACTTCCCCAATATCGGAAACAATCTTCCTGCATCTAGCCTGTCCAATCCCTTTAGAATTTTATACGTTTCAATAAGATCCCCCCTCAATCTTCTAAATTCCAGTGAGTATAAGCCTAGTCGATCCAATCTTTCTTCATATAAAAGTCCTGCCATCCCAGGAATCAATCTGGTGAACCTTCTCTGTACTCCCTCTATGGCAAAAATGTCTTTCCTCAGATTAGGGGACCAAAACTGCACACAATATTCTAGGTGCAGTCTCACCGAGGCCTTGGACAACTGCAGTAGAACCTCCCTGCTTCTGTACTCAAATCCTTTTGCTATGAATGCCAACATACCATTTGCCTTTTTCACCGCCTGCTGTACCTGCATGCCCACTTTCAATGACTGGTGTACAATGACACCCAGGTCTCATTGCACCTCCCCTTTTCCTAATTGGCCACTGTTCAGATAATAATCTGTTTTCCTGTTCTCGCAACCAAAGTGGATAACCTCACATTTATCCACATTAAATTGCATCTGCTATGAATTTTCCCACACACCTAACCTATCCAAGTCACCCTGCATCCTCTTAGCATCCTCCTTACAGCTAACACTGTTCACAGCTCACAGCTTCGTGTCATCCGCAAACTTGGAGATGCTGCATTTAATTCCCTCGTCTAAATCATTAATATATATTGTAAACAACTGGGGTCCCAGCACTGAGCCTTGCGGTACCCCACTAGTCACTGCCTGCCATTCTGAAAAGGTCCCGTTTATTCCCACTCTTTGCTTCCTGTCTGCCAACCAATTCTCTATCCACATCAATACTATACCCCCAATACCGTGTGCTTTAAGTTTGCACACTAATCTCCTGTGTGGGACCTTATCAAAAGCCTTTTGAAAATCCGAATATACCACATCCACTGGTTCTCCCCTATCCACTCTAGTTACATCCTCAAAAAAATTCTATACGGTTTGTCAGACATAATTTTCCTTTCACAAATCCATGCTGACTTTGTCCGATGATTTCACCTCTTTCCAAATGTGCTGTTATCACATTTTTGATAACCGACTCTAGCATTTTCCCCACCACTGATGTCAGGCTAACCGATCTATAATTCTCCGGTTTCTCTCTCCCTCCTTTTTTAAAAAGTGGGGTTACATGAGCCACCCTCCAATCCTCAGGAGCTAATCTAGAATCTAAGGAGTTTTGTAAAATTATCACTAATGCATCCACTATTTCTTGGGCTACTTCCTTAAGCACTCTGGGATGCAGACCATCTGGCCCTGGGGATTTATTTGCCTTTAATCCCTTCAATTTACCTAACACCACTTCCCTACTAACATGTATTTCACTCAGTTCCTCCATCTCACTAGACCCTCGGTCCCTTACTATTTCTGGAAGATTATTTATGTCCTCCTTAATGAAGACAGAACCAAAGTAGTTATTCAATTGGTCTGCCATGTCTTTGTTCCCTATGATCAATTCACCTGTTTCTGACTGTAAAGGACCTACATTTGTCTTGACTAATCTTTTTCTTTTCACGTATCTATAAAAGCTTTTACAGTCAGTTTTTATGTTCCCTGCCAGCTTTCTCTTGTAATCATTTTTCCCTTTCCTAATTAAGCCCTTTGTCCTCCTCTGCTGGTCTCTGAATTTCTCCCAGTCCTCAGGTGTGCCGCTTTTTTTTGCTAATTTATATGTTTCTTCTTTGGACTTGATACTATCCCTAATTTCCCTTGTCAGCCACGGCTGCACTACCTTCCCTGGCTTATTCTTTTGCCAAACTGGGATAAACAATTGTTGTAGTTCATCCATGTGATCTTTAAATGCTTGCCATTGCATATCCACCGTCAACCCTTTAAGTATCATTTGCCAGTCTATCTTAGCTAATTCACATCTCATACCTTCAAAGTTACCCTTCTTTAAGTTCAGAACCTTTGTTTCTGAATTAACTATGTCACTCTCCATTTAAGGAAGAATTCCACCAGATTATGGTCACTCTTACCCAAGGGGCCTTGCACGACAAGATTGCTAATTAACCCTTCCTCATTGCTCAATACCCAATCTAGAATGGCCTGCTCTCTAGTTGGTTCCTCTACATGTTGGTTCAGAAAACCATCCCGCATACATTCCAAGAAATCCTCTTCCTCAGCACCCTTACCAATTTGGTTCACCCAATCTATATGTAGATTGAAGTCACCCATTATAACTACTGTTCCTTTATTGCACGCTTTTCTAATTTCCTGTTTAATGCCATCCCCAACCTCACTACTACTGTTAGGTGGCCTGCACACAACTCCCACCAGCGTTTTCTGCCCCTTAGTGTTACGCAGCTCTACCCATATCGATTCCACATCCTCCTGGCTAATGTCCTTCCTTTTTATTGCGTTAATCTCCTCTCTAACCAGCAATGCTACCCCATCTCCTTTTCTTTCCTGTCTATCCCTCCTGAATATTGAATATCCCTGGATGTTGAGCTCCCATTCTTGGTCACCCTGGAGCCATGTCTCTGTGATCCCAACTATAACATATTCATTAATAACTATCTGCACATTCAATTCATCCACCTTGTTACGAATGCTCCTCGCATTGACACACAAAGCCTTCAGGCTTGTTTTTACAACACTCTTAGTCCTTATACAATTATGTTGAAAAGTGGCTCTTTTTGCTTTTTTCCCTGGATTTGCCTGCCTGCCACTTTTACTTTTCACCTTACTACTTTTTGCTTCTCTCTTCATTTTACACCCCTCTGTCTCTCTGCACTTGTTCCCATCCCCCTGCCTTTATGCAGGGCAAGCCTTGACTTACTAACTTGATTGAGCTTTTTGAGCAAGTGACATAGGTGATTGATAAAGGTAGAGCTCCAGATAATAGAAAGATGTTTGACAAGGTCCTTTGCGGTAGGCTCATTCAGAAGATTAAGCTGCAAGAGATTCACAGTGTCTTGTTTGTTTGGATTAGGAATGAGTTGTCCAAAGAACACAAAAGACAATGGTTGATGCAACTTTAATCTGGATCGAGATCTGCGATTATTTGTGTTCTCCAGGGCTTCATTCTGGGACCTCTGCTCTTTGTGACATATACAAAAGACTTGGATGAAAATGTAGATGCTTGGGTTAGTAAGTTTGCAGATGAATCAAAGATTTGTGGCATTGTGGATGGTGTAGACAATTGCCAAAGGATATAATGGAATATAGATCACTTGCAGAAACAGGAGGAAAAATGTTAGATGGAATTTAATCTGGCCAAATGTGAGGTGTTGTACAATGGATATCAATTGTAAAGGGGCAGAACACTGTTGATATACAGATAGTCATGGGGTTCATGTCCATTGCTCCATGAAAGTGGCTGCACAGGTTGATAGGGTGGTAAAGAAGGCGTATGCCATGCTTGCCTTTATTCATTGAGGCATTAAGTTCAAGAGTCTGGAACTTATTTTACAGCTTTCTAAAACTCTGGTTAGGTCCCATCTGAAGTATTTCATTCAATTCTGGTTATTCCATTATAGACAGGAGGTGAGGGTCTTTGGAACAGTTGCAGAAGAGCTTTACCAGGCAGAAATTAGTTAGCTTAGTGGATTTGTTTGTAGTTCATTAATAGAAAATGGACTGAGATGGTGAATAAATGTACAAAATGCTGGAGGAACTCAGCATGTTAGGCAGCATTGAATGAGGAGAATGAATAGTCAACGTTTTGGTTTGAGAACCTTCAAGGACTCACCAGAGATCCTTCAGTAGAGATTCTGAATAGATGTATGTTTAAAATATTACCTGTTTAACATCTACAGAGAAGCACAAGGATATCCATTTCCTCCCTATTATTATTCCAGTCAGTGAGCCCTGTAAAGCAAGTTTTAGGAAAGAGTTGTGATGAAGGGTCACAGCCTGAAATGTTGACTGTTCATCTTTCATTTCCTCCATGGATGCTGCCTGACCTGCTGAGTTCCTCCAACATTTTCTGTGTGTTACTCAAGACCTTCACCATCTGCAGAATCATTTGTATCTCTGTCGAAAAATGTTGGCATGCAGTTTGAACGCAATCCACAGTTTCAAGACAAATACCTACAGTATATTCGGAAAATTAATCACACTGTCAATGAGAACAAAAAGTATTTTTGTCACAAGGTATTGTCACTTGAAAGGCTGCTAGAAGTAGATTCTGAGGTAACTTTCACCAGAAGAATAAAAGAAAAATAAAGTTTGCTCGTGAAAGAGCTGGAATTTGGAACTAATGTTAAACATAAGAGATTCTGCAGATGCTGGAAATACAGAGCAACACCCACAAAATGCTGGAGAACTTAGCAGGCCAGGTAGCATCAATGGAAATGAATAAACAGTGATGTTTTGGGCTGTGACTGTTTGTTAGGACTGGCAATGAAGGGCGATGATGCCAGAATGAACAGGTGGGAAGGAGGGGAAGGTGAGAAGGTTATAGGTGAAGCCAGGTGAGTGAGAAACGTAAAAAGCTGGAGAAGAAGGAGTCTGATAGGAGAGGAGAATATATCATGGGAGAAAGGGAAGGAGGAGGGGCACCAGAGGAAGATGAGAGGCAGGTGAGGAGAAGAGGTAAGAGGGCAGATAGGGGAATAGAAGAAGGAAGGTGGGGGGAAATATTTACTGGCAGGAGAAATTGATGTTCATGCCATCAGGTTGAAGGCTACATGGATGGAAGATGAGGTGTTGCTCCTCCACCCTGAGAGTGGCTCCTGGCTTCATCATGGATCGACATGTCAGAACAGGAAAGTGATAGGAATCAAAAAGGCGAGCAACAAGGAAATTCCACTTTTGGAGAATGGAGCTGAGGTCCTTCACAAAGCAGCCCCCCAATTTAAGTTGGGTCTCACCAATGTGGAGCAGGCGGCATCGGGACCACTGGATACAATAGGCGACCCCAACAGATTTCACAGATGTTGGTAGACAGATTGCCTCCAGAGATGGTGACATACAGATTGATAAAGGGGAGGAAGGTGTCAAAAATGGACCAAGTAATTTCAAGGGCAGGATGGTAGTTGGAGGCAAAGTTGATGAAATTGATGAGTTCAGCATAGGTGCATGAAGCAGCACCAATGAAGTTGTCAGTGTAGTGTAGGAAGAGTTGGGGAGCAATACCAGTGAAAGCTTGGAACATGCACTATTCTGTGTAACAAACGAAAAGGCAGACATAGCTGGGGCCCATGGTTACCCCTTGAGTCTGGAGAAAGTGGGAGGAGTCAAAGGAGAAATTGAGGGGGAAGACCATTTCTGCCAGATGGAGGAGAAGGGTGGTGATGGAACTAATGGGGTAAATTTCAGCTGGCTGGTCCAGGTACAATGGGCAGACTAGCTTCTTTCTGCTGTAGAGTAGAACAAAGTGGGGCAAAGCGATCCATCCTGATCTCATGGTTTGTCAAAAAACATTGCAAGTTAGCTCCTGGCATTTCCTGCCAGATGATAGTCATTCCTCAGATTGTGGGCAGCTCTCCAACACTGCTACGAAGTGGTACTCTTCACACACCAATCCAGGTAGTAGGAGATTTTGGAGACTATCTTTGCCGCCAGAACCTCGATATGAAAAAGAGTACTGTATAGTGGCCCCTGTGCCCATGTGAAAATAGCACACATAGAAACTATGAAATGATCTCATTCTTACTAATGAATTGCAAACAGAAATGGTAAACAATGGAGGGAGGATTGTTTCTTTGTTGAGATACTAATTTTAATCAGGTTATGGAAAACAAAAACCAAAAACTTCCTGGGTTATCTACAGCAGAGAGACTGAAATCTCCTTCAGGAGAATTCAATTATATCTGGAATTGATAAGCACAAGAGTAAAACAGTTAAAACAAAGTGTGTTTGCTCATTTTCTTTCCTTGTACTAGTGCCTGTACTTCAAAGGTATTTCATTGCTTGTAAAGTGATTTTGGATTTCCTGAGTTTGAGACAGCTACTGTATAAACACAAGTGCTTGCTCTTTTAATGTTGGGTGCAGGTTACTGTAGGTTAAAGTAAACTCTCAGATTAGAGTTCAGTGATATTGGTGTAGAAATTCAGTTGCTCTAAAGTTTAGAGCAGAACATCCATCCTTCCCGCTGCTCATTTATGCAATCTACTGCAGAAAAACAGTTCTAGTGACTTCAGTGAAAGTGAGAGGCACCACACAGCCAATACAATGCTGTGCATGCAGTGAAAGTAAGCATGGGTGAATTTCTAACCCATTATCTTAAATTAAAGATGACAGTCTGTACACATAGAGTAATCAGGTAACAAATTAGCATCTTCCCTGGTATTCCTGCTTTGTGTCAAATATGGAGCAGCTACAAGTAATGAAGAGTGAAATTTATGCCTGAATTTAAACTGTGTTGAAGACGAAAGTGCCAGGACTCTGCCCACTGTAACTGTCTTTGTCTGTGTATTTGGCAAAGAAAAAAAAATAACTGAATGCAACCTGTCACTTTTACAGCTCGTAGTAATAAATCCGTGGGTTTGAACAGCCTCCAAATAGAAACAATTTGTTAAAGAGAATATCTCAGAGAATCTAACAGTACATCAAAGTATTGCCTCCTGATCATATTTTGCACTGTATTTTTTGAGTGCAAGATGATTTCAACTGAGGCCAATAAAAAGACACTGCAAATGTTTTCCATTCTAAATCAATAATAGCTGTATGGTACAATCCTATATGGGCATGTAATTTGCAAACCTTCCACTTGCTGCTGAAATGATCTGATATCAAAAAATGTTCAGGCTCCTGTTGATATCAATGGTGTTGAGGCTGAGAGGGTTCAGAGCTTCAAGTTCCCAGGAGTGAACATCACCAATAGTCTGTTCCGCTCCAACAACATTGACGCCATTGCCAAGAACGTTTGCCAGTTTCTTCTGGAGGTTGAAGAAATTTGGCATGTCCCCTTTGACCTTCACCAGCTTTTGAATCGAAGCTTCATAGAAAGCATCCTATCTGACTTGGATGGTATGGCAACTGCTATGCCCATCACTGCAAGAAACTGCAGAGAGTTGTGGACACAGCTCAGCACAACACAGAAACCAGCATCCCAACTATGGACTCTGTCTATACCTCTCACTACCTTGGTAAAGCAGCCAACATAATCAAGGTGGAGGAGCTTGTCATTGAAACATTGCTTAAAATCTATATCCGTACCTGGCTGGAAGCCCGAGAAGAACTTATGCGTCATATATGCCGAGAAAGCACCAGATCCTTTTTCATCCAGATCATTGATATAGATGACAAACAACAATGGACCCAGCACCGATCCTTGTGGTACACCACTAGTCATAGGCTTCCAGTCAAAGAGGTAACCCTCAACTACCACTCTTTGGGTTCTCCCACAAAGCTGATGTCTAATCCAATTTATGATTTCATCCTGAACGCCGACTCACTGAACCTTCTAGACTAACTTTCCATGCGGGACCTTGTCAAATGCCTTATTAAAGTCTATGTAGACAACATCCACAGCCTTGCCTTCGTCCACTTTCCTGTTAACTTCCTTGAAAAACTCTGTAAGATTGGTTAGACATGACCTACCATGCACGAAGCTATGCTGACGATCCTTCATCAGTCCATGTCTATTCGAATACTTAAATATACAGTCCCTTCGAATACCTTCCAATGACTTTCTCACAACTGATGTCAGACTCACCGGCCTATACCTTTCTGGTTTCTGTTTAGAGCTTTTTTAAACGGCAAAGCAACGCTTGGCTATACTCCAATCCTCTGGTATCTTTCCTGTCACGGAGGATGTTTTAAATATCCCTGCTGGGGCCTTGACAATTTCTGCACTTGCCTCCCGTAGAGTATGAAGGAACACCTTGTCAGGCCCTAGGGATTTATTCACCCTGATTTGCCTCAGGGTAGCAAACACCTCTTCCTCTGTAATCTGTACAGGGTCCATGAAGTTGATGCCACTTTGCCTCACTTCTATAGACAACTGTGTCCATCTCCTGAGTAAATACAGATGCAAATAATGCACTTAAGATCTCGCCAATCTGTTTTGGCTCCACACACGGATTACCATTCTGGTCTTCCAGAGGATCAATTTTGTCCCTGGCATTCCTTTTGCTCTTAACATACCTGTAGAATCCCTTAGGAATCTCCTTCACCTTGTCTGCTAGAGCAAATCCAAACCTTCTTTTAGCTTTCCTGATGTCTTTCCTAAGTTTTCTCTTGTATTCTATAAGCAACTTATTTGTTCCTACTTGCCTACACCTACACCTGCATCATAATTCCATGTGAGATCATCCACCTTTCCTACGATACTTCTTGCATTGAAATATCGGCAACTCAGGACACTAGACGCACCATGCTCAACCTTTTGATTTCTGACTTTGTCTGAGATCTTACCAACATCAGCCTCCACAGCCTCTCCACTAACTGTTCTGGCACTCTGGTTCCCATCCCCCTGCAACTCTAGTTACAACCCCACTGTATATCATTAATAAACCTTCCTGCTAGGATGGTAGCCCCCCTTCAGTTGAAGTGCAAACCATCCCTTCTGTACAGGTCCCACCTTCCCTGAAAAAGAGCCTGATGATCCACAAATCTTTTGCCCAGCCTCTTACACCAACTTCTTCATCATCATCATGGCTATCCCTTGAGATTGAGAATTATGGTTTTCATTCCGTTTCCACAGAGTGAAGACACCTATGCATGTACTTGTTTAACGTGTACTTGATGTTGCGCTCCAAGCAGCACACAATACTTCACAAATCAACCAACTGATTCCAATGGCATGGAAAGCACAACGACTGGAGCTGAATGATTTGTTGCAGCCTTCATCCGCCTTCACAACCATTGAGTTTGAAGTAACTTTGTCCGCCTGTTCCACCGTTGAGGTCTTGGTTGGATTGTTCTTTGTCAGGGACCTCACCATCAACCTTACCACCATGGGTGACCCCCACCAGGAGCATAGCTCCAGACAGCATCGCTCTCGGGATCTCAGGAGACACGAGCTTCTCCATCACGACAAGGTGACAATCCATGGAGAAGACCAACTTTTTAGCCACATATTAAACTGAATAATCTTCCTTGTCTGGTCTCACTAGCATGTGGCATGGGTAGCAATCCTGAGATCCCGATCCTGGAGGTCCTGCTCTTTGACTTTGCACCCTGAACTCCCTATGCAGAGCCTTGTCACTTGTCCTGCCCATGTCATTGCTACCTACATGGTACCTACTGTAACATTTTATTTTTCATTCTGTATTGTTTTATCTCATTGCTCTGCGGTCATGATTTGATCTGCATGGATGGTGCTTCAAGACAAGTTTTTCACTATACTTCCATGTGTGTGACAACAAGGAACCCATTTTCCAATTTGCCAATTTAATCCAAATTTACCAGTATGGATTCATCTTTAATTGGCATTGCTGGTTTCATGGTAACCAGATTCAAGGAGTTGGCCCAGTGACACTAAGGTATCCTATTACCTAGTCTGCTGTCAGCAACCTGTTGCTTGGCAAGATGAGTTTCAATTTTTGACGAGAAGAATACTTCAAGATAATGAATCCAACACTTAAGTAGACAGTGATAATCACTCAGGGTATCTCTTCTGCTACAGATCAGCAAAAGACAAGCATTAACTAGTGCCCTGTAGCACAGAGTTAGCACAGGGATGAGAGTTCATTTTTTAAAGTGATTGCCCTGAAATTTAATCCTACCTGGTAGGCAGGAAATCATAACAAGATAGTAGTTAGGAGTTATTTAATGGATAGTCCCTACCTGAAACATTTAACTGCTATTGTTTGTGTAGTACTGGTTACAAACAATAATTATTGTTTTTGGGTTGTAATTCCTTAAGGAATCTGTCATGACTTGGCACACCTACAAGGAGTGTTGTCGCAGGAAAGAGGCGTCTACCATCAGAGACTCCCATCACCTAGGTCATGTTCTCTTCTCACTGCTGCCACCAGGAAGAAGCTACAGGAGCCTCAGGACTTACACCATCAAGTTCAGAAACAGGTTCACTCAACTTCAATTGAAATGGGCACCCATTTGAATTCTACTTCCCATTCCTATTCTGACATGTCAGTCCATGGACTCCTCTACTCTTGCAATGAGGCCACACTCAGGTTGGAGGAGCAACACCTTATATTCCATCTGGGTAGCCTCCAACCTGATGGTATGAACATTGGTTTCTCAAACTTCCAGTAATTGCCCCCACCTCCTTCTCCTTTACCATTCTCTATTTCAATTTCCCTCTCTCAAATTATCTTCTTACCTGCCCATCACCTGCCTCTGGTGCTCCTGCCCCTTCTCTTTCTTCCATGGCTTTTTGTCCTCTCCAATCAGATTCCCTCCTCTGCAGTCCTTTATCTCTTTCACTAATCGACTTCCCAGCTCTTTACTTCACCCCTCCCCCTCTCCTGGTTTCACCTGTCACCTACTACCTTGTATCTCTTCCTCTCCTTGCCCCACCTTCTTACTCTGACTTCTCATCTCTTTTTTCCCCAATCCTGATGAAAGGTCTTGAGCCATAATGTTGACTGTTTACTTCTTTCCATAGATGCTGCCTGGCCTTCTGAGTTCCTCCAGCATTGTGTGTGTGTAACTTTGCTCTCCAATATCTGCAGATTTTCTCCTGTTCACTCAGCTTCACTTGCCCTATTACTGATCTGTTTCCACAACTTATGGACTTACTTTCAATGACTCTTCATCTCATGGTCTCGACATTTATTATAATTTATTCATTATTATCATTATTATTTCTTTATTTTTGTATTTACACTGTTAACCTTTGCACATTGGTTGTCCGCCCTGTTGGGAGAGCTCTTTCATTGATACTATTGTGATTATTGGATTTACTAAGCATGCCTGCAAGAAAATAAATCTCAGGGTTGCATATGGTGATATATATCTACTTTGATAATAAATTTACTTTTGAACTCTTTGAACTTTTGATGTGACGAGCTGTTTCCTAGACTTCAGGAGTGTTTATTGAAGATTTCAGTGAGGCAGTCAGTATGGACCTTGAATAGAGCGGGCATATCTTGGTTTGAGCTGGAGTTTTCTGTTTTCATTGGCTCTAATTGCATTTGGACTTTGTTGGATGTTAGGAAATTATAGAGTGCATGTTACACACTGGCCTTGGAAATGAGATGGGTATCAAAAGTAGTAAGCTCATTCTGCATGAATAAATTGCTTCTGGGAAGCTCACAACCATTTTTGTGAGGTTAACGTGTGGACAAGAGCCTGAAAAATAATGGCAAACAGAAAATTGATTGTAAGAACCTGGATACCCTCGTAAACTACTGGACAAAATTTATATCTATTCAGTATAAGACGACAAGCAAGTCCCAGAATAGGTACTTGTAAATCTCTACCACTGTAATAAAGCACTTCCTTCCTGAAAAATATGAAGATTTTTCCAGATGAATAACATAATTGGAATAGAGGGTGAAGTTAAAGAATTTCGCAATGAATGCATGATGCCGATTTTATGAGAAGGAATAGGACCAAACCCATATGTGAAGTTGGCAGTACTACATCAATGCCCTATCTAATAAAGTCATTGAGGCATTTTGAGTCACCTCAACTCAGCACCATCATAAAACATGGAGTTCTGTAATTTCAGAATCCATGGTCAGGGGTCAGGAGATAAGATCATCAACTCATTTATAAAAGTAGTTACAATGCCGTAAATTTGCTGCAGTTCTGGTTCGTCAACAACCAAATAGACGGACATTTCAATCCTAGTTAGTATGAATGGAAGATCTGACATTCAAAAGGGCATTTCTATGGAAAAGCTTACTAATGATGCAATGCTTTCAAGCAGCGTATTACATCAGTATAAATGTAGCATATGTACCAATGTTTGGCCGGTGGTGTGGTGGCATCCACACTGGACTTTGGGGAGAGTGGCCTTTTTGAATACTTTCCAATAACTTTCCCACTACTGATGTCAGGCTCACTGGCCTACAATCTCCTGGTTTATTTTTAGAGCTTTTCTTAAACAGTGGCACTTCACCTGTCACTAACGGTGACTTAAATATCTCTTCCAGGGCTACTGCAATTTCTGCACTTTCCTTGCACAGGATCTGAGGGAACACCCTGTCAGGGATTTATTCATCCTAATTTGCCTCAAGACAACAAAGACCACCTCCTCTTTAATCTGTATAGGGTCCATGACCTCGCTGCTGTTTTGCCTCACTTCTCAGTCTGTCTCTCTCTCTCTCAAGTAAATTCAGATGCAAAATTTCCATTTAAAATCTCCTCCATCTCTTTTGGCTCCATGCATAGTTTACTATTTTGATGTTCCAGAGGATCAATTTTGCCTCTTGCAATCCTTTTGCTCTTAACATATCTGCAGAACTCCTTAGGATTCTTCTTCAGCTTGTCTACTAGAGCTTGTCTTCTACTTGAAGGCCTCCCACTTACCAAGTACACCTTTGCTAGAAAACAACCTGTCCCAATTAACACTTACCAGATCCTTTCTGATACCATCAAAATCGGCCTTTCTCCAATTTAGAATCTTAACCCATGGACCAGACCTACCTTTTTCCATATTTACTTTGAAACTAATGGCTTTATGATCACTGGATCCAAAGTGTTCCCCTACACAAATGTCTGTCACCTGCCCTGACTCATTCCCTAATCAAGTATCAAGTATCGCACACTCTCTCATT
The DNA here is from genome assembly GCF_030144855.1 of Hypanus sabinus. Classification (NCBI taxonomy): domain Eukaryota; kingdom Metazoa; phylum Chordata; class Chondrichthyes; order Myliobatiformes; family Dasyatidae; genus Hypanus; species Hypanus sabinus. The sequence continues at coordinate 39,421,027 of NC_082739.1, forward strand.
GAGACTTCTATATACTGATTAAGGAAACATTTCTGAACACATTTAGCAAACACTATCCCATCTATCCCTTTTACAGTATGAGAGTCCCAGTCAATATGTGGAAAGTTAAAATCACCCATTATCACAACCTTATGTTCCTTGCATCAGTCTGCAATCGCAAATTATCAGATGAAAAATCAAATTGAAAGTCTGAATAGAACTCAGCGAACCAGGATATCGAGACCTTGGTACAAATATTGACCTATCTATAGTCACTGGCACTCTTGATCAGAAATTTGATCAGGGGTCAATTGTGAGAAACTGTAAATCAAGACCATACTCTGGTGAAACACTGAAAATTTTAGAGATAAACGTGAGAGGCTTTTGTAGAGGCAAGACCTCTAATTTTAGAGGCAAATTATGCAATAAAAGATCTTATCTTGCCAGGAAGGGATTAGTAGGAAGAATTGATGATGGATTGGATCACAATTTTCTTTGCAAATTAGTCACAACCTGACTTTAGCAGGCTTCTGCAACAACATGCTTTAAGGATTCACACATGGCAATTGAGTGGCATAAAGATCAGATATATAAAATAATGGAAGCAAGACTAATCTCTACTGCAAACCCTGATCTGCTCCCTATGCATTGAACGTGCAGACAGAAGAGTTGAACAAACTTTCACAGCACGTGGTATCAATGGAAAAAGCATATTGAGTGACATGAAATTTTCCGGCCTACATTCTAAGGTTTGCATAAGAAATAGTCAAGGCTAGAGGAGTTAATGAAGCTAGACTTCTCATACTATACTCAGCATAATGTAGTTAATAAAACACAGCATTTCTTGACAATTAAGACCTACACATGTATAGCAAATCCCCACTGAGCAAAATGAGCACCAAGAAAATTCTGATCAGCTGTGGGGAATTCAACATTTTGTATGCAATCGGATTCCTCTAACTTTAACCGACTTGGAGACGGAGAACCTTTCAATACAAGGTAATATATCTAGAAGGTCATAAACACAAGAGATTCTGCAGATGCTGGAACTCATGAGCAAGTAATCTTTAAATCAAAGTCCTGATGAGTGGTCTCAGCCTGAACCATCGACTGGTTATTCCTCTTCATAGACGTTGCCTGATCTACAGAGATTCTGCAGCATTTTGTGTGTGTTGTTCAACGTATTTTGATAAATGTGAGAGAATCTTATTAATTTATTTATTGAGATACAGCGCACAATAGGCTGTTCTGGCCGTTTGAGCCATGCCCCCAATTTAATGGTAGCCTAATCGCAGGACAATTTACTATGACTAATTGACCTACCAACATCTTTGGACTGTGGAAGGAAACCGGAGAATGTACAAACTCCTAACAGGCAACGGTGGGAATTGAACCTGGTTTGCCTGTACTGTAAAGTGTTGTGCTAACCACTACACTATCATGCCCCCCCCTAAAAAACTTCTGTCAAGTTTTTAAAAATGTTAATGTCTTTTTCCAATAGAAGTTGTTTTACTTATGTGAGAAGATGAAAAGAACAATTATCAGTGAAAGCAAAATCTGAGGTCATGATCAAAGGCAGGAAGCCTCAAATAAATATATTTTTAGGTGGCTTTCAATATTATACTTGCTTCCCACCATATCTTATAGAATTGACACCTCTCCACCAACTACTAATGAAAGATGAACGTTGATGTTAGAATAAGGAAAATCAACACGTCGATAATCAGTGCAAGGAAAACCTCAGCAATGAGTTATGTTTAGTACATTACAATGCCAATCATACACTGGCTGGTGAAGTTTCCAGTGATGAGATTGGAGAGTAATATAGACAGTGGATATGACTGGCTTAATACATTGTTTGTATTTCTTAGTTCTACACAGGTTGAGAAGGGGTATTTGTAATTTATTCTGAGGATAAGATTTTACTAATTCTCTCTGGGAAGACAATTTGCACGAATTACTGACCTTGTATCTTTATTAACTATACAAAGTCTAAAATCTACCATTCCTATGATATCTGTTTAATGGATGCCCAGCAGGTTAACAATATAATTACAACAGGGTACAGGGCATTGAACCAAAAATACAGTATATGTCTTTTGATGAAGACATATAAAAAATGCAAGAAAATTAGAGACAAATACTTTTACAACAAACAGCACGGATGGGTATTTCCCAGACTCAGCAGTGGCATACAAGCTTAGAGGCATACAAAACAAACCAATTTTGATCCACACTCCGTGGATAGAGGAATAGAGACACAGGAAAACAAATAAAATTGTAGACGATGGAGTCTGAAAAAGTCTCCCGGCTCTTTTTCCAATACATTGATGACTGCATTGGTGCTGCATCTTGCACTTGTACCGAGCTTGAAGCTTTCATTCATTTTGCTGCTAGTTTCCTCTCTAAAATTCAAGTGGTCCATCTCTGATCATTTTCTTCCCTTTCTGGATCTCTCTATCTCCATCTCAGGAGTTAAACCAGCCACTAATACTTCCTACATCTCCACAGACTTTCCCATTTTTCTTGACCATACCTTATCTCACTATGCCTCTTGTAAAGAAGCCATTCTTTCCCCAGTTTCTTTGTCTTCATCAGATTTGTGAGGCCTTTCACTCTGGTGCCCCTCAAATATCCCTCTTCTTCCTGAAACGTTGTTTCCTCTCTGCCATAGAGTATGAATTTCTTGCCTACATTTCATCTAATTTCCTCTTATTTGCTCCTGCCTGGTACAGAGCTCACCAACCTCTGCATTCAAGTACTACTGTTTACAATTGCCACCAGCTTCAACATGATCCCATCATCAGTCACATGTTCTATCCATGTAGAAAAGGGGCATTTGTAATTATTTGGAGGAACAAGATTTTACCAGTCTCTCTGGGAAGACAGTTTGGATTAATTGCTGACCTTATACCTGTTTTAACTATACTGAGTCCAAAATCTACAATTCCTGTGAAGCCTGTTTAATGGAAAACTCCCTGGTCTGGTTTCCATCCCCAACTATCATTCCCCTCCCATGGCACCTTTTCTGTATTACCAGCAGAGGTGTAATACCAGTTCATTCATTGCTTCCCTTCACTTCATCCAGAGCCCTAAGTGATGCAGTGATCCACATGCCCATTGGCCAAATATCTCTTCCATCTGGAATTCACAATGGTCCATCCGACAAACCCCAAAAAGAGATTGTTCAGTTCACAGGGATGATCCTGAGCTCCCGGTTACTTGTAAATTTAATTCTCAATCTCACTCAAACTCCAACGCCTCAATCGGTGGACTCCTCCATTACTGCACTCAGGCTTAACATAAATCTCACCTTGCATCTAGGCACTTTGCAAGCTTCGGAGATAGAAACATAAAACCATAGAACATCACAGCACAGAAACAGGCTTTTCGGCCCTTCTTGGCTGTGCCAAACCATTTTTCTGCCTAGTCCCACTGACCTGCACCCGGCCCATATCCCTCCAAACACCTCTCATCCATGTACCTGTCCAAATTTTTCTTAAATGTTAAAAGTGAGCCCACATTTACCACTTCATCTGGCAGCTCATTCCACACTCCCACCACTCTCTGTGTGAAGAAGCCTTTAAACTTTAAACTGTTCCCTTTAAACTTTTCCCCCTTCACCCTTAACCCATGTCCTCTGGATTTTTTCTCCCCTAGCCTCAGTGGAAAAAGCCTGCTTGCATTCACTCTATCTATACCCATCATAAATTTATATACCTCTATCAAATCTGCCCTCATTCTTCTACACCCCAGGGAATAAAATCCTAACCTATTCAACCTTTCTGGGTATCCCAGTTTCTCAAGTCCTGGCAACATCTTTGTAAACATTCTCTGCACTCTTTCAACCTTATTAATATCCTTCCTATAATTTGTTGACCAAAACTGCACACAGTACTCCAAATTCAGCCTCACCAATGTTTGATGAATATTGAATTTTCGACCTTCAGGTAACTGCCTTCACATCATATCATGTTCAGGCCATTTCTTCAAAGCATCATGCTAATGGTCTTTCGTGCTCTTTATCACATGATTTGTCTTAACCTATCTCCATATGGTCTTTTGTCTTACACTTCACCCTTCACTAAAGTGAAGTCAAACTTTATTATTGCTACAGAGAGCTGTGATAGTACAAGTCCGGACATAGATCTTACCAGAGGGATCTGAGATGCATGAGGCACTAGCACTGTTGTGAAGATCACAATTCACTTGTGCAGTGTGTCAGATTTGTAAATGTGTTAATTCACTATTAATTTTTCTTTATAAAAGAGAAGTGGGGCATTTATATAATATTGGTTGTGTTGGATGATTGTTACGTTATGCCTGTTACTCTATAAGTGGTACATTATATGACTGCAACACTGCTTATAAAAGCTCCTTGAGAAAAATATGATGCTCAGAGGAGGGAACAATCCTAGAAATGATGCACTGGAAATTTCTTCTAGGATTCTCCCAATCATCTGCCATAATTTCTACAGAAAATTGTCAGAAGTCCTATCTAGGGTGTCGCCAATCAACCCCTGAGGTTATGGTGCCCAGTGGACAGAATGCTCAGGAATGAATGGCACAGTAACATAGCGGTTAGCATAACGCTTCACAAAGCCATCTGTAGAATTGTGGTTCAATTCCTGCTGCTGTCTGTAAGAAGTCTGTGCAATCTCTCCATGATCAGGGTGGGTTTCCATTGAGTGCTCCAGTTTCCTCCCACGTTACCAAAATACTTGAATAGAGTTAATAGAGTTAGAAAGTTGTGGCCATGCTATGTTGGCACTGGAAGCATGGTGAATCTTGTAGGCTGTCCCCTGTACATCCTCGATACAAACAATGCATTTCACTGAATTTTTCAATTTGTTAATATACGTGTAACAAATGAAGTTAATCTATATCTTTGTCATTTTATAAGAATTTCCTTGTGATTATTTGGAGGTGCATTTGTTCTTTGTGCTAGATTACCTTGTGGAAATTGGGTATTATATTTGCATTTGTAACAATAGTGATGATTTATCAAAGGTAATGTCAGTTTGCAAATGAAATTGTAATGTTTTCAGAATGATCAATTATTTCATTAACATTGGTTACCTAGCAACAGTATTTAGACAGTAGCAATGTAATGAATATTGGTTTGGCACTAGCACACCAACACTGCCACCAGGAGTAATTGTGTGGTGCAGCAGTCAATTTGGAAAATGACTTTCAACAGTAATCTGTAAATGTATGGATTTACAAGCATTCATTCAGAGGTGGGTCATCAGGTAGAGTCAACAAGTGAACGCTATTCCTCAAAGACCAGTCAAAGCAGAGACCTAGGACATTTTAGGGCAAAGGTAGAGAGATACTAATAAGAAAGGGATGAAAGCATACCTTGGGCAGATTGGAGTGTGGAGCCATGATCTGATTAAATGGTGGTAGAGGACTGATGGGCCAAGAGGCCATCTCCTGCTTCTAATTCCCATGTTCATGTGGTTGTGCAGACAAGAAGGTTATAAGCCAAGTTTAATTATGTTCCCTGTCCTTATCATTTAATATTGTAAAGTTTTGTACTACTCTGTTTAAATTTTATTAGCGTAATATGGCATGGATGACTGTGAAAATGAAAGGAAGTGGAAGGCTCAACATCACTTCATAGAACCATAAAAGTTTTGTGTCTCGGAAAACCAGTTGGCTAATCATAAACATGCCAGCTGAAAAGTTATTTGGACCAATTTCATGCACCAGTCCTCAGGTGACAGCCTTGCTTATGCATGTGCTCATTGAAGTAATTTTTAAATGTGCGGCCTTTTCCTGCTGCAAGCATTCCTTCAGATACAGGTTGTCTTCAACTCCCCTCCAATCCTTCAATCTTAAGAGTACAGGCTGATGATGTACTTCTGAGGAAGTACCCATTAATTCCACTCATTCTGTTACCTCAGGGATCCTTCAGCAAGCAACCAACCCCTCCCTTGTCCACTCAAAGTATTGAAACTTATATTCTTTCAGCCCACCTGACCAGTCCATTGATCTCTTATTGCAGTCTACAGCTCTTCCTCCCAACTCCCATGCCAATTATAGTATCAAAATCATTGATATTTATCATTAAAAGTCAAAGGCTATGGTAGAATGGAGCCTTTAGGAATGCTTCCCCAAGTCTTCCTACTACTACAACATTTGTTGATCACTACCCCTTACATCCTGCAGCCAGCTCAGTTTTGAACAAAAATTTAATGTAGGATCCTTACACTTTTACTTCCCTGATCCATCTGCTTGGTGAATGCCTTGCAACAATGCCTTTAACCCTGGTAGGTGTCTTGCTAAAGTCTATACTGCATCTAATAACTATTAGATTTGTAGATGAGAGATCTGCCAACAAGAACATCAAGTACTAATTTGATCAACACGATTTTAAATAATAGATGTTGTTTCTTCAAATCTAATTGACACCTTTGAATTTGAATGTGGAAATCTGCAGAGTGTTACCCTGTTTAATAACTAAATCTAAATGTTCTTGCAGCTCCTGAAGATGGAGGGAAAGCATCCGAGGAGGTAGAAGGTGAGACAGAGGCATCTGCACCTGAGCAGTGAGGCCATGATCACACGCCTTGTCAATACTTCCTGTAAGCCTAGGAACAATGTTGTGCAGGATTAATTCAATGCTATTGTTTCAATTTGTACTCCTTGCAAGATATTCCTGTGTTCTTCTGAATTACTTTGTACATTTCCACCTGCCAGCAGACACAGTAGTCCTCTCTGTCCTATATCTCTCTCTTTTCTCTCACCTTCCTTTATTTTTTCTTTCACATTCTTTGCTTCATTTGTTTTATCTTCCTTCTTTCAAGGGAAGAAATAGTCCATTGCTTCTTTCTTGCTTTGCACATAAAGGCATTAAGTGGATATTGAATTATTCCATGAGCCTGTATGATATTCTCATATTATATTGTCCAAGAGTTTGAAGCATTATACCTTGGCATCATTATTGGATTTGGTTAACTCCCAGATGACATTACAGACTGCACCGATGAGAAGAAATCAGCATTAGTAAGTCCTTGCCCTTGGTTAGTAATGACCTGCTCCTCTCAGTCAGGATCTCCCACTAGAAGACTCATGGCTGGGTCTGATTGTCAGGTGGAAATTTCATTGTACCATGAAACATTTTCTCTCCTACCGGTCTCCACAAGATTTATTGCTTTTTTTAAGGAGGAAAATATGATTACAACGTAGCAACAGAAATGAGCGTAGATGCATGCTGCATGAAATAGAATTTTCAGTAAATAATTTGCTGTATATTGGGTAATGATTTAAGGAAGCAAATTACTATCACTAGCTCAAAAAATACAGAGTATCAAACACAGGCAGAAAAGTATTTTTTAAAATTCTAACCCATAGTAGAAATTACATTATGTCTAAAATGTTCAAAAATAAAACTATGAAAATCACAAATAACTTCACCTGGGATTCTTTCCTTATGGTTTTATACTTGGGCAGCCACAAGGGAAGTTGTTGGATTATAACAAAGTGTAAGTGCTGATAGCAACACAGCTTAAGCCTGGAAGAGTCTGGCTTCTCATGGCAATGAAATGGTTAGTGGAGCCTTCCCACCAGTCTAACCATCCATTTCCAAACCTGAAGCCAGACTTCTTCAGGGAATCCCCTGGTTTAGTTTTGGCTCAGCTGGTCCTCACATCTCTACCCCAATTTATCTGTTTATCTGAATGGAACAGAGTCAGGATCTACAATTGAAGGTATCCTAAGCCCTTGACCATGACTAATGCAATTGTTGTTTGGACTTGGAAAGAAAGCTCTTTACGTTGATGTGAAGTATTACATTCAGAGCATTTCAAACACATGAGCACCGAGATTCCTGGGAATGATGACTGATCATATGAAACTCTTAGCCCTTTCTACTGTCACCTTCAGCTTCCCATCTCTCTTTCTGTTTCATACCTGAACATAACTTTTACTGGTCAAGAACAGGAGGTTTTCTGTTAAGGAATTAGGAAAGCCATTGATAAAGCTGCAAATGAGGTCATGTTGCATTTTCCATGGAGATGCTCATTATATCTTAACCTGCCATTGCTTGAATTTCTTCCTGCCTTCTCTTTTGCACATAATGAATAAAAATATGTTTATTTCTTGAATGACGAACATTCTCATCCATATCCAGCTCACTTCCATTTCATAGATTTCAGGCTGATATGTTTAAAATGCTCGGAACATAAAGCCTCTCTCTGCACAAAACCTAGTAGGTGCTGATACCTTAAATAAGGTGTCACGTCAATGTTGAGAAGCACACATTCAATTTGAAAGCAAAGCCCCTGTTTTAAAATGGGTTGCATTTTTTTTCTTTTAAACATTCGGCCCAGTAAAACAAAACAAAATATTTATTTCTCATCAGCTACCACATGGTGATGCAGAGAACTGCCTGGCAAAGACTGTTAGTGTACAGTTTAACTGAGCACCTTGAGGATAATTGTAACCTAATCCATTCGGCTAGAAACAGATGGAATATGTCCTTTGCTGATTATTCACCAATGACACCATTTACCATCAGTGGAACATTAGGCAACCAGAGATCTTTGCAACATATAGCTTTTCCAACTGACAATCAATTTAAAATGAGTGTCCTTGACTCTGATCTCAGCTCTGCAGCAATGTCCTCTCTAATCCATAACCCTTTTAGTCTGCTTCAACACCGTGCATGCAGGATTGACCCAATGCCAACATTCTGAACTACTAGTAAGAATGACTTTTATTTTGGTCATTATCTTTAGGAATGTTTCTTATTTCACGGTCAGTTTTGTGCCTGGTCTCCTAACTATGAAACATATGGTGAAAATTAAATCAATTGCCCAAGTCACAACAACCACAATTGCCTGAGAGATTCACTGAAAGTTATGTCTAAAGTCAGACATTTTGAGAATACAGGTTTGAAAGAGAGTAAATTGACCTGGTCCAGATGTCTGACTGCAAGATTGGTCAATTATGTGTTTGTATCACATTGACCTTACATCAGCATAATGCCCATTTGACCCCACTGATAAGTGCCAGTGTTTTTGTTTTTCACTTGACCCTCTTCTTGTACTTTATCCTATCCTTCTAGGGCATTCTTTTCTGAACCTTTCTAACTCATGTAATAATCAAAATTTTCCTTCAAGTGACTCATGTTATTTGCTTGAGCTATCTCTGTGATTACGTTTCACGACCCAAAACAGTTGCTTTTCAGATTTTGATATATTTCTCTATGATGCAGAGAGAGGTCCATGGAGTCTATATTCACTCATAGAACTGCCCTATTGGTGCCATTTCCCCAGGTCATTTCCCTACAAATTATTCGTTCTTACAAGTCCATCAACTTACCCCTCCCTATTACTCCTGTCACCCGTCACGGGTGACAAAATGGATCTATTCTTGCGGCACTGGAATGTGGGAGAAAATGGAACCACATGGGAAAAATTCATGGGATTAGAGTTCAAATCCCATGTTGACAGTATTGGGGGTCTTGATTGGATTCAGGTCTATGGAGCTATGCAGCATCATTGCATCATTGTGGCTCAGTGATACAGGCTGCACTGACACCCCTTCCATTATTGCTCTTGAGCTGAGTCTTGGTAGGGCATTTCAGGATCAGATAGGATGGTGAGTCTGGAGTTACACACGGGCCAAGTGGCAGATCTCCCCACAAAGGAAGTCAGTGAACAAAGAAGAATTTTACAAACTTTTAATAATTTTACAGTCATCATTTCAAATGACAATTTCATTTTATTTACATTCCAGAATATCAACTGAATTTAAACACCACAGCTGCCAAGGTGGGATTCAAAATTGTAGATTCAGTCTATGTCTCTAGATTACTATTTCAGTGATTTAGCAGTATCTGCACCATGAAAAGAGTGCAAGGATGCTGTAAAACTAACACATTGGCATAGCTGCCAGAATTACAATATTCTGGACTATCACTTATCCATGGATCGTAGATTGAACATATGGTCTACTAGTTATTGGGCAAAATGTCAGAAACTCAACACTGATGAATACTATCACAAATTATACCCTAAAATAATTGGTGTGCAAGTAGACAAATTTGCTTAAGTATGTTTCTGTGCAGGTGTGATTGTTAGTGTGTGTATGCATGTGCATGTGTTTATGTATGCATATTTACAAACATATGCATATGGGTACGCGTGTGCGCCTGTGTGTACCTGCACCTGTATGTTCTTGCACCTGCATATTTGCACGTGTGTGTGTGTGTGTTTCTCTGTGTGTCTGTCTGTCTGTCTGTATGCATGTGCGTGAATTAAATATAGCTAGAGATCTCTCATAATGGACTATTGTGACTATGGAGCTGATTAGTGCTGTGCAATCTTAGCATTTCTTTGCTGATCCCTTGTAAGAATGTCCCTGGGAAATCAATTGTCATTTGTTTCCTTGATGTTTATTTGCATGTGATTTATCTGGAATACTTAATAATTGTTCATTTTAAGTCTGTTTGTTTAACAAATAAAAAACTTAAAAAAATCAAAGTATCATAAATGGTTGTTGGGCTGAATTATTTCAAATACTAAAGAATCACTTTAGAGGAAAGCAAGATATAATTTTAGCTCAGAGTCATTCAAAACATAATATCGGTAATCCAACTAGAAACCACTCCAATCAGGAGAGCACCAGCAATCAGACAGACCACTGGCAAACTCAGGTAAACATTTCCCTATCTCAACAAAATAATGCAGCAGCTTTTTGTATATCGCTCTCAGCTTAGTGTTTGGTCTCTCAGCATGAATTCTCTCCTTTGTCCAGCTACACTTCCCGTGGAACCATATTTTGTTACTTTTGCTCTTCCATTTCATTCCTCAAACTTCTCATGTCTGAGTCTTCTTACAACTGATTTACAAGTACTTTGAAAGTATCAAATTTCTAGAATATAGGAACATGAAAAAATACAGGGAAAAATTACAGCCCTTCATCTAGATTCTGGTATTTATTTAAAATCCCATCTAATCGGTGTCCTAATTTGATGCATCCTCCCATGCCCCATATTCACAAGGATTTAAAGAATTCAAAGTACATTTATTATCAAAGCATATGTGCAGTATACAACCCTGACATTCACCTTCTCCACGGACAGCCACAAAACGAGAAAGCCTTGGAATGCATTCAAAGAAAAAACATCAACCCTCCCACACGCAAAAGCAAATCGCGCAAATGGCAGCAAGAACAAACTCCCTCCCACGCGCAAAATACAAATCGCACAAATGGCAACAAGAGCATCAAACCCCCCACACGCAAAAAAACCCCAAATTGTGCAAATGACAAGAACATCAACCCCACCCCCCCCCCATGCGCAAAAAAAAAAAAACAAATTGCGCAAACGGCAACAAGAAAGAATGGGCAAAAACATCGAATATAAAACTGAAAATCGAAGAGTCCATATTCAGGTCAGCTCAGTGTTAATTATCTGCAGTCTGCCCCAATTCAAAATCACCCAAGATAGCAACAGAAAAAGAAGCAAACAGAAGCTACAGTCTAATCCACAGACCACAGACCCAGAACTTCGACACCATCCTCCAGCAGCATCGAGGGAGAGAGATAATTGGAATGCAGGAACCTTCCCTTGGGAGCAGCAAGCGACAGGAAGGTTAAGACCATCACACGCAGACACCTTCCTCCGCAGCAGCGAGTGAAAGGCTGGTAGACAGTGCTGAACACTTGCTCACCTTCCACATTTTCCTCGATGCTTTGTCGGTTAGAAATGGAGTCGATCTTGGGCTTGCGCCCCGTCTCTAAGATTCTTTGCCTCGAGGCTGCTTGCCTCCCGGAACCTTCTCAGAGACCACAAAGCACCAGGTAGCTCAATCGGCTTGAAAACACACCATCAAACTGTAGATACCAGGCTCCAACAGTACCAGAACCACTCTTAAAAGTAAAAGAAGATGGAAAAGAAGTGAAAGAGACAGTTTCATGGACCATCTGGAGAAGGTCACCTGTGATAACAAATATCTTCTATTAACACAAAATAATCATAGATTCAAAGAGCAATACATCACAGATACAAGCACTTCTGCCCAAGTCAGTCCATGCGACCACAGTGGGATTAGCCACCACAGCTAATCCCAATTTCTTATGTTCAGCCCATTTCCACCTAAGCCCCACCTTTCCATATAACTATCCAAGTGCTTCTTAAATGTTAATATTTCCTGCCTCAACCAACTTCTTCTGGCAGCTCGTTTCATAAACTCACCACACTGTACATGAAAAAATGGCTCCTCAGGTCCCTTTCAAATCTTTCCCTTCTCACTCTAATCTATGTCCTGTAGATTTGAACACACCTACTCTAGGGAAGTGACTGTTACCACCCACCCTATCAATGCCTCTCATAATATTAAACATTTCTATAAGGTTGTCCCTCACTCTCCTATCTTCCAAGGATTAAAAATTTAGCCTGGTCAACATCTCCCTATAACTCAGGCCCTCTGATGTTGGCAGCATCCTTGTCAATCTTTTCTGTGCTTTTACCAGTTTAATCACATCTTTCCTGTAAGAGGATGAAAAGAAACTGTACACAGTACTATTTATACAACTGCAACGACTGTTGTACCCCTCTAATCAGTGCCCTGACTGACGCAGGCCAAAGTGCTAAAAGCCTTTTTCACCACTGACTACCTATTAGCAGTGTACTGTCTCTTTACATTTGATCTCTCAAAGTGCAACACTTCATATTTTGTCTGGGATAAACCTCATCTGCTGTCTGTACACCATATCTGCAAATGATCTATATCCATCTGCATCCTTTGACAGTTTTCTATGCTATCCACAGCACCATCAGTCTTGTATCATCTGCAAATTTACTGACCAACACATCTATGTTTTCATCCAGGTCATTTATTCATATATATACAGTATATATATATATGCATATACGTACAGTACTGTGCAAAAGTCTTAGGCACATACATAACTAGGGTGCCTAAATTTTACACAGTACTATTTTTGTCAATGTGGAGCAGAGAGCGAGTTTGTAATTCTGGCGGGAGCAAGGGATGTTGGGAGTGGTGAGGGTGGAGCGCCACAGGAGGGGTGTGGGGCAGGTGGCAGAGAAGGAGTGCCAGAGTGGGGGGTGCAGACATATTGGGCCTTGAGATTCCCGGCAAGGAAATTTAATTTTGCACAATTCGTTTACTGATCATTACAGAATGTTTCTCTGGTGCTTCCCACTCCCTCCCCTCTCCCTTCTCCTTTTCCCACCATGATTCCCATCTCCCTGCCTCCTTCGCACTCTCAGTCCACAACAGAGACCAATATCAGAATATATATATGTTACCAGAAATATACATATCCTGGTGTGGTCTGTCTTGAATGGATACATAAGGCATTGCTTCTAAACCCCAGTGATCTGATCCTATTGATCTGGAGGTTAAATTTCAATAGATTTATTAAACACCTTCTGTATTTTTCTGTTGTATAGTTATTATAGTATCTATACTGAAATCTGTTTGGCCCTTTACTGCTTCCTGGCTCCCGTTATGACATGGTTTAAGATGCACTGTCCACCACCATTCGTATCAAACCTCCTACTAAACACAATCACCTTCACTTCCCTCCATCTCATGTATCTGTAGCTGCCTCTGGTTAGTATGCAGACTTGCATATTGGACTTTGATAATTATTTAAATGAGGCATGTTTCACAAAAAAGTTGTCACAGTGACAATTTGGCTTTGGCAGTTAGCTATGCCTATTGCTTATTATGTTTGCCTGGCTGTGAATACTATCACTAGCAATAATCTTTGAACTAACATTCGTGTGAAAATTATTATCTGCAGCTTTCTTATTCAATGTATCAAAAATGATGTCTCCACACAATACTGAGATAAAAATCCAATTGCCTAATTTCCTCTTTATAAGATCATTACCTGGGTTTTGGCTGTGTTTTATCTCCATGGAGATAATTCATGTTATCACTGTAATATTCTCACCACATATTTACAGTTCTGGCTTTTATCTTAATATCACTTCCTTCACTGTACCATGATCACTTAGGGCCCTGATCACTTTAGGCCCTAAATTCTGAGATTTGTTCCAGCATTTCTCTCTATCTCCTCATTACAATACTCTGGTTTTGCGGATGCTGTTTCATATCACCTGCTTGCCATCTTTGTCATTTCGATAACTTTTGTTTTACTGCATCTAAACAAACCCCTACAGTAGATAATAAAAGTTAGAACTATATAAGCATGTTTCTTACTCTTTTATAGAATGCTTTCTTCCCAAAACTTGTAAGTTTTCCAATGCAGGTAAGAGAGCTAGTGCTGAGCAAACTTGCGGGCCTAAAGATAGACAAGTCCCCTGGTCCTGATGGAATGCATCCCAGGGGTCCGAATGATATAGCAGAGGTTATAGTTGAGGCTTTGGTGATAATTTACCACAATTCTCTGGATTCTGGGCAGGTCCCAGTTGATTGGAAGAAGGTGAATGCTACACCACTGTTAAAAAAAGGATATTGGCAAAAGGCAGGTAACTACAGGCCAGTTAGTTTAACATCTGTAGTTGGGAAAATGCTTGAAGCTATCATTAAAGAAGAAATAGTGAGGCATCTGGAAAGAAATGGATCCATCAGGCAGACACAGCATGGATTCAGCAAAAGGCAGGTCCTGGTTGACAAACTTACTGGAGTTCTTTGAGGATATAATGAGTGCAGTGGATAGAGGGGAACAAATGGATGTTATTTTCTTGGATTTCCAGAAAGCATTTGATAAGGTGCCGCATAGAAGACTTATCCATAAGTTAAGGATGCATAGAGTTGGGGGTGATGTATTAGTATGGATAGAGAATTAGTTAACCAGTAGAAAGCAGAGAATTGGGATACATGGGTGTTTCTCTGGTTGGCAATCAGTGGTGAGTGATGTGCCACAGGGGTCGGTGCTGGGCCCGCAACTGTTTACAATATACGTTAATGATCTGGAGGAGGGGACCGAGGGTAGTGTATCTAAATTTGCTGATGACACTAAATTGAGTGGAAAAGCAAATTGTGCAGAAGATACAGAAAGTCTGCAGAAAGTTATAGATAGGTTAAGTGAGTGGGGAAGGGTCTGGCAGATGGAGTACAATGTTTGTAACTGCAAGGCTATCCACTTCGGAAGGAAAATGGAAGATCAGATTATCATCTAAATGGTAAAGGATTGCAGCATGCTGCTTTGCAGAGGGACTTGGGAGTGCTTGTGCATGAATCACAAAAGGTTGTATTGCAGGTGCAACAGGTTATCAAGAAGGCAAATGGAATGTTGGCCTTCATTGCTAGAGGGATTGGTTTTAAGAGCAGGGAGGTTATGCTGCAACTGTACAGGGTACCAGAGAGGCCACACCTGGAGTATTGTGTGCAGTTCTGGTCTCCTTACTTGAGGAAGGATATACTGGCTTTGGAGACAGTGCAGAGGAGGTTCACCAGATTGATTCCAGAGATGAGGGGGTAAGGCTATCAGGAGAGATTGAGTCGTTTAGGACTGTAATCACTGGAGTTCAGAAGGATGAGAGGAGATCGTATAGAAACATATAAAATTACGATAAGAGGCAGGAAAGTTGTTTCCACTGGTAGGTGAGACTGGAACTAGGGGACATAGACTCAAGATTTGGGGGAGTAAATTTAGGACGGCGATGAGGAGGAACTACTTTTCACAGAGAGTGGTGAATCTGTGGAATTCTCTACCCAATGAAGCAGTGGAGTCTACCTCAATAAATATATTTAAAGCAGGGTTCGATAGATTTTTACATAGTAGGGGGATTAAGGGTTGTGGGGAAAAGGCAGGTAGGTGGAGATGAGTCCATGCTTAGATCAGCCATGATCTTATTGAATGGCGGAGCAGGCTCAATGGGCTGGATGGCCTACTCCTGCTCCATGGTGTCCACTCAATGAGTCCCAATTTCCTACGTTCAGCCCATATGCTTTCAAGCCTGCTCCATTTGCTGACGGAAGTGTTTCTTAAATGATATTGTTTGTACCTGCTTCAACCACTTCCTCTGACAGTTCTTTTTATATATATTCACTAACCTGTATGTGAAAGTTGCTCTTCAGGTTCCTTTTCAATCTTTCCTCTCCCACTCCAAACCCATGACGAAATGGCAGAGCAGACTCAATGGGCTGAATGACCTAATTTGCTCCAATGTCTTATGGTCTGATGGAAAGAGAACAATACTACAGAGAAATATTGAACATGGAATAAATTCATGAGTTATCGTATTTCATTATGGGAACATTGTGAATAAAATCTTTAAGTATTTTATCAGCTGCTCTACCATCCAATTCTTTTGAAAGGTTCTGTTTTTGTTTCCGAATTTAATTTGCAGAAATATTAGATTCAGGCCTACACCAGAAGCAGTTGGCAGAGTGATTGCCAGAAAAAAATGATTAGCTTTGTCATGGAGGCTCTCCGTGTTAGAGAGGAAACAACATTTACCTTCTGACAGCACACCGAAAGAGAAACAAAGAACGTGAAGGCAGCAGGAAAATCAGGGGGAAAGCAAATGCAGATAATGGACAGGGAAAAGTGAATAAATACAGTGAGAGAATAAGGCAATTGGTGGAAAAGTGATTGGAAGGAGAAACAGAATTAGGTAAATGGAATAATAAGGACAAGATTGAGAGTGAAATATGAGGAAGAAATTCCATGGTCTTTTTTGTTCCTGGTAGCTGCATGAATATTGGATGATGTCTTCAGCCTTAGTATATTTTTAAGACTTGTCCATCTCCAGTGCTGGTAATTGGATGTATCCCTGGGAGAGGTTTACAATAGAGGGAAAACCTGAACCAGTAACACAGATGGATTAGTACAGCAGAAAGCAAATTATCTAAATATGGAGAAGTCAGTATTAAATATAAAAGGCTACAATGTCCCCAGTGAGAATGTGTGACTCCTCAAACTTCCATTGGGTCTTATTACAACAGTGGAGGAGGTCAGAGTGGAAAGAGATGGAAAATTAAAGTGGCAGGTATCAAGGGGAAGGTCATGTCTGGAGACTGAATGCAGATCTCCTAAAAGAGATTATGCAGTTCATGTTTGATTCTTTCAGAGCAGGGGAGGACATATTGTGAGCATTGAATACAGTACACTGGATTGAGAGCAGTGCAAGTTAATTGTTGCTTCATCTAGAAAAATGGCTTTCCTAGTTGCCACCCATTTTAATTCTACTTCCCATTCCCATTCTAACATGTCAGTCCATGGCCTCCTCTCATGCCTTGATGAGGGCACTGTCACTTTAGAGGAATGACGTCTCATATTCCAGTCTGATTGCATGAACATTGACTTCTCTAATTTCCAATAATTTCTCTCCCCTTCTTCTTCTTTCTTTTTCCATTCCCCATCCCCATTCCAGCTCCCCTCATACCTCTACTCATCTCCTTGCTTGCCCATCATCTCCCTCAGATTACCCACTCCTTCCTTTTCTCCCATGGTGCTCTGCCCTCTCCCATCAGATCCCTTTACCTATTCGACTTATCACCTCCCAGATTTTCACTTCATCCAATTTGCCTCACTCACCTACTTGGCTTCAGCTCTCATCTGCCAACTTGTGCTTCTTCTGCTCTCTCCACCTTCTTATTCTGGCCTCTTCCATTTCCTTTCCAGTTCTGATGAAGGGTCTCAGCCCGAAATGTTGATTCATTATTCCTCGCCATAGATGCTGCCAGACTTGTGGAGTTGCTCCTGCATTTTGTGAGTTGCTATGGATATCCAGCATCTGCAGAAATGTGTTTGTGTGTGTTGCTTTATCTAGGAAGGTTGCTTGGGTCCCTGAATGATGGAGAGAAAAATAATTGAAAATGCAGGTGTTACCCCTCTTGGGATTTGATGGGAAGATGTTACAAGAAGGGGAGTAAAAATGCTGAAAGAATGGACCAACTCGCCACAAAAGGAACGTCGATTCAAAATACTGACAGTGGATGGAAGAGAAAGTGTATCTGGTGATTGGAGCAGAAGATACTTCACTGAATAGGCAGGCCGGTGGACTGGAAAGTGAGTACTAGAACGCTCCATTTCAGTTCTGTCCAGGAGGAGAGGGGGTAGGGGCAGGGATGTGGGGAACAGAAGCCATATGGTCAAAGGGCCTGTTTGATAGAGAGGAAGCTGCAGTTTAGGTAAAAGGAAAATATTTCAGAGGCACTTGTGCAGAATGTCTCATCGTTAGAACTGATGTGACGAAGACAGAGGGATGGGGAAAATAAGACTGTAAGATATAGGAGCAGAATTAGGCCATTTGGCCCATTGAGTCTGCACCGCTATTTCATCATGGTTGATCCATTTTCCTCTCAGCCCCAATCTCCTGCCTTCTCCCCATAACCCTTCATGCCCTGACCAATCAAGAATCTATCAAACTCTGCTTTAAATATACCCAATGACTTGGCCTCCACTGCCACCTGTGACAATGAATTCCACTGATTCTAGCTAAAAAATTCCTTGTCATCTCTGTTCTAAATGGACATTCATGTATTCTGAGGCTATGTCCTCTGGCATTAAACTCCCCCACCATAGGAAACATCCTCTCTACATCCACTCTATCAAGGCCTTTCACCATTTGATAGGTTTCAATGAGGTCACCCTTCATTCTTCTGAATTCTAGTGAATTCAGACCCAGAGTCATCAAACACAGTTCATTTGACAAGCCATTCAATCCTGGAAGCATTTTAGTGAACATCCTGTGAACTCTCTCCAATGACAGCACATCCTTTCTTAGATAAGGGGCCCGAAACTGCTCACAATCTCCAAGTGAGGCCTCACCACTGCTTTCTAAAGTTTCAGCATTATATTACATCTTGTTTTTATATTCTAGTCCTCTTGAAATGAATGCTAACATTGCATTTGCCTTCCTCACTACCGACTCGACCTGCAAATTAACCTTAAGGGAATCCTGCACAAGGACTCCCAAGTCCCTTTGCACCTCAGATAACTTCTCTCCAATTACCCTTTTATTTCTTTTACCAAAGTGAAAAAGTGCATGAAGGGAAAAAGGAAAACTCCTAGGAGTGAGAGACTGGTGAGTCTCACATCAATTGTATGGAAATTTCTGGAGAAAATTCTTAGGTAAGGATAGGATATATGAGCATTTGGAAACCCATGGCTGATTTAGCAAGAGCCATCATGACTTTGTGCATGGCAGGTCATGCCTTACCAACTGGACTGAGTTTTTTAACAAGGTGACAAGAGAGATTGATGAAGGTAGGGAAGTGGTTGTTGTCTACATGGATTTTAGTAAGGTGTTTGACTAAGTCCCTCATGGGATGCTAGTCCAGAAGATTAAGGTACATATGTTCCACGGCAAATTGGCTGTTTATATACAGAACTGGCTTGTGCATAGAACACAGAAGGTAGTGGTTGAAGGGACTTATTTGAGCTGGAAGTCTGTAATTAGTGGTATTCCACAGGGATTTGTGCTGGGACCTTGGCTGTTTATGATGTATGTAAATGACCTGGATGTAAATGTATGTTGGTGGGTTAGTAAATTTGTGGATGTTACCAAGATTGTTGGAGTTGTGGATAGTGTAAAAGACTGACAAAGAATACAGCATGATATAGATCAGTGGCAGATATGGGCTGAAAAACGGCAAATGGAGTTTAACACATGTGAGGTGCTGAACCTCGTTAGGACAAATACAAGTAAACAATACACTATTAATGGCAAGATCCTTAAGAGTATGCAGAGAGGTCTTTGTACCTAAGTTCATAGTACTTGAAAGTGACTACACAGGTTGATAGATCGTTAAGAAGGCTTATGGAATGCTCACTTTTATCAGTTAAGGAATTGTGTTCAAAAGTCAGGACGTTATGCTGCAATTTCATAAAACTCTGGTTGGGCCACGTCTGGAGTATTGTGTATAGTTCTGGTTGCTCCACTATTGGAAGGATGTTGAGGCTTTAGAGAGGGTGCAGAAAAGATTTACCAGGGTGCTGCCTGGTTTAGAGGGCATGTGCTATCACAAGAGGTTGGATAAACTTGGTTTGATTTCTCTGGAGCGCCAGTGACTGATGGGAGAATTGACAGAGGTTTACATGAGAGGTATAGATAGAGTGAACAGAGAGTCTCTGTTTCCCAGGGTTGAAATGTCCAATATCAGAAGGCATGCATGGAAGGTGATAGGATGTAAGTTCAACGGGAATGTGAGGAGTAAGTATCTTACTCAGAGAGTGGTAGATGCCTGGAATGTGCTGTCTGGATTGGTGGTAGAAGCAAATACATTAGAGATGTTTAAGAGATAGACACATGGATGTAAGGAAGGTGGAAGGATATGGACGTGGTGTAAGTAGCAGGGATTAGTGTTTTGGTGTTTTTGATTTGCTTTTTAGCACAATATTGTGGACCGAATGACCGGTCCCTGTGCTGAAACCATGTTGACTTTGGCCTATTTTATCATGTACTTCCAAGTGTCCCAAAACCTCATCTATAACAATTGACTTCAACAATCTCCCAACCACTGAGATCAGACTAACTGGTATATATTTCCCTCTTTTTCTGTATCTCTCCCTTCTGGAAGAGTTGAATGACATTTGCAATTTTTCAGTCCTCCAGAACTGTGCCAGTCTAGCGATTCTTGAAAGATCATTACTAATGCCTCCACAGTCTCTTCAGCCACCTCTTTCAGAACCCTGGGGTGTAGACTATCTAGTCCTGGTGACTTATCCACCTTCAGACCTTTCAGTTTCCAAAGCAAGTTCTCTCTTGTAATGACAACTTCTTTCAATTCTGCCCCCTGACACTCTTGAATTTCTAGCATACTGCTGGTGTTTTCCACAGTGAAGACTGATGCAAAATACTTAGTCAGTTCATCCACCATTTCCTTGTCCCCTATACTTATTCTCTGGGATGTATTGGTCCTGTACTTCTGAATTGCTCCCAGAAACTCCAGCCATTGCAATTCTCCAATTATCCCTGCTAGTGTTCCCTTTGCTCCCTACACAACTCCCTTGTCCATTCGTCCCTCCCCACTGATCTCCCTCCTGGTACTTACCCTTGCAAGTGGAACAAGTGCTTCACTTGCCCCTACAACTCCTCCCTCACTATCGTTCAGTGCCCCAAACAGTCCTTCTAGATGAAGTGACACTTCACCTGTGAGTCTGTTTGGGTTATCTACTGTGTTTGGTGCTCCCAGTGTGGTCTGTTGTATATCGGTGAGATCTGACATAGATTGGGAGACCACTTCGCAAAGCATCTACACTCCGTCCACCAGAACAAGTGGGATTTCCCAGTGGCCAGCCATCTTAATTCCACTTCCCATTTCCATTTTGATATGTCCACCAATGGCCTCCTCCACTGCCAGGATAAAGCCTGGAGGAACAACGCCTTATATTCCGTTTGGGTAACCTCCAACCTGATGGCATGAACATCGATTTCTCAAATTTCCACTAATGCTTCCATCCAACACCCCCTTTCACCATTTCCCAACCACTTTCCCTCTCTCATGTTATCTCCTTGCCCGCCCATCACCTCCCTCTGGTGCTCCTCCCCAACCTTTCTTCTTTCTTCCATGGCCTTCTGTCTCTTTCACCGATCAACTTCCTAGCTCTTTGCTTCATCCCTCCCCCTCCAAGTTTCACCTATCACCTGGCGTTTCTCTCTCCCCTCTCCCCACCTTTCAGATCTACTCTTCTGCTTTTTCTCTGCAGTCCTGCTGAAAGGGTTTGGTCCAAAATGTCAACTGTACTTTTTACCATTGATGCTGCCTGGCCTGCTGAGTTCCTCCAGCATTTTGTGTGTGTTGCTTGGATTTCCTGTATCTGCAAATTTTCTCTTGTTTCGGTATATGTGGCTAGCCTTTCCATTGAAATGGAGAAAATCAGAAAAGGAAGGGCAAAAAAGTTAGATGGGGACAAAATAAAGGTAACATCTGAGTAGAGATTCTTAGAAAAAAGGGAAATTATCTTTGAGTTTGCTTCAATACAGGAGGCAGCAGCCATACTGTCAATGATGCACCGTAAAAACAGAAGTTGAGAGAAGGGATCCATGTGGGAGTGAAACAAAAACTGCTCCATGTAACTTGTTAAAAAAATGGACAGGTTGGGTGTTTTGAGAGTAACAACAGCTATAACTTTGATCAAGACATAGTGTGTGGTGTTGAAGTAGAAGTTGTGCAATGTGAGGACAAGTTCCACCAAGCAGATGTGGAAGTAGCTGGAGGAGAGCTGGCTCACGGAATATGTGCTATGTTCCCAATGAGCTACCTGTATTATAATTACAGAACGGGAAACTGAAACCTGTGGGCTTGGTTTTCTGTTTGCTGGATGTGATATCCATGCTTATCTTTTGTGCACACTCAGAAATCAGTATTTGGACATGCACTGAGATTAAGTTCAATCCAAAACTGAGGATGTCTGAAAATATGATTGCAGAACTACTAGATTTAGTTTGCATTGGCTAAGCCTTGCTTATTTCGAGTCCATTATATGAAAAGTGATCAAAGATAACCAAGTATTAGCAAATAATGGATGTTACGTCTTCTAGTCACCAGGATTTTCTTAACTCAGTTTTGTCATTTTATATCAGTATCTATTACACCACACTCATATAAAGCATTTGACAGATTTAAAAGCTTGTAGATAACATCTTTAAAAGAGTTTAATTCATAGAATTAGTACTAAATTCATTAGCAAGGGCAAATAAAAATAAGCAAGAGCAATAAGCAAAGGAGCATCCTTTGTTGGGTGAACAGTGTTAGAGTGGGGATTTGAAGCTTTAGTTATCCAAGTCTTCAGCAAGGAGAGGCTTGAATGAGAGAAGGCGAAAAGCTGCAGGTAGACATTTTTTCAGTTTATTTATTATTTGCTTCTTTATATTTGCACAGCTGAAGCAGAAGAAATGCCAAGCAGGATAGTTGAGTGCTACTCTCGCAGGATGTGTGAAGGCAGGGAGACCTCCAGAGTCCCTGACGACCTCACCTGCAAGAAGTGCATCCAGCTGCAGCTTCTAACAATCCGCGTTAAGGAGTTGGAGTGGGAACTGGATAAATTCCAGATCATTTGGGAGGCAGAGCAGATCATAGATAGAACATATAGAAAAATAGTGACACGCAAGGTGCAAGATGCAGGAAAATTTGGTGACAGTCAGGAGGAGGAAAGGGGTTAAACAGCCAGTGCAGAGAACTCCTGTGGACATCCCCCTCAACAACAGGATACTGTGGTGAGGAGGGTGGGGTGACCTGGCAGAGGAAAGACACAGCAGTCAGGTCTCTGGCACTGAGTCTGGCTCTTTGGCTCAGAAGAGAAGCAGGGAGAAGATGCGAGCTGTGATGATAGGGGATTTGTTTGCTAGAGGAACAACAAGGTGGTTCTGTGGACAAGAATGAGATTTCCGAATGGCATGTTGCCTCCCAGGTGTCAGGGTCCAGGACATCTTAGATCGAGTCCTCAGCATTCTTCAGAGGGAGGATGAGCAGCTAAAGGTCATGGTTCATGTAGGTACAAATAACATAGGTAGGAAGAGGGAAAGGGTTCTGCAAAGTGAGTTCAGGGAGTCAGCTGTTAAGTTAAAGGATAGGACATCCCGGGTTGTGATCTCAGGAGTGCTACCTGTACTACGTGCTAGTGAGGTCAGAAATAGGAAGATCATAAAGTTTAACATGTGGCTAAGGGGTCAGTGTAGGAGGAAGGGCTTCAGATTTTGGGATTATTGGGCTCCTTTCCAGGTAAGATGGGACCTGTACAGAGGAGGAGGTTTGCACCTAAACTGGAGGACCGGGGGGCACTAATATCCTATCAGGAAGGTTTGCTCGTACGGCACAGGGGGAGGGGGTGGTGGTATTAAACTAGAGTTTCACGGGATGGGAACCAGAGTTCCAGAACATGTAGTTGAGAGGTTGTGGAGACAGATGTTGTTAAGAGGTCAGACAAAGTCAGGAATCAAAAGGATGAGCATGTGGGACTAATGTTCTGAGTTGCATATATTTCAATACAAGAAGTATTGCAGCAAAGGTCGATAAGCTCAGAGCATGGGTTAATACATGGAATTATAATATTGTCACCATTATTGAGACTTGGTTGTAGGAGGGCAGGACTGGCAGCTCAATATTCCAAGTTTCCATTGATTAAGATGTGATAGAGCAGCAGAAATTAAAGGATGCTGTCACTAGTCAGGGAAAATGTCACAGCAATGCGCAGCCAGGACAGACTGGAGAACTTTACTCGTGTGGCTTTAAGGATGGAACTGAGGAATAAGAAATGTTTGATGATGTTAATGGGGCTACGTTACAGACAATAGATGTTGGGATTTAGAGGAACAAATTTGGAGAGAAATCACAGACAGTTGTAAGAAACAAAGTTATTATAGCAGATAGAAACATAAAAACCCTACAGCACAATACAGGCCCTTCGGCCCACAAAGTTGTGCCGTACACGTCCCTACCTTAGAAATTATGAGGCTTACCTATAGCCCTCTATTTTTCTAAGCTCCATGTACCTACCTAAAAGCCTCTTAATAGACCCTATCGTATCCACCTCCACCACCGTTGCCGGCAGCCCATTCCACACACTCACCACTCTAAAAGACTTACCCCTGACATCTCCTCTGTACCTACTCCCCAGCACCTTAAACCTGTGCCCTCTTGTGGCAACCATTTCAGCCCTGGGAAAAAGCCTCTGTCTAGCCACACGATCAATGCCTCTCATCATCTTGTACACCTCTATCAGGTAACCTCTCATCCTCCATCGTTCCTAGGAGAAAAGGCTGAGTTCACTCAACCTATTCTCATAAGGCATGCTCCACAATCCAGGCAACATCCTTGTAAATCCACTCTGCAGCATTTCTATGGCTTCTACATCCGTCCTGTAGTGAGGTGACCAGAACTGAGCACAGTACTCCAAGTGGGGTCTGACCAGGGTCCTATATAGCTGCAACATTAGTCCCACATGCTCATCCTTTTGGCTCCTAAAATCAATTCCACGATTGATGAAGGCCAATACACCATACGCCTTCTTAACCACAGAGTCAATCTGCGCAGCTGCTTTGAGTGTCCTATGGACTCAGATCCCAAGATCCCTCTGATCCTCCACACTGCCAAGAGTCTTACCACTAATACTAAATTCTGCCATCATATTGAACCACTTCACACTTATCTGGGTTGAACTCCATCTGCCATGATTTTAACCTTCCGCATACTAGGACTCCCATACTATAAAAGGACTAGATGGGATAAAACTTATCTAACATGCTCAGGAAAGTTTCCTTAATCACTACATAGAATTCCCATAACGAGAGTGTGCAATATGTGATCTGCTATGTGAGAATGAGACAGGCCAGGTGGCAAAAGTTTGTGTAGGAGAACATTTTGCATCTAGTGATCATAATGTCATTAGTTTCATGGTAATTATAGAAAAGGGACAGGTCTAGTCCTTAGGATCAGAAAGACCAATTTTGATGGTATCAGAAAGGATCTGGCAAGTGTGGATTGGGACAGGTTGTTTTCTGGCAAAGGCGTGCTTAGTAAGTGGAAGACCTTCAAATGTGAAATTTTGAGAGTATAAAGCTTGTATGTGCCTGTCAAAAAAAAAGGCAGGGATAACAGGTTTAGGGAACTTTGGTTTTGAGAGGTATTGAGGTCCTGCTTAAGAAAAAGAAGAGGTGCATAGCAGATATAGGCAGCTTTTATCAAATAAGGTAATTGAGGATTATACGAAATTCAAGAGAACACTTAAGAACCCAGGAAGTCTAAAAGAAGGCATGAGCTTATTCTAGCAGACAAGCTGAAGGAGAATCCTAAGGGCTTCTACAGATATGTTAAGAGTAAGAGGATAACAAGGGACAAAATTTGTCCTCTGGAAGATCAGGATGGTAATCCATATGTGGAGCCAAAAGAGATGGGGGAGATATTAAATGGATTTCTTTTTTTTTGCATTTGTATTTACTTGGGAGACAGACACAGAGGCTGCAGAAGTGAGGCAAAGCAGCAGCGAAGTTGTGAACCCAATACAGATTTCAGAGGAGGAGGTGTTTGCTGTCTTAAGGTAGATTACGGTCAACAAATCCACAGGGTCTAACAAGGTATTCCCTTGGGCCTTGTGGGAGGCAAGGGCAGTAATTGCAGAGGACCTAGCAGAGATATTTAAATCATCCTTTGCAACAGGCGAGGTACCAGAGGTTTGGAGGATAGCTGATATTGTTCTGTTGTTTAGGAAAGTCTCTGAGAGTAAACAAGGAAATTACAGGCCAGTGAGCCTGATATTATTAGGGGGAAAGTTATTGAAAGGTATTCCAAGGGACCGGATATGTGAGTATTTGGATAGACAGGGAATGAATAGGGATAGTAGCCATGGCTTTGTGTGTGGTCGATCCTGTCCAACCAATCTTACAGAGTTTTTTTGCGTAAGTTACGAGGGATGTTGATGAAGGCAGGGCAGTGAATATTGTCTACATGGACTTTAACAAGGTATTTGATAAGGTCCCAAATGGGAGGTTGGTCAGAAAGTTTAGTTACTTGACATTCAAGGTGAGCTAGTAAATTGGAATAGTCATTGGCTTTTATAGGAGAAGCCAGAGAATGTTAGGTGATGGTTTCCTCTCTGACTGGAGGCCTGTGACTGGTGGAGTGCTGCAGGGATCGGTGCTGGGTCCATTGTTGTTTGTCATCTATATCAACGATCTGGATGATAATGTGGTTAACTGGATCAGCAAATTTGCAGGTGACACCAAGACTGGGGGTGTATCACAAGGAAGACTGTCAAAGCTTGCAGCAGGATCTGGACCAAGTGGAAAAATGGACTGAAAAATGGCATATGGATTTTAATGCTGGCAGGTGTGAGGTGTTGCACCTTTGGAGGACTAACCAGCATAGCTCTTACACTGTGAGTGGAAGGGCACTAAGGAGTGAGGGTCTGGGAATAGAGGTCCATAACTCATTGAAAGTGGCCTCACAGGTAGAGAGATCGATTGGATAGATAGATACCTTATTGATCCCAAAGGAAATTTACAGTGTCACAGTAGCATTACAAGTGCACAGATATACAAATATTAGAAGAGAAGCAAAAAATAATAAAAATTAAGCTACCTCAAACAGTCTAACAAGAGGGGATCATCACTTCCCCAGCTGTAGGTTGACTCATTACGGAGTCTAATGGCCGAGGGTAAGAATGACCTCATATAGCACTCTTTGAAGCAGCGCAGTTGCCTTAGTCTATTATTTAAAATGCTCCTCTGTTCAGCCAAGCTGGCACGCAGAGGATGAGAAACATCGTCCTGAATTGCCAGGATTTTCTGTAGGGTCCTTTGTTCTACCACAGCCTCCAGTGTGTCCAGTTTGACTCCTACAACAGAGCCAGCCTTTCTAATCAGTTTATTGAGCCCGTCACCATCTTCCATGTAGATGCCATCGCACTAGCATACCACCACTTAGAAGATTGTACTGTTAACAACGGACTGGTAGAACTTGTGAAGGAGAGGCCTGCACACTCCAAAGGACCTCAGTCTCCTCAAGAAGAAGATGCTACTTTGGTCCTTCTTGTACACAGCCTCTGTGTTGGTGCTCCACATATGTCTGTGATGCACCATCAATAACTCACTCTGAGATGTAAAGGCGAGATATCGGCTTTTATTGACTGGAAGAAGGAACCAGCAGTGAGTGACCACCATACTACATCCTGGAGACTGAGAGGCTGGCCCCAGGCCTCGATCGCCTTTATACAGGGGTCTGTGGGAGGAGCCACAGGAGCAGTCAGCGGGGGGCGCGTCCAGACAGGTATATGTATTTCACCACAGTCTGTCAACCAGGTGTACCCCCAAGTATTTATAGGGTCCTCAGCACATCCACATCACCTACCTACAGGAAAGATGTCAGTAAGATTGAAAGAGTACAGAGAAAATTTATAAGAATGAGGACCTGAGTTATAAGGAAAGATTGAATAGGTTAGAATTCTATTCTCTACAACATAAAATATTGAGAGGAGATTTGATAGAGGTATATAAAATTATGAGGTGTATAGTGTAGATAGGGTAAAAGCAAGTAGGCTTTTTCCACTGAGGTTTGGTGAGACTAGAACTAGAACTCATGGTTAGGGTGAAATGTAAGATTTTTAAGTAGAACATGAGGGGAAACTTCTTCACTTAGAGGGTGGTGAGAGTGTGGAATGAGCTGCCAGTGCAAGTGGTAGATGTGATTTAGATTTCAATGTTTAAGAGAAGCTTGGATAGGTATATGGATGGGAAGGGTACGGAGGGCTATGGTCCAGGTGCTGGCTAATGAGACCAGGAAATTTAAATTGTTTGCCACAGACCAGATGGGCTATAGGGCTGTTTCTGTGCTGTAGTTCTTTATGATTCTATGACTATTAAGGAAGCAGAAATAATCAATTGCTGATATCAGTCCATGCTGCTGCAGCTATGATCTAATTCTTGACAAGCATTTATCAAACAAATGTGGTTGTTGATTTTATTTGAATCATCCAATTTCTTTTTGTTAATGAACTTACATGAAAGCTTCTTGGGAGTTGAATAGCTGTGACCCTCTGTCATAGTGCAACCTCTCCATCTTGCCAGCACAAATCCGTACTGATTGTACATCAAACAATTCACATCATGTGGACCATAAACTATGGGAAAGCTTTCAAGCTGCATTATAGACTACACTGTCTGTAAGAGCTAAGCTAGGAACTGTTGGGAAATTCAGCTTATCAGTCAGTAGAAACGATGAGCACTTGCCTCAAAAGTGAGTTAGTCTTGTTAAAATCAGGGAGAAATCAGGGATTTGATAAGCCATCTCGCAGTAAAGGAGCCATTAGGAGGTAGTGATCACAATATGATAAGCTTTTATCTGCAATTTGAGAAGGTTAAGGGCAGCTCGGAGGTGTCAGTGTTGCAGATGAACAGGGGAAACTATGGAGCCATGAGGGAGGAGCTGGCCAAAGTTGACTGGACGGATAGCCTAGCAGAAAAGACAGTGGAACAGCAATGGCAGGTATTCTTGGGAATAATGCACAAGGTGCAAAATCAGTTCATCCCCCAGAGATGAACTGAGATGAAAGCGGGGAAAGGGGCCACAGTGATTGACAAAGGAAGTCAGAGATTGCATAGCATTAAAAAAAAGGAAATATGATAGAGCTAAGGTGAGTGGGAGGACAGACGATTGGGAAGTTTTTAAGGAACAACAGAACTTAACTAAAAAGACAATACGGGGAGAAAAAATGAGGTACGAACGCAAGCTAGCCAGGAATATAAAGGAAGATAGCAAAAGCTTTTTTAGGTATGTGAAGAGAAAGAAGATAGTTAAGAACAATGTTGGGCCCTTGAAGAATGAATTGGGTGAAATTATTATGGGAAACAGAGAAATGGCAGAAGAATTTAATGAGTACTTTAGATCTGTTTTCACTAAGGAAGACACAAGCAATCTCCCAGATGTATGGATGGGCCAAGGACATAGAGTAACAGAGGAAATGAAACAGATTGACATTAGGAAGGAAATGGTGATGAGAAGACTGATGGGACTGAAGACTGACAAATCCCCAGGTCCAGATGGTCTGTACCCTAGGGTACTAAAGGAGGTGGCCCTGGAAATTGCGGATGCATTGGTAATCATTTTCCAATGTTCCTTAGATTCAGGATCAGTTCCTGAGGATTGGAGAATGGCTAATATTATCCCACTTTTTAAAAAAGGAGGGAGGGAGAAAACAGAGAACTATCGACCTGTCAGCCTGACATCGCTGGTGGGAAAGATGCTAGAGTCCATTATTAAGGATGAAATAGTGGCATATCTAGATAACAGTGATAGGATTGGACCGAGCCAGCATGGATTTACCAAGGGTGAATCATGCTTGACTAATCTGTTGGAGTTTTTCGAGGATGTAACCAGGAAGTTAGACGGGGGAGATCCAATGGATGTAGTGTACCTCGATTTTCAGAAGGCATTTGATAAGGTCCCACATAGAAGATTGGTGGGTAAAATCAGAGCTCAGGGCATCGGGGGGGGGGGGGAGGCATTAACATGGATAGAAAACTGGTTGGCAGATAGAAAGCAAAGGGTAGCGGTGAATGGGTGTTTCTCGGAATGGCAGGTGGTGACTAGTGGGGTGCCACAGGGCTCGGTATTGGGACCACAGCTGTTTACCATTTACAGTACAATTTGGATAAAGGCATAAAAAATAACATCAGCAAATTTGCTGATGATACTAAGCTGGGTGGCAGTGTGACATGTGATGAGGATGTTAGGGGAATTCAGGGTGACTTGGATAGGCTGGGTGAGTGGGCAGATACTTGGCAGATGACGTTTAATGTGAATAAGTGTGAGGTTATCCACTTTGGGAGTAAGAACAGGAAGGCAGATTATTATCTGAACGGTGTTGAGTTGGGTAAGGGAGAAATACAAAGAGATCTCGGTGTCCTTGTTCATCAGTCACTGAAGGTGAATGAGCAAGTGCAGCAGGCAGTGAAGAAGGCTAATGGAATGTTGGCCTTTATTACAAAGGGAACTGAGTACAAGAGCAAGGAAATCCTCTTGCATTTGTACAGAGCCCTGGTGAGACCACACCTGGAGTATTGTGTACAGTTTTGGTCTCCAGGGTTAAGGAAGGACATCCTGGCTGTAGAGGAAGTGCAGCGTAGATTCACGAGGTTAATTCCTGGGATGTCTGGACTGTCTTACGCAGAAAGATTTGAGAGACTGGGCTTGTACACACTGGGATTAAGGAGATTGAGAGGGGATTTGATTGAAACATATAAGATTATTAAGAGATTGGACAAGATAGAGGCAGGAAGTATGTTCCGGATGCTGGGAGAGTCCGGTACCAGAGGGCATGGTTTGAGAGTAAGGGGTGGGTCATTTAGGACAGAGTTAAGGAGAAAATTCTTCTCCCAGAGAGTTGTGGGGATCTGGAATGCACTGTCTCGGAAGGTAGTGGAGGCCAATTCTCTGGATGCTTTCAAGAAGGAGCTAGATAGGTATCTTATGGATAGGAGAATCAAGGGATATGGGGACAAGGCAGGAACCGGGTATTGATAGTAGTTGATCAGCCATGATCTCAACATAGCGGTGCAGGCTCAAAGGGCCAAATGGTCTACTTCTGCACCTATTGTCTATTGTCTATCTGAGCTTGAACCCATCCAAAGCTTAGCCACACATATACCAATTGTGTATGTTCTTCCTGCTTCCTGTGTTCTGGTCCAATGTTACCTCAGATTAAATGTTGCATTTTCAAATCACTTTGTTTATTTACACCACCCTTTTTCCACAACTGTACCATGGTGTCCAGTTTCTTCTTTCCTTACAGATCCAAATATTCCATTTTTCACCATCCCTGCTCTTTTATGAATTGTTCAGTTCCAATGATTCATTGTGACTTACTATCCTTTAGATATGTCAAGGTACTAAAGTTTAGGTTTCTGCACCTAAATCCTTCTTTATAGTCTCAGAATGAGCCTTTGACCAGTGTTCAGTGTCAGCTGTAGTTTCCTCAGTACCACCATTACTTTATGATATAGGCCATGAGTTCAAATCCCAACCACAACAGTCTGAGCTTATGAAATATTACAATATCATTAGGGTTCTGATTTAGAACAGACATTAAACTTCAGACTCTGTCTGTTCTCTCAAAACTATCTTGTGGCACAGTGTTCAAGAAGAGTGTGTGAATTAGATATCTGTCATTGATTTTTGTCAGATTGCTTTCTTTAAAAGTGCCTGCAGATGCTTCATTATATGAAAGACAATATGTAGATGATAATTGATATTATCTGAAAGCAATGAAATATTAACAATCAATAGTAAATGAAAATTTAATGATATCCATGGCAAAATGCTTTATCTTTTTAAAAGTTATTCATTTAAGGGATGTGCGTGTCACCTGCTAAGCCGGCATTTATCGTCCATCCCAAATTGCCCTTGAGGAGGTGGTGATGAGCTGCCTTCTCGAGCTGCTGCAGCCCCTGAGGTGTATTCTTTACCTCATTTCAATGATGAAATCAATGCAACAAATGCAAGAAAATTATGAATTGTACAACTTGACTGCTTTGATATTTTGCTATTGTTATGAACTCAGACCAGCACAGACATAACAAATGTCCTGTGTACTCTCGAGTAAGTACACTCTGGGTTACTTGTTATTCCTCTGTTATGTTCTTCAAATAAATCCTCGTCCTTACTTTCTACCTTCGAGTTTACTCAGCGCTTGGGTTCGTTTGTCTGAAGTTCTTACTGCAGCTATCTTTTGAAATGTTGTTAAGGTCCTCATTCTTCTTATAATTATCAGTATTAGAACCGAGAAGAGTAGAGCCCAGAAGCAGGCCCTTCAGCTTACATTGTTATGCCAATCCAATTAAATTAGTAATCAAATGAGTAACATGCCCCATTCTCTCTGCCTACACAACGTCCATATCCTTCCATTTTCCTCACATTCATGTGTCTAAGTGTCTGTTAAAAGTCTCCAATATATCGGCCTCTACCACCACTCCAAGGAGTGTTTTCCAGGCAGTCACTTCTCTCTGTATATAAAAATAAACTCAATTGAAATGAACACTCCCACCTTAAATGCATGCCCTCTGGTATTAGACATTTCAACCTTGGAAAAAAAGATGCCATCTGTTTACTCTCTAGGGTAATGTAACTGGTGGGAACGTGTATAATTCACAATGACCGACATTGAGTTGGGGTTCACTTTAAGAGGCTGGTCTGACACGATAATGTAATTATGTGAAGTATTTTTACTGTGCATTGTGTTCAGTGTTTGGATTGCAATAAATGAGTTGTTACAGTTTTTCTTAAACATAAAATGCCTCATGCTGTTTTATTTGTGTAAACCTACATTGGTGACCTCGATGCTCTAGGACGATTCCAGAGTTATTGAACATGTCGGCCAATGCAGTCGCTTTGAAACTGCCAGAGTTTAGGGAGCAAGATGCCGTTAAAGGCCCAATTCACCCTGCGAGCTATCACTGCGGACAATACCAAATTTTACTATGTGGTAGCGTTGCTCAGCAGGTCCACAGCATCGAGAGTGGTGAGTCTGCTAGAACATCCGCCTGAACACGACAAATATACTAATCACTGAAAACTCACCTTTTATGGACTTTTGGACTATCAGAGTCTGAGATCAGCAAACAGTTGCACTCCTTGCCCGGCCTTGGGGATACTAAGCTATCAGAGCTATTGGAACGCATGCTTTCTCTCCTGGAAAATAACTATCTTTGTCTTATTTTTTAAAGAACTCCACATGTAGAAAGTGCCTGCTCAAGTTCGCGCATAGCCCTCGCTAGTGTACCCATAAAGGACTATAGGGAGATTGCCAAAAGGTCTGATGGTCTGCACTCAGCCAGGCAGAGGTGCACTATTCCTCCTCCTTTCCTTACCTCAATAAGCCCAGTCAGCGAGGGCTCCAATATAAAGTTGCCCGCAGCTGTGAAACAGGAAACGCCGGGTCTGTGTTTTTACCACGCTCGCTTTGGTACGAACGCTGGGAAGTGCCGACCACCTTGCAGCCTTGACAGTGCCAGCACGTCGGGACATCAGAGGTCTGTGAACACAGTGGGTTTCAGCTGCCAGGGACGTCCACTGTTCATTACAGACACCTGTTCTGAACAACGCTTCCAGTGTGACGCAGATGCTCAAGAGAATTATTCTTGAGAAGGCAAAGAGCAACAAAACATTGCTGGAGGCTGCAGCATCCAGACTTCGAGGACATGACAGGTGAGACTCTGCTTGAGTAGGTGGCATTACACATGGGACCTCATCCTGGCTAAAGTGGCTGGACCTCTGCTCGGTGCAGATGTCCTGTGTGCCCGAGGACTGTTAGTCGATCTTAAGAACTGCCAGCTTGTGGATGTCAAGGAGTTCGGTAGTTACCCTGCTCTGCCAGCAAGTTCCTCACAACAACTCTGTCAAGCGCATGCACCACTGCATGTGAGTTTACTCAATGGCTGGGCAAATTCCCAAACCTCACCAAGGGTACATTTTCTACAACAGTCACAACCCAAGGGGTTGAACACCACACTCTCACAACTGGACAGCCAGTCCATGCCCGCGCATGTAGACTGGACCCAGAAAAGTTGGCAACCACAAAGGCCGAGTTTGCCAACATGGAAATGCATGGCATTATATGTCAGTCCAATTGCTCTTGGGCTTCACCCCTCCATCTATTCCCTAAGACCGATCAATGGTGGTTGCCGCCCACATGGGGATTACCAACACCTTAACAGGTTACCACTCCCGATTGCTACCTAGTCCCTCACATCCAGAGCTTTTCAGCACGTTTAGCTAAAATGTTAATTTTCTCCAAAGCCGATTTGGTTTGGGGCTACTAGTAGGTGCTGATGTGCTCAGCCGATATTCCCAAAATGGCTCTGATAACCCTGTTTGGCCTCTTTGAGTACCTGTGCATGCCATTTGGTCTGAAAAATGTAGCACAGATGTATAAAAAGACTTAAATTTTCTTTTTGTTTACCTGAGTGACATACTTGTCGCCAGTTCATCCAAATCCGAACATGTATCACATCCCCACACACTTGTTGAGCACTAAGCCAACACAGGTTGATTATTAACTCTGCTAAGTGCCAGCACGGGTTGTCAACCATTGACTTTATCAGCCATCACATCTCCGCAGAAGGTGCAAAATCCCTTCCACCACTACGTACTACTAAAAAAACTACAGGAGTTTTTTTAAGGCATGGTGAAGTTCTATCACTGCTTTATTCCACAAGCTGCTGAACTTAACCTTCCCCTGTATAGCGCACTTAAAGGCAATAACCCTAATCAAGTGCTTCACTGGTCAGCGGATATGACCTGGGCATTTGATGATACCAAACAAGCTCTTTCTAACGCAACCCTACTGGTGCACCTGCTCCCCAGTGCACACATAGCCATTACTACTGATATTTCAGACTATGCTGTGGGTTCTGTGTACGAACAGTTGGCCAGAGGTGTGTGGCAGTCATCTGCCTTCTTCAGCCTGCAGCTCTGTCACCCCGAAAGGAAATACATCACGTTTGACTGTGAGCTTCTTAGTCTCTATCTGGCTGGTCGCCATTCTTATTTCCTTCCAAAGGGTCACCATTTCACAGCGCTTGTTGACCACAAACCCCTAGTGCATGCGATGGCCAAAATATCAGACCCTTGGTCTGCATGGCAGCACTGCCAACAGTCTTGCATATCAGAATTCACAACTGATATAAAACATTTCACGGAGAAAAATAATGTCATGGCTGATTGCTTCTCACGGCCAGCCATCGAGTCCGTACACATAGGGGTTGGCTATGCCGGCATGGCAGCCAGCCAAGCTACTGACCCAGAGGTCCAGGCCTACCAAACAGTAGTCACAGGCCTGCAGCTGGCTGACATTAGGTTTGGGGAAGCTGGGGTTTCTCTTCCATGTGATGTCTCAGCAGGTCACCTTTGCCCATAGTGCCCACAAACTGGAGGTGAACGGTTTTGAATTCCATACATGGCCTTTCGCATCTGGTCCAGAAGACCTCACTGAAATTGAGTGCACGAAAGTTTGTGCGGCACAGCCTCAGAAAGGATGTGCACGATTGGAGTACAGACTATGTGGAGTGCCAGCAGTCATGTCCAAGCACCACTAGCACCTTTGAGGTCCCTGAGTGAAGGTTTGTCCATGTCAATGTGGACCTTGTTAGTCTTTGTCCGCCCTCCCATGATCTCACGCACCTCCTTACCATGGGAGACCGTACCACTAGGTAGCTCGAAGTTGTCCCTCTAGCATCGACAATGGTTACAGACATTGGTGGGACGTTTACCAGGGCCTAAATTGCTCATTTTGGCACCCCATCTGATATTTCCACTGACCGATGTCCCCAATTCAGGAAAGACCCCTGAGATGTGATGGCCCAGAACCTCAGTGTTAGACTACATCATATCACAGTGTATCACCCACAGTCCAGTGGCCTATCCGAGCGGTTTCACTTCTCCTTAAAGGCTGCTCTGAGGGCTTTCCTGACTGATGAGTGTTGGCATGATCGTCTCCCGTGGGTCCTGCTGGGGCTCAGAACAGTTCCAAAAGAGGACCTGCAGTCATCCACGGCTGAGTTGGTATACGGACTGCCATTTCAAGTGCCAAGTGATTTTATTCTTGATGCCAAGACTGCCTGTTTGGCCCCTCAACAGCATTCCATCCTCCTCAGTAAATTCAATTCCATTGCATCTATTCCTACCTCCCATCATAACATACAGCACTCTTGGGTTCCTGTCGACCTACATTCTGCCTCGTTTGTTTTTCCATCCACCATGATGCACACCAGCATCCCCTTAGGCCCCCTTATGATGGCCCATTCTGTATTTTGGAATGGAGAGAAAAGAGTAAACCTGAATGAGTTTTAGTAAATAATTTTAAACAGGCCCACCAAGCTTTGGAGCACTCTGCTACCATGCCCCTGCTGGCATGACATGACATTGAGTGTGTCAATGCACCTCTGGATGAGCCAGAGGCATCTGCTGATCCCCCACCCATGGAGCATAGGACCCCAAACAGGTGGCTCTTCTGAGCTCCACAAAGGCTCACAATGCCGGTTTTCATGAATTCTGTGGGTTAGGGGGGCTGAGTAGGGCAATTTAATTGGTGGAAACATACGGAATTCACAACCACCAACACTGAGTTGGGGTTTCACTTTAAGAGCCTGGTCTGATATGATGACATAATTACATGAATTTTCTTTCACTGCGCTTTATGTTCAGTGCTTGGAGTCCAATAAATGAATTGTTATGGTTTTTCTTAAACATAAAATGGCTAACAATGTTTTATTTGTGAAAACCTACAACTCTGTCTATGCTTCTCATAATCTTAAAAACCTTTATCAGATCCTCTCTCAGCTTCCACATCTCCAGAGAAAGCAACCCACTTGACTAACCTCTCCTTACAGCACATGCCCACTAATCCCAGAAGTATCTTGGTAAAACTCTTCTGCACCTTCTCCAAAGCCTCACTATCCTTCTACTAACAGGATGACCAGAACACTGTGCAATATTCCAGATACCTAACTGGAGTTTTATAAGACTGCAACTTAACTTCTTGACTTTTGACTTCAATGCTTCAACTAATAAAGCCAAACATGCCATATGCCTTCTTAACCACCCTATCCAACTGTGTAGACGCTTTCCGGGAGCAATGAACTTGTACCCCAGGTTCTCTCTGCTCATCAACACTGTTAAGGGACTTGCCCTAAACAATGTACTCTTTACATTTGACCTACAAAGGTGCAGCACTTCATATCTGTCCGGGTTAAATTCCATCTGCCATTTCTGCAGTCATATCTGCAACTGATATATATCCCATTGTATTCTTTCCCAGCCTTCTACACTATCCGAGGGAATCCATTAGTCTTGTGAGACCATGAATCTGCACCTGGAAAGTCTTCTCTAGGGCGCAGGCCTGGGCAAGGTTGTGTGGAAGACTACCTTGCAGCAAGTCTCCCTTCTCCACACCACCGATGTTGTCCCAGGGATGAGCAACGGCCAAATACAGCTTGGCACCAGTATCGTCACAGGAGTTGCCAGAACGAGGTTGAAGACAACGTCGGACTGCCTTAGGGACTCCATCTCCAGTTTTGTCCTCGGGGTTTACTCCTGAAGCCTTTCCCATGAGTGGGTATGACTGCGAGGCAGCGGAGGTTTGAAATCAGAGTTTTCCCTTTCTTAGGTGGACTGCCTTCCCAGGCTGACAAGTTCCATCTACCTGAAGCACTGGGTTTAAGGCACCAGGATCCGCCTTCGCCCCTTCTCCTGTCAGTAGAAACAGTTCCGCCAGGCTTAGAGGCTAAGCCACACGAGAAGGCCAGGAGTTGGACTTGGTTGTCAGAGGCTACTTGAGGCACACACCATGAGGAGAATTTTTAGGTAGTGGGAGCTTGTCCCCACTACCACTCCTCTACTTGACAACCTTGGAACTACACTATCCACAACACCACCAACCTTCGCATCATCCTCAAGCTTACTAACCCTCCCATCTACATTTTCATCCAGGTCATTTATATACATCATAAACAGCAGAGGTCCCAGAACAGATCCCTGCAGAACACCACTAATCACAGACCTCCAACTAGAATAAGTCCCTCTGACCAGAAACCTCTATCATCTATGGGCAAGCCAGTTCTGAATCCCAATACATCCAATACATTTCAATCTTCTGGATGAGCCTCCCATGAAGGACTTTCTCAAACACCTTACTAAAATCCATGTAAGTAACATCCATGGCTCTACCTTCGTCAGTCATCCTCATCACCTCATCAAAAAACTCTATCAAGTTAATAAGACACAACTTGCCCTGCACAAAGCCATGATGGCTCTCTCTAACTGTGCCATGGATTTCCAAATGCTCATAAATCCTATCTCCAATAATTCTCTCCAGTAACTTCCCTACCACTGATGACACTCACTTGTCCATAGTTTCCAGGATTATCCCTGCTTCCCTTCTTGAATAATGGGAGAATATTAGCTACTTGCCTGTGGCTAGAGAGAACATGAAGATTATGTTCAAGGCCCCAGCCATTTCTTCTCTTGCCTCTCTCAATAACCTTGATTATATCCCATTAGGCCCTGAGGACTTACCCACCTTAATGCTCTTTAAGCAACCTTCTCCTTCACTTCAAAGAGCCCCTGACATATTGTTATGTTCAGCGCTGATTTCCCTATTTTCCATGTCCTCTCTTGTAATTATTGATGTAGAGTACTCATCAAGAATTTCATACACATCTTCCGTATACAAGCTTATCCTTTTGTGGTCCTACCCGCTCCATAGTTATTCTCTTGCTCTTGATGTATGTATAGAATACCTTTGGATTCTCTTTAATCCTACCTGTCTAGGACTTATCATTCCCTCTCCCCCATTTTTTATAATTCGCTTCTTGAGGATATTGCAATATTGTAATTTAAATACAAAATGTCATTGTGGTATCTATTAGATTAGGAGCTAATTGGACATGGTAAGTTACCCCCACAGTGTAAGGAATGGGATGCGTTGATGGGAATTTGGGGAAAATAGATCATAGGGAAAATTAGTTGTGAAATAGACTACTCTGCGAGATAGTATAGACTCAATGGGACAAAATGCCCCATTGTCTTTGTCATAAGGAAGTTTGGATTATTACCCTGCAGCAGTAAAACAATATGTTGACCAGCTGTGTATTCTATTGCACAATAAGGTTAAACCAAACATAGTCATGCCTTAAAATTAACATGCAATAAACCTGAAATTTCATACTTACTGTGTAGACAAAGACAGAAGGAATATTTAGTGAGCCAGTCTATCACAGTTCTGCCCTGCCACCTAGAGGTTAAATGAAGAATATCATTAACTTTTATTCTGTATGCACAGGGTCTTGCTAGAGTTAACTTTACACTGATAAGAGCACACTCAACTAAAGAAATTGCCTAGTGATAATTTCAAAATAAAAATTTAGCTTTCAAAGGTGCAAAACATTTAAATTTAAACTTGGAGGAAATAGTTGAGATTTTCAATCAGCACACCACAAGATATTCTAAACTAATAATTATAATGACCAAAGGATAATGTGCAAGGAAACAGGAATGTAAGGCAATGATATATTTAATGTGAAATTAAATTATGATAAAAATGAATTGAAATATCTGCTCAGCACTTCTTAGTATCCAGAGAATAGGTGATAGAACACTGGTGATGATAGAAGTGTTAGCAAAAATTAAATCACTGAAAGAACTTAACAGGTTGAGCAGCATTTGTGGAGGGAAAGGAAACTTAATACATTAGGTTGAGACCCATCTTCAGAACTGAGAGTGGAATGGAAAGGCAGGTTTAAGGGAGAGAGGGGAAGGGGTGAGATCGGTCCAGGAGGTGAGAGGTGGACAAAGGATGGGAAGAGAGGGATGAAAGGCAAATGGAACTGGGTGGGAGAGCTGGTGGGAGCTGGTGGGAGAAGCAAATGGTGATAGTTGGAATCAGAGAAGGGAAGACAAAAAGAGAAAAAAGGACTAAAGGGTTGGGAGGGGTTTATTAGGGTTTGAATAGGCAAGGCAGGGGAGCAGAAGTTGAAGGTGGAATGAAGAGGATGGAGGGTTATGAGTGGGAACACAAAAGCTAGAAGTGCTGGAGTCTGATAAGTATGAAGGTGATGACGGGAACCATTTAAGGAAAAGATGGGCAGATGGAAAGGCATCCAGTGGGTGGGGTGTTTTGATAGTAGGTGAATAGAACTAGGAAGGGAAGGGTGTGAAAATGGTTGATGGGGGTCTGGAAGGTAGTTATAGGAAAGGAAATAATAATGATAGGATCAGTGGGCAATCAGAAAGAGAGGGAGTGCGGAACACAGGTTAGCAGAAATTAACAATTCAATGTTCCTTTCGTTGAATTGTAGATTACACAGACAAATGAGATGTTTCCCTCTCACTTGCATTGGATCTGTTATTGATGGGAAATCCTGCACTATCTGTTTACTCCTCTTCCTTCTTTTGGTGGTCACTCACCTATCCACACTCTGCACTAAAACTCTCACCTAAGATTTCCTCAGCCTCCCTGATGATCCTAAGGACATTCCGTATTTCCCATTCCTTGACCCAGTCTGTGCTGATGGGGGCAGTTTCCACATATTCAGTCATAAGGGAGTCTGCAAAATTCCCTAACTTCCCACATCTTGCAGGAAGAGCATTCCACCGCCACGGCTGCCATTTTGTCTACGGTAAGTCAAAAGTCAAATATTAACAGGAAAATAAAAGCTTCATCTGTTTCTACCTGTGCCTCCTCAGCAAAATCTAATTTCAACACTTACACTGGACCACTCTCACTATGATCTTTCTGCTTTACCTTATCTTCCTTTTATTGCCTGAGTTGCCGCAATCAAAAGCAACTTTAAAGAAACCCTGCTGGATCCTCCTTTCTGCTGCTCTGACTGCTGCAACTGCAAAACCAAACTTTCAGCTAGAATGCAATTCAAAAAAAGCTGTTGTCACATTGTGGTCGGCACACACTGTGATGGTGGGAAGATAAGGTACGGTGCTTGCGTGTTGGTTGCAATTACTGAAATAACGCTCAGATGAGCTTTCGCTGACTGATACCATGCAGAAGGGGCTGTCTTGTTTACCTCTTCCTCTCCTTGTGACCACTTGCCAGTTGCTCACTGGGTGACAGGTGGTGAGGGTTGATTTCTTACAGCGGGGAAGATGTGTCATTTACCTCAGATTATCAGGAACCTCATGATAGCATCTGAGTTCTAAGCACCTCAGGCAACATGGCCTTTGCTAATAATCCGTTTTGTCCAGATTTGTGTATCTGAATGGTTTATATGTTATGCATGTTTGTCATAAATGTATGGTTTGCACAGTGGAGCCATCAGCTACTTCATCAGATTGGAGATGAAGATAGAAGGTGTAGTAAAATTAATATTTAAAACTATTTGAGTAATATTGTAAATATATTATTTGATTAAGCATTCTTTGTTGCTTGCATAATTCATTATGGGTTACATGTTCAAAATATGTGAATGGCATGCGTCATTAGGCCACCACGTCAAATGTGAGCACTTCAGTAAAGAAAAACTAAGTAGACATATCCCAATTCCTATGTTTTTCCTTCAGTTAGTTTCTGGAGATATAAAACATAACAGTGGTGACAAGGAAGATTTAAAACAAACCTGAAGTGACTGTTAAAGTGCAGTACATTTTTCTTTGGAAGGGGAGAGAGAGATTGAAGTTTAAAAAAAAGTCAGAAAACAGATCCAATTAACAAGCAACAACTATGGCCATAGGTTCATAAACTATGAGTACCAGGTAAGAATAATAATAAATAAATAAAAATCAGAAATGGCTGGCTACATCAGAAAGATAGATGCATTTGTTTGTGCATCAGATAACTGGATGATGTAAACTGAACAAATTGAGCAGTATTTTGAAGCAAATGAAATAGCCAATGAAAACTGTATGCCAGTATTGCTGAGTGCAATGGGTGGAAAAGAATAAGGTTTTCTCAGAAGTTTAGCTGTTCCAACTAAACGAGCTTAGGTATGCTTTGGTGATATTGTGAACGTACTGCAGAGACATTTAGAACCAAAACCATTGTTGATTGCCGAACACTTTGAGGTTTCGTGAGCAGAATCAAAAGGAAGTGGAGTCCATTTCAGCATATGTGGCTAAATTGAAGTAATTGACTGAGCTTGTCATTTCAGTGCTGGGCTTAATGCTGAACTGAGAGATTGTTTAGTTTGTGGAATCTTAAAAGAAAGCATTCAAAAACAGCTCCTAACCAAAGCACGGCTCACATTCAAAAGAGCTGTTGAAATTGCTATATCAAAGGAAATAGCAGCTAGAGATGCAATTCAATTGCAGTCAGGAATGAAAGCGAGCGTGAACAAAATTGCAATGTTTAAACAGAAACCTGCCTGGCCAAACAAATTGTGTTACTGTTATGGCAAGGGGCTCACATACAACAGACTAATGCAGGGTTAAAGGTGAAACTTGAAGAAAATGCAACAAAGTAGGACACATACAAAGAGCATGTTGAGCAGACAAAAATAAATGGACTGCAAAGGAAATAGAAAACGATAAAAAGTTAAGTTGCAGTTTTAAAAAGTGCACTAATCTGCATGCTGTTGAAAAATCTGAAAGAAGATGAGAGCAACATTAGACTGAGTAGCCATAAAATTTACAATATGAAAACTAACAAAAGACAAGCAATATGGCTTACACCAGAAGTGAACAGCAAATTAATAAAAATGGATTTGGATGCTGGCTTGGCTGTTTCAGTCATTCCATAAAATGAGTTTGAGTGACAGTTCAAAGATACTGAATTGAAGCCTGCAGAAATCCAACAAGGAACTTATATCAGAAAAAAGATAATTCCTGTGGATATGACATTCAAAACATTAAATACACCAACCAACAAGCCACATTGAATTTGTATATGGTAAAACAGGAAGGCTATCATTGTGGGGCCATGATTGGCTGAGATAACGGCAACTCGATAGGAGATCCAGCCACCATTTGTATGCCTCAACCCCTGCAATAGAATTAGCTGAAAATGATTCAAGAAAGGTACTGGATGATGCCACAGAAGTGTTCAAGGATGGCAATGGAAAACTCCAACATATGTATCAATGGTAAAATCGTGTTAAATGAAAATACCACACTAATTTTTATAAAACCTGTCAGGATCTTTATACCACCAGTGAACCAGATCACATGGAGGCTAAAGGAATTCTTCCCATGGTTGAGTGGAGCCCATGGACAATGCCAGCAAGGTGGACTTAGCTCTGGCCTACCTACAGATGGAGATGGAAATGAGTCCAAAATGTTTCTCACCATAAACTCTCACAAAGGGCTTTATCACTTTATCACAAATAGGCTTATTTTTGGAGTAGCATCTGCACCTGCACTCTGGCGGAAAGCTATGGACCAGGTGCTGCAAGACTGGCCAGGCACTCAGTGTTACCTGGATGACATCATTGTTTCTGGAGGACATGACAAGGAACATCTCCAAAATCTCAAGACAGTGTTATAAAGATTAAAAGATTAAAGGCTCAGAGCACAACGTTACAAGTGTGAATTCTTCAAACCAAGCATCACTTACTGTGGACATACTACTGATGCACAAGGATTACACAAGAAAATTCAAGCAGTGGTGAATGCCTCAAAGCCAAAGGAAGTGTCACAGTTGTGGTTCTTTTCAGGATTTGTCAATTACAATTACAGGCTCAAGCAAAACCTGGCTGCTATGCTCCATCCTTTGAACTTATTAATACAAATCGGGAAGAAATGGCAATGGACAAAGCACTGTGAGGTAGCTTTCCAAAGGGCAAAGGAATTGGCGACATTAGATACTGTACTTGAACATTATGATCCATATTGTATTGGTGCAGTTATGTCACTTGTTATGAATGATGGAAGTAAATGCCCCATAGACTTTGCTTTACATTCCCTTACCGCTGAAGGTAAAAATTACACACAGATTGACAGAGGCCTTGCGTCTGGCTTCGGGTGCAAAACAATTCAACCGGTATCTGAGTGGGAGAGAGATTACCTTCATTACTGTGGATCCAAGATGGTGGTGCGACACAGCTTGCAGCAGCCACTCCGGAACTGATTATCTGTTATTTGTGAAGTGGGGTGCCGTTCGCAATCATAATCGATTGAAAACTGATGTGGAAGCACGGAGAAACATCAGGAAATTCCAGGAAGACCTTCTTCGTTGCTGCTGCTGCTGTGAGGTCTGGGACTCTGCTGGGAAGAACAGGCCCCCAGTCCTCGGGGTCGCATTGCCGATGGCTGTTGGCGGGGCCGTCTTAGTACGCTCGGCAGAGGATGGTGCTCGGAGAAGCTGTGCCGGAGGGGATGGTCGTTGGCTCGGAGGTTCGACGGTCTCAGGTCGCTTTCGGTGTGTGCCG
Source organism: Hypanus sabinus (assembly GCF_030144855.1). Taxonomy (NCBI): domain Eukaryota; kingdom Metazoa; phylum Chordata; class Chondrichthyes; order Myliobatiformes; family Dasyatidae; genus Hypanus; species Hypanus sabinus. The sequence continues at coordinate 39,465,269 of NC_082739.1, forward strand.
AGTCTGCCAGGCTGGTTTCGATGGAGCTTCCATTGTGGCTGTATCTGCGAGGCTGAGTCGGGCAGCGCCTTGGAAGTCCATAGCGGGAGTACTCCCTTCTGCCTCTGGTGTGGGATGGCGAGTCTGTTGGGACCCTGGGGACTTGTGGAAACTGTGGTGATTTCTTTTGAACTTACAGTCCCTTTAACATCTTTGGACTATTTTTACTGTGCCCATAGTCTGTTTTTTTTATCAATTATGCTATTGTTTGCACTGTTGTAACTATATGTTGTACTTATGTGGTTTTGTGCAGGTCTTGTAGCTTTAGTTTTTGGTCTTGTTTTTGTTTGGTGGGATTGGAGCTCCTTTCCAGGGAAGGCTCTGGACAGTAGCGTGATATTAATATGCAGCAGCCTCTCCGGACTCTGGATTGGGGATTGCCAAACATTACATGAATTTTCTGGTGTAGTCTGTTCTGTCATATGCTTTTGTGATATCATTCTGGGGGAACATTGTCTCATTTTTTAACTGCATTGCATTTGTGGTTTCTAAATGACAATAAACTGATTCTGAATCGGAGTTACTGATCATCAACCACTAGTATCCATTTTCAATCCAGGGAACAGTGTTCCACTAATAGCAGCTGCACAAATGCAGAGTTGGGCTTTGATTCTTGGTGAGCACAATTACAAGATCAAATTTAAGAGAAAACCTAATCATGGAAATGTTGATGGATTGTCCTGTTTATCCTTGGAAAAGGAAATACTGCACAAATTCCTCTTAACATATTCTCCCTCATGCAAGTCGAAAGTCTCCCAATTACAGCAGAGATGATCTAAAGGAAACCAGAAAATATCCCACACAGTTTCATGCCTACATGACCACCCAAAAAGGCTGTAATGAGCACCTGAAACTCTAGTTCTCTCATTTTTACCAGCACTGAAATGAACCTGCCCCTGAAGGGGGTTTTCCTTGTGTGGGGATCGACAGTTGTTGTACCATCGAAGTCGAGAGATAAAGTGTTGGAGGAGCTAATGTTGGATCATCTAGATGTGGCCAAAATGAAAGAATTAGCTTGAACTTCGTTTGGTTCCCTGGGATAGATCAGTAGATCAAGCAGTTTGCCCTGCACTGTTTGGGATGCTAACACATGCAGAAGACGCCAAGAGCAGCGCCTCTCCATCCCTGGGAAGACCTGTGTTGGCCTGGCAGAGGATACTTATGGATTTTGCCAGACCATTCATGGGCACAAATTTCTTGGTAGTAGAGGATGCAGTTACAAAGTGGCCAGAAGTGTTCCCAATAGCTTCTACTACAGCCCCACACACTGTTGATATGTTGAGAAACTTCTCCTCAGGGACTGGTGTTCCAGACACTTAGTGACAATGGACCACAGTTGTTCCTGAAAAAGAATGTAATAAGACATATTACATCTGCACTGTTCCACCCAAATACAAATGGCTTAATGGGAAGGTTTATCCAGAGTCTAAAGAATGTACTGCAAACAATGTCACCAAAACATATTACACTGACATTGAATCAGAAACTCACTAATTTTCTCCTTGTATCTCACAATGCAGAACACTCCACAATCAACAATTCACCAGCTATTCTGTTCCTGGGTCGTATCTTGCACTCACACTTGGATGTCCTGAAACCCAATCTCAGAAGGAATATGCATGACAAACAGCTGAGACAACTTGAGGTCATATCAAACAAGGTGGTTCAATGTTTCACTCCTGACAAGCAGTCCTTGTGAAGAACTACAGAGGTGATCAAAAGTGGGCACTTGGAAAGATTAAGGACAGAACCGGAGCACTCTCCTACACGTGGAGATTGCGTCTGTTGTCATCTGGAGTCACCGCATCAATCAGTTGAGGAGAACAGAGTCAATTGTTGGAGAAGGAGTGTGTCCAGAGCTGTCAGAACCCAGTAACCAATTGCAGTCCCAGAGCCAACTCCTACAACCGCAACGGAGGAGGCCCCAGAACCTGAGATTGTTTCACAGCCACAAGTCTCACCTGTCAAACAGAGTGATCCCCACCCCCAACAACCTTGTCAGGAAAGACGTTATCCCACAAGAGTAAGAAATGCTCCACAGTGATTAAAACTTTAGGACTGAATGGGGCAATTTAAAATTGACTATGCTGTGGCTGTCTGTATATAGTAGTTGTGTGTAGATATATATATATATATAGATTATGATCAGAGAGCAATATACTTGAGTTGAGATGCTTTCTATATTGAGTTGGAATATAGCAGGGAAGAGTGTAGTGTATTTAATATATAATATTTGCCTCTTCCTCTCCCTGCCTCTGCACCCCAACTGCTCACTGGGTGACTGGTGGTGAGGGTTGACTTCTTACAGTGGGGAATATGTGCTGCCTGCCTGAGATTACCAGGAACCTCATGCTTTACCTTCTCTGTTGAGTTCTGAGCACCTCAGGCAGCAGGGCCTTTGCTAATAATCTACTTTGACAGAATTTGTGTGTCTGAATGATTTATATGCTATGCACACTTGTCATAAATGCATGGTTTGTATAGTGGAATCATTAGCCACTCCATCAGATGGAGATGGATTTAAAAGGTGTAGTGTATTTAATATTTCAGTATTATTGTATATATGTTGTTTTGTTAAGCATACTTCATTGCTTACATAATTCATTTTGGGTTACATGTAAGAAGTATGTGAGTGGCATATGTCATTATGCCATCACATCAAATGTGAGCACCTCACTAAAGAAAAACTAAGTGGACTGAACATTTCCCAGCTCTTGGGATTTTCTTTTTATTTGTTTCTGGAGTTACAAATCATAACACTAAGAAGTTCAGATGCAGGAAAATGAAGTGAAAAGCAAAATGTCAGAGAAGCTAAGCTGGAGGTCAGACAGCTTTTCTAGAAGGAAATGGGATATTAAATATTTTAGGTCAAGACTCTACATTGAAACTAAACGATAAAAGGGAGATAGCCAGTTTAGGGAAAGAGTGGAGTAAGAACTGCAAAAGATAGGTGGATCCAGGTATAGATTGGCAATTGGCAAATGGGAGGAAAGTGTGAAGATAGTGACAGAGGATCTAAGGTAAATGGAGAATATAATAATCTTTACATTTCTGATTTTTGTTAAATCTTTAGTTTTCTCTCTTCATTTCTCTATCTGTATCCAACTTGTAATGGATTTCTCCTGATCATTTTATTATTCCTTCTCAATCCTGATGCTATTTATTTCTGTCTCTCAGATGTCTTAAGGAGACATGGGGCTGATTTCTGTGCTCCAGTCCAGATATCCAGTTCTTTTGTTGCAATGTTATCAGCTGACACTGCCATTAGCATGAAGTGCAATTGCTTTAAAACCATCGTTTAAAGCTTTTGACACTATTTCTTGGCCAATATATTTAGCAGTTTATGAGAATCCAGCAAAAGCAATAAAAAGGTAGTTGGCATACAAGAAGGGTCGGCACAGCGTTGTGGGCCGAAGGGCCTGTACTGTGCTGAATTGTTCTATGTAGATGCAGTGTTTCATGAGACTGAAAAAGCACAGGCAGATGATAGGGCACAATAGCTTTCAGTGGGATGAGTTGAGGTGTAACATGGGAGGAAAATTGAATACGATGATGAAAGCAAAACTGAAGGCATTGTATTTCAAGGCACACAGTCTGCGGAATAAGGTAAATGATCTTGTAGCACATTTATGGATTGGCAGGCATGACATTGTGGGCATCACTGAGTTGTGGCTGAAAGGTGCCCGTAGTTGTGAACTTATTATCCAAAAATGCACATTGTATAGAAAGAACAGACAGGTAGGCAGAATGGGTGGCGTGGCTCTGTTGGTAAAAAATGAAATCAAGTCATTAGAAAGAGCTGACATAGCATCAAAAGATGTAGAGACCTTATGGGTAGAGTTAAGAAACTGCAAGAGTAAAAAGACCCTGATGGGTGTTACAGTCCTCCAAATAGTAGGCAGGATATGCCGTACAAATCAGAACAGGAGATAGAAACAGCGTGTAAAAAAAGTGCAATGTTACAACAGTCATTGATTTCAAATGCAGGTAAATTGTAAAAATTCGGGTTGGCACTGGGTCCCAAGAGATGGAAAGTGTAGAATGCCTATGAGATGGGTTTTTTGTGGTTGAGCCCACTAGGGGAAAGACAATTCTGGAGTGGGTATTGTGTAATGAACCAGATTTTATTTAGGGAGCTTAAGGTAAAGGAACCCTTGGGAAGCAGGGATAGAACTCTTGCTGTAGTTTGAGAGGGAAGAGATGAAGTCAGCTGTTTCAGTATTACAGTGGTGTAAAGGGGAATGAGAGAGGAGCTGGCCAAAGCTGATTGGAAAGGGACACTAGCAGGGATAGCAGCAGAACAGCAATGGCTAGACTTTCTAGGCACAAGATTGATAAATCCCAAAGATGAAGAGATATTCTAATGGGAGGATGAGGCAACCGTGGCTGAGAAGGGAAGTCAAAATTAGCATAAAAGCAAAAAATAGGGCATATAATGTTGCAAAAATTAGTGAGAAGTTAGAAGATTGGGAACCTTTTAAAAACCAACAGAAGACATCATAAAAATCATGAGAGAATAGATGTAATATGAAGGTAAACTAGCCAATAATATAAAAGAGGATACCAAAAAATTTTTTCAGATACGTAAAGAGTAAATAAGACTAGAGTGGATATCAGACCACTAGAAAATGACATTGGAGAGGGAGTAATGGGGGACAAAGAAATGGTGGATGCTATAAGTATTTTACATTAGTCTTTGTTTGTTAAGGCTGCTTAACAAGGTAAGAGTGCATGGTATTTCAGGAAAGATACTAGCATGGATAGAAGATTGGCTGACTGGCAGAAGGCAAAGAGTGGGAATAAAAGGAGCGTTTTCTGGTTGGCTGCCAGTGACTAGGGGGGGGGGGGGGGGGTTGGTGTTGGAACCGATTCTTTTTAGTTACATGTCAATGATGTGGATGATGGAATTAAAGACCTTGTGGCCAAGTTTATGGACAATACAACAATAGGTGGAGGGGCAAGTAATGTTGAGGAATCAGGGAGTCTGCAGTAGGACTTAGACAGATTAGGAGAATGGGCAAAGAAGTGGCAGATGGGATATCATGTAGAGAAGTGTATGGTCATGCACTTTAGTAGAAGGAATAAAGGCATAGACTTATTGAAATGGGGAGAAAACTCAAAAGAACATAGAACATAAAACATTACAGACCCTTTGCTCCATGATGTTGTTCCAACCTTGTAACCTAACCCTTCCCTCCCACATAGCCCTCTATTTTTCTTTCATCATGTACCTATCTAAGAGCCTCTTAAATGTCCCTAATGATCTGCTTCTACCACCAATCCTGACAGTGTGTTCTATGTACTTACCATTCTCAGTGTGAAAAACACTACCTTTGACATTCCTCTTATACTTCCCTCCAATCATCTTAAAAGTATGTCCTCCCATATTAGCTATTGCTGTCCTGGTGAAAATGTGCTGCTGTCTACTCGACCTATGCCTCTTATCTTACATCTCTATCAAGTGAATTCTCATCTTCCTTTGCTGCAATGAGAAAAGTTCTGGCTCACTCAACCTTTACTCATAGACATTCTCTCTAATCCAGGCACCATACTGGTGAATCTCCCCTGCATCCTCTTTAAAACTTCCACATCCTTTCTATAATGAGGCAACCAGAATTGAACAGAATACTTTAAGAGTAGTCTAACCAGAGCTGTATAGAGCTGCAACATTACCTTGTGGCTCTTGAATTCAGTCCCCTGACTAATGAAGGCCAACAGTTTCCTGATCATCCCATCAACTTGCACATTAATTTTGAGGGATCTATGTACATGGACTACAGGATACTTCTGTTCCTACTGCTAACAATCCTGTCATTAACCTTGTACTTTGCCTTCAAGTTCAACCTTCCAAAGTGTATCACTTCACATTTCTCCAGATTGAACAACATTTGCCACCTCTGAGCCCAGCTCTACATCTTGTCAATGTTCCATCATAACCTATTACAACCTTCTGTACTATCTATAACACCATTAACATTCATGCCACCTGCAGACTTATTAAACCATTCTTCCACTTACTCATCTAAGTTATTTGTAAAAATTACAAAGAGCAGCGGTCTCAGAACAGATCCCTCAGAACATTTCTGGTCACAAACCTCAATACAGAACATGCCTCATCTACATCCAACCTCAATACAGAATATGCCTCATTTACGTCCGTCCTCTGGCTTATGTAGACAAGCCAATTCTGAATCCACATAGCCAAGTTTCCCTGGATCCCATGCCTCATGACTCTCTGAATGAGACTACCATAGGGAACCTTGTCAAATACCTTATTAATACACACATCCACTGCTCCAGCTTCATCAATAAACTAACAAACAAATTTAAGGAACATTAAATAAAAATAAGTTGTCCAGACAAGACAATGAAGGTAAGGCATTGGAGAAGGATGTTTTTAAGGAGGTAGAAGATCAGCTGTTCTGGAGCCAGGGAACAAATGTGCTTGTCAGTGGTTACGTACAAGTGGAAGTTGAGCGACTGAGTGAGTGTCAAGGAGCATATACATTCAATGGAAGTAAATCAAAAAGATAGTATCAAGACTTGGTAGACAAGGAGTAGTTGTCGGGGAAAGAATAGTGAGGGCTAACAACTAGTAAACAGGAATGTGGATTGTATTAATGTGGTAACAGGGAACCACAAACAAAGCTTAAAAGTAGAGACACGGAATGCAACAGTGATGGTATCCTAGTTTCAAGAACTTCATTAAGTATGTTATAGTGTGCACCCATTGTCGTAATAGAAAAGTGGATTTGTTGTTAAACCTGTGGATAATCATCTTTTTGGATTCAGGGCCTAATTTCTTACTTAATTGATATTTCCTGTAGCCACCATTCTGTTATCAAAATGTAGTTCTTTTTTTCTGGTAATCTCTTCAAATGAGAATATAAGAGCTGCACCAAACTCATTCCTAGGTGAATCAGCTTTGGCTGATATTTTGGTATGCACCCAGATTTTTAATAAATCACCCATTATTTCAAGCACCAGCTCAGTGTGGCCTGTCAGCCTGTCCTACAGAACAGAGGAACATAAGAGCATAAGAAAAAGACAAAGAAGTAGGCCAACCAGTTGCACCTCCTCCACAATTCAATAAGAACATTGCTGATCTTTTAGCTGAAATCTCCAAGCAAACTTCAATATGACTGGAAATGGAATTGGTTTACTATTGTCACATGTATCAAGACATGGTGAAAAGCTTGCCTTGTATACTGTTCATACAGATCAAATTATCAACACGGGGCAATGAGGCAGAACAAGGTTAAACAATTAAAACATCGAATAAAGTGCAAGAAAGTAATAAGGTGCAGATTCTTGGCAAGGTAGATAGTGAGGTCAAGAGTCCATCTTATTGTACTAGTAAACCAGTCATAGTCTTATAAAAGAGGGGTAAAAGTTGTCCTTGAGCCTGATGGTACCTGTTTTCTGGCTTTTGTATCTTCTGCTCAATGTAAGAAGGGTGAAGAGAGAATATCCAGAATAGATGGGGTCTTTGATTGTGCTATTATGCTGCTATACTGAGAGAGTGAGTATAGTCAGAGAGCATAGGGGTTGGTTCACATGATACACTGAGCTGTGTCCAAATGTCTTGGTAGCTTCTTGTGATCACGTGCAAAGCAGTTGCCATACCAACCTATGATACATCTAATAGGATCCTGTTATAATCCTTTGATCCAAATCACTGATATTGATTTTGAACGGCTGTGGCCTCAGCATTAGTCATTGTGGCATCTCACTGGTTATGGTGTGCCAACCCAAAAATGATACAATTATCACTGCTGTCTGATAATCAGCACATTCTCCCACAACTTGTGTGCTCTAATTTTGTTCAATAATATCTTGTGTGGTACCTTATCCAAATCCCTCCTGAAGGCCCAAATACACCATGCCCACTAGTTCTTCATTGCTTACTCTGCTAGCTGTAATTTCAAAATATTGCACCAGATTTTATTATCATCAAGAGGTATTTGGTAAGGACAATTTTATATCAGATATAGTGTAAATCTTTTATATCTGGAATTCTGGCAAACATGTTACTGAGGCAAATATTTTCCTGTTGTGATTTACCCAGGAGCCACACTCCAGGATCCAAAGGTAAGTCATATTCATGTTGCATTGCAAGTTCCTTGTCTCAAGCCTCCTTTATAAGAGCCTTTGCAGGTTGAATGAGTGTCGATTGAGATTTATACACTGAAGAAACTCTGATCTGCTTGGATTAATAATGAATGAATAAGGGAATTGAATTGGACTCGGGGTTTGAACTCGATTGCGATGTATGTTCTTTCCAATGGGATATAGGTTTTCTGTTTGTTAATGACAAATGTTCTAAACTGAACCATTTGGGAGATGTGCTTCAATATCTGATGGATTCAAGGCTTAAAAGGTATTCAATTACAGAAGCAAGTTTCTGATGTTTTATACATTATCCACCTGGTAAAAGGGTTTGAATCCAGCCAGCTCCTTGCATGCTTTCCAACTGTGCCGGGTTGAAAGTTGAGCTAGCAACTCAACCTCATAAAAAACAGACAAAAATGCTACAGAAAGGGCAAGTTTGCCGCCAATGTGCCACAAGGCATGGGAAGGAACAGCACACCCAGTAAAAAGACAATGATGGTCTAACAGTTCAGAGAGAAAGAAAGATGACTCTAATGGCAAGCTCAGAGGATGCATGCTTTGCAGACAGAAGCCATGTTATCTATGGTGACTGGCAGATAGGAAAACAGGCATACAGATGTGTGCAGACCATTGGAACTTGGGTACAGTTGGACAGATAGTAAGAATTAGGGGAATTGACCTAGACTACTTATATTCATGCTATTCAAGTGCATATTAAATGATAAAAACATCAGACATTTGCCCAGTGGTATACTAGAGCACTTTTATTCTGGTGCTTGATTAACTTAGAAATTCCCTGAGTTATGGCACCTGTTAAGAGCAACCATGGATTCTTAAAGATGTATTACATCAGCATGTAGATCAGAGATTACACTGTGTGTTCCCTGCTATTCGTAACTCTTCAAATAATGGTGCATTCTGTGTCTGCATGCGTTCAGAGGCTGGTAAGTAGCAATTGCAGAAATGTAATGTAATCAAAGTTAAAATTATATTTTATTATCAAAGCACATGTATATCACCATATATAACCCTGAGATTCATTTTCCCATGGGCATACTCAGCAAATCTATAGGTTCAAAGGCTCATTTATTATCAAAGTATACAACTCTGGAATCCTTCAATTCTCCAGGTAGCCATGAAACAAAGAAAGAAAGAAAAGGCAGCACAATCATCAACCCTCAAATCCTGCCTCCCCACAAAAAAAAAAGGATCAGACACATTGACAATCCCCCCCCCCCCACCAAATCCCTGCTCCTGCACAAAAATAAGCACAAAAACAAATCGACACAACAATTTCAGAATCACATTCAAGATGAAAAACAAACATGAGATATAAAAAAAGTGAAAAAGATGGTTTATGATCTATCCAGAAAATGTTGACCAAAAGAGCATTGTATGCAGGTGACCTTTTGACTGGAATAAAATAGTAACTATAATAGGATCGATGAAAAGTCAGAGAGTGTAGAAGACAACAAACTGTGCAAATGCAAATATAAATAAACAGCAATAAATTGTGAGAACATGAGAAAACAAGGTAAAGCATCGTTAAAGTGAGATAATTGGTTGTAGGAATATTTCAGTAATGGGACAAATGGTGTAGTTATCCCCTTTTATTCTAGAGCCGATGGTTGAGGGGTAGTAACTGTTCTTGAACCAGGTGGAGTGAGTCCTGAGGCTCTTGTACATTTTTTCTGTTGGCACCAAGAAGAAGGGAGCATGACCTGGGTGGTGGGAATCTCTGCTGATGGATGCTGCTTTCCTACGACAGCGTTTCATGTAGATGTTCTCAATGGTTGGAAGGGCTTTACCCGAGATGTACTCAGCCAAATCCATTACCTTTTGTAGGATTTTTCATTCAACGGCATTGGTGTTTCCGTTCCAGGCCATGATGCAGCCAGTCAATATACTCTCCACTACACACCTACAGAAGTTTGTTGAAGTTTTAGGTGTCATGCTGAATCTCTGCAGAATCCTAAGGAAATAGAGGTACCACTGTGCTTTCTTCACAATTGTGTACTGGGTCCAGGACAAGTCCCCTGAAATATTAACATCCAGGAACTAAAATTAATCACCCTCTCCACCTCTGATCCTCTGATGAATACTGGTTCATGGACCTCTGGTTTCCCTCTCCTGAAGTCTATAATCAGTTCCTTCAGATTGCTGATATTGAGTAAAAGGTTGTTGTTATGACACCACTCAGCCAGATTTTCAATCTCCCTCCTATATGCTGATTCATCATCACCTTTGGTCCGACCACCAACAGCAATAGCATCAGCAAACTTGAATAGGGCATTTTCAACAAGAAAAAGACTAACCATTTCTTTGCAACATCGTTGAAAACCGCCCATACATTACAAGTTTACAGCCATCAGCATAAGAACTTTTCACTTTCAGCTAGATCAGGGGTTCCCAACGATTTTATATGGCATTGACTCATACTATTAACAGAGGGGTTCATAGATCCGGTATTGGGAACCCCTGAATAATGTGGATCCAATAGCAAATCTGAAACTAGGTCATCTGTGCTGCATGTATCAGCTGATTCCCAAAACGTTTCTACCATGTGCAAGAAAAGCTCAGGCTAGGAATGCTCTCCATCTTTCTGGATGAGTACAACTCAGTCAATACTAAAGAAGCAGGACAACTTCCTGGAAAGAAATTCAGCATTTTGATTTACACCCCATCCATTGCACTGAACATTCATGGTCTGTAAAATCTGCTGAAGTATCTAACAAATATATTGTCCCAATGTGGCAATGGTTCCTCAACAACAGTTCCAAAACCCTCAAACTCTTCCACCAAGAAAGATAAGGCCGGCAGGTGCATAGGAACACTACCATCTACAAAATCTTGCAGGGTATATTTCATCCTGACTTGGAAACATATCACCATTCACTCATGATCAGTGGCAAAGTTGCTGGGGAATCTCTTCACACAGCACACTGAGAGAATGTTTATTAGAAGAAACACAATAGTTTTGGAAGATAGCTCCCAACGCTTTATTGATCAATTTGCCTTAAATACTAACTCTTTGAGCAACATACACCTTGAAAATGTTAATATTAACAATGCCACAGGCTATTTCACAAAAAAGATTATGGATTTGGCAAACTTGCTTGCTTATGCTGAACTTGACTAAATGTATTGTAGCCAGGTGGAACAGACCTGCTGTTTCTGGCAGGAGGGAATATTGTGTGGGACATTCCTCCTCAGGTGGCCTAAAAAGCGTGCCCCAACACTTGCTTGGGCTAGTATCTAGTCCATAGGTGGAGGTAGGTGGCAGCGTTCATGACCCTTCGGTTGATCTACTCTAGTGTCCATGTATGAGGTGTGTTACTTGTGCACCTCCTTTTGTACGTTGCAGGATGGTGTAAATCTTTGTGTGAGTCAGTGCTTAAAGCCTTTTATTTAATGGCTTTTCATTAACTTGAGTTTGTGGCATTTGTATGGTTTGTTATAAATCTCCATGTAAACCCTGAGGCACTGATGTGCTTTATTATATTGGTCTAGTAACTTTACATAACACACTTTATTACTCTTTATTTGGTCTGATGATAATTCTGGAGCTGTATTATGTGAAATTTGACTTGCCTCCTTATGTACAACTTTTTTTTTTAACTAAACTGATGTCGGTTAATAAAATTTGTTATAACTTTAAACTAACTTGTCAGACTGCCAGACATAAAGAGGCCCAGAAACTGCCTGTACTACTGGCTCAGTAGTTAGAGCATGCACACACGTTATTGTCCAGAACAGATCATCAGAGAACAACAGCCATTTCCTTTGTAACATGGACAATCACATTACAAAGCCTGAGTCCAATTCATTGACTCTTCACTCAGTCCTGGAAGATCTGGACAGTGAAGATGCATATATCAGGATGCTCTTCATTGACTACAGCCCTGCATTTAAAAGAACAATGTGTTTTAATGGAAAAGCCTACAAAAAGTAGTAGTGGTGGACACAGTCCTGTCCATCATAGATATAGCCTTCCCCACCATTGAGCACATTTACAAAGCGTACTGTCGTAGGAAAACAGCATCCATTATCAAGGACCCCACCATCCAGGCCATGCTCTCTTGCTGCTGTTATTGGGAATGAAGTACAGGACCCTTAGGTGTCTCTTCACCAGGTTCAGTAGCAGTTATTACCCTTCAACCATCAGTCTCCTGAACTAGAGTAGATAATTTCACTCAACCCAGCACTGAACTGATTCCACAATCCATGGACTTGTATTCAAGGTCTTTAAAACTTATGTTTTCAATATTATTTATTTATTGTTTTTCTTTTATATTTGCACGTTTTCATTCTTTGCACATTCGTTGTTAGTGTGTAGTTTTTCCACTGACTATTGTTTCTTGGATTTACCATAAACGCCTGCAAGAAAATGAATTTCACAGTAATACATGGTGACATTTATAGTACCTACTTTGATAATAAATTTACTTTGAACCTTGAATGTAACTTCCTTAGGATCAAGGCTTGTTGCTTATGCTGAAAATGTAAATTGTGGTCTTGTTAAACTGTCACTGAAATTACATTAATAAATCCTGCACTGTGCGTAAACATTTCTGTTTTTATTGGGAACTAAAACTGTAAGTTGAAGCTCTTAATCTATTTATTTTTGCAGAGGGACAACAAATCATCAGCAAGTAAACACAGAGCATTCAACACTTCATGTATTTTGCTGCAGTGCTTAATGCATATTCCTGTTTGATATATTACAACAAAAATATTGTTTTACATTTGGTTACTGAAAGTCTTATTCAACCTAGTGACATAGTCCAAGGGAGTTGAAGTTTCAGTAGATGTTGTCGGGAGTGGAAGTCTTTGCTGCTCTGTTTCAGGGACCAACATGACTCTATTCAGGGCAGGTGGTCCTTGTATTTATGGGTATTCAGGAACACGTGGCCCTGTCCACCAGACCTAAAGACCAATCAAGTCCATTTCATGTCTGTTTTAGTGTCAAAGGATAGAGAGCGTCAACAGAAAAATCTGACTAATTCTTTGAGAAAAAGGTGCAGGAATTCTTCAGCTCTCAAGAAAGATCAGTGTCGGAGTCGTTCCATCTGCCCTTGCTTTTCCTTGTTTGCTTCCACTCTTCACCTAGTTGGCTCCGTTTCCCAATTCCATCTCTTCCCCCACCTGGCTCAATTTACCCATCATCCTTCACTCAGTCTATAAATCACCTATCGGTCCTATCTCACCACACCCCCACCCATCCCTCTCCTTTTTATATTGGCCGTCTTCCCGCTTCACTCTCTCAGTCCTGATGAAGTATCATAACTCAAAATCTTGATAATTTTCTCCCCCCCCCCCACCCCCATTCACAGATGCTGTTCAAACTACTGAGTTCCCTTTGGAATTTGATTGATCTATAAATTCTGGTAAGTATCACTGTATTTTCTTTCAATGCTGTACGTCAAAATAAATCACCTATTTCAGAATGGGATATAATTGTGACCATTTCTGAGAGTTGGCAGATCATGAAATAAATTATTTTTCAACCAGAGCTATATACTCTGGTTGCTTTTACATGGTGGTCTACTGTAGCAGGATCAAAACCAGAATCGGGTTTATTGTCACTGACATTTGTTGCAGCATAACAAATTATTGTAAGTTACGATAATAACTAAATAAGTAGTGGAAAAAGAGGAAATTTGATGGTGGAGTGAAAGGGATCTGTTCCTAAAATGTTGAGTGTGGGTCTTCAGACTCCTATGTTGTGGATGGTGAAGGTCCTTCATGAAGTATGCTACCTTCTTGAGGCATCACCTTTTAAGTTCCCTCAAGTTCCCTCAAGAGTATGACTACTAGGAGAAATGGATTTCCAGCCTGATCAACATGAACATTGAATTTAGAGTTATAGGGGAACCTGTTTCCCTGCCCACGCTTGAAACAAACATGCTTTCTTTAATATAGTGCAACAGCAGAAACATTTGTGAGCAGGTGTCTGTATTGCGTTAACAATTCAACCCAGCCAGGTCACCTTCATTCTTTGCTTTCACTAGGCTCTCTACCCTAACAGCCATTCTGTGATGAACATTGAATTCTGCAATTGCAGGAAAACTGCTTTCATGTTGTTTCCCATTATTATGCACGAGCTTGATTCACCCCATTTCGCAAATGTCTTGCTAACAGTACTTATTCTGCTTGTCACATGTTCTGTTGTAACAGGAGGTACCTAATAAAGAGGCCACTTAGTGTATGTTTAAGGTCTTCTGCTGCAGTATTGCATCCACTTCAAGGTTTTATGTGTTGTGTGCCTCATTCAGAGATATGCTACTTCATAATGTGTGGTTATTTGTGTCACTTTCACCTTCCTGTCAGCTTGACCCAGTCTGGCCATTCTCCTCTGATCACTCTCATTAACAAGGCATTTTTGCCCACACAGTTGTCACTCACTGGATGTTATCCTTGCTTTTTTGCACCATTCTCTCCAAACTCTTAGAGACTGATGTGCATGAAAATCCCAGGAAGTCAGCAGTTTGAGTTATTCAAATCACCCTGTCTAGCACCAACAGTCATTCTACTGTCAAAGTCACTTAGATGACATTTCTTCCCCATTCTGATGCCCAATCTGAATAACAACTGAGCTACTTGGCCATGTCTGAATGCTTTTATGCATCGAGTTGCTGCCACATGATTGGCTGATTAGATATTTGCATTAACAAGCAGGTGTACCTAATAATGTGGCCACCGAGTGCATCGCCGTATGGACTTTTGTTTTACACCTCACTCAAGTTTTACTTCCGCATATCAAGTCCCAACATCTGACACCATTCTCACTCTCCCTCCTCCCTCACCTGCCTATTGCCCTTCCACACATGGACCTACCTATTACTTGTCAACTTTTACTCCACCCTTACCATTTTATACTGGTCATCTCCCCTCTTTCTCTCCACTCCAGATGTGAAACAACTGCCCTTTACCCTCCATCAATGCTGCCCAACATGTTGTTCCTTTGTGCGCTGCTTTAAACCCTCCCAGTTCTGAGGAAGGCGTGCTGACCCAAACCAATGCCCGCCTTCTCTTTCCACTGATGCTGCTTGACTGGTTGAGCTCTTCCACCATTTCTAGTTTTGTTTCAGGTTCCAGTATCTGCAGTTTGTTATTTTCCATAAAATAGCAATGTCTACCTTTTGCTTTTCTTTCATTTGCTGCTTACCATCAATATATAATTGCATTAATCTCTTCTGTAAACATCTTCATTTTTGCTATTGCATAGTCAACCAGTGTTTCACTTAATATTTAACCACCAGTAGCAAATTAAGATGCACAAGAACATTCTGCAGGATTAGCAGCACAGTGAACATCATTTACAGTTAATGTCTTTCCAGTTAGTGTTTCAAATGTTTTACTGTCTTTTTATCTAGAAAAGTAATGGGCAGTAATTACATTATTTAAAAGTGCTAAAAGAAAAAGATGTAGTCAGTTCATACGATAAGGACACCATCAGTATGACCTTTAGGGTAGAAAGCCGACTCTGACAAGCTGACTACTGTGTAACGTACTTTTCCATAATTAAAGAATGTCAGGCCACTTCTGACAGGAGACATATTACTGAGCTACTGGACTTGACTTTCATCACAAGGATAATTGTAGTCACAATTTTGGTTTGATAATGATGAATCATCAGTTGTCTATTATAATTATTAAACCCACCTTGGACAGTCCCTCAGGACTGAGCAAGACTGCTTTCTACTGTTTCTAAGGTGACTGATATACGTGGGAACTGCAGACTATTCCACAACGGAAACATGATACACCTGACTGGAGGACGAGCAGCTTTTGAAGTGGAGAGCTCCTTCTACAGCAGGGGTTCCCAACCTGGTGCAACGGACCCCTTGTTTAATGATATTGGTCTATGACATAAAAAAGGTTGGGAATCCCTGTTCTACAGGGTGTGCTCTCAATACTTGGCCTTCAATTTCTTAGTATCATCCCAAATGCTCCTTCAAAGTAAGTTTATTATCAAAGTATGTACAGTATATGTCACCATATACAACCTTGAGATTCAATTTCTTGCTGGCATTCACAGTAGAGCAAAGAAATACAATAAAATCACTGAACATCTACACACAAACACTGACAAACCACCAACGTGCAAAGGAAGGCAAACTGCACAAATACAAAAAAAAACTAATAATAAATAATACTGAAAACATGAGTTAGAGTCAATAGGTTGTGGAATCAGTTCAGTGTTGAGGTGAGTGAAGATGGTTCAGGAGCTTGATGGTTGAAATGTAATAACTATTCCTGAACCTGGTGGTATTTGACTTAAGGTTCCTGTACCTCCTGATGGCAGCAAAGAGAAGAGAGAGTGGTCCAGATGGTGGGGTGATGATCACGGATGCTACTTTAATGTGGCAGTGCTGCTTGTAGATGGGCTGAATGGTGAGGAGGACTTTTTCCTGCGATGGGCTGGGCTATATCCATCACTTTCTGTAAGCTTTTCCATTCTTGGACAATTGGTGTTCCTATACCAGGTCAAGATGCAACCAGCCAATACTCTCCGCTGCACATCAAAGGTTTGTCAAAGTTTTAGATGATATTCCAAATCTGCACAAACATCTAAAAATGTAAAATCCAGAATTGCCACTTTGCATATGGGGTGGCTTTCTGAAGGTCATACCTGGATGTCTTCACTTTGAATGATTCTCATGACATGTAGGGATAACATTCTCACGATATCTACAACAGAGGTCAGATCATGGGAATATACAGGCAATTTACCTTTGTACATCAAGTCTAAAATTCAGCAATTCAATGGTCTTTGCAAAATCTTTACTCTGTGGCATGAAAGCAGTCTTTCTGAATTGACAGTGGTCCACAAACAGTATGTAATATCTTTACATATTTAAGGGTAGTGATTCCCTTTCATTTCCCTTCATCCCCCTCCTCCATCCACTTACCTTATCCCTCACATACCACCCACCAGCTTGTACTCTTTCCCCCACCTCCCACTTTTTATTCTGGTTTCTGTTCCTGATGAACGGTCTCATCCCAAAATATTGACTGTTTATTCCCCTCTATAGATGCAGCCTAACTTGTTGAGTTCTTCCAGCATTTTGTGCGTATCATTAACCTAGTTAAGGGTAGTGATGGTTAAACCGATCACTGGAAGATAGATACATAGTGCTTAGTGCTACGCTACCAATCGGGGTTCAATTCCCATTGTTGCCTGTAAGGAGTTTATTCATTCTTCCCTTGACCACATAGGTTTCTTCTGGGTTCTGCAGCTTTCTCCCATGTCCCTTTCAAAGACCTACAGGTTAGGCTTAGGGTTAATAAGTTCTGGGCATGTTATGTTGGTGCCAGAAACATGGTGACACTTACAGCACAATCATTGCTGATTTGATACAAACAATGCATTTCACTGTATGCTTTCAATGCTTTGATGTACATGTGACAAATAAAACTAATCTCAATTGAACCTGCCTTTGAATGCTGCAATGGTACATCAACCTTCAGTGTCCAGTACTAATCTGTGGAGGTGAGAGTACTGCTAATTGGCACATCGATAAGAGAACATTACAAATAATGAAATCACAATAACAATTTATAGCCTGTGTGATTCAATAAACCACTTTTAATTTGAATGTTGAATACTGTTGGAGCACAAATTTTGATTAAGTGTTCCTTCAAAATCAATGTAAGATGAACTCCATGGAAAGCAGTTTGTTAAACCTAAGTTTTTCCAACTTAGATTTTCAAATTAACCTCTCTCTGGTACCTTTCTCCTCCTTACCCTTCTTCCACAGTCCACACTGACTTCTCCTATCATATTACTACTTCTTCAGCTTTTTTCCTCTTCTACCCATCACCTCTTAACTTGTATCATTCTGCTTCCCCCACCCAGTCACATTACCCCTCCCCTGGACTCACCTATCACCTCCCAGCTTGTACTCTTTCCCCTGCCTCCCACCTTCTTATTCTGGTTTCTGCCCCCGCTTTTCCATTCCTGATGAAAAGCCTCAGCCCAAAACATTGACTGCTTATTCCCCTCCATAGATGCTGCCTGACTTGCTGAGTTCCTTCAGCATTTTGTGTTGGCTTCAAATCAGCAGTTTAGCCATCTGATAAAGGCTGAAATAAATTTCTGAGATGGACAGTATAAATGTGCTATAAATTCAATAACGTGTAAATGTCACAGTACTTAAAAGTGTGATGTAGATCAGCCATGAAAGACATGCAGGATTTTTGGCTATCTAGAATATATTTGTTTTTCAAGTTACATTTTCTATACCAGACATCTGCAACTCTAAGGACGTTGTGAATCAGTTTGTAAATTACAAATGCACACTAAGTCATTGAAAATCTAATAGGCAATAAAGTGTGCATTGTATCTGTACATTGCAGGGATGCCACCAAAGTCCTTACCAAATGAACCCTCAAGAGCATTTTGACTGGTTGCATTACCTTCAAGGATGAAGGCTTCAATGTGCTAGATTGAAAGAGGCTGGCACCTGTCATTAAGGGCCCTCACCATCCAGGACATGCCCTCTTCTCCTTATTACCATCAAGGAGGGGTACAGGAGCCTGATAACACACTTGGTGCTTTAAGAACAGCTTCTTCATCTCTGCCAACAGATTTCTGAATGGTGCATGAACACATTATTTTTCTATATTTGCAATATTTATTTATTTGTATTTATTTATTTATTTTTGTAACTTAAAGTACTTTTTACATCTTGTACTGCACCGTTGACGCAAAACAACAAAGTTCATGTCATTTGTCCGTGCTAATAAACCTGGTCTGATTTTGATTCTGATCAATTCAGTATATGGTTACATCAGTTGTCTTGTAACACTCATTTGGGACTGCGCACACAAGATATTGCACACATACATGTTGGACCTGCTCTCAAAAATGGATTTTCGGGTGGGAATCAGGAATAGAACCTACATGTTCTGAACCATGCTCTTTCCAACTGGCCCACTGTCCCCTTCACTGACATGTCTGGCTTTCAGAAGGCGCTGGGGATCTGGTTCTGAGAAATGGGGTGTACAGCAATAACTGGTGAAAGAAATATGCAAGGTCCAACAAATATTGGCACTGTGGGAGCGGCAGTCCTCCCTGATAGCAGGCAGGAATTGAACTTGTAAGACTCAGTGCCCTTGGTGTTGCTGTATGTGAATCAGGCATGACTCATATCCACTCCTCTTTCATGGCAGCTGGCTATCTTCCATCTTATGTGGTGATCCAAGAAGGAGCTCATATGACAGCTCACAATGCACGAGCCTTCAGAGAATTTGGCAAATACCTTACCTAATCGTGCCCTCATTCTGATTGCCACCCATGTGCATGGCTGCATCAAATTGTGTGTAGTATTAACATCCACAATCACCAAGTGTCACTATGTGCTGAGGTTCCACCTGTTCCCAGAGTTGCAAAGGATGGGCCCAGCTGCATTGTTGGACAATTTTCCATTGATTTGGACATTGCTCCACAACCTATCCTTCATGGATAAGCTTCTGCAGAAGGTCACCTTTGGTCAGAAGCCTATTGTGCTGTAGTCAGCACAAAATGTTCTGCAGTTTCTGCTTAAGAAGGACACAAAGGATTACGTGGGATGGTTTCCCAAGCAGACTGTCAAAAGTCTGGAAAAATGCCTCATCTCTTGGATTGACTGACAAACATTGAGACTTTTCTTAGCTGGTGGAGAGAAGGCAACTTGCTATCAGATCCTTCCTGCATAGTCAGCATTTCACCCCCAATGCACACTTCCCTTAAGACAGTTGTGTTATGGCAAGCCAAAAGCTACTACCACCTATTGGTCTGTCATCAGCCAATCCCAGGTGATTTTTCCGGAGAACATCTCAAATGTATGTTCTGGCTTTGTTCTATTACTTGGCTCCAGGTCACTTCAGTAGTTATCTGCAAGTGAACATAATGATTGGCGACAGTGTGCTATATTATATCAACATGCCAATTTCAGTAGCAAGCTCAATTTGAAGCAGCCTAACTGAAGTTAATCGAAACCTTGACAAAAATGTTATCAGTGAGTTCAACAACGCTGGTGTCAAATATGAGTCAGTTATTGCTTCCATCACTAACTTCAGTCTGATGCCACTTCCAGAATTGAATGCTGGTTCAAATGTTATGAAGATATCTGTCAGGTTGCACTAATGTGGTAAATTGGATCAGCAAATTTGCTAATGATACAAAGATTGGAGGTGGACTGGACAGTGAGGAAGGTTTTCAAAGCTTGCAGAGGGATCTGGACCAGCTGGGAAAATGGGCTGAAAAAAATGACAGATAGAGAAAGGTGTGAGGTATTGCACTTTGGAAGGAAAAACCAATGTAGAATATACAAGGTAAATGATAGGGCACTAAGGAGTGCAGTAGAACAGAGGGATCTAGTAATACAGATACAAAATTCCCTAAAAGTGGCGCCACAGGTAGATAGGGTAGTAAAAAGAGCTTTTGGTACATTGGCCTTTATAAATCAAAGTATTGAGTATAAGAGTTGGAATGTTATGGTGAGGTTGTGTAAGGCATTGGCGAGGCTGAATTTGGAGTATTGTGTGCAGTTTTGGTCATTGAATTACAGGAAGGATATTAATAAGGTTGAAAGAGTACGGAAAAGGTTTACAAGGATGTTGCTGGGCCTTGAGAAACTGAGTTACAGAGAAAGGTTGAATAGATTAGGACTTTATTCCCTGGAGTGTAGGAGAATGAGGGGAGACTTGACAGGTGTATAAAATGATGATGGGTATAGATAGAGTGAATGCAAGCAGGCTTTTTCTACTGAGGCTAGGGAAGCAAAAAACCAGAGGGCATGGGTTAAGGGTGAACAGGAGAAAGTTTAAAGGGAACATTGGGGGGGCTTCTTGACACAGAGTGGTGGGAGTGCGGAATGAGCTACCAGATGAAGATGTAAATGCGGGCTCACTTTTAATATTCAAGAAACACTTGGACAGGTACATGGATGAGAGGGGTATGGAGGGATATGGGCTGGGTGCAGGTCAGTGGGACTAGGCAGAAAAATGGTTTGGCACAGCCAAGAAGGGCCAAAAGGCCTGTTTGTGCTGTAATGTTCTATGGTTGCATTTACCAGTAAAGACATGCACCTTGCTCTGAAAATTGGCTACATCAAATTGCAAGCAGAACTTCATCTCCATCCAGATGCAAAGCCTGTCTTCTGCCCCAAAAGACCGGTATTATATGCAGTATTGCTGATCAAGAGCTACGTCGCCTATAACAAGCTGGTGTGATTAAACCTATCAAATACTTACTGTGGGTATCTATAAAAGTCATCATCAAGCAAGCCGGTAAGGTTTTGTGCAGACTTCTCAACTAGTTTCAATGCCTACCTCCAGGTAGAAGTGGTGGAAAATTCACAGGAGCTTCTCACCATTACAACACGAGGGGTTGATGTCTTTCCTCCATCTGCCTTTTAGGGTAAAGGTGGCTACTTCAATTTTCCAGCAGCTTATTATCACCATGCTGAGTGTTATTGATGATGTTGCTGTTTACCACAACAACATCACTGTGGTGGGCATGGATCAGACAGAACTATGACAATGACTGGACCACGTTTTGAACAAAGTACAAGACATTGGATTGCAATTCTGGGCAGAAAAATGCAGCGTCCTGATGTCTTCCATCAAGTATCTGGGATTCATCATAGATGAATACAGTCATCACCCAGATCCTGAAAACATCACTGCTATCTTTACACCTGAACCTTATGTCAGCTCCTTCTGATCATTTTTCAGAATTATCAGCATTCCTCCTAGCAATGCATCATTTGAAGGAGCCACTCAATGCCCTGCTCAACAATGTACCATGTAGAAATGGTCCAAACAATGCAAGAAGACTTATCAAATGAAGAATATGCTGTCGTCTGAACTTCTCTTGGTACATTTCAACCCAGGGCTGCCAATCGTTGTGACAGATGCATCCAACTGTGGTGTAGGAGCTGTCATATCCCATCTCTTCCCCAATGGTTCTGATAAAGCTGTCATGCATGCAGCCAGATCACTGACCGCAGCAGAAAGAAACTATGGACAAACCAAGAAAGAATACTTGGGAATCATTGTTGCTGTGAAGACATTCCACCTGATGCTTTATGACAGATGCTTCATTCTTAGACCTAAGGATAGCCAACAGTGGCTAGTCATCAGTAAAGAGAAAGGTAACCCAGTGTCTAACAGCTAATCAGCTACAAACATGAGCAACAATGTTATTGGCTTACGATTTTGAAATCAGGTACACTCCAAACCACGAACTTGGTCAGGGAGATGCCCTCTCAAGACCTATCAATCAGCAATTTACTGAAAACAAAGATGGAGTCATAGCTGCGATTTCAGTTTATAGCAAATTTCACAGGTTGTATTAGATGCTTCCAAAGGTCTTCTGATCGTGGTTCACAAGATCAGAGCAGAAATGGCTGTAGATCCTTTTTAGCATACCTCTAAAAACCTCACTAATGGACAGCCAGTCAAAGTTGAGGAAGATGTCATACCCTTATATGTCACACACAACTGTGGCCTCCTGCCTGTTGTTTGGAGACAGAACAGTGATTCCATGAACATTTCGAAGAAAGGAATTGAAACAATTCCACTACGGTCACCCGAGCATCAATTGAATGAATCTCCAGGCAAGCGGTTTTGTGTATTGGCCAGGCACAGATGAGGATAACACTTCTGTATGCCAGCAATATACTCAGTGCTCTATAGCAGAAAAGCTTCCAAGTAGAGCTGATCCATAACCATGGCCTCAGGCTATCAGACCTTGGAGTAGAGTACATTTGAACTTCTTGGCCCAATGAATAGGTGTATCTACCTTGTCCTGGTCAACTCCTATTCTAAGTGGTCAGAAGTATTAGCTATGAAAACAGTGATGACAGAGTCTTCCATTCAACATCTGCTGCAGATCTTCAGCTGATTTGAGACACCAGTAACACTTGCTTCTGACAATGGCACTCAATTCAGTTCATAGTAGTTTGCTGCATTCTGCCAGAACAACGGAATTATCAAAGTCCGCTCATTCCCATGTCATCCACAGTCCAGCGGCCAAGCAGAGAGGTTTGGGATGCCTTCAAATGGTCGTTTCTGAAATTAAGAGGGGAAGGAGCATATATTTCTGATGACATATCAAATTACAGTGCATCAAAGCCTTGAGAGGAAGCCTCTAGCTGAAGCCCTTTTTGGGAGGAAACTGTGCACAGCATTGGATGCAATGCTGTTAAAGCACCTAAAGTCCAAGACAACAAGTAGTCAGGTGCACAAGAGCCATGCAAACCTTGGTCAACGGGTGAAGTCATTCAGTCAGACACAAAACTGGAAGAAGAAAAGTGCCGCTTAAAAAAAGTTTCAACAGAATGGATATCTAAGGAGCTTCATCCAATCGTGCCTCAAGGTCAGAAACCCGAACAAACAAACTACACGAGCGATGAATAAATGAACTGTATTGCCATACATAAAGAACATCTCAGAAATAACAACAAGACTGCTTCAGCAACACAACATCTCAGATGCTCACAAACTGAAGGCAGCTTTGAAGAGAAACAAAATGTGACTAATAGAACTAATGTTATGTACAAAATCCAGTGTAGTGACTGTGACAAGTGCTACATTGGTCAGACAGGAAGAAAACTATCACCAAGACTACACAAGGATCAGCTAGCGAGCAGAAGATACGACCCACTCTCACTGGTATCAACTCATGAAGGAGGAGGACACCATTTCAACTGGACAACAGTCTTGACTCAAGCATGAAAAAGAACAAGAATTTCTCAAAGCATGGTTCTCTGCAGAAGGATCCATCAACACATACATAGACATAGATCTGGTACATGAACTGTTATGGAGAAAAGAGAAACAACATGAACAATCAATGAATCACCAGTAATCTCAGGATCTGGAGAACAAAGCAAACACTTCCAATGAACCTCCCTCGAAGCTAGCCAGTCAGAATCCTCTACTGCTAAACTGTTCAGTGTTTTGAACCAGCCAACCAAATACAACATCTAAATCAATATCTATTCAGACCCCAGAGGAGTATACAAGCTAGCATTCTGAGGAGATAACACCCTCAAATGGGCACTGAGATGGCTTCTGAATTGGGGTCAAAATGTTTGCAAACATTTTGCTAGGTGTGGCGATCAACCAACCTTCTAAGAAGTCGTTTAAGCCTGGAGCTACAGTATGGGGTGTAGAAAATATGGCAATGGGTTAGACCCCTGGGTGCCAGGTCAGATCATCAAATATATGGGGAAAGTGTCATAGAATCATAGAAACAGGCCCTTTGGTCCATCTAATCCATACCAAAATATTAATCCATCTAGTCCCATTAACCTGCACTGGACCATAGCCCTCATACACCTCCCATTTATGTACCTATCCAAATTTCTCTTAAATATTGAGAACGATCCCACATTCACCACTTCCAGCAGCTCATTCACACTCTCACCACCCTCTGAGTGAAGAAGTTTCCCCTCATGTTCCATTTAAACAGTTCAGAGTTCACCCTTAACCCATGATCTCTAGTTATAGTCTCACTTAACCTCAGTAGAAAAGGCCTGCATTTACCCTGTCTATACCTCTCATAAGTTTGTATACCTCTATCAAATCTCCCCTCAATCTTCTACATTCCAAGGAATAAAGTCCTAAACTACTCATTTTTTCCTGAAAACTCAGGTCTTCCAGCCCTGGCAACATCCTTGTAAATTTTCTCTATACTCTTTCAATCTTATTTACACTTTTCCTGTAGATGGGTGACCAAAACTATAGGTAATACTCCAAATTAGGTCTAACCAACATCTTGTACAACTTTACCATGCTCCTGTATTTATAAAGGCCAATGTGCATTCTTTATGAGCCTATCTACCTGTGACACAACTTTCAAGGAATTATGGATTTTTATTCCCAGATCCCTCCATTCTACTGCACTCCTTGATGCCTACCTACCACTTACCATACAAGTTCTACTCTGGTTTGTTCTCCCAAAGTGCAACACCTCATATTTGTCTGCTTTAAAATTCATCTGTCATTTTTCAGCCCATTTTTTCCAACTGGTTCAGATCCTGCTGCAAGCTTTGGTAGTTTTCCTCACCGTCCACTGCACTCCAAATCTTGGTGTCATCTGCAAACTTACTGATCTAGTTTATCACATTATTATCTAGATTATTGATACAGATGGCAAACAAGAACACTGATCCCTGTGGCACCCCACTAGTCACAGTTCTCCAGTCAGAGAGGCAACCATTGACTACCACTCTTTGGCTTCTCCTACGAAGCAACTATCTAATCAAACTTGCTACCTCATCTTGATTGCTAAGCAACAGAACCTTCTTGACCAACTTCCCATGTGGGACCTTGTCAAAGGCCTTGCTAAAGTCCATGTAGACTCCATCCACTGCTTTACCCTCATTTACTTTCCTGGTTACTTCCTCAAAAACTCTATAAAATTGGTATCCACAAATCTATGTTGACTATCCTGTATCAATCTCTATCTATCCCAATAATTGTATAACCAATCCTTTAGAATGTCTTCCAATAACTTGCCCACTACTGATGTCAGACTCAGCAGCCTATGAATTTCCTGGCTTATTCTTAGAACCTTTCTTAAGCAATGGAACATCATTAGCTACCCTCCAATCCTCTGGCCCCTCACCTGTGGTTAAGGTTGTTTTAAGTATCTCTGCAAGGGCCCCTGCAATTTCTGCACTAGCCTCCCACAAGATCCAAGGCCTCATCAATAGTCATAAGCAAGCAAACACAACAGGCTGTGGTGAGCATGAAACAATTTCCTAACTCTTTATCAATTATGAATTTGCGGAAAATGTCAGGGAAAGGATGCAAGGGTCCTTGCTTACATTCATCCTGAGCAGCTCATAACAGAGGACACATAAAAAGTCAAAAGAAAGCGGCAGGTCAGGCAGCATCTATGGAAAGATATAAAGAGTCAATATGTTTGGGAAGAGCATCCTTTACCCCTTCAATCTGAAGCAGGATGAGTTTATCTATTTTAAAATAAGCCTTGAATTATCAATGCAATTACTTGACTATTTTCATTGTTTTCTTTCAACAAGGGATACAAAAACAAAGACAATCCGACAGTTTCAATTGGCGGTACCAGGAATGGTAGCAAACATGCTCTTGTATTAGGACTGAGAAGACATTGCATTAATAAGCTAATTATGTTTCAACAAGTGCAGTAACTAGAAGTCAAAAATTGAAGGATTTTAACATGCTTCAAGATATTTGATAATGGAAATAAAATTTGATTTAATAGCAATAATAATTAGCAGTTTCCCACCACTTACAGACTACGAGATTGAACAAGAGTTAATTCTTCGTGTTCAGGTTCCAGTTCACCTAAAAGCTCAGTGCAACCTGTCTGTTGCAGAACTAGACAACCCATAGAATGCAAAGGCCAGGAGACTGCATCTTTCAGTGTCATGGCAGCGAGTAGGGGGTAAATAGCTGGCCAGTTTAAACAACCATGTTCCAATGTTAAGTAAAATTAAGTACCAGCAATGACCATAGTAAGCTGCCTGAAGGAGAGTTAGACAATCCAGCCCAATCTATACATTTCATTCCATCTGATAAGCCAACATCTAATACTGAAGCTCAATCACCCAAGCTTCTCATTAGAGATAAAACAATTATTATTGAAATTGAACTGAGGAACTAGTTGTCCTGTTTGTTTGTAAAGCGTAAACAGTCGATACAGAATTGATAAGTCTGCCTTGCTCTCGACTGCATCTGAATTATCAAGGAGGTTTGCTCTAGAAATTAGATTAGCTGCTCTTTGTGACAAATTGCTGTAAATGCAACAGTCCAACTACTTTCTCTGACAAACACTGTCCTGTTTACTGAATAGGAATGGGTAATAAATAAACATAGGCTTGCCAGCACACTCAAAATCCAAGAAGCAATATAACTGTAGTTCATAAAAATCAGCAGCCACAGCCAGTATGCAGTAAATGTATAAACTGTGTACATAGCACCATTTGCATGATAAAATATTCAAAGATGCTCCTGGGGACACTCATATAAAACATGATGCTAAACAACATTATGAGGAATTCAGACAGGTAAGCAAATCTTGGTTATAGTGAGAGATATTAAGGTTTATATTAAAGGAGTGAGAAAGAAGTCTGTAAGGAATCTTGTAGTACAGCAAAATAAAGTATAGTTGGGGACCCAAGTACTAAATCATACTCGCAAACTTTTACATTTTATTTAGAACCACAGAACATTGCAGCACAGAAACAGGCCTTTTGGCCCTTCTTGGCTGTGCTGAAGCATTTTTGCCTAGTCCCACTGACCTGCACCTGGACCATATCCCTCCATACACCTCTCATCCATGTACCTGTTCAAGTTTTTCTTAAAAGTTAAAAGTGAGCCCGCATTTACCACTTCGTCTGGCAGCTCATTCCACACTCCCACCACTCTCTGCATGAAGAAGCTCCCCCTAATGTTCCCTTTAAACTTTTACCTTTTCACCCTTAACCCATGACCTCTGTTCTTTTTTTTCCTCCCCTAGCCTCAGTGGAAAAAGCCTGCTTGCATTTACTCTATCTATACCCATCATAATTTTATACACCTCTATCAAATCTCCCCTCATTCTTCTATGCTCCAGGAATAAAGTCCTAACCTATTCAAACTTTCTCTATAACTCCCGGCAACATCCTTGAAAACCTTCTCTGCACTCTTTCAACTTTATTAATATCCTTCCTGTAATTAGGTGACCAAAACTGCACACAATTTACAGATTAGATTTTCAATTTTAATACTCTCAATCTCATACTGTGTTAATTTGCTGAGTCTATAAAAAAATACTTAAACTGCTCTATCAAGCAGTAAATTTAGAACACACTGCATGAAAAATGCACAATACCACTGCATCTTCACACAATAACTTTCTGTGGATTCTCTGTGCATCCATTAATTCTCTCCAGTTTTCACAAAAAAAACAAAGAAAGCATCCTTTTTGAATGCATCATGGCAAATGCACAATCCCAAGTCTACAAGAAATTGCAGAGTTGTGGATACAGCTCAGTCTATCGTGAGAACCAGCCTCTCATCCATGTGTCTGTCTCCACTTCCCACTACCTCAGGAAAGCAGCCAAGATAAATAAAGATCTCTGCCACCCTGGACATTGTCTCTTCACCTCCCCCTTCCTCAGGCAGAAGATAAAAAATCTTGAATAAACATACCAGCAATGTTCAAGAACAGCTTCTATCTTGTTGTTTTCAGACTATTGAATGGACCTCTTGTAGGATACTCTTAACCTCACAATCTACCCCTCCATGGCCCTTGCACCTATCTGCACTGCAATTTTTCTGTAACACTATATTTTGCATTCATTACTTTTCCCTTCTGCTGGATGACATACAAAACAGATTCTTACCGTATTTCTGTACAGGTGACAATAATAAGCCAATTACTTTCTGTCACAACTTATTTCTTCAGTTATCCAGCACCTTTAATCTGCTCTGCTGAACAGGGGGTAATCCCACTTTTATTTTGTTTTGCCATTCAACACTTGTCTCAAGATTGAACTGTGCAAACATGAAACCAGCAAAGTTCAGATGGAGAGCATGTGCCCTTCTGTTCAGTTTTGAATTCAAGCATGTTCTGTAATGTCCTTAACTGAGTGGTCAAAAACCCTTAGCACCTGGCCCCTTAGGTTCACACCCGTCATGGCCGGCACATATGGTGGGTCCCACTTTATTTGAAAGTAAGAGCTGAATCTCACTAAATGAAAGTAAGATTTTAAAAATATTTTAATAGATGTTAGTATTTTTAATTTTTATAGCTCAAAAATATCAAACTTTATAAATTTGTTCATAATCTTTATTTTTAGAAGCTACTTAAATGATATTCCACTGTTTTTCAGTATCTCTGACTCCAGATACACATGGATAGAGTTCACAGAATTTGTGGCTGATAGGATGGTCCATAAGCAGGACTGTGCCTTTGCCATCTGTGGCCCAGTCATACTTGTAGTCTTCCCACTCATGCAGTAGTGACATTTGGAGAATATGAAGAGCTGTACTACTATCAAAGGTAAGTTCTATACTGGGCCTAGCGTGCAGTGGGTTTGCACAGGCTGGATCCAGCAAAAATTAAGACATTATTCTGAAAGTGCCATAACCAAAATTGGGATGAATACTACACTGTGGGTCAACCTATGCTGCCTAGCATCTTTTCATTACACTCTATGCCTCTGTTTAAAGATCACTTCTCCTTACTCACCAGCCTTCTCAGTTCATTTTTTCTCTTTCATATGTACTCTTCTGGGTCTATCAGTTTCTGCTTCCACAGTAAATTTTACCAGTCAGTTCAAATTGATTTTTGTCATTCTTTCATCAAAAATATATAATTTAATCTTTCTCTGTAATGCCCTGCATCTTGCACACTTTACTAGTCTGTCTGCCTCCGGAAATTTAGCACTACATTTTAAAAAAATCTTTTCTCTATCACCTACAAACTTTGAAGTCTATTTACAGATCCAGAACATTAATAAATTTCAACAAAGCCAAGATCCTGTCACTGAAATGCAACAAACTCACTTTTGTTCAGCCCACCCAGAACAATTGACAGTCATTCTCTGAGATCTTTCTCCAAGTCAATACAGTACCCATATCACCATTTCTTTCGTGTCATGACTTCTATCTTCCCGGCAATTTTTATATGAGCAATTTCTCAAAGCACCCTCTGGGAGTCCATGAACACAACACCTACCTTCATCATTCACCCGTTACTTCATCAAAAAGTGAACAAAAGTGAGTTTGTTGAATTACAGCACTAGGATGTTTGCTTTGCTGAAATCTATTAATGTTCCAGATCAAGGAAGCAAACCAGTTAATTATGCATGAGTTTCCATTAACCAAACTGAGCTGGCCATTACTTACTGATTCAAATACTTCTAAGTGGCAATTAATTTTGTCCCAGGTGTCTTCTGAACAAATTTCCCCTCATCAGAGCTCAGCTGATCACACCTTTTCTTTCACCACCTTTTTAAAATATTAGTATAACATCTGGAGTCCTCCAACCTTTTGGGACTTGCATCACATCAAAAGAGAAGTGTAGATGATGCTCTTTATCTCTTCCTTAGGAAGCAGTTTATTTTCTTACTTTTAGGACTCCTGATCTTTTAGACTGGGTGGTAGGGTGAAGATACATCACTACCAAAGGAGGTCAATGGCTCTCTTTCCTGCCACTAGCCTGCAGGACATCCTTGGGCAAGGTATAGCACCTGCTTAGCCCCCACCCCCACCGATCAGGGTCATGTGAAGCCGTGGGAACAGGTGGTGGCTGGTGCATTTCACAAGTTCTGGTTATGTGACCACTGACATCAGGCAGATGTTCTCTGAAGAATATTGATAATGGCTGGGGTCACCCACCTTGTAAGGACACTGCCCAGAAGGAAATGGCAAACTACTTCTGTAGAAAAATTTGCCAAGAACAATCATGGTCATCATTACTTACGTCATCCGACATGGCACATAACAAACAAACAGTCATGTAGGTGTCTGCTGTTCAGTTGTTCTATCGTATCCTATTCCTCAAAGAACCAATCCCGCAGAGCAAGTTGGCAGCTGTGGTAGTGGAAAACATTTATAACGTCCTCACTTCATACTTCAGTCATGCTTATGCCCACTATCTTTAAAGGAAGATCTCTTTTTTTTTTTGGTGCCTAATTGGCCTTTGAATGTCAGCTCTGTCATGTTTGGGAGAGACTCAGTACCTTACATTGTGCTGTGTAGGAGATGAGGACATTGCAGGCCTTTGTATGAATCAAGAAGTAGTAGTGTAGGGAGAGAACATGCTCAGAATCAGCTCTGGATTAGGTGTAAAGCAGAGCAAGAGACTGAAAGTTTCCACCGGGTGCCTTAGTAAATTTTGGTGGTTGGGGAGAGGGCAATGATTTAGGAGACAGGATGGAGAATGGGGCAGGTATATGGTTGGGTTTGTGAGTGGGAAAGAGGGAGTTGTCTAGGGGATGGAAGGCGAGCTGAATTCCAGTCTGGCACTGGAAATGTTGCCAAGGTGACATAAAAACAGGGTGCCTTGCACCTTAATGCTGTAGTGATGTCAAGGCACCAAGGGTAATTCATCAACAGAATCTCATATTGAAATCTTCAACATTACAAAGTGATGTACAGATGGTTATTTATGTGTTTCACTCTAGGGTAAAAATCAAGTTTTAATCAGATTACACTGAAAGGAATAGCTTTATGACATGAATTTCTACCCCTTTATAATCAAACCAATAGAAGTCTAGCAATAGGTGTCCTCCTCCTCTTTCTCACTGAAGTGCCCTCATACTTTTTGACAATCTACATTGCTCATTGTTTTAGCTGATCATATTTGATTCCAATTCGCCCACACCTGGTCTATTCATGCCTCCCTTGTCTATATAATATTGCCCTGTACTTTTGTTTAGAAATTCAGACCTGATAAAATTACAATTAGTATTTCCCATCTGTTTTCCCAGTGAAACATATTTCACTTGCTCTGATTTATTGCCCATAGTTTTGTTTCTTTCAATAAATATCTATAAATATGCTGCTCAAGAAAGCGTTCTTGTGCACATTGAAGTATTTTCCTTTTTTTTTCTCAACACTGTTCCAATCAAAGATTGGCTAAGTGAAATTCTCTATTGTTTCTGCCTGAAAACATTGTATTCTTGTCTAATTTCCCTGCAGATTTGCTGCTTGCTGTTCCACGATTTTCTATTATCCACTCAGCATTGTATTAGTTCCTCTATTGTTCTTCCATTCTGATCAAATAATTCTGACACT
This sequence comes from Hypanus sabinus, assembly GCF_030144855.1. NCBI lineage: Eukaryota > Metazoa > Chordata > Chondrichthyes > Myliobatiformes > Dasyatidae > Hypanus > Hypanus sabinus. The sequence continues at coordinate 39,497,192 of NC_082739.1, forward strand.
GAAGTCGCAAATTTATCATCCCATTCCACTGCAATGACAGCATGTTTCTCAGTTGTCTGAACTTAGGAAATATGAGTGTTGAATGTCTTTATTAACCATGATATTTTATATAGTATGGACATCTTTCCAAACGTGAAGTGAAAATCTGAATGATTGCAGATGCCCCGCCACTTCTGGTGCAATGCCTTACTCACTAAAAGATGCAGACAAAGGCCATTCAACCCTAGATAGTCCAGGTTATCAGTGGCTTTGATAACTCTTGCCTCTGAATTAGATAATTGTGAGTTTGTCACACCCTAGAAGCTTGCTTACAAAATCTATGTCAATAATAACATTCCAATACTGAAGGAGTTCAGCTTTCATGGTGGTGAGAAAATGCAGGTTCGTTAACGAGGATAATATTTATTAAAAGAAATCTACTGTTTTTCATCTGTTCCATTGATTGGATTGACTGAAATGTAGCATCTGAACAGTTTGAGGAAGGATGAGGGTAACATGTATGGTCATCAAACCAAAGGTGTACAGGTGATACAGTAAAATGATGCCTAGTCCTTCTGAGAAGAAACTTTCTGTACCAGATTAGTGGTGGCTACCATGTTTTCAACAATGAATGATCTGGCGGCCAGACCTCTTTGAGTGTGCCTACTAACCTTATCACATTTTTTATTGAACAGGAACTTGGTTTCGAGGCAGCATTTCCAACTCCTTCCTTCTACCAGAGGAATAATATGCAAAATGATCATGCCCAGTGATGTACAAGTCACAGTTAATGGGCATAATATGAGTTTGCCGACCTGTCACACTTACCAAGACTATTCATTTCACATTGACTCACGGGATCACTTTTCAATGCATGGCTAAGAAGAGTTGATTTTCCTTGGGTATAAAAACAGATGAAGAAACAAAATTATATCAAACAACCCATTATATTTGGTCATATGATTTCAATGCTGTATCACTTGTTGCTTTTAAAGCAGGCACTAATTTCCAACTGATAATTCTCCAAAACTCAGATTTTTACACATGAATGCCAACCAACCAACAGAGCTGCTAACTCCAGCTTTAAAGTTGAAAATTGTCTCCATCACCCTTAATGCATCATCTTTCAGCAATAGAACTTAATCTAACCTCTGAGTCAACCGAAAGGAGTACTAGCCCAACCAAACATTGACACCAACAACTCAACAGTGGATCCCGGGACTGATAGTCTGCCATTTAACATTGTGAATCCAAAGTCATTTTAGTGAAATAACATTTCGCTTCAAGGACAAAGTGATTGAGGAAGCCCTCACACCTGGTGGCAGTGAAAAGAAAGGTTGCCAAATTAAATAAAGTGAACTGAAATTATTGCTAATGGTTATTCCTGAAACAGTTTAATATGTTTCTAGTTGCAACCCGTTCTCCTTTATGTGCTACACTTCATGGAAGAGATCAAAGTCTGCACAGTTTTCTGCATTTATTGATTGCATTCTGCTTGCTATCTTATAAATAATGCATTACAGACTGCATAGTCACCTCTGCAACACAGCCTCGCTTTAGGACATCCCGATGCATGTGATGTATCACCCCATTTGGGGGATATTGTCCTGCATAAATTACCTGCCACATTTCTGAAATTACAACAGTGATCAGACTTCACATGCAATAATCAGCTGTAGAGCGCACTGAGATATTATGAAGTCAGTTTAGGTGATATATTAGAGCAATTCTTTTGTTTTTATCTTATGTGCTTTCATTTCCTCCATGTAACACGCCATGATACCATTTAAAATTAAACTTGCATTGTTGTCTACGTACTTTTGAAATTTATACATGTCTATATTTAAACTGCTTTACAGCTCATACATATAACTAAATAAACTGAGCTTCTCCTGTAAGTTCTTGGGCAGAGGAACCAGCCAACATATTGCAGAGCTGCTGGACAATATGCTGATTAATGGAGTGTAGTCTGAGCTTGTTGTTGGTTAAATTTGTCAGATCCTGATCAATACACTCCTACCAGTATCCATCCTCTGCAGTGGAAGGATCTTGCCCTCAATATGAATGGATACAAAGAAAATGATAAGATGGAGATTTGAGCTGGTGGCTTAATTTAAAAGGTTGGAACCTCATAGGTACAATGAAAGGTTAACATATCTCCTCCCATGCTGGGTACATGTATATGGCTTTCTGTGGCATAGCTGGACAAGCATAATTATGAATGAAAGATTTCCAATAGATACTTGCACCTGATGTGTACATATCAAATTGTAATTAATACAGAGGTAATTTTTTTTTTACCCAGAGTGGTGGGTACAGTGCAGTGGTGGGTGCAGAGTGGTGGGTGCCCTGCTAGGGGTGGTAGTAGAGACAGATACCTTAGGGACATTTAAGAAATACTTAGGCACATGGATGATAGAAAAATGTCGGGTTAGGTATAAGGGTGGGCTAGATTGATCATAGAATAAGTTAGAATGTTCACCCAGATTGTGGGCTGAAGGGCCTGTACTGTACTGTAATGTTCTGTGTTCTAAATATGCAATTCATCTTAGCAGTGGTGGGGTAATTTATACACAAACTAGTGTGATGCAAGAGGAAGGGTTCTACTCCAATGTTCTTAATTTTAAAAAGATCCTTTTGCCAGGAAGTTATAATTATTAGCATCACCTCATAAGTACCTCATCCTCTGACATCCTCCCTATATTTTCCCCCAATCACCTTAAAGTTATGCCCCCTCATATTAGCCATTTCTGCCCTGGGGAAGAACTCTCTGACTATCAACTCGATCTATGCCTCTTATTTTGTACACCTCAGTCATCCCTCATCCTTCTTCACTCCAAATTGAAAAGCCCCAGCTTACTCAACCTTTCCTCATAAGACATGCTCTCTACTGCAGGCAGCATCCTAGTGAATCTCCTCTGCATCACCTCTAAAGCTTTCACATCCTCACGATAATGAGTTGATCAGAACTCAACACAATATTCCAAGTGTGGTCTATTCAGGGTTTTATGGAGCTGCAGAATTGCTTTGCAGCCCTTGAACTTAGTCTCCTGGTTAAAGAAAGCCAACATACCATACACCTTTTTAACAACTGTATTAATTTGTGCAGCAACTTTGAGGAATCAATGGATGTGGACTCCAGAATCCCCCTGTTACCACACACTGCTGAGGATCCTGCCATTAACCTTGTATTCTGCCTTTTAACTCCACCTTCTAAAGTGAATCACTTCACCCTTTTCTGGGTTGAACTCCATCTGACTCTTCTCAGCCCATATATTCCTTCATTTACTTCATGCTAAAATATGCTTTCATTGTCTTATGAATTACAACATGAAATCTCTCAGAACATAGAAATCTACAGCACATTACAGGCTCTTTGGCCCACAATGTGTGCCAACCATGTAACCTACTCTAGAAGCTGCCTAGAATTACCCTGCCACATAGCCCTCTATTTGTCTAAGCTCCATGTACCTATCTAAGAGTCTATAAAAATCCCCTATTGAATCCACCTCCACCACCGTCACCAGAAGTGCATGAAAAGCTTACCTCTGACATCCCCTCTGTACCTACTTCCTTTGTGTCATCAATAAACTTACTAACCTACATTCTACCTCTTCATGCAGTTCATTTTATAAAAATCACAAAGTGGAGGGGTTCCAGAATAGAACCCTGTGGAACACCACTGGTCACTGTCCTCCTGTGGGCAAGTCAATTTTGGATCCACAAAGCAAGGTCTCCTTGGATCCCATGCCTACTTACTTCCTGAATGAGCAATGCGTGGGGAACCTTATCAAATGCCTAAGCTCCATGAAAGATCTCTTTAAGAAAAATACAGTAGGTATTCCCATTATGGGCTTCCTTAAGACCATAAGACATGAGCCATTAGTACCATTGAATCTACTCCATCGTTCAATCATGTTTGATGATTGACTACTCTCTGACTAAGGAAATTCCTCCTCATCTGTTCTAAATGAATGTCACTCTATTCTGAGACTGTGCCCTCTGGTTCAAGACTCACCAAATATAGGAAATATTCAATCTTTCAATATTCGATGAGTTTCCCCAACATTCTTCTAAACACCAGCAACTACAGGCCCAGAATCATCAAATGCTTTAACCTTTTCATTCCTGGAATCATCGTCATGAGCCTCTTCTGGACCCTCTCCAATGCCAACCCATCTTTCCTTAGATAAGGAGCCCAGAACTGCTCACATTATTCCAAGTGTGGTCTGAACAATGCCTTACAACGCCCCAGCATTATATCCTTGCTTTGATATTTGTCCTCTGAAAATGAATTCTAATGTTGTATTTGCCTTTGTGAAGGGGATTTCTTCTTTTTCTTTGTTACTGTGTATGTAATCAAAATGGCTTCTTTGTTTTGTTAAAAGTAGGAATGCTTCTTTGTTGCGAGAGCGTGCTGGAAGCCTGTTTGGGTTAAAATTTACTGATAACAAGAATTGTATTCCTTTGTAAACCAACTGGGATTAATGTTCTTCTATTGTTGGTGGGCTTTTGGGGAGATTGGCGCTTGAGGTTGAGAGAGAGAGGACGCGATGCTGTAAACTGGGCGAGGAACAGACCCCAAGCAGGGGTCCAAGGCCAGGAGGTACTCTGAGGAGAGGAGATGAAGCTAGATGTGCTTGGTTGACCACTTCGGAAGGTCATAAGCTGCGAGTCGAGGAGTTTGGAGGGAATCGAATGGTGGCCAGAAGACTTCAGTAATTGAGCTCCAACGGTTGTGCATGAAGTGGTTTGGACTTTGATAAGTTTGGCGCCTTTTCTTTATGTTTTTTCGTTCATATATACTGTATCGTTATTAATCACTTAGTAACCTTTATAAATTGTACTCATTTAATCGCTTATGGTGTACTGTCTGTTTTTGGGTGAGGCGGGGACATCACACAGCATCCACACCAGCTGATTACCCAGTTTGGCGGGGCCGAAGGCTGCTCCCCCTAGACGAGAACGAGCTGAGCGAGCCTGAGGCGACCCAGGGGGTTACATTGTGGGGTGCTCATCCGGGATTGATTTCTGTGGAAGCTGTGTGATCGCCCTCTTTAAATTATGTCTGTGGTGAAGAGCTGGTGTGTCTTTGCAGGTGTGCGATTGCTGGTTATCACTGCATGTGTGATGGGTGGGGTGGCTGCTGTTGGTAGCCTGGAGGTCGTTGTTCGAGTTCAGACTAGTGCTGACGAAATGGTGGTGGGACCATGGGTTGTCCGTACTGTTTGGAGAGTGAGGAGTGACAGGTTGGGATGTTTCAGCAGTGGTGAGCTCCGCCGGGTTGTGGGAATAATGTCCAGCCCTAAAGGGGTGGAGGTGTGGGCGGAGCGGACCTCTCAGTCGTTGGGTGAGTGGCAGTGCTTGGCTGAGGGAAAGCGACAGGGATTGGTTGAAAGTTTGAGTAGGTGGGCTGGTGGCATTGTTAGAACTGTCGGGTACAATTACCTCGGGGTGACAGCTGTCAGTTATGTGAAAGTGTGGGAAAATGCGTGTGGTTCGACTGGAAGTCAAATGCCGCAGCTGGGGGGGATTATCAAATCCGTGGCAGGAGATTTGTGGAAAGTTTTTAGGGTATCCTTTTGGCTAGGGGGGGCAGATAAATTGCTTGCGGTGCCAAGGGGATCTGTCAAGGGGATCAGTTGTTCAGTTGATCCGAGGGGTGTCGGGAAACTTAGAGGAGGCCCAGTGGGGGAACAGCTTGGGGTCTCTGGGGGACCACATTCCCAGCAATGTACCAAGGAACTCCTGAAAGGAACAGACTCTATTCCTGAAGGCTTAGAGGGGCCACGTGCACAGGTGTTGTTACGGATGGATGGAAGTCAAGTTAAAGCCATCCTTGGCACCGGGGCGCCGGTTAAGTTGCTGTACAGTTTGTTTCATAACCGTTATTGGAAGCATTTACCCTTGACGACATTGAGGACACTGGAGATTCGGGGTACCAGTGCCGGTGATTATCCAGACGACGGTTGTTGGTCAGTGAAAATAGAGTTCTTAGAGGCAAATGTGGAGGAGACTGAGGTTCATGAATCGTTAATGCTGATGTGTCCGGACCCTGTTGAGACGGGCAGTGTTTCTGTTCTAGAGAGAACCAATATCCTGCTGGTGCGCTTGGGAGCCTGCCCGGAGGAGGCGGGTGAGCGTTTTTTGGAGGCATTGTCGATGCACCCAGAGTTTCGAGCTGCTTGTGCGGACGTGTGTAGCAGCATTGGGCTGATACCGAATTCAAACAAGAGCCAGTGGTGGTACGGCCTGGGGGAAGTATCTGAGGGTGAGACCCTCTTAGTGGACGCTGCGAAATACCTCGAGGGAGGGGAGTTGACTGCTGAAGACACCTCGGAGAGAGAGAGGTTGCGGCGACTGGCCCCTACAGCCATGGAAGACGTAGGCAGCGTGTGTGTGGATTATATTGCGCTGAAGAGGCGCACTATCAGTGACCAGAATATGGCCCTGAGGGCCAAAGAGGCGATGGCCTGTCTGAGTGGTGCGAAATGGTTTAAGGTGCTGGATCTGAGGAGTGGATGGTGCCAGATCCCGATGAGTGGGGCCAACAAGGGAAGATGGCCGTTATAAATTCCCTAGGAGTCTTCGGGTCCGAAAAGATGCCACAGGGCATATCTGGAGCCCTTGCAACCTTCCTGCGGGGCAGGTGGAAGACCAGGGGGGATGTGGAGGCGTTTGGAGTTTTGGTGTATGTGGATGATCTCTTGGTATTTGGATTTGCCTCAGGAGAATATGATGTGAGGTCGTTGCAGGAGCGGCTGAGAACTGCAGAGTTAAAGTGTTTTCTGGACACGTGCCAAGGCTGGCGAAGGTCGCAGCTCGTGAGTGACTGTCTCTACGGAATCAAGTTTGAAATGAAGACGGAGAGACTGGAGAAAGTTGATCTGGAAGAAGTCATGAGGAAGAAAAAGCTGGAGAGAAGTGCAGTGAATACTGAACTGGAGGCTGACCAATCTTTAACTGCTGATTTTCAGGTCGGGGTGGAAGAAGCTGTTGGAGTAACTGCGTCCCAGATTGAGATGGCCAGGATGAGTGAGTCAGAACTGCTGAGCCTGTGGCAAGAGTTGCAGGGGCCAGAGAAGAAGCTGATATCTCAATTGTAGGAGGCTGAAGAGACCGCAGGAGCAGTGTAGGCCACGTGTTTCTGTTTGGGGAAGATCAAACAGCAGCTACCGATCGCAGAAATGAGGAAGAATACAGATTCGATGGATGATGTGCTGGATGTGTGGTACATGCTGGCTTTTGCTGACTTTCCCTCGATTGAGGAAGAGACCTTTGGCCCTTCTCCCACTGAGTCAGATGTAGTGGGGAGCGTTAGCTGTGTGCAGTGGGGGGCATGAGTGAGAGCTTGAGAGAGGAGTTGGTAGTGGGCCCAAGGTATCCCCAGTTGTGTCCGAGCCTGAAGGGTTTAGGTGAGGGGGTACGGAGGTCTCAGAAGGGTTAGGGAACTCCCAGATAGTTGGCCTATGTAGCGCTTGAGGAACAGGACATGAGGTTTACTGTGTGGGGAGGAGATCTCACTGTTTGTGCTTGGGTTAGGGTGTGTTGGCAGGAAAGGTGGCGAGTTATTTAATAGTCATGAGGACATGACTTTTATTTGGTGGGGGAAGAGTGTAAAGGGGATTTCTTCTTTTTCTTTGTTACTGTGTATGTAATTAAAATGGCTTCTTTGTTTTGTTAAAAGCAGGAATGCTTCTTGGTTGCGAGAGAGTGCTGGAAGCTTGTTTGGGTTAAAATTTACTGATAACGAGAATTGTATTCCTTTGTAAACCAATTGGGATTAATGTTGTTCTTTCTTCTGAGTCTGTAAGCTATTGTTGGCGGACTTTTGGGGAGATCGGCGCTTGGGGTTGAGAGAGAGAGGACGCGATGCTGTAAACTGGGTGAGGAATGGACCCCAAGCGGGGGTCCGAGGCCAGGAGGTACTCCGAGGAGAGGAGATGAAGATAGATGTGCTTGGTTGACCACTTCGGATGGTCCTAAGCTGCGAGTCGAGGAGTTCGGAGGGGATCGAATGGTGGCCAGAAGACTTCAGTAATTGAGCTCCAACGGTTGTGCACGAAGTGGTTTGGACTTTGATAAGTTTGGCGTCTTTTCTTTATTTTTTTTCCTTTCATATATACTGTATCATTATTAATCACTTAGTTATAGCAACCTTTATAAATTGTACTCATTTAATCGCATATGGTGTACTGTCTGTTTTTTGGTGAGGCGGGGATATCACACAGCATCCACACCAGCTGATTACCCAGTTTGGCGGGGCCGAAGGCTGCTCCCCCTAGACGAGAACGAGCTGAGCGAGCCTGAGGCGACCCAGGGGGTTTCCTACTACTGAGTCCATCCGCAAATTACCCTTTTATGAGTCCTGTATGAGGACTCTCAAATCCTTTTGCATCCATGATTTTTGAATTCTCTTCCTGTTGAGAAAATAGCCTCCTCCTCTATTCCTTTGACCAAAGTGCATAACCATATACTTTCCTATAGTATATTCAATTTGCTATTTTTTTGCCCATTGTCCTAATCTGTCTAAGACCTTTTGCGGACTCCCTACTTCCTCAACACTATCCTCTCCCCCCACCCCCCACCTACCTTTGTATCTTCCATAAACCTGAACACAAAGCCATCAATTTCATCATCCAAATCATTAACATATAACGTGAAAAGAATTGGTCCCAACATGGACCCATGCAGAACACCACTAGTCAGCAGCAGCTAACCAGAGAATGCCCCCTTTGTTCCCCACACTTTGCCTCCTGCCAGTCAGCCAAGCATGAAAATATTCATGCTTGTATCTTTCCTGTAATATTATGGGCTCTTGTCTTGTTCAACCTCGTGTGGCACCTTGTCAAAGGCCTTCTGAAAATCCAAGTGAACAATATCCACTGACTCTCCTTTGCTTAACTTGCCAGTTATTTTGTCAAAGAATTCCAACAGACTTGTCAGGTAAGATTTTGCCTGAAGTAAACCATGATGAATTTGGCCTATTTTATCATGTTCCTCCAAGTACCCTGAAATCTCATCCTTAATAATAGACTCTAACATCGCCCCAACCATTGAAGTCAGGCTAACTGGCCTATAGTTTATTTTCTTCTGCCTTTATCCTTTCTTAAAAAGTGGAGTGATGTTTGCAATTTTCCTGTCCTCCAGAACCGTTATGGAATCTAGTGATATTGTAAGATCATTACTAATGCCTGCACAATCTCTTCAATCACCTCTTTCAGAACCCTGGGCTGTAAACCATCTGGTCCAGGTGATTTATCTCTCTTCAGAACTTTCAGCTTCCCAAGCACCTTCTCATTATCAACCACATTCACTTCTACCCCCGATAATCTTGAATATCTGGCATACTGCTAGTGTCTTCCACAGTGAAGACCGACACAAAATGCTTATTAACTTTGCTAATTCTTTGTCCCCCCCCCCCATTACTTTCTCTCCCGTATCATTTTCCATCAGGATGATATCCACTCTCATCTCTCTTTTTCTCTTTATCTGTCTGAAAAAACAGTTTGAATCCTCTTTTGATTGATAGATACTTTATTGATCCCAGAAGAAATTAGTGTTGCATAGTATTACAAGAGCACAGATATAAATATTAGAAAAGTAGAAAGAATAAAAAAAGCAAGTTAACTCAAACAATCTAACAAGAGTGCATCATCACTTCCCTGGCTATAGGTTGACTCATTATAAAGCCTAATAACCGAGGGTAAGAATGACCTCATATAGCACTCTTTGTAGTAGCACAGTTGTCTTAGTCTATTACTAAAAGTGCCCCTCTGTTCAACCAAGGTGGCCTGCAGAAGGTGAGAAGCATTGCCCAGAATTGCCAGGATTTTCTGTAGGGTCCTTTGTTCTACCACAGCCTCCAATGGGTCCAGTTTGAGTCCTATAACAGAGCCAGTCTTTTTAAATAATTTATTGAGCTTGTTGGCATTACTTGTGTTGATGCCATTGCCCCAGCAAACCATTGCATAGAAGATTGCACTGGTGATAGCAGACTGGTAGAACATACGAAAGAGAGGCCTGCACACTCCAAAGGACCTCAGTCTCCTCGGGAAGAAGAGGCTGCTCTGGTCCTTCCTGTACACAGCCTCTGTGTTGGTGCTCCACTCAAGTCTGACATCCAATAATCTTATATTATTGGTTAGCTTGCTTTCATATTTCATCATTTCAATTATTATAACTTTTTTAGTTGTCTGTTGGTTTTTAAAAGCTTTCCAATCCTCTAACTTCCTATTAATTTTGCTATATTATATGTCCTCTCTTTTGCTTTAATGCTGTCTCGGACTTCCCTGTCAGCCTTGGTTGCTTCATCCTCCCTTTAAAATACTACTACTTCTTTAGAATGTATCTTCCTAATTGCCCCCAGAAACAGCAGCCATTCTTGTTCTGTCATCATCCCTGTTGGTGCCCGTTCCAATCAACTCTGGCCAGCTCTTCTGTCAAGCCTTTAATTCCTTTTACTTCTCCGTATTGATGCATCCGACTTTCACATCTCCCTCTCAAACTACAGGGTGAACTCTATCATATTATTATCACTGTCCTCTAAGGGTTCCTTTACCTTAAGATCCCTAATCAAATCTGGTTCATTACACAACACCCAACAACCCAGAATTGCTTCTCCCCTATTGGAATAAATCACAAGCTGCTCTAAAAAGCCATCTCATTGGCATTCTACAAATTCCCTCTCTTGACACCTGGGTTTTCCCAATCTTACCTGCATATTGAAATCCCCCATGATGATCGTTACATTGCCCCTTTTGCATGCTTTTTTTCTATCTCCCATCTTGCATCCTGCCTACTGTTTGGAGGCCTGTATACAAATCACATCAGGGTCTTTTTACCCTTGCAGTTTCTTAACTCTACCCACAAAGATTCTACACCTTCCGATCCTATGTCATTTGATTTCAAGGATTTGATTTCATTCTTTACCAACAGAGCCACACCAGTCCCTTTGCCTACCCACCTACCTGTCCTTTCGATACACTGTGTATTCTTGGATGTTAAGCTCCCAACTATGACCTTCTTTTAGCCACAACTTAGTGATGCTCACAACACCATACCTGCTAATCACTAACTGCACAACAGGATCATCTATCTCATATTGTATACAGCATGAATTCAAATATAACATCTGTATTCACACTTTTCAATTTTTACCCATGTTACACTTCAATATATCTCACTTACTGCAATTTTGTCCTATCATCTGTCTATCTTTCCTCAGAGTCCCACTGCACACTGCATCTACTTGTTTAACAACTGCCCCCATCCTCAGCCCTATCACTCCAGTTTCCATCCACTTTCCAAATGATTTTAAACCTTCCCCAACAGCTCTAGCAAACCTACCCACAAGGTTAACAGTCCCCTCGGGTTCAGGTGTAAACCATCCATTTTGTACTGGTCATACCTTCCCCAGAAGGGATTCCAGAAATCTGAAATCCTGCCCCTTGCATCAATTCCTCAGCCAGGCATTCATCTGCCAAATCATCCTATTCTTACCCTCACTGCCACGTAACAAAGGCAGCAATCCGGAGATTACTACTCTTGAGGTCCTGCTTTTCAGCTTCCTACCTAACTTCCTATATTCTGTCTTCAGGACTTCATCCCTTTTCTTATCAATGTCATTGGTTTCAATATGTACCACAACTTTTGGCTGTTCATGTTGATTCACAGAGATGTTTCCTGAATTTAGAAGGCTTGAGATTGAATAGTTTGTGTCTGTCTCCCCAGGAGTGAAGAAGTTACAAGACAGAGGTCTATAAACCTATGTGAGGCATAACCAGTGTCTGTTTCCACTGGTAGATATTTCTAAATCTCGAGGGTAGAGATCAATGGTGAGAGGGAGCAGTTTTAAAACATATCTGAAGTGTAAATTCTTCACACAGAGTAGTTGATATCTGGAATAAGCTGCCTGAAGAGATTATGTAGGCAGGAACACTAACAACATTTAAGAAACATTTGGACAGTACATGAATCAGCAGGGTGTGGAGGGATATAGAATTAAAGCAGGTGAGTGCGATTAGTATTGATTGGCACAATGGTTGTTTGGACCCAGTGGTCTGAAGAGCCTGTTTATAGGCTGTACAACTCTGACTTGTTAGCTCTATGGCATGTTGATTAATTGATATATTGTTCGTAACTGTTTAGGATCACTTCAAATCAAAAGGATTATAAAGAGAAGGGAATTCTGAATCAGATTTTATGTTCAACTGAGATATTCTTCAACAGTGTCTTAGTTCAAGTATTAAAGGATTCCTTATGGACCACATGAATTCAATATGAGTGGGAGATTCCCCCATAACTACCCATCTGTGGTCGGTTGTAATTTAATACAAGTATCAAGCTAATTTTTAATTTTGGAGTGTTTCACTGAAGAATGTGTTGGCTCCATTTTTCCTTGCTGTCTTCCTACTGAAGTAGTTCACAATTATTCCACAGCAGAGGAAGCTGTAGAGTTGGGTACATTTACAATGTTTAAAATGCTTTTGGACACAACATGATGTAAAAGGTATAGAGGGATATGGGAAAATACATTCATTGGGACGAGCTCCGATAGCTATCTTGGTTGGCATGCATGTGTTTAGTTGAAGGGTCTGTTTTGGTGCTGAATAAATCTACAACTCTAAAACAACTGTGCAAATTACAACAACAAGAAAGTTACAATGATCCTTTATCAAACACTAAGGTTACAATGAAATGGGGAAACCTCTTTTTCCCTTATTAGGGAGAGAGAAAGAGAGAGCCTGAGGTATGTCGAATTACAGGGTGAAGGAGTAACCTTTGGGGTACTGCAAGTCTGTCTTTATTTATGCTTTGCTGCACGCTTGAGTGCTTGGTGGGTGGCACGATGCATTTTTTGCTGGGGGAAGGGGCATTGTTGCTTTACTGCTGCTTACGCATGCGAGGGGCAAGCTGGGGGGGCTTTGGGGTTTTTGACATCTAACTGTCATTCATTGTTTGGGACACTCCTCTGTTTTTGTGGATGGCTGTGAAGAAAAAGAATTTCAGGATGTATATTGTATACATTTTTCTGACATTAAATGTACCTTTGAAACCTTTGTTCTGATTATAGAAGAATATCATGTCTTGGAAAGCAGATATTAAAGAATAGTTTCAATGATGATGGATTTTAACTCTTCAATAAAAGAATGTTGAAAGTTTTAATCATGGTGTATAGAATCATGACTGTAGTAAATTGAGAGATCTGGACATATAAATTTTTGATCAAAATATACAAAGGGGCATGTGTGAAATCAAGATTTTTTCATTAAGGTAGTAATTAAACTGGTGGTAATTGCCTGTACAGGGGGTGTAACATAATACATTCATGCTGACGAAAGGGTGTGCAAAAGACCTTAACAATTAATATGTTACAGAGCAATGAGAAAAGAGTGGGGGAATAGGGAGTGATGGAATTGCTCAATGAGGAGCTGGTATAATCTTAAAGGGCTGAATGCCTTTGGGACTATGACAATTCAATGATTCTGTGCAACCTATTGAGATGTTTTGGCCAAAGATTATTCAATACAATTGTAATCAATGACATTATGTATAAACAATTGGGGAAAAATTTGGACATAGATGGGTGTTTTGCATTCAATTTTCACACAATTGCTTGAATTAGAGTTGTGTCTTAGAGGTAAGAATGTTGCATCACGTGATTTTATATCCATATATCAGATGATCTTAGTACAAATCACAATATATCTGTGTAATTGTACTGGAAGGATGGATTAAATAACAGTCAATATTTTTTGTTCCATGGTTTTACAACCTGTTATCATACCTGGTAGTTAATGGGCAAGCTAGGCATTGATTCCACCTCTGGAAATGCACTGGAATTGCTCTTCCACTCTCCCAAGATCTTCCTTTGCATTTATAACATTATAAAATATTTCACCCCACCCTTCCCCTTCTCCTTAGAAATAACTACACCTCTTTCTGAGAAGGGCTTTGATCTTCAGCTGCTTCTGAGGACACATAGCAGAAAGACTACTCCTGAAGATCAGGGTGAGTATTGCATCAGGCCTCATACTGGATCTCCACAACCAAAGCCCGAGCCATTAGTTACTTTGTTCAAGTGCAATTTTGAACATAGCAAAGAATCGATTCAACAGTGGCTAGATGGGAGATGCCAGAGAGTAGTGGTGGATAATTGTTTATCGGGATGGAGGCCGGTGACTAGCGGGGTGCCTCAGGGATCTGTTTTGGGCCCAATGTTGTTTGTAATATACATAAATGATCTTGATGATCGGGTGGTAAATTGGATTAGTAAGTATGCCGATGATACTAAGGTAGGAGGTGTTGTGGATAATGAGGTGGGTTTTCAAAGCTTGCAGGAAGATTTATGCCAGTTAGAAGAATGGGCTGAACGTTGGCAGATGGAGTTTAATGCTGAGAAGTGTGAGGTTCTACATTTTGGCAGGAATAATCCAAATAGAACATACAGGGTAAATGGCAGGGCATTGAGGAATGCAGAGGAACAGAGTGATCTAGGAATAACAGTGCATAGTTCCCTGAAGGTGGAGTCTCATGTAGATAAGGTGGTGAAGAAGGCTTTTGGAATGCTGGCCTTTATAAATCAAAGCATTGAGTACAGAAGTTGGGATGTAATGTTAAAATTGTACAAGGCATTGGTAAGGCCAAATTTGGAATATTGTGTGCCGTTCTGGTCACCGAATTATAGGAAAGATATCAATAAATTAGAGAGAGTGCAGAGACGATTTACTAGGATGTTACCTGGGTTTCAGCACTTAAGTTACAGAGAAAGGTTGAACAAGTTAGGTCTCTATTCATTGGAGCGTAGAAGGTTGAGGGGGGATTTGATCGAGGTATTTAAAATTTTGAGAGGGATAGATAGAGTTGACGTGAATAGGCTGTTTCCATTGAGAGTAGGGGAGATTCAAACGAGAGGACATGATTTGAGAGTTAGGGGGCAGAAGTTTAAGGGAAACACGAGGGGGTATTTCTTTACTCAGAGAGTGATAGCTGTGTGGAATGAGCTTCCTGTAGAAGTAGTAGAGGCCAGTTCATTTAAGGTAAAATTGGATAGGTATATGGACAGGAAAGGAGTGGAGGGTTATGGGCTAAGTGCGGGTAGGTGGGACTAGGTGAGATTAAGAGTTTGGCACGGACTAGGAGGGCCAAGATGGCCTGTTTCCGTGCTGTGATTGTTATATGGTTATATATCAGCAGCTATAATGATTTATCACAGCTCAAAATTTTCATTTTAATAACCTAAAATCATAAAACACAATGAAAGCATATTCCTTTCACCCCACCTTGTTACTAAACAGGGATGCCTTTATAACTGTTCACCTCACTTATGTTAAACAGGTGTACTTGTTACACATCAAATAAGGTGAAATCCAGTTTTCAAGCTTGAGAATAAGAATAGGTTTGGAAAGTGGGGGTCCGCACTCATAAAGAGATAATCCGGATCAATCTCAGGCAAGTTTTCACATAAGTAGCGATCAGCGATGTAATGTCAACCCTAGACTCACCTAAAACAAAATAAGCATTACATTGGGTATATGACAAAGATGGACCAAATGGCCTTCTCTGGCATGTGTGATCTTTTGATGTATTGTTGCTAATGATTTTGAGAAGCACATCAGCTCAAAATTTGTGGTGCACAGCCACAAAGGCCCATGAGCTAGGAAATGGCACATCTTTGTCAATGGTACTTAGCTGTACAAGTTGCTGGAAGTGTAATGTGAAAATGGCACAGTGTTATTGGAAGCCATAAACATAACAGACAGCTGAGTACCTCCCTGAAGGATTGTGAAACTATCAGTGCAACCCATAAAAGGAAACTATAAATTATGATGGAAACAATATTGCATCAGGAATAGCAGAGGAAATAAATAGAAAAAAACATTGTGAAAGAAGGTCAGAAAGAAGAAGATTACAAGTGCTTTCACATTTATAACCTAAATACATAACAACATTTAAAACTTCACGGGATAAAATGTTGTGCTTTTAGTAATCTAATTGCAATAATAAGAAACATCTATCATCAAAGATTTCCACCATGTCGGCCATGCCATCTTTACATAGCTACTATCAGACAGGAGGCACAGAAGTCTTAAGCTCCACACCAGCAGATTTAAGAACAGATACTTCCCTTCATCCATTCAGTTCTGAAACCACCTGGGAAAACCCGAACCACCACAATTTAGCAAATCGATGAGCACTTTGACGATGTTGTAATAAAATTAACTTTTCATTGTTCTAATTGTGTTTTCCTGTAAAAAGTGTGCATTATTTATTTAATTTATATTTTTTCCTTGCAAATGCTGCTTTTATGGTGCCACGTGCCTATGATACTGCCACAATTATTTTTTTCATTGCACCTGTGCATACATGTGCATATGACAATGAACACCAAATTGTGAAAATTATTTTGCAGTGCTGAAGAAGTTGATTGACAATATCTGACATTTAACATACTGTGAAAAGGCAACTGATTTTCCTTTCTCCAGCAATGTTATTGTTACATACTATGAGGATACCAGAATCAGATTTATTATCACTGTGGTATATCATGCAAAATTTGATGTTTGCAGCCAAAGGAGAGGCACTAGGATGCTATGCAGTTATTATGGCAAACAGCTGTTGGATCTGTGAGATACTGGACTGCACTTCAGAGCAAGAATCAAGATAATAGAGTCCAAAGCTAAATTTGAGTAAATGATTTGGCAACACTTTAATTCGCTAGCTGGATGGCCAACGGCCAGAGTGTATTTGGAGCTGAATTTCAGTAGAATTCCACCAAACAACTTGAAAATACAAAGTTTCTGTGGCTGAAAGTGTTGCCTTTCGATATGAAGAATGTTGAGGCTCAGTTTTACTCGCCCTAGATTTGTTAATGTTGAATTATTCAGCTTAGGTTGAATAATCAATGTATGAAGCTAAGCACAAGATACATTAATATTGATCATTAAAAACTAGAAAATGGGCTACTGAGCCCCTCAAAATCAGATGAAATGTCCTGTCAATCAATATGATCATAGCTACTCTATGCTGGCCCCAGATCCTCTCAGCACCTGTTCCCTATGACAATCAATACACCAAATCATTGAAATATTTATCTCTCTCCACTTTAAATATATCTATTGATCTGACCTTTATCAACCTCTGGGTAGAGAATTCTAGAGCTTCACTACTCTCTGAGAAGTGGTATCTCTCCTCACCTCAGCTTGAATAGTTAATTTGTAACTATTTCTTCTTGTTTGTGACTCTCCTATAATGGAAAACATCCCAATGTCTTCTCTGTCAATCCTCCTTAAGATCTTACACAATTGAATAAGGTCACCTTATTAAATACAGGTCCAAACATTCCTGTCTCTCTTGCTAGGGCAACCCACTCATCCCAAAAAGTACGTTTTGAACCATTTCTCATGCTACAATATACATTTTTAGCCAAAGAATCCCAAGCTGCGCAGTGTATTTCAACAGTGAGCTCATCAACATCTTGAATAACTATAATAAAAGCTTCCAATAAAGGACAAAATGCCATTTTCCTTCTTTGCTACTTGATGAACCTGCCAGCTTACTGTTTTGATTCATGCATTAGAACACCTAAATCACTCTGAATTTCACTCACTTGTAATCATCTTCAATGAGCGGTGTCTCAGAAAGGCACTGTTCATTATTAAGGACCTCCAGCACCCAGGGCAAGCCATTTTCTCACTGTTACCATCAGGTAGGAGGTACAGTACAGAAGCCTAAAGGCACACACTCAGCGATTCAAGAACAGCTTCTTTCCCTCTGACATCCAATTCCTAAATGGACATTGAACCCTTGGACACTACCTCATTTGTTTTTAATATACAGTATTTCTGTTTTTGCATGTTTTGAAAATCTATTCAATATACATATACTGTAATTTATTTATTTATTATTATTTAATTTATTTTTTCTCTCTCTAGATTATGTATTGCATTGAACTGCTGCTGCTAAGTTAACAAATTTCATGTCACATGCCGGTGATAATAAACCTGATTCTGATTCTGATTCTGTTACCATTTAGAAATCCTTTGATTCTTCTTAGAAACTCTATTTGTCAGGTTTCACCCAATCACTCAGTCTCTCATTATCCCACTGGAGATTTACAATATTCATCAAAGCATACACTTCCACTTATCTTTGTATCTTCTAGGTAGTGAACACTATTCCTCTAGAAATGAAGCAGTATTAGCATTTTCCACAGTACAGGGTGTCTGAGAGAATGCTTTGTTGGATTTCCTATTGTTGACCTTGTGTTACAAGCAAAAACTAACTTGGGTCTTAATATCAGTTCGAAAAGGAAAAGGTGAGATCATCCATATAATGGCAATAATGCTGTGGGCTATTGAAATTCCCCATTCTCTATTACCGAGCTTCTCAGGCCAGTTATTGAATTTTCATCCTTGCACAAAAAACATTGCGTCAGAATTCAGCTCGAAGCTCATACCTATTCTGTCTTATGCCTGGTCTGTTAGAAACAAAATGCAGCAATTTGTGGCCATGTTTTCTGTGATGCTTGATATTTTGTGTTTCATTTTATGGACTTTGTGTAGCTCTTTATTAGTAAAAGCTTTAAAGGAAACGTGGAACGAAATAGGAAAGTTCTATTTTTGCTACATACTCGTGGCTTGATTTAAGTACCTGACATTGACATAGCCATTGAAATCAATGGACTGTAACAAGGGCATTTGATGAAGAGCATATTATTACGTCCCACCAGATTACCATCTGGGGCAAGAGATAGGAAGTTAGCTGAGTAAATTGAGACAAAGATGTCAAAGGTGTTTTAAAAATTATACACAGAAGAGGATGTAACGTTTGTGGAATCTGTGTGAGAAGCAGTATCACACCTGAATATAAGCTCGCAAATAATGAATGCACCCTCATGGTTGCACATTCTTCCTGTAATAGTCCCTCAATTTACAGCCCGTTTTACAATTTTGAGTGAAAAAAAACAGTTGTTTTTGTAAAAATGTGCAAATAAATAAAAAGTAGGTTGAAGAAAAAAGCAGAAAATCAATTTTTAAAGGAGTCCTTCGAGAAAATGCAAAATTTAAGAACTGAACCTAACATTAGCAATCTAGATTTGATGGCTTGTTTTAGGATGCAGCACGGCTTGTGGAGATGCAGCTTTACGAGTGTGGATCGAATACAAAGTAGGATTGCAGAATTGGAAATCAAAAAAAAATTCACTCTTGACACAAAACAAAATGTGATTCATCTGCAAGCAGGAATAATCTTACCAGTCCACAAGGTGGTGCTAGCAAGCTATTGTATAGTTATATAGAGGTAGCAATGTATAATACTCACCATTACTTGTACAGTATGTGTGTATTATTGAAACTCAGCTGTGCAGCTGAGACAGAGGGTTCCATTGCAATGGAGATCAGCAGCTGCTTAGCCTTCTGCTCATGAGCAAAAGGCTGAAAGATAGTACAGGGAATAGCTGAAGGTATTAGGGCATGAGAGAAAGGGTAGGTATTCTGGATAGCTCTATACTATCTATAGCTCTGTGTAGTGAATCTTATTAATTAGATTCTATTAGCATTTTAATTTAGCCTTGCCGCCTTTTCAAGTAGAAATAAATGGTCCCAGCACACCATTTGAAAGTTTCCCTGGGTGAATTGGTCGCTATTGTACACCTCTACGAATGTTATTATCAAATTTCTATTTCTGCTTGCAAATTTGCTTGCTGGTTTCCAATCAAAAGCATGTCTGTGATTTATAAAATTCTTTGGAGTCCCCTAATGTCATGCCTGGTGCACCACAAATGTAACTCAATGTCATTGGAAATTTTACTTGCTTCATCTCCCGAAACTCTCCCAAGTGTCTCACAGTCCCCTAGAGACCCAGTGGACTGAAGCTGCCTGGAGGAACATTGTTGGCGAGCTCTGTGAACTGAGTCTCTTGTTAAAATAAAAGTGGGAAAGAAGACAAAATCAATACAGGAGAAACAGAAGTGAGAGGAGTCAACGAAAGACTGAATTGTCAATCATCATTGTTCGTTGAGCCCTAGTTTGAGGAAAGCAATTTCTCAAATAAACAGTATTGTTCCCTGGCATCATTTGGTGCTTGATGGTGTAGGCGCCAGATGCGGGAATTTATTGTGGGAACAATTTAAGGACATCAGTATTAAATTAATGGATATGTGGGAAACTGTACACACTCATAACTGGAGTTTAAGCTAGTCTTAACCTAGCTTATGCTCAGCTGCAGACTTGGAGCACTCCAGCAGGGAGCTGACTGAGAAATTACCTCACAAAAAAAAAGTTAGCTAATCTGCTTCAGTACCCTTCTCTCAGAACACACTTCAAGCTGTGCAAACCTTTGAGTCCAAGTAGTTTCAGCTGGTCTCTCTCCTCACTCATAACTTCCTCATTTGCCACTTGTATCCCCAGCACTTGATCCTTCAATCACAGTGAATCAGTCATGACATTTCCCTTCATAATACCAAAAGTTTAATTTGTCACATCAAAGAGCTTTACTTGTTGTATAAAAGCTCACAGTCCCCAAGCTTTCCTGAACATTTAAATTGCTGATCACTGGAGTTATTCTGGTTGCACAACTCCCTCAGGCCTGGGGTTTCCTCAAGTGCCATTTTCTCACCTTGTTGATCACCAGAATTTACATTCTCCACCCAGGAGATGCCACGCATTGCTTGAATCCCAGTTCCTGCAACCTGCAACCTCAGGAATCGGCAAACAAAAGACTGCTTTGTTGCAATCTGAATAGAACAATTGACTGATTCTTAAATGTTTGACTTCGACATGCACACAAGGAATTCTGCAGATGCTGGAAATCCAAAGCAATGCACACAAAATGCTGGAGGAACTCAGGCAACATCCATAGAAATTAATAAACAACAGGGACAAGATTCTCCTTCAGGGCTGGAAATTACAATGGGGCATTGAAAATGCATGTTAAAAGGGCAATGTTACAATAATCATGGTGGATTTCAATATTGGCTAGATTGAGAAAAATCAGTTTGGTGCTGGAAAGGGGGGGATTTCTAGAACACCTATGAGATGGGTATTTAGAGCAACTTATGGTTGAGCCCACTAGCAGATCAGCTATTCTGGATTGGGTACAGTGCAATAAACAAGAATTATTTGAGAATTTAAGATAAAGGAACCCTTAGAGGACAGTGATCATAATATGATAGAATTCACCCTGCAATTTGAGAAGGAGAAGCTAGAGTCAGGTGTATCAGATTACAACGGAGTAAAGGGAATTACAGGGGAATGAGAGAGGTGGTCAAAATTGATTGGAAGAGAACACTAGCAGGGATGATGGCGGAACAGCAATGGCTAGAATTTCTGGGAGCAATTCAGAAGATACTGTACATCTCAAAAATGAAGAGGTATTCAAAGGCACGATGACACAACTGTGGTTAACGAGAAGTGAAAACCAACATACAAGTCAAAGAGAGGACATATAATTGAACAAAAACTAGTGGGAAGTTAGAGGATTTTAAAAACCAATGGAAGGCATCTACAAAAGTCATAAAGAAGGAAAACATGGACTATGAAGGAAACCTAGCCAATAATAACAAAAGTTTCTACATATTTACATATATAAAGTGTAAAGGAGAGGCAAGAGTAAATATCAGACTGCTAGAAAATTATGCTGGAGAGGTAGTAATGGGGGACAAGGAAATAGTGGACAACTAAGTAAATATTTTGTATCAGTCTTCACTGTGGAAAACACTAGCACTATGCCTGCCGGATGTTCAAGAGTTTCGGGGGCAGAAGTGCGTGAAGTTGTGATTACTAGGGAGAAGGTTCTTGGGAAACCGAAAGGTCTGAATTATAAATAAGTCAACTGGACTAGAAAGTATAGTAATGATCTTTCAAGAATTGCTAGATTCTGGAATGACTCCTAAAGACTGGAAAATTGCAAATGTCCCTCCAATTGCAAAAGAAAGGAAACTATAGGCCAGAAGTCTGACCTCAGCCATTAGGAAGTATTTGGAACTGATTGTTAAAGATGTGGTTTTGTGGTATTTGGAGCACATAAAATAGGTTAAGTTAATATGGTTTCCTCAAGGGAAAATCTTGACTGAAAAAATATGTTTGAGTTCTTTGAAGAAATAACAAGCAGAATAGACAAAGGAAAATCAGTGAATGTTGTGGATTTGAATTTTCAGAAGGCCTTTGACAAGATGCCATACATGAGGTTGCTTAACAAGCTACGTGCCCATGGTACTTCAGAACAGATGCTAGCATGGATAGAGCATTTGCTAATTGGTGGGAGGCAAAGAATGGGAATTAAGGGAATCTTTTCTAGTTGACTGTCGGTAACTTTGTTGGGGCCTTTTTTTAATGTTATATGGCAATGATTTGAATGATGGAATTGATGGCTTTGTGGCCAAGTTTATGCATGATACAAAGATAGGTTGAGGGACAGGTAGTTTTGAGGAAGCAGAGAAGCTACAGAAGGTCTTAGGCAGAGTAGGAGAATGGGCAAAGAAGTGGCAGGTGGAATACAGTGTTGGAAAGTGTATGGTAATGCACTTGGTAGAAGAAATTAAAGGGTTGACTATTTTCTAAATGGCAAGAAAATGAAAAAAATCTGAGGTGCAAAGAGACTTGGGAGTTCTAGTGCAGGATTCCCTAAAGGTTAATTTGCAGGTTGAGTTGGTGGAGAGGAAGGCAAATGTGATGTTACCATTTATTATGAGAGGACAAGAATATAAAAGCGAGGAAGTAATGTTGAGCTTTTATAAAGTACTGGTGAGGCCTTATTTGGAAAATTGTGAGCAGTTTTGGGCCCCTTATCTAAGAAAGGATGAGCTGATATTAGAGAGTTCACAAAAATTATTCCAGGATTGAAAGGCTTATCATATGAGGAATATTTGATGCTTCTGGGCCTGTACTCATTGGAATTCAAATGAATATGGGATGACTTCATTGACACCTATCGAATGTTGAAAGGCCTCAGTGAGTGGATATGGAAAGGATGTTTCCTATGGTGGGTGAGTCTAAGACCAGAGGACACAGCCTCAAAATAAAGAGAAGTCTTTTTAGAATAGAGATAAGGAGGAATTTATTTAGCCAGAGAAAGTGGTGAATCTGTGGAATTCATTGCCACAGGTAGCTGTAGAGGCCAAGTCACTGTGTATACTTAAGGCAGAGAGTGACTTGATTAGTTAGGGCATGAATGGATACAGTGAGAAGGCAGGAGATTGTGGGTGAGAGGGAAAATGGATCAACCATAATGAAATGGGCAGACTCAGTGGACCAAATGGCACTTATCTTATGATCCTATGAAAGGGGGAAGGCACCAGAATCAAAAGGTGGGGAGAAGGGATGGAGCAGAGCTATAAGATGATAGGTGAAGCCAGCTGAGTGGGAAAGATAAAGGGCTGGAGAAGAAGGAATCTGAGAGGAGAGGGGAGTGGACCATTGGAGAAAGGGAAAGAGGAGGGGCACCAGAGGGAGGTGATAGGCAGGTGAGAAGAGGTAAGTGGCCGGAGTTGGGAATCGAAGAAAAGGGGAGGGTGAGGAAAAAAAAAAGCAAGAAGGAGAAATGAATGTTTATGCCATCAGGTTGGAGGCTACTCAGATGGAATATGAGGTGTTGCTCCTCCACCCTGAGGGTGGCCTCATCATGGCACAAGTGGAGGTCATGGACTGACATGTCAGAATGGGAATGGGAATTGGAATTAAAATGTTGGGCCACCAGGAAGTTTCACTTTGGGCGGATGGAGTGGAGGTGCTTGATAAAGTGGTTCCCCAATTTCCAACGGCTCTCACCAGTATAGAGGAGGCCACATCACGGCCTTCGGACGCAACAGAGGATGAAATGTAAACATTCTGTAGGTTGAATCTGGTACATGGTATGAATTATTACCTTTGAACTAGGAGAAACTGTATTAGTATATCTCTTTATTGGGACATTGGGACATCTTTCCAGGCCATCTGGATATTCAAATGAATTTACATTCAAATGGAGTATTTTATTTTATTTTTAAACCACATTGGTGTAGTCTTGAGTTTACATATTTGTCCTTCTAGTGTACGCAAGATGTCAAATGATGTAACTTTTAAAATGCACAGCCTTAGTCTGTTAGCAGAATGGATGTTTTCAGCTTCCTCAGTGTGCCTGTGCTCACGAACATTTCTGCAGGCACAATTTGCACTGGAAGGTTTATGACAAAGTTAGTCATTTGTGGGTTTTTTTTCGCTTTCAAAAGTAATTTCTTGTTTCCCCCTCATTTCATTCTGAAATATTTTCCCTCACAACATCAAGCCTGAAAATTTATCAGAGGGTAATTGAGGCTCAAAGTTCTCATTAAGTTTATCCTTTGTTATTCAAACCAGTCTTCCTTCAATATCACTCGAAAGTAAACAGTACACTTTATGGATTGAAATGGAGATGTTAACACATGTTGAAGATGTTTTATATATATAGTTCTCCTTCTCTGCTACATTCTGAAATTTTAGAATCATAGAGTCATAAAATACAGGCAGAAACCCTTCAGCCCAGTGACTCCGTGACAACCATGTCATAAGGTGGGCGTTGGGAACAGACCCAAATGCAAGACACAGACACTGAAGTACTAGAGAAAGGACTAGGTGCATCAAGAAAGCAAGGGAGGTGGGGAAGAAATGACACTGGACAAGACAGACAAGACTGGATGAGACTAGGATACAGGGCCTGGGCTAGGACTAGACTAGGAAAGCGGGGCCTGGACAAGGAACTAAGAACTGGGAACTAGGAACTTGGTACCTGGACAAGAGACTGGACAGTGACCCAAAACCTAGGACTTGACTTGGGCTCAGGTTCCGGATCTAGGCGAGAACAAGACGTGGCAAGGCACCAGGATTGGGCGTGGGGCTCCAGCTGGATGAGGACATGAAGCTCAGACTTGGTCTTGGTCGAGGGAGAGCAGAAACGCAGTGCCTTGGTCGAGGGAGAACAGGAATGCAGAACACAGAGCCGGGATCCCTCCCTAGGAACAGGACATATGGCCGGGACTCATACACAGAAAGTTGAACACGACGAGACAGTTCCCAACACTAGGTAGTGGCAAACAGCCAGACCTACCTAGCAGAGGCATGGACACAGAGACGGTTTCAAACAACGAAAGACGGTTTCTTATCTGGACACAGCAAGCCTCCGGACTTGTTCCTGCAGTAAAACTGGACGGTGAGAATAGGCGAAGATGCAGGCGAGACTCCAGACATAGGTTGCAGGGCAAGGCTTCAGCCAACGGCTACAGAAATAAGGGGAAGGGAAGGGAACAGTCCAGCCTCAGGGTAACAGCAAAGACAGCCTGGCTTACCCCACAGAAGCGAGGACAGGATACTGACAAGACAAACCAGCACCTACACTCAAACCCAGGACCACTCGTATTCCCAGCCCCAAGACGAGAATCAGATGCCTCGGATTAAGCCCAACTGAAACAAAGGACAGCCAGAAGACCTGGAGTCCAGAGTCCACAGACCAGACCATGACAAACCATCAAGCACCAATTTACATTAATTCTATTTTATTCTTCCCACTTTCAATCAATATGTGCAACACATTCTGTTCTGAAGTCAATGACCACCTCGTTTTGTTTCTATTGAGGGAAAGGTTGTTATCATGGCACCATGTCATTAAGCTGTCTAGTCCTTTCTGGCAGGCTTTTAGTCAATAAACAATAGTCTGACATAGGTGTCTTTACTATCCAGAGATGAGTGTAGGTCTACGGACATGGTTTCCACCATAGACCTGTTTCAGTGTAGGTCAAGGTTGTCTGGAAAGCTGGAGCTGATTCAATCCATGACCAGCCTCCCAAAGCACTTCATATGGTAGATGCTGGAGCCATTGGGTATTTGTCATTAAGGCATGCTATCTTGTTTTCCTTGCATGTCTGAAAGATAGTAGTCTTCTTAAAGCAGGAGAGTTCAACAGCCTGGAGCAGTGAGGGGTTAATGATGTCAGCAAATACACCTGCTAGCTGATCCATACAGTATTTAAGGACATGGCCAGGGACATCATCTGGGCTGGATGCTTTCTTGGGTTCACCGTCTGAGAGATTGATCTTACGTCTGTGATGGCAACTGTAGACTGTCAGGATGGATTGTGGCATACCCATGTCCTTTTGTTCAAACTGTGCAGAGAATGTTTTAAACTCATTGGGAAGGAATGTGCTGTTTTTGGTAATGCACCCAACTTCGTTTTGCAACCCGACATGATATGTGAGCCCTGCCACAGCTGATGTTTAGACTGAGACTCAATTTTGGACTGGTACTGTCTCATAGCATCTCTGTTAGCTTCATGGAGGAAAACAGGGGCCATGCTTACAAACCAAGTATTATGATCCATCCAAGTTTACTGATCAAGATACCGAGAAGGTTGTAATGTATCCTTTTGGAAAATTGGGTCCTGCTCCTTCAACTTCCACTGAGCTGTGAATATAGATGGAGAAGTTGGAGCGGAAGCAGGGAGGAGTATTAAAGGATCATGTACTCAGCAGCTCAGGGTCAGTTACTTGGCAATAATCTTACATCACAGCAACACAGTTAATAGGCTGTGACTTCAGTATGTTAACCAAATCTCTGGGAAATCTATATTTGGTCTCTCCAAAGTACAAGATATCATGTTTTCAGCAGAATATCAATTGAAGAAAAGGAGTGAGAGGGATATGATCAGAGTAACACAGAGTTCCTCAAACATCCAAAAGCATGATATTGATTAGCAGGTTTGTGATTGTGGTGTGGGATCTCATTCTGAATGTTGGACCTAGTTTCTGCTATTATATTTGCCAGAAACTGCCATTCCCTCTTAAATTAATTAGAATTAGCAAGAATTAGTAGCTTACTTTCTTATAACTTGTAACTGCATTTATGCTGTAGAGCCAACTAGACTTGGTATCTGTGAACTAGGTTTCATGGGTCTAGGTTTTCCAACATTCTGGAATCTACAAACACAGCAGCACTGTAGTTAGTGTTGCTGTGTCACAGCCTCAGGGATGCAGTTTCGATCTTGTACCCAAATATCACCTATAAGGTGTTTGCACATTCTCTCCATGTCTATCAGGTTTCTTCTGGGCTCTGTTTTCCTCCCACATCCAAATGATGTGCTGTCAGATTAATAGCTACTGTGAAGTACACTTGAAGGTTAATGACACAAAGAATCAAAGAGGAATTGATAGACACGTGTAAAACAGAATAAGCTGCAGGCATGCAGTGTGGTAAGGAGAGGGAATGGGGCTAATGGGAGCTGCCTGAATGCCCCCCTCTATACAGCTACTGTGTACACATGACTGTGTGGCTAGGTATAGCTCAAATACCATCTATAAATTTGCTGATGATACAACCATTGTAGGTAGAATCTCAGATGGTGCCGAGAGGGCGTACAGGAGTGAGATATGCCAACAAGTGGAGTGGTGTCATAGCAACCACCTGGCACTCAACGTCAGTAAGACGAAAGCGCTGATTGTGGATTTCAGGAAGGGTAAGACGAAGGAACACATACCAATCCTCATAGAGGGATCAGAAGTGGAGAGAGTGAGCAGTTTCAAGTTCCTGGATGTCAAGATCTCTGAGAATCTAACCTGGTCCCAACATATCGATGGAGCTTATGAGGAACGATGGAGCCTAATGGCAACTCCTTTGCTTGTATCTTTGGAAGCAGCTCTATTTCTACCTTTAATATCTTTATTTTTTCCTTTCAGGGTTCTTTTGAAGACCCTGAACTGGAGGCTTCGGATCTTTGTGGGAATGGGGCACACTCTCGGGGTTCCATGACTGGCTGTTATTCAACATGCCAAGGGTTTGTCCTGAGAGTGTCAATCGTGTTTGGAAGCCTAAGATCTCGGGCTCTGTAGACGGGCGAATCGCGGGTCAGTGTCACAGCAGGAGACTCGTGTATCGTGGTGGAGGCTGGAAAATCTTTCGCTGTGGGCTCGAAGACCCGCGGTCTTTGCGATCTTTGGACACAGAGCTTGTAAAAAGCGACGAAACGGACTTTTAACATCGTAAACCAACGGGTTGTCCTTATGTCTCTTACTTGCTGTGAAAATGTCTCTCGCTTGCCAGGGAGAGAGAGAGAAAAACTGTGGTTTGTCAAATTTCAGATGGAATGCAAAGCCTTTGGTCTGTGGTCTGTCTTTGCTATTGCTTAGCACATGCTTGGCTCGGTGATTGTACCAATGCGGGTTTATTTTTGCTGGTGGGGGGAAAGGGGATCATTGCTCGCTACCACTTACGTGTGGAAGGGGTGAGCTGGGGGGGACTTTGGGGTTCTCACGTTTAACTCGTTCATTCTTTGGGGCACTTCTCTGTTTTTGTGGATGTTTTGCGAAGAAAAAGGATTTCAGAATGTATATTGTAAACATTTCTCTGACTTTAAACTTGACCTTTGAACCTTTGAATGTAGACACAAAGAATGCAAGACAGCGGCTGTATTTTATTAGGAGTCTGAAGAGATTTGGCATGTCAATGAATATACTCAAAAACTTCTATAATTGTACCATGGAGAGAATTCTGACAGGCTGCATCACTGTCAGGTACAGAGGGACTACTGCACTGAACTGAAAGAAACTGCAGACGGTTGTAAATCTACTCAGCTCCATCTTGGGCACTAGCCTACAAAGTACCCAGGCAAACACAAGGAAATCTGCAGATGCTGGAAATTCAAGCAACACATACAAAATGCTGGTGGAATGCAGCAGGCCAGGCAGCATCTATAGGGAGACGTGCTGTTGACTTTTCAGGCCGAAACCCTTCGTCAGGAGTAACTGAAAGGAAAGATAGTAAGAGATTTGAAAGTTGGAGGGGGAGGGGAAAATGCGAAATGATAGGAGAAGACCGGAGGGGGTGGGGTGAAGCTGAGAGCCAGACAGGTGATTGACAAAAGGGATGCTGAGCTAGAGAAGGGAAAGGATCATGGGACGGGAGGCCTAGGGAGAAAGAAAGGGGGAGGGTAGCACCAGAGGGAGATGGAGAACAGGCAGAGTGATGGGCAGAGAGAGAAAAAAAATATATATATATATCAGGGATGGGGTAAGAAGGGGAGGGGCATTAATGGAAGTAAGAGAAGTCAATGTTCATGCCATCAGGTTGGAGGCTACCCAGCCAGTATATAAGGTGTTATTCCTTGAACCTGAGTGTGGCTTTATCTTGACAGTAGAGGAGGCCATGGATAGACATATCAGAATGGGAATTTCTTTCAGTTAGTCCTGACGAAGGGTCTCGGCCTGAAACGTCAACAGCGTTTCTCCTTATAGATGCTGCCTGGTCTGCTGCATTCCACCAGCAATTTGTGTGTGTTACAAAGTACCCAGGGCATCCTTAGGGAGCGGTGCTTCAGAAAGGCAGTGTCCATTATTAAGGACCTCCAGCACCCAGGGCATAACCTTTTCTCACTGTTACCATCAGGTAGGAGGTTCAGAAGCCTGAAGACACACACTCTTTGATTCAAGAACAGCTTCTTCCCCTCTGCCATCGATTCCTAAATGGACATTGAAGCTTTGGACACTACCTCACTTCTTTTTAATATAGAGTATTTCTGGTTTTGCACATTTTAAAAAACCTATTCAATATATGTAATTGATTTCCTTGTTTATTTATTATTATGTTTTATTTTATTTATTATTATTCTTATTATTATTTTTCTCTCTCTGCTAGATTATGTATTGCATTGAACTGCAGCTGCTAAGTTAACAAATTTCATGTCACGTCCCGGTGATAATAAACCTGATTCTGATTCTGATTCTACTTGTTAGTAAATGTCTAGTCAGTGGAGAACAAAACTGAGGACTTGAGGGAAAAATTGCTGTATCAGAGGGAAATGAGAAACTGTTGTGTTCTATGTCTGAGCGAGACGTGGCTTTCCCCCAGAAGGCTTCTCAGTTTACAGAATGGATCGAACTGCTGATTCAGAAAAAGCCAGAAATGTAGGTGTGTATTTCATCAGAACCTCTTGGTGGTACTTCAAAGTAGCGGTTTTGTCACACTTGTGTTCCCTTATCTTTGAACACTTAATGCTCAAATGTCATCCATTCTACTTACCTTTGGAGTACGAAAAGGTTAAAAGATTCATCTTATTGTCAAAGTATGCATGTACATAGGTCACTCAAAGCTGCTGCGCAGGTTGACTCTGTGGTTAAGAAAGCATACGGTGCATTGGCCTTTATCAATCATGGGATTGAGTTAAGGAGCTGAGAGGTAATGTTGCAGCTCTATAGGACCCTGATCAGACCCCACTTGGAGTACTGTGCTCAGTTCTGGTCGCCTCATTATAGGAAGGATGTGGAAACCATAGAAAGGGTGCAGAGGAGATTTACAAGGATGATGCCTGGATTGGGGAGCATGCCTTATGAGAACAGGTCGGGTGAACTCAGCCTTTTCTGCTTGGAGCGATGGAGGATGAGAGGTGACCTGATAGAGGTGTATAAGATGATGAGAGGCATTGATTGTGTGGATAATCAGAGGCTTTTTCCCAGGGCTGGAATGGCTAGCATGAGAGGGCACAGTTTTAAGGTGCTTGGAAGTGGGTACAGAGGAGATGTCAGGGGTAAGTTTTTTTAAGCAGAGGGTGGTGAGTGCATGGAATGGGTTGCAGGCGACTGTGGAGGAGGTGGATAAGATAAGGTCTTTTAAGAGACTCCTGGACAGGTACATGGAGCTCTGGAAAATAGAGAGCTATGGGTAACCCGAGGTAATGTCCTTCAGTTTTTTAACTGTTTTCTTTCTTGTGACCGATTGACAGGTGAGTGATCTATTATTCCTGTTTATTTTCTCTGTGGTGGAGTTAAGGACATGTTCCGCACAGTTTTGGGGGCTGAAGGGCCTGTATCATGCTGTAGGTTTTCAATGTTTCTATTTTTCTACTATACATCTCTGATCTTTGTCTTTTCCAGATTGCCATGAAATACAGAAAGAGAATGTGAGACACAGCCCCACCGGGAAGAATAAGAAAAAACTTGCAAATCCCAAAACCCCCTCATCTGCAGGAAAAGAAACAGTGACAATAACATCAAATTCCCCTGCCACCTCCCCCACAGAGAAAATAAACAGTAATAATAACATCTCCGGCCCCATCACTTGCAGAAAAGAACAGCAACAGTAGCATTAAAACTCCCAAATCCCCCTCTCACACACAAAAAACTAATGGATCACCCACCTGCCAATCGGCCACAAGAAAGAAAACACTGAAAAAACTGAAGGAGACTAATATAAAGTACAGTCCAATAATCACATAAATCTCAGAATATTGAAAACATCTTTCCATCAGCAATCATAAGCTCAGTCCTTCCGTGAAGAGGAACTGCCACACTGCAGCTGGATACCATTGACTTGGGTCCAACCGCCACTGATCCAGCTGCAGACACTTATGACCGTGTGACTAAGCACAGTTCCAATGTCCTATTTAAGTTTCATGACAACTCCTCTGTTATAGGCCAAATCGAAGGTGGTGATGAATCAGCATATAGGAGGGCATGTATCAGCATATAGCCCTCCCCACCAGTGAGCACATCTACATGAAACACTGTCGCAGGAAAGCAGCATATAGATTGAAAATCTGGCGGAGTGGTGCCATAAAAACGGCCTCTCTCTCAGTGTCAGCAAGACCAAGGAGCTGATTATTGACGTCAGGAGGAAGAAACTGGAGGTCCATGAGCCAGTCCTCATTAGGGGTCAGAGGTGGAAAGGGTCAGAAACTTTGAAATCCTCAGTGTTATCTTTTCAGAGGACCTGTCCTGGGCATAGCATGCAAGTTAAATTATGAAGAAAGCATGGCAGTGCCTCTACTTAGGAGTTTCCAATGATTCGGAATGACATCTAAAAATTTGACTAACTTCTATAGATGAATAGTGAAGAATATATTGACAGGCTGCATCACAGCCTAGTATGAAAACACCAATGGCCTTGAATGGAAAATCCTACTAAAAGTAATGGATACAGCCCAGTCCATAATGGGCAAAGCCCTCCCCATCAGTGAGCATATCTACATGAAACACTGTCGCAGGAAAGCAGCATTATTAATCAAGGACCTCCACCACCCAAGACATGCTCTCTCCTCGCTGCTCCCATCAGGAAAATGGTACAGGAACCTCAAGGCTCACACTACCAGGTTCAGGAACGGTAATTACCCCTCAACCATCAGACTCTTAACTTCACTCAGCTTCACTTGCCCCTCATTGAAATGTTCCCACAACCTATGGACTCACTTTCAAGGACTCTTCATTTCATGTTCTTGAAATGTATTATTATTAGTTTTTTTCTTTGTGTTTGCACAGTTTGTGTCTTTAGCACACTGACTGAACACCCAAGTTGGAACAGCCTTTCATTGATTCTATTATGGTTATTATTAAATTATAGATTATTAAGTATGACCACAAGAAAATGAATCTCAGGGTTCAGAATCAGATTCAGGTTTATTATCACCAGTATTTGTCGTGAAATTTGTTAACTTAGCAGTGGCACTTCAATGCAATACATAATTTAGAAGGGAAACAAAGAAAAATAATATGTATTAAGAAAGTGAGGTAGTGTTCAAGGGTTCAATGTCCTTTTAGGAATCAGATGGCAGAGGGGAAGAAGCTGTTCCTGAATCACTGAGTGTGTGTCTTCAGGCTTCTGTACCTCCTACCTGATGGTAACAGTGAGAAAAGGGCATGCCCTGGGTGCTGGACATCCTTGATAATGGACGCTGCCTTTCTGAGACACCGCTCCTTGAAGATGTCCTGGGTACTTTGTAGGCTAGTACCCAAGATGGAGCTGACTAAATTTACAACCCTCTGCAGCTTCTTTTGATCCTCTGCAGTAGCCCCCCCCTCCCCATACCAGACAGTGATGCAGCCTGTCAGAATGCTCTCCACGGTACATCTATAGAAGTTTTTGAGTGTATTTGTTGACATGCCAAATCTCTTCAAACTCCTAATGAAATATAGCCACTGTCCTGCCTTCTTTATAACATCGATATGTTGGGACCAGGTTAGATCCTCAGAGATCTTGACACCCAGGAACTTGAAACTGCTCACTCTCTTCAATTCTGATCCCTCTATTAGGATTGATATGTGTTCATTCATCTTACCTTTCCTGAAGTCTACTATCAGCTCTTTTGTCTTACTAATGTTGAGTGCCAGGTTGTTGCTGCGGCACCACTCCACTAGTTGGAATATCTCATTCCTGTACGCCCCTCTTGCCACCACCTGAGATTCTACCAACAACGGTTGTATCATCAGCAAATTTATAGATGGTATTTGAGCCACACTGTCATGGGTATAGAGAGAGTAGAGCAGTGGACTAAGCACACACCGCTGAGGTGCATCAGTGTTGATCGTCAGTGAGGAGGAGATGTTATCACCAGTCCGCACAGACTGTGATCTTCTGGTTAGGAAGTCAAGGATCCAATCACAGAGGGAGGTACAGAGGCCCAGTTTCTGTAACTTCTCAATCAGGATTCTGGGAATGATGGTAATAAATGCTGAGCTATAGTCGATGAACATCATCCTGACAGAGATGTTTGTGTTGTCCAGGTGGTCTAAAGCCATGTGAAGAGCCAATGAGTTTGCACCTGCCGTTGGCCTATTGTGACGATAGGCACTGTATTCCATGCCTTCCATTGGCTTCAATACAACATAATTTCTGGAGTGCAACATGGAAGAACATTGCACAAACATCACACATTAGAGGCCAGGGATGAATTTTTACCCCAACAAAACTTCTGGAGATAAAATGGAATCTGAGGTGGGTAATTCATTGATAAGGATGAGTTAAATAATTCTTCCTTTTTGGAATGAACTGGATCAAACTAGAATGTTGTGACTAATGAGGGCAGTGAAGGAAATAAACATGCAAGTGGTAATTATATATACATGAAACACAGAATTCCCTACTGTTCAGAGACTTGCTTACATAAGTATTGATTGAAGTGACTTTGCCTTTGGTGTCCAATCACTGGAGAAGAGTTCAAAGTTGATGTCACATCCTGGCAGTCAGTTTTACCATCTAAGGCATATGCGCCATTCTAATTTATTGGGTCCATGCATTGCAATATCACAATCTTACTTTGTAGATTCCTTGAATGTATTGACCATTTTAATTTTGCAAACATCTTGATCCTTTTCACCAAAGTAATTTCCTTTGCATCAAATAATTTTTGTCATCCAATAATTTGAAATATGTGATTTGAGTAACCTAACAAGGTGTGCTTGATGATATTGGATTAAGTTAGCAGCTTTTATGAGAAGATGACTCTAAATAAATAAAACAACACATGACAAAAACCAATATTGCTTGATGATAAGTTTTGTACAAACAATCATGCGATACTGTATGGTGAAACATCAATTTATTTTTTTAAAAGATGAATAAACAAGCACAAAAAGGATATTTGTTATGTTGTTCCTTTAAGAACAAGTGTAATTGGTTAAATTTTTAATTGGTTTCATTGGGGTTTGACTCTGATTCAGAAGGCAACTAGACAATGCATTGATATTTAAGTCAAATGAGATAGAAAATAAAAGCTCCTGCCTTTTATGCAAAATTATGCATAAAAAGCATTTTGAGCATGGTTTGAAGTGTTTCCAGTATTATGTGAATTTCTGCACTCATTGCCTTTTTGCCAGTTTCCAAAGTTAAATGGGGGAACATTATTTGTTTCATTCCACCCACCAGGAAATCAAATAGATCGGTTCCTGACATGATTCACAATATCGTAGGCATCATTTCCTTTTGTGAATGCAATGACATTATCAAGGTGCACAGTGCGTGGTTCAGACCTAATGACAGAAGTCAGATCAAACATTTGCAAACTAAAACTTTTGTTACTCACTGTTACACAAAAACAAAAATCACACAGAAGGTCAGGAACCGTGGAGACATTGATTTCACATTCACTGAAATTCCATTACGGTAAAGCTCCAATAATTCATTATCCTATTAATTAGAAGTCCTGATGATTTGGCATCTGACTCACAAGAACCCCATTCCCACAGTCATTCTAAACACACCAGGACCCTCTTCTTTTAATTATTTCAAAAATAAACTTTATTCACAATAAAATATATATACAGAGGGAAAACTTTTAACATTCTTCATGCTCTCACACTGATTTCAAATCACTAGTTCCCAGACTCAGAGGCAGACGTCAGTCAGTGAGGATTGGTAACAACAACTTTTCCTCGTTGACCATCAACCTGAGTGATCTCAATGCTGCCTACTTAGCCCCATGCTCAATACATACATGTTGTGTGGCTAAGCACAGCTTCAATGCCAATTTCAAATTCACTAACAACACTACTGTTATTGAATATAGCACAGGTCAGTCGATCAGAGTGAGATAGGCCATCAGGGTGAGTGGTCTGCAACAACAATCTCTCGCTCAACTTTGGCAAAACTAAAGAGTTGGTTGTTGACTTCATCAAGGGGAAGGAGGAACAACATGTGCCAGTCTACACTGGGGGATAGGTGGTGGGGAAGATCAGCAGTTTAAAATTATTGGGCGTTAACATATTGGATGACTTGAACATTATAAGAAAGGCACACCAACGTCTTTTGGAGGTTAAGGAGGGTTGACATGTTATTGAACATGTTAACAAACTTTAAGATGTACTGTTGGAAGTATCCTGACTGGTTGCATCATTGTTTGCTATGGTTATTCAAATACACAGGAACATAAGGACACCACAGTAGTGTAATGGTTAGCACAATGGTATTACAGCCTAGGGCTTTCCAGAGTTCGGAGTTCAATTCCGGTTCTGTTCTGTAAAGAGTCTGTACATCTCCCCCACAGTATGCATGGGTTTTCCCTGAGTGCTTCGGTTTCCTCCCACAGTTCAAAGATGTACTGATTGATCTTTCTGGGTTGTCCTTTGATTAGGTTAGGGTTAATTGGGTTTGGTGGGGGTTGCTGGGGTGGCATGGCTCTAAAGGCCAGAAGGGCCTACACCAAGCTGTATCGCTAAATAAAATTTTTTAAAAACTTAAGAAGCTGCAGAGAGTCGTGGAGTCTGCCTAATACATCATGGACACATCTCTCCCCACCATCAATAGTACCTACAGAAGGCACTGCCTCAAGAAAACATTCATCATCTAGCATCTCTACCATCTGGGCCATGCCATTTCTTGCAGCTACCATCAGGCAAGATGTAAAGAAGCCTGAAGTTCCACAACACAAATTCAAAAACAGCTACTTCCCTTCAACCAGTCTGTTCCTGAAACAATTGGCAGAACCTTAATCACTACAGTTTAGTAACATTCAGATTATTGATAATTTTGCACTGAATTGGACTTCTTTTGTATTTTTCTTATTGTAAAATTGTGTATAACTTATGTTAACTTCATGCTTTTCCTGTGAAAGCTGCATATATGATGCTATGTGCCTCCAATGCTGTTGCAAATACATTTTTCGTTGCACCTGTGCATACATTTACTTGTGTGTACTGCATGACAATAAACTTGTTTTTGTTATTTTCCATATTCTGTAAGAAGGATGGTATAATAAATTAATATTTCTGCTCTAATTTCTCTTCTTTTCAAAATTAAACTTTATTCATAACACAATATGAATTCAAAAAGAACAACAGTGTAAAACTGTAATTTCTCAGAGTAAAGATGCACCATTTTTACAATTTCTTGTGGTGATTCCTGGCACAAAGTTAAAGCTTGTTGTTTATTTAATACCTTAGTAATATTTGAATAACATTTTAAGTATATTATTGATGAGTTATCCTTTATTTGTTTAATTCATTATAGTTTATATCTAAAAATCCACAAATTGCATAATTCATAATGCCACCATAATTGCATGTCTTGCTAATGTAAAAAAAACATGAGTTATTCCCAGCTCTGTGTCTTTCTTTTGATTAATGTTATACTTTAGAGTTACAACACATAACAGTGCCAATGAGTAAGTTTTAAATAAATCTAAGATGACTGCCTACCACTTAAAGCACAGCGAGATGTCTGAGTTAACAAAAAATGCAGTGAGAAACAGTCCAACCAAACCAGCCAAAATGAGCTTTGCTGATATCATGAAAGTAACGCAGTGTAGCGGTGTGCTACACGCAGCGCTAAAATTACGACACGGAGTCGGTAACTGCAGTCGAAGAAAAACTTTATTTGAAATACCCAGCCTTGCTTTTAAGCCTCCCTCAACCTGCCCTCCATGGTGCAGAGGCTCCAAAGCTCTGTGCTCGCAACCCCCCGTAGGCTATCTCCCTTAGCCGGAACGCTGGCTAATTGTGAGCCGGTTCGGATGTGCCAGGAAATGGGTCGCCACAGCAGGGACATTTAGAACTGAAAACATTGTTGATTTCAGAATATTTTAGGTTTTATAAGTGGAATCAAAAATAAGGGGAGTCCATTTCAGCATAAGTGGCTGAATTGAAGAAGTTGTCCGAGCATTGTCAGTTCAGTGTTGGGCTTAATGATGCACTGAGAGATTGCTTAGTTTGTGGAATCTTAAAAATAAACATTCCAAAACTGCTCCTAACTAAAGCACAGCTCACACTTAAAAGAACAGTTCAAATTGCTGTATGAATAGAAACAGCAGACAGAGATGAAATTGAGTTGCAGTCATGAATGAAAGGAATGAACAAAATTTCAATATTGAAACAGAAACTGTCCTGGCTGAAATTATTTTACCATTGTGGCAGAGGTTCACATACACCAGACTAATGCAGATTTAAAGGTGAAGCTTGTAGAAAATGTAAAAAAATAGAACACATACAAAGAGCATATTGGGCAGACAAAAATAAATAGACTATACAGGGGGAAAAAAAGATAAAAAGTTAAGTTGCAAAAAGAGCACTAATCTGCTTATAGTTGATGGAAACTCTGTTAATGATGAGTGTGAGACAGGACTGATTACCCTTGAGATTTACAATATGAAAACTAACAATAGACAGGCAATATGCCTTACACCAGAAGTGAATGTCAAGTTAATTAAAATGGAATTGGACACTGGTTTGGCTGTTTCAGTCGTTCCAAAAATGAGTTTGACCAACATTTCAAGGATACTGAATTAAAGCCTGCAGATCCAACAAAGAACCCACATTGGAGAAAGGGTAACTCCTGTGGGAATGACATTCATAACTGTGAAATAAAAACAACCAACAAGCCACAATGGGCTTGTATGTGTTAAATATAGGAGGGCCAGTATCGTGGGATTATGAGTGGCTGAGACAACTTCAAATTGATTTGAGGTTTATTTATCATTTGCATCCCACATCCCCTGCAATAGAGTCAACAGAAAGCAAGGTAAGAAAGGTACAGGATGATGCCACAGCCATGTTCAAGAATGGCACTGGAATGCTCAAACATATCAAGGGTAAAATATTGTTAAATGAAAATGCCACACACAAGTTTTGCAAACCCTGTCCAATTCCTTATACTATCCTTTATAAAGTAACCAGTGAGCTCGATTGCATGGAGGCTGAAGGAATTCTGTCCAAGTTTGAATGGAGCCCATGAGCAATGTCAGTGGTCCCAGTAACCAAGAAGAATGGATCTGTTCGGATCTATGGTGATCTTAAGGTTACCATCAACCCAGTACTGAAAGTAGATCAATATCCTCTGCCCAGGTTAAAGGATATATTTCTAAAATACTTCTAGAGAAAATACTTCAGCAAAGTCAACTTAGCTGAGGCCTACCTACAGATGGAGATGGAAGAAGAGTCCAAAGTGTTACTCATCATAAATCCTCACAAAGGGTTTTTATGACTATAATGGGCCTATCGTTGGAGTAGCATCTGCACCTGCACTCTGGCAGAAAGCTATGGACCAGGTGCTGCAAGGCTGTCCAGGCACTCAGTGTTACTTGGATGACATCATTGTTACTGGCAGGGATGACATAGCGCATCTCCAAAACTCAAGACAGTATTAAAAAAGATTAGAAGATTATGGGCTCAGAGCAAGAGGTAGCAAATGTGCATTCTTTAAAGCAGCCATCACTTACTGTGGTCACATGATTGATGCACAAGGATTACCCAAGTGTGCTGAGAAATTCCAAGCAGTGGTGGATGTCCCAAGGCCTATGGACATGTCACAGTTGTGGGCATTTTTAGGATTTGTCAACTACGATAACAGGATTCTGCCAAAACTGGTTAATGTGCTCCACCCTTTGAACTCATTACTGAAGATTGGGAAGAAATGGCAATGGTCGAAGCAATGTGAAATGGCTTTCAATAAGATAAAGGAAATGGTGATGTCAGACTCTGTACTCACACATTATGATCCACATCATCCAGTGAAACTTGCCTGTGATGCCTCCCCTTATGGTATAGGTGTAGTCATGTCACATGTGATGGAAGTGAATGGCCCATAGCCTTTGCATTACATTCCCTTACCGCTGCAGAGAAAAATTACACACAGATCGGCAAAGAAGAGTTGAGTACTGGCTGGGGTGTAAAACACTTCAAGCAGTACTTGTACAGGAGAAAGTTTTTCCTCGATATTGATCATCAACCGCTAGTGTCCATTTTCAATCAACAGAAGAGTGTTCCACTAACAGTAGCTGCACAAACGCAGAGATGGGCTCTGTTTCTTGGAGCACACAATTACAAAATCAAATTCAAAAGGAAATTAATCATGGAAATGCTGATGTATTGTTCTGTTTACCCTTGGAAAAGGAAATACTGGAAAAATTTACAAAAAAAGACAGTCCTCTCGACGTAGTTTCACTAATGCAAATCAAATGTCTTCCAATTATGGCAGAATTGATCCAACGGAAACCAGAAAAGTCCCCACACTGTCTCAAGTATACAAGGCCACCCCAAAATGGCTGGAATGTGCAGCAGAAACTCCAGTTCCCCCTTATTTACCAGCACAAGATGAACTTGCCCTTGACGAGGTTTGCCTCGTGTGGGGACTGAGAGTTGTTGTACCATCCAAGCTGAGAGCTAAAGTGTTGGAGCAGCTACAGGCCAGTCATCTAGGTGTGGTTAAAATGTTAGTGTTGGCTGAAAGCTTTGTTTGGTGTCCTGGGATAGATCAGCAGATCGAGCAGCTTGCCATGCATTGTTCGGGACATCTAGAAGATGCCAAGAGCAGTGCCCTTCCTTCCCTGGGAACAGCCTGCATTGCCCTGGCAGAGGATTCATGTGGATTTTGCCAGACCATTCTTGGGAACAAATTTCATGCTAATCATGAATGCAGCTACAAAGTGGCCAGAGGTTTTCCCAATAGCCTCCACTACAGCCTTGTCACTACAGTGACAATGGACCAAAGTTTGTTGTAGAGCAGTTTCAGTCATTCCTGAAAATGAATGGAATAAAACCTATTATACGTACAAACACAAATTTTATTTTATTTAGAGATACAGATGGAAAAGGACCTTCTGGCCCTTCTAGCTGCACCACCCAACAATCTCTGATTTAACCCTAGCCAAATCATGGGGCAATTTACAATGACTAACTTAACCTACTAATCAGTAGATCTTTGGACCCGGAGAAAATCTACACCTTCCATGGAGGCAACATATAACCTCCTCGTAGATGAAGTGGGAATTGAACTCTGAGCTGTAAGAGTGTCTCATTAACTGCTGCACTACCATGGTGTCTAAATGCCCCTTGTGACTTTGGAACACAACATCCCAAAAAAAATGCAGAAACCAGAATCAGTATCAGGTTTATAGTTATTAACATTTATTGTGAAAAATGCCGTTTTGAAGCAGCACTACGGTGTAATGCACAACATACACTGTACTATAAATTACAACAAGAAATATATTAATAAATAAATAAATAGTGCAATAAGAGAGCAAAATAGTAAGGTAGATTTCATGTGTTCATGGACCATTGAGAAATCTGATGGCGCAGGGGATCTCTGATGAGGAGTTCCTAACACGTTGAATGTGTGTCTTCTGGCTC
Source organism: Hypanus sabinus (assembly GCF_030144855.1). Taxonomy (NCBI): domain Eukaryota; kingdom Metazoa; phylum Chordata; class Chondrichthyes; order Myliobatiformes; family Dasyatidae; genus Hypanus; species Hypanus sabinus. Next base: position 39,537,996 of record NC_082739.1, read on the forward strand.
CTGTACCTCCTCCTGTACCTCTCCTCTGGATGGTGAGGGTCCTTCACAATCGATAAATGTAATCATTAGAGAACATTCTCTATGTCATCAATTTAACTGTTCAAATTAACTCCCAAATTTATGGTTTTCATGAAGCTTGTCTACTTCTACTCATTCAGAATGCCACTGCTGGACTTTTAACTAAAACCACGATGAGGGAGGATATCACTCCCATCCTAGTTACACTACATTGGTTTCCTGTATCACTTGGAATTGATTTTAAAGTTCTCTTACTTGATTTTAAAGGTTTCCATGGTCTGGGACCAAAGTACATCATGGAATCGTTCTTGTTTTATAGTCCTGCTTGAGTCCTTGGGTCTTATTTTGCTGGTCTGTTAAATTTAAACAATCTTCCCCAAAAGATAATTGGTGGGTCAGTTTTTTTGAACATCACTCTTAAATTGTGGAACGCAGTACCTGAAACCAGAAGGGACTCAGCTCACACTTTTAATCATTAACTCAAAATCTGTTTATTTAACCTTGCTTTTAACTAAGATTATTTTATCTTTTACTTTCACATTTGCACTGTTTGCATGTTTATCCCATTGTAAAGCACTTTGAACTACATCGTCAAAGTCCTGTCCCGAGACTTTGTGGCTCATCAGGCTGGTGCTTATGCCGGTTTCTGTGGCATGAAGCAACTGAGAGTACGAGACTCCCCCCTGCCCCCGATAGGACGCCAGTCTATCGCGAGATTGACCCCCAGAATTTTTTTTTCCAGTACCCATTTTTCAGCTGGGTGGACTGGAGCACTGTGTGGTTAAGTGCCTTGCTCAAGGACACACATGCTGCCTCGGCTGGGGCTCAAATTCATGACCTTCAGGTCACTAGTTGAACTCCCTAACCACTTGGCCACACGCCACACATATATGAAAAATGCTCTATAAATATGTTTTAATTAAATTTGAAGTAATTGTGAATTAACAATAGCAACCCATCTGAGATTGAGGTGGAATGAAATAATAAATAAAATAATAATAATAGTAATATTATTAAAGCTTTTCAATACAGAATGTGACCCTCCATGGAAAATGTCACCACGATCTGAGCAGACTAGATATCGAAAGGAAGTGTTGGAAGCCTGGCTCAGATTTGAAGGCATCTTCCCAGAAACAGAATGGCTCCTTGTAGCAATACAGGGCCAGGTGGTTAACACAAACACATATCAAAAATACATAATAAAAGACCAACAAATTCAAGGTGATAATTGCAGAAAATGCCAAGAGAAACCAGAAACAAACCAACACATTACAGGATCCAGCAGCAGTTTAACTCAATCTGATTACTTACACAGGCAGAATCAAGTGGGTGGAAAAGACCATTCACCAAAATCTTGTTTTAAAATGCAAACTCACAAAAGACACCATACCTTACTGTAAATACAAGCCTGATCCAGTTTTAGAGTCAGAGTCCTACTAATTATATTATGACCGATCCTTTATTGCAGATGGGACAATCCATAACAACCATCAGGATATAATATTACAGGATAAACAAAAAGAACAACTTACTTAGTAGATATAGCCATTCCAAACACACACAACATACAGAAATCAGTAAGTGAAAAACTCCAGAAATATACTGAATTAAAAGAGGAAATTGAAAGACTAGGCACCATGAACAGAGTATACTTTGTCCCAACAGTAATATCTACAAATGGTATCATCCTGAAGTCACTACACAATAGCATTAAACAATTAGGCCTACACAGCAATGCTTATGTAAATCTCCAGAAAGACGCAATACTAAACACCACTGGAATAGTCCAAAACTTTCTAGTAACTGAGGAATAAATGAGCGTAGCTATATAGCTATATATGCCCATACCTCAGGTTTTGCCAGTCTGAACTGAGAAAAAAATAAAAATAAAAGAATGCATCCCTGCTCAATAATGTACACACAAAACAGAATACTATTCTGATCGTGCTGGCTTCAGACTTTTAGAAGGCAGTGGAATTCAAGTATCCAAGGTAGACCACACTATTCATACTACGGAGAAAACAAGTGTGCTCTTCATTCCTTGCTCTTTTTATTAGAAAGATTGAGTAGTTATGTGTGTGGGTATCTCACAACAGCTATTAATATATCACAGTGCTAAATGTGGCCCTGCTGATGGTTTCTTTGAGAAGAGCATTAATAATTCCATGCAAGCTAATTCCCTAATCATAGCTGTGTCATAAGGAGGGTGTGATTAGAAGAACGAAATGACTTGATTCAAGCTTACGCACTAATTTCAATATAAAAAACATTACCCTTCTATAAATAAGACTTTACTCCATGAACTGAAAAATGACTATGTACATAATGTAATCTGGCGTAGTAGGCCTCGAGGAATCAATGAAACCTCTTATTGCTATCGAACACCATGTCAGTATTTTATTGTTTTATACGGTTATTAGAAATGAGTAATATAACCAATGGGTTATATTTATAAAGATTTTTGTTCATAATTATTAGGACTGGGAAGGTAAACAAGATGCTGATTCAATTCAAATACAAAGATCTGCCTACAGGTTATCTGGGCTTAAAATAAGCCAATTAACTGAAAAGCTACATGGTTGATAACGGTGTTAGGTTTAAAAATAATGCATTAACACTACTGAATGACACTAAGAGTGTAAAGACGTTTGCACTGTTTTTCTTATCATATTCATATTGTACTAAGAATAAAGTTTATTGCTGAAATATAAAAAAAACTTGAGCAGAAAGGTTAAGATGTTATGCCTTCTCTGTTACAGAATATGGAAGATAATGTAAACGAGGAGGAAATCTGGATGACATTTTCCATTTTCCTCTGTTTCAGGTAGTTTCTCGGGATTGAGGATGACTTGCATCCAGTTCAATTTTGTGGGCTCTGAGATAGTTGATGAGGCCAAAGTGGGAATCAAAGACTCTTTCCGAGATGGTGCAGTAGGTTCCTGAAGGGTAGATGTGTGGCTTTTGTGAGATTATGGAGGTGAACACATATTTGATTTGTAACAGAAAGATATGTGCACCCTCAAAATCCCAGCAAAGTTAAAGCCCTGTGCATTGCCCTAACCCCCATGCATCTTTAACCAATCGCATGCAGAGGAAAATCTCACTTAAATCATATTGATGTACTGATACACTGCAAGTAAGAAAGTATATTATATGCAGATCGCTTCAGTGAAATACATATTGTGATGGTGAAGATATCCTCTAGATCCTTAAAACATGGTAGAAGGAAAGTCAGCCCATTTGTCCTTGCTCACAGAGCAATCCCATTGCCTGACTGACTTTCCCTATAACCTCTTCTTTCTACAATGGAACACTGTGATTGAGAGACCTTGACAGAGATGGTTTGGACCCAAGTGCTGGAGTACCTAAGGCTGGAATCGAGATATGATATAAAGCTGGAATGATAACTGTGCAAAAATAAACCTTATTTCAGGTGCTCTTTAAATACGCAGTTCTTGCTGCCAAAAATGTGATTGCCAATTAGTGGGGCCATCCTGAACCCTTAAAGGGGCTGCGCCAGCTATCCAAACTCTGGAGAATTACAGCGTCTAAATCCCGGAAGCTGGCATGGTTGGAAATGTCTCGTAACTGGATCCCCTCCCCTATGGTCGACTCTTGATGGCCCTGGCTTCTTGGAAAGGCAGTGATGGTAGTTGTGGATGAGAATCAGATCCCATACGTCTCTTTCAGGTATCCAGCACCTCTTCTTAGGCCCATATCCTCCCCAGTACACAAGGTATTGCCAAACACCCTGAACAGTGCGTGAGTCCAAAAGTCTTCTCACCATGAAGACCTGATCCCCCTCAATAAACTTAGGTGGTGGTGGGGCTGGTGCTGACAGGTTTTAATTTAGAGATGTGCAAGGTGGGATTGATCTTTAGGGTCTTGTGGAGCTGCAAAGGGTAATCTACCAGGTTTACTTTCCTCAGGACTTTGAAGGGTCTGATGAACTTAGGCACCAGCTTTCTCGACTTCACCTGGAGAGGCAAATCATGAGCAGACAGGCAGACCTGTTGCCAGGCTGTAAAATGGGTAAAGCGGGTCCCTGTCTTCTCTTTCAGTTCGCCTTGGTCTCTGCCTTCCGGGTAGAGATCAACAAAATCTCTCTTGCCCTAACCCAACCTCGGCCTTCTGCTCTGGAAAGAGAGTTGGAGGATAATCAAACTGGCACTTTAGCAGTGACATTCAGTGTGCCAAATGCTGTTAGGTGTGGGCGACCTCTGCCTTCATCAAATGATCACACCACTCATCAGGTCTTTCCAAGGCCAGGCATCTTAGGGTGCATTCTAAATCTTGGTTGGTCCACTCCATCTGGCCTTTGGACTGCAGGTGAAACCCAAAGAGATGACTTGTTGTTGTCCCAATCACCTTACAGAATGTCTTTCAAAATTGTGATGTGAATTCAGGACCACAATCCGGGACAAGGTCGACCAGGAATCCATGGACCCTGAAGACTTGGTCCAGGACAATTTCCACAGGTCTAGCTTCATGAATACTCTCGCTCCTTGAATCATCTTGCAGGCCATATTCATGAGCAGAAAGGGGTAACGATTCTTGGCTGTTATGCGGTTTAATCCCCTATAGTCAATGTATGGCCAAAGGCTCCCATTTTTTTTTGTACGAAGAAGAAGCTTGCACCAGCTGGTGAGGTGGAAGGTTAAATGAAGACCATGGCAAGAGGCTTCATTGTACTTCTTTTTGGGCCTGACACCACGTACAACCAACCCCATGGGAAGACAAGTACCAGGTAGCAAGTCTATAGCACAGTTGCAGGGTTGGTGCAGTGGAAAGAGTCGAGGCCTTTCCCTTGCTGAAGATGTCCTCCAAGTCCTCGTAAGCGGAAGGGATTTTGACCAGTTTGGGTGTTACTATCTCCTCCTGATCTTCCTTCAAGGACAACTCCTGAGGCTTCTTAGTTGAGAGGGGTAATTTGACAAACCTTAGAGTCCCCTCCCTAGCTTTACAAGTCTAATTTGTACAAACAGTGGCCAAATCAGAGTCCCATCTGTATCCTCAGGCAACAGCAGCTAAGGCCGATTTATACCTGTGCATATGGGCTACGCTGCAGTCTGTGCCATAACTCTGATTTTCACTTCTGCATGGGCTCTACGCCATAGCGAGCATGCATTGGTGTGCGACAAAACGCTAGTTGGCGGTGGGTTTTCTATGCCACTGTGTTGAGTTTCTTCGTGAGAGACATGGATGAGGAAATGCACTTCAAACATTTTTGCATGTTGGCAGGTAGATTTGACGATTTGGTTCATCTATTTCGCATCGGTGTACGCACAGCCTACAGAAATGGCGGAGAAGAAGTAACCAGAAATGCGTAGGAGGAAATACGATGCTACCAAACAGACCAATCACAGTTGTTGCGGTCTGCGTCGCCGCGATGTGTAGTTACTTTTCTGGAGAGGTGCACGTCACCCTTCAGCATAGGGTACGGTGTAGGTACAGCATAGGGTACGCGTTACCTATGGCGTCGATGCGACACACAAGTATAATTCAGCCTTTAGGCATTACAAATCGTCCTTGTCCCCCTGGGAATAGGCTTCAGGAATCAGAGCTTAAGAGTTTTTTCCTTCTTTGAGTCATGACAAGTGGATTCCTTAGGCTCAGCTACAAGTTTTTCAGAATGCTTGGACATCTCCTGGTCTACTCCTTATCTAGGGATTCCCTCTCTCTAGTTCCTGAGAGATCCCGATTAGACAAGGTCAGGACATGCATAGTCCCATCGGCTGGGACTAACTTGTCTGTCCTTGAGGACAGGACTAGGCCTCCAGAAGGCCTCAGCTTCTCTCACACTGAAGTCCACGGATAGGTTTTGCTGGGGCAGCCAATGGTACCTGAGGATCAGCGGTATGAGTGGAGAGTCAATAATGTAGAAACTAATGCCCTCTACACAATCTCCTGTCCTTATCTGCAACACCACAATCTGTTGCTGGATCTGCTCAGAGCCTAGCAGGCGGCCGTCCAAGACAGTTGCAAGCATGGACTGGCTCAACTCTCCCAGCGATATGTTGAACCAATGGGTGGCTCCTAAGTCCAGGAAGTTACCTGCTGCCCCAAAGTTCACAAAAGCCTTCACCTGCCTCAGGTTCTTACCCCAGGTAAAGCCCGCCTGTAGCACGAAACCAGGATCTGTGGGAATGGGAGAAGTTGCTGCTACTGTCACAGTCCTCCCAATACTGGACGGTCTTAGCAGTTCTGCAGGTAGCTGCAGCTTCTCACATGCAGCCTGCTTCCCTGCAGTAGTACCAGCAGCCTTGATTCTGACGCTGGCACCTCCCATCAGCGGACAGCCCCGTGTAACTGATCTGCATGGGTTCGACAGAGTCCCAAGCAGAAGATGGGCTGGTCATCGTTTAAGATCCGGTGCATGGGGGGATGGAACCACAATGGATTGAGGCCAGGCTCGGGCTAGCCCTCTTTGGCCTTGGAATGTAGCTCTTTTGCACTCTGCCAGACAGTGTCAAGGCGGATGGACTGGACGATGAGGACCTCTAAGTTCCCTGTTGGCTCTCTCAAGAGGCATCCTTCAATTTGTCCTGGAGTGCCTTTCATATCTTGTCTTTCATATAATCTACTTCACAGCAACCCGATTTCACATTGACAAGTCCAAAGAATGCCTTCCAAGAGTGAGCAGCAGGATAGAGAGCAGCAGTTCGCTCGGTCTAACTATTATTGCTAATTGTAACTATGCTGATAAATCCTCTGAAAAACAACCAGAAACAAGCAAATTTAAATAACCATTTGTTAAGCAACAAAAGATTGCCAATCAAATAAAAATGCAGACAAATCTCACAAGTCATTTGAATCTGAATAGAATGCCATGTGTGCCATGCGAGTCCAGCTTGGTGACTGATTACAACTATTGTTTCCAAATCGATCAGTGGCAGATTACTACAACAATACAATCTGTAGTGGATGCTTGGCATCCTACACAGGTCACCTACACCTGTGATTGCTGTCAGAAAACAACGGGAAAAGCATCTCCTTCAAGTTACTTTTCAACCCAGATGTTATTCTCACCAAGATAGATTGCTCACGTTTCCTGGACAAAATCCTGGAACTCTTTAACAAACACAGTCATAGGAATAGCTTCAACAGGAGGGCAAGAAAGAGTGGCACTATTCCCACATTCTCAGTCCAACAAGGCATGGGCAATAAATGTCATCTTGCTATTCCTAGCAAGATCCCAAGAACAAATGTTTAAAGTTTGCAGCTTCACTGAACAAAGTTCAAAGTAAAATTTATTATCACATACAAGCAACCCTGAGATCCTTTTTCCTGCGGGCATACTCAGCAAATCTATAGAACAGTAGCTGTAAACAGGATCAATGAAAAAGCAAGGGCACAGATGACAACAAACTGTGCAGTTGCAATTAGAAATAAATAGCAAAAAATAATGACAGCATGAAATAACAAGATAAAGAGAACTTAAGGTGAGATCATTGGTTGTGGGAACATCTCAATAGATGAGTGTAATGATAATTTTTTGTTGAAGAGCCTGATGGTTGAGGCGTAGTAACTGTTCTTGAACCTGGTGGTGTAAGTCCAGAGGCTCTTCTACCTTTTGCCTCATAGTAGCAGCAAGAAAAGAGCATGGCCCAGCCCAGCTGGTGAGAATCTTTGATGATAGATACTGATTTCCTGTGACAGCATTTCATGTAGATGTGCTCAATGGTGGGGAAGGCTTTACCCATGATATACTGGGCTGAATCCACTACCTTGTGCAGGATTTTCTGCTCAATGGCATGGTGATCTTATACCAGGCCATAATGCAGCCAGCCAACACACTTTCCACCACACATCTACAGAAGATTGTGTAGGTTTTTGAGGTCATGCCGAATCTCCACAGCTTCTAAGGAAGTAGAGGCACTCTCAATATCATTCCAATTTGAGATACTTCCTCTCTTTACATTCCCTGATTTTTCAACTCCAAAGCTGCTCTGTTACATGACAAGGCCATTGTCATAAAACTTTTGTGTGGAACTCTACCCAAAGAATTAATCACAATTTTCTTTAGTTATTTTTTTCATCTTTTTTCTACAAAGAGGTTTGCAAGGTTGATCAAAATCAACTTGCCCTTTAGAAGTCAATGCTCACAATCCTTGATTAAATCATATTTGTCAAAGTGCTCAGTAATTTTATGTTGAAGGTTCTGCTAATGGAAGTATAATTTGGTTTATAATCTCATGGTTTGTTTCAATTTTTGTGGGATCTCACATTTCTCTCTGCACTGGCACAAATTTTCCTTTTATTAAGAGTGATGGAAACATTATTTCCGATATTTTTCCACAATGCACTGGAAAAATGAAGCAATGAGAATGTCAGTGTGTGCCACATGAATTAAAACATATTTCTCTTCACTCCTTTAAAAGCCAGAAATTATAAAAGCAATTTCCATGAAAGTACATTACTTGACAGTCAAATGATTCTTAATTGAAGATAATTAAACTGACAGCAATGAATTTTTTATGATGTGACATATTTTCAAAACCAAAACAAGTGCCAAAATGCATGCAGGTAGGCATTGTTCACTTCTGTACTTCGTTTCAATGTACATTTTCTAATGGTTCATCATTACATAAATTTTCCTGGAGATGGTGATTAAAATTAAAACTAGGCAGTGCTGAAATTAAAAAAAAAGACATTAGGCCTATGAAAAGGATACATGTTAGATTAAGGCAGCTGGAAAATAGAAACGTTACACATTTTCAACTTAACCAGCTAATCCAAAATTCTGCTGCCATAGTTTACTCATGGTCGCCTGTTCCATGAACCCAGGGCTCACTGAACTTCTCAGAGTTCCATCCTTTCCTTCAATTGTTCTCATGGCCATGCACAATTTCTATATTTTTCAATGACCCGAGATCAGTGTTCAATCCTTCCCTTGGATTTTGTCAGTGTGGAGTTTACCTGTGATAGTTGGTGCATTTTCCCAGGTATTCCAGAAGTTTACTCCCATGGTATAAAGGTGTGCTCATCAGTAGGTTAATTGACTTCTGTGAGGTGAATGACAGGAGCATCAGAGTGGCATTGATGGGCTTGTGAAAGAGAACAGCTTAGAAGGAAATAAGGGACTAATGCATTAAAGCCTGCTTTTATTTAAGTGGCTAAGCAGTCTCTTCATATGATGTGGGAGAACATAGAATTCAGACCATAATCTTTAAGTTAGCGAAAGTCAAAATCATTCAATCTCACCACTCACAAAGAGTAAAAAGCCGAGACTTTAAGATTCAAAGATTGGAAGTACATTTATTATCAAGGTATGTATGAAGTATACAAACCTGAGATTCATCTTCCCCACAGACAGCCACGAAACAAAGACAATCATGAAATCTGTTCGAAGAAGAAACATCAACACCATTCCGTACACAAACAAAAACAAATTGTGCAAACAGCAACAAACAAAAGGGGAAAAAGCACAGAACTGAAGAAGGAGTCTAGGCACATTCAGTTCCGCTCAGTGTTCATTAACTGCAGGCTACCCTGAGTCAAAATCGCCCCAAATAGCAACAAACACAGGAGTAACCAGATACCAGAAACACATCACAATGTGAACTATAGAGTCTGATCCACAAACTTCCCCAAGACTTAGAATTCCGGCACCATCCTCCGACAACATCGAGGGAGAGAGGCAGACCATTTGAATACAGAGACCTTCCTTTGGTAGCAGCAAGTGTGAGACTGGTAGACAGTGCTGAACACCTCTCGCCTCAATGAGTTCAATCTTCCTTGGCACCTTAATCTGCGAGATCACTGAGAAGTATAGTCAAAAATAGGATTGTGCCCCATCTCTAGGCTTCTTGGCTTCGAAAATTTTGGCTTTGAGTGAAGCATGCAGCCTCATGTCTTTATCTCCAAAGGAGAGGATTTTCACTTTTTGTTTGGAACTTAACTTTAGGCTGCGAAAAAAAGGATCTGGACTGAGGATTGTCCAGCTATAGCATTCATTGCTGATTCCAAAATACACTGGTCACCTGAATATTCTAATTATAAGTGTAATGACATCCTCACTCTTACCAATGATAGGAGTATCCACCAGCTTTTGTCATACTGAGGAAAATAAAGTGATTTGATTAACCAATTGTTTTACATCACAAGTTCCTGGCTGTCAACATCTCTGAAGATCTCTCCTGGGTCCAACGTATTGATGGCACAGCAAGGGTTATATTTCATTAGGAGCTTGAGAAGGCTTGGTACGTCACCAAAGACTCTTGCAAATTTCTACAAATGTACCATTGAGAGCATTCTAAATGACTGCATCACTGTCTGGTATGGAGGTACCAATGTATAGGGTTAGAAAAAGCTGCAGGAAGTTGTAAATTCAGTGGCTCCATCATTGACACTAGCTTCCACAGCACTGAGGACATCAGGACTAAAGGCAATGCCTCTAAAACGTGGCACCCATCATTAAGGACCCCCATGACCCAGGATATGCCCTCTTCTCATTACTACATCAAGGAGCAGGTACAGATGAAGCCACAGATTTAATGTTTTAGGAAGAACAGCTTCTTCCCCTTTGCCACCAGATTTCTAAATGGATAATGAATCATGTACACTACCTTACTATTCATGTTCTTTTCTTTTGCTTTTCTTGCACTACTTATATAATTTAATTTTATATGTAATATATTTCTTATTGTAATTTATAGTTTTTTATTCTATTTTATAATGCACTGCTGCTGTAAAACAACTAATTTCATGACATCTGCCAGTGACATTAAAACTGATTCTGATTGTGATTCAGAAATAGAAATAGATAATTCTGGAAATACTCAGCAGGTCAAGCAGCATTTGGAGAGGGAGAAGCAGAGTTAATGCTTGAAGGGATTGGCCCTTCACCAAAAGCAGTTCAGGCTATCAGTCTGAGGCATTAATTTTTTTTCTCTTTCCACATATGCTGCCTGACTTGTTTAGTAATTACAGTGTTTTCTGTTTGTTTACTGCTAAGGAATTAGAATAAAATTATGAGTACAATTTAAAATAATTTGGTCGTGTAACTTCTCATTCTCCAAATCTATGGAAATGCAAATCACTTTAATGTTGGGCACACATCTGTTTCAGCCTGCATGAAGACAGGGGAACAAAGCACATTTAAAGAAAAATGAATACGTAAGGAAACACAGCTGTTGAAATAATAATGATTACTCCCAAAAGTGCAAATAATAGACAGTCAAGGGGCTGGGTGATTCAGTTGTTGTATTGGGTAATTTATTCTCCAAAGTAGCAAATTGTTAGAATGAAAGTTGCCATCATCTTCTGAACATAGATACTGCTTGAAATCTTTTTCTCTCTCTATCTGTCTCTAGTTCCCATGACTCTAGTGCCAGGTTACAGAGCTAGTGGAATGATCACAGGGGAAGAAATGGAAAACTTGTCACTATCAAAATATAGGGTGTTTTAGTGAGAAATAATCATTTTCAGTGATGCTCCACATTTTTGAACCACTCTGAAGGTATTCCTGGCAATTCTGGATGGCTTCCAAATTTTGATCCATTATCATTAAAGGACAGGTGATATCATGGACTGGTGGTGTCATACTTCAACAAAACAGGCTCTCCAGCCCACTATCAAAATGCTGGTGGAACACAGCAGGCCAAGCAGCATCTATAGGAAGAAGCACTGTCGACGTTTTGGACCAAGATCCTTCATCAGGATCTTGATGAAGGATCAGGATCCTTCATCTTTTCTTTCAGTTAGTCCTGACGAGGGGTCTCGGCCCGAAACGTCGACAGTGCTTCTTCCTGTAGATGCAGCCTGGCCTGCTGTGTTCCACCAGCAATTTGTGTGTGTTGCTTGAATTTCCAGCATCTGCAGATTTCCTCGAGTCTCCACCCCACTATGTCAATGCTGACCAATATATCCTACCTACACTCCCTACTTGCTCTTATTCTATATCTTTCGATGCTTTAGTGATTCAAGGCATTATCCTGATGCTTCTTAAGTCTTCCCTAGACTTACCCAACACAACCTGAGGGTTATAATTATTTGACGCTATTTGCTTCCACCAGCTTCTCAAGACCGTCACCTGGGTGAAAAGCATCTTCCTCAGATCCCCTCTAAACTGTTCACTCCTCACTATAAACCTAAGCCCCCCCAGTCTTAGATAACTCTATTATGGGAAAAACTTTCTTACTGTTAACTTACCTCTTCCAAGGCAGGATAATGCACGAGTTTGAGGGAAGGATGCGGGTGCTACTGTTGTGAGCCTTATTGTCATCTCTGTCTTGGGAGCAGTGACTGTGGGTTGCCTGGTGCTTCTGGAGAAGTTTGAGGAGAGTACACACATACACCATGGAGCACCAGTGGTAGATGGAATATATGTTTAGGATGACCAATGGGATGCTAATTAAGTAGACAGGGAATAGGTCACAGAACATGACTTGTTATCCAGACAACATAATGTTAGCTGACCTGAATGAACTCTTTGAGGATACCGTAGACCCAAGGTTCCCCTTATCTTTGAGTTGATACATTTGTTGAAAGTTAAGATAAGTTGACTGCAGACTCATAATCAAAAGGAATCTAAGGTATTGAAGTATCTGCTTTGCAGACAGTATAGGAGTTCTCCAGGTGAAGGTGAGGAAGATGTAGGAAAGGTTGAAAGTACAGATCAGATGACAAGTACTGACACAAATAAAATCCTTAAATACTGTTATGTAAGAGAGGCATTGATTAATGCATCAGCAAAGGTGACTTTATGTTGGGACTATGCAAATACCAGAGCACTTAAATGGAAACTTGAACAGCACAAAGCCAAGCCTTGAACAAAGATATTGAGACGCACTACTAATCTTAGGTGGGTGCAGGTCAGAGGTGATATTGAATCCCGATTTAGATACATAGATGAAGGCACAATAAAGAGCTCCAAAGTCAAAGGAATACTGAGAGAATATGAGCAGTTTGATAAAGGAGCAGAGAAGCAGATGGAAACCACAAGTCATAGGCAAGAATTTTCTAACCTGAAGCTCAAATACCATCTATAAATTTATTAACGGTACAACCATTGTTGATAGAATCTCAGAGTGGGTTTACAGGAGTGAGATATGCCAACTAGTGGAATGGTGCCACAGCAACCACCTGGCACTCAACGTCAGTAAGACAGAAGAGCTGATTGTGGACTCCAGGAAGGGCAAGACAAAGGAACACATACCAATCCTCATAGAGGGATCAGAAGTGGAGAGAGTGAGCATTTTCAAGTTCCTGGGTGTCAAGATCTCTGAGGATCTAACCTGGTCCCAACATATCGATGCAGTTGTAAAGAAGGCAAGATAGTGACTATACTTTATTAGGAGTTTGAAGAGATTTGGCATGTCAACAAATACACTCAAAAAACTTCTATAGTTGTACCGTGGAGAGCATTCTAACAAGCTGCATCACTGTCTGGTATGGAGGGGCTACTGTACAGGACTGAAAGAAGCTGCAGAAGGTTGTAAATCTAGTCAGTTCCATCTTGGGCACTAGCCTACAAAGTACCCAGGACATCTTTAGGGAGCGGTGTCTCAGAAAGGCAGCATCCATTATTAAAGACCACCAGTACCCAGGGCATGCCCTTTCTTTCCTGTTACCATCAGGTAGGAGATACAGAAGTCTGAAAGCACACACTCAGCGATTCAGGAACAGCTTTTCCCCCTCTGCCATCCAATTCCTAAATGGACATGAAGCTTTGGACACTCCCTGTTTTTAATATACAGTATTTCTGTTTCTGCACATTTCAAAAAATCTATTCAATATACACAATTGATTTACTTGTTTATTTATTATTATGCTTTATTTTATTTATTATTATTATTTTCTCTCTCTGCTAGATTATTTAATGCATTGAACTGCTGCTGCTAAGTTAACAAATTTCATGTCAAATGCCGGTGATAATAAACCTGATTCTGATTCTGACTATAGGATAGAAGGCATTACTGCATTCATTATCACAAGAAGTCTACAGTTTGAATTTGTATCACAAATAAACTGATGACAACTTGTGAAAATAAAAAAATAAAACAACGAGGGATTGCTCTGTAACATTTCTGTGACTTGCAATGCCATTTGTCTTTCATCTGTCTGATGAGAAAATTCAAGATTGAGAACACTTATTCCGAAGAAGAAGCAGGGAGCACTGTTATTCATGAGTAAGCCAAAAGGAGACCTGGCCTCAGGCAACATGTAGCTTGCAGTTGCTGACATTATGATACTGTTCAAGCAGAGAGAAATAACTGAAGTATTTTGGCAAAGGCAGTGGCTAAAGGAACAGTATTGGGAAGGAGCCTGGGAATTGTGCCTACAAAGAGGAAGGAGTGGAGTAACTTTAGAACTGGAAATATTCCGAATTTGAACATTTACACGTTCTGAAATGAAGTTCATAGTACAGAGTCTAACAGGATCTTAAGTATAAGAATCTGGCTTGTTAGTAAATTAAGAAACATAGAAACATAGAAAATAGGTGCAGGAGTAGGCCATTCGGCCCTTTGAGAGTCATGTCATGCGACTAAATATTGCACTACACTTGTATTTTCAGTTCAGTTCTGTTAATTAAAATAAAGGCTTGAAATTTGTTACCCTTCTACTGAGTAAATGACTGAAAACAATATGCAGTTCCTGACCAGTTCCAAAAACACACACACAATAAATCAGCTGTTACAGTACTAAATAAGCATTAATTCAAATTCTTGCTTTCTAATTTGGAGCCTAAGAATAGCAAAAGCTAGCCTCTGTAAAGCTTAAGTAGATTGTCCTGAAATCAGAATTGGTTAAGTAATGTCCTTGCCTGAGATCAGCTCCTGTCTATTCTCAGTTCAATGCATAAGCAATTGATTCTCACTGCAGTAAGTGCCTTAGCAAGCTACTTATCTGTGTTATATTACCATAGGTGGAAATTCAACAAGGTTCACTGTCACGTGCTGAAGACAATGAGGGTGGGCCACAAGTACCGATTTTGACCATGAAATCCACAATGTAAGATTCTTTCCTAGAAGAAAAAAGGAGTCAATAAAAATATCTTGAGCAAATACCCATTTCACAAATCATGAAGATAAGCCTCTGGGGAGAGACTCATTGAAAGGTGAATTAATCTGGATTAGTGATAAAGGAACCATAATTACAATCATCTTTCTGGGAAATGCATTTTGTAGGGACTAAATGACAAGAGAGAAAATGGAAAATTGAACATAAAGCAGAATGAAATATAAGTAAATATTATATCCTCAGGGAGGAGAAATATCTATTGCCTCAGATATTTTGAATTCCTCCTTTGCTCAGAATTCAGCTCAATTGACCAAATTAATTTCCACAATGTTCTTGTCGGTCACATCTATTCTCTGAAAAGTAACCAAATGTAAGGTGATATTCATAGTTATTCAAAAGGATAATTTGTTATTTTTATTCCCACCATTCTGTATTAGATTTATCAATTAGCAAATAGTGGCTATAACAGAATTCTCAGAATTGAACGTACAGGTTAAAAAAATCAATAAAAACCTGCAGATGCAGAAAGTCTAAGATAAATATAGAAATACTGGAGATACTCAGTAGGTCAGGCTACTTCTGTGGAAAGAGAACCAGAGTTAACGTCTCAGAGTGACATGAATTTGGTTTCTCTCTGGCCTGACCTGCTGAGAGCTTTCTGTCTTTTCTTGGACCTTACGTTTGTGAGGAGTGCACTGGATGTGTTTCTGGAAGTAGGCATGGTACAAACGTTTCCCATTAGTTTGATTTTCATTTGGATCAAAACAATATATTGTGAAGTTACAGTACTAACAAAAAAGCTACCATGAACATTTGAACAATGAGAGAGAAAAAAAAAACAGGTATATCAAAGAGGAGCAGAATGTGTGATTTGGCATTTAAAACCCTTCTTTTATTTTGCAATTAATGAAGTTACATTTATATACTCATTTGTTTTTCAAAATCCCTCATGGCAAAGAGAGAGGCTATATGATCTCAGGGCAAACCTATCAAACATAGACCCAGAGATATTAAATGCTCGAAATGGGTTAAGCCCTTCATATATAGAATTAATGTATTTTTAATTAACCAGTGGTCTCAGTCCCAATTGATAATCTTGTAAATTCAAATGGGGACAAGACTGGACTATATCATGTAGTTTTCCATATCTGAGTAGACTCCATGCACCCCTCATCTGCACTTGTACATCGTAAGCGGGTATTTAGCATTAATCCAGTTACTTGCTCACCTCTGCATCTTCCTGAGATATATGGTAGAATGAAAAGAAAAGCAAGCTAACAGAAAATAGAAGTGAGAGCAAATAAAAAGGAGAGACTAATACTGATTTTGTTCTCACTGACAGACTGACATTATATTTTGGGTGCAATTGATGACTTTTATAATAGAAGATTAGACAATGTCATAATGCAGAGGCAAATTGCTTTCTCCTAATAAGCATGCAAAGATCTATTTTCATTCAGACAACATATTATAATCTTCAAATGATTTGTTTGGTAAGAGACTGAGATATTTCTAGCCTGCAATGTTGATTGATTTGTTCAGAATTAGAAGTGTTATCCAACAATGCTTGGAACTTAATTGCATATTTACCAACTGCCTTGTCTTTATTTTTGGAAGTATGCTAATTCTAATACTTTTCCCCAGCCCTCTATTGTCACCGTGTCCTTGATGTTCAGAAGAGTGAGCAAAAGAACACCTCACAGGATTTACTTCTCAGCTCATTTTATTGCATGTTGCCATTCAATCAATCATCCTGCTTCCATTTTCCTGCTTTAATAATAGTCCCTAATCCCTGGTACAAGACTGCCATTCACTGGCTCTGGGATTGTTATTGGCTCAGTCGTGGCGTTTTTGTTTCTGCTCAGAAAATTAGGGATTCTAGCCATAATCCCAGCTAAAATTTCAATGCAGTTAACATTTAATTCCTTCCTATAATTGGCATGTTATGTTTTATTTAATAGGGAACACTTTCCAGCAATTAAAATGTGGGGCAACAACACAAAAAAGAAACTGAGAACTTCTGAATTCTAATAAAGTGTGCTTGACCTAAAATATCACCTGAATTCTAACTAATTTTAGCATTTGCTCTTTCTGTTTGAGGTTCGAGCATTTGCAGGTTTCTGCACCAGTTAGGATCTGGAGCATTAGAAAGGTTCATCTTCTAAGTAGATAACTGAAAAGCTTATCTTGTGGCTTAGATCCTGTTTCAGAAATTATGAGGAGTCTTGTAGATAAAAGAACCCGATTTATTAATTGTTCACAGCTAAATCTAAGTGATAGCCCTTACCAGTGAGAGAGTATGGAATAGTTCTTAACACAAGGGAGCCTGGAAAATGTTCCATTAGTAAATCACATAAAAAAACATGTCAATTCAGAGTGCTTGCACAACCTCCCATTTTAGAACTAAATTATGTCTATTGGGAAATTGTCCCAGGTTATGTTTGAGGCAGTTCATTGCTTCTGAAGATTTCCTGCCATCATTAGCAAACCCAGTGATGTCACAAGTTATGCTCTGCACTGTGGTTCCCTTACCAACTTCAACTAGAGCTTCTGGGTGCAAGCTACCACCTTCATTGAGTACTCAAAAACAAGGAGCACATTGAGTGTTGCCATTGTGATGCTGATTAATAACTCTCCATACTGAGCTCGATGACCTATACTTTGCACCTACCAACGTCAGCATTCAATTACCAGAATATTTCATACTACTCTCAGAGATGTATGGTATCATTCAGTAAGGGGCTTAAACAAACCCGCGCGTGTGCGCGCCAACACACTCAAGACTGCTGCTCCCTCTACTTCCCTCACATTTTTCCGTTCCTCTATGTTATCATCTTAACCCTTTATACAACTGTTCTGTAGTTACCCAAGGTCCCTTTCCTCTAATCAGAACAGCAGTAATGTGGCAGTATTACACTCTTTGTCTAGCTTCCATTTTAACATTTGATTCATGATGTAAACCATCATCGCACTCTTCCTAACCTATTTTGTCCACTTTTTGTGGTGGATTCAGGTGAGCATTAGAGCTATATGCTGTACATGTGTAGTACATCAACACTTGTGAAATCAAATATTTATCCTGTGTTTCTTTTCTCTTGTATGTGGATTCATTTCCTCCATCTTCCACTAGATAGCACTCTGTGATATTATAACACAAGATAAATCAATTTGAACTAAATTAATTCAACTCACCCACAAACTATACAGCTAAACCTGTGGGATTAGTTTTAAACCTCCATCCCTTATAAACTATCTCTCTCTATCATCAACTTATTTTTAATTATGGGTAAAAGATTTCATTCCCATCAAGAACAGGTTCTGCAACTGCTAGGAATACACAGATGGTTTGAAAGGAGTTACTGCTGTGTAGAGATGAACATTAACCTTTTGAAGATAGCAATGGAAATATTTTCCCTTTTGTGCAATAAGTTGCAAAGTGTATTCTGGTCTCTGCTTCAGTTCTTGTTGAGGATGCTGTGTGGATTATAAGTGACATATAAAAAATAGTCTGCAGTCCTTAAATCTTCTCACATAATAATTCAACTCTTACATCTTTGAATAATTTAGGCAGTTACCAGCAGAGCTTTACAATTTTGAAAATTAATGTCAGGGCAGGGGAAAGTAGAAAAGATAAGGTTTATTCAATAGACAGCCAGAGAGATGTGAAGACATTAACCTTTCAATGTCACCTTACAACTGCTGAGGCTTTGCTTCTGCAGGTTTATTTTATGTCACACTTCCTTCATTTTACCTGATCTGAAACAAAATGCTTGCTCCGAAAATGAATGCAAAATGAATTCTCATCAGAGATGTTTTATTACCAATTCCCACCTCTTCTGAATATATTGACTGATCACAAGCACTCAAGTAATCACTTGCAATGTGTGAGTGTATAAACTGAGGCTATTCCGTCAGGAGGAATATAATTCCCAAATCCAATGACAGCCTTATGCATTATCCTCAATGGGAATTGGAATCTCTTAGCTGCATAGCAACTAAGTGATGGCAAGTAACTTTAACAAAGAAAAGAGGGCTTAAACAGGGACTTGTTTGGCTTTTCAACTAATTTTTACACATGATATGGAATTTGGCATCCAGGAAGAATCACCGATACTTCAGCATTTTATCATTGGTCAAGACATTTAATTACCTGGAAAATATTCATAACAACACATCAACAAAACAACTATTATCAAAATTTTGATCATGATATACAGTTCTACCAAATAAAAACATTCAACTTACCAGTATGTCCTGAAATGTAATTAAAGGACAAAGTTAATCGATCCCCAATCTTGGTTACAATGGTATAAATAGAACAATACAAATTTACAATCAACCTTGGGTATTTTTGGTTACCCACTATTAATACAAGGTTGATGCGATATTAATGCAGGCAGAGGATGGTACCAGGAGCAGAATTAGCACTGCTGACATGCTAGGTCAGGATTTCTCAACTGGGGTTCCACGGAACCCGATGGTACTGTGAGAGGTCACTTGGGGTTCCATAAAAGATCATGATTAAATAAAATAAACATAATTTTTTTGAACTTCATGCAATACATGATGCTAGCACTCACAGTGCTGGGCAGTGACCTAGCAGACCAATTAGCAATCTCATTAGAGGGCTGTCAGCCCAGCATGGCAGTGAGCAGTCGGAGCATATCTATTTAGTTGAGTCCATTCTGAGTTTTTGACACAAGATTGGGGAGGCTGTTAATAATTGGTGAGTGCTGTATTGCACAGAGAGGAAGATGGTAGAGTGATAATTGGTGAGCTCTGTATTGTACGGAGGGAAGATGGTAGGCTGATAGTGAGCATGAAGTGCATTTTCTGAGCATCGAATGGACTCGTCCATTTTTATATTTTATTAATCCTTGAGTTTCACAGATATGTCTGATGGTCCAATGTTTAATTATTTAAATTACAATCTTCTGAGTGATTCACTGCACCAGTACAACAACGGACACAAAAAAATCTGCCTTTACAATGAAAGCTACTTATCAATGGGTTTTTCATGGACTGGGGATCCAAGTTGCCTAGTTTGTGGCAAACAAAGTACAAATGCAGCAATAGCTCCAGCAAAATTGAAAAATCATAAATGCAAATCATAGCCATATGACACACAAAAGTGCTGATTATTTTAAACGGCTATTGGAATCTCAAAAAAAGTAAAGCTTTTGTTAATAAAGTCACAGTCAATAAAAGGACGCAGGAAGCAAGTTATTTAGTAGCAGAACTTATTACCCAGAAAATGAAAAGTCTTACAGATGGTGAGAATCTAATAATGCCAGCACGTAAAACTATCATGGATAAAATGATTGGATATGATGCAGTATGAGAAATTGAAATGGATTAATGCTCAATGATGATGATGACTGGTTCTTTGCTTGCAAAATTCAGGAGGGAAGAAGAGTCCTCAAGAGTGGCGGCATGATTGTTGGTGACTTTAGAGGGCAATTCAGGATGTGAAGACTATGGAGCACTAGGGACATGGTAACAGTTGGGATACAGGCACTTGGGTAGTAGGATCCTTCCTGTCTCTCCTGTTCTCTTCAGCAGTCATTCTTCTGGATTCCTCAAAATTCCTGGCTGCTCCATGGGTCAGTGTTCTCCAGCAGATTCTGTCACAAGCCAGCAGCTGCCACTTATTGACCTTGATATTTGCCTGAGAGAGCTGTTGCTTAAGCTGATCCTTGTACCTCTTGCGCGGGACACCATTTTCTCTCTTGCCCTGGGAGAGTTCTCCATAGAGTACTGCTTTCAGTAACCTGGAGTTATCCATTTGAGGCATGTGTCCTGCCAGTGAAGCTGCTCAACCTGCAAAGTGACTTCAATGCTTGGAAATTGAGCCTTCTCCACGACCCCGTTGTTGCAGACACAATCCTGCCAGTTGATACCCATGATGGAGCTGAGGCAGCACTGATGGAAGTGCAAGAGCAAATGGATTCGCTTGAGGTACAAGACCCAGGCCTCAGAGCCGTGTAGCAGTGTTGTGATGACGGCAGCATATCATGGACAGATGCAGCTGGTGGTTCTCCCACACACGTTTTGGGAGGAGCCCAAAGGCACTGCTAGCTCTTGTGAGTTGATTGTCAATGTTCCTTACTAACAGAGCGTCACTGGAGATGACGCTGCCCAGGGAAGTGAGCTGTTCCACTGTTGTGAGAGGGTGATCATCAATGGTGATCTGAGGTTGGTTGTAAGCACCACAAGGGGGCTTCTGATGGAGGATCATTGTTTTCTTCAGACTGACCATTAACCCCAAAGCCCTTGTAGTCTTGGCAAAATGTGACTGCAGCCTATGGTGTGTCCTCTGTGTGTGTGAGAAGAGCACAGTCATCCGCATATAGTAGCTTGAGTATGGGCGTTAGCATGGTGTTTCTTCGGGCGAGAAGGTGGCCATTCTCAAACAGTTTGATAAGTTGACATATTAATGACTTGTCACATGATGCTGAAGAGGTTTGTGTGAGGAACTGAAAAAACAACAGCTTCTCTATCCAGGTTGATGAGTCAACAGATTTCACCAATGAATGTCATGTTGTAGCATTTGTAAGAATTGTAAATGATGGCGAAATTCAAGAAAACTTTTTCTGTTACAAAGAGCTGTCTGAAACAAGCAGAGGCCAAGATATATTTAATGTTTTGTCTTCATTTCTAGAAACAAAAGGTCTGTCTTGGAGAAACTGTGTTGGCATTTGTACTGATGGTACTATCAGAGGTTTCATTTCTTTTGTAAAAAAAGAAAATCCTGATGTTGTCACAACACACTGCTTTCTTCACAGAGAAGTTCTGATGTCAAGAGCTTTTGGAGATGAAGTGAAAGAAGCTCTGGATGGTGCTACAAAAATGGTTAACTGGATTAAATAAAGGCCGGTTCACTTGAGAATGTTTAAAAAACTGTGTAAAAAACACAAAGAGCAATCCAATCTTCTGCTACATACAGAAATCCGATGGCTTAATAGAGGAAGAGTTCTCAACATGGTGTTGGAGCTAAAAGGTGAATTGCAGGAGTACTTTCAAGAAAACCAAGTTTTGCTAAGTGCTTTGAAGATGAAGAATGGCTGCAGAAACTAAACTACTTAGCAGACATTTTTCAAAATATAAACCAGCTGAACAAGTCTCTACAAGGCCCTGGAGAAAGTATTTTGACTTCAAGTGATAAGATTCTTGGATTTAAAAGGAAACGGAATCTTTGGAAAAATCATGTTGCAAAAGGAAATCTTGAAATGTTTCCACTGCTGCTTGGGCTTGAGAGTGAGGAAGGATCAGAAGGTCTTGAGTCTTATTGAAAACCACCTGGAAGGACTGCAGAACAATACTGAACAGTATTCTTCCTCCCTTTCAACACAAGTGGCTGACTGGGTGAGGGACACTTACTCTGAAACTTCTGCTCAGTCGGAGAACTTGACTTTGAGAGAAGTTAGGAAGAACTTTGTGAGCTGCACTCTGATTGTGCACTCAAGATGAGATTTACTGACCTGCCCCTGGACAAGTTCTCGATTTCTGTGAAAGAAGAGTATCCTGCCATTCATAGGAAAACAATGAACATCTTGCTTCAGTTTTCAACTTCTTACATGCGTGACCAAGCATTTTGTTGATTAACAAGCATCAAGAGCAAGGATAGAAATTGTTTCATTTCAGTTGAAGGTGAAATCTGTGTATGCTTATCTCAAGTTCGCCCAGAATTGAGTATTTGTGCAGTAAAAAACAAGCACAGGTTTTACATGCGAGGCCTATATTTGAGCCTGATCTTGTCAGTTAGTAAGAAAATGTTTTTTCAAAGCTTTTCATAAAATTGTGTCTTAGGCTATGTTTTCATTCATATTGCTTTGGCATACAGTTTTCAGTAACTTTATTATTCAATATTGTCAATAAATTTTCATGTTGTAGATAGCATTAATTAAAACGAATTTGCAACCTTTACTTAAATTAAATCTATCGAGTCTACCTTCAAAAAAATTGAATCCCATTTTGGCATAAGCCAGTTATTTAACAGAAATTTATTATGTTTGCCCTTTGAGTTTTTAAAATTTATGACAGGGAAAGAAAGAGGTTCATTTCAAAAACTTTCTTTTTTCAAGAAAAGTTGGCGAGAAATTCATTGTCTGCTCAAAAGAGCATTGGCAATTATTTTTCAATTATCATATCTTCAACATACTGTTCATGGCATCGTACCATGAGATGCAGATATAATAATTTTTATGCAGGAGTTTACTGAGATTTGAAAATGACTTCAAGGGTTCCTCCAGGCCAAAAATGTTAAGAAAGGCTGTGTTAGGTTTCTATGGTGGATGCTCCATTCATGGAATTGCTGTGTTTATGTGTTAGGCTACAAAACCATAAGATATAGGAGCAGAAGTATGCCATTTGCCCCATCAAGTCTGCACCACCATTCAATCATGGGCTAATTCAATTCTTCCAGTCATCCCTACTCCCCTGCCTTCTCTCCATGCCCTTTGATGCCTTGGCTAATCAAGAACCTATCTATCTCTGCCTTAAGTACACTCAGTGACTTGGCCTCCACAGCCACTCGTGACAACAAATTCCACAGATTTACCACCCTCTGACTAAAGTAATTTCTCCGCATCTCTGTTCTAAATGGACGTCCTTCAATCTTGAAGTCGTGCTCTCTTTTCCAATTTACCATGGGAAATAATTTTGCCATATGTAATCTGTTCAGACTTTTTGTTTCTATGAGACCTTCCTCATTCTCCTGAGCTCCAGGGAATACAGCCCAATACAGTAACACTTTCATTCTTGGAATCATTCTCGTGAATCTTCTCTGAAGCCTCTCCAATGTCAGTACGTATATCCTTTCTAAAATAAGGAGCCCAAAATTGCACACAATACTCCAAGTGTGGTCTCAAGAGTGCCTTATAGAGCCTCAACATCACATCCCTGCTCTTATATTCTCTACCTCTAGAAGTGAATGCCAACATTGCATTCATCTTCTTCACCACTGACTCAACCTTGAGGTAAACCTTTAGGGTATCCTTCACAAGGACTCCCAAGTCCCTTTGCATCTCTGCATTTTGAATTCTCTCCCCGTCGAAATAATAGTTTGTGCATTTATTTCTTCCACCAAAGTGCATGACCATGCACTTTACAACTTTGTATTTCATTTGCCACTTCTTTGCCCATTCCCCTAAACTATCTAAGTCTCTCTGCAGGCTTTCTGTTTCCTCAACACGACTATCTCCTCCACCTATCTTTGTATCATCAGCAAATTTAGCCACAAATCCATTAATCCCATTGTCCAAGTCATTGACATACATTGTAAAAAGCAGCAGCCTCAACACCTTCTCCTGTGGAATTCCACTGGTAACTGGCAGCCAGCCAGAATAGGATCCTTTTATTTCCACTCTCTGTTTTCTCCCAATCAGCCAATGCTCCACCCATGTTAGTATTTCCCTGTAATTCCATGGGCTCTTATCTTGCTAAGCAGCCTTATGTGTGGCACCTTGTCAAAGGCCTTCTGAAAATCCAAGTACTCCACATCCACTGCATCTCCCTTGTCTACCCTGCTTGTAATTTCTTCAAAAAACTGCAGTAGGTTTGTCAGACAGGATTTTCCTTTCAGGAAACTATGCTGGCTTTGGCCTATCTTGACATGTGCCTCCAGATACTCCACAATCTCATCCCTAACAATTGATTCCAACAACTTCCCAACCACTGATGTCAGGCTGACAGGTCTATAGTTTCCTTTCTGCTGCCTCCGACCTTCTTAAATAGCAAAGTAACATTTGCAATTTTCCAGTCATCCGGTACGATGCCAGAATCTATGGAGTTTTGAAAGATCATTGTTAATGCCTCCGCAATCTCTCCAGCTACTTCCTTCAGAACCTGAGGGTGCATTCCATCAGGTCCAGGAGATTTATCCACCCTCAGACCATTAAGCTTCCTGAGCACCTTCTCAGTTGTAATTTTCACTGCACAAACTTCACTTCCCTGACACTCCTGAATGTCCACTATACTGCAGATGTCTTCCACTGTGAAGAGTGTTGCAAGTACATGTTCAGTTCCTCATCCATCTCTGTGTCTCTCATTTCCAGCATCATTTTCTATTGGTCCTATATCTACCATCGACTCTCTTTTGCCCTTTGTATAGTTAAAATCCTTTTAGAATCTTATTTGACATTTATCACCAGTTTCCTTTCATATTTAATCTTTTCCTTCCTAATAACCTTCTTAGTTTCCTTTTGCAAGTTTTTAAAAACTTCCCAATTCTCTATCTTTCCTTTACCTTTGGCTTCCCTTTATGTCCTATTTTTTTGCTTTTACTTTGGCTCTGACTTCACTTGTCAGCCAAGGGTCACTACCAAGTGTCCTTCTTCCATTCGAAAATTTCTTCTTATTTGGAATATATCTGTCTTGCACTTCCCTCATTTTTCACAGGAACTCCAGCCATTTCTGCACTGCTGTCCTTCCTGCCAGTGTCCCTTTCCAGTCAACTTTGGCCAGTTCCCCTCTCATGCCACCTTTATTCCACTGAAATACGGACACATTGGATTTAAGTTTCTCCTTCTCAAATTTCAAAGTGAACAGAATCATATTGTGATCACTGTTCCCTAAGGGGTCCTTAGAGCTCTCTTATCACTTCCGGATGATTACACAACACCCAATCCAGCACAGCTGATCCCCTAGTGGCCTCAACAACAAGCTGTTCCAAAATGCCATCTCTTAGACATTCTACAAATTCTCTCTCTTGAAGTCCAGTACTGACCTGGTTTTCCCAATCCACTTTCATGTTAAAATCCTCAACAATTATCATGACATTGCCCTTCTGACACGCCTTTTCTATTTCCTACTGTAATTTGTAATCCACATCCTGGCTGCTGTTTGGAGGCCTGTATACAACTGCCATTAGGGTCCTTTTACCCTTGCCATTTCTTAGCTCAACTCATATAGACCCTACACCTTCTGATCCTATGTCATTCCTTTCTAATAATTTAATATTATTTCTTATATACAGGGCCACACCACCCCCTCCACCTACTAAGCTATCTTTCTGATTAATCTTTCCATGTTAATCTTTTATAATAAATTGAAAGCAATAGCAGACTAAAAATTAGGAGGCAACCAGGTGACACGAACTTTAACCTTGTGATATGTTATTTCTTCTTCTTCAGCTGTGTATTGATTTTCGATGTTGACTGAGGCCTGGGCACGGTTGTATGGAAGACCTGCAGTTGCCCATGGTGCAAGTCTCCCCTCTCCATGCCAACAATGTTGTCCAAGGTAAGGGCATTAGGACCCATACAACTTGGCACCGGTGTCATTGCAGAATAATTTGTGGTTAAGTGCCTTGCTCAAGGACACAGCATATTGCCTCAGCTGAGGCTTGAACTAGCAACCTTCAGATCACTAGACCGATGCCTTATCCACTTGGCCATGCCAAGTCAGTTATGAAGCATTTTGTACACCACCTGCATACCAATTGTTTTATTGAGTTCCATTTGCCTTCAGTAAGTCATTTGACGCTTTGCCTACTCAAGTGCTTGTCGAAATGCCTCTTAAACGAAATGATTTAAAAAGCATTTCATCTGATTCCACCACATTTTCTGGCTGAATATTTGAAATATCAATCACACTGCATGAAAATCGTTCCTTCAGATTCACATTAAAGCTCCTGCCTCTTACTTTAAAACTTACCCCTCTTGTTTTTGACACCCCAGCTATGGCAGAATGATCCTGACTGTCTACCCATTTATGCCTCTTATTATTTTACTTATCTATACTAGATCACACATTGGCCTTCATTGCTCAAGCAAACAAGTGCAGTCTAACCATTCATTCTTTTTCACTAATATCCTCCAATCCAGCTTCCTAATGAGTCTCCTCTGTATTCTGTCCAGTGAAATCAGCACCTTTCTCGAGTGGGACAACTAGAACTACACACAATTCTCCAAGTATGGTCAACTGATGCTTTGAAAATTTGCAAAATGTTCTCTCATTTCTTATGCTCTATGTCTGACCTAGGGAGGCAAGCATGTTGTGTGCCCCCTTTACCAGCCTTTCTCTTTGTGTTGCTGCTTACAGTAAACTAAAGCCCTTCAACTTCAATGTCCATCAACACTCTATGGGCCTACCACTTACTATATATAACCTACTCTTATTTGGCTTTGCAAAATGCATCACCTCACATTTGTTGGGGTTCAACCACATCTGCTAATACTCCAGCCAATTTTCAATCTGATCTATATTCTGCTGTAGCTTTAGACAAGCTTCCTTGCTATCTATGACATCATAGAAGTTGGTGCAATCAACAACTTTGCTCACTATTCCTCCTACATTTACATCTAATTTGTTAATACATATTCCAGACTGAAAAAGTCCCAAAAGTGATCCCTGAGGAATATCACAAGGCTTCCAATCAGAAAGTTATCTCTCCACCACTACTCTCTGTTATTATCACAGGCCAGTTTTGGATCTTATCATCCAGCTCACCTTCGAGTTCATGTACCTTATCTTTCTGAACAAATATACCACGCAGGATCTTGTCACATGCTTTACTGACTCCCACTTAAACAATAACTACTGCCGTGCCTTTCTCATTCATTCAGTTAACTCCTCAAAAAAATCAATCAAATGAGGAATGGTTTCTCCTGCACAAGGCCATGCTGACTCTCCCTGATAGCCAGTGCTTTTCCAAATCTAGTCCTTTAGAATCTTCTCTTATAATTTCCCTACCATTGAAGGAAAGCTCACCAGCTTGGGTTATTCCTGCTGCTCTTCTTAAGTAAAAAGAACTATCCCACAGTCTTCTGGTAATTCCCCTATGGCTAACGAAGATGCAAAATTTCCTGTCGTGACCTCACAGATCTCCCTTATTGCTTCTCATAGTTTTTTGAGAAAGATTTCATTCACCCCTGGGAATTTATCCACATTTATGCCTTCCAGGACATTTACAGGCTCCACCTTCTTAACACTATGCTCCAATGCTATAAGTAGTTATCTGGGCAATGCAAGCAGTGCAATACCAATTTGACCTGAGTAATTTGTTCCATCCAAATGTATTTACTGAAATAATGAGAAGTGGTTATGTATTTGTACGAAGGAACTCATATTGCTTCTAATGACTTCTCTCATTGGTGCTGACAACACATTGCTCATGTAGCATCTGATGACATTTTGAATTAATATCTTTAAATTGGCACATTAACACAAAGAAAATTAGAGGCACAAACTCCTTTAGTAAAAAACATCAGATCTCTGCATTACTTTGGGAGGAAAAATGACAGATGTGGCTGACCCACCTGAATATCATACGAGGGGTGATTGATATGTTCATGGCCTAAGGTAGAAGAAGTCAATCTTAGAAAACCTAGCACATTTATTTTTCCTACATTTACACACTTAGTCCAGCAGTCGTGGAGCATAGGATCCCTTCTTTGTAGAAATCGGCGTCTTGGACCTCCAGAAGTGGTCCACAGATGGGTGATTGATAAGTTTGTGGCCTAAGGTAGGAGATGAGTTATACAGCTGTTGTTACAAGCACATGCAGTTCAACTCTTTGAGTGATTATGTAGAAAGTTTGAAGTTAATAACTTATCTCCTTCTACCTTAGGCCACAAACTTATCAATCACCCCTGCTGTGGACCACTTCTACAAAGAAGGGATTCGTATGCCCCGTGACAGCTGGACTAAGTGTGTACATGTAGCAGGGGAATATGTTGAGAAATAAGTGTGCTAGGTTTTCTAAAAATGACTCCTTCTACCTTAGGCCACAAACTTATCAATCACCCCTTGTATCCTCATAGATTTAAATTGATTTGGTAGTCTACTTGCCCTCTATTCCCATCAATGAACAGTCCCCTCGGCCTTATTATTAACTAATTCTTTTATCTTTAGGTTTTTGTCTTGCATTCAAATATCTTCATGCTTGACTAGTTCTCTGTAATCTCCACCATATCTTAATCTCTATTGCTCATTGACCATTGTGCTGGGGAAGCTTCTCTGCCAGCATTGTACCAAGCAAATCCCATTCATTAAGTGACACATGCATTTCCCATCACTGGAATTGATCTGACTGATCATATTATGATATGTTTCACAGTGTTGCCCATTAATGTTATTGAATGAATAAACATTGTTGTCCGTAGTTTATCAGGTTTTTAAACATCTGAACACAAATTATCAGATTTACGGAGCTGGGCACCTTCTTCCCTTTGCCTGTACTTTGAATGATCTACAAGATGATCAGAGCTGAAGATGTAAAAGAGTTTCAGCAAACAAGAAGACTTCCTGGAAGAATCTCTTGGAAGAAAATCACTGAACTCAAAGTATATTGAGGCTTTATACTTAGGCATGGGATTAAGTGCAACTTCAGTAGTTACTATTGTATACTTCATTTCAATATTTGGGTCTAGGCAGGTGACACTGTAGGATTATAAACTTACCCTTGGACTATGTCTCAATTGATCAGAACACCTCTGTACATTCAAACATATTGTGAGGAATTCAGATATCCAAGACAGCTTTACTTTACTACTATATTAAGAGGTGGCTTTCTCAGCAGACAATGATGCGTGCA
The DNA here is from genome assembly GCF_030144855.1 of Hypanus sabinus. Lineage (NCBI taxonomy): Eukaryota > Metazoa > Chordata > Chondrichthyes > Myliobatiformes > Dasyatidae > Hypanus > Hypanus sabinus. The sequence goes on from NC_082739.1 coordinate 39,567,514, forward strand.
CTTGTGCAGCTATCCTTGTCCTAGACTGAAGACTGATTTGTGCTTGTGTTGATGGCTGCTACCCATGTAACTCCTGATTAAAACTGACATTCCAATGCTAACATCTTCTACCACACGGCTCATGTATCCTGACTCTGGACTGCTGTATGCTATCACAGTTTCTGGACATGTATCTGGCAGGCTGCTCTATTGATCCAGAAATCTGTTCAAATCCCACCATAGCATCTGGGGAATTAAATAAGCTTGTATCAGAAGTGATGGCCATGCACTATTGGAAAATTATTCTCAGCAACTAATGTCCATCACTTGTTTCTTGATGTCCACTTGTGACTCCAGACCGACTAACATGAACCTTAAATGCTTTCTCAATGTGCCAAAGAATCTTACTCAGTTCAAGGATGAATTAAGGATGACCAAAAAACTCTAACCTTAAAGATTACCTTTATTTGTTGCATGTACATTGAAATATCAAAACACACTGTGAAATGTGTTGTTTGTGACAAATCAACAATGATTGTGCTGAGCAGCTTGCAAATGTCACCACACTTCTGGTACCAACATAGTATGCCCACAACTCAGTAACCCTAACCGTGTGTCATTGGACTGTGTGAGGAAACCAGAGCACTTCGAGAAAACCCACAGAGTCACTGAGAGAACGTAGAAACTCCTTTCAGGTAGCGGCAGCAATTGAACCTCAATCAGTGATTCCTCGCACTATAAAGCAAAGTGCTAAGAGCTACAATACATATACAGAATATGTAAATTGACATAACAAAATGAAGACTTTTTAAAATTGCAATTAATATTTGAAAAGCACCTGAGTTTTCTCCATCAATTTTCAATTCAATCCTCAGAGTCAATACATTCTGAGCATCCTGTACATTTTGATAGTTCAAAGGTCATTTACAGTTTGGAGATTGTTTGACTAATCCAGTGCTTTGCTGTCTCTGAGAAGATTCCAGGCAGCAAACGCATACTCAGATGGCGTCGATGCGAAGAAACTTCAAGGCAGAGTGCAGGCCAATGTTTGACTCCATTACACCAATTAAAGCATCCATTCATCACCGATTAAAGCGGTGAGGAAGATTGTGACATTGAGGCAAATGTGGAAGGTGAACAAGAGTTTAGCATGAACTTATTTCCGAAGGAAGAGTCTGTAAGCAGCCTATTGCTGTGTGGCTCGTTGTGGTGGGTGGGTAGGCCTCTCTGACTCATGTGGTGTCCCTCTCTTTCGATGAATGTTTGTGATATTATAGGATGGTATTGTGGTTCTGTTTATGAATTGGACTACTGTGTTTATGGACTGTGAACTTTTTTGGACCTATGGTTTTTATATTCTGTGTTTTTTTATCACCCATTTCTTTTCCATTTTGTTGTCTGAGTGTGGGCATTGGGGATTTCATATTCTGTTGTGTTCTGATGTTTTTTTGTGCTGGGGAGGGATTTTTTTTGCGGGTCAATGCTCCTATTCTGTTTTGTGCGGGGAGAGGGGTTTTGGGGGTTGATAATCAGGATGGTATTTTTTTTTGTGCGGGGGGTGTTTGATGTTTCTCTCTGAATGACTTTCATGTTCTCTCTGTTTCGTGGCTGTCTGAAGAAGACAAATTTCAGAGTTGTATAAGGATACATGCTTTGATAATAAAGGAACCTTTGAACCTTTTTCTCTGAAGCAGAGAAGACAGAAGAGATTGCAGGAGCTGGAATCGAGGGCAACAAACCATCTGCTGGAGGATCTCAGTGGGTCGAGGGGAAAAAGAATCTTCTACGTTTTGAGTCAAAGCTCTTCATCAGCAGCTTGGGTGTGATCAGGGTTACCTCATGATAAACCAATCTGGTCGATAAATTAATGAGGACAGTCAGAGAAAGAGCAAGCTGTGAGAAGAGGGTAGTTACATAAGCAAAGGTGGCGGAGACGCAGCAGTATGAAGAAAGGATTAGTGGCTGATAATAGCAGGTTAGGTGCAGACAGAGTGAAAAACAGAATTGAGCCCAAACAATGCTCTTGGGGTACTTGTGACAAAATTAAATAATCCATGATGTTATAGAAATAGTGATGACTTCATGCAGTACTACAATGCAAGTTGTGCTTGCGTTTTTGTGGAACTATAAAAATAATCCAGAACGACATTATTATGTTTGGTGGGCCATGGAGGAGCATAACTAACTATGGGCTCGATTTTACCATCACTAACATCAAGGAGATTCATTGTCAGCTGGGGATTAGATCTGTGGCAGATAAGACTGGTGGTGATCCAACACCACACAAGAAGTCCATGTATAACCAACAGAAAGCTATTTGACAAGCGAATAAACAATTCCAATTGAAGTTAGAGACAGAATTGGATGCACATCAGCTCTGGCAGGGTTTGCATTATTTCCTGCAAAGTGAAACCCAATATCACGAATGGCAGTGATGCTTCACTTCCAGATGAAGTCAATGCCTTTTATGCACAATTTGAAAGAGAGAATAAAACTACATCTGCACAGGTACCTACAGCATCTTGATGACTCTGTGTCTCAGAGGCTGACATCAGGATATTTTTTCAAGAGGGTGAACCCTCGCAAAGCATCAGGCCCTGATGGTGTAGCTGGTAGGGCATTGAAAATCTGTGCCAACCAACTGGCAGAAGTGTTCAAGGACATCTTGAGGTCAGAGATTGCCACCTGCTTCATACCAGTGTTCAAGAACAACAGGGTGGATGCCTTAGCAACTATCACCCAGAGGCATTCACATCTACTGTGGTGAAGTGCTATGAGAGGTTGCTCATGGCTAGAATCAACTCTTGTCTATGCAAGAACCAAGACCCTCTACAAATTGCCTATCACCACCATAGTTCTACAGCAGATGCAATCTCAATGGCTTTCCACTCGGCCTTGGATCATCAGGACAATAGCAATACCTATGTCAGTCTGCCGTTTATTGATAACAGCTCAGTATTCAACACAATCATAACCTCAGTACTAATCAACGAGCTCCAAAACCTGGACCTGTGTACCTCCCTCGGCAACTGGATCCTTGACTTCCTCTCTGGGTGACTATAATCAGTGCGGATCGAGAAAAAACATCTAGTCCTCACTGATGATCAACACAGGCGCACTTCAAGGATACATGCTTAGCCCACTGCTCTACTCTCCTTACACCCACAATTGTGTGGCTAGGCACAGTTCAACTTCTATCTATACATTTGCCGATTAATTATTGTTGGGAGAATCTTGGATGGTGACAAGGAAGCATACAGGAGTGAGATAGATCAGCTGGTCAAGTGGTGTCGCAACAGCAACCCTGCACTAAGTGTCAATAAGAACAAGGAATTGATTGTGGATTTCAGGAAGGGGAAGTTGAGGGAACACACACCAGTCCTCACTGAGGGATCAGCAGTGGAAAGGGTGAACAGTTTCAAGTTTCTGTGTGTCAACATCAGTTCTGATCTATTTTGGGTCAAACATACTGTTCTAATTACAAAGAAGGCACAACAATGGCTATATTTCATTAGGAGTTTGCTGAGATTTGGTTTGTTACCAAAGACCCTCGCAAATTTATACAGATGTACCGTGAAGAGCATTCTAACTGGTTGCATCACCATCTGGTATGGAGGGGCCACTGCACAGGACTGGAAAATGCTGCAGAGTGTTGTAAACTCAGTCAGCTCCATCATGGGCACAAGCCTCCCCAGCACTGAGGACACCTTCAAAAGGCAATGCATTAAGAACATGGTATCCATCAGTAAGGGTCCCCATCAGCCAGGCCATGCCCTCTTCTCATTGCTGCCATCAAGAAGGAGGTACAGGAGCCTGAAGACACAACCTTTCAGGAACAGCTTCTTCCCCTCCACCATCAGATTTCTGAGTGGACATTGAACCCCTCACTATTTTTTTTGCTCTCTTTGCACTACTGACTTAATTTATTTTTTAAATGTTGTAATTTATAGATTTTATTATGTATTGTGATGTACCGCTGCTGCAAAACAGCAAATTTCATGACAGATGTCAGTGATATTAAACCTGATTCTAATTCTGATTCAACAAGATGGGAATCTTGTCATATGGACCAGTAAATTTTAAAGGCAACTGGTAATGTGCCTTAACCTGCTCTCAGCAAGACACTGCACTTCCATATTTAACATCAGGTGTGAGAGCTTTATCACAGGAAATTGGAAAGCTACCAAGGGATTAAATCAGTTTGACGTTACTCTGCAATTGCCTTGGCACTAGTCACTTCTATGATTTTCCACAGGCTTTATTGTTTTTGATTGTTATTCACTAAGAAAATAGCAAAGCTTGAGGCTTTCAATTTTACATTATTGTTCAAGGATGCCCACCATCCAAGCCATGCTTTCTTCTCACAGCTGCCACCAGGTAGGAGGTCCCACACCACCAGATTCAGGAACAGTTATTACCCTTCAACCATTGAGCTCCGGAACTAGCGTGGATAATTCCACTGAGCTGATTCCACAATGTATGACTCTACGACTCATGTACTGAATATTATTTATTTCTTATTGTTTGTTATTGTTTCTTTTGCATATCGGCTTCTTGTCAATCTTTGTGTATAGTCTTTAATTGATTCTGTTGTACTGGGAATACCTGAAAGAAAATGGATCTCAGGTGACATACACATAGTTCGGTAATAAATTTACTTTGAACTTTGAACTATGATGATTTCTCTTTTTTATCTCCCTTCTATTGATTTTACTAATTAATGAGATCTTCTTGGCATCATACTTTCAGCTTTTTATCATGGGGTCTGTCGCTTGACAATGATACAGTGGAATCATGCAAAAGATAGCAAGAGAGATTTATGGTGGTGCATTATGGTAGGCTGACAAAGGGAACTTGCATTCATCTTTGGAGAAAAGGCCGAGGGTGAGACTTTTATTCCAATAATAAATGGAGTAGATAAAGTGAAAGCAAGCAAATATTGTAGTCTTAGTGATTTTTAAGGAAATAATTACATTTATATAGCACATAATCACAGTTCATGAAAACTGAATGCTTCATTTATACTGAATAGCTTTTAATCTAACTAAATATTGCAGCCAGCCTGGAGATAAGCAGAATCAGGTTTCTGCTAACTAGTTAATGTTCTTATTGCACTGTTTACTGTGGGTGGAATGGGGGTCAAGACACTCTGTGCTTAACCATTTAGTCATTGATAAGTCCCTTGGGGCTTACCTGAACTGCAGGAAAAGGCAGGCAAGGTTGTAATCTCACCTGCCAAATAATAGTTGGCATCTCTGATAATGCAGCCTTGTTGAAATACTACAGTGTAGGCCAAGATGATGTGCTCTTGCTTGAAATGTTTATTAAACCTGTAACCTCTTGTTGCTAATTAAGCCCCTTATGTTCAAAATTCTATGTATCGCAGTCTTGGATAAATTCCCTCTATGGCACAGATTTCGGTTTCTAATAAACATTAATTTGTACAGTCCTAAAGTTTAACATTAATAAGCTGGAAAATTAACTGAGAAGACATACGTGTGGCTGTCAGGAGGGGTAAAAGCATTAGACTATTGCAGAAGGAGCTAATTCTCTCATTTATAGGTTTAGGAGAAACCTTTTTTCTGATTTATTCAAGTCAAGTCAACTTTTATTGTCATTTCAACCATAACTGCTGGTACAGTGCATAGTAAAAATGAGACAATGTTTTTCAGGACCATGGTGTTACATGACACAGTACAAAAACTAGATTGAACTACGTAATTAAAAAAAAACACAGAGAAAGCCATACTAGACTACACTGGACTGCATAAAGTGCACAAAAACAGTGCAGGAATTACAATAAATAATAAACAGGACAGTAGGGCAAGGTGTCAGTCCAGGCTTTGGGTAATGAGGAGTCTGATAGCTCGGGGGAAGAAACTGTTATATAGTCTGGTCGTGAGAGCCTGAATGCTTCAGAGCCTTTTCCTAGACGGCAGGAGGGAGAAGAGATTGTATGAGGGGTGCATGGGGTCCTTCATAATGCTGTTTCCTTTGCGGATGCAGCATGTAGTGTAAATGTCCGTGATGGCGGGAACAGAGACCCCGATGATCTTCTCAGCTGACCTCACTATCCGCTGCAGGGTCTTGTGATCCGAGATGGTGCAATTTCTGAACCAGGCAGTGTTGCAGCTGCTCAGGATGCTCTCAATACAACCCCTGTAGAATGTGAATTCCAATATCCATGTAGAATGTAGAATTCCATTACCTTGCTGCAATTTGTCTTAATTTGAAAAAGATATGCAATTGTTCTGTGCTTTTACTTGAAATTCCAGTCCTTCTGGATATATATTGTAACACCTGGGAAAAGATTTTAACATATAGTGTTGGCAAGCCTGCTATGCATCAAGACAGGAGCTTCCTATTGCTCACTGAGAGCTAATTCAATGGTTTTGCTGAGGTCGTATATGAAATGATGGTCAGATGGGAGACTTCTCTGGCCATTGTCTGCCAGTTTGTCCTGAAATGGTCCAGAATTTCCAGATGAAATAAGTGAGGCTCTGTATTTCTACTCTTATTAAAATGCAAATACAATAGCAACTTTTGGTGGCTTCACAACTGTGGAAATCAGGAAGTTACTTCACAAGTTACCTTATTCTGGCAAAAGCTACACTTTAGAGTAGGGGTTCCCAACTTTTTTTATGCCACGGACCAATATTATTAAGCAAGGGGCCTGTAGACCCCAGGATAGGAACCTGCTCTCGAGTCATTTCATCAAGATGCTCCCCATTAAACTACATTCAATAACTGGATATAATGCTGCTTAATTGATAGATACTCACTAAATTAATTACAGAATATTAGAATTTGCCCATCCCTGTGCAAGGACATTTTCAGAGTCTGGAAAGGTCTTGTCACTCTTGAACATTTGAAAAATTATTTGATATTTTTAAAAAAATTACCTGTTCTTTTTTTCATTCATTAAATAACTAGAAACCAGAAAGAGCACTATCACTACAAGCCCAATGCTAGAATCTGAGGCTGTGGAGATCTTCAATGAAGATGATATTGTCATGACAAAGTGAATGATTATTGTTACATTTTTTTGCCTTAAGCTCCTTTTAACACTGTCTGATATGCTGGTGTTGCATCTGATATCTCTTAACGTCAGTCTGTTGATTGCTTTTGTTTTTAGCCTGGCAAATATTCTCTCCTCCATCCAGTCTCATCCAAATGGACCTAGAAATCATCAAAATCTGGGCTTGTTTCTTTCAGCCACAACTTGGTGGTGGTTTTTCTTGATAGCACTAGAACATGAAGAAAGCACGCATGATATAGAAAGCATAATGAACTCTTCTATTCTGAGCAAATGTACCTACAAGGCTACTAGGAATCTGCTATCACCTTAGGTTTTTGCTGCTCTGTCAATGATTAAATCGGAATTAATGCCTTTGTATGTTAATATCAGTTTATCTCACGAATTGAGGCAGAGCAGAAGTGGGAGGAGTCAGCAGTTGGAAGATCTTTCTGGTCAGATAATTGACAATCCAAACAGCATCACAGGCTATTGGGGCCATCCTATTTGAACAGTATGAAAAATTACAAGGACAACATGTTTTTAGGTGTGTCCAAAATGCTCAGTATGTGGAAATGCATTAATTTTTATTCCAACTTATTAAACCATTGATTACATTGGCAATGCATTTTATTAGTTTCTCTCTCTTTTCCTCTATTTATTTCTTCCTCCTGTCTCCTTCCTCTTTTCCTTCTCCTTACTTCCTTTCTCTGTTCCCCTCTTTTCTTCTTTCACACAGTTCTTTATGTCATTCTATCTTTCTATTCTTTTACACTCATGAAGCACTTGGGATTCATCCTGGCATCTCCCAACATCACTTTGATCACCTCCACAGCAGACATTGATACTTCCTAGAATCATAGAAATGTACAGCGTAGAAACGGCCACCTCATCCATGTAACCTATCTGTGCTAATCCTATTTCACTGTATAATGCCCATATCCCACTATGCCTTTCCTATCCAAGTAACTGGTTAAATGAATTTTAATTATTGTAATTGTATCCAGGTTGACCACCTCCTCTGGCAGTTCATTTCAGATAACCATCAGCTTCTGTGTGATAAATCTACCCCTCAAATTTCTTCCCTCTCACCTTAAACCTGTCTCCCTTCTTTCCTGCTCTTGGAAAAAGAATCTGGTTATCTATTCTACTTATGCCCTCAATTTTATAACTGTTTTCAAGTTCACTCTTCAATCTCCAATATTCCACTTATAACTACAGTTCTCCATTCTACCTGTAAAGAGTTGGAATAAATTCAAAACTCTCTCTATTATTACCACATCCATCCCATAGTGTGGTACTCCAAGTGTGGAGTTGCCCATGTTTTGTACAACTACAACCTAATATTTTAAATTTTATGTTTAATGCCTTGCCTATAGGGGCAAGCAAACTAAATACCTTCTTGAGTACTCTATCCACATATGTCACCACTTCCAGCAACCGATGGACTTATTCCTCAGGTTCCCCATGTACATCATTGCTCCTATGTTCAGTGCTAGAATTTGACTTCCCAAACTGCATTTGTCTGGATTAAATTCCATCAGACACAACTTCTCTCAACTTTCCAGCTGATCCATATTCCTCCAAGTTGTCTTGAACAGCTTTCTTTACTATTTACAAATTCTCCAATATTTGTGTTCTCTGCAAACTTAATAATCAAACCACTTACATTCTCATTTAGATTATATTATATTTCTACTACCAAAGCACTTGTATCCAGTTTGCCAACCTACCTCAGATCCTTTCAACTATGTGATTTTTTTCCCTATTAAACAGTACCTGGGAAGAGGAAAGAAAATGACCAAACCTGTTTGGGATATGTCAACTAGACATTGTTTTCACTCACCTGGACTCTGTGCTACTGCAAGCAAATTTTTGTCTTCCTTTGCACATTGGTCGTTTGCCAGGATTTTTTGTTTGTATAGATTTTCATAAATTCTATTTCTTTATTTTCCTGCAAATGCCTTCAAGAAAATGAATCTCAATGTCATATATGGGAACTTTGATAATAATTAAATTTTACTTTGACTTTGTACACATTGTAATCAAATTAACCTGATTTGACTTGAAAATGCAATGGTCCCTACAATGAATAGACCTCAGCCAGGGTACTGCTAAGGACCAGGCCCATAACAGAGTTTGGCAGAAGCTAACAGTGGGTTGAGTCTCATTCCTGATGAAAGTTATCATGATTTGGCATCAGTTTTAAGTGTCTGTTTCCCTTTCAGAAATCATTTTAAATACCAGTTAAAATTACCATCACTTAAAAAATAAAAAGAAAAGTTAGATTAAGATGCTCAAAGTGATTTAAAACAGGAAATTAAATAGGTTAAAAATTCTTACTTCTAGTTTGTGTGTGATTCCAAAGTCTGATCTATCATCTGTCACTCATCATGCGCTGGATTCATTATGGGTTGGTCTAAGCCTGGGATTTACTTACCTCAGAGCTGCTGGGCACTGGTTTCTCTTTGGCCCTTTGCTGATGTGATTCAGTCCAATAGCTTTTAAGAACTTTAAACTGTAATAACTGGGGAAAGGCAGTCCAAGCAGAATAGATGTAGAAACAGCATAACATCCTTAAAGCTGTCAATTTATTAGCGTTAACCAAGAGGATGATTATTTTTCCCTTTAGAGTTCCATATATTTCATTCACTGGCTTTTAAATAATTCAATATAGCTTGTTAAAATATTCAGTAAGGTAGTTTACCAGTTTAGTTCTCAAGATTCTGGTTGTTTTTTCTAATGCTATTAGTTTAATTATTTACCATCTCTACTCCAAGAGTTACAACCCAACTCCATTCCAAGTCTCTTCTTTGCTGAAGATGAGAAAACTTATTGTTGTTCAGGATTGCCCCTGCATCAAGAATCAGAAACAGAAGCAGGTTTATTAACACTGATGTTTGTCATGAAATTTGTTGTTTTGCAGCAGTAGTACAGGCGATACATACGTGAGCATATAAAATATAGTCATCGTTGTTACATGCCGTGTCATATGACATGGGTGATCTTTTCTTTTTCTACAGATCTGGTTTGCCATTGCCTTCTTCTGGGCTGTGTCTTTACAAGATGAGTGACCCCAGCAATTATCAATACTCATCAGAGACGGTCTGCCTGGGGTCAGTGGTCACATAACCAGGACAGGTGATGTGCACCAGCTGCTCATACAACCATCCACCACCTGCTCCCACGGCTTCACGCGACCCTGATCTTGGGGGGAGCTACACCTTGCCTAAAGGGAGGTATATCTCCACCCTGCTTCACACCACCCATAAAATAAACTATAAATTGCAATTAAAATATATATCAAATTAAGTAATTAGTGCAAAAAGAGAACAAAAATACTAATGCATGTTTGTGCATTCATTGTCAGTAGAGCAATCTGATGGCAGAGGGAAAGAAGTTGTTCTTAAAGGATTGACTGTATGTCTTCAGGCTCCTGTATCGCCTTTCTGCTGGTAATAATGAGAAGAGCACATATCCTGGGTGATGGAGGTCCTTAATGAATGTCACCTTTTTGAGACTTTTCCTTTTGAAGATATCATCAATGGTGGGGAGACTAGTGTCCTTGATGGAGCTGGCTGAGCTTACAACCCTTGGCAGTTTTTTATGATCCTGAAATGCCCAGAAGGTGAAGCAACCAGTTAGAATGCTCTCTAGGGTGCATCTGTAGAAATTTAAGAATGCCTTTGGTGACATACCAAATCTCCTCAAATTCCTAATGAAGTATAGCCACTGTTGTGCCTTCTTCGTAAATGCATCAATATGTTGGCCCCAAGATAGATCTTCAGAAATGTTGACACCCAGGAGTTTGAAACTGCTATTTATTAGTTGGTTCTGTTAGTTCTTCATAATTACATCACCATGGGAGATTATTTTTTATATGTGGACATTCACGTGCTTTTTGAATGCAAATAAAATTATGATTCTATCTTTGTTCAAGCTGCATCCTCCAACACTAGACATTGTATGGTTAACAAGATTAACAAGCTTTCAGTTGAGAGTTTCCCTCTGTCAACCAGATTTCCTATCCTTGAGTGGTATAAGCATGCATAATGAACCAATATAACTGAGTATGGACCCACATTAGAAAAATAATATATTTTTTTAAACTTTACAGTCAACGCAAAGTAACTGGCTCTTGAAGCCCAATGAGTCCACACTGCCCAATTACTCCCATGAGACCAATTAACCTACTAAATGTAGGAGGAATCTGGAGCAACTGGAGAAAAACCCATATAGTCACAGGGAAAATGTACAAATTCTTTACAGACAGCAGTGGAACTGAACCTAGTCACTGGCAGTCAAACAGACTTTATGTCCTCTATTTGCCTCCTACCAATCACCCAGTGCTCTAACCATGCCAGTATATTTCCTGTAATAACACCGTCTCTTATCTTGTTTAGCAGACTTATTTTGGCTCCTTGTTAACAGCCTTCTGAAAATCTAAGTACACAACATCCACCAGTTTTCCTCTGCCTATCCTGTTTATAACCCTCAAAGAATTCTGACAGTTTTGTCAGTCAAGATTTTCCCTTGAGGAAACAATGTTGACTTCAGCCTATTTTATCACGTGCCTCCAAGTACCCCAAAACCACATCCTTGACAATTGATTCCAACGTCTTCCCAACCATTGAGGTCAGACTACCTGGCCTATAATTTCCTTGAAGAGTGGAGAACATTTGCAATTTTCCAGTCCTCTAGAACCATACCAGAATCTAGTGCTTCTTAAAAGATCTTTACTAATATCTCCAAAATCTCTACAGCCACCTCTTTCGGAAGCCTGAGGTGTAGAATATCTGTTACAGGTAAGCTATCTACCTTCAGACCTTTCAGTTTCCCAAGCACCTTCTCCCTAATACTGGCAAGTTCATTTACTTCTGCCTCCTGACACTCTCAAACTTCCAGCATACTTCTAGTTCCTTTCACAGTGAAGATGGATGAAAAATACTCATTCAGTTCATCCACCATTTCCTTGTCCCCCTTTACTACCTCTCCAGCATCATCCTCCAGTGGTCCAATATCTACTCTCACCTTTATTTTACACTTTATATATCTGAAGAAACATTTGGTATCCTTTTTAATATTATTGGCTAACTTACCTTTGTATTCCATAATTCTCTTCTTTATAACTTTTTTAGTTGCCTTCTGTTGGTTTTTAAAAGCTTCTCAATCTTTGAACTTCTCACTAAGTTTTGCTTTAATATATGCCCTTTTTTTGACTTTAATGTTGGCTTTGATTTCTCTTGTTAGCCATGGTTGCTGCTGAGCCATCATCCCTGCCAGTGTTCCCTTCCAAACAATTTTGGCCAGCTCCTCCCTCATGCCTCTGTAATTCCCTTTACTCCACTGCAATACTGATACATCTGACTTTAGCTTCTTCTTCTCAAATTGTAGGGTTGGGAAGACATGTACAGATATAAGAGACAATGACACTAAATTAGACTTATGTGCCATTGTAAATAGAGCCAAGACCATTGGCATGGCACAATAAACTTGACTTGTTACGATTAAAACAACATTATATTTGTATTTGAAAGTATTTTGTTGGAAATGTATGCATGTCAAAAACACAATGATTTAGTTTAAATAATTCAAAAGTAAAAGCAATGATCTGAAGAGATATATGCTGAATGTGAATGGTTTGCATCAACAGATGAACATTCTAAAGGTTATGACATGAATAACAAGGTTTGGGTAAGAAGTGGTACTTAACATTTTGCCACACAAATGCCAAAAAGCATTGAACCACATTTCTTTGAATTTTAATGGAATTTAATCACCGAAACCCCACTGTCAGCTACCTCAGCATCACCATCAATTAGTTACATAACTGGCTTAATCACAAAAACAATTCAGATGCAGAGTTATGTGTGGTTAATGGCTGAGCTTCTGATTTCTAAAGGTTCTTCCACATCTATGAAGGGTCCAAACAACCATGTGGAAGAGTTCTCTCTCCTGGTTACAAAATCAAGCTTTGGCCACTAAAGACACTGAGAAGAAATTGCAGGCAGAGGGTGGTGAACCCTTGGAATTCACTACTGAAGAGGGTTGCAGAGTGTCAGCCACTGAGCATGATCATGACAATGTTTAGACATCCAGAAAAAATAAAGGATATAGGATTAGTGCAGGGAAATAGCATTGACAAAAGATTAGTTGTCATCTTATCGGAGCAAGAAGGATGAAGGAATAGCCCACCTATGTTATTATTTCTTGGGATATGTTCCTTGTCTTTATGAGCCTGTCTCCATCTGGACTCAAGAACCACAACAATATTTATGACCTAGCTGCCAACAGATTATCATCTATTGTCCACCATAAAAATTCAGTTCAGTAACTGCTGACCCACAGCAGTTGTAGTAAGTACTATATCGACTCATCAAGGTCTCCTTGACAGCACCTCCCAAATTTAATCCAGAACGATAAAGGGCGCAAGTGCATGGGAACGCCACAGCCTGTAGATTCCTCCAAATCGCACACTAATCTGACCTGGGAATATATTGTGCTTCAGTTTTTGTTGCGAGTTGAATAATGAGCTGCTATTTACAGTCATTAATCACTGCAGTGCACTTCAGCTGCAGGCAGTTGTCGGACTCTGTACACATAAACACTAATCTCATCTGCAACAAAAGACCACAAGAACTAAAACAGTTGTGAACAAAAATCTGTATTTTGGTAGAAAAGAATAAACTATACAATAGTGAATAAACTAGCTAAACTGTCATTTATAAAATAATGGATTAAAAGGAGTCAGTAATTCGGAAAGACTAAGCTTTTTTCTTGGGTCTCACTTCTTGAACCAGAAGGTGCCAGGCTCAAACATAGTTATTTGTTAACATCCATGAGTGAGGATGGAGATGTTGCCATCTGATGCCATTTGAAAACCCCTTCTACTGTCCATCCTGTGAGTCAGCCTAGAATTATGGCGGGAATTTTGAAGTTGCTACCTGGACATTGCTAAGTAGACAGTTAATCCTTCCATTGTTTTGCCATATTTCAAGACCATAATATATAGGAGCAGAATTAGGTTATTTGGCCCATCTAGCTTGCTCCGCCATTTCATCATTTCCCTTTTAGCCCCAATCTCCTGATTTTTCCCTGTATCTCTTCATACCTTGACCAATCATGAATTTATCAACCCATCCCTTAAATATATCCAATGACTTGGCCTCCTCAGCTGCTTGTGGCAATGAATTCCACAGATTCACCCTCTCTGGTTAAAGAAATTCCTCCTCATTTCTGTTCTAAACGGATGCCCCTCTAATCTGAGGCTGTGTCTTCTGGCATTAGACTCTCCCACCATAGGAAACATCCTCTTTACATCCACTCTATTGAAGTCTTTCAACATTTGATAAGTGATACCCCTCATTCTTCTGAATTCCAGTGAATATAGGCCCAGAGCCATCATATGATAAGCCTTTCAATCCCTGAGTCATTTCTGTGAAACTCCTTTGAACCTTCTCCAATACTAGTACATGCTTTCTAAGATAAGAGGCCTAAAACTGCTCACAATATTCAAGGCAATTGTAATTTTGCTCCATCTCGATGCACAACACAGTTCATTGACATGATGAATGTTTAGTGCCATCACAAAACATTTCAAACGAGTGCTCAGATTTCAACTTCACCAGTTTGATTGCACAGAACAAAATAACTTTAACAGCAATATTCACGTTATCCCACCCCTCCTGCCCTTGCACTTTCTTTGCTACCAATATCTAACTTGTTTTCTGTCTTTCCTCATTCTGATGGAAGGTCCCAAACAAAAATCCTTAACTGTTCCTTTTTCCACAAATGCTGCTTGACCTGCTGAGTGTTTCCAATATTTTCAATTTTAGTTTAAAATTTGATGCTGCTCATGCATCCTATAATTAACTATATATTGACAGATCAGTATAACACAGAAACAGACTCCTCAATCCCTCCAAGTCTACACTGACCATGAAGCACCCACTTAAATTAATCTGACACCAATTCATTTTTCTTCACCCAATACACCAATAAGCTTCCCCCGTCCCAGATTCTATCACTGACAATACTGGTGAATTGAATTACCAACCCAAACATCCTCGGGCTGAAAGAGAAAGCCTGATCTCCTGGGGGAAGCCCATGTGGTCGCAGGGAGAATGTGCAAATTCCACACAGACAGTAAGAGAGGAACCACTGAACTCAGATCGCTGGTGCAGTTCGGGAGCAGATCTAATGACTGCATCATTGTGTTTCCCGCAATTAGTTAATCCAATTTAGCAGATCGTTGAAATTATCTTTCACTATGAGAGGATAATAATCTACTGGGTTGCACACTTTGAAATGGAAAATAAAACTACACCTGTGAAGATCCCCACAGCATCGTCCAACCCAGTGATCTCTGTCTTGGCGGCTGGCATCAAAACATCCTTCCAGGATGTCGAAGACATCCTCAACCTATCACTGCTGCAGTCAATGGTTCCCATCCATTTCAAAAGGGCATCAATAATATCAGTGCCCGAGAAGAGCAGGGTGACCTGCCTCAATGTCCATTACACAGTAGCACTCACATTAACTGAATCAAAATGCTTTGAGAGATTGGTCATGGTGAGAATTAACTCCTGTCTGACCAAGACACTGGACCCGCTGCAATTTGCCTACTGTCACAATAGGTCTAAAGTAGACACAATCTCACTGGCTATCATATCAGCCTTGGACCACCTAGATAACAGCAATATCTGTGTCAGGCTGCTGTTTACTGATTACAACTGACATTCAACAGTATCATTCCCTCAGTGCTGAGTAATAAGCTTCAAAACGTGGGCCTCTGAAATTGGCTCTTTGACTTCCTCACCCGGAGATCACCATTATACCGATTAGAAATAGTATCTCCTCCTTGCGGATAGCCAACAAAAGCATACCTTAAGGACGTGTGCTTAGCCTGCTGCTCTATTCTCTCAACACTCATGACTGTGGGGCTAGGCATAGATCAAATGCCATCTATAAACTCAGTGATGGCACAACAGTCGTTGGCAGATTCCCAGGAGGCAACAAGGAGACATACAAGAGCAAGATAGATTGGCTGGTTGGGTGGTGTCACAACAACAACCTTACATTTAACATCAGCAAGATCAGTGAGTTGATTCTGGGCTTCAGGAAGGGGAAGTTAGGAGAACACACACCAATCCTCATTGAGGGATCTGCAGTGGTAAGGGTGAGCAGCTTCAAGTTGCTGGATGTCAACATCTCTGAAGATTTATCCAGAGCCCAACATGTTGATGCAGTCATGAAGAAGACATGCCAGTAGCTATGTTTCGTTCAGAGTTTGAGGAGATTTGGTATGTCACCAAAGACTAGCAAATTTCTCCAGATGTACCATGGAGAGCATTCTGACTAGTTGCAGCATCACCTGGTATGACGGGTCCACTGCACAGGATCAAGAGCAGCTGCACAGGGTTGTAGACTCAGCCAACTCTAACACAAACCTCCCTACCATCGAGGACATATTTAAAAAGTGGTGCATCCATCATTAACAACCCTCAGCATATGGACATGCCCTCTTCTTATTACTACTGTCAGGGAGGAGGTACAGAAGCTTGTTCCCAATGTTTTAGGAACAGCTTCTTCTCTTCATCACAGATTTCTGAAAGGTCCCTGAACCCATGAGAACTAACTCAAGATTCATCTTTTGCACTATTTATTTATTTTAGTTTATTTTATTGTAACTTATAGTAATTTTTTTTTGTCTTACACTGTACTACTGCCACAAAAACTCATTTTTCATGCATATGTCAGTGGTAATAAAGCTGATTCTGATTCTACAATTCAGTTAAGAACATAGTAAAAAGAGGCAGGAAATGGTTACTTGAGTATGATCATACTGATCTTATAACATAGTGCCATATCTTACAAGAAAGAATGATTGGAGTAATATGTCTACTCTAGTAGTTAGCATTTGCTGCATTGAAAGCCAAAGTATCACTTGCCTTCCTCATCATTTGATGAAACTACATCTTAACTTACATATACAGGACCATCCAGGTCCCCAAACAAGCTTTTCAATATCTCATCATCTAAAGTGATTTTGCCTTTCTCCTTTTAATTTTCTTGCAAAGTGGATTAGCTCAAATTTTTCACATTTGATATGTATTTGCCCATTCTTGTAGCAACAGGTGACAGAGTAGTGAAGAATGGATATCGCATGCTTTTCTTCTTAGGTCGGGGCATAAAACACAAAAGTTGGCACATTACATTGGAAAACACTGCTTTGGCTACCCTTGGAACATTTTGCACAGTTCTGGTCATCACGATATAGAAAGGATGTGGTTGCACTCAAAAGGGTGCCAAAGAGATTCATCAGGATGCTTCCTGGATTGAAGGACTTTAATTTTGGGGAGAGACTGGGTAGGTTGGACTTGCTTTCCTTGGAGTAAAAGAGGCTGAGGAGTGACCTGACAGAGGTGTGTAAATTTATAAGTTGAATGGATAGGGTAGGTAGTCAAAATCTTTACCCCATTGTAGGGAATGTCTGAATCAAAAGGTGAAAAAGTTTAAGGTGAATGGAGCATATTTAGAGGGGTCAGAAGGGAAAATTTTTCTCACAAGCAGTGGTTGATACTTGGAACTTGCTGCCAGAGGAAGTGATGGAATCAGATACAATCACTATGTTTAAGATGTATTTAGATAGGTACTTGATTAGGCAAGGCATGGAAGAACACATACCTAATATAGGCATATAGGATTAGTGTGGAAGGGCAAAATAATCAGCATAGTATGGTGGGTAGGAAGGGTCTGTTTCTGTGCTTTGCATCTTTATGACCATGACTCTGAAACCAAGGGTAGAGCAGCAATGTTCATATTGAATGTTGGGGCATGCTTGATAGGCTGAATGGCCTACTACTGCTTCCTTTTTCTTATGTTCTAATGTCCTTTTCTAGAATTTAAGTCCCACTGCAGCTGCTGGGGAATTTAAATTCACATGATTAACTAAATTTGCAAAGCAAGAAGAAGAAATCTCAATTATGCTAATCATGAAATAGTACATTTTCATGTAAACTATTTACCTCCATTTATTAATAGCCCAATGAAAAGTAAATCTGCCATAACTTACCTGTGACTATAGACACACCAATGTGACATCACTGGCATTTAATGGAACACCAGTAAAATGGAGTACAATAACTTACAAAATACTGAAACTACTACACAAACAACAATGAATAACTATATCTCCAAAGTAATTCTGGCTGAGTAATATTATGAGAGATAGAATATAAGTCCTAGCTAACTATTTTTCATTTTATTTTTCTAAAAAGCACAACACACTTGAGATGCACAGGGTGCTGCACCAGTCGCATCTGAGAAAGTTCTGCATCTCATGCAGACCAATTCTTCAGTGGTGCACTGTTTATAGGGATGAAGTATTAAACCAAGGCTCCATCTTCTCTGTCAGGTGGAAATCAAGGCTCTAATGATACTTAATAAACAATGGGGTAGTTTCTGGTTTTGTGTTCCAATGCCTCTCATCATGATCATTTGACTCAATGATTTTTGTAGGACTTTACAATACATAAACATATTCACCAACAACACAATAATTACGACATTTCCAAATTAATTAGTTCACTGCAAAGCATTTTGCAATATCTTAAGGTCTTCAACGGTGCAAGTAGATTCTTCTCTCTCTTCTGAAGCATCACTATAGGAGTTTATTCCACATAAATGCAATCACAAATGACAATGTACTCAACAGTACAAACTATTATACACTCCACCAATCTTCTTTTCATGCCTTGTAAATTGGGTGGCTGATTCTTGTCACCTCTTATTTAATAGTTTCCAATAACTCATTTGAATGTGGTTGATTTGGTGGTGATCAGACACTGCAGGGGATTAAAGAGCAGGAAAAAGCACAATTTTTTTCCATTTCAATTCTGTTAAATATATAATATAACCAGAGCTGCACAATAAGTTTAATTTCTGAAATTCAGTCCCATGATCTTCAAAGGAATCAAGCTGCACTGGCCAGATTCAACTATATCATCTGTTCCAGTGCCAATTTATCTTTCTTCTTTCTGGACAAATAGTAGCAATATTCAGAGTAACCCTTCATCAAGTCTTGGCCAGAAATGTCAACTCTTTATTCCTCTCCATAGATGCTGCCTGGTGTGAGTGTTGCTCTGGATTTCCAGCATCTGTAGACTCTTTGGTGTATACAAGTAGCAATATTCATCTCACTAATTTAATGAGCTAAGCAACAATAGAACTTTAAAATGTTGTATAATTTGAGCTTAAACTGCATCTCATTTGGAAACCAAGAGATGCTTTCATACTTTCTTACATTTAATCAGTATAACCCCTCAAATTTGTTCCTCAACATTGGCCCATATGCAATAATAATGATCCAAGTTTGACAGTAATTGCTTTACCTGCTGCAAGGACCATGTCCTCAGAGTTGTGCACTTACAATAAATCAACAAATTTATTTCAATCAGTGGTCATTTGCAAAGTGTGCAAAAATGGTAAAGGCGGTACTGGCCTACAAATCCTCAAGTAAGAATAACCCTGATCAGTACATTATTGCCCTTCTGAATCTAAATACATTCATTTGCGTGCAAGAAAAATTCTATTGACATCACTTCAAAGTCAGGGCATCAAAGGATTTGGCAAGAAAGCAGGTGTATGGAGTTGAGTGGAATCTGGGATCAGTCATGATGGAATGGCAGATAAGATGATGGGCTGAATGGCCTAATTCTGATCCAATGTCTTATGGTCTTAAAATCATTAGTTAAGCTGACAACTATTTCTTTGAGGGTAAGAGTCCCAGAGTGCTATCACATCTTGCCTGGACATCCACTTCATACACTACTTCCCTGATGGATTGCCTTTGGCTTCTTCCCAGAATTCCTCAGCTGTGGTAAATATGTGATGCCACAATTAGACACCACTCTATTCAAAGATATAGAAGGACCATACGTTCTTGAATGTATTTATTTACTCTATCACTATCAATGCATCTCTATTTTCCACATAATCTTTCAACATAATCACAAGAAATGCATCACCTGCCCTATTAATTCCTTTCTAACAACCCATGTCTTTTCAGATGCTCTTTCCAGATGGAACTCTAAGCTGTCAATGCAGGTTTTTTTCAGTTCACCTACCTTAGAAATCAATGCTTGAAAGTTATACTAATTTTTTCAATTAGAATTAAACAGGTAATTGAAAACAAATTATAATTAATTCAATCAATGGATTGAGGTTAAAGAAACCATGTTTCTGAAATGGTGGCTGTGAAATCACTTGATTGTATAAAAAATGTCTGCTGTTCATACCCAGTCTGGCCAATATTTTGATGGCCATCGTCAGTTCTTAACCATGTGCTGAATAAGCCTTAGTTGAATGTCAGTGAGGGATAGGAAATAAATGCTGGCTTGTCATAATGCCCACATTATTTAAATGAATATTGAGAAATTTTTATTTTGCTATTCAAAACCTCAAATGCCTTGTTCTCTATATATTTTTACTGTCACTGATAAATATAGGGAATAATTGAGTCTATTCTTATAGAATATTATTCAATATGTCTTTCTATTAATTCCCATAATACTCCCTCTCTCCTTCTCTTTGATCAGTCTGCTAACTAGCTTAATGATATGTCTTTAATTCTACTTTAGTTAAATTATTTAGAAACTTATTGAGTGTTATCTAACAGACCTTATAATAGACCGCATTATTTTCACCCTGTTTACTACTTCAGCTGTTCTTTCAAAAGTAAAGTAATTGGATTTATTCAATGTGACGCACATTTCACAAGTCTTTTCATCTTTAAGTATGCTTTCAAACAACATTGTTCCAACATAAAATAGCAAAAGATTTCAAAACTGGTCTCCCATTTTCCATTTTTGTTGAATAATAAAGTTAAATATGTATATTTCTAAGCAATAGGAACAATTTGTGAATCAAGAGAACTGTGGAAGATCTTTGCTAAAATACCTGTGATTTCTCCTAAAACTCTACCTGAAACCATCAGAGAGTCAAAGTGCACTGCGGCACAGAAACAGACACTTTGGTCCATCTAGACCATGCTGAACTATTTCTCTGCCTAGTCCCATCTACGCATAGACCATAGCTCCACACTCCTACCTCATCTTGTATTCTTAGCTCCCATTGTTCTACTGCACACTTCAGTACACTACTGTTCACTGTGTAAGTTGCACCTTGATAAGTTGAACTGCCAGTGCCACAACTCACACTTGTCTGCACTAAATTCCATCTGCCAATTCCAACTTTCAGTCTATTTTTTCAGCTGGTCCACATAGCGCTGCAAGATTTTTTTGAGAGTTCCTCACTGTCCGCTATGCCACCCAATATTGGTGGCATCCACAAATATGCTGACCTAGTTTACCACATTATCATCTGAATCATTGATATAGGTGATAACCAGCAGTAGACACACAACCAATTTCTGTAGCACACCACTAGTCACAGGTCTACAGTCAGAGACAAACACCTACTATCACTTTCTGCCATCTCCATTAAACCAATGCTGAACAAATTTGCTAATTCATCCTGAATGCCAAGAAACACTGGAGAGCCTACCATGGGGGACTTTGTCAAAGCTGTTAAAGTTCAGGTAGATATGTACCTTCCTCGTAATCTCCTCTAAACCTCTGTAAGATTGGTAGATGCAACCTACCATGTGCAAAACCGTGTTGACTATTCCTAATCAATCCTGCTTATCCAAATATTTACACACACAGTGTCCACTTTATTAGGTACACCTGTACACCTGCTTGCTAATGCAAATATCTAATCAGCCAATCTTATGGCAACAACTCAATGCATAACATCATACAGACATGGTCAAGTGGTTCAGTTGTTGTTTAGACCAAACGTAAGAATGGAGAAGAAATGTGATCAAAGTGACTTCGGCTGTGGAGTGATTGTTGGTGACTAATGGGGTGGTTAGAATATCTCAGAAACTCTTGGGATTTTTACACACATGTCTCTAGCGCAGTGTTTGTTTATTTATTTGTTTATTGAGATACAGCACGGAATAGGCCCTTCCAGCCCTTTGAGCTGTCCCATCCAGCAATTCCCTGATTTAATCTGAGCCTAATCGCAGGACAATTTACTGTAACGCTCACGCAATCGGCTGTCTAGGAGAAAATTCAAAACTGCGTCTCCCGTATACGTGGATGCTGTGAAATGCACACTAATACAAACTCGCACACACAATATCAAACCGCACACCATGTACGTTTACAGAATACACTTTAAAAATCTTACTAGAACTAAGTGATTAATAGCGATACCAATATATATGAAAGAAAAGAAAGGAAAGAAAAGGCGCCAGAACTTATCAGGGTTCAGTCAATTAGTGCACAATCGTTGGGGCTCAACCATCGAAGTCTTCGGTCTACTATTCGATCTTCTCCGACCTTGATGACCCACGCGCCTGGGACCACCCTCGGTGATCGACCAGAGCGCCTCCAGCACCGTCCACCTTCCTCGAGATCTCCTCCCCAACTCCCTAAAAATTCGCAAAACCACAGTTCACAGACTCACAAGAAAGAATAACATCTATCCCAATTGGTTAACAAATGAATACAATACCCATTATCAGTAATCATAACCCAAACAAGCTGCGAGAGAAAGCACTCTCTCACCAGTTACCATAACAAAGAAGCATCCCTACTTTTACTTAACAAAGAAGCCATTTTCATTAACATACGCAGTAACATAAGAAACCCTTTACATTACAATCACCAATTAGCCTACCAATCTGTACATCTTTGGATTGTGGGAGGAAATCATAGCACCCGGAGGAAACCCACACAGTTGTAGGTTGAATATACAAACTCCTTACAAGCAGCAGCGGGTATTGAACTTGGGTCACCTTTACTGTAAAAGATTGTGCTAACCACAATGCTACCATGCCACCTGCCACCTGCTACCATTTTGTAAGAAGTCCATGGACCCTGGTCAGGAACCCCTGCTCTAGAGTTTACAGAGAACAGTGAGAAAAAACAAAAACAGATCCAGTAAGCAGTGGTTCTGTGGGCAAAAGTACCTTGTTAGTGAGAGAGATCAGAGGAGAATGGCCAGACTGGTTCAAGCTGACGGGAAGGCAAATAACCACATGTTACAACAATGGTTATCACTACAGATTATGAAAAACAAGAGAAAATCTGTAGATGCTGGGAATCTGAGCAACACACACAAAATGCTGGGGAATCTCAGCAGGTCAGGCAACATCTATGGAAAAGAGTTCAGTTGATGTTTAGCGACTGGACAAAAAAAGATGAGAAGTCAGAGTAAGAAGGTGAGGGGAGGGGAAGAAGAAACACTAGGTAGTAAATGATAGGTAAAATTGTGAGGGGGGGTAAGGTTGAAGTAAAGAGCTGGGAAGTCAGCCACGATGTAGATTAGGAGCACACTTCACCAAAACCTTAAAAATGGGATCTCCCAGTGGCTACCCATTTTAATTCCGCTTCCCATTCCCATTCCAACATGTCAGTCCATGGCCTCCTTTACTGTTGTGATGAAGCCACACTCAGGTTGGAGGAGCAACACCTTATATTCTGTCCGAGTAGCCTCCAACCTGATGGAATAAATATCAGCTTCCCAAACTTCTGGTAATCTCTCCCCACCCCCCATCTCCTTCACCATTCTCCATTTCCATTTCCATTTCCCTCTCTCACCTCATCTACTTACCTGCCCATCACCTCCCTCTGGTGCTCCTCCCCCTCACACTTCTTCCATGGACTTCTGTCCTCTCCTATCAGATTCCCCCTTCTCCAGCCCTGTATCTCTTTCACCAATCAACATCTCAGCTCTTTATTTCACCCCCCCCTCCCCATTTTAACCTATCACCTACTAACTTGTGCTTCTTCCTCTTCTCCCACCATTTTTACTCTGACTTGACATCATTTTTTTCTCCAGTCCCGATGAAGGGTCTCGGCACAAAACATCGACAGTCTTCAAGTTGTACATTCTATTGCAGCTTTTCCCAGATGTTCAACAAAGGAGAAGGAGAGTGGTTGCATGAAAAAGGCATCAGCCACAAGATTCCCTCACAGTCAGTGAGGGAATGTATCTTCCTGGTTTGGATATATCTCACTGCCTTCACTAGTGCTGAGACAAAACCATTGAACTGTCTGTTTAATAGCATCATGGGCCCACCTTCACCACAATGGTTCAATATGAAGAGAGTCTTTCCCTCCTCAAGGACAGCACTGGATTGGCAATATGTATTAGTTTTGACAATAGTACACATGTGCTGAGAATGAATTCAAGTTAATGCTCCAGCAACCAAAAAATGGATCTCAAGCTGAAACAATTATTCACACTTTCTACATTCTGCAAGATTGTTATGTTCAATAATCACTAATCTTATTCCACCTGTTTTATCAGCGGGGTGTGCTTTGGTGAATTATGAGCTTCATTATTCACCAATTATGAAAAGTAATATATTTTGTGCAACATCCTTACTACTTTGGTTATGATGTTACATTCCCTTGAAATCAATAGGTTAAAGGACTCGTAATGAAGTGAAAGCTACAAAATATGTCCAGCAATTGTCCATTATTAACACCCAACAATTGTTGGAAATATTTTCAGACTTCATGGTTTAATGGCTTGAAAGACAAAGTTCACTGTTTATCTGCTTTATTTATACACTTCATTACATTTGTAGAGCTGATCTCAGACACACTGAATTTGCTTATTTTAAGCAGCAAAAAGAAAAGGCATCTCTTCTGCCCCATTGATTGGTTCTGCTTAATTTAAGAAGCAATAATAAGCTACAGGGCTCCCACACTAGTGCTAGGTGTGAACTGAATGTTGATAGTAATAGGAATTAACACTTGAAGCTTATTTATGCCAGTCAGTATTCCTCAACACATGCATACTACTGACCAAAATGATGGAATAGTACAGCACAGGAACAAGCCCTTTACCACATCATTTCTATGGAGACCTTGTACTCGTATTGGTATTGTATTGTCATATGTACCAAGTTACAGTGAAAGGCTTGCCTTGCATATTGTTCTCACACATCAAATCATTACACAGTGCATTGTGCTAGAACAAGGTAAAATAATAACTATGCTGAATAAAGTGTAAAGGCTGCCAAAAAAAGTGCAGTGTGGGTAAAGAATAAAGTGCAAGATCATAATGAGGTAGATTGTGAGGCCAGGAGAGGGGAGAAAAGAGAATGACTGGGGTGAGTGGAGTCTTTGATTATGCTGTCCATGACTCCACTCTAACTAATCCCATATGTCTGCAGGCTTCGCTCCCTGATGAGCTCAATGTCTTTTATGCTCGCTTTGACCATCAAAACACGGAGGAACCATCACAAACTCCTGCAGCTCCTGATGACCCTGTGACTTCTGCCCCTGAGGCCAATGTGAGAGCACCTTTCAGAAAGGTGAACCTATGGAAAGCATCCCGGATGGGGTACCTGGCAGAGCACTAAAGACCTGTACTGTTCAACTAGCTGGAGTGTTCACCAATGTCGTTAACCCCCTGTTTAGGCAGTTTGAGGTACCCTATGGCTTTAAGTAGGCTTCAAATATACCAGTCCCTAAGAAGAACATCATAACCTGCCTCAATGATTTGTCCAGTAGTACTTACATCCACTATGATGACGTGCTTTGAGAGCTTGGTGACAAAACATATCAACTCCAGTCTGAGAAGTGACTTGCCTCCATTCCAGTTTGCCTACCGCTTCAACAGGTCCACAGCAGATGTCACTTCACTGGCCCTTCACTCAACCCAGAAATGTCTTGACTGTGACGATGCATACATCAGGTTGCTCTTTATTGACTATTAATTGGCTTTCAATACTATCATGAACCTGAAACTAATCAATAAGCTTCAAGACCTTGGCCTCAATACATCTTTGTGCAATTGGATGCTTGATTTCCTCACTTGCAGACCCCAGTCAGTTTGGATTAACAACATCTCCTCCACAATCTCCATCAGTACAGGGGCACAATGAGGCTGTATGTTTAGCCCTCTGCTCTCCTCGCTTTGCACTTATGACTATGTGGCTAAGTACAGCTCCAATGTCATATTTAAGTTTCCTGATGACACCACTGTTGCTGTCCAAGTCAGAGGTGATGACAAATCAGCATGCAGGAGGAAATGAGCCAGCCTTCCTCGGGGGATCAGAGGTGCAGTAGGTTTACATACTTTACATACTGTTCGGGTCAAATTTGACCCGTTTTGACATTTGACAGCAGTAAAAACATCCTAATTACCACTTTTTTTTAGCCAAAATTTGATGACTTTTCCTAAAGTGACCCAAAATGTGCAAAAAATGAAAATATTTAAAAATTTTATACTTTTGTACAGGTGCGACAAATTTTTGTACATTGAGGCTGTTCCGGGTCAAATTTGACCCGTATTTATTGAAATGGATTTTAGATCTCTGAAACATTAATTAAGGATTAATTACCCATTTATTAATGTCAGATAGGCTATTTATATATTCTAAATAGATCTGTGGTTCAAAATTTGGTATGGACACTTGTTATGAGGGGATTCTTGGGCCGGATCAAAATTGACCTGGACCATACTGTGAAGGTATAGAATATGAACAGTATGTTAGGGTTAA
The DNA here is from genome assembly GCF_030144855.1 of Hypanus sabinus. Taxonomy (NCBI): domain Eukaryota; kingdom Metazoa; phylum Chordata; class Chondrichthyes; order Myliobatiformes; family Dasyatidae; genus Hypanus; species Hypanus sabinus. Next base: position 39,594,096 of record NC_082739.1, read on the forward strand.
ATTTCTCAGTGTTATTTCAGAGGATTTGTCCTGTGCCTAGCACATAATGGCAATTATGAAGCAAGCATGGCAGTGCCACCACTTAGAAGTTGTCAAAGATTTGGCATGACATCTAAAACTTTGGCAAACTTCTATATATGTGTCATGGAGAGTATATTGACTGGTTGTATCATGGCATGATATGGAAACACCAATGCCCTTGAATGGAAAATCCTACAAAAGTCCATCACCGGTAAAGCCCTCTCACCACTAAGCACATCTACAAGGAGCACTGTTGAAAGAAAGCAGCATCAATCATCAAGATTCTCCACTATCCAGCCCATGCTCTCTTCTCTCTGCTGCCATCAGGAAGAAGGCACAGGAGCCTCAGGACCCATGCCACCAGGTTCCTGAACAATTGTTAAGCCTCAAAAATCAGGTTGTTGCATCAGAGGGGATAACTTCACTCAACTTCACTCATCCCAACAGTGAACTCTTCCCACAACCTATGGACTCACTTTCATGAACTCTTCATCTCATGTTTTCAATAGCTATTGCTTTTTTTTTTCTTCTGTATTTGCACAGTTTGTTGTCTTTTGTGCATCATTTGTCTGTCTTGTTGGGTGTGGTCTTTCATTGATTCTCTTGTGTTTCTTGGATTTACTGTCCATGCCCCTGAGAAAATGAATTTCAGGTTTGTACAAGGTGACGTATTTGTTCTTCGATAATAAATTTACTTTGAACTTTGAACTGATCATGCACCTGTCTAAATTTGTCTTAAATATTGTACCATATCTGCTTCTACCATCTCCTCTGACAGTGTATTTTAGGCACCTACCACCACCCTACACAAAAAAACTTGGCTTGCCACCTACAGAATTTTAAGCATTTCCTTTCTCGATTTAAACTTACGCCCTTTAGTATTTTACATTTCCTCTTTGGGAAAATGACTGACGATGTACCCTAGCCATGTCTCTCATCATTTTGTATACATCTATCAGGTCGCCCCTTAGCCTCTAATACTCAAACTTTTCAGAATCAGAATCAGAATCAGGTTTTATTATCAATGACATATGTTGCAAAATTTATCTCCAATCCAGATAATGTCATGGTGAACCCAAGCTGCACCCTCTTCAAGCCTTACCTATCCATCTTCAATCTTATATATTATTGTCTAGAAATGAGCATAATACTCCAAAAACTTACTAAAGTTCTATACAGCTGTTGCTTGAGTTCCAGATTTTTATACTTAATGTCTCAAACAATCTTCATAAGGAACCATCACAAATGGGGTTGTATAAAAAATTTGATAAAGCAGTGTCATAATCATAAGAAATTCTGCTGACACACATGGAGCTTAGAAAAATGGAAATTCTATAAATAGGGAAATTCTAAGCAGTTTCTAGAATAGGTAACATGGTCTGCACAGCATTGTGGGCCAAAGGGCCTGTAGTGTGCTATAGATTTCTATGTTCTATGCCGGAAATCTAAAGCAACAATCTAAAGAAGAAGGGTCTCGGCTTGAAATGTTGACTATTCATTCAGTTCCTGACCCGTTGAGTTCCTCCAATATTTTATGTGTTGCTAAAGCAGTGTTCTGTGTTTGGACATATTTAACTAGAAGTGAAATGAGTGAGAAATACCTGTGGTAATTTGCTTTCAAATGCTTTGACAATTGATTATATCTTTTATCCTTTCAAAACATCTTGATGTACAAATAAATTCTTCTTAGCCTTCCAGCTGGGTACAGGTATCAATTATAACTGACATTTTGATGACAAGCTCTGCCATCTTCATGAGGGATGATGCCTGGTCATGTCTAGTTTGGTGGTATTTATATCCCCGTAGTGTATCCCTCCTGATTTGTTAGTCCTCAGGGGTATAAGTACCACTGGATTAGACATGCCCAGTCATCTTCCCTGATGAAGGTGGCAGACTTTTTCACAGAAATGTTGTTTCTAATCGATATGGTATCAGGCTGGAAGCCCAAGAAAAGTTTATTCATTATATATGTCAGGAAAGCACAAGATCCTTTTTCATCTTGATATACCCTAGTAGCTGTTTGGCAGCAAAATTTAGTCAAAATAGCAGACTAGTTAACCTATAAATCTATTGAATGGTAATCAGGGGATATTGAAAGCCATTTTAATTTTTCAGCTAAATCAATTAGATTGAAATTTAATGGTACATAATTGTTTATTTGTTTTCAATAATTTTCATGACCTTAACTAGAGAAGGAAAATCTTTGGATAATTTCCCAAATGCATTAAAGTCAGATTTTATTGAGGATGCCCAGAAGAGAGAAGAGAATTATTTATGTTCCCCATAGACCTGAGAAGAATGCTGTCTGGGATGTTCAAATGCAATGTGGCTTTCCTGTTTGGTATACCATGCGTTATCCAGTGTGAAGTTACAAGCCCATTGCATGCTTGATAACCCAACCTGCTTTGAAGTATCTATTCAGTTGGAGCCAGAACTGTTGTCCCCTCCTGAACTAGATTAATTAATCTGATCTCTGCTTGAAGTGTTGATAAATGAAGAAATTAATGAGACAACTGGCTTTGTTAGAGTCCTCTTGTCAGTCTTTCATCATTCAGCTCTATAGATTGTGTCCTAGAAACCATTTGATCTAACAATAATGGTGAACACCAGCCACTAGTCCTGCATCACTGTAATTCTTTATCCATCACATGTATGCACTCCACACTCTGTATTAAAGTTAGTGAAGTTAAAAGATCACATTGAATTCTGGTAAAATGTTGAAGACTTCCCTATGATCCTCATGAGGCAATCACACTTAGCACACTCTGGTTCTGATTAAACAAACTGAACTCCAGATAAAAAAATTAAGTCCTGGTCTTTCTCACAAGAAGTTATCAAATCAGCATTCATCAGAAGAGCCCAGATCATGCTCCCCAGACTTGATATTCTCTGGAGAAAGAAACATCTTTTGACATATGGCCTAGTTCTGGCCCTCATGTGGTTTGAGAGTGTGACTTGGTTCTCCCTAATGTGTTAAATCAAAACAAATTGCCTGGACAACCACAGTTGATTCTCTTCTTAAACATGATCAATGCACATCAAAGTCTAGAGAGTCAGCAAAATGAAAGAGGGGAATAAAAATATCTTTGTAAATGCTGAAAAATTCTGAAGATCCCCATCATATTTGGTTTATACAACTCTAAAAAATGTACAAATGCAAGTTGAATTCTCATTTGCAATGGTATAAGATAAAAACAGTTAATAACTCAAGATCTTACATTTTGCCTGATCTGGTATCTCTTGCTGCCCAGAATGCCACTGGATACGAAAAAGAAATGACTGGGGCCCGATATCTTTTCAGGGTTGATAGACCAGCCACACTCCCGCAGAGGGGTGAGAACCTCGTCCAGTGCCTGCTTTACTACTTCCTTCAAGGACCTCTGTAACAGAATATCATCTATATAATGTGATACTAAGACAGTAGGGTCCAGCTGCATCTCCTTCAGACGTTGGGCTATTACACCTGTGGGAGGTGGCAAAATGTACACTGTCCACCGGGTGAAAGTGAACTGGTCCTGTGACCCCAAACTGAGCAGGATGAAATAAAGGCATTGGCCAGGTCTGCTACAGTGTACCATTGCTTCACAACGCCCCATGAGCTACCTGCAAGGTAACCTGCCTGGTAAAGAGAAGTGAGCCCCCAAACCCTTTATTGTAGTCCTAGGACCCCACCAACGATCAGGGTTACCTGGAATGATGGTACGCTTGGCACCAATGCCATCCATCATTGCACATTTCACTTTCCCCAATGTACTGCAAAGGGTACGTAAGGCTTCAGGTCTCCTGATTGGGAATGGGCTGCTGCACCAGGAGCCTTGACACCTCCCATCCCTACATGAATGGGGTGGGAGGGTGGCACCCACTGCCCAACCCCCGCTGAAGGTCAGCCTTTTGTAAAGCCTCCAGCGAGGGATATAAGGAGTACTGCAAGGGTTAGAAGGAACCCTTATTGGGGAAGGGCTGAGGGGATATATCCCATGCCTCCTCCCTCCCATAATAGTTTCCTTGCCCTTCTTTTCCTGGCAATGTTCTTTCCACATTGCATAGAAGAACCCCATTGACCATTTCCTTTGGGATCGTTGACTTAAACAGTGCTAAAAAAATTTCCTTATAGGTCAAACAGGACCACATAATCCCTCTCTGCTTATCCAGCTTACGTAGTTGGCTATAGTCACCTTTTCCCACATACTTTAACCCTTGCTTTGTTACTTTCTGTACTGTTCTGCTGAGTATTGTGTGCATAATATTTTGGCGCTGGAATGTGTCGCAACATTTGCGGGCTGCCCCAGCACATCAGTAAGTCGTTGGTTAATGCGAACAACGCATTTCACTGTACGCTTTGATGTACTGTACTTGAAATAAATAAATTTGAATCTGAATCTGAACCAGGTACCTGTATCTTTACACCAGACAAGTAGATAACACAAATCATATTTTAGTCAGATGGTATTCAGATAGATATTTCTACCGATGGCTATGTATCATAGTGATTGGGCACCTTTTGAAAATAGTGCAAAAAAAGAGAAAACTGACTTAAAATCACCAGAACTATGTACAAAGAAATAAACGGTCCTTCTTATATTATGATGCTAAACCATCAAAACTAGAAGATATCTTGATGACTGCGTTTTTTAACAAATGTTCTGCCTCTTAGTTCAGTCTTCTTTGAATATTTTCAGCTTGTTTGTTTCTCGATTTCAGGCTCTCTTTTGTTGGCGTCATATTTTCTATCCACCTGTCAAATTTTTTGACAGCCTAATGGAGGGCACATGATTGACGGTTTCATGCAGTTGTAGATCTGCATGGTAAATGGCAGTGGCTCTCATGCATACCTCAGCCTTGTCTGTAGCCTGTTTTCTGCAAGATCTGAATAAAAGCAGTTCCAGATGAATGAGAGTGATGTGAAGAATATATGACAACATTTGCTATGTGTAGAAGGTACTCAAATACATTTAAACTGTGTTAAATAGTTTAAGCTCTCTATCACAGCACACACATTTGTGCAAGTGCAAGAATTTGCAAGAATCATATTTCTCTTTTTCATGTCCACCAGGGCAAGATTATTTCTTTGCAATATGCTACAAGCTTTCTTTTTCTTCCATTCTATTCAGTCAAATGGAAATAAAAAGCACAGTAAATTCTTGCAGCCGGATAAGTTGGTGATAGAATGATTCTTTTTGTACAATTGAAAAGGAAATTAATGGGGGAGGAGGAGTGGTAGGTTGAGTTACATTATTGTATGCGGGCAACTGTGTGTTGTCCAAAAATCATCCAGGTAAACTATCCTAAAAAAAGGCTTTGGATTGCAATTACATCTTGTATGAAATGAAAGTGTAATGTCAATGCCGAGTGGTCATGCACATGAAATTCATACAGCACAGAAAAAAGTCACAAACTAAAATAGCCCAGGCATTGGCAATCTGAAAAAAAATGCACAACATTCAGGAAATATTCAGTAAGTCAGCTGCATCTTTGGGGAGAGAAAAATGAGTCATCATCCTGGGATTTTTTTTTATGATAAAAGTACTTTATAAATGTATAAATGCATGTTAGTTGATGATTGAGTGTCAGTAGAGAAAGATGAAGCCAAGGAATAAATATTAGTTGATCATATGCTTTCTTTGATCTAACTACTCTTGTTGCATAACAGTCATTCGAGCAAGAGTTAGGCTGATATACTCTTGCTCTATTACACAAATTAAAGGTCCACATTACCACTAGGCATCAGATTTGTGGTCAGCTGCTTCCTGTCAGAGGGGTATGAGGAAGGTAGGATTAAGAGTAGACCACTTGGCCCTTCATACCTACCACACTATTTACTGTTAGTGGTTCATCTATTCTGTCCTCAGCTCCTCTTCGGTGCTAATTCACCACAATTCTCAATCCCTCGATCTTTCACCTTAAATATGTTGTATAATCTAGCTTTCATCATCCTTTTGGGACAGAGAATTCCAGAGATTCACTACTATCTGAGTGTGGAAATTTCTGCACACTGCAGTTTTATTTTGAAGCTTTGTATCCTTGTTTGTGACTCTCCTGTTTGTGAAAATATATTAATATCTACTCTGTTAAACTGCCTTAGGATCTTCTATGTTACACCCCTCACTGATGTTTCACCTTGAGTCACCCCTCATTCTTCTAAATTCCAAGGAATACATGAACCAAAATGACTAACCTTTCTTGATAGGTCAACCTTGTTTTCTCACAAACTTACCATTGTGAATCTCTTTTAGACTGTCCCCAATACTACTATATCCGTTTTAGGTAATGGGACCAAATGTATGCAGAGTATTCTATGTGTGGCCTCAACCACGCCCTGTACAACAAATCCTTCCTATTTATGAACTCCAACCACTCTGAGGTAAACATTCAATTTGCCTTATTAACTATATGTTGGATGTGTCTGCTGCTTTTTTATGATTCATGCACTAGAATATCCTAACACCCTAACTTCACACATGTGCAGTCTTGGTCCATTTAGATGATAAAACAACTTTTGATTTAACTTTTTATGTATCCTCACACTTCCCCACAAAAGCTACCAGGTCCTTGCTCAATCACCCATTCAATCTGCACTCAGTGGCCACTTTATTAGGTACACCTATACATATGCTTATTAATGCAAATATCTAATCTGCCAATCACGTGGCAGCAACTCAATGAATAAAAACATGCAGACATGGTCAAGGGTTCAGTCGTTGTTCAGACCAAACATCAGAATGGGAAGAAAATGTGATCTAAGTGATTTTAACTATGGATTGATTGTTGGTGCCAGATGGGGTGGTTTGAGTATCTCAGAAACTGCTGGTCTCCTGGGATTTTCACACACAACAGCCTCAAGCATTTACAGAGAACAGTGCAAAAACAAAAAGCATCCAGTGATCATCGGTACTGTGGGTGAAAATGTCCTGTTAATGAGAGCGGTCAGAGGAGAATGGCCTGACTAGTGCAAGCTGACAGGAAGGTGACAGAAACTCAACCACACACTTCAACAGTGGTGTGCAGAAGTGCATCACTGAATGCACAAAATGTTTAACCTTGAAGTGGAAGGGCTACAACAGCAGAAGACCACAAATATACACCTAGTGGCCACTTTATCAGGTGACCACTGAATGGATATCTCTATGCAGAATCACAATATCCACATCACAACCTGTCTTCCACTCAACTTTGTATCATGTCAGCATGTCCTTTATCACAGTCTCTTCTACTGATTCAAACCGCATAGAACCAATTACATTCAACACTGTGATTGTGAGAATTACATGTTGTAGCTTGGGATGTTATCCAATTGTTTTACACTTATTAAATTGATATACTATTTACCAATCTGTTGATAAAAAGATTAAACTGAGAAGTTAAGCTTCTTGTGTCATTTATTTGGACAGTATGGGCACCAACTTGCCTCGGAATTTTAATGTAGGTATTTATTTTTAACTCTTGTTACCTGTTATGTTTTGGTGGACTATTATACCACTTATTTCTGTCGGAAATTTGCAGAGAGGGCAGAATGTGAGGCCGTTCCCTAAGCTTTACTTATTTGATGCTGCTTCTGCCAAACTGATGTCTGGTCTTCTTGGACTGCAGCTTGAGAGTCAGGACTGCAGAAGAAACTGCCAGTTAAAGGAGGGAGGGATAGGGGTAGAAGGATCCTCAACTACATGAGAACACAAGAATATAATAATAGAAACAGGAGCAGGCCATCCTGTCCTATTGATTATGATCAACCTGATCAACCTCAGTGCTATTTTCCCATATGATCCCCATAATGTCCAACTGGAGGTCTTATCAAGCAGTGGTCCTTTGCCAATAAGTTAGGATTTTCTTTACCTAGGAGCTGTTAGAGAGGCTGGATTCTGCAGTCCCAGATGAAACTATAGAGCAAAACCACATTTGCTTTGGCAGAGTGGTAATGAAAATAACATGCTACTAATTTCATCATCTCTGGTCTCTCCAATGTACTTGTTTAAGGGACATCACAGATTAAACATTGCAACACACTGTTTCATTACAGCTACCACAGACTAGATGTTCGTATTTATATACGCGTGTGTGTGTGAGAGAGAGAGAGAATTAGAACAAAATATCAGTCCATCTGTTAGCCTGTGACTCCCAACACATATTGTGCAAGATCAAGACTATTGCAGCTCCTGCCAGGCAATCTGTAAAGCAGCTCTGGCAGATATCTTGGTCTTCCTAGTCCACAGAACTTCCCTTCTGGCCTCTTATCTCATTCACCAGGATAGTTATGTCCTTTTGAATGATCCTTTGTGCTCTCTCATTCTCCCTCTCCCCTCCCTCACCATGGCAACCATAATGTGTGCTGAATTGCCTGGCTGACCTAGAGTGCATAGTTCTGAGGACTAATCCCTTCTCTGCTATATAGCTACAATGAATTTACTCTGCTCCCTTCAGGAAACAGGCTGATCACAAAATACTGCATGATTTTGTGCATAAACTTTTAAAAAAATTATGGAGCATCAACTGGGCAATGGGACAGAATGCAGCAAATACTTATGGCACCAAAAAAGGAGAAAGCCAGTTTCTCCTTTTCATCTACACATCTGTATGAATTTTCTTATTAGTAGAACTAAAAGGCTTTTCCATAAAATAACAGCACTAATTACCTTAACAAAAATGGTGTGTATGAATGCGTAATACAATTACACACAGAATGCTGAGGTTATATGCAAGATATATGATTTAGAGCTTCCCAGGTACCGTTGTGGCAAATTGAGGGCAATTTCTATTCAGAACAGCCCACATTTCAGCCTTTATTTTAGGGTTCCCATAATATGTATTCTGTTCTGCTCACTGCTTGCATAGTTTGCTCATCCAGTACTTGGCATGAAGGTAGACAGACTGTATAGGACCAGATGCAGGTGAGCCATTTATCTTTTCTCCTGCTGTGTATCCAAAGTGACGGCATCTGTGCACCATACAGTTGATTTATGTATATTGGATTGGCTTTCTAAGCTGCATGTTTAATAACCGTAACAAAACAGATAAATTGTGCAACTGATAGAGTAGATCACGTGGAAATGCAGGCGAAATTATATTGATGACAGCGGAGGGTCTCAAAGATTCACCTCCTTCAAGGAGAACAGAACCTGCTGCAGAAGGAACTAACACTTTAATGCTCTAAATTGAGAAATATGATGCCAAACTGGTAAAGATTTCCTTGCAAGCAAAAATACTAACCGACAAAAATGCTAACTCAAGCTACATTATTTATTAATCTGAATTTATATTTGAAAACTGCGGCTCCTGTCAAAACATTGCAACATTGCAATATCAGCTTGCATATACACTCAGTGGCCACTTTATTAGGTACAGGACGTACCTAATATCGAGGTTGAATGTAGTATAAAAACTTTGATAATAAATGTACTTTGAACTTTAAAGTGGCCACTCAGTGTAACTTCTTTTGGTGAACAACAGAACAGTTTACTTGCTGTCAAGGACATGTGTACAAGAAAGGTGCCAGAAAAGGGCCAATAACATAATGAAGGATCCCACCCATCCTACTCAAGGACTGTTTGTCAAGATTCAAGATTTAAAGTACATTTATTGTCAAAGTATGTGTGCAATATTCAACCCTGAGAGTCGTCTTCCCACAGACAGCCACAAAACAAAGAATGAAAAATGTGGAACCCATTCAAAGTGCAACAAAAAAGGAATAAATCATGCAAAAGGCAAAACAAAGAGTGAAAAACACGAAACCACAAACCATGGAAATAGTCCATGCATATGCAGTTTATTTCAATCTCGTGCTGTATCATTTGTTAACTTCAGGCCACAGAGCCAGTTTACCCTGATCAACAATCACACAAAATAGCAAAACGGAAGCCAGAAACACATCATAACGTGAACTGCATAGTCCAATCCACAAACCACGTCAATTAAACCTTGCTGAAGACTCAGGACTTCCATCACGGAGGAAACTACATAGCATCCACTCCAAGACCAACAGACTCAACAATAGTTACTTTCCCAAGCAGTAAGACTAACCAACACCTCCCCCCCACTAACCCAATTCTCCACACCCTAACCACCACTATTTTATCATGTGTGTACTGGAAATGACATTAAGCAATTTTGAATCTTGAATTTGTAGCACTTCTATTTCAAGGTTTGACATGTTGTGCATTCAGAGAAGCTCTTCTGCATACCATTGTTGTAATGCATGGTTACTTAAGTTACCATCACCTTCCTGTCAACTTGAACCAGTCTGGCCATTCTCTGCTGACCTCTTTCATTAACAAGGAATTTTTGCCCTCAGAACTGCTGCTCAATGGATATTTCTTGTTTCTCGCACCACTCTCTGTAAACTCTAGTGACTGTTGTGTGTGAAAATGCCAGGAGATCAGCAGTTTCTGAAATACTCAAACCACCCCATCTGGCACCAACAATCATTCCACAGTCAAAGTCACTTAGACTACACTTTTTCCCCATTCTGATGTTTGGTCTGAACAGCAACTGAACCTCTCGATTATGTCTGCATGCTTTTATGCATTAAGTTGCTGCCATATGATTAGCTAATTAGATACAGGACTGTGCAAAAGCCTTAGGCACATATATAATGCCTAAAACATTTTTACAATATAGTATTTGTCAATGTGTAGTGGAGAGTGAGTTTGTAATTCTAGCGGGAGCAAAGGATGTTGGGAATGGTGAGGATGAAGCGCAATGGGTGAGGTGTGGGACAGGTGGCAGAGAAGGAGTGCCAAGGTGGGGTTTGTGCGGTTAAGAAACACCCAGCCCTGAGACACCAGGCATAGACATGTGATTCCAAACAATTCTTTTATTAATCATTGCAGAATATCTCTCTGGTGCTTCGTGCTCCCTCTCCTCTGCCTTTCCTTTTTGCCAACCATGATTCTCCTCTCCCAGCTTCCTTTCCACTCTCAGTCCACAATAGAGACCCATATTAGAATCAGGTTTATCATCACTCACATAGGTCCTGAACTTTGTTAATTTTTGCAGCAGTACAGTGTAATACACGTAATTATTATAGTAATGTGCGCAATGGCATCAGCGCCAAACTCTGGAGCGAAGGCTCACAAGCTCGAATCCAAGCTGGGGAATCCCCCGAGTACGCTTTCCATCCGTGCCGGGTTAAGCGTCGAGCTAGCCACTCGGCCTCGTAAAAAATACAAGGATCGAGTCAGGAATGTTCATATCGTGACCTGGTTAATCCGAAAGGAGACCAATCCTGTCACCACGTGCCAGACAAAAATGGCTGACTGTCTGGTGCGACACGCTAAAAAAAAAGTAATGTGTAAAGGTCTGAGACACTCTATCTAGATGGCCAAGACTTTTGCAGATTGGTGTATTTGCATTAATGAGCAGATGTACAGATGTACCTAATAAAATGGCCACTGAGTTTATCTAGCAGCAAAATCCCCAAGATGGTTCTGAGGGCTAAAATGAGTCATGGAACTAAAGAAGGAGATATTAGAAGAAATACATTTGGTCAAATTAATTTAGGGATGGTTTTAATTAATTACACAGAGGCACTTAATCATGAACTACGTCATCAATCAAACCATCTTTAAATTAATTTGACCAGAAATGCTCCTTCTAATATCCTCTTCATTAGCTCAATGTCTGATCTCACCCCTGTGAAACACTTTGGGGATTTTGTTGCTACTGATGGAAGTTATTGTTGTAATTCTTTAGTCAGCTGTAGTGCAGAAGCATATGCTTGGAATGGAAAATTAATTTACTTCCCACTCTCATCCCACCCCAACTCATCCACTGCAATGTATACAGTATATTGCAGATATTGCAACCTTTGCTGCTGATTATAAGGTAGTCATACTGGATCCTTTTAGGAAACTGGAGTGCCTCGCTCAAACATTTTTAGCACCTACTGGTGGGCTCTGCAATAGTTCTTCTGAGCAGAAAGAATTTACCCATTTACCTGAGTTCTCCCAGTTGCACTTACCACTGGGAATTGTCCCTGAAGAAAGTAGCTTCCAAGTTAAATTTTTCATTTTAATTCTTTACTCACATATCCCAGTTTAATAGGCTGTTATTACCCATCCACTACTCTCAGAAGTGGATTGTTTTTCTTATGTTTTCATGCATATAAAATACTTTCCTACCTTTCCACGGTTATATTATACCATCATTGTGACAGGATACGTTTTCCTTTGAGAAAGATGAAAAATAGAAATAATGAAGAAAGGTAATGGGCTAGAAATTGTCTTGCTGCCCAAAAAGCTTCTTATATGACAATGCACAGGCAGCCTATGCATGAGTTGTGAATGAGAATCACATTGGAATGTTTCTTTTGTGTACAGAACCCAGGCCATCGTGGTCCAGAGAATCAGAATTCCAGATTTGTGCAGACATACTGTAGCCAGCGGAGGAGCTCAGGCTAAGGCTAATTATTGGTGAGTGTTTGGGGTGAAGGGTTGGGAAAGAATAGTCAGGGCATGAAGGGATATGGCGGAGAAGGCAGGAGGTTGGGGCTGAGAGGAAAATTGGATCAGCCATGATGAAATGGCAGTGCAGATTTGATGGGCCAAAATGTCCTAACTCTGTTCCTATATCTCACAGTCTTATGGTCTTAAGGTTAAGTTTCAAGGAAGAGAGAAACCATGAGTGGCAAAACGTCAGAGACTGAGTTAGGAGGCCATCAGAAGCATAAGGGTTAGGCCAGGACCATTTGGGTTTGTAATGTGTGGGAAATGGGCTTAAATGGTCAAAGAACACTGCGGCTGTCTACAAGAAGGGTCAGAGCTGTCTCTATTTCCTGAGGAGACTGAGGTCCTTTAACATCTGCCGGACAATGCTGAGGATGCTCAACTAGGCTGGGGTGGCCAGTGCTATCATGTTTGCTGTTGTGTGCTGGGGCAGCAGGCTGAGGGTGGCAGACACCAACAGAATCAACAAACTCATTGGTAAGGCCAGTGATGTTGTGGGGGTGGAACTGGACTCTCTGACGGTGGTGTCTGAATAGAAGATGCTGTCCAATTTGCATGCCATCTTGGACAATGACTCCCATCCACTCCATAATGTACTGGTTAGGCACAGGAGTACATTCAGCCAGAGACTCATTCCAACGAGATGTAACACTGAGCGTCATAGGAAGTCATTCCTACCTGTGGCCATCAAACTTTACAAATCCTCCCTTGGAGTGTCAGACACCCTGAGCCAATAGGCTGGTCATGGATTTATTTCCACTTGGCATGATTAACTAACTATTATTTAATTATTTATGGTTTTATATTGCTATATTTCTTCACTATTCTTGGTTGGTGCAGCTGTAACGAAACCCAGTTTCCCTCGGGATCAATAAAGTATGTCTGTCTCATTGTCTGTGTGTCTGTAACATTAGCAGCTAGTGACTAATGCAAAGGAAAGTTAAACTCTTGAAGCGACTTTACCTGCAAGTGGAATAAAATTATAGACTTAACAGTGACACTTATCCTTCCAAACAGGGGATCCAAACCTTTTTATGCTATGACCCAATAGCATGAAGCAAAGGGTCTGTGAATTCTCAGGTTGGGAACCCCTGCTTTAAAACCGTTAATGTTCCAACTATCAAAAAGGGAATTCAGTTGGGCATTTTCTTTCTCGAAGAGCTGGTCAATAAAAAAGTGTTTCTAAATATCTGTAAAGTTATGCTAGGTCTCAATGGGATGTAAAGTGTTCAGAAAGTCAAATTTACATTGGTTTGATTGGACTAGTAATCATTTTTGCAGAAAACAGCCTGGACTTTTCCTTGTGCAATCCCCCATAGTAGAGCTGATGTTTTCCGAACATCAGTCATCCATCTATTGAATTCACAGCTCACTCTCTGCATGTTTGCTGCCTGAGGAAATAAACTGGAGTTTTCTTGGCACAACCTAAAATAATAGTTGATTCTTCATAGTTAAACCAGAAGCACATTAAGTGAGATCACAACTGAGATGATAATTAAAGCCCATGTGCCATGGTATTGATGTCTCCCACATCCCACGTTCTATCTCAGCGTTCAATGGTTAAGGTAATGGAAGATGCATCGGTGATTGTGTTCCACAGTCCTGAGGCATTGAACATGATTGTCAACAAACACTCATACTGTTATCACTGGCTTCTTGATTATCTGCACCTCACAGTGGAATAGAATTTGATCAGAGCAGGTCATCACATTAGAGACACAGACAACAAACTGGTATATACCCCTCCACCTCACAGCTATGAATTCTCTCACCAACAGTTAACCTTCAGCTGTCCTGGGTAACATTCTTCCCTGTGATTAGTGGGGCAATGGCAGAAATGATTCAAAAAGGCCCTGGAAGGAACCACACAGTTAATAAATTTAAATTTGAACCTCGAACAATTCATGGGCATATTTGTTCTCAAGGCAGCCCTCAGTCGAAGTCTTGACCAAAGCACATGCTTCCTACAGAAACCAGTTCTTCACCTGTCTGTACACAGAGTCCCCTGTGAGTACTCCCCATTCTCTTTGTATTTTTGCACTTTATTAATTTGGTAGAAACACTCCCCTGTAGCTGAAAAAAGTTTCTTGTTTGTGATATGAAAGAACATAGAACAGTACAGCATTACAATGGGCCCATTGTATCATAATGTCTGTGCTGAACATGATGCTGAATTTAAGTTATTCTCTTATGCCTGTACATGATCAAAATCATTTTATTCCCTGTATATTCATGTGTCCAGCTAACGATGCTTTAAACACCACCATTATATTTGCTTCCACTACACTCTCCCAGCAGCATGTACCAGGCACCTGCCAGTCTCTATGTAAAAAACTTGCACTGCACATTTCCTTTGAACATTCTCCCCCCCTACCACCCGCACCTTAAATATATGCCCTTAGTATTTGGCATTTCTACCTCGGCAAAAAGGTTCTGACTAGATACACCTGCCATAACGTTACAATCTTCCTTCAGCCTCTGACACACCAGACAAAACAAACTTAAGTTTGTCCAACCTCTCCTTACACACACTTATCTGGGAAGGATGCTGATAAACCTCTTCTGCACCCTCTCCAAAGCTATTTTTCATGGGGTGACTAGAATTGCACAGAATATCTACTGTAAGTGCAGCCTAACCAAAGTTTCAAATTGCTGTTGGCAAAGTTTGAACCTCCTGGGCTAAATGCTGCAAACAGCAAAACACTGGGCGGTTTCTGCATGATGTTACACGGGGAAAATTGCCAATGTAGTTTTGAAAACTTCACAAATTAAATCCTTCTTCTTCATGCAGTTTTTACAACCTCCTTAAGGTGATTTAATATCAAAACAAAATCAGAACAAATGTTTTTCTAGCTTATGTTTACAATGTAACAGACTTCAAAACTATGTGGCATGAATATAAATGATGATTTGAAGGATAAAGAATTTTCAAGAAAATATCTTATCACTACCAAATGTATACAACAGCTTCCTGGTACTCAAAAAGCTAAGAAATCCAACTAAAAACATCACTGAAGATACCTTTACTGAGGTAAATAGTGTTAAATTATCATCACAGACAGTGTAGGGGTGATGCTGAGGTGAGTTTGGTGGATGAGTTGATGCAGATGGAATTCCGATGCCTGTAGATTTGGCCCAGGAGTGAAGTTAGATTACCCCAACACCGTACGGAGAAGTTGGGGCCCGAGCAGAAGAGGTTCCATTTCAAAACTAGCCTGGGTGCGATGTTGCATTGCTCTATCCCTTTCATAATTTATATGTTTCTATAAGATCTCCTCTCATTCTTCTGAATTCCAGTGAGTACAGTCCCAGGTGACTCAATCTCTCCTCATAGCCTAACCGCCTCATCTTTGGAGTCAACCTGGTGAGCCTCCTCTTCACCGTCTCCAAAGCCAGTATATCCTTCCTCAAGTAAGGAGACCAGAACTGCACACAATACTCCAGGTGCAGCCTCACAGTTCCCTGTACAGTTGCAGCAACCTCCCTGTTCTTAACTTCAATCCACAATCCATTTGCCTTCTTTTTCCGCTTTCTATAATTACAAAAACTTTTACTATCCATTTGTACATTTTGTGTCAGCTTATTTTCATAATCTGTCTTCCCTTTCTGTATTGCTTGCTTAGTGGTTTTTTGTTACTTTTTAAAGTTTTACCAATCTTCCAGCTTCTCACTACTCTTGGAGACTTTGTGCACACAAGCTTTTAGTTTGATGTGTTCCTTTATTTCCTTAGTTATCCATGTTTGGCTCTCCCTACCCTTACTATCCTTGCTTTTAACTGGAATATATTTTTGTTGAGCACCATGAAAAATCTCTTTGAAAGTCTTCCACAGTTCCTCAACCACCCCACCGTTATAGCCTTTGTTCCCAGTCTACCCTATCCAACTCCTCCCCTACCCCATTGTAGTCTCCCTTGTTTAGGCACTAGTTTTAGATCAAACTATTACACCCTCCATTGTATGAGAAACTCAGTCATGCTGTGATCACTCTTTCCAAGAGGATCCTTAACTATAAGATTGCTAACTTTACCTGTCTCAATGCACAGGACTAGATCCAAGATAGCATGTTCCTTTGTAGGTTCAGTAATATGCTGTTCAAGAAAGCTATCACATATACATTCTATGAAGTCCTCCTCAAGACTGTTACAACTAACTTGTTATGTACCCCGTAACTGGGCCACTTACCAGCAAAGATAGAGAGGTCCATTGAGGTCTGATGGTACTATTTTTAACAGTATTTATTGATAAAAATACACAAAAATAATATCAATGCAAACATACAGATAATATACGTCGTCAATACTAAATCTAAAAGTGCGGGTATAATAATAATCAATAAGAAATAGCTCTATCGTTGTCTAGGGGATAATGTATTGTCCGATGGAAATATAAAAGTCACTCAGTTCATGCAGGATGCAGCCTTTGTTTGGAGTCAAGAGAGAGAGTTTAAAACTTGCCCATTCCATTTATGATGTCAATCCTTCGAGAGTTGTTGGGGCTGATTTCTCCTTTGTTTTAGCTAAAGCCGTTCTTCCGTGGTAAGGCCCACCAATTCCGAGGCAAATGGAAAAGGACACACTTGGGCTTTCCACTGGTTGTCGCTATTACGGGATTTCTAGCGTTTTTTCTGGTGCGTCTGAAGGGGCTGTTCCCCCAGACCCTCTTTTATCCTGACTCACAGGGTCTCAGATGTCAATCAGGTCGGGATGATGCAATCCCTCAACCAACCCCCTCTGATCGTTCCCTGAGGGCTTCCATGAAGTACAGTACTCAATACACAATTCCGTCTCCAAGAGACAATGGCCGTTATCTGTGGCTTTGTATCGCTGAGGGCCAGGACATTCCAAATGTCTCTCTCTCATTTCCTGGGTCTCCTGACCTGAATTAATAGCGATCTTGCGATTCTCAAAAAGGAGGGGGCTACTTTGGACCCTTTGGCCCCTCAGAGTTGGGCACAGGCGTAACAAACTTAATTCACCCAATCTATGTGCAAGTTAAAGTCCCCCATGATAACTGCTGCTCCATTCTTACATGCTGAAGATATTTCAGTTTATGGCCTGTGCCACTGTAATGCTATTATTTGGTGGCCGATAGACCACTCCCACCAGTGATTTTTTTCCCTTTACTACTCCTAATCTCTACCCAGATGGATTCAACATTCTGCTCCTTAGATCTTATATTGTCTCTCACTATTGCCCTGATCTCATCCTTAATTAAGAGCACTACCCCACCTTCCTTACCTTCCTGCCTATCCTTCCATATTACCTGATACTCTTGGATATTTAATTTCCAATCCTCTCCACCCTGCAACCACGTTTCTATAATGGCCACTACATTATACCCCTTTGTATTGATTTGTGCCACAAGTTCACTGACCTTATTACGAATATAACAGGCATTCAGTTAAAGTGCCCTTACATGCATTGTGCCTTTAAAATCTAGTAATTTTTGTCTCTTATGCACTTGACTTTCCTACACTCCACTCTTGCTTTTCTCTTTTTTAACTTTTGCTTTCACTTTACCTATATCCACACTTTTTTCTCTTGCTTTATCCATACTTCTCCAATCTGTTGAACCCCACCCCTGTTGTTTAGGTTAAAGCACTATCCACGACTCTAGTCATGTGATTTGCCAGGACCCAGGTCCCATCACAGTTCAGATGGGAGCCCATCCCAATGAAACAGCTCCCTCCTTCCCCAATATTGGTGCCAGTTTCCCATGAATTCAAACCCACTTCTCCCACTCCTCCCACTCCAATCCATGAACTACGCATTTAATTCTCTAATCTTCTCTGAGTTAGCAAGCGTTGGGGAAAATCAAATGACTGAAGAAATACTTGAGACCCAGGTCCATTACGTGCATCAAAGATTTCTTGATTATCACTGTTGGAGAGAAATTGCATATGTTCCAGACAATGTTTCAACAGAACAAAGAAAACATCTATTTTTATGCCTTTTTACCAGCTTATCCTTGGTTGGCTATGGACCAGTAATATTTACAACAGAATACATGCTGAGTATATTACATGCTTATGCAACTAGAGAGCTTAATAAGATATGAGGGTACTGATAAACTATCTTAAAACCAGATGATAGACAGCCCTGGGGAGTTCCATAACGAACACCAGACAGACACCTTGTTCACTCTCTCTGTGCTGGAATAATAACCGTAGTACTCAGTGACCTTGTGCATCCAGTGGAAACTCCTCACTACCGATGAGAGGCCACTTCTATCTTTGAGACCACAGAAAAAGAATGTGGTGAAGTACTATGACACTTATTTCTCTGTGTTGTAATATGGTATGTGACTGTTCACTGCTTTGTAGCACATCCACTTATGTCTTTCTACAGGTCTACTTTTGATTTGCTGTTTCCGACCTGACCACTTCTAATTGTTAGTCATGAGTTTAGGTAGGTTTGACTCCTCTTGAGCAGCACTAACATTTCAATCCAGATTGAGAGAGGCCTACGCTGACTGAGGTGCCATCTTTCTGAAGATATTACACTGAGGCCAGAGTTCACAAGAAAATCCTGGGATGTCATTTGAAGAGAAGCAGAAGAGTTTTGCCATGCCCTGATCGACATTTTCCCATCTAAAACTACTGATATTGGTTCATTTATTTAGTCCAGAGTAGGCCCTTCCGGCCCTTCCAGCTGTGCCGTCCTAGCAACCCCGACAACCCCAATTTAACACTAATATAATCATGGGACAATTTACAATGAATGGTTAACCTACCCTGTATGGCTTTGGACTGTGTGAGGAAACTGGAGCTCCCAAGGGAAGCTCATACATTCCACGGGCAGGGCGTACTAACTCCTTACAGATGACACAGGAATTGAACTCGGAACTCCAGTGCCCTGAGCTATAATAGTGTTGCACTAAACACTTCGTTATATGTCACTATTAAGCTGTGTGTGGGATTATGTTGCATGGAAATTGGCCAAGTCATACTAATGCTGAATATTAAAGTACTTCATTAGTCAGGGACATTTTGGGACGTCTTCTTGTCATGAAAAGTACTACACAAATACATTTGTTTCTTCTTTAGATCATCACATCAAAATTAAAATCATCCCTGGTACTTCTCGACACCTACTGGTATAAGAAATGATGACAAACTAATGTTTTTCTGGTTATTTATCAAACACAAGGAAAGAATTATTTCAACTGCTCATCCATGATTTACTGCTGAGAATTGATGAGGTTCCTTGCTGCTCAGGAGCTTGTCTGAAAATTTACCCTCAAATATTAAATTGCTCATTTGGATGACATTATGCTTATGTCAAGTCATTGTTCCTTCTTACTGTTCAAACTATTTTCATTCCATTGAGCATATAACATGGAAATTATTGATGATAAAGAATAAATACTGGAATACGGTTTAGTCCCATGATTGATTATGCATCTGACAAACATGCACTCCCATAGTTTATGATGTCATCTGAACCTTTGGAGTAAAGTATAGCTTTATCATTTACACACTGCAATCCATAATTATTATTTTTTTATAAATGTCATATTGTAATTATAGAAATCATCCACAATGTCAATATCTGCATTTGTTTCGTCTTTACCAGAGAATGGGAGATCTTTGCCATGTGTTGTTACCATTGTTTAGCAAGTCTCTGTTTGAAAAATCAGTGGGCGAGGGGGAGGGCTGGGAGGAGAGATGCAGTCAAGCTGAATGCCAGATGCAGTCAAGCTCAAGATATTCCAGTCATAGGCTGGGCCATCAGATATCTAAAATTATCAGATAAAATGGAATGGGCAGAAATTTTAGCATCACTTGACTCATAGGGCCATTGGCTATTCCTTGAAGATGCTCCTTAAAACCTACATCTATGACTGAGCTTTTGGCAACTCATCATAATAAATTTCCACGTGATAAATTTCATGATAACATCCCATAAAATGCAATCTATATAAAAACTGTTGTGTTGTAATATTTACCCATTGACAGCAATGAAGTCCAAATAGTCAGAGTGCATGGCAGTTCAAACAAGGTTTATTCTTGGGATAAGAATGTTGTGTTATGTGGTAAAGTGGAGATGTTAAGAGACTCCATCTGCTGGAAGAATTCAGTGGATCAAGCAGCATCAAATGGTAGAAAAGGAATTGTTGACATTTTGAGTCAAAACCCTGCATCAGGATTGAAAGTGGAGATGTGAGATTGCCAGTATAAAATGGAGAAGGAAAAGCTGAGGTGGTTAGGCCTGTACTCATTTGAAGAATTAGGGACCTTATGAAACATAGCAAGGGGCCTTGAAAAAGTAAATGCTCAGAAGATACTTCCCCTCATGGAGAATCTGGAATCTGGAATGAAGGGAGATACTTTCAGATTAAAGTATTGTCCATTTAAAATGGAGATGAACCAACCTGCTGGAAGTGTTCAAGGAAAATGTCAATTTCCACTGCTGCAGTCAGAAGTTCCCACCTACTTCAAAAGAGCATCAATCATACCAGTTCCCAAGAATAGGGTGAGATGCTTCAATGATTATTACCCAGTTGTACTTACATCTACTGTGATGAAGTGCTTTGAGGGGTTGGTCATGGCCAGAATTAACTTCTGCCCAATGAAGGACCTGCACCCCCTGCAATTTGCGTATAGCCACAATAGGTGTACGGCGGATGCAAACTCACTGGCTCTCCACTCAGCTTTGCACACCTGGACAACAGCAATACCTACACCAGGCTGCTGTTTATTGATTACAGCTCAGCATTCAACACCACCATCCCCTCAATACTAATCAACAAGCTTCAATACCTGGGCCTCTGCACCTCCCTCTGTGACCGGATCCCTGACTTCCTCTTTGGGTAACCATAGCCAATGTGGATGGGAAACATCTTTTCCTTGCTGACAATCAACACCAGCAGTCTTCAAGGATGTGTGTTAAGCCAGCTGCTCTACTCTCTCCACATCCATGACTGTGTGGCTAAGCACAGCTCAAATGCCAGCTATAAATGACACAACTGTTATTAGCAGAATTTCAAATGGTGACAAGGAGGCATACAGGAGTGAGACAGATCAGCTGGTGGAGTGGTATCACAACTCAATGTCAGTAAGACCAAAGAATTGGTAGTGGACTTCAGGAATGGGAAGTCAGGAGAAAACGCACACGTCCTCATCAGCTGAGGGAGTGGCAGTTTCAGCCGTGGAAAAGGTGAGCAGCTTCAAGTTCCTGGGTGTCACCATCTCTGAAGATCTATCCTGGGTCCAACATATTAATGCATTCATAAAGAAGGCATGACAGTGATGATATTTCATTATAAGTTTAAGGAGATTGGTATGTTACCAAAGACTCGAGCAAATTTTTACAGATGTGTTGTGGAGAGCATGATAACTGGTCATATCACCTTCCGGTCTAGAGGGACGACTGAGAGTATGTCAATGATAATAAACCTGATTCTGATTCTAAATATGAATTCCTTGGTTGGAAAGATATAAATCTTTAGAATTATCTACCCTGGAGATTTACAGAAGCTAGATCATTGAATATATCAAAGTTTGACAGACACATTATTGATCAATTGGGTGGTGTGTGGTGAGTCAGTGTTAAGGGAGTTCATAGTTTGTGGTAAACAAACAGGAAAGTGGAGATATGATCAATCCAGGCATGATCTTATGGATTGTGTAGCAGACATATACTCAGTGTCCACTTTATTAGGTACACTTTATTAGTATACACTTGCTTGTTAATGCAAATATCTACTCAGCCAATCAGGTGGCAACAACTCAATGCATGAAATATGAAGACATCGTCAAGAGGTTCAATTGTTGTTCAGACCAAACATGAGGATGGGGAAGAAATGTAATCTAAGTGACTTTGACCAGGAAATGATTGGTGGTGCCAGATAGGGTGGTTTGGGTAACTCTGAAACTGCTCATCTCCTGCCTTTATGTCTGAGGTTCTTATATATGCAGTGCAGTCTTTTGTGGAGTGTTTTAGAAACAAAGGAACATGAATTTACCATTCAACCCTTGATCTTATATCATGGTTCTTGCACTTTAACCTCATCTTCTGTTCTGGAATATGACACAACCAAAACTACGAGAGAAAAGAATTTTCTAAATGCTTTGGAAAGGGGCACAAGTCGTCGACAATATTGAAAATATAAGCTGATCTTCAGTTGTCTGAAAGATTCATTTAAACATCTAAGCTAATTCATATTAAGCAATGACAGTAATAGTCATCTCTCGTAGCAAATGTGCTAAAAATTTATTTCAGAAAAAGCTGATGGGCTTATTTTTAAAAAGAGAAAGAAGCATCAGATGTGCGTGCTAACTACTTGCTAATATTGCAAACAATAATTTGCAGCTTCACATTATTTGACAGATTCAAATTCTTCACGAAGTTCACTTTCATTTTGTTTTGAACTTGCTAACTATCCTAATTATTCACCTTAACAACCTTGATCTTTGTCAGACATCACTCAGAAGAGGACAACTGGCTACTGAATTTAATTGGATACTCTCAGCCACACTAAACAGGAAGAATGATTGCTAATTGTCCATACTCATGGAAACATTGCTCTTTCCTGTCATTTATCTATTGATTATAATGGAGCAAATATTGGAATAATCCTGTTAAAAACAAAGAAAATCTCTCCACAACATTCTTTCTGATTACAATTAGAGTAACCTTGCATTGTCTGATCAGTCAAGAGGATGCAGTCACAAAGTGATGATGTGAAGATTCCCCATAGCTAATGCAGTTAAAACAACTTCAGTGTTTTCCTTGCATTGAAATAACTTAATGGTTATATATTCAGTGACCACTTTATTAGGTACTCCTATACAGTAGCTCGTTAATGCAGATATCTAATCAGCCAATCATGTGGTAGCAACTCAACACATAAAAGCATTTGGTTCAGTTGTTGTTCAGACTGAACATCAGTTTGGGCAGGACATGTATGTAAGTAAGTAAGTGACTTTGCTTGTGGAATAATTGTTGGTGCCAGACAGTGTGATTTGAGTAGCTCAGAAACTGTTAATATCCTGGGATTCTCACATACAACAGTCTCTAGAGTTTACAGAGAATACTGTGGAAAAACAAAAAAAAACATCCAGTGAGTGGCACTTCTGTGGGTGAAAATGGCTTGTTAATGAGAGGGGTCAGAGGAGAACGGCCAGACTGGTTCAAGCTGACAGGAAGGTGACAGTAACTCAAATAACCACCTGTTACAACAGTGGTGTGCTGAAGAGTATCTCTGAACGCACAACATATTGAACTTTGAGGTGGATGGAATACAGCAGCAGAAGACCATGTAATGTAGACTCAGGAAGTACCTGCTAAAGTGGCCTCTGAGAGAAGTATTCAATGCTGAAACTGCAGGTAGGTGCAGTCATAAAATTGTCTTTAAAGTATATGGCCATTCAGTATATTGTAGGAAGGGTGTGAATGTGCTGGAGAGAATTCAGAGGAGATTCACCAGGCATATGTTGGTTATACTAAATCTGACTGATTCTGAATCTCTTGAGTTATAGAGAGATTGGATGGGCTGGGCTTCTTACCCTGGAGCAAAGGAAGCTTAGGGTGGTAGTAATCTCTGGCATATAAAGCTCTGAGTGGCACATGGAGCATTTTTTATCTTTTCCTCATCTTAAGATCTGTCACTTTCTCCACAGTATACAATTTTTAGTGCTCAAGTACACTTAGTGCACTGCTGAATGCACAGCATGTCAAACTTTGAAGTAGATGGGCTACAGCAGCAGAAGAGCACACTGGGTTCCACTTCTATAACTAATAAAGTGGCCACAGAGTGTATATATTCAAGTTTACTTTGAAACCTACAATTGAACCTGTTTCTAAAAGTAAAACAAATGTTTGTTTAGTTATTTAGTGATATGGCATCTACCAGACCAATGAGCCTGCAAGATCTAATTACACCCATGTGACCAATTAACCAGCTAACACGTGTTTTTGGAATGTGGGGGAAAATGAGAGCACCTGGAGGAAACCCACGCAGTCACTGGGAGAATACTCAAGCACCCTACAGACAGGCAGGAATTGAACCCAGGTTGTGTGGTGAACTACATATACCTGTCTGGACACGCCCCCTGCTGACTGCTCCTGTGGCTCCTCCCACTGACCCCTGTATAAAGGCGATCGAGGCCTCAGCCCGGCCTCTCAGTCTCCAGGATGTAGTATGGTGGTCACTCACTGCTGGTTCCTTCTTCCAGTCAATAAAAGCTGATATCTCGCCTTTATGTCTCAGTGAGTTATTGATGGTGCATCAGGTTGCTAGCACGATAATAGCATTACACTAACTGTTATGCTAGTGTGTTGTTGCAGGGAATGTTGAGAGTGGGGAGAGGAGGGGAAATTATTACCCCTGCCATGTCTAATAAATTTTTGTATGAAACCTAAAAGGCCCAAAAAATGGGAAAATTATGTATACTGATCTAAACTGTGCTAGACAGGGTGATACCCCTAAAGAGAGACGTGCTGGAATTTGGAACAGCAAAAAATGTTATGGAGGAACTCGAGCCATACCTGGGGGAGGAAAGAAAAGAAACTGTTGACATTTCAGGTTGAAACCTTGCATCAGGACTGAGAAAGGAGAGACACGATAGCTGGCATGAAGAGGAGTACTGAGAAAGGATTCTGAGGTGATTGGTGGACAGAGGAGGGGTGTAAGATAATAGGCAGACAGTGCCAGCTAGAGGTGGTGATTGGGGGATGGTGTTGGGAGACAGTGGCAGGTGAATGATAGATGGAGGCAAATGAAGAAAAAGAAGGAAAAGGGGGAGAAAAAGCAGCAATGTGGGGATATCTCTAAACACCAGCAGTTTACTCCATACATGTCCATGCTTTGAGAATTCATCTGCATCTCCTGTTAAGTTTAAAAACCTGTGACTGAATAGTGAAGCCTGAGGCCCTACTGACATTGGGCATCATGTCTTCTATTCACTCAGCTGATGAATTGTAGAAATAGCAAGTAGTTTGTTGGTAAGGTGGAATTAAGTTGCATTGATGCCAGTGACCAATCTGAGGCAAAATAGATGTGCCAGCTGTGAAGGAGGGAAATATCTAAGGGAAGCATAAGAGATCAAGTAGGAGACTGGTGGCTGGGAAGATTTTTGAACGTTTATGTAAATTACTTTCTCTTTACAAAGGTGTTTGGTCATGTCAGTAAAGATAAACTCCCATTGTAAATAAATGTATAATTCTATGGACCACATAATCTGCACCTAAAAATACTGAAGTAAACTCTGCAATTGTAAATACAGACATTGTATCCTTTTACCTTCTGTTGCCTTTGTGTTTAAAGACTCCTCTGAAGATTACTGGCTCAAGGACCTCTGTTTCCATCTCCTGACATCTGTAATTAGCTCCTTGGTCTTGCTGACATTGAGTGAGAGGTTGTCGTTATGACACCACTCAGCCAAATGATCAATCTCCCTCCTGTATACTGATTAATCACCACCTTTGATTCAGCTCAAAACAGTGGTGTCATCAGCAAATTTGAATATGGTATTAGAGCTGTGTTTAGCCACCCAGTCATAGGTGTAAACTGAGTAGAACAGGGGGCTAAGCACACATCCTGGTGGTGCACCTGTGCTGATGGAGATTGTGGAGATGTTTTTGCCAATCTGAACTGATTGGGGTCTGTAAGTGAGAAAATCCAGGATCCAATAACACAAAGGTATTGAGGCTAAGGCCTTGGAGTTTACTGGTCAGTTAAAGTTCTTTTAGCCTTTGGATAAGTTCATGGCTGATCTGTGGTTAATTCCATTTAAATTTCTTTTCTCTTATCTCTTAAATATCCCAAACAGGATATCTTTGTGGAAAGGAAGTGGAAGACCTGGAGGAAATCATGATTGGAATCATATACAGTACTGTGGAAAAAGTCTTGGGCACCCTAGCTAAAATACATGTGCCTAAAACTTTGGCACAGTACAGTATATATCTAAATTTTAATCTTTCATAATGCTGACATCAAATGAAACATAGAGTGTGTGATTACTCTGCCCTGTCTTTATATGGTTTTGATGTTCAATACACCCGTGTTTTGATTAGTAGTTCGATTTCTTCTCTTTGGAACCTGTAGAAATCCACTTGTAAGAAGCTGGAGGCTTACAGTTTTCTTTGTGAACATCAGCACAACAAACCCTTTAGAATACCTTCCATTCTTTGATTGCTCGATATAATGAATTCTTTGGAATCTTTCCATCTTCTTTTGAGGCCTTCTTGCAAGGCTATCCTGATGGCCAGCCACCATAGCCATCAGCGGCAGCTGGCCCTGGCGTTTCCTGGGAAGTTGCCAGGGTGGGCTACAGCGGTGGGCTTCTGCACCCCACTGCTGGTGGTAGAAGCACCATTGTTTGTTGGTTGTCTCACCCCTGCCCCTGGGGTTAGTGGGCTCTACAGCCGGGCCTGGTCTGGTCTGCTGCCGGGAACGTGGCCTGGTCATCAGTGTGACGGATGCCCCACTCTCCTCCTTGGCTTTCCACAGCACGTCTGCCCAGGCCGCCACCTTCCGGGGGTCGCTGAAATCCGCGTTGGACAGCAGCAGGCGTATGTTTTTGGGCAGCTGCTCCAGGAATGCCTGCTCAAACATGAGGCAGGGCTTGTGACCTCCGGCCAGGGACAGCATCTCATTCATCAAAGCCGATGGCGACCTGTCTCCCAAACCATCCAGGCGCAGTAAGCGGGCAGCTCACTCGCGCCGTGAGAGTCCGAAAGTCCTTATGAGCAAGGCTTTGAATTCTGTGCATTTGCCGTCCACTGGGGGCGACTGTATGGACTCCTCAACCTGGATGGCTGTCTCCTGGTG
The DNA here is from genome assembly GCF_030144855.1 of Hypanus sabinus. Lineage (NCBI taxonomy): Eukaryota > Metazoa > Chordata > Chondrichthyes > Myliobatiformes > Dasyatidae > Hypanus > Hypanus sabinus. The sequence goes on from NC_082739.1 coordinate 39,621,326, forward strand.
GAGGGAGCTCACCACGTAGTAGTAACGTGTGGCATCCGAGGTATCTGCTGAACGTGGAATTGGGCTTCTGCTTGCTGGAACCATAGGTGAGGTCGCAGCGTCCAGAAGCTTGGCAGTTTTAACGAAACTGCATGAACAGATGCGGTGTCATTCATCTCCGGTCCAAATATCGTTTGGGCCATCGGGGTCACCAATTGTAGTGGTGTGCTACACGCAGCGCCAAAACAACGACACGTAGTCGGTGAGTTGCAGTTGCAAAAGAGGTTTATTCATACTTCGTGGCCTTGCTTTAAAGCCTTCCTGTTCCTGCCCTCCCCAGGCGGGAATGCTGTAGGGGGCGCATATTCACAGTCCCTTCCCGTGCGCGGGCTTTTCCCCTTGCTGGTGAAGAGAGCCTGGCACCCTCTTTGGGACCGGCCTCCATGCCGGCGCGCGCCACTTTGTGAGCCAGTTCGCGTGCACTGGGAAGTGGGTCGCCACAGTATTATGATTCTATTGCAATCAAGCACTGTGCATCATCACAATGTCAGCCTGGTTCATCAGTGAGGGAGCTATGTGGCCTTGGTTGTTGTGCAGACGAGGCTCTCGTGCTGTGGCATCACCAGTTACGGCCATCCACGGCAGGAGATGCTAGAGTTTGCATGGGAGAAAACAGAGGCACATTAGGTGCACTGGAATCAGTGCTGTGTTGGGGGCTGGCCCCTGCAGGTACACAGGTGTGTACCTAATGGCCACAGAGTGTATGTGGATGTCAGCATTCTGGTGTTATTCAAGGCCATTTCCTATAGCAGAACACAGCAACAAGGTTCAGGAATCTGGAAGCAAATGGAATAAAGAACCATACATAATAAAGTGCCTACTGAGTGTACCTGTACTGTAACCACTCAATCATTTTAGAATAGGATTTCTGCAATAGTTTTGGATTCTTGGAAAAAATTTCAGGGATCGATTATACAGAGCTATCTTGATTAGAAAAATGGAAAGGACTACTTAAAGGATCAATCCTTATTCCATCTTCTCTCCCGCTCAACCAATTTCCTAGCCTGGTAAATAAATTTGTTTAGTTATGTAACCTAAAAATTAACTGGCTGTCTCTTATGTGGGATTTCACATATTTCCTTCTGCAAGTCTTTATAAGGAATATTCAGATGTTTCCTTGCTAATTGCCTCTTCTAATATTTCAATAGTTGTGACTTGCTTTTTGCAAATCCATGCAGAATCTTCCCAATCAAGTGAAAATGACCAATTAATTTATTCATCAATACAGAGTTTTGGAACACAAAATATAGTTAGAAAAGTAGTCCAGGAAAATGGAAGTCAGCAGAGAGAGACTGTTTTCTATCCTTTTTGATTGTGTGGTTACCATGAGCATTGCAGCAAGACATGAGACTGCAGATACTGGAATCTGGAGCATAATCAAAATGCTGTTGGAACATCTATAGAAACATCAACACCCTCCTAAAAATCAACTGTCCATTACTCTCCTCAAATGTCACCTGATCTGCTGAGTTCAACAACGTTTCTCCAGATATCACATACAGTTGGTCTTTGTGCTACGTAGTGATGCCTGTGGAAAGGTCCCAGGCCTGTTTCTCTTCCCGCAAATGCATCTGACCTGTTGGGAGTTTCCAGCATTTTAATTTTTATTTCAGATTTCGTGCATCTGCAGTTTTTGCTTTCCACTCATGTGCCTGGAGTCTAGTGATGCACCATCAACAGAAATGTAAGACACTGATGCCCAATGAGCTACCTCCCTCTTTCAGAGAGAATGAAATTAAATGCTTTATGAAGGACTGAAAAAAATTATATTTCATTAAATACCATTATACAGTAGAAGCTGTATATTGTTGTAACAATACACAGATTATGATTTTTTGTATTTGGTGTCTCCTCTTTCCCTTTCTCCCATGGTGCACATCCTCGTCCGGGGATACCATCAAATCCCGATGCATCCGGACAACGTCCCCAAAGTGGCACTCATCACCCCGTTTGGCCTTCTCGTGTTCCTCCGCATGCCATTCAGCCTAAAGAATTCCGCACAGACATTTCAGCAGTTAATGGACACGGTGGGACGCGACCTGGACTTCGCTTTCATCTATTTAGACAACATCCTCATAGCCAGCAGTAGTTGTCAGGAATATCTGTCCCACCTCTGTCAACTCTATGCCCGACTGAGTGAATACGGCCTAACGATCAACCTGGCCAAATGCCAGTTCGGGCTCGACACCATCGACTTCCTGGGCCACAGGATTACTACAGATGGGGCAACCCCTCTGCCTGCCAAGGTAGACGCGGTCTGCCATTTCCCCCGACCCAACACAATCAAAGGCCTTCAGGAATTCGTGGGTATGGTGAATTTCTACCACCGCTTCCTTCCTTCAGCTGCCCGAATCATGCGCCCCCTGGTCGCCCTGATGTCGGGTAAGGGCAAGGACATTACCTGGGACGAGGAGTCCGCTGCCGCTTTCGTTAAAACCAAGGAAGCCTTGGTAAACGCCGCGATGCTGGTGCACCCCGGAACAGACGTCCCTACCGCCCTCACAGTGGACGCATTTGTGGTAGTCGGTGCTGGAACAACTCATTGAGGGTCGGTGGCAACCCCTGGCGTTTTTCAGCAAACACCTGCGACCACCCGAGCTCAAATACAGTGCTTTCAACCAGGAACTGTTGGCGCTATACCTGGCAATCCGGCATTTCAGGTACTTCTTAGAAGGTAGGCCCTTCACCGCATTCACGGACCACAAACCGCTTACCTTTGCGTTCACGAAAGCATCCAACCCCTGGTCATCACGCCAGCAACGCCACCTGTCCTACATCTCTGAATACACAACGGATGTCCGGCCTGTCTCTGGAAAGGACAATGTCGTGGCGGACGCCCTCTCCCACCCTAATATCCAAGCCCTCTCCCAGGGGGTAGACTATGAAGTGCTGGTTGAGGCGCAGCAGACAGACGAGGAGATCCCTGGTTACAGGACTGCAGTCTCCGGTTTGCAGCTCCAGGACCTCTCCATAGGCCCAGGTGAGAGGACCCTACTCTGTGATGTCGCCACCGGCCAACCCCGCCCCGTCGTCCCGGCAGTTTTCGACTCCATTCACAACTTAGCACACCCCTCCATCAGGACAACCGTCTGGATGGTGGCCAACAGGTTTGTTTGGCACGGACTCCGCAAGGTCAGTGAATGGGCCAAAACGTGCACGCAGTGCCAAACAGCCAAGTGCAGTGGCACACCAAAGCTCTGCCGCAGCAGTTCCACCCCACCCGCCGGCGTTTTGACCACATTCATGTGGATATCGTGGGCCCCTTCCCAGTGTCGCGAGGAGCATGGCACCTCCTGACTATCGTAGACCAGTTCACAAGATGGCCAGAGGCGGTCCCGCTCACCGACACCACCTCCGAATCGTGCGCTCGGGCACTGATTGCAACCTGGGTATTTTGCTTTGGTGTACTGGCCCACATTACCTCCGACAGAGGTGCCCAGTTCACCTCCAGCCTGTGGTCAGCTATGGCCAGCCTGTTGGGAACGCAGCTACACCACACAACTGCCTACCACCCACAGTCGACCGGACTAGTGGCACGTTTCCACCGTCACCTGAAGTCGGCTCCCATGGCCCGCCTCAAAGGGCCTAACTGGGGGGACGAGCTCCCCTGGGTCCTGCTCAGAATCCACACGGCGCCCAAAGAGGATCTGCACACCTCGTCAGCCGAGTTGGTGTATGGCGCACCCCTGGTCGACCCAGGAGAGTTCATGCCAGCCCCAAGGGGGCAAGAGGAAGAACCCGCAGCAGTCCTGGGCAGACTATGCGAGAGGCTCGGTAACCTGGCCCCTATACCCACTTCGCAGCATGGGCGGAACCTGACCTGCGTACCAAAGACCTGCAGAACTGTAAGTTTGTGTTTGTACGAAGGGGCGGGCATCGGGCACCGCTACAGCGGCCCTACGAGGGGCCGTTTACAGTGATCAGAAACAACGGGTCCACATTGGTGCTGGACATTGGGGGGAAAGAGGAGGTTTTCACGGTGGACCGACTCAAACCGGCCCACATGGACTTGGCGCAGCCGGTCGAGATTCAGGCACCGCAGCGCAGAGGCAGACCTCCCAAACAGGGACCAACCCGGTTCGAGGACATTGGGGGGGTGTATAGCCGGTTCTGGGGGGTGGGGTGTTATGTGGCGACCCACTTCCCAGCGCACTCGAACTGGCTCACAAAGTGGCGAGCACTGGCATTGAGGCCGGTCCCAAAAAGGGTGTCAGGCCTTCTTCACCAGCAAGGGGAAAAGCCCGCGCGCGGGACGGGACAGTGAATATGCGCCCCCTACAGCATTCCCGCCCGGGGAGGGCAGGAACAGGAAGAGTTTAAAGCGGGGGCGCGAAGTTTGAATAAACCTCTTTTGCAACTGCAACTCACCGACTACGTGTCGTTATTTCAGCACTGCGTGTAGCACACCGCTCCAAGGTAATCAAACTGGAAACTGCATCAATTCTTCAGATTAGCTTTATGGCACAGGATACGTGGAGGTCTTCATGTAACTCAAAGCACTGCAAGTCCTGTTCGTTGGTTTGTTGGTGAGACTGATGCCAGGGGAAGTGTGTGGCCTTAAATGCAGATCTGTTCTCCTGTTGGTGCTGCTCTCTAGTGGTCACTCCTTGCAAGACAAACTAGATTGCCAAGCAAGTTAACTATCACTGGATAAAATGCACAATATTTAATAGTGTCATACAGAAAATCTTATAGCTGGCAAACACATGATAGAGGGATTCACCTTGTATGGGTATATTGAATGATAATTAACAGGTTGCTTTAGGCTGGTCAATGTTGAGCTTCCATATGGATGTCACATCTTCCTGTCTTCTGGCTGCTGTACTCTCCCAGGATATTGTTGGAGGGTGATGTGGTGCAAGGTGTAGCCAGGTTTCAAAAGACTTTCTTCAGCTGAACGTTTATTCTCTGCTATTTATGTCAGAAGCAGAATCAGGTTTTATATCACTGGCATATGTTATGAAATTTGTTGCTTGGTGGCAACTGCACAGTTCTTAACCATATAACAATTACAGCATGGAAACAGGCCATCTCGGCCCTTCTAGTCCGTGCCGAACGCTTACTCTCACCTAGTCCCACCGACCTGCACTCAGCCCACAACCCTCCATTCCTTTCCTGTCCATTAACCTATCCAATTTTACTTTAAATGACAATATTGAAACTGCCTCTACCACTTCTACTGGAAGCTTGTTCCACACAGCTACCACTCTCTGAGTAAAGAAGTTCCCCCTTGTGTTACCCCTAAACTTTTGCCCCTTAACTCTCAACTCATGTCCTCTTGTCTGAATCTCCCCTACTCTCAATGGAAAAAGCCTATCCACATCAACTCTATCTATTTCCCTACTAACTTTAAATACTTCTATCAAGTCCCCCCTCAACCTTGTACACTCCAAAGAATAAAGACCTAACTTGTTCAACCTTTCTCTGCAACTTAGGTGCTGAAACCCAGGTAATATTCTAGTAAATCTTCCCTGTACTCCTCTATTTTGTTGACATCTTTCCTATAATTTGGTGACCAGAACTGTACACAATAGTCCAAATTTGGCCTTGCCAATGCCTTGTATAATTTTAACATTACATCCCAACTCCTCTACTCAATGCTCTGATTTATAAAGGTCAGCATACCAAAAGCTTTCTTCACCACCCTATCCACATGAGATTCCACCTTCAGGGAACTAGGCACCTGAAGTTTGATTAAATAAGTAGTGCAAAAAGGAGAATGAAGTAGTAAGGTAGTGTACACAAGTTCCATTTCCATTCAGAAATTTGATGGCACAGGTGAAGAAGCTGTTCTTGAAATGTTGACTGTGTGTCTTCAGGCTCCAGTACCTCCTCCCTTATGGTAGCAATGAGAAGAGGGCATGTCATGGGCAATGATGGATGCTGACTTTTTGAGGCATCACTCCTTGCAGATGTCCTGGATGCTGAGAAGGCTAGAGTTGATGATGGACCTGACTAAGTTTTCAAGTCTCTGCAGCTTAGTTTAACCCTGTGCAGTGGCTTCTCCACACCAGATGGTGATGCAGCCAGTTAAAATACTCTCCACGGTATATCTATAGAAATTTTCAAGTGTCTTTGACATACCAATTCTCCTCAAACTCCTAATGAAATATATTGGCTGTCATGTCTTCTTTGTAGCTGCATAGATAAGTTCGGCCCAGGATAGATCCTCAGATGTTGACACCCTGGAACTTCAGGTTGCTCAGCATTTCCATTTCTGTTCCCTTGATGAGGATTGGTGTGTGTTCTCTCATCTTAGCCTTTCTGAAGTCCACAATAAATTTTTTGGGCTTACTGATGTTGAGTGTAAGGTTGTTGCTGTGACACCACTCATCTAGCTGATCTAGCTTACTCCTGTACGCCGCCTTGACACCATCGGTAATTCTGCCAATAATAGTTGTGTGTCAGCAAATTTATAGTTGGTATTTGAGCTGTGCCTCACCACACAGTCATAGGTGTAAGTTAAGTGGCACAATTGTCTGTTGCTACTGCGTGTTCTCCAGATTGTGCTGCTTGCAGACATGTCTTCTAATCTTAAAAAAAAAAGAAAACCAATAAAACTGCAGGTGCTAGAATCTGAAACAAAAATAGCAAATACTGGAAGAATCGAGCCAGTCATGCAAATTCAGTGAACAGAAGTACTATTTATTTTCTCAACAAATCTGATCCTTTGAAACTTTTCCAAGGCCTAGGTAACTGAATTTTAACCACGAAGTTATGTCCTTGCATTTTTGGAGTGACTACAGCAGATAATAGATTTTCTTCACTAAAGAACTGATTAGGTTTTTATGACAATTTATTTTATTTATAGCCTCCATTTTATTGTTTATTTAGCTTATTTTCAATTTCTATCTCTTTGGATCATTAATCTCGGACTCTACATTACTAACTCAGTAGCATAATTATGATTCTACATACCTGTGTAAATTAAGCTATATTACTTTTTTATCATTTCAATTTATTAAATGCAGGCAGTGAACATGGCTAATTCTGGTCCATCTGTAATGGTCACCTCAGAATGTGTTGTGAGATAATTAGTTCCTTGATTAATATGCCTAGATTTAATAATGTTGACATAAATGAGAGACAGTTGACATTGTCCAATTTTGACCAGCATTTGCTAATGGAAGGCATTACTTATGCTCCGCTTTAATAAATCTATCATCTTTTCCACCTGATGAAAATGTACAATTAACCCTGGAGGTTAAAAAGGCGAAGTGTTACAACAGCAACTTCAGAAAGCTGTGGAGCAAACTGACCATTGTTAGATGACATTTATGAATCAGACTGCAGAGGAAATATTATTGACTACCAAAACATTTCAAGACCTTGATTTGTGACAATTTAATTTTGTAAGAGACCATATCTGCATGAGTCAACAGAGGCTGTATATTATGTTAAAATTCTAGAAGAAATTGAAAGCCCTCAAGTCAACCAAACTTAAAATAGAAGAAGTGCTGTGCATTACACTGTTCACTGTGTATTGCTCAAATGACCTAATAAATTGAAGGATTCTAAGCAAACTCAAATGAATACAGGATCTATTTTTGCAAAAGACTCACGAGAATAATCAGCTAGCCTGGTCTTTCCTAGATCTCTTCTTAATTGCCTTCATATCATTTAACCTCTGAGCAATCAATATTTTCTATATAGTTTATCATACATTCAGACCTGAAAAACTATCTTTATGATTTCAAGTAAGCAAGTGCCTTAACGAAGAGTAGCCTATGTCTAACCAGAACCTGCAATGATGTATGAATCTTCGAAACTCTTCTAATCTTGCCACTCTAAAGGATTGCTATGCTTAAATCATAATCTCTACATTCCCAATTACAATAACCCCCTCCCTTACTAAACAATGCTGTCTCATGCTTTTAAAAAAAGTTCCTTAAATCTTACCTCTTTGACCAAACATTTAGCCATCTTCTTGAATATACCCTCTCTGACGGTGGTGTCTGCAAAGAGGGTGCTGTCCAATTTGCATGCCATCTTGGACAATGTCTCCTATCCACTCCATAATGTACTGGATAGGCACAGGAGTACATTCAGCCAGAGACTCATTCCACCAAGATGCAACACTGAGCATCATAGGAAGTCATTCCTGCCCGTGGCCATCAATTTTACAACTCCTCCCTTGGAGTGTCAGACACTCTGAGCCAATAGGCTGGTCCTGGACTTGTTTCCACTTGGCATAATTTACTTATTACTATTTAATTATTTCTGGTTTTATTTTGCTATATTTTACTCTATTCTTGGTTGTGCAATTGTAACAAAACCTAATTTCCCTCGGGATCAATAAAGTATGTCTGTCTGTGATTTGACAATAGATTTGTGTAGTAATGTTCCATTTGAAAAATTTACACATTTAAAATGCTATACTAACACAAATTGCTGTTGCTGAAGATGTTGCTTTGGACAAATACTAGCTCCTCAGAACTCTAAAGAAGCAGACTGTGTTCCTTCGTTGTCCTAAAACAGAAAGCAATCATCACGTAGACATGGTTGAGCTCCTTGATTAAGCTGGTGACTTTTGCTGATTGTAGATTTCATTGAATCAGTCAGATTATTTCTTTTCTAAGTTATTTTATCTGTTATACAATGTAAGGGGAGTTCAAGGGAGATCTTACATCGAATTTTTGTATTTACGCAGGAGATGGATGCAGATTTTGTAGAAGTGAGGCAACACAGCAGTGAGGACATGGACTCTATACAGATTATAGAGAAGGTGTATGCTGTCTCGAAGCAAATTAGGGTGTATAAATCCTTGGGGCCTGACAAATTGCAGGGGCCCAAGCAGAGAGATTTAAACCTTCCTTAGCCATGGGTGAGGGATTAGAGGATAGCTAATGTTCCGTTGTTTAAGATAGGCTCTATAAACTGGCAAATTATAGGCCAGTGAGCCTGACACCAATAGGGGGTAAATTATCGGAAGCTATTCAAAGGGACCAGATTCAAGTATTTCAATAGACAGGGACTGATTAGGGATAGTCAACATGTCTTTGTGTGTGGTAGGTCATGACTAACCAATCTTATAAAGCTTTTTAAGGAAGTTATTAGGAAAGTTGATGAAGGAAAGGTGATGGATGATGTCGATATGGCCTTTGACAATGTCTCGCATGGGAGGTTGGTCAAGAAAGTTAAGTTGCTTTCATTCAGGATGAGGTGGTAAATTGGATTAGAATTAGCTTCAGGGGAGAAGCCAGAGAGTGGCAGTAGATGGTTGTCTATATGACTAGAGTCCTGCAACTAGTGGTGTGCCGTAAGTTTTGGTGCTGGGTCCTTTGTTTGTCACCTACATCAAAGTGGTGAAATGGTTCAGCAAATTTGTGGATGACACCAAGATTTAGGGTGTAGTGGACAGTGAGAAAGGACATCAAAGCTTGCAGCAGGATCTTGACAAGCTGGGGAAAAGGGTAGATCAAATTTAATGCAGGCACTTTGGGAGAACTAAGCAGGGTAAGTCTTTACATGGTGATCAGCAGAGCACTGAGGAGTATGGTAGAACAGAAAGATTTGAGAATACAGATCTATAATTCATTGCAAGTGGCATCACAGGTAGATGGGGTCATAAATGAAGTTTTTGGGCACATTGCCTTCATAAATCAGAGTATTGAGTACAGGAGTTGGGCTGTTATGTATAAGATGTTGGTGAGACCTAATTTGGAACATTGTGTGCAGTTCTGCTTAGTTACAATACCTACAGGAAAGATATCAATAAGATCGAAAGAATACAGAAAGTTTATATAGATGCTGCCAGGACTTGAGGACCTGAGGACCTTGATGGTTCAATTTCAACATTTAAGAAAAAAATTGGACAGGCACATGAATAGGAGGGGTATGGAGGGCTTCGGTTCAGTTATGTCAATGGGGATAGGCAGCATAATAGTGCAGCATGGACTAGATGGGTTGAAAGGCCTTTGTTCTGTGATGGTGCCTATGACTCTATGATACTATAATTTGATTTGAAAGTTGCCAATACAAGATTGCAGTTTTAGGAGTTTATTTTCAATCATCCGAAGTATTTCCATACAGCAAGCGAATAAGGTGATGGAATCTTCTAACAGATGATGGTGTCATTTGACCCACTACGCTTCTGTTAGGTTGTTGAAAGATATCGATCACATTCTTTAAAAAAATTACCAATGAATCAATTACCCATCCAGATTATTTGAGTCCCAAAAATGGCCTCCACAGAAAAGAAGTCCATTTGATGGCACCCACCCACAATCCTTGAGATTCAGTTACTCTCCCTGGCACACTGTTGCTGCAGTGTGATCCATTGACATAATGCACTGTTCTAACTCACTCGAACAACTCCAACTACGTCCCAAAGGCAACACTGAGAGTGACAGACCTACAATGCGGACGATAGTCTCCCTTGACCAACCCAGTCCACTCATTACCACATCATCCCTGTACTCTCATCAATCCTTCCCAGTGCCATTGCTTTCCCACACACTAGTAGCAACTTGGAGTGGCAGATTAACCTACACCACGTATGTCTCTGGGATGTGAGATGAAACTGGAGCACCAAGAAGAAACTTCTTGGTGGGAAATGTGTGAACTCCACACAGAGCACACAGTTCTGGCACTGTGAAGCAGTGCTGCTGTTAGCTGCATTGTTGTGCTGTCTCTGACCTCACGCCACCACCAACTTTTGCTTACACACTCCCACATCTGAGTACTCATTCCCTACAATTCAATGTCACCCCCCCCCCCGACATAAGTAGTAACCCCACCACCAGAGCAAATTCATAACCCTAAAATGAAAATGGATGTGAGGGGAACGAGGAAGTTCCCAATAAAGGCAAGTGTTGGACCTGGTTCATGAAGGAGTGGGCTAAATCAAAGTGGCAGGATCATGTGATGCTGGGTCTCCAGTAACGAGATCAAGAAATACAAGGGATAATATTCCCACTGCCCTTATAATTAGAACCTAACCAAACAGTGACGGGCTTTTCATTATCCCAGTCCACAAAATGCCAATTAAAAAAATGCCTTTAGGGAATTCTGCAAAAGGACCCCAAGTCCCTTGTACCTCTGATTTGTGAATTTTCTCCCTGCTTCAAAAAATAATCTATGTCTTTATTCCTTCTACCAAAGTGCATGAACATATACTTCCCTACATTATATTTTATCTGCCGCTTCTTTGCCCACTCTCCCAAAATAAGTCCTTCTGCAGACTCTACTTCCTCAACAAGACCTGCCCCTCCATCTACTTCCGTATCATCTGCAAACCTGGCCACAAAGCCATCAATTCCATCATCTAAATCATTGACATGCAATATGAAAAGCCGCAGTCACAATATTAACCCCTCTAGAGCACCACTAGAACAGCCAACCAGAAAAGGCCCCCTTTATTCCCATTCTTTGTCTCTTGCCAGTCAGCCAATCTTCATCCGTGCGAGCAGCGTTCCTGGAATACCATGGGCTCTTATCATGTTAAGCAGCATCATGTGCAGCACCTTATCAAACACCTTCTGAAGATCCAAGGAAACAATATCCACTGACTTTGTCTATCCTGCTTCTTATTTTCTCAAAGAATTCCAACAGATTTGTCAGGCAAGTTTTTCTGTTAAGGAAACTGTGCTGATTTTGGCCTACTTTATCATGTGCCTGCAAGTACCCTAAAATCTCATACATATTAATAGATTCCAATATCTTCCCAGCCACTGAAGTCAGGCTAATTGGGCTATAAATTTACTTTCTTCTGTCTTGCTCCCTTTTTAAAGAATGGAATAACATTTGCAATTTTCCAGTCATCTGGAACTATTCCAGAATCTAGAGATTCTTGAAAGACCATTAGTAATTTCTTCACACTATCTTTCAGAACCCTGGGGTGTAGTCCATCTGGTCCAGATGACTTACCCACCTTTCATCTTTCCAATCACCTTCTCTGTCATAATAGCAACTACATTCACTCGTGCCGCTGACACGCTCAAATTTCTGACATACTGCTGATGTCTTTCACAGTGAAGACTGATCCAAAGTACTTACTAAGTTCGCCTGCTATTTCTGTTCCCCATTCATACCTTCACAGTGTGATTTTCCAGTGGTCTGATATCCTCTCTCATCTCTTTTACTCGCTATATCTGGGGGGAAAGTTAGTACACTCTTTCTTTTATATTTTTGTCTGGCTTATATTCATATTTAATCTAAAAAAAACCATTAAGAGAGAAAAAGATATTTTCCTTTGTTTTTTAAAAACTTTTCAATCCTCTAACCTCCCACTAATTTTTCCTATATTATATGCCCTCTATTTGGCTTTCATGCTGTCTTTGACTTCCCTTGTCAGAATACCTCTTCATCTTTGGGCTGTATCTATCCTCTGCTTTCTGAATTTCCCCCAAAAACTCCAGCCATTGCTGTTCTGCTGTCATCCCTGCTATTGTCTCCTTCCAATCAACCTTGGCCAGTTCCTCTCTCGTGCCTCTGTAATTCACTCTACTCCACAGTAATACTGAAACATCTGACTTCTTCTTCACCCTCTCACACCGCAGGGTATGATCACTGCCTCCTAAGAGTTCCTTTACCTTCAGCTCCCTAATCAAATCTAGTTCATTACTAAACATCCAATCCAGAAGTGCCTTCCCCTTAGTCAGTTCAACCGAAAGCTGCTCTGTAAAGTCATCTTGTAGGCCTTCTACAAATTCCCCCTTTTGGGATCCAGCATCAACCTAATTTTCTCATCTTTCTGCATATTGAGATCCCCCATGACTATCATAACATTGCCTTTATTACATGCCTTTTCTATCTTACATTGTAATTTGTATCCCACCTCCTGGCTATGGTTCAGAGGCCTGTATATAACTCCCATCAGGATCTTTTTACACTTGACATTTCTTAATTTCCCCCCACTAGGATTCTATATCTTCTGATCCTATGCCACCTCTTTCTAAGGTTTTGATTTCATTTTTTACCCACAGAACCATCCCACCCTCTCTTCCTACCTGCTTGTCCTTTCAATACAATGTGTATCCTCTGATATTAAGCTCCCAACTATGATTTTCTTTCAGACACACCCTAGAGATGCCCACAACATATCATACCTGCCAATCCCCAACGAGATCATCTACCTTATTCTGTATACTGCATACAATGAAATATAACATCTCCAGTCCTGTATTCATGATCCTTTTTGATTTTGCCCCCACGTTACTCTTCAACCCATACTACTGATTGCAATTTTGCCCTATCATCTGCCTGTCCTTCCTCACAGTTTCACTACACAATGCACCAATATTTACACCAATTGCTCCATCCTTAGCCCCATCTTTGTGGTCCCCTTCCCCCTGCCAATTTAGGTGAAACCCTCCCCAACAGCTTTAACACTTTAACACTGGCTTACTCTGCTTGCACCTTGTTTCTTTTTTTTTAATTGACCCCTGCCATGTGCCGAAGGGATCATTATGAGTGCAGTGCACCAAAACATTCCAAAAGGCCCCGAGTCCTTTTTAAACTTTTCACTACCTTACCAACGTATGACTTCTCGTGATGATTGCAGCCCGCTAAATGGTGCAACATATATAGGTACTGTATATATTCCTCCAGCTGTGTTTTGTTTAGATATTTTAGATGTTAAAGCAGAATACCTTTCCTTTTGTACTTGCATTTTGATCCATGAACTACAGGACGCCATTTGCTCATTAAACAGTCCAGTCAGTTTGTTCCACCACCATCAAAGAATCATGCACCTCCAGAAATTTTATTCTTGAACCCACTTTATATTTCTTCCATTTGATTTATATGAACTCTTCTTATTCTTCCTTGCCAAATATATTCTGTAGGTTTCTCTGAATCGTATTTCCAGGCTGATCATTTTTTCCCTTATTCACTAATCCTAATTCCCTGGTATTACTAAGCACTCATCAATATTCCCTATATTCTTTGCTAGCTCCAAAGATTTTAATTATACCATATCTCTATGCAATATATCAAAACAACCCATGTGAGATCCATGCAGTATGATTGCAGAAAAGCTGGCTAAGAGGCAAAAGCATTTTAAGTCCATTTTCTGCTGTTTGCTTCTCAGACAGCTTTGTATCCATATTACTAGTCCATTAACAATTTCATTTTGCATTCTTAAAAAAAGTTCAATTTTCTGGATCTTATTGGACACCATACTGAATCTATCTATTACTGTGTTAAAGGATCCAATAAAGTTAGCAAGGCACAAGTGATGGATGAATTCTAATAATTTCTATTTCTGAGATTTGCATCCAATTTGTTAAATGGAATAGAAAGGAAGGATTGAACCAAATCAGATAATAAATGAGTAAGTCTTCAGATGAACTAGACTATTGGTTATTGTTATGGAGTTGCTGATGGCATTGAGACATGAAGATGAGAATCTGACAGATTTTAACAACTTCAATTAATTGCAGCATCTTTCCGGCTCGGTGGGTTTATAATCCAGCTTCTCCATCACAATGATTTATAGGGCAATTTGCTCCAAAACTTCCAAACTGTCTCTCCCCAAAATGGGTACTTTCAATTTTGTCACTTCAGCCTTGTGGAAATATTCTTTTTAATTTTTTTAAAGATTTAAACAATTGCTTAAATTTTAACTTGCTGAAAACAATGTACCATGAGGTAATTAAATTACCTTAAGGATATTTTGATTGGTTATATTTGTTCCAGAAAACGAGCCAGGGTACTCACATTGTAAAATTTTTAAAAAACCTTAATCTTGTGAAAGAAAAAGAGAAAACAGAATTTACTTGTTAAATAAAGTATTTTACAGTTCAATTTTCAACACTGGATTGAATTTAATATTATTGGCATACATCGCGAATTTGTTGATTTGTGGCAGCAATACATTGTAATACACAATAATAAAAATTCTAAATTACATCAAGAAATATATTTAAAAAGTTAAATTGCATAAGTAGTGCAAAAAGAGAGGGAAAAGAAAGAGGTAGTTCATTGTCCATTTAGAAATCTGTGGGTAGAAGGGAAGGAACTGTTTCTGAAGTATTAAGTGTGTGTCTTCAGCCTCTTGTACCTCTCCTTTAATAGGTAACAATGAGAAGAGGGCATGTCCTGGGTGATGAGGGTACTTGATGCATGCCACATTCTGGAGGCATCGCCTTTTGAAGGTGCCCTTGATCCTGGGGAAGCTGGTGCCCGTGATAGAGTTGGCTGAGTTTACAGCTTTCTGCAGCTTTTTCTAATCCTCTGGAGTGGGCCCCTCCTCACCAGAATGCTTTCCTCGGTACATCTGTAGAAATTTGTGTGAGTCAATCTGTGCATTTTTGGCTGCTTCATGAATAAGTACTTAATTTAAGCTATTTATGATTGTGTGAAATAATAGGTTGGCAAATTCAGCTCCGGTTTGAGAGATATTTGGGAGCTATTGATGTTGATTTGGTTTCATTAATATTACCTGACATATGTTCTCCTCAGTGGCACAAACATTGCTTGGAAACTATATTTACACTTTCCATATTTCTCATCTTTATTTACAACATTGAACTTGTCCATTTGGCCCATGAAAAACATACCTATTCTCAAAACATACTGACCATCACCATTCCTACATTTCCCTGTTACCGATTCTTCCCACATAATCCTATGATTTGACCTGACACTCCTGCCATTTATATAGTCATCATCATCATGTGCTGTGTCATATGATGTGGGCAGTGGGCAATCTGGTCTTGTGACCATGATTGTTCTTGACAATTTTTTTCTATAGAAGCGGTTTGCCATTGCCTATTGTGGGCAATGTCTTTACAGGATGGGTGACCCTCAGCAGTTTACAAAACTCTGCAGAAATTGCCTGGTATCAGAGGTCGCATAACCAGGACTTGTGATGTGCACTTGCTGCTCGTACGATCATCCACCACCTGCTCTTGTGGCTTCACGTGACCCTGATCAGGGGGAGGGGCTTAGCAGGTGCTACACCTTGCCCAAGGGTGATCTGCAGGCTAGCAGAGGGAAGGAGTGCCTCACACCTCCTTTGATAGTGATGTATCTCCACATCACCATAAAAAGTTGCATAGACAAGAGCAATTTACAGTATCCAAGCAACCTACTGGAATATCTTTGGGATGTATATGGAAAGCAGAGCACCTGAAGCAAACCTAGTTTGTCACAGAGTGAACATGAAAACTCTAACAGTCAGCACCAGAAGACAAAATCAAACCTGGATCACTGAAGCTGCCTGTCAGTGAATAACCATCAATATCTACTGCAGGTGCGGGTTACACTAGACAGAAGTTTACAGGTAGAAAGATCATTGATTTATCAGCCATACTATCCTTAGAAATTTTGTCTCAGCTAAGTAGGAAAGTGATGATGAATGAACATTATTTCTTAAGATCAAATTGCTGATTAATTTTTATTGATTGTTGCTGTGATCTACAAGGATATTGTGCCTTCTGGAATTCATTGAAGTTGCTAAGTTCGTGGGGAGTGATGTGAGAGAAACCAAAAGATGCTGTCAAATTTCAAAACTTTTGGGCAAGGCACTTGAAGCTAGAAGTTAATTGTAAACTGCACTGGAGGATGTCAGGTATGGGAGAATAGGCCCAGAATACATGGAACCTAACCCTACTTTGAAGAGGGAAAAAGAGAAGAAAGAGGGGAAGATGGCTCTTAACAGGATTTCTTAATTTGACAGGGTGCTCAGAGTGCAGTTTTCTCCAAAGCACAATAGGTGTGAGATGTTTGAGCTTCAGTAAGTATATTCACATGGAAATGTACCAAGTGGTATCACTATAAATATCTTTTTAAAGCAGGGCAAGGACTACATCACCATTGACTGTTCTTGATAATTACAATGAACTTTTATTATATTGAGAGCTGAAGGCAACTGCAGCATCTAGGAGTATGCAATGCATAATTACTTAATGGAGATCATTATATTTCACTTTATCTTGCCAAAGAGCAGCAGCTGAAATGAAAAATTGACTTTACAGGGGATGCAGTTTCCCTGAGATTGTTGCTAATTGCATGCAGATCATTTTTCAGGTGACATTTGCCAAGCTACAATGGAAAAACTTATCCACTCCCTCCAGTCCCAACATACTAGGACAATGATTGTGCTGTATTCATTGCAGCAGAAGTGGCTGCCTTACTCTAAATGGGCTGATTGTCAAGATTTATAGCAAATGACAGTGAGCAGTTCCAAAGCAGAAGGAAGGAGACGAGGCAGGGGGTGAAAGTTGAGGCAGACACTTTTTTGCCAGGTTGTTTGTAATCAAACACATGGAAATACAGCATCAGTGGACACTACTTCAATGGTCCATTCGTTAGCAGTTAAAGATTCAAAGTATGTCAGTCCCATACTTTACCTTCCCATTTTTGCTAAGCATCATATTAGTAATATAACATTAAAAAAATACAAAACCTCTAAGTCAAACATTACTTGAAAATTGGTGGTAGATCCATTTTTTATGCATAAATAGTGCATAATACATCTGGAACAAGAACACATAGCTTAACAACAAGAGTTTTCTTATTTAAGTTGGACTTGAGGACTGTATAACAGAAGAGGCAGAGATGAGTACTGTAGATTAAAAAATAGAAACTGAGTTACAACAGAGTTCAAGGGCATGGGGAGAGCTCAGGAAAGTGGTGTTGAGGTTATGACAGGATCAACCATAGTGATATAGAAATGGGCACAGGCTTGAGTCATTATCAAATCAAAGATGGTGTTGAATCAACATATTGGAGTTAGATAGAAAATCTAACGCAGTTGTGCCACAACAACTTCTCATTCAATGTCAGCAAGACCAAGGAGCTGATTATTGACTTCAGGAGGAGGAAACCAAAGGCCCATTAGCCAGTCCTCATCAGAGGATCAGAGATTAAGAAGGTCAGCAATTTTAAATTCCTGTCTTCTCATTTCAGAGGACCTGTCCTGGCCCAGCGCACAAGTGGCAATTATGAAGAAAGCGCAACAGTTGCTTTACTTAAGAGTTTGTGAAGAATTGGCATGACACCTTAAAATTTTGGCAAACTTTTATAGATGTGCAGTGGAGTATATATTGACTGGCTGCATCACAGCCTGGCATGGAAGCACCAATGGCCTTGAATGGAAAATCCTACAAAAGTTAATGAATATGCCCCAGTCCATCACTGGTCTTTCTTTTTGTATTTGCACAGTTCGTTGTCTTATGCACACTGGTTGTCCATGCTGTTGCTGCAGTCTTTCATTGATTTTATTATGATTATTGGATTTATTGAATATGCCCACAAGGAAATGAATCTTAGGGTTGTATATGGTGATATAGGTGTCCTTTGAGTTTTATTTGAAATATCATCCTACACTTGTTCCCTCTGTTCCATTCAGCATCATAAACAGAACAACTAAAAGTGCTGCATTAGTAATATGCACAGTCATTTAAAAAATGTATACATAGGGGCACAACTGGTGAAGAATTAGGAAGATCCACTGTTCTACCAGCTGGAACTGATCAATAAAATGTCATCTTTTCCTGTAAAAGTTAGATTTCCTACTAATGCTCCCTCATATAATCATGTCCCTTTGAATTTCTGTGGTAATACTGGGTGTTCTGGAATGGGGAGAGATGTTGCTAATTTTACAGTATGCAACCTCCCACAACTGTTACTGCCTCTTGTAGAAGATCATGCCTCAGAAGAATCGTGACAGTTATTGTAAGAGCAAAACAAGCAGCGAGTAGGCCTGGAAGATCATGATCAACTTCCTATTGTAGGTCAGACACAATCAATCCCAGAACTTGCTTGCTGTTCAGGCTTGTTGTACGAGTACAAATATTCCACAATCATTTGGTCTCAATGATCTTCAAAGAGAGCATCACTCTGTGTGTAGGCACGACCAAGTTTTAACTTGAACATGTTTACATGACGCAGAAAACAGAAGCAAATGGTGAGATATGGCAGGATACGCAGCATTGACAACAGTTCTCACACCGATGGGACTTTTCCATGCATGATTAAGCATGTTATTGGTATTGTGAGAATATTTTTCTGCAGTGATATTCTCTAGAAAATACTTTTTAACAACGACAAATCAAAACCTTAAGTTGTGGGGAAATAGCAAATGAAAACACCATAATGTCTTATCTGCTTAACCAGCTTGAGTGTTGGTCCCTTTGCTTCAGCAGTAAGACTCAGTGCCACTGAGAGTTTATAATTCAGATGCTCGAAGGCTGCTTCCCTTCATTTTGAACTTGACGACACTTAAGTATTCTGAAGCTCTGGCTCATGGTAGACAACTTCGGACTACTAGCCAGGGCCAAATGAAGGAATGTTCTGGAATGGCTGTTTGTGATTATGGATGAACATGGTACATGAGGGACCAAGGGATCCAGGTAGGAGTTGGCATTATGCCATCATGAAAGCAAGGGAGGCATCAACCTGTAGCCATGGCAGCCTCCCAGGGAAATGGGTTGATGGTGCCAGAGGGTGCCTGACACAGAGCCTTTAGACCTAGAACTGAACTGACTGCCAGGTGTCCAATCCAGTGACTGTACCCTGCTGCCTTCAGTATAATCCTTGCAGTCTGCTTTCTGTGCAACACGAGCAGGATTTTGCTCATGTGAGGCAAGGGGTGTGCCACTGTTATTACAAAAGTGAGGTGACTGTGTGCCGAAGAGAAGTGACCTGCTCCTCTCTAGCATTGTTCAGCTCATACAGGAGAGTTTTCCAGGCTGCGGAGCATCCCTTTGCTCATGGAGAGTATGCACTCTCATGCATTGCTTTATAGCATCAACCGAGAGCAATATCCTGCTCATGGACAGCCCCTCTCTGGTTAGTGAGCACATAAACTGCTCCTGAAGAGCAGAGACCTGACCTCCAGATGGACCAGTGTAAGATGCATACAATCATTTGTACCTTCCTTTCTGCATCCACAGCAACTATCAATTACATCAGTAGGCTCTATGTGAGGGGGTTGCGACTGGGAATGATGTGCGCACGGTATCCAGAGTGGAGATCACCCTCTGTTTCTGAAGAGTTTCCTGCAAAGGCAAGGGGATTAAACCCTCTCTGATCTTTCCCATTGCCTGTGTTTGGCTAGGGTGGTCTGAAAACAAGCATCCATCTTGTTATGACAGTATCTAAGTCTGTGACCTTGCACAGATCCTGTCTCCATGTTTCGATGAGTGTGTCCTTGCAGCAGCTTCCCCTTTGTCATCAGGCTTCTGAATGGTCCATCAACACTACCTCACTATCCCTCTTCTGCACTATATCTTTATATTGTAAATTATCATACTTTTTTTAGTCTTACACTTTACTGCTACCAAAAATAAGCAAACTTCATGACATATGTCAGTGATAATAAACCTGAATCTGACTCTCTTCGAGAGGGTGCAGAGGTATCAGGTGCAAGAATGTGCACTGGGGTCATCACCTCCCTCCCCCTCCCCTCCATTTCATTCTTCCTGCTGTGTCCTCATTTTTATTGTGGGAATGCGTGGAAACAGGTGGTCTATCCCAAATGCTTGCAAGAATAAAACGGAAGTATTTGTGAGTTGCAGCCAAAGTTGCTTCAGAGAGATACAGCAGCACAGATGGTAGTAAGAGAGTTTACTGTTGATTACACATCAAAGGATAGCTTGTAATTACAATGAATAATAAACAGCTTGCAAGTACAAGAGCATACCTGGAAGGCTGAAGATAGATAGCACTTGCTGTGGGGTTGGTTTGGGATACTATGGCCAGTCTACCATCCGTTACAGGATAGCCTTCTCCATGGATACAAAATGTTAAATTTAAGGGGGGTCTTTTCTTGGCTGGGTGGCTTTCCTTCAGTTCCCCATTGTTCCTCATCCTAGCAACATCGAATAAGCTTTCCTTTATCAGTCATCCCTTTGGAGGTTTCACCCCTGTGGATAGAGGGGGAAACAATGTCAATGGTGGGGTGAAGGCTGGGTTGGCGCAGGAAGAGTGCAGCTTGTGAGACATATTGTTGGAGTAATAGTGTATACAATTAACAATGGGTGTTCATACATGTGGCTTTGTGCATGCATGAATGTGCTTGTGGGTATTTGTATGTGCTTGTGTGTGTTTACATATCCTTCAGAGCATAAGAGAGACATATTTATGTGGACCTCTCCTTGATATATGCAATTCAGGTCCTGTACCTGTTTGCAGCATTGCTTCAAAGTATAGGGGTCTCTCTCTGGGCTGACACCACTCAGATGATCTCCAGCCAGACTGCCCCTTGGTACATGGGATAACTCTTCTGCATGCCATATCACGGTGGGTGAACTGTTAAGTTTTCTTCCTTCCTGTAGCTTCTGTCCTGGCGTGTGGAGTCCATCTTGTGTTGCCGTCTTCCGGAGGGTAGTTGTGATGACCTCCTGTCTGCTGCCTGCTACTCTACATTAGATGTGGTACACATGTCCTTTTTGCATCTAACTCTGGGTGTAATTTCAATGTCCTCTCAGATGTTGCTTTTTGTAACTGAACTAAAACTGGCCAAACTGAGTATCAGGGACACAAATGAAAAGAGGAAGACCATGGGAGTTATACTGGTGCAACTAGAACACTTTTTTATTCTGGCATCTTCCCCTTTTGTTTCCATTTCTGAAGAAGGGTCATGGTCGGAGACATCAGCTGTTTATTCATTTCTATAGATGCTTCCTGACCTGCTGAGTTCCTCCAGCATTTTGCGTATGTTACTAGCGGAACTACAGCCTCACATTTCGTGTGGCAGAAGTTCTGTTTTGCTCTCTGTATGGAGTTTGCACGTTCTCCCCATGACTGCATGGGCAATCTCTGGGTGCTCCGGTTTCTTCTCACATCCCATAGACATGAAAGTCAGGAGGTTAATTGAGTACTATGAAATACATTTAGCATGTAGGTGAGTGAAAGAACCTAGGGAGAGTTGATGGCAATGTGGGGAAAACTTGAAGAAAAGATCAGTCTACAACTGTTTTGAGTAGATGCTTCATTGGGCCAATAGATCTGTTTTCTTACTGTACAATTCTATAATTCTAAGCGATAATCATGCACAAAAGTTTACACAAAACTGCTGTGGTTACAGTTCCTGAATTTGAGAACTGGAAAGCATTAGATAGGGATCACATTTTGTTATGTATTGTTTAAACCATTCTGACATGAGCTAGTGGAGCATGTCACAATCTCTCCAGATAAAACCAGGTATGTTAATGAACACTAAAAGTGTTACTGAGACTAATTCTTGACATAATGTAGTTGGCATTGTGACTTGCTGTCCTCTCAATATCCTTTCCCCTTGACAGAGTTAATCTCTCCAATGTCAAAGCAGCCATAAAGACATCCAGCAAAGTCTGTTTTGAACCCAGGTCAGTCGTCCTGAATGATTGCACAGAGTTGTTTCTGAACCAAGTCATCTGCTGCAGCTGGACAGAGTTATTATTGGCTCAAAGCTGTAACTAGAAATGATTTGTGATGACACATGTAAAATCACAGGCATTCATTTCTGGCAGGTGTGTTCTGCCAAGGGTATCTGCTGGGAGCATCTTCTCATTTCCCTTTTATGAAACTCTCAGACAATATAATTGGCAACTTTAACAACATAATTTAAGTGCATTGTTCAATGTGATGGCAAGAATGCTCACATTGATGCAATCTGATCCCTAGATGCATGATTCAAGTTTTATTTGCAAACATTAATGTATAGCTAATTATCCATCTGCATTGTACTATTGCAGTTCCAGGTTCCGGTTGAATGAAACTGCATTATAGCAACAGAGTCCAATCACAAACAAGAGAAAATCTGCGGATGCTGGAAATCCAGGCAACGTGCACAGGATGCTGGAACTCAGAAGGCCAGGCAGCATCAATAGAAACAAGTATGCTTAATATTACAGGCTGAGACCCTTCATCAGGACCAGAGAAAGAAAGATGGGTCAGATAAAGGTGGTGGGGGTAGGGGAGGAAGAAGCACAAGGTGATAGGTGAAACTGGGAGGGGGTGGGGTGGGAAGTTGACTGGTGAAAGATATACAGGGCTGGAGAAGTGGAATCTGATAGCAGAGGACAGAAGTCCATAGAAGAAAGAAAAGGGGGAGGGGTACAAAAGGGAGGTGATGGGCAGGTAAAAAAGGTGAGAGGGAAATCTGAATGGGGAATGGTGGTCAATACTGGAAGTTTGAGAAATTGATGCTTATGTCATCAGATTGGATGCTACTGTCACAATGAGGCCACACTCATGTTTGAGGAACAACATCTTGTATTTTGTGTGGGTAGCCTCCAACTTGATAGCATGAACCTCAATTTCTTAATCTTCTGGTAATCCCCATGCCCCCCTTCAGTATTCCCCATCCCCCCCCTTTCCCTCTGACCTTATCCTTGCCTGTCTATCACCTCCCTCTGGTGCTCCCTCCCTTTTTCTTCCATGGCCTTCTATCCTCTCCTATCAGATTCCCCCTTCTCCAGCCCCATGTCTCTTTCACCAATTGACTTCCCAGTTCTTTACTTCATCCCTCTCCCCCCCAACCTCCAGTTTCACCTATCACCTTGTGTTTCTTCTTCCCCTTCCCCCACCTTCTAACTCTGATTCCTCATCTTTTTTTTCTCCAGTCCTGATGAAGGGTCTCGGCCCGAAGCATCGACTGTCCTTTTATCCATAGATGCTGCCTGGCCTGCTGAGTGCCTCTGGGGTGGGGGGGGGGACGGGGTGGTGTGTGTACCAAATTTAGCACTACTCTTA
Source organism: Hypanus sabinus (assembly GCF_030144855.1). Taxonomy (NCBI): domain Eukaryota; kingdom Metazoa; phylum Chordata; class Chondrichthyes; order Myliobatiformes; family Dasyatidae; genus Hypanus; species Hypanus sabinus. The sequence continues at coordinate 39,644,993 of NC_082739.1, forward strand.
GGACCATCTCTCTGAACAGATTTTTTTTAATATATCTGAATAAAAGATCTAAGATGTTGAGGGAGTACATACAGTTACTGGATCTCTTGCAGCTACTGACACTATAACTAAGGACATAGTTTCAAGATTTTGTGGAATAGATTTAGGACCAATGTGGAGGGACTGCTTTTCCCAGAGCATTGCTTCTGTGAATTTGCTGCCCAGGCATGCAATTGAGGCTACCTCATGAAAATTATTTAAGAGACAATTAGATAGACTTTTTGCACAGTAGGGGCATTCAGGGTAGGTGGAGCTGAGTCCACAGTCAGGTTAGTTATTGCCTATTGAATAGCAGAGCAAGCTCAACAGGCCAGATGACCACCTCCTGCTCTGATCTGATAGGTTCTTGTATTCCTATGTTATTTTACATCAACAACTAATGGCACTTTCAAAACTGCTTTCAATTGAGCTAGATCAACAAGGTTTCTTTCCATATACAGTATGTTCAATAAAATGGTCTGTCAGCTTTCCAGGACTCTTTACAGAAATGCTACAATTATTTCATGAACAAAAGATGAACAGTCTTTGATTGCTTTTAATTTGTATTTCAAGTGCTCCCAACACATTAGCCCTTTCTATTATTTTTACCAGCTCACAAATAAGGGATTGCAACATTTCATGTGACATTGGTCTACTGGAAAGAAAAAGAGGAAACTTCAAATGAACATCCTCAGACACCAAAGGTAGAAGACAACTGGATGAGAAGACTAAGAATACTTCTCATTTTTTAACAAAGGATAGATTATAAGGGCTGGGAACTTAGACTAGAATTATATAAAACACTAAGGGTATAAGGCTGGATATTGTTACAGTTCTGGTCAATACATTATAACGTTGGCACAACATTGTGGGCTGAAGGGCCCTTTTCTGTGCTGTACTGTTCTATAAGAACAATATAATAAAACTGGAGAGGGTGCAGAGGAATTCACTTTGATTGGAAGCTCAGCTGTGAGGACAGGAATGTTGGGCTGTGGTTGCTTTTCTGGACAAAGAAATCTGAAGAGATTTATTTGAGGTATACAAAGAATGAGATGAGACAATTACTTCTGATTGACCTTTATTGTCAATAATTAAAAGGGATAGATTTAAAGTAATAGGTCAGAGTCTGAAGAAATGTGTTTTACTCAGAGCAGTGGGATTATGAAGTTCACTAAAGATAGGATAATTCCAAAGGGAGTTGGATAAATGTTTGATATCCTCCACTAGCTCTGGGCTGTAAATTTCTTTGGTTTTGTTTTATTGATTACATGCATTTTCTTGTTGAATATAACAAAAGCACTTCTGCACGATTGGCATGCTAGGAGAACCTCATTTGCATCATAGCTATTTTATCTAAGTTCCACCTTTAGTTCAAACATAAAAAAAAATTGAAGCATAAAATACATAATTGGAAAAAGAAAGTTTGCTGATTTCCCCCCCCCCCCCCAATTCATGTACAATAAATGAAACTGCATCCCTGGTTAGCCTGTAGCTGTGATACTTCATTACCTTTCTGCAAACCTACCTGACATCAAGGACATGTATACAGAAAGATGCCGGAAAAGGGCCTGTAGTATGAAGGATCCCACCTACCCTGTTCATGGACTGCTTGCCCCACTCCCATCAGGGAGGAGGCTAAATGGCATTGACAGCAGGACCATCAGACTCAAAAACAGCTTTTGTTCCCCCAAGTAGTGAGGCTAGTTAACACCTCCCCCCATTAAACATCCTATTAAACCACTCACCACCACTACTTTATCATTATATTTCAGAGTCACCCTATGTAGCTTTACTCCTGTACCTAGTATCACTTTATCTACATAAAATCAGTCTATGTATAAGGTAATCTTAATTGTAGCGGCCAATTCTAACAAACCAATTGTTGCTGCTGGCGACCTAGCATGGATTGCTATCCTTGCACGATGCACCCTCCAATTACTGCAGTAATGATGTTCCACAAAGCAAAACATGCAATCTTGGAGCGATGTGTAATTAAGCATAACTAATAGAGATTAAATGGTCAGTAACAGATGACACCTGGTGGTCCTCAGAACCAAACTGCACAGAACAAAGCACGAATATGCAACTTATTCCCTTCACTTTTACCACACCTCACCCACATGACTAACTACCATAATAAACGCACAACAGAGAATACATAGCAGACAGAGAACAGATATATGGCTCCTACATTCCAGCCCTCTAATTATACTAGAATAATTGCAACTACATGTTACCAAAATACAGTAGACATGGAGACAAGAGGGCAAGATATAACAATTAGTGGAGTAGTGTCATAGCAACAACCTGACACTCAACGTCACTAAGATGAAAGAGCTGATTGCGGACTTCAGGAAGGGCAAGACAAAGGAACACATACCAATCCTCAGAGGGATCAGAAGTGGAGAGAGTGAGTAGTTTCAAGTTCCTGGGTGTCAAGTTCTCTGAGGATCTAACCTGGTCCCAACATATCAATGTAGTTATAAAGAAGGCAGGACAGTGGCTATACTTCATTAGGAGTTTGAAGAGATTTGGTATGTCAACCAATGCACACAAAAACTTCTATAGATGTACCGTGGAGAGGGCATTCTGACAGGCTGCATCACTGTCTGGTATGGAGGGGCTACTGCACAGGACTGAAAGAAGCTATAGAGGGTTGTGAATTTAGTCACCTCCATCTTGGGTACTAGTCTACAAAGTACTCAGGGTATCTTCAATCAGTGATGTCACAGAAAGGCAGCATTCATTATTAAGGACACCCAGCACCCAAAGCATGCTCTTTTCTCACTGTTACCACCAAGTAGGAGGTACAGAAGCCTGTGGGCACTCACTCAGCGGTTCAGGAACAGCTTCTTCCCCTCCACCATCCGATTTCTAAATGAATATTGAACCCATGAACACTACCTCACTTTTTAAATATACATTATTTTTGTTTTTGCATGATTTTTAATCTATTCAATATACATATACTGTAATTAATTGACTTATTTATTTTTTCTTCTATATTATGTGTTGCATTGAACTGCTGCTAAGTTAATAAATTTCACACCACATGCCGATGATAATTAACCTGATCCTGATTCCGAAATCTCAGCATTCACACAAACTTTCACTTCCTGGAAAGTGGTCTATCTTGGATTATGATCTTCTCTTGATAAATCAGGTTGTTCCTCTTGCCTGCACTCAGGAAATTCTGTCTTGTGTTGCTGCTGCCAAAGCTCATCCAAGTTGAAATCTGAAATCTTGTTAACTGTCAGCTCAGGCTGAGTGTAGTCCCTTCCACCATCACTATCTCCTTCAGGGTCCATTAACAGTCCAACCCAGCATTGTTCTATTACATAGGGTCCATCATTAACACTGTGAATCACTTGCAATGGCTCCAATGCCTTAAGCATATTTGCCTCTATCAACAGCTCAATTTCTATCAAATGAATATGCTTTAGGTGAGATCATTCTGAGGAGGAATGTTCCCTTTGTGGACAGGCATACATTCCTGTGTATACATGTTAAGTAGTTCACAATAGTTTTCACTATCTATGCTAGTCATTTCCAATCCTGAAACAACAAAGCTACTCACAGCTTTCTCTTGACCCGTGGTGCGTAGGAGAATGTGTGTTCCTTTTCCTGTCAGTTTAAGCTTATTCAAGAGGCTCACTGTACAGACCATTTGTATTTCCTTGATCTAGGAAAACATAAGTAATCACAGTCTTGTTACTCTTCTTTGATGTCACCTGAACTGAAGTTGTAGGAGGTTTACAATCGTGGTCACCCACCCGTGTAAGGCCATTAGGTACCAAGGCAATACTCGTTGATGTGTTTGCTTCATTCACGGCTTGTTTGGTATCTACACTCTCTTCATCAGTTCCAGGCTCAATTGCAGCTTCACTTTCCACAGTTGTGGCAAAGCTGCTCCCTTTAGCTTGAGAATGGATTTTGTTCACACCTTTGGTTACCGCCAGTGATGTAATATTGTATACGTTCCCAAACACTGGGTGTGTAGCAACCTTTACTCGCCTTTCAATAAAATCTACAACATTAGGGAAAGTAATCTTGCAGTTGTGCCTTTCTTGCAGCTAATAGACCACCATTCTCCATTTATCCCCCAGCATATGGGGCAATTTCTTTATTACAATCATCATATTAGCAGGCATGTCCAGCTCACACATGTCCTGCACTACTTACATGATATTGCAACAGCCTCTAAGAAGAAGACTAGTCTTAACTAGACCACACATCTTCTGATTTGATATGCAGCCAAGAAAAAGTCTTTTCCATGTAGGCCACAGCAATTTTGTGCTAATCACCAAAATGTTCCTGTAGTAAATTTAGATATCCTTGCTCCAGGCTGGCTCATTGGCAATGTTTGACAAGCTCTCTAGGGTAACCTCCAGTGAACTGTTTGAGAAAACAGATAGTTGTCATAATCCATCAGTCTTGCCTTCAACGTTATTATTGAAATCCCTCACAAATGAATGATTCTGTAGTGGATTACTATTGAAGATTTGAATCTCTCTTTTAGGCAGAGATACAATGCTTTAGAAGCATAGAAAACTTACAGCACAATATGGGCCCTTTGGCCCACAAAGTTGTGCTGAACATGTCCCTCAGAAATTACTGGGCTTACCTATAGCCCTCTATCTTACTAAGATCCATGTACCTATCTAAAAGCCTCTTAAAAGACCCTATCGTATCCACCTCCACCACTGTTGCCGGCAGTCCATTCCAGCACTCACCACTTTAAGTAAAAAACTTACCCCTGACATATCCTCTGTACCTACTCCCCAGCGCCTTAAACCTGTGTCCTCTTGTGGCAACCATTTCAGTCCTGGGAAAAAGCCTCTGACTATCCACATGATCAATGCCTCTCATCATCCTATACACCTCTATCAGGTTACTTCTTATCCTCCTTCGCTCCAAGCAGAGGCCGAGTTCACTCAACCTATTCTCATAAGGCATGCTCCTCAATCCAGGCAACATCCTTGTAAATCTACTCTGCACCATTTCTATGGTTTCCACATCCTTTCTGTAGTGAGGCGACCAGAACTGAGCACAGTACTCCAAGTGGGGTCTGACCAGGGTTCTATATAGCTGCAACATTACCTCTTGGCTCCTAAATTCAATTCCACGATTGATAAAGGCCAATACACCGTATGCCTTCTTAACCACAGAGTCAACCTGTGCAGCTGCTTTGAGTGTCCTATGGACTCAGACCCCAAGATCCCTCTGATCCTCCACACTGCCCAGAGTCTTACCAATAATACTATATTCTGCCATCACATTTGACCTACCAAAATGAACCACTTCACACTTATCTGGGTTGATCTCCATCTGCCACTTCTCAGCCCAGTTTTGCATCCTATCAATGTCCCGTTGTAACCTCTGACAACCCTCCACACTATCCACAACACCTCCAACCTTTGTGTCATCAGTAAACTTACTAACCTATCCCTCTACTTCCTCATCTGGATCATTTATAAAAATCACGAAGAGTAGGGGTCCCAGAACAGATCCCTGAGGTGCCCCATTGGTCACCGACCTCCATGCAGAATATGACCCGTCTACACCCACTCTTTGCCTTCTGTGGGCAAGCCAGTTCTGGATCCACAAAGCAATGTCCCCTTGGATCCCATGCTTTGTTGTTGCATCACTAAACTTGCTATTTCCTTTTGCGTTCTTATGGCCTCCAGCTCACTGTTTAGACTTCTATCACTGAAACACAAGTGTCACCATACTTTAATGTTCTCAGAAGCACCTTGTGCTGTTGAATACGGCATAGATTCATGGTGCCACCTTGGTACAGGCTGAGAGTAAACATCCTGAACTGCCTATTAGGCTCCAAATGTGTGGCTCATAGACATTTGAGGAACAAATGTATCCTCATTGACATCAAATACATTGGATTTTCTGTGCCATGTCAACAGAGGAACCCTCACCAAAGGACTGTCCTGCTGGAGCACATTTAGAACCCACAGCACTTAAAGCCTTCAACACTTTCACTGTGGCCATCTTGGCTGCAATTTCTTCCTGCATCATGGGTGGCTCCATCTTCATAGCTGCTCCTGGTTTCTCTAAAATTGTTCTTCTATTTGCTTCACCTGTTCTTCCAATGCATGCTTATCCCTCCAATATTTGTTGCCTTGCGCACAGCTCAGGTAAATCAGCCTCTGTTCTAATGCATACTAAAGAGGTACCAGACACAGGCGACGCTCTGCTGGCAGTAGAACCTGCTGCACGTTCAACGTGCTGTCTTCAGGTGTAATCATCAGCTTGATACATAGTCAAAGCATGCTTTGTGGCTTTATAAATATTTTAATTTACTCCAGAAACTTGACCTTCAACATCACATGTTTGTTTCAGCTACTGTTTAGCCTCTGCTGTGACTGTATTAAAAAGTGTATCAATATTTGCATAGTTTTCAGTTTATCTTACTCTGACATGGGCATTAAAGACAACAGTGAGTTATGTTGCTTAGCAACATCCTCATGAAGATTTTTCAAATCATCCAAATGAGACTGGACTTGCAATACATTTTGCTCTTCTTGTGAAAGACTTCTAATTAACAACAATAGATCTTTAACCTTCTTAACAATTATGTTATAGTCCTTTCAAATGTTGTCAATTCTAGTCATTAAAGCCTCCTCAGTATGTTTAATTTTTTTTAAGTCTTGACTTCAAGGGCTCTGCTTCCATCTTGACTCATGTTATTTTCCCCAAGTTCACAAACCAGACAAAACAATGGCATTCACTTCAGATATTAACAATTAAAATATTTCAGCATTTCAACAGAACCAAGTGCCAAACTCTTAAGCAAACACCATACTACAGAGTTTACCGTCTGTGATGACCATTCCAAAATCAAGCACGCAGCATGAATCAACAACGCTCAATACTTGCCACAATCGGCACAACATGGAGGGCTGAAGGGCCTGTACTGTGCTGTAATGTTCTACAGTTCTATGGTTCTAAGCTGCTCCTGGCTGTGGTGCTCCTACTTTCGCAGACACGTCCATATGCTGATGGTAATTTGGTATAACTGTTGAAATCTTTTATTGACAGAATGTAGCGGCCAATTCTAACAAAGCAATTGCCACTGCTGGTGACCTAGCATGGGTTGTTATCCTTGTATGATGTGTCCTCCTATGAATCCCATAATGATGTTCCACAAAGTCAAAGAAATGTATTCGATCCTTTATTCCCAACTAGCAAAACATACAATCTTGATTAAGTGATCAACAAAAGATATGGCACCCAGCGGTCCCCAGAACAAAACACGAACATGTAACTTATTCCCTTTGTTTTTACCACACCTCCACCCACATGACTAACTACCATAATAAACAAGAGTGGGAGCCATGCATCTGTTCTCTATCTGCATTATATTCTATGTTGTGCATTTATTATAGTAGTTATTCACATGGATGGGGTTTATATATTTATTGTTTTTATTGTGTTCTTTTGCTTATTTTGTTTTTTTACACTGCATCGGATCTGGAGGAACAATCAGTTTGTTCTCCTTTACAGTGTTTCAATGAAGTATGGATAAGAAACAATCCTGAATTGCAAGCTCTCTGGTGATCAGTTGGAAGAAAAAATTCAAACAATAAATTAATTTAAAGGCAGAAGTAACCACTTGAAAACAAAAAAAACTTCTTGAAAACACAAAAATAACAAAGCAAATCACTCCCCTCCCCAAAAATCTCACGAAAGTTTAACTTTTCTAAGAAGGTCAGTGACTCCAATTAAAAAGGATGGGACTGTGTAAGATGTACCGACTGTTCCTTGTGCAAAGATAATAGCTCCCTGGTTGCAGAACAGTGATGAATCCAGTGCAAGATGCATGCACGTCTGGCTTTCAGAGTCTGCTATGTTGCTATTTATTCACTGCCCAATGATTCTCCATGGACCCATTGGCTAACTGTTCCTGCATGTGGATGATTGCATATTACTACTTTCACTATAGTTCTTGTGAACTTGCTCACCTTTATGTTTTGGCAAATATTATTCAGGATCTTCCTCACTCTAGAGTTCCAGCACACTGCTTTAACTGTTCAATGGGCTGCAACATGAGAGGCAACTGCCCTTTGGTCAATTTTTTGGCAGCTTTACAAATACGAAACCTCTTTGAGCACATGAAGAAACAAATAAAATATTTTTTATATAATTTGAGTTCAGTATTTAATGATATTTTCTTCAACAAGCTATAGCCCTCATATCCTTTTCTCTAGGCCATTTGATTCAGTGCAATGTTAAAGACAGTGTTGTATTGAAGAGATTTAATTGCTCTAAAAGGGTTTTTAATTCTATCAGTGATCATAAGAAGTCGCAAACTGTGGCATATTATTTGCTGCGAGTGTCGGAAACATTAACACCATTTAAAAATATCTTTAATCTGAAGGTGTTAATGTGCTTGTCTGGGATGGATTTAAATGCCAGAATGATGTTTTGCATTCCCAAAGTTCTTCAGGTCTGTTTTTTTGTGTAGTGCTAATATATTCAGAATCAGTTTCCCTTACAGCTTTCTAATTTTAAAGATTTGCATGTGTTTTTTTGTGAGTGGAAGCAAGACTCTCTAATTATACCTTAGAGCTAAAGAGATTCAGTTTGTGGGTTCATTATTATAATTCAAGCTGTGATATAAATATGAACTCTAGAGAAGATGTCCACTGATAACTAGAATCCAAACTGTAAACCTATTGTTCAATGTTTGAAAAGATTGGTATTTTAATTTGGCACTTTAATGTTCAACGTTCTGTTCAATAGGTCACACAGCAAAATGGTGCAGCTGCCAGAGGCACTGTCTCACAACTCTAGTAGCCTGGGTTCAATTGAGCAGCCTAGTGTCGCGCGGGGAGTGGGTGAGGTTGGCATGTTTGCTGGTTGAAAACCGCTTCCGCCGTGTCGGCTGTTGATTGATCTATTGAAAAGCTGTGGCCCCTCTTCCCTATTGGTTGCCTTGTGTGCCATGGCACCAGTGTCTGGTGTCAAGCACTTCAGAGGAATAAGAATATCATGTGTGGGAGGCTTGGTCTCTCTTTCCTTTGTCCCCAGGGCATTTTTCACAGAACCATTGAGAAGGTATGCTCCAGATTTAGAAGGGATACACACTCTTAGCTAAGTATGTTTGCTGACTATTTTAGTTTTTTAGTTTGTGTAACGGGGGAATTTAGATGTTTAGCTAAATCTTTTACTGGTTCTAAATAAATGATTAAAATGCTTATTCCTAATTAGTTTTCTGTCTCACTCACCAAACCCATGAGCTAGCTTCCATGTTACACCTGGGTCAATCCTAACCTCTAGTGCAGCCCGTCTGGAGTTTGCACGTTCCCCTCGTGATGGTGCAGTGGCTTCATCCCACATCCCAAAAATGTTTAGGTTGGTAGGTTAATTGATCAGTTAAATTGATCACAGTGTTAAGGGGGGAGTTGATGGATCGTCGAGAGAAAAGTGTAGGAAATGAGTAGTCAATGGTTGTGTCATGTCAGAAAGCCCATTCACATGCTGCAAATTACATTCTTTGGTAATTTATTACAACTTTAATCACTGGCTATCGTTAACCAGTTGTTGCTTTTGAACGGCTTTGTTGCAAGTTAAATACTGACATCAGATTTTTCTCCAGTTTACTTACACATTTGCTCTGCCTCTGATGGTTTGCCTCCCAAGATACAACCACAGGGGAACACTAGATACAAAACAGCCCTTAAGTTATAAAATGATAATTCCATTAGATTGGAAATCACAATATAATTATTCCCTCTGGTCAGATTACTCTGCCGTAGGGCATACAACGATCTTTTACTGAATATAGAGATTTGCCAATTATTCTGCACAGGGCAATGAAGTGTTACAGCTTAATAAGAGTCACAGTACAGATTGTAAACACAAATCATACTTTTAATAATGGACTGCAAGCATGAGAGAAGTTGAGGATTTTGTGATAGTAGGAATATAGTACAGAGGGGGGAAATCACAGCTTCTTTTGCCTTCAACACTGGTAGTATGTGAAGAAGCATTTGAGATGGTTTAGAGAAGCTGACACCCATGCATTTGCAACATAGAGGCCCTGTGTGCATGGTGGAAGGAGAGTAACAGCTCCCAAATTATTCACCCATTCACCATTCCAGTCACCTCTTTCCCAAAAGACAGCTCCAAGGCATCAGCAACCACTTCAGAGTGCACAAAACCAGAGAGGAAACAAATGATTCTTTATCTCAAGGTATTGGCGAGGAAAGTTTTGTGTCCAATTGTAGCAGTAAAAGGATAACAGATCAGAATCCATTGAAGAACCAATGTGACAGAGACCAAACAATGGGAAGGCTCAAAATGTGCAATCATCATATTTACACAAAGCAGAACACTGCAGGTGAACTACTGTTATGGTAAATATTTAGCCTCAGTTAAAGCTTTTAATGATTTTTGCTGTAATCTGAATAGTTAGTGACTAAAGATAAACATGTAAATAAGGTAGAAATAAGTACTAAATATCTAATTTAGAGCAAATCAGGTCTTGTGTCTAAATTGCAGCAGCAATTTGCAGATTAATCAGCAGATACCTAACACCCAACCTCTGGCTTGGCATGTGATCAGGTCTAATCCTTCCCTTCTGATTGGTAGCCGTGGCTCATTCCACTTTCCTCCTTCAGTGGCTCACCAGGTTAGTAAACGTAAGTTCCTAACAAATCCCCTCTGGCTCTTTATCCAAAATGACTTGATTAAGAATCTTAAGTGTTTTAATAAGGTACCTCTTTTTTTCTAAACTCCAGTAAGTAGAATCCCAACCTTTTTCAGCTTTCCTAATAGGAAAACTGCTCCATACTTGGGATCATCCTGAAGAACTTTCTCTCAACAGCCTCCAATGAAGTGATATCTTTCCTTAAGTTGGGAGACAAAAATAGTTCACAATACCCCAATCACAAACAAGAAAAAACCTGCAGATACTGGAAATCCAAGTAACCTGCAAAAAATTATGGAGGAACTCAGTAGGCCAGGCAGCAGCTATGGAAAAGAGTACAGTCGGCGTTTTGGGCCGAGACCCTTCATCAGGACTCAATATTGTGTGTGCTATTAGTGCCTCGTACTGTTGCTGGAAATGTTCCTACTTTTAGACTCCCCTTATAATAAAGCCCAACATTGCATTAGTTATTCCCTTTCATCTGCTGTACTTGTGTCCTAGTTTCCTGTATTTCATGTAAAAGTCCCCAAGTCCCTCTGTACTGCAGATTTCTGCAAGTTTTCAGCAGTGAAATAATAGTCTGCATTTATTGTTCTTCCTTTCAAAGAGATCAACCTCACTTTGTTGGAACAGCACCTGCTATTCTTCAAGGCTGCTGTATGGCTCTCAGACTCCAAGTCACCTGGCTGCTCTTTCTCCATCACTTCCCGTTGTCTCCAGCTTGCAAAATTGTGCAGCATTTGTCACCTACTAACGAAGTCTCCACTTCTGGCATCCATTGCTAAGTGCACCAGGATTAATGCAGGCAACACAATCTTGAAGAGACCAAGGGTGTTGTCTTTGTACTTGTGATGGCCTAATATTTATTTCAACTGTTGTAATTGGAGATCATACTGGTGTAGGAATCATAGAAGTAGAGCATAGCCTTGTCCCTGAAGACCCAGCCCTCTGAGTTGTGAAGCTACCAATGGTACCTTTCAGGGTGGACTCCGTTGGGATGAAGAATTCACATGTGCTTCCCTGAAAGATGGCATTCACCATCATAAATTTCTTCTCATAATCCACAGGTTGTTTATTAATGAAGTGGAACGCATTCTTGTTGATGACAAGCTTGTTAAGGAGAACACTTATGGACAATTGGTAAAATTGATCCTGGCTGCACTCAGGGAAAGTCAGTAATCTTGACGAATCTGTATTTATCACTGAAATCAAAGTATTATGAAGTGATATTGATTGTGCAGTAAGTGGGGTACCTCTCTGCTGCTCCCTGTGAGGTGAAAAAGTTTAGAAACACTGGAGAAATCTAATGCAGTCACCTGGCAACATCCATACAGTGCAGATGCTACTTCAATGCAGAGAGAAATCCAGGTGTAAGAAAATAGATGAAGGTCTTGATAATGATGTGCATTTCAAAATTGGATAAGATGAGCCAGTGAATGCAATGTATAATCAAAGGGGTCATAGCAAAGTGAATTGTTTCTGATGACTCAATGGCAGTAGGCACTAAACTAATTGATAAAGTCACTGTGTCCTTGCTTGAGTGTCCATAAAGAACATTACCAGCTGTGTCACAACTGAGGCATCCATTCACTGAGAATCGCAGCAACTGAATACAAGTTAAAGAAAAACAAAACACTCAGTATTATGGTGGAATACTTTGTGGACTTTGGACTGTGTTTGTGTAGCCAGCAGTCAGTTCCCATACACCCGTTTACGTCTCCCAGTAGCAGTAGACTACCCTTTGAATAATTACAACTAACTATCCTTGTTTTACTTGCTCTTCTCTAATAATTACCACATGGAGTTATGAGTTATCATTTATGTCACTATTAGGTTTGGAGTTCTACCGTTAGGCATCACCTGATTCCAGGAAAGGGTCACTGAAGTTAACATCGATTGCATCTAGAAATGCTTGGTCCAATTTCATGATTAGCACAATTCCAGTCAGATATTATTATAATAATTGTTGGTGTTATTTTTCCCAAATGAATTCAGATTTTGTACAAGCAGCATGCAGAAAAATTGGATCACACAATACATTTAAGTCTATCTTTTGAATGTCCTGTATGATTTTAAGTAACCAAAAATATTGAAGGATGCTTTGCATTGTCCTAATTGTGCTGGACATGCATTTCACTGTCACTTTGTTGTAATCACTGAAGTACAACATGTGAGTTTACCCAACCTTTGTTGTTATAAATTTGGTAAGAATTTGGCAGAAATTCTTCTGTAGGAGAGTAGTCAAAAATGCTTTGAAATTCAGTCTGAGGTACCAACCTGCTTCAAGCAGGCTTCGATTATACCGGTGCCCAAGAAGACCATGAGAACCTGTCTCAGTGGCTATCATTCAGTAACACTTACATCCACTGTGATGTGCTTTGAGTGGATGGTCATGAAGCATATCAACTCCTGCCTGAGGAGCAATCTGGATCTGCTCCAGTTTGCTGACTGTCACAACAGGTCAACAGCAGGTGCCATTTCATTGGCTTTTTGCTCATCTCTAGAACATCTGGAGAATGAAGCTGCATACATTAAGATATTTTTCAGGGACTACAGCTCAGCATTCTGCACTCTTATCCCATCAAAATTCACCACCAAGCTCCAAGACCTGGGCCATGATACCTCCCTGTGCAACTGGATACTTGATTTCCTCACTTGCAGACCCCAGACAATTCAGATCGGCAACATCTCCTCCACAATCACCATCAGTGCAGATGCACCCCAAGTCTGTGCTTAGCTCCTTGTTCTACTCACTTTATATTTATGATTGTGTGACTAAGTACAATGCCTATGTCATATATTTAAGTTTGCTGATGACACTGTTATCATCAAAGGTGGTGATGAATCAGCATATTGGAGGGGGGTTGAAAATCTGGCTGAATGGGGCCGTAACACCAACCTCTCACTTGATGTCAGCAAAACCAAAGAGCTGATTATTGACTACAGCAAGAGGAAATACAGGGATACAAGAGCTAATCATCAAAGGGAATGGAAATGGAGTCAGTAACTTTAAATCCTTGGAATTATCATATCGGAGAATCTGTCCTTGGATCAGCAGGTACTGTAAGTGCCGTCTCAATGAGGCGATGACAGCACCACCGTTGTTTTGGAAATTTGCATAGATTCAGCATGACACAGAAAAGTTTGACAAACTTCTGTACAGTGGAGAGTATCCTGGTGGGTTGCATCATGGCCTGGTATGGAAACATCATTGCTCAGCAATGGAAAAAGTGGTGCAAACAGCTCAGTCCATCACAGGCAAAGCCACCCCCTTCCCTACTATAGAGTAGACCAATAAGGAATGTTAGCACAAGAAAACAGCATCCATAATGAAGGACACCAACCATCCAGGCCATGCACTCTCCTCTACTACTACCATTGGACAGGAGGTACCGAAGTCTTGGGTCCCACATCACCTAGTTCAAGAATAGTTATTATTCTACAACCCTGAGGCTCCTGAACCAGCATGGATAGCTTCACTCACAACTCTGAACTAATTCCACAACCTACAGACTCACTTTCAAGGACTCTACAATTCATGTTCTCAGTACCATTTATTCTTTATTTTCACAATATATTGTTTTTTGCATATTGACTATCATCAGTCTTTATGTAGTTTTCATTAATTCCATTGAATTTCTTTATTTTCCTGTAAATGCATCCAGAAACTGAATCTCAAGGTAATATATAGTGACATATACATACTCTGATAATAAATTTACTTTTGAATTTCCTTTCCCTTCCAAAGGGATGAGTCCTTGACCTCAAATGTTATCCCTGATCCTTTAGATCTAAGCTGCTGAGAAATTTAGCAATTTTCTGTTTTTATTTTAGATTTTCTTATGTTTAATGTTATTAATTTCCACAAATATTTTCAATATTGTCAGATATTTGGTGGTTGAATGCTCACTCCTGAAGTGTGACTGATACAGACACTGGGGTGCTTAAAAAGGTATGTTACACAGTGGTAACATTTGTAATGGGGAAACCAAAGACCAGCCTAGGCTCCAAGGTATGGAGTGAAAAGAAGCAAGGGTCTCTCTGGTATACTGGACAATATTTAACCCAGTCCCCTGTCTAGATGCAGAGACACTGACAATTTCTCCCTCTCCACCTTCCCCTATATCCCCTCCATTGCCCACCAATAGATACTGCTTGATTCACTGAGCTCCTGCAGATTGCTCATTGCTCTAGACTGCAGCATCTACACTCTCTTTTGTCTTGGTATTTATCCCTTGACCAACACAGGTCATTATCTTACCCCTGGTGGTGAGGCCTTCTGGCATTTAAATCAGCTGTTACACAATAACTGACTACATTCAGAAGTGCATAATTGGTTGTGATAGGGGATCATGAAAAACATTTTATATAAGTATTTTTTTCTTTTTATATCAAGTTTCTGATATGCAGAGTAAAAACTTATTATCTTTTAAATATTCAAGTAAGATTTCTGCTGTCCATTTAATACAGATGCTTATTAGCCAATCCTTTTACTAAACAATAAATAGTGAGACCAATTATTGCATTAAGTATTCATCCAATCATATCATACACTGTAATTTCACCATTCACATTTACTGATGACAATTCAGTGAATTTGCAATTGGTTTGAAAGCATTTCTACCAAATCCTTGGTTATTTTATCAGCATTCTTTTAACAATATTTAAAATGCAAGTTAATTAAACAAAGAATGTTCATGTTAAGACAGTTCTTTGCCATGAACTTGAAGAGGATCACAGTGCTGGAATCATCTCTCTGAACAGACTGCAATAATTAACTTTGTATCGATCATATTTTACATGTTCATTCATATCACAGTTCTCTGCAATCAAGAAAACCATTGAAATAAAAATAAGCAGTTATTTATTTTGCACATTGAAGGTAATTATATGCAGTCTAGTGCTCTTGTGCTCTTAATTGCAATCACTCACAACCAGAAAGAATTTACAATTAAGCAGGAACTGTGATTATTAGGAAAGTAATTGAAAGTGCAATGGATGAGGCAGCTTTCATTACTGCGGGTCCCTAAAGACTCTGGTTTGTTAGGGAATATTTTACCATATCTTTTGTTCCTTATTAATTCAGTCAAAAGAAGTGGATGTCAGGTCAGTATTTATTGGCTTTCCCTAATTGTCCTTGAGAAGGTGATGGTGAACTTTTGTTTTGAACAGCTACTTTGTTTTGGCACTGTTAGGTGAACAGTTCTATGACAATATTTCCAGTGGCATAATGGATGCATTCTCATGTCAGGATGATGTGTGACTGTGAGGAGAGCTTGCACTTGGGTGCGGCCTCTTGAGACACTCTCTCCTGGTGGCAGAACTTGCAGGGTTGGGAGGTGCTGGTGAAGGTGCTGAATGCATTTTGTGGATGGTGCACACAGCAGTCAAAGTAAATGAAGGGGTGACAATCAAGCAGGAGGCTTTAAATGATGTTGGAGCACACTCATCCTAGCAGAGGCAGGAAGAGGGCCGGGAGGTGGGTAATTCATCACACTCCAAATATACCTTGTAATTTGCATACCTTGGTTTACAAACTCATTAAATGGGAGCACAATATGTTCAAAATCACTTACTTTCTTTGGCAGATGCTGCTTATTACAATTCCTCCTCATATTCACTGACAATTTAATGCTTAAAATAGAATTCAGAAGTGAGTGGGGAATTGGCAAATCAATAATTGGCATTGAACATTTGAAGTAGCAACATTAAACTGCAATTAAAGTATGGATTACCAGTCATTATACTTAGTTATTTTATTAGGGAATGTCAGTATGAAGCCAAGACTAATAATGCAGGACATATGGCTGTGAAAAGTAGGAAAACAAATAAACCCAAGGAGGTTGTTGAGCCCATGTTAAAATCTTGGGGTGGAAATATCCAATTAATCCTACTGCTTTTCCTTTCCTTTGCAGTCATGAAATGTTTCCTGTTACAATATTAAATATTATTGAATGTTTTTTTCAATTCCTTTCTGGGGAGAACATTTTAGGCTTTAAGAGCTCACTTCAATTTCTCATTTCCCCTTGTTAACAAAGAGAACATTAAAAAAGGGCAACCTAGTACAGACCATAAAAAATGAAAATTGATCCCCCCAAAAAAAATAAATGAAGCTGGGGAAACAGTTATGGTAAACAAAGAAATGATACTGAATCATAGACACAATAGATTCTGCAGATGCTGGAAATCCAGAGCCACCCACACACAAAATGCTGGAGGAACTCAGTGTCTACTGAAATGAATAAACAGTTTGCCGTTTTGGTCTGAGCCCCAACTTCAGGGGAAGATGGCAGAATTAAAAGGTTGGGGGGGGGGGGTAAGGAAAGAAAAGGACTAGCTAGAAGGTGATAGGTGAAGCCAGCTTTGTGGGAAAGGTAAAGAGCTGGAATAGAATGAACCTGATAGAGGAGAGAGGACCGTAGGAGAAAGGAAAGCAGAAAGGGTACCAGGGGGAAGTGATAGGGAGGTGAGAAGAGATAAGAGGCTAGAGTGGGGATAAAAGAGGGAGGGGAGGGAAGGGAAACAAAGACAAAAAGATACTGGAAGGAGAAATTGATGTTCATGCTATCAGGTTAGAGCAGTAGTTCCATGGACCCCTTCAGTTAATGGTAGGGGTCCATGGTATAAAAAAAGGCTGGGAACCCCTAGGTTAGGGGCGATCTAGACAGAATGAGATGTTGCTCCTTCACCGTGAGAGTGGCCTCAATGGTAGTGAAGTTACACAGATATTGTCTGTCAGTCAATATTCAGAGTAGAATACAAGCAACCCATTAATGCTGAATAATGATGGAGAAGTTAAATGCTACATCACTAGAAAATTGCTATTAGGCAAATAAATGAGGTTAAAGGCAGTTATGTCCTCTGACTTATCTTTGGAATGGTGGCTTACATCTTAAGATCCTTGAAAAAGTTGCTGCTGAGATAATTGATAAATTAATTATCATCTTCCAAAGATCCTCAGATTCTAGAGAAGTGCCAGAAGATTGAAAACTTAAAGTAATAAGAACTACAAAATAAAGAGATAACCGAAGACTAATTAACCTAAATCTATTGTTGAAAAAATGTTAGAATCAATTAAGGAAATTACTGCAGCATATTTAGAAAATTGTAACCTAATCAAGCAGAAATGGTATGTTTTCATGAAGGGGCAATTGTGTCTGACAACTTTATTGGTGTTCATTGAGGAGATCTCAATAGCATACACTGAGCAGAAGAGCAGGAGGAAGCAGGCAGCTGCTGGGGTTAATGGTCAAATTAGCATTCACAGATTCACCTCCCAGATGAGCAGAAGTAGGCATTGTTGAGACGAGCTACAAGTAGAAAGAGTTAACTAACCTAAAGTCCATCCAAAGCAGCCTTTACAATCATAGAACCTCCTCCCACCCCCCCCCCACCAAAAACATTCCACACCATTACCGCCAACATTCCAGTTTACAGTCCACATACACTGATCACAATTGATTTGATTGTTAGGTTGCCTGTCATATCCAACAATGACTTCCAGAAACCTATGCGGAATAATTTTTTTTAAGTTGAAAAGCTGTTGCACTGGGGCTGTTCCACCCTTGACCTCAGAAGTCTAGGACCAGTGATACTTACAAGCATCACAACTAGAGTCATCCTTGGTTGCAGTGGATAATCATTACTACTTCTGTGTGTTATACCATTCACTCTCTAGGAAGCGTTGTAGAACTGCCTTCCTGGCCCTTGTATCTCACTGCTGCTCTCATTCGCTCAGTCTGCCAGAGCCAATGAGCATGTCCCAATCCCACTGGGGTTTGAGGCCTGTAGGCTACCCTCACCTGCTTTAGACCATAAGCTGTAAGAGCAGAAATGGGCCATTTGGCCCATTGAGTCTGCTCTGCCATTTTGTCATGGCAGATCCAATTTTCCTCTCAGCCTCAATCTCCTGCCTTCTCCCCATATCCCTTCATGCTCGGACCAGTTTAGGCTGCCTGCTGAAGTTGTAAATCGGGGCATGGTGACGGTCACATGCAAGCAATTATTTTGAGCCACAGGTGAGAACCGAGTATCAGGAGGAGAACAAAGGTGAGTGAGCTGTCACAGAATACACTGCAGGCCCCTTCACCAGAGATGTTACCCCTCCCTGGACACCCCAAACTGATAACATGTGGCTAAATGAATCCCTACTCATTCTCCAATTAAATAGTACTGGATATTTTAATAGCTTGATACAAAATCTGTATTTCCTGATGAGTTGTTTAGAGACTTAGAGAACTCACTCAACTGCATAAAACACCTGTCTAGGCTGAAGATGGAACGTGATGTGCCAATTACTTTGGCATATCTTCTGAAGAGCAGTTTATTGCGACATTGATTCATTGGATAAGGAGCATTATCCCCAAGGGCAACAACTCTAGATGCCTCTTGCTAACCTGTTCTGAATAGAAGCCAAGCAAGCTAGCGTACTGTGCAGCTAGCACAGTGCTATTACTGCCCGTGGTGTTCCGGAGTTCAGAGTACAATTCTGGCAGTATTCTGTATGGAGTCTCTGTGTGTCCTCCTGTGGAATGCATGGGTTTCCTCTGGGTGCTCCAGTTTCTGCCCACAGTCCAAAGATGTACCGGGTAGGTTAATTGGTCATTGTAAATTGTCCTGTGATTAGGTTAGGGTTAATTGGGGTTGTGGGCCAGTAGGGCTGACTCCATGCTTTATCACTAAATAAAAATAAATAACTTTCCTATTCCTATTCCCCCGGCATACAGGGTTTCCATATAGCTTTCTCCCTCACCTTTGTGGCATTTGTCTTCTCCATGGCAGCTTTTAGCGTCAGGTCAGAGTCAGAGTACTACAGTACAGAAACAGGCTCTTTGGCCCATCTAGTCTATCTGTGCCTACCTGTTTTCCTGCCTAGACATATATGCCTGCGCCCAGACTGTAGCCATCCATACCCCTCTCATCCAGGTACTTATTCAAATTCAAAGTGCTACAATCACCCTCACATCCACCACTTCTGCTGACAGATCCTTTTACACTCACACCACCCTCTGAATGCAGGATTCCCCCTTATATTCCTCTCAGATATTTCACCTTTCACACTAAACCTATGACTCACCCAACCTCTCAGAACTATGAACACAAAAGGAAAGTCAGAGGAAAGATTCCTGCATGTATTTACCCATCTATGTCCCTCAATTTTGTATACTTCTATAAGAACTCTCGTCATTCTCCTACATTCCAGGGAATAAAGTCTTAAGCTATTCAACCTTTGTCTATAACTTGGGTCCTCAAATTGTGGCAACATCCTTGTAAATGTTCTCTGCATTCTTCCAAGCTTATTGATATCATTCCTATAGATAGGTGAACAAAATTGCACAATTTCTCCAAATTCAGCCTCAACAATATCTCACACAACTTTAACATAACATCCCATCTCTTGTACACAAACTAATGTGCCAAAAGTTCTCCTTATGACCCTATCTACCTGTGATACCACTTTTAAGGAATTATGTATTCCTAGATCACTTTATTGGAATTGTTTCCTTTGTTTATGGAATGTTGCAAGTCCAGTTCATTAGTTCATTGGCAAACAGCGGGGGCGGATGGTCAGGGAGCTGTGTGGTTTCGGTCGTAGCGAGGACTGGGCCTCAAGCAGCGGTGTCACCTGTTTGGAGCTGTAGCACAGCATCTATGCTAGAGTTCTAGAGTTATGCCTCTAGTGTTCCCTTGGCAGAAGACAAGCCGGGACACTGGGCTTGCACCTTAGCCCCAGAGTAGTGTTGCTTCATCACTGTATTCATGGGCATTCATGTATGGTTGAATGACATTTGAACATGTTCTATTGCACTCCTCAGCGCCCTATTGTTCAATGTGCAAGTCTCACCCTACTTTGTCCTTCTGAAGTGCAACACATCACACTTGCATCCATTAAAATTCCATCTGCCATTTTTTTGCAGCTGGGGTAGATTCACTGGGGAGTGTCCCTTTAAGAGTTGGTACACTTTTCTGGCAGCTGCACAGCAGGATATTGGGATAACATTGATTTGAATACAATATTATTAGCGTTCCCCTTTACACTTTTTTTTACACTATTGTTTCCACTAGATTTCAGTGAATGTAGGGGACAGTGACCTGATTAGGCAAACCTTTAGTACATTTAATCATCTGGAGCCATATAAATTCTACACAGAAATTTTATCTGAAGGTTTGAAAATCTGTTGTGAAAAATAATTGTCAGTTGTCTCATATAATGCTGAGATTTGGAAATATTCCCTTCAGCCGAACAAGTCTATGGTGAACATTACACACTGACTCACCACAATCCTACAGTATTGCAAAGTTATTATCCTCAAATTTTCAACAAATTTGAGACAACTTAGAACAGCCAATTAACTTACCAACCTGCATGACTCAGGATGTGGAAGGAAATGAGAGCAACAGGACAAGATCCACAGCGTCACAGAGCAAACATGTGACCTACACAAGCAGGACTGGAACTGGACTGCAAGAACATCTCTATTAATCACTACTTTGCCTTCTCCCATTTCCCCATCCAATGAATCAATGCTATATAAATTTCGTAGCATCATAAGTAATGTCAGAGTGATAGTCGTACTTCAAATCTGCAGAATGAAGATACCCATAAGAAGGTCTGAGTGAGGTACAACTCAACAGGAAATACAAATGTTGAAGCAAGCTGTTAAAGTAATTAGAGTAATTTAAGTAATTGCAACAGGGATTCTTTTCACCATGCACTGTAATTAGTGCAGGTGAACTGCAAAACAGAATGAGAGGGACATTTAAGCATCATCTGGATCTCCCTTCCTGATTACTGTTGCCCTCCATCAGTATTAATGATTGGTGCGTGTAGAAAGTCACTCGGAGAGCTCTTTGAGCACATTCTGATTCGATAGACGTATGTTTAAATAAAACCAAATAACAAAAGGATTTTATGAAGAGAATGATTCTTAAGCTCTGAAAATCATGAAACTACTGAAAGGGACATTTTAAACAGTGTTAGATCTGTGGATATAAAGAGAAGCAAAGGACATGGTGTTGACGCACAAAGGTGGCACAAAGATAAAAGCTTAATCATGATCTTATTTGAATGATGGAGAAGGAGCAAGGGGCTGAATGACCTATTCCTACTTCAAGGAAGATTATCAAGCAAATCCCCGATGCTGCTCCACATAAGGAAGTGGTAAATAAAAATAGGTCTTCAATCTGAAGCATTAACTCTGTTTCCCTCTCCATGGATGCTGCCTGACCTGTTGAGTGTTCCCAGCATTTCAAATGGTTTGATTTAATATCGGACAGTGTATACAGTATACAACCTGAAATTCTTACTCTTCACAGGTACATCCACGAAACAAGAAATCCCAGAGAATGAATGATAGTAACATTGAGAACCTAACTCACACCCCACACCCAAGCAACAGTATTGACCCTTCCTCTCCCCCTACCTGCACAAGATGAATCACCCCCCCACCATACAAGCAGTAGTAAAAGCCCCCAAAGAGACCTTGACTTAGAGTCCATCAAAAACGAAAGCCCATAACCCAGCACTTCAAAATCGCAGAAAGGCGCTCTCTCACCTGTTGGGGAGATTGCTCCTGCACCAACAAGGGCAGGAGACCAGTAGCTTGCTGTTCCGATCTTCCACATTGCTCCTCTGAGCTTCCCCCCCCCCAACTCAAGAAATAACAGGTTTTCACTCACCATTAAAAGAGGAAGAGTACAGGAGCCTTCTTCCAACAGCAGTGCACACTGCCTGCTGTCCCAATTTTTGGTCTTTTACGACGCTTCAGTTGGTGAAATTGGCGAGGAATTGGGTCATCCGTGGGGCCACTCCCCAAAGGCGGACATCTTCCAGGCTGCTCCTGGAGATATTGAAACACCAGGCTGCACAGCCAGTCCAAGAACCCATCGCTTGCAGAGGACCATAGCTTGAGCTGTAGCTGTATATCAAGGACTCCAACAGAACCCCCAGCAACCTTGAAAAGAAAAAGACAAGAAGAAGCTGTTGCACGGACAGCCTGGAAGAAGTTGCGTGGGTCTACAAAAAATTCTGGCGCCATTTTTGTTATTCATTTTAGATTTCTTTTTAATATATTTTTCTTTAAAACCTATCTTCCACCAGCCTTCAGTCTCCAGCCCCTCTTTCAAGCTCTAGGCCCACAACTTTACCCACCTTTGCTTCCGCTCCTCTGTTTATTTCCTACTCCTGGCCCTGTGGGCTCTACCAGAACAGGTGAGCCCCATTTCTGCTTACAATCCCTGCTCAAATAACAACCCCATCTACACTAGGTCCTGACCACATGAAGCATCTCTTGTGCTTCCTCTCCCCCCTGACCAAACCACCAACGGGGTCACCTATGCTTCCAACATTAATAGCACCTTGTGCAGTTATCAATTGCTGAATATGGGAAGAAGTTGTTCCTCCTGCCCTACTACCCATCCCCACCCTATAGGCACAGGCCAAACCTTAATCCCCTTAACCCCGCAATGCTACTGAAGCATGGAGCCTCAGTTACAAGTAGAAGTTGACACAGTGGAATTCTCACCAGAAGGGATCTCATCCCATCGTATACCAACATCACTATACATTAGACTTATGTTAGAACATATAAAATTGAACACAGAACTTAGCACAGTACAGGCCTTTCAAAAACATGCTTGTAGTTCAAATAGTACTGTAAAATATCTCCAGTGTAGGTATGTGTCAAAGTAATAAAATGGGAGTAGATGTGTATCTCACAGTTCAAAGAAAATTTATTATCAAAGTACATATATGTCACCATATGCAACCCTGAGATTCACTTTCCTGCGGGCATACTCAATAAGTTCAATAACCATAATAGAATCAGTGATAGACCTTACCAACAGGGTGGACTATCAGAGTGTAAAAGGCAACAAACTGCAAATACAAAAATAAATAAGTAATAATAAGTAAATAAGCAAAAAATATTGAGAATGTGAGATGAAGAGTCCTTGAAAGTGAGCCCATAAGTTTTGGGAACATTTCAGTGATGGGGCAAGTGAATTTGAGTGAAGTTTCACCTCTGGTTCAAGAGCTTGATGATTGAGGAGTAATAACTGTTCCTGAGCCTGGTGATGTGAGTCCTCAGGCTCCTGTACCTTCTTCCCGAAGGCAGCAGTGAAAAGAGAGCATGGCCTAGGCCGGGGGTCGGCAACCTGCGGCTCCCGAGCCATTTGTGGCTCTTTCACCTCTGTGCTGCGGCTCCCTGTGGCTTTGGGAAATAATTGGTCAGTATTTAATTAAAATGTATTTTATGTTAGTTTGTTAGCTTTTGAAATGTAATTCTAAATTTGAAGATTATGGTGATCTTGTACAATCTAAGTGTGGCGACACATTTCCTGGCACATCCGAAACGGCTCACAATTAGCCAGCATTCCGGCTAAGGGAGATAGCCTACGGGGGTTTGTGAGTACGCGTCTTTTGCAGCATCTGCATCCATGGGGGCTGGGTTGAGGGAGGCTTAAAAGCAAGGCTGTTTAGTTCGAATAAAGCTATCTTTGACTGCAGTTTACTGACACCGCTACAACGTGTTTTTATCGCTGGCTGTCCAGACGGAAGGTGCTGAAACGCTTTGTCGCATGTCTGGAAGAAGTGAAAACTTTCCTGGGCAGCAAAGGGCTCACCTTTCCTGAGCTGGAACAGCCAGAGTGGCTGGAAAAGCTACACTTCATGGTAGACATGACAGCGCACCTGAACACGCTGAACACAGCTCTTCAGGGGTAAGGACGTACAGCCCTGCACATGTTGGAGGATGTTTTGGCATTCGAGCGCAAGTTGACGTTGCTTGCCAGAGATTGACAGAAAGGCACTTTGTCTCACTTCCCCAATTTGAGAGAGTTCAAACAATGTCACGACATGATAAATTCGGAGTATTTACATTCTGCAATCATCGCAATGCAAACATCGTTTGGGAAACGCTTCTGTGAGTTCAGAGAGGAAAAAAACACATTATCCTTCCCGGTCACTCCCTTAAGCATCGATCCTTCCCTACTGAATACGACTGCATTGGCAGGTGTGAGTCAACCTGATCTTGAGATGGAACTGGCCGACATAGCCGACAAAGACATATGGGTGTCCAAGTTTAGACGCTTGACAGCAGACCTTGAAGATGTTGCCCGTCAGAAGGCCGTTCTTGCTCAGAAACACAAATGGAGTGATATTGAAAACCTTCTAAAACCGGACAAACTTGTGTTCGAAACATGGAATGCTATGCCCGACATTTATGTAAACATTAAAAAGTATGCGCTTTGAGTCCTGTCAATCTTTGGATCCACATATGTAAGTGAGCAGGTGTTCTCCAACATGAACTTTATTAAAAACAAACATCGCGCACGCCTCACAGATGACAGCTTGCGATCCTGTGTAAAGATGAAGGTGACGTCATACAGCCCTGATGTGCAGACGCTGTGCGCTGAGGTCCAGGAGCAGAAATCCCATTAACCAAGTATGATAAATATTTTAATTGCCTATTATTTTATGTATATTCATATTTTTTCATTGTTCAGTGAAATAGTCCTTTTATTTTTCAGGCTGACAGCTGGCTGATGTTATTTTTGGTTTGCTGCTGGCGGAAAATTTAAGTTCGGCGTTTTTCATAAATACAAGAAGGACTCAAATAGACATTGAGTATTTTACTTAAAAGTAACTTTCAACCCAACGTCTTTTTTTCGGAGTTCAAAATGTTTTTGTTGCATGCAGAAATGTAATTTCGTTTTCTCTGCAGGAGTTCATCAATTTCATAAATGCAACACATTATAGTTTATTTATACATAGCATAAAGGCAAAAAAATCGTTGTATGCAGTGTTATTTCATTTTAAATGTCAAACGGGTTTTGCGGCTCCCAGTGTTTTCTTTTCTGTGGGAAACGGGTCCAAGTGGCTCTTTCAGTGGTAAAGGTTGCTGACCCCTGGCCTAGGCAGTGAGGGTCCCTGATGGCAGATGCTGCTTTCCTGCGATAAGGCTTTGTGTAGATATGTTCAATGGTAGGGACGGTTTTACTTATAGTGGACTGGACCATATCCGCTAGTTTTTGTAGATTTTCCATTCAGGGCATTGGTGTTTCCATACTAGATTGTGATGCAGCCAGTCAATATACTCTCCACCACACATCAATAGAAATTTGTCTAAGTTTTAGATGTCATGCCAAATCTTCGCAAACTCCAAAGGAATTAAATTGCTGAAACATAGGGAAATACGAAGAGGGATAATAGGGTTGAGTTGAACTGCTCTATTGAGAGGCAGTGTGTGCCCAGTCGGCTGAATTGACACTTTTATTGGCCTCTCAATTCTACAGCGCACACCCCCTGCCACTACAGGTGAAGTTACTGTAATAAAAACCCATGGCAGCACGAAGTTTTTTCAGAAGAGACCTCTGATAATGAGATTTCATTTTTCGTCCCACACAAGCCCATAGTTACTTTAGTGGGTTTCAGTTTCTTCCTGTGCAGCTTGTACCACCTAGTAAACAGCAGAGGGCCTTACCTGAAGGCATCCTGTAAGAGGAAATGTGTGTGAACCTTAGGAAAAACGAGTCAAGAAAGAAATCCAATATTATTTTTACTAGGCAATATTGAAGGGATAAAACCGAAACCCAAATTGAATAAATATCAGAAAGAATTTATAAAAATTGCATTGGCAGTAGCCAAAAAGGCTATTGCAGTTACTTGGAAATCGGATACATACTTAAGTATAGATTGTTGGAAGAAGGAAATTTATGGCTGTATTCCACTTGAAGAGATTACTTACAATTTAAGAGATAAATATGAAACATTTTTGAAAATTTGGCGCCCTTATTTACAAAAGACAGGATTAAATATATAGGTGCTCCGAAGATGAAATAATTGGTTATTTGGGGAAAGAAATAAATATATATACTAAAGTTATTACGAACTCCATGGAGCATTTGGGGATCTTCCGATATCCAGGCACTCTTTCTTTCTTTCTTTCTTCCTTCCTTTCTTTCTTTTCCCTTTCTTTCTTTCCTTTTTATATAGGGATGTTAGGGGGGAGGGGTTAAGGGGAGGGGGGTAGGGTATATATATATTTTTTTTCATATATTTTCCTTTATTTCTGTAATTATTTGAAAACTCAATAAAAAAAGTTTAATAATAATAAAAAAGAAAGAAAGAGGAAAAGGGTCACATTAGTTGCACAACCTCTAGGTGCCCAAAGAACATTGTAGAAGGAATACCACATCTTGAAGAACT
This sequence comes from Hypanus sabinus, assembly GCF_030144855.1. NCBI lineage: Eukaryota > Metazoa > Chordata > Chondrichthyes > Myliobatiformes > Dasyatidae > Hypanus > Hypanus sabinus. The sequence continues at coordinate 39,671,887 of NC_082739.1, forward strand.
ATCAGTTATTTTCATTTACATTGGATTGTGAATTCCATTTGTCGCTCGATTACTCATGAAAGATTTTAGCTCCATAAACAAATGCACAGCCTGTTCCATACTCAATAATGTTTAAAATGCACAAGTGCATATTATCAACACTCAGAGGCCACATTATTAGGTACACCTGTACATTAATGCAAATATCTAATCAGCCAATCATGTGGCCGCAACTCAATGCATAACATCATGCAGACATGGTCAACAGGTTCAGCTGTTCAGACGAAACATCAGAATGGGGAAGAAATGTGACCTGAGTGACTTTGACTGTGGAATGATTGTTGGTGGCAAACCAAGTGGTTTGAGTATCTCAGAAACTGCTCATCTCCTAGGATTTTTATGTGCAATAGTCTCTAGAGTTTACAGAGAATGGCGGGAAAAAAAGACATAAAACATTGAGTGTGTGGCAGTTCTGTGGGCGAAAATGCCTTTAATGAGAGAGGTCAGAGGAGAATGTCCAGACTGGTTCAAGCTGACAGGAAGGTGACAGTAACTCAAATACCCAGGTGTTACAACAGTGGTGGGCAGAAGAGCATCTCTCAAATCACTACATATGGAGCCTTGAATTAAATGGGCTACAGCAGCAGAAGACCATGAACATACAGTACACTTACGTGAGGTACCTAACAGTGACCACAGAGTGTAAATAAAGACTTATCTTTTCCTATGTACTACAGCTATCAACAGACTTGAAATCACTTTCAGAGTAATGCTCTGAACTATGTATTTTTTAAATTCAAAAATATTCTTTCTTCATAAGTTTTCAAATGTACTGTATATAATACAGCTCATCAAGTCAACTTTTTCATTACTAGGCATATTATTCCAATTACTTAATGCCATTGTGGCATCAGTTATAATTAAAATGCAACCCTTGAGCAAGGAGCAAATTTTAACACCACTTCCAATTATGTAGTATGCAATAAAGACAGAGTTGAAACTGTTTCCCTTCTCTGAGGAACTTTTGCAGGGGCTGCACCCAGCGACAGCATATCCCTCAGCACATAGATGTAGACCTCAGAGCACTCCAGTCTGCAGCACATAGTTATGGACCTGGCTCTAAAATATCAATGAATTTTGATCAGATAAGAGGACGTCTTTTTACTGATTTGTTTCATCCAAGTCATTTACAAAAAACACAATTAGCAGGGTTCCCAGAACAGATCCCTGCAGACCGCCACTAGACATGGACCTCCAGGCAGAATACACTCCATCTGCTACCCACCTCTGCCTTCCATGAGCAAGTCTGTTCTGAATCCACACAGCCAAGTTTTCTAGATCCCATGCTTCCTAACGTTTTGAATAAGCCTACTAAAATCCATACGTACCACACTAACTGCTCTAGCTTCATCAACTTGTGTTACTTTCTTGGAAAAGTTATTCAGGCTCATGAGGCATGGCCTGTCCCTCACAAAGCTATGATAACTATCCCTATAATATCAGACTATATTTCTCCAAATGCTCATAAATCGTGTTTCTAAGAATCCTCTTTGCCCACCACTGATGTAAAACTCACTGGTTTATAATCCCCATAATTATCCCAATGACCTTTCTTGAACAAATGAATAGCATTTGCTATCCTCCAGTCTTCTGGAACTACTCCTGTGGCCAGTGAAGATGCAAAGATGATTACCAAAGATGCAGCAATTTCCTTGTTTCCCATCGTAATCCAAGATATATCCTGTCTGGCTTCAGGGACTTATCTATACTAATGTTTTTTCAGAAGATCCGACTCTGACACTTTCTTAACTTCAACATGCTCCAGGACATTAGTATGTTCTATTCTGACTGTACATTCGTCAAGGTCCCTCTTACTGGTGAATGCAGAAGTATCCATTAAGAACATACCCTCAAACATGTCACCTTATTCTTCATGTACTTGTGGAACATCTTAGGGTTTTCTCTTATCATACTTGTCAAGACATTCACGTGTACCCTTCTAACTCTCGTAAGCACCTCTATAAGCTGCTTCCTTGCTTCTTTGTGACTCTTAAGAGCGCAGTCTGATTTCTGCTTCCTAAACCTTGTTTGTTTTCTTCTTCCGCTTGACTAAATATACCATCTCTCTTGCCAATCACGGTTCCTTCAACAAGCCATCCTTTTCTTGATTCAACGGTACAAACCTTACCAGAACCCCAAGCAAGAGCTCCCTAACAACGTTCACACTTCCCTGAGAACAACTGTTTCCAATTTAGGCTCCTTGCTGTTGGATTCGGAGTGTGTGATCCAGAAGTCAAGAAAGAGGTATAAAACTTGGAGGTTATGACTGTTTTATTCAGTGTTACAAGAACAAAGAACGAACAAAGAAAAACAGAGAAAGAAATTGTGGTCATCTCATACTCAAACTAGAGATAACATGCATTCTATTATTAAGATGCAATGTAGGAACTGGCGAAATTTAAGTGCTGTGGCACCTGCTGAGAAAAACTAAGAAGCATGTTGAACATGTAGAATTAGCTATACTACAATTAGTGGAAAGTTCACTGAAAAATTATCCATGCATAGGTGATTATATAAAAATTATAAGCAAGCATAGAGAAGTTAAAATACAAGAAAAATAACAATTCTATACCCTAATCCAACACTGCCAATAGCATCGTACTTAGCCCTCCACCAATTAAATACTTTCCCACACCATCTGACTTTAACCCACTTTGACACAGTAGATGATCTTTCTACAATGTCTTCTCTTTCTGTAACTCTGATACTATCACTGATTACATCTGCCACTTCCTATAACAGACTGGTTTGTTCAGAATCAATTACTCGAGTATCCAGGAGATGTGTACAAGCACAATAAAGTAAGTTAAGCCTAATTTATTATTATAAAATAGAAAGCACAAATAATATACACAAATACTATGTAACAAGTTCAAAGGTTTATGGTCTCATGTTTCCTGGTCACCATTTTGTTATTGTCAAGGGAACTCCAATTCTGACTCTTGAGACCACCCCTTGGTCCCAGGCACTAATTGTGATTCCGGTTCAGGTGAAGTTCCAACAAAGTCTAAAATGTTCCTCCATATGTATGAGTTTCACAAGTGCAGGGTCAGCAAGAGACAGACAAATCCTTTTTCATGTCAATACCAGTCTGGTTCCCTTCAAACAACGCATCTTGTCCAATAACACTGTCTTCAGTGTACCCTCATACATCAACTAGACATTTTAATGATTACTCCTTGTTACTTAATTCATTAGACTCACATTGCCCATGACACACAATATTCCTTGGGCTTACACAATACATTAATGATTACATATAAGTGATAAGTCTGAGTTTTGAAAGAATCCAGCTATCATCCCACAAGCATCCATTCAGTTATTAGTCTACAGACCCCACATACTACATGTTCAGAAAGAGTTCAGTTGTCATTCCACCTGGCAAATATTCAATCATTGTTTTACAAATCCCATATGCTACACTCCTCCACCTCTTTTACCTCCCTTACACATGACGGCACTGCCAAGCACCTGAGTAATCACACTGTCAAGTTTGCTGATGACACAATAGTGTTGGGGCTCATCTCCAATGATGAGATGGCCTACAGAGAGGAAGTGGAAGAGCTCGAGGCTAGGTGTCAGGCAAATAACCTCTTCCTCAATGTCAACTACTTCAGGAGAACTTGTGCCTCTCATACCCCTCCTTTCATTGGTGGCACAGCAGTGGATATTGTGAGCAGTTCAAACTCTTGGGAGTGCACATCTCGCATGTCCTCTCTTGGTCCCAGAACAGATTCCATGCAATCAGGAAAGCTCGCCAACACTTCTACTTTCTGAAGAGGCTGAAAATAACCAGAGTATGAACATTAATACTCACAACCTTCAACAGGTTCTTCAGATGGGGAGGTTCCATTGAAACATTTCAAATGTTGAAAGGCCTAGACAAAGTAGGTGTGGAAAGGATGTTGCCCATGGTGAAGGAGTCTAGGACAAGTGGGCACAACCTCAGGATAGAGGGGCATCCATTTAAAACAGAGATGCGGAGAAATTTCTTTAGCCAGAGGGTGGTGAATTTGTGGAATTTGTTACCACAGGCAGCTGTGGAGGCCAAGCTGTTGGGTGTGTTTAAGGTAGAGATTGTTAGGTTCTTGATTGACCACAGCATCAAAGGTTATGGGGAGTAGGACTGAGGAGGGGAGAAAAGGATCTGCCATGATTGAATGGCAGAGCAGACATGATGGGCCGAATGGCCTAATTCTGCTCCTATGGCTTATGGTCTATAGACCCAGTGCTTGGAACCAGAAGGCAAAGGCAGATACGCAGTAGCAAGAATTCCAACATGTGGCATCACTGCATGATACGGAAACTGCTATGTAGCAGACAGGAAGTCTCAACAATGGGTAGTCAGAACTGCCCAATGCATCACAGGTAGCAATCTACCAGCCATCAAGGACATATATACAGAAAGGTGCCAGAAAAGAGGCAGTAACGTCATGAAGTATCCCTCATGTCTTGTTCATGGACTGTTTGACCCACTCCATCAGCGAGGAAGCTATGTAGCATCCACACCAGACTCAAAAACAGTTACTTTCCTCAAGCAGTAAGGCTACTCAACACCTCCACCACTACTTTGTCATTTCCTGTTAGAGTCACATTATGTACAGCTATACCTGTATCTAGCATCATCTTTTGTACATACAATCAATTTATATAAGCTGTCTTATGCATTTATATTTATTCTGTTTTTTTTATTATTGTGTGCTTTAACTTATTGCATGTTTTGTTGCTAGTTTGGATCCAGAGTAACACTTACTTTGTTCTTCTTTACACTTATGTACTGGAAATGGCACTAAAACAATCTTGAATCTTGAATCCAACTCCCTTTTGAAACATGTAAACCCTATCCAGTCGTACCAATTTTGCCCTTGATGTTGTATCAGAAGAGGCACTTTCTCTGCATCTGTCCTATAGAATCTTCTGTTTATTTTAAATTCTCAATCAAAGTTGACCAATATGTTGCCATGGTAAACTGTCTTGCTTTCTACCGAGACTACAACCACAGAGCAAGTGGTTGCTTGGTTATCGCCCCAGAGCTCTAGGATTATGACATTTAAAAAAAAACAAAGGAGATAATTTATGCATACTTAAATTAGTTAGTACATATATACTACATGTCTAATGACATAATCATGCTTTTCAGAATCAACCCACTTTAAAATGTGAAATTTATTTTTACAAAGGGAGAGTTTGCAGATTCTCATTAATTTTTAATTGGACAGCCAGTAACCATAGAGAGATGGGTGGAGTTAACATCTCAGATCAAAGACCTCTTGTTAGAACTCACCCTTGCCATGCTTCTGATGAAAGGCCTTTGAACTGAAACATTATTCTGTTGCCCCGTTTCTTTCTCTATTGATGCCTTCTGACCTGTTGAAAGTCCACAGCAGTTCTTGTTCTCACTTCAGATTTCCAGTAACTTCAGTGTTTTAAATCTTAATATTAATAGGCACAGGCTTGGGTGGTTTGGTCCTATGATTACTTAGTCTAAGTTCTTACGAATATACCCTAAGGGTTCTTATGTAACTTTGTCAGGTACTCCATTCTTTGATGTCCAGCTATAATAACATTTCATTTTGATACCCCGAGAAGTGCCTATTAGTCATTCTCTTCTTAGTCAATCAATGCATTGCTTCCATATTAATCTGGTGCTGTACTCTTCAAAGGTCATAAGTGCCTTCAAAACCAATTGGATAGGCACTTGAGAGAGAATAATTTGTGGGGTCATGGGGGAAAATGGAACAGACAGGACTGCTGTACTGAAAGAAAGGTCAGACCTAATTGACCTAGTGGTCTCGTTCCACTCATCCTCTATAAAACCTTAATGTTGCTCCTTGTGCATGTTAGGAGTCAGATCGAACTACAGGTACCTATAAACTTTTCTCTTTGTGTTTTTGTTAGAATGGATTGTCAAACACTAAAGGAGATAATGCCAAACTGCTCTTACCTGTCTATGTCACAGCATCTGGTCCAATAAATCATTGGCTTGAAATTACTTCTCTGAAGTTTCAACTGATAGAATCGCAAAAGTAATTTCAAATTGATTTAGGGATTTGCACAAAATTAACAGTTTTGATTTCCAAATAAATTTGGAGCAACAAGTAACTAGGATTAATCCCAAATATTGAATCACTGACTCTTTAAATTATCACGCCTTCCACTGTGTAGTTTATTGCACTTTGGATATTGACAATTGCTTGATTTAAAAAAAAATTGGGGTGAAACAGTACCATGCAATATTAGCATGGATATAAAGGAATTTTGAGGAACATCTTTTGGTTGCAATTTTATTGGAAGAATTAACAACTTGGAAGTAAAATTTAGCTTTTCAGTGGCTTCTCACTTTGAATGACATTTTCCTTAGATTTCAAAATGGCTTTTGTGACATATACAGGTTTGGGCACAATTGGTAAGTATCATGCAATGCAATTTTGACCCTAGCAGTTTTATAACTTTATGAAACTCAGCCTTAACAAGGTAAAAGCTTATTCACAGTTTCTGCACCAAATTCGCAATACATGGTGTGCGTCACACCATGCTTTTGACATTCTTCCCAACTTTATTGCACATTATCTTGGAGGTCACACTCTATCATTATTGCAGAGCAATGAAATAATAGATGGTATCTATTGTTTGGTGCATTATGGATGGTGGGACAGATAAATGGGCTGATAGAAAATGATCTATCCTCCACAATATTCTAGGATAGAGAAATAGAGAGATTTGTCATTCTCAATGCAAAGAAGTTTTTCTACAGGAGGATTGTAGGATTTGGAGATACAGGATGAAAGCTAAGGTAGATTAGTAGGGACAGCTGGAGGTACTGATGATTATTGGTGGGGCCAAGTGTGAGATGATTGGGATGATGCAGATGATTGTTGGTTGGTGCGAGGGCATGTTTTCAGATGCATTAGACACGTCAGTGGCCAGAGTGAGGATGAAGGGAAGAGTAGCTATCACAGAAATGGGAACAAGATTATGTTAATGATCAATAACAATGAAAACTTTAAAAGGGCTCTTGTTTGTAAGGAAGTGGATACTTTAGAGCCCACAGAAGTGACCCAGGTAAGTTCAGCCTTTTGGTACTACCCAAGCAAGTCCTCTGAAATCCCTCCAGAAGGAACTCTGATACCCATCTGTTTCACCAGAGTCCCTGTAAATGTTCCACTGGAGTAGAGAGGAATTTAGAGTTTACTAAAACCTCTGCAAATGACAGTTGATAGGTAAATGTTACACTGTAATAACCAAAAAGCCATTAATGCCTGTAGAGCAGCCTTTATTCCTCTCAAGGCCAAAATTAAACACAGAATTCAAAATAATAAAAAATGCATTAGCTTCCTTATTGACTTGTCCTTCCTTTAGTGGGGAAGTGGTGGCGGAGTGTGAAATTATCAGTTCACATCCAAGCAACTTGAAAGCTTTCATAAATTCCTTTTGCTTACTGAAATAGAAGTAAATAAAATAAATGTCAGAGAAAAGAATAAAATAAATCTCTGTTATGATTTTATTCCATAGTCTGCTATTTCTTTTGAGCAAAGGGACTCTGGACTGTACAGCTGCCCATTCATATTTATTTCAAGAAATCACAAAGGGAAGCATCAAACCATGAAAACTGTAATATCTTATGGTTAGTCACTGTTGATCAGCAACCTCGCTACTGCATGTCTAATGTCATTCTCCATAAAGTTCTTTTAATTGCTGTTCTGGGAAATAGAATCTCATAGCACAGCAGTTGCCCTTCTTCTATTTCTCTTTGATTCCAACATTGTCATCGTATGGGCCGCAACTTCACTGTGCTATCACCTTCACGTTTCTCACTGATGCCAGACGTACATTTTTCAGCTATTGATAGTGGTGGTATATGAGAGAGACCACCTCTAGGGCAATTATCAAGATCTATCAGAGGGGCTGAGCCTGGAGTTTCCACATGTTAAACACAAGAGATTCTTGTTACTGACCGTTGTGCCGTTGGTGTTTAGGGCTACAATGAAAGTCCTCCATCTCTGTCTGTCCATACACTCATACACAGATATAGAAGGATCTTTTATTGCTGTTTCTGTAACTTTTTTTTACCAGTCAGGGTTGTTAACCCTGAGCTGAACCCCCAAATATGGAGAACCAGTGGACCACTCTTAGTCTGGCCTCTACCCTTTGACCTGTTTGGCATGGATGACCCTACCAAGAGCCAAAGCTGACTCCAGCCAACATAGCTCTCTGGGTCATTGAGGCACACGAGGCTCCAATCCCAACAACAAAGTTGTGATCCTCTTGGAGGGAAAGAGATGCTACAGATGCTGAAAATCCAGAGCAACAAACACAAAATGGTAGAGGAACATAATAGGTCAGGCAGCATCTATGAAGAGGAATAAACAGTCAACTTTTTTGTTCAAGACCCTTCATCAGGGTACTATTTTTCTATATTATCTTTTTAAAAGGATTTAATTTCCTGATTGGGATGAATGGAATTTTAAAAAAAACCTGATATCAAGAGGAGTATTGCGGGGAAATCTCCATTACCATTAAATTTTTGCAGGTGTACCATAGAGAGCATTCTGATTGGTTGCATCACTGCCCGGTATGGAGGCTCCAATGCAAGGATTAAAAGAAGCTGAAGAGGATTCTAGACCTGGGTAGCTTCATCATGAACACCCTTGCCACCATCATGGACATCTTCAGAAAGTGTTGTCTCAAGAAGTTGTTGTCTTCCATTAAGGGCCCTCACCATCCAACACACACCTTATTCTCATTACTACCATCAGAGAAAAGGTAAACAAGCCTGAAGACCCTTCAGGAACAGCTTTTTCTTCTCTGCCATCAAATTTCTGATCGGTCTTTGAATCTATGAAAACTAGCTCACGATTCCTCTTTTACACTATTTATTAATTTTTTATTGTAACTTATTTTTTAATGTCTTGCACTGTACTGCTGCCACAAAAGAAGAAGTCACATGACATAAACTCAGTGGAAACTTTGTTAGGTACAGGAGAGACCTAATAAAGTGGCCGCTGAGTGTATCTTTGTGGTCTTCTGCGGTTATAACCCATCCACTTCAAGGTTCAATGTGTTGTTCATTTGGAGATGCTCTTCTGCACACTACTGTTGTAATGTGTGGTTACTTGAGTTACTGACACCTTCCTGTCAGGTTGAACCAGTCCAGCCATTCTCCTCTGACCTCCCTCATTCTGTGGTTTTCTCCCACAGAATTGCCACTTACTGGATGTGGTTTTGTTTGTTGCACCACTCTCTGTAACTCTAGAGACTGTTATATATGAAAATCCCAGGAGATCAGCCGTTTCTGAGATACTCAAACCACACCTGTCTGGCACCAACAATCATTCCACGCTCAAAGTCACTTTGATCACATTTCGTCCCCATTCTGTTGTTTAGTATGAACAACAACCATGTCTGCCTACTTTTATCCATTGGGTTGCTGCCACATTATTAGCTGATTAGATATTTACATTAATAAGTAGGTATACCTAATAAAGTGGCCACTGAGTGTATGTCAGTGAAAAGAAATCTTACTCTGATCATAATTTAAAGAATAGAAGGTTAAACTTGCTCTTCTGGGGTATGACAATATTCTGACACTTGTTTGGCATTATTAGTTACTTAACACATGCCCGAGTGCTGTTTTGCTCTTACTGCACTCAGGCACAGGTGTCTTCACTTGCTGAGCCACAGAAGTGAGCCTGATGCAATTATTTGTGAACGTCTCATTGCCTCTCTGTGATGGAAGGAAGCTCATTGATGATACAGGTAAAAATAATTGGGTTTGGGCCCCCACTCTGAGAATGTCCAGGGGCTGGGATAACACAACTTCAACCACACTGTTGTCACTTGTTTTGACAAATTATTACCTCTTGGAAAATCCTAATTGTCAGCAATGAGGATTAGTAATTAAATAAGAGTTTTATCCCCTTAATCAATTTCTATATCTTAAAACAGGGTGACTGCACTGTGTTTAACTCCTTTAACAAAGTTGTTAAACTAAAGAGAAACAAAAGACTGCAGCTCTTGCAATCTGCAGCAAAAGTAAATGGCTTAAGGAACTCAGCAGGTCAAACATCATCTGTGGACGCAAAGGGGCAGTTGAGATCCTGCATAAAGGACTGACAGCATAAGCAGAAGGTAGCCAGTGTAAAGGTATGAGAGGGAGGGTGAGGCAGCTGCAGGTAGGTGATTGATGGAACCAGATGTAGTGAGGGATGCTTGGAGATGACACCAGTTTGAGGGAGGGTCAGACTCACAGGGAAAGATATGGCAAGTAGAATGATGTTGAAGAGTAGAGTAGAGGTTAAAAACAACAGAGTCAGAATGGAGACACTCAGTCTTGCAGCTGATGAAGGTGAGCATGCCTTCTTCACCACCCTAGAAATTCAAAATTGGGATGTTGTGTATCAATGTTACTAAACTCTTTTTGGACGATACTTGGAGCATGGTGTGCAGTTCTTGTCACCACACTATAGGATGGATACAGTTGCACTGGAGAGAATGCAAAGGATATTCACTAGGGTAAGTCCTACATTGGCAGATTTTAGGTATAAGGAGAAATTGAATGGACTGGACTTGTTTCATCTTGAGTGAAGGAGGCTGAAGATTAACCGGATAGAGTAAATCAAATTAGAAGAGACATAAATAGGGTAGACAGTCAAAATCATTTTGTCATTGTAGCTGTATCATAGGTTTGAAGTGAGTGGAAGGAATATTAAAATGAAATTAAGGAGTACATTTTTTAACAGTTCTTGATATCTGAAATTTATTGCCAGAGGATGTGATAGAATAGGTGCAATTATTACACTTAAGAGGCATTTAGGTAGATATCTAAGTAGGCAAAGCATGGAACGACACTCTCCTAATGGGCAAATGGGAGCAATGTGGATGGCCAAAAATATCAGAATGGACACGATGGGCTGAAGAGCCTATTTCTATGCTGTTGTTGGATTGGGCGTACAATTGTTAATTTTCTTGAAGGTTAAATTTGTTATACTTGTTTGTATTTTTACATCTATAGATACACTCAGTGGCCACTTTATGAGGTACACCTGTACACCTGTTCAGTAATGCAAGTACTTAATCCCCAATTCAATATATAAAAAGCATGTAGACGCGGTCAAGTGTTTCTGTTGTTGTTCAGAGAAAACATTAGAATGGGGAAGAAATGTGTTCTTTGGTGCCAGACGGGGTGGTCTGAGTATTTCAGAAACTTCTGATCTCTTGGGGTTTTCATGCACAACAGTCTCTAGAGTTCACAGAGAATGGTGTGAAAAATAAGAAAAACATCCTGTGAGCAGCAGTTCTGTGGGCGAAAATGCCTTGTTAATGAGAGGGGTCAGAGGAAAGTGGCCAGAGTGTTTCAAGCTGACAGGAAGGTGACAGTAACTCAAATAACTATGCATTACAACAGTGGTGTGCCAAAGAGCAACTCTGAACACGCAACATGCCGAACCTTGAAGTCGATGGGCCACAGCAGCAGAGGATCACGAATATACACTCAGTGGCCGCTTTATTACCTAATAAAATGGCTACTGATTGTATGTGATTGTTCAGTGAGTTTTTCAGTGGTTACAGTTGCCTCTGTCTTTTTCCCCCTGAAACCTTCTTGTTTTCAATGGTGGATGTCATATTTCTTAAATCTGGCGATTTTATTTGTTAATGTTATCAATGGAATTTCAGTGGAATTTACTGATATCAGTAGTCTGGTGTATGGCCAGACCACCTTTGTTCTGCCTCTTTCCTTTTTCTCTCTCCCCACGCTTTTTCTCCCTGCATCTTCTTTGCTCTCATAACAATTAATGAAGCGATTGCAAGCAAGTTTTATGCCTCATTCTTAATTTCCAATGATCCTTTGGATCACAACAGCAAATGGATCTAAGACTGTATAACTCAGATGCTACCCCACGAGCTGGTGTCCCTTCTTGACATTCAATAGAATGACACTTCTGAGTCTCTCATCTCCAATATGCTGGTGCTTGCCATTGTCCATATTCAAGAGCATGCCACTTAACAAAATGGTTTCAAAGGTAGGTTGGGACTGGATATCCTGTAATGAGTATATCACTACTTCATCTGAGCATGATGAGTGATGATCCAGCAACTTTCAAGCAGCTTGACACCATCCAAGAAAGACCAACATGCTTGATTGCCATCTATTAATCACCAGTGGTTACAATGGGACATTGACAGGATGCAGAGCTGGGCTGAGAAGTGTCAGATGGAGTTCAATCTGGAAAAGTGTGAAATAATTCACTTTGGAAGGTTGCATTTGAAGGCAAATGCAGGGTTAATAGCAGAATTCTTAGCAGTGTGGAGGAACAGGCAGATCTTGGGGTCCACATCCGTAGATAACTCAAAGTTACCGTGCATGTTCCCAGGGTTGTTAAGAAGACGTAGGATTCATTGGTCTTCATTTGTCATGGATTGAGTTCAAGAGTTGTGAGGAAATGATGCAGCTCTATAAAGTCCTGGTTAGACTATGCTTGGAGTTTTGTGTTCAATTCTATTTGCCTCATTATAGGAAGATGTGAAAGCTTTAGGGTATGTGCAGAGGGGATTTACCAGTATAGTGCCTTGGAGAGCATGTCTGATGGAGACAGACTGAGTGAGCTAGGGCTTCTCTCCTTGGAGCAATGGAGGATGAGAGGTGACTTGTTAGAGGTATAAAAGTTGATTAGAGTTATAGACTTTGGATAGTCAGAGACTTTTTGCCAGGGCTGTAATGGCTAATACAGAGGGGCATAATTTTAAGGTAATTGGAGAAAAGTAAGTTTTTTGACACAGAGATGATGGACCATGCTGCCAGGGGTAGGAACATTTAAAAGACTCTTAGTTAAGCACACGGATGAAAGGAAAATGGAGAGTTATGTGGGAGCGAAGCATTAGATTGTTTTGAAAGTATCTTAAAAGTTTGGCACAACATTGTGGGCTGAAGGGCCTGTACTATGCTGTAACGTTCTATGTTTTAAATATTGCTAATTCTTCATTGGTTTAAATACCAAAAGTCCCCACTCTGGAGTAATATGTTCAATGAAATGCTGAAGAAAGTTGGATCACTGTTAACTTCTTCAGGACAATTAGTGGGAGGATACATGCTGATCCAGATTGCAAAAGTATTTTAAATAAATACATACCTTGTATAAATTTGAACTTTTCCAATTTTTTTTATGATTTCAGAAGTTCTTAAAATAATACTTGGAAAACTAAAACCTGATGTTAAGACAATGATCCATCTCAATTTATTTCATTTTTATATAAAATAAGTTCCTACACCAACATGATGCATGAAATGTAGTTTCACATTTCTCAATGCATATTTCATGATGATACATGATACAAAATATTGTCATGCAATACCCTGTTTCCATATGGATTTCTCTTTCTTTGGTTATGCATTTTACTTCCATGAATCTATGGCTGGAACTAATGTATATTCTTGGTTGCTTCTGCTAAAATGCTGCTTATTGCTAATTGTGCAATACTTGATTCAGCATTATCAACAAAAAGTAAAACATGTTACCCCCTCTAACATGGTTACAATTGCAACAATATTGAGCAATCAATTAATGGCTCTCAATCACTCATGAGAGTGCCTCACAATTGGGAAGAAAATGTTTAAAGACACATTACATTAATGGTAATTATGTAAGAATACTTCAATACATAGACAAACAAAACCTGATGATCAAAGGCCTTCCTTTATAAGCAGAAAAGCAGGCATGAATTTACAAACCCCATTTCCAGAAAAGTTGGGATATTTTCCAAAATGCAATAAAAACAAAAATCTGTGATATGTTAATTCACGTGAACCTTTATTTAACTGACAAAAGTACAAAGAAAAGATTTTCAATAGTTCTACGGACCAACTTAATTGTATTTTGTAAATATACACAAATTTAGAATTTGATGGCTGTAACACACTCAACAAAAGTTTACCATTGTTTACCATTGTGTTACATCACCTTTCCTTTTAATAACACTTTTTAATCGTTTTGGAGCTGAGGATACTAATTGTAGTAGATTTGCAATTGGAAATTTTGTCCATTCTTACTTGATATAAGACTTCAGCTGCTCAACAGTCCATAGTCTCTGTTGTCTGATTCTCCTCTTCATGATGCACCATACATTTTCAATAGGAGATAGATCTGGACTGGCAGCAGGCTAGTCAAGCACATGCACTCTGTGTCTACAAAGCCATGCTGTTGTAGCCCGTGCAGAATGTGGTCTGGCATTGTCCTGCTGAAATAAGCATGGATGTCCCGGGAAGAGACGTCGCCTTGATGGCAACATATGTCTCTAAAATCCTAATGTACGCCTCAGAGTCAATGGTACCTTCACATACATGCAACTCACACTGTGGGCACTGATACATCCCCATACAATCACAGATGCTAGCTTTTGTACCTTTCACTGATAACAATCAGGATGGTCATTTCCATCTTTGGCACGGAGAACTCGACACCCGTTTTTTTCCGAAAACTAGCTGAAATGTGGACTCCCCTGACCACAGCACATGGTTCCACAGTCTTTCGGTCCATCTGAGATGAGCTTGGGCCCAGAGAGCTCGCCAGCATTTCTGCATAGAGTTGATGTATGGCTTCCTCCTCGCGTAATACAGATTCAAGTTGCATTTCTAGATGCAGCGATGGACTGTGTTAAGTGACAATGGTTTTCCATACTCCCGAGCCCAGGTGGCTATATTTGTCACAGTAGCATGACAGTTTATTAGGCAGTGCCGCCTGAGGGCTCGAAGATCACGCGCATTCAACAGTGGTTTCCGACCTTGCCCTTCACGCACTGAGATGTCTCTGAATTCTCTGAATCTTTTCACAATATTATGTACTGTAGATGTTGAAGGACCTAAATTCTCTGCAATCTTGCGTTGGGAAATGTTCCTTTTGAACTGATTAACAATTCTCTCGTGAATTTTGGCACAAAGGCGTGAGCCACGACCCATCATTGCTTGCAAAGACTGAGCCATTGATGGACGCTACTTTTATACCCAGTCATGATACCTCACCTGCTAACAATTAGCCTGCTTAATTTGGAGTCTTCCAAACCGGTGTTACTTGAATATTCTGTGCTCTTTTCAATCTTATTTTAACTCTGTCCCAACTTTTGTTGAGTGTGTTGCAGCCATAAAATTCTAAATTTGTGTATATTTACAAAATACAATTAAGTTGGTCCGTAAAACTATTGAAAATCTTTTCTTTGTAATTTTGTTAGTTAAATAAAGGTTCACGTGAATTAACATATCACAGATTTTTGTTTTTATTGCATTTTGGAAAATATCCCAACTTTTCTGGAAATGGGGTTTGTAAATTAACTTCTCTGTACTCTAGAAATGTCCCATCTACTTTGCCTTCTTTCTTGTTTATGTTGCATTTCGGCTATAGTGACTAATGGTCAAATTAACTAAGTAGGTAATGAATTGAAAGAATTCACTTGATTTTTATTCAGTTTCCCAGTTTAAACTTGCTGTTAGATGTGCCAAAATAACTAGATGTTCTAATACTCACACCCCACAACAACTGATCTCTAAGGATGTAAGGTATACTCATTTGCTCCAAAATGATCAGCTAACCTATGAACAGATTTATTCATAACTTTCATAATAAAGTTTCCAGCAATGAACATCATCACTATCCTGTCCTAGTTCAACAATGTGGATGCCATGGGGCAGAAAGCACACTAGTGCCTCTACCTCCTCAGCAGGTTAAAGAAATTTAGCATGTTCCTGTCTCTTTCAATAGTTTTATTAGTTACTGCATAAAGGAATACAGAGTACAAGAAGATATATATTATAAGTCAAAAGAAAAAATAAAATAGTACCAAATACATTGTATTAAAATACAGTTACAATCACAAAATCCTGTATTCATCAAAATTAAATTAAATCATAATATTGAAATATAATAACGTTGTTATACAGAAAAAAAATCTAAACCCACTACCAAAGTCAGAGCTGTTTGGAAAAGCAAGAAAAAAGGGAAAATCTCTTATCATATAATAAAATATATTATTAGTCACCATCTGTACTTTAGAACAAATCAAAGGTTCTGAAAATAACTCAAAAATGGTCCCCACAATGTATAATAGTCTTGGCTAGATTCAAAAACTGAGCATTGTATCTTCTCTAAATTTAAGCATGATATAACATCCCGTAACCATTGCGCATGAGTAGGCAGAACAGCATCCTTCCATTTAAGCAAGAGCGCCCTCCTAGCTATAAGAGAAGTAAAGGCCAAAATATGCAAATCAGGTGTCTCCAAAATAAAGTCTTTTCCTCCAACAATACCAAATAATGTGGTCAAAGGGTTAGCCTTAAAATTTACCTTGAAAAGTACCGAGAAAGTTTGGAATACTTCCTTCCTGTATCTTTCAAGGCTCGGACATGTCCAAAACATATGAATTAATGAAGCTCCTCCATTATTACATCTATCACAGATTAATCTATCATGAATAAAAATGAGATAGCTTATCTTTAGACATGTGAGCCCTATGAACCACTTTGAATTGTAAAAGGGAATGACGGGCACATAACGATGAAATGTTAACCAATTTAAAAATTTCATTCCAAGTTTCCTCAGAAATTGAAGTCTGTAAATCTTGTTCCTAAAGATTTTTAATTTTGTCTATAGGAACGTTTCTCATTCCTAACCATATACCATAAATATTGGATATTGAACTATTATAAAAAGGTTTCAAATTGAAAATTTACATCTAGTAAGTCCTTATCGGAACTTATAGGAAATTTATATTGTTGAGAATGCAGAAAGTCTCTAATTTGTAAATAATGAAAAAATGAGTTTTGGGTAAACTATATTTAGCTGACATTTGCTCAAATGAAAGAAGACTTCCTATAACAAACAAATCCTAGAAGCATTTAATCCCTAATCTATCCCATTCTTTAAAAACTGAATTGACCATCGAAGGTTTAAAAAATAGTTAAGACAAATGGGAAGCATGTCCCTGTTAAGCTTTATCAATTATTTAATCAGTGCACCATAGTGAACATTTGATCTAGATGCATAACGGCTTGGTATGGCATGCTCACAGGAAACTGTAGAGCTGTGGACACAGCTCAGAATACCATAGAAACTAACCTCCCTTCCATGGACTCTATCTACACTTCTCACTGCTTCAGTAAAGCTGTCAGCACAATCAAAGACCCCACCCAGCTGGACATTCTCTCTTCTCCCCTCTCCCATTACGTAGAAGATACAAAAACCTGAAAGCATAAACCACTAAGTTCAAGGACAGGTTATAAGACAATAGAATTACTTCCTGTGTGGTAAGATCTACCTTGTTGTAATCTTGTACCTGCTTCTACCTGCACTGCACTTTTTCTGCAGCTGTTACACTTTATTCTGTATTCTGTTATTAGTTTACTTTGTACTACCTCAATGCAGTGTGTCATGAATTGATCTGTATGAACAGTACACAAGACAAGTTTTACAAATTCTTACTCCAATTCCAATTACATTAATTCTACTGCTGTAATGCCACAAAAGATTAATAGTTATATGTTGTTTTTCAAAACCCCAGGGCATTCCAAAGCAGCATGGTGATGCAGGTAGCAGAGCAATGGCCTCACATTTTCACCTGTCTGAGTCCCACCTTGACCTCCAGTGCTGTCAATGTGGAGTTTGCACCTTCTCCCTAAGACCACATATGTGTCCCCCTGGTGCTCCAGTTTCCACCCACATCTCAAAGATGCACAGATTGGTAGGTTGGTTGGCCAATATAAATTGTACCTAATACATAGACAGGTAAGGGAAAGAGCTGGCTGGTGGTGTAGTGGCATCAGCACTGGATATGAGGCGGATAGTCCTGTTCGAATCCAACCTATCTGCACAAAAGAAAGGCCTGGCAATCTACTTCAGTATCTTGCCACAAAAACCCTATGGACAACTACATAGTCACCATGAGTCAATGATGACTCAACGGCACTCAACAAGAAGGGAAAGAAATTGGGAAGGGTTGAAAATAAAATGAGATTAGTGTAAAATGAGAGTTCAATGGTCAGTGAGAAACTACTTCAAAGCAATGATGTGCTTTTCAAGTATGTTCACTGTTAGGTAGGATAGGTAGAATCTGATTGGCAATTTGCCGTAATGAGGTCAGTTGAAGGATAAATATTAGGTTGGTCATGGTGGAGAGCTCTGCCATATTTCTTTGTGACGTGGACACTGTCTGCTAAGAGATTGAGTAGGAGTACAGTCGAAGCATGTTCAATTGTACAGCGCTTTCTCAGAGTTACAAGAAAGAACTAATCTTACTCTTCTATCATTAAGTAATAATATTTAAATTATTTATTTTATTATCTATTATTAGGGACATTTAAGAAACTCTTAGATAGATACATCGATAATAGCAAAAATGGAAGGTTATGTAGGAAAGAAGGGTTAGATTGATCTTAAAGTAGGTTAAAAAGTCAGCACAGCATTTTGGGCTGAGCGGCCTGTACTGTGCAGCAATGTTATATGTTCTATCTTCTCTTTCTATTAGCATTTTCTGAACTTCAGAGAGTTCCCTTTTGATCCTCTCTTCTGCCTTTGTCTCTTCAGGTCTGCTGCTTCTGGAATCAGTTTCCTAGTCTCTTTTGTGCCCTTTGTAATGCAAAAGCAAGAGAGCATTGCTGTCACTAATAGATGCTTTGATAATCTTTTTGTTCTACTCACCAAAAAGCATTTCTTTCACATCTTGTTGACTAATCAATATACGCCAGAAAAAAGCTGTGATCTCCATTCCCACTGGAATCCGTGCTTATATTAGACTGTAAAATGTACACTGCAGACTTGCTGGTCTTCTAGTTTGAATCCCTAGTGGAATTGCCGAACCAACCTTAATGTGCTATGATTCAGATGAGGTCCATCCCATTATTCTCTTGTGTTCCTTCATTATTTTCACTTTAATTGTTGAGGGTAGTGTCAATTTGTTCACAGTTCAGTTTTATTGCAGAACATGGGAATAATAGCAATGACAGCTTGCAGTTTTGGAATGCTTTGAAACTGGTGACATACTCCAAGGCTTGCAGTGGACTGTTATGAAGCAAATTCTAGTAGAGCCACTGTAAAAAATAGTTGAATAACATGTATGAGTAGCTTGACCGAATTTGCTTTGCTAGTATGCCCTAGGTGTCAAAGAACTTCAATAGGCAGTCTGTGAGACAGTAATATAGCAATGCAGCACCACATGATCTGTTTCTTATCTCAAAGCTGTATAGTACACATCTTTTTTTAAAATAAGTATTGTTCGTTTACTGTTAATAGATTTTCATTGAATTGAAAGCAAAGAGAAGTATTTGCATGTTTCTGCAATCACACAGCCAGATAAGTTTTGATCCATAAAGAAAGGATAATCACAGACAGCCAGATGTTTCAGCACTGGGTACTCTGGTCTCCAATGAATTTGAATTGGACACTGTCTCTGGGATTGTAAACATGTGGAAGACTGAGTAAACTGGATAATAGAAAGGGAGACTGACCTGCTATAGCTGGACTAACCACTTACTTATGTTTGCTTATAGAGATGTTCTATTTGATATTGGAATTAAAAGAGTATTCCTGAAATGTTGTTTCCTTCCACCTAAGGATTCCAATCATCCTTTGGTAGGAGCAATCTAAATAAAACTCATTGTGGAGACAGATCAGCTTTAAGAACAGGTCAGCTTTTAAGAACATTTCGAAAAAGAGAGGTCAAGAGGTGAGAAGATTAACAAGGGATTACCAGAACTTGATCGAAGCAACTGAAGACCAGTGACTAAAATTAAGAATGCTCAAGGGTCCAAATTGGGTGATATCTCGAAAGGCTGAAGAGCTGGAGATTACTGGGGTGAAGGAGGAATTGAATCATAGAGGGATCTAAAAATAAGAATACAAATCTTACTTAAGCTTTAGAGTTTTGAGCTGCACCAACTTTAAAGAGGGATGAATATGTAACTCCAGTTAGGAATGGGTTCATTAATCAAGTCTTGTAAAACAGCAGAGCCTAAAAATTCAAACACAAGCAGCTTTCTTTTCATATGTGTGCTATTCCACCTTCTTTTCATTTTCCCCGGAGTCGATTGTACTGCAGATTATTTCCAGCAGTCACAAAATCAGACTGTGCAGTTTTATGTTCTGTCCACTGGATGAAGACCTTCTCAAGAAAGGTGTTCAGCTAGTTGCTAGAAATTGAATTCAGTTTACACTAGTGCCGAGGCACTGCACAGCTCCCATTTAAGCCCATGATTCTGGTTGTACACCCCCATAATGTGGTTTTGAAGATTCTTTAACCTAATTTCACTTTTTATTTTTGTTGGGATCTGATAAGGAATAATGAAGCTGCGTATATGGAGAACATATTTAGTGTACCTCCAAAAAAATAAAATCCAATTTCCAGGTAAGTATGTTACTGGTGTGTGACAATGCAGCAACATGCCAGAAGATGTGCAAAATTGGATGATATCCTGTATTGAAGCATACCAATTCCATTTTGAAGATTATACTGTCCCTGGATATAAAGCAATTTAATGTGCTTTCCAATCTCATTTTGAACAATTTCATAATTCTTTACCAGGAATCCAATTTGGTTTTATCGTTAAATGCAACTATGTTATATAGTACCAAAATAAAGATGCAATCCAATTTCTAGGCCTGAGTAATTTTACAGCTCTGAGAAATGCGTACTTTGATTTCCTCAGGCTTCGGAGCTGCATATGAATTGTTCAATGGATCTTTAGTTACACAGGATGAGTATTCATATTATTAGCTGTCGGGTTGAACATTGTCCTTAGCAACAAAAAAAGAATAATTAAAGTATGCATACTTTTCTAAATGTTTTAGTGCCTGGCAAGAAATTACCCTCCAATGTTTTAAGTAGATTTTGTTTTGCACAAGTATCCTTTCTTCCAAAATAAACACTCTTTTCTCTTCCAGTATTCAATAGAGCGACACACAATTTGTCACTAGTATGAATTTCTACCTCAGTGGTCTGAAAAATGACAGTTCTTATTTTCTCACAGAACTGCCAATTCTTTTTATCTCTATTTCCCCCTGTGACTGTGCTACTAAAGGCCAACCATCAAGCTGCATCCCTTGTCCTCAGTTTGAAAGGTGACCACAAATCCAACCTCCCCTGTGTAGCTTGCCAGCTTTTCCAATGGAGACCAGAACAGTAGTCACTCTCCGATACCCAGCCTCAGGATCATGCCGGGCTGCTGCAGATGATCTCTTGCTATCTCGCCATTTGCAGGCTCCACATTCCCTGGGTCTACGTGTCATCTTCATTTCCTTCAGCTGTAATGTCAGTCAGAATGGGCTCAAGTAACTGTTTGCATTACAGACCAACTTTATGTGTTCCCTCAGGAGGCCTTTACACAGAACTCCCAGCAGGAAAACCATGCTGCAATAAAATTCTGATCATCCACAATCCAACAATTCGCAAATCTCTAAAGTTCGGCATCTGGCTCATTGGGTAATGTTTACTGTGCCTGCTTCCAGTTATTGGACTTTAGTTCTCACATGCCCTTGCACTGGACTTGCCCTATGCTCCCTTCTGACTCACTGAAACCAGGTTCTTGCGCTCCCATTGGATGCACAGGGGCTAGTTCATTCTGGCTCGACAGCACCACTGTTCTCACACTCACTTTCATCTCACGAGGGCTGCTCTCGCAGATTTCAGATTCAGGTTTATTAATCACAAGTACATTGAAACATGCAGTGAAACGAGTTGTTTGCATTGACAACCAGCACAGCTTCCGGTGCCAACATAGCATGTCAACAATGTTCAGCAGAGCAACACAGAACACAACAAAACAAAGCATAGCAAACAACAAGAAAACAAAAGCAAAACAAGCCCCATCCCTTGCTTCCACCTCAGTCCTCCAGCTTCCAGTTTCAAAGCTATGACCATGCACTAGTCTCAAATAGTGTCTTCTTTTTTGCTAATGTCTTGTATTTCACTTTTTATCTCTCCACAGCCTTGTATAATTTATGCCTAATTTATATTGCCTGTTTTCTGTGCTGCTGCTTCCAGAAAGTTCTTCAGTGTACTTGTATCTCTCCGTATGTGGCTTGATTCCTGGAACTTCTTTCAACCAACCAAAGTCCCTTTCCCCCAGCTCTGCGTAAAGTTTTCAGTTTCACTGGGAGACAGCTCAACAGAGAAAATTAAAATGGGCAGGGGTATTACTGTGAATACTGTTTCAATAGCTTGAATAAAATTGCTAATTTGACACCACTTGGTCAACTAATAAATATGTAAATTGGTTTATCATTGCCAGATGTACCAAGGTACAGTCAAGAATTTTGTTCTGCATGCCGTCCATATGGATTACGGATCATTTCATTACATCAGTGCATTGAGGAAGACAATAATAAAAAGCAAAATAAAGTGTTACAGTTACAAAGCAGGGGTAGGGGTATGGATAGCATGAATACATCATTCTTTTTCCCCTCAGGACGGATGAGACTAGAAACTAGATGTGCTGGATTAAAAGATTTTTATTGTATCCTTGTAGTCCCTGCACAAATAAACCATCTCCCACAGGCATGTTTGACTCATTGAGCCAACTACAACAGTATTTCTAGCACGGCTCCCGTGCTGCTGGATTGATTGGGGGAGTTCTTCTCCTGGTGCGTTCAACACCAGAGTCACACTGCCAGCCACAATTTATTGGCACCAGAATCACCAAAAGTACTCGCCTCTCTCGCCAGTGCTTCCCCCCAACCTGTGTAGAGATTGACTTGTCTCCATTGTTATTGATCCTTTGGATTAAATGCGGCAGTGTTTGACTATCTGATTGATGCCTCACATTGCCACCTGGTAACCAAAATAGTGCGCAAAGGTAAGTCATGCTATCTGACACAACACCTGTATTTTTTTACTTGCTTCACCTGACACCAAATAGCAACGTACAATTACAGAGACATACACCAGGAGAAAAGAAAGCCCATCAGTCTACTAAATGCAATCCAACCATCAAGTACCCAGCTGACTAACGCTATTTTATTCTCCCACATTGCCATCTGTTCCCCTCAGCTTCTACCACTTACCTTCACATGAGAGGCAATTTACTAAGGCCAATTAATCTATGATCCAGCACATCTTTGGGATGTGGGAGGGTACTCAGACACTAGATGAAAATGCAAGTGGTCACAGGGAGAATGTACACAGTCCTCTCAGACAGCACCTGAGGTCAGAATTGAACCTGGTTCACTGGATCTGTGAGGTGCCTGCACCAATGCACTTCCCATTCTTGAAAATACCAGTGTAATGCCCTGTTTCATATTTTTTTCTGTTAAGCTGTGTGTATTTCATTTTGGCAGTTCTGTAAGAGCAGTCTGTTCTGTTTTAGGCGTGTTTGGGTTATTGCTGAAGATAAGAGATGAGGAGAAATGTGTGCCATCCAATTAGAATGGTCGAATTAAGGGGAGGTCTCTTCAGTCAGGGACACGAAGGTCAGGTGTGGGCTTTTGTTCAAGAGGAGATGAAGAGGGAAGATGCAGGAGAGAAGAGGACGTAGGATTTCACCTGGAGTGGGACCGTGATATGACAAAGCCAGGGACAAGATTGATTGAGGATCGGTGACTATGGAGAAACTCTGAGCTCCAACTTGTGCACATTTGACTGTTTAAATAAAATGGGCCCTTTTCTTTTTTGTGTTCTTTTCTTTACTAACACTTCAGTCAATCGAAGATTCATAAATATAATCTTTCAATGGTATGCGGTGTACTGTCTGTTATTTTGTGGCACTAGTTTGCAACAGGGTAGCAAATTACACAGCATCCACACAAACCAGGGTTTGTGTGGGAAAGCGCCTCAATCTGACAAGTTTGGCGGGGCTGGAGGTTGGAAGTCTTATCTAGACTTATGCAGCCAAGGAAACCAGGGAGTTTTGCCAATATGAAGTGTATGTGTTTTTGCACATGTTACTTGTTGTAATAGTGGATAGTGCAGGAACTGCAGAGAATGTATACCTTGTTTATTCAGGTCTCCTAACCATATTGTATGGGTGTGCCCAAGCCTTACATATGGATACTGTATTTAAAATCATATCTTTTTCCTGCTCCCCTTCCTCTTAACAATATCAGACAGAGCCAAGAGATCTAGTCTGATGAGCAGGGTAACTCATTCCTAGCATAGCAGGTAACCCTTCACCTGAGTTGACACCTGTGTCTCAGGCCCGGGTTGAGAAACTGGTCTGATGGTATCCTTGCAGGAGAGAGCTCAGAAGGCATGCTGATGCTGAGAAGAGATAGGCTGATGCCAGTGGGGTGGAAATATCTGACAGCATGCCCAGGCTGGTGCAGGTACAGCAGGAGAGTGGGTGTTAGCTGTGCCCTGAGAATGTCTTCAGACAAGCACATGGATGGGAAAGGTTTAGGGGTGTAAAGATCAAATGTGGATAAATAGGATTAGTTGATATGGGCAGCTTAACCAGCATGGTTGAGTTGGGCAGAAGATCTATTTCAATGCTCTATAACTGTGGATCGATGTCTCAGTGATGCTTGTCTAATTATGCTAAGTTTTTTTTATAACCTCAGGACACCTGGCTTTTTTAAGTCTTTTACATGATATCAAAAGCTCTTGGAGCTCTTAACTGGTACGGCATCAAGTTGAGATAATCAAATCTGTACCAATATCTTAATAAATCTACTTGTCCCTGTGAAACTCAGGAAGGATCTCTCAGGAGTTCCAAAATGCTCTGATAGTTTGACTTCACAGGAGAATGGAATTGATTGTCAATAGAGAACCTCTCATCATTGGTGAAAATCTCCCTGCATGATGACTGATTGCTTTATTCAAATGATTGTTAAGAACAGTCCAAGCAGAAGACAATCTCACCTGTCTGCATGGGTTCAAAAGTTATGTGACATGCATGGATTTAAAGTGACATTAAAAATGTCTTAACAAAATAATCCAATTATCAATAAATCTCAAGGCTGGTTAATGATTATGGATATAAAGAAAGGTGGTGATGTTTGTTCGGATTATAATTTTAAAATAATCATAGTATCAAATCAGAAATTGTTGGAAACGTTCACCATTCTACTCCTACACCTACACCGATTCTCTGCATTGTTACAAGGCTCAACGTAAGTTTGAGGAAAAGTACATCTTCCATCAAAACAAGTTGCAGTCTTTCAGCCTTAGTGTCTCATGTTGTATAGTAACTTAAGGTAAGTCATTTTCTTTAGTTTTGTCAGAACTGATCAGTTTTGCTATGAATAACAAAGTCTCAGATTTTCTCCATTCATTAGCACAACCTGGCTAGCTGGGCGTTTCCTACATCTTTGCATTACATGGCTCTGATATTAATTCTTTCTTTGTGACCTCTCTCTGTAGCCTCATTAATCCATCAACCACAAGACCTTGTAAACAACCCACCAACAGCTTCAGGGGAACAGAGACATTCACTTTTTCCTAAGCCTTCCCTCCTGGACAATCTCTGCAGATTAAAACTAAACTGCATTCCCCTTCCTCCTGTTCTGCCAAGGGATCTTTCAACCTGAAAAATAAGTGCTGTTTTTCATTCCGCAAGTACTGTCCAAACTGGCGAGTATTTCCAGTATTTTCTGCCTTTATTTCAGCTTTCCAGCGTCTACAGCATAATTTTATTTTATATGTTTCAGGAAACCATCCACTTACATGAAGAAGAACAAAGGTAGCCATTGGAGCATTCTGGTTTGATCTGACTTAACCTGAAATAATAATTGTTCTCTTCAACACTGTGTTCTCCTCAGCACTCAGTTCTAGCCAGATAATAATCTCCATAGAATGAATCCAACAAAAAGCAAAATTTAATGAATGCTACATTTAATAATCTTCTATCTAATTAATTATTCTTGGCTTTGTTTCCAGCTCCATTCTGTCTCCTATTAACTTCGGAGATGAGTGAATTGACTCTTTCAAGCCCATCTTCCCTGGCTTTAGTCTGTTTAATCAACATTAGGCGTTAATAGCTTTAAAATGGAATAAAATTGCAATTTATTTCAGGATTACTTCGTCAGACTGAGTATTATCAATTTTTATATTTGTTACAATATTGATTGACTTGTGAAATAACATAGCTTGATGCCAAAATTCTTACAGTGATATTAATGCCCTTGATTTCTCGCCAAGATATTTCAGAGTGATTTTATATATAAATTGACTTTCTGTATGTAAATATGATACATCGTACATTGGTTTATTGACCAAGAAAAATTTGCATGCAACTATTTGCTGAGATACATTTGTGTAGTGAAGTGTAACCAAAGAAAAGGAATGAGTGTCAAAGCAAATTGTAATTCTGATGACATAATCATCTCAAAACTGTTTGATAGGAATAGCTGTACCTCGAAAATATAACAGAATTTAGGCCTGTTGTGCAACCAGACTGCTGTATCTTACACACAACCACAACAGATACATAATGTGTCTTTCATACATATTTTATTGCATGGGGGCATTACAGACTCTCCATTAATAAGCTGATACCATTAACAGAACACATTTCAGTGAATTGGACCATTAAATGTCTTGCACTAAGGCTTCATCACATTGACGCATATCGTTCTCATACACCAGCGGTTATAATTTGTCTTAAACTCCAAATCATTCAAAATCAGGACTTGAAGTTGTGTCAGAATTTCCTAAATGGTGTGGCCGTATTTTACAAACCACATATTATTAGTTTTGGAATGATAACTAAATTTGTCCTGCAGCAAAAGTCAAGAAGGCAATGAATATTATGAATTAACATTCATTTTGAGAGGATAAGAATATAAAAGCAAGGATCTTAATGCTGAGGCTTTATAAGGCATTGGACAGACCATACTTTGAGGGCTGTGAGCAGTTTTAGACTCCTTATCTAATAAAAGATGTGCTGGCATTGGAGAGGGTCCACAGGAGGTTCACAAGAATGACTTGAGGAATGAAGGGATTAATGTATGAGGAACATTCGATGGTTCTAGGCTTGTACTTGCTGAAGTTTAGAAGATTGAGAGGGGATCTCATTGAAAGCTATTGAATATTGAAAGGCCTAGAGAGGATGCTCCTTATAGTGGTGGATCTAGAACCAGAGGACACAGCCTCTGAATAGAGGAATGTCCATTTAGAACACAGATGAGAAGGAATTTCTTCAGCCAGAGGGTAGTGAATCAGTGGAATTCTTTGCCATGGACAGTTGTGGAGACCAATTCACTTGGTATATTTAAAGCAGATGTTGATAGATTCTTGATTAGTCAGGACATCAAAGGTTATGGGGTTGAGTGGACTAATAAATCAGCCATGATGGAATGTTGGAGCAGACTCAATGAGCTAAATAGCCTAATTCTGCTCCTTCTGTCTGTCTTATGGTTTAAAATGATGTCAATTATTATTTATTGTAGTTTTCTTAATTTCAGTTTGGCTGCATAAGCCCAATCATTGGAAGTAGACAGGTTGTATATACAGAAAGAGGAAATTTTGATCAAAGTTCAAAATTCATAGTAAATTTATTATCAAAGTACAATGCCATATGTGTATACTGTACATGTATGTTACCATATACTACCTTGAGATTCATTTTCTTGCAGGCATTTATAAGAAAAAAGAAATACAATACAATTTTAAGTAAAACTATACATAAACAGACAAGGACTGACAAATAACTAATGAACAAAAGAATTTGTGCAAATTCAAATAATGCTGCGATCATTAATTGTAAACAGTCCTTGAAAGTGAGTTTATAGATCACAGATTCACTTCAGAGTGATGGTGAATGAAGCTATCTGCTCCAGTTCAGGAGCCTGATGTTTGTAGCAATAAGTGTCACAACTGTTCCTGAATCTGATGATGTGGGACCTGAGGTTTCTATATTTCCTGCCCGATTGTCATAGCAAGAAGTGACCACAGCCTGGATTGTAGGGATCTCTGAAGATGGATGCTGCTTTCTTGTAAATGTACTCCATGTAAATGTACTCACTGCTGGGATAGGTTTTGCCTGTGGTGGGCTGGGCTGCCTCCACCACTTTTTATAGCTTATTCTGTTCCCAGGCATTGTTGTTTCCATACCAGGGCATGATGCACCTAGTTAGGACATTCTCCACCATGCATCTATAGAAGTTTGTCAACATTTTAAATGACATGCTGAATCAAGGCAAAATTCTAAGAAAGTAGAGATGCTGCCATGCCTTCTTTGTGATGACTACTTATGTTCTGGCTCCAAGCTAGTTCCTCTGATATGCTAATACTATTAAATTTAAAGCTACTGACCTTCCCTACTTCCATTTCCCTATTGAGCACTGGTTTATGATTCTCTGGCTTCTTCCCCCTGTATATATATTTTCATTCTGCAAATCCCGTATACCTCAGCAAAGTCTAGTTGGGCTATATCTGAAGTATTACATTAAGTTCTGGTCATCCTATTATAGAAAGCTATGCAGTGGATGCAGAAGGATTTCCTAGAATGCTGCCTGGATTATAGGACAAACACTATAAGGAAAGTTTGGACAAACGAGGGCTGTTGTAACTGGCACAATGGAGGCTGAAGGGACACCTGATAGATGTTTAGAACATTATGAGAGGCAGAGAGAGAGAATAGGCAGCCGGTATTGTTTTCCCAGGGTTGAAATTTCTAATGCAAATCAGCATGCATTTAAGATGAGAGGGGGAAAGTTCAAAGGAGATGAGCAGGGCAAATAGAGAGTGGCGGGTGCCTGAAAGTTGATGCCAGCCATGGCAAATGCAATAGTGGCATTTAAGACACTCTTAAAAAGCATGGAGGGGTATTGCCAATGTTCAGACAATAAGGATTAGTTCAGCATTGTACAGTGGACCAGAGAGATTGTTCCTGTGCTGTTTGTTGCGCTAAACTAATCACACAGTTGCATAAATATTTTTCTTGCTCAATAAGCTGATGAACAAGTGAATTAGATCAGGTTTAATATCACATGCATATGTCATGAAATTTGTTAACTTAGCAGCAGCAGTACAATGCAATACATGATAAAGATAGAAAAAAATAAATAGGTCAATTACAGTAAGACCATAAGATATAGCAGCAGAAGTAGGCCATTCAGCCCATCGAGTCTGCTCCACCATTTAATCATGGGCTGATCCAATTCCAGTCATCCCCACTCCCCTGCTTTCACCCCATATCTTTTGCTGCCCTGGCTAATAAAGAACCTATCTATCTCTGCCTTAAATATACCCAATGACTTGGCCTCCACAGCTGCTCGTGGCAACAAATTCCAAGGATTTACCACTTTCTGACTAAAGTAATTCCTCTGCATCTCATTTCTAAAAGGACATCCTTCAATCCTGAAGTCATGCCCTCTTGTCCTAGAATCCCCTACCATAGGAAATAACTTGGCCATATCTAATCTGTTCAGGCCTTTTAACATTTGAAATGTTTCTATGAGATCCCCCCTCATTCTCCTGAACTCCAAGGAATACAGCCCAAGAGCTGCCAGATGTTCCTCATACGGTAACCCTTTCATTCCTGGAATCATTCTCGTGAATCTTCTCTGAACCCTCTCCAATGTCAATATATCTTTCTAAAATAAGGAGCCCAAAACTGCACACAGTACTCCACATGTGGTCTCATTCGTGCTTTATACAGCTTCAACATCACATCTCTGTTCTTATATTCTATACCTCTATGCCTTCTTTACAACCGATTCAACCTGGAGGTTAACCTTTGGGGTATCCTGCACAGGGACTCCCAAGTTCCTTTACATCTCTGCATTTTGAATTCTTTCCCCATCTAAATAATAGTCTGTGCATTTATTTCTTCCAGCAAAGTGCATGACCATACACTTTCCAACATTGTATTTCATTTGCCACTTTTTGCCCATTCCCCTAAACTATATAAGTCTCTCTGCAGGCTCTCTGTTTCCTCAATACTACCCGCTCCTCCACCTATCTTTGTATCATCAGCAAATTTAGTCACAAATCCATTAATGCCATAGCATGTTGGTGCATGGCCAAGTGGTTAAGGCATTCGTCTAATGGTCTGAAGGTTGTTAGTTCGAGCCTTGGCTGAGGCTGCGTGTGTGTCCTTGAGCACTTAACTACACATTTCTCTGCGATGACACCGGTGCTAAGCTATATGGGTCCTAGTGCCCTTCCCTTGGACAACATTGGTGGTGTTGAGAGGGGAGACTTGCAGCTTGGGCAACTGCTGGTCTTCCATTAAAAAAAACTTTGCCCAGGCTTGCCCAAACTTTCTAAGGCACAAATCCATGGTCAACAGAGGTCTACACAATACCGGAGTCCAAAAAATTGACATACATTGTACAAAGCAGCAGTCCCAGGAAACCATGCTGCCTTCGGCCTATTTTGTCATGTGCCTCCAGGTACTCCGTACCAACAACTTCCAACAACTCGATTCCATAATCGATTTCAACAACTACCCAACCACTGATGTCAGGCCAACAGGTCTATAGTTTCCTTTCTGCTGCCTCCCACCCTTCTTCAATAGCGGAGTAACAGTTACAATTTATGCCCTGGTTTAGGACATGTTTTATTGTGTTTCTACAGCTATGCTGTTAGGTATTTTATTTTAGTAGTTTCTGCAAGCATAGTGTGTTAATTAAACTTTATAGACTACTGCTTTGGCTTCAGCTGACATAAGGAAGGATTTGCTCAACCGAGGAATGTTGTGCAATGTCAACTAATCGGATTTGTCTTGGTATTGTGCAGTAACATTCTGTCCAGTGGGATGCCATAGAATATTTAAAAGGGAGGGTGGGATTAGATTTCTGAAAGACAGTGATCTGGTTTTGGTTCTATTGTTGGTAGGGGTTGGAAGACGAGGGTACTGTGGAGCGGAACACAAGGGAGGATGCTCACAGGAGAGACACCATTGTAAAATGTGCTTTCTGCAGATAAATGGTTTCAAGGAGGAAGCACCAATACTCTTGAGTTAACCAATTCATTCGGAATGGTCCTCAAGCAAAATTTGAACTGTGGCTGGTGTCCTTCATACAGAATGTGGGTAAAGCATGTGAGTAATCAATGCAAAGCATCCTGACTACTTCAGAAATGAGCTCCAAAGTTTACTACTGAACCCTTTCTTTTTTCCCCATTATCTTTTTTTTTAAAGTTAAAATATCTGATAACTTTGCATGGGGCAGCATTTACACAGCATTAACCACTATTTCCGTTCCCTCATTGGAACATTTCATCTTTCCTGTTTGGTTGAACCCGAATCATACCGACCCGAGACGTGTGTTGCTTATTAAAGATGGCCTTCTGACCATTATCCTAGCAGTGCCGAGTCACATTCCTGCTAGCCAGAGTTAGCTAATGAGCCAAGTTTGTTACGAGCCGCATTGAGAGGGTTACATGTGCACTCACGCACGCACACACACACACACACACACACACACACACACACACACACACACACACACACACACACACACACACACACACATTAAAAATAGTGCAAAAACAGAACAAGAAGTTGAAAAGTGCTCATGGGTTCAATGTCCATTTTGAAATCAGATGGTAGGGGGGAAGGAGCTGTTCCTGAATTGCTGAGTGTGTGCCTTCAGGCTTCTGTACCTCCTTCCTGACAGTAGCAATGAGAAGAGGGCATACCTTGGGTGATGACAATTCTTAATAAGGGATGTTGTCTTTCTGTGGGAACCACTCCTTGAAGATGTCTTGGATACTACAGAGGCTAGTACCCATAATGGATCTGACTAATCTTATAACTTTCTGTAGCTTCTTTTGATCTTGTGCAGTAGCCCGCCCACCCATACCAGACAGTGATGCAGCCTATTAGAATGCTCTACGCGGTACATCTATAGAAGTTTTTGTGTTGCTTAGGTGACAAAGCAAATCTCGTCAAACTCCTAATCAGGTATAGCCACTCTCTTGCCTTCTTTATAGCTGCATCGACATGTTTGGGACCAGGTTAGATCCTCAGAGATATTGACACCCAGGAACTTGAAATCCTTCACTCTTTCAATTTCTAATGACTCTATGGGTCAAATCTACATACTAAAAGTCGATTTATATATCAAATCAAATTAAAATATCCTGGCTATAGAAGTACTATTTTGATTCCAAAAGAACAACTGTTGACTAGAAAACAAGGCCATGGGTTTTAAAATCAATGTCAAGGTGAAGTTTATTGTCATGTGCATGTATGCACAGGTGAAATAAAAAGCTGACTTGCAACAATATCACAAGCACCTAGCAGATTTCACAGGAAAAACACAAATTAACTATTCATGTGACACAATTTTTACAAGAAAGCATGATTAGATGAATAAAAAAGCACAAAGTCCACTTTCGAGTTGTCAGTGTTGCTAAACTGTAGTGATAAGCATTTAGCTGCTTGAGTCAATAACCAAGTAGTTGAAGGGAAGTAGCTGTTTCTGAACCTGTTGGTGTGGGACTTGAAGCTTCTGTACCTCCTGCCTGACGGTAGCTGTGAAAAGATTGCATGGTATGATCATAATACTGTTTTAACATCAAGAGTTTCTGTTGGAGGGGTGGAGTGGGGGAAGACAATGTTCCCACAGCAACCATTGTGCAATGGTTCTCCTTTTCCCTTTGATAGCATTTGGGAATGTCATTGGACATTAAGTTGTCTTGGGCCACATACCTACCTTTCCCACAGGTTTTTCTTCCTGAGCCAACTTTCTTCCTCCAGCTGGACTTATTCTGCCTTCTCTCTCATACTTATCGAAGTCTTCATTGCAGGGGGGAGCACAAATGAAGGCTTTGGAGCAAGACAGTATTTGAATCCATTGTTGGAAACATAGTGTGTTCTAGGTCACTCTAACAAATGAAGGGTTGATGTAAAATGACATTTTGACAGGTTTTGACATTACATTTGTGCTTTTTGGAGCTATGATAAATGAAGACTGGCTATAATTAGAGGCTTCTGAAACTGAGGTTCCACAGCTCATGGATAGGAAACATGCACTGAAAAATTGCAAGTGCAAACGGAGCAATTTTTATTTTTGTTAGCACATATTTATATCTGACAGCTAGCAGTATTCAACTTCATAGACTGAAAGCCAAAGTGCTAAACTGACACAGCTACAATTGAAGAAGGATGTTGAATTGAAAGCATCAGCTCTGGTTCTGATTGTGTACTGCACAGAGATTTGAATAGATTGACCTCCATTCAAAATACAATGTCAGGACTGTAAGATAAACAATATCACACTATTCAAGTCATTTTACCTGTAGGAACAGATCCGAATGTATCTATCCAACTGAGTTCAATATGAATACTTCAGAACAATCTGCTAACGTGCCTCTTTCAATATTGCTAATTTTCTCTCCTTTTTATGATTTAAATCGCAGTACTTGAGTCTTAAGTGCAAAACACACAGTTTTGTGAACATTTATAAAAAGATACAAAAGTGTGAAACATTAGGCTTATGTAACAATTTCCACCAGAAGGAAAACGTGTTCCATTGTGAACTCAGGTGGAAAGTGATTTTATATAAGTATTCGCGGTGATAAGCAGGAGAGGCATATATGGTTGCAAAATGAATTGATATTGGAGGGTAAGTGGATCATCCAGAAATAACCCTTTCTTATTCTAAGTCTATTGAGGTAACTAATTGTAACTTATAATAGCAGCAATTTAATGTCAAAATACAATCCTGGGAACAGAAAATACATCCACAATCCACATGGCTTTTTGATGTTGAATACTGAATTTCCACATACCCAGCTAAGTAGCTGGTTAATGTTCATTGTTTCTGATGACACATATAACCCTTGCAACAGGGAAGGAGGAACATCAGCCTTCAAATGAATGCTCTTGTCATATGCACTTGTAAAGATACTCCAAATTACAATGGGAAAATGTTGAATCTTTGGCATGCTTAGCAATTAATACATAAACACCCCCACTCACACTTTGACAGAGCAGGTTTTTCAGAAGTGGACTTCCTGAAGACGGGTCTCGACCTGAAATGTTCATTCATTTTCCATGGATGCTGCCTGACTTGCCGAGATCCTCCAGCATTTTGTGTGTGTTCCTTTGGATTTCCGGCATCTTGTGTTTCAAAATGAATGTGAGGTTTTAATTGGGGAAAGTGAAAAACAAACCTGCCTGAGCAAGTCCAAGCCCAGGAAGGCCAGCTTTGAGCAATGCTTGTAAGTACAGCACCGGAACCTGTTCAAATGTAAACTACTAGTAGGGTCATCAGTTCTGAAATTAAACGAACAGCATGATAACCAAACAGTGCTGAGTACAGAACACAGGCTACCAGCTCACAGCAGGAGGCCAATTAAAAGGGATTATTTGTAAACTGACAAATTCCTACAGATGTACCATGGACAGCATGCTAACTGGTTGCATCACAGTCTGGTATGGAATGGCCACTGCACAGTATATAAAAAAAAATCTGCAGTAAGTTGTGAACTCCGCCAGCTCCATAGTGGGCACTTGCCTCAACAGCCTTCAGGACACCTAAAAAGGTGATGCCTCAAAAAGGCGGCATTCATCATTAAGATCATAAAACCATAAGATATAGGAACCATTTGGCCAAATGAGTCTGCTCCGTTAGTTCATCATGGTTGATCCATTTTTCCCCTCAGCCCCAATCTACTGCCTTCTCCCTGTATTCCTTCATGTCTGACCAATGAGGAATCTTTCAACTTCAGCCTTAAATATACATTAAGACTTGGCCTCCACAGCTGCCTGTGGCAATGAATTCCACAGAGTCACCGCTCTCTGACTAAAGAAATTCCTCTTTGTCTTCTTTCTGAAAGGGCGCCCCTCTATTCTGAGGCTGTGTCCTCTGGTCTTAGACTCTCCCACCATAGGAAATATCCTCTCCACATCCACTCTATCAAGAACTTTCATCATTCAATAGGTTTCAATGAGGTCACTGCTCATTCATCTGAATTCTCGTGAATACAGGCCCAGAGCCATCAGACGATCTTCATATGACAAGCCATTCAATCCTGGAATCATCTTGGTGGACCTTCTTTGAAACCGCTCAAGGTTCAACACATCCTTTCTAAGATAAGGGACCCCAAAACTGCCCACAGTCCTCCAAGCGAGGACTTACCAGTGTTGTATAAAGTCTCAACATTACATCCTTGCTTTTATTTTCTCGTCCTCTCAAAATGTCACACTTTCCATCCACAATACAGACTCAACCTGAAAATTAACCCTTAGCGAATCCTGCACAAGGATTCCCAAGTGCTTGTCACTAGTTAAATCCACTAGTCTCCGTCAGCCAACCAGAAATGGTTCCCTTTATTCTCACTCTTTGACTCCTGCCAATCAGCCACTGCTTCATCCATGCTAGAATCTTTCCTGTAATATCATGGGCTTGTAGCTTGTTAAGCAGCCCTATGTGTGGCACCTTGTAAAAGGCCTTCTGAAAATCCAAGTACACCACATCAGTCGATTCCCCTTTGTGTCCTACTTGCTATTTCCTCAAAGAATTCCAACAGATTTGTCAGGCAAGATTTTCCCTTGAGGAAACCATGGCCTATTTTATCGTGTGCCTCCAAGTACCCTGAGATCTCATCATTAATAATTGACTCCAACATCCTCCCAGCCACCGAGTTCAGACTAACTGGCCTATAGTTTCATTTCTTCTGCCTCTCTCCCTTCTTGAAGGGTGGAATGACAGTTGCAATTTTCCAGTCTTCTGGATAAATTCCATAATCTAGTGATTCTTGAAAGGTCGTTACTAATGCCTTCCCAATCTCTTCAGCCACCTCTTTCAGAACCCCAGGGTGTATGCCATCTGGTCCATGTGACTTAACTATCTTCAAACCTTTCAGTTTCCCAATAACCTTCTCTCTAGGTATGGTAACTTCACACATTTCATGACCCCTGACACCTGAAACTTCCACCATACTGCTAGTGTCCTCCACAGTGAAGACTGATGCAAAAATACTTATTCAGTTCATCTGCCATTTCCTTGTTTCACATTACTACCTCTCCAGCATTGTTTTCCACTGGGCCAATATCCACTTTCAGCTCTCTTTTACACTTTATGTATTTAGAGAAACTTTTGGTAGCTTATTTAATATTAATGGCTAGCTTGCTTTCTTATTCCATCTTTACCTTCTTATTGACTTTTTTAGTTGCATTCTGTGGGTTTTTAAAAGCTTCCCAAACCTCTAACTTCCCACTAATTTTTGCTCTATTCTATGCCCTCTCTTTGCCTTTCACATCTCTTGTTAGCCACGGTTGTGTCATTTTGCCATTAGAATACTTTTTCCTCTCTGGGATATATATACTCTGTGCCTTCGAAATTGCTTCCAGAAATTCCAGCCATTGATGCTTTGCTGTCATCCCTGCCAGTTCTTCTACGAATCCCCATGAAGGACCCCCATGACACAGGACATGCCCTCTTCTCATTGTTACCATCAAGAAGGAGCATAGAGACACACACTCGCTATGTTTCAGGAACAGCTTCTTCCCCTCCACCAGCAGATTTCTGAATGGACAATGAACCCTTGAGCATTACCTTATTATTTCTTTCCTTTTTTCTTGCAGAACTTAATTAATTTAACACACACACACACACACACACACACACACACACTTCTTATTGTAATTTATAGCCTCAAATGCTTTTCAACTGTCCATGTGAATTACTTTGTTCTAGGAAAGATGTTTGACATTTCAGAAGTGTCTTGTCAGTTACAGCACACTGATATTGTAAATATGCAATTACATGGAATCATCTGTTGGACTCAAAATATTGAAGTAAATAATCTCATTGTAGCTCTTGAAATTGTATTGAATCATCTGCTCTTTTCTTTGATCCTAAGAGTATAAAAACTTGATCAACTATGAGTTTGTACAGACTCGACTGAGAGCATCTTCTTGAGAATACCTGCTTGACCTCTTGCATTAACAAGCATCAGTCTCCAGTGGCTTAGTCACAGTCACAATAGATTCCTGACCTAACTCTACGTCCCAGGCTTTTTCCCATTTCTTTGCTTTGCAGGACATAATCTCAGATTTAACAACTGGTAAAATCTGCGGCAACTGCAAAGGAAAGCCCCAAATTTCTACTGCCATTCATGTACCAGTGTAGCTCCTTGCTCTATTTTTTAGACCATTCCTGCAACTTAAACCTCACAGCCAGTGGAGATAGCCTAAATGTTCCATTAACTTTTATGATTTATTTTAGTACATCTCCTTGACATTTGAAAGATCCATGTTTGTAAGTGACCCAAGTTACTTTGGAGTTTTACTGCATCTAACATTTTGACATTGGGCATTACTGTTATCCAACCTTTTTAGACCAAGAATAAATGACCTCATATTTGTTCCTTTGAGTTCTATTTCCTACAGATGTTCCCATTTTATTCATCCATTATCTTCTATCGACTTTCCTCACATCTTTCCCTGATCTTAAAATTTAATAATGTGGGAAGCAGAGAAATTACTTCTGGCTGACAGTGCCGTGTCTTGGATGAATGTTTAATTAGCTCTATAACCTGTTCCCCAGGCAGTACATCACACTCGAAAATCTGAGATTAGCAACTGCAGTGTGACCTTAGAAACAGGTTACTTTCAACCACCAGTCATATGTTATTCACAGCTGGTGACAACAAAGCTCATCTAAGCATGTCTTCAGCCATTATCATAGTACAGCAAAGAAATTTCATTACAAATCTTGTCTCCACAACTCAGTAAAATAGAATGGTTTATCTCCAAAACCCAGCAATTATTCAGCCCTTGTGTAGTTTGAACTATAGTCAACAAAATTATTTATTATGCAGTATAAACCTCCTCTGCAAACATATCAGATAAAATAAACTGCATAATATATTGTCAATGTACCACAGTACTCTGTCATCTTACATTATCAAGTGAGCATATTGAGAAGAGGAAACAGCCCATTATTGTGCGTTATTTCTTTAATGAATGTATTCTTCATAGATTAAATAAAATGCATTTGGTGAAGCTGGATATGGAACTTGCACACTGTCTCATCAATTTAAATATCAAGACTAGACAAAATTATTTTGTAGTTTTCCCCAGGGGAACAATGAGTGTAATGAGATTAAGAAGCACGTGGCAAGACAGAACAAATAAGCTAGTCTAAAATAGCACATGCATTCTGTATTGTTTAACCCTGTGAAGAGCTCGATTATATTTCACCGTGTATTAAAGGAAGACCTTGTGCAGTGTAATCTCCTAATGCTGGATAAATAATGGTGAGCGATGTTACAATGAAGATATGAAACCTGAACGCTGCATGTCAGAATTCTCCATGTGCCAAAGTACAAATTAACAGGGAATTATTGAGCTACATCACTTGCTTTGGGTCCCTTTCCATTAGTGCCTTCTGCCCATGTTTGGTTGTGATACTTCCTCAGGAAATATACTTCACCAGTTGTTGCCGACATTTATAGTATGGATTATTGGAAACAGTATTTGGTGAAAATGGACCAGTAGCCCTTCTCAGGAAACGAGGAGAGAAAAAAAGGCTAGAAATAGCTTCTTGCCTTCAAGGTGGATGGAGTGATCCAGGAGTGGGGATGGAGCACGGGAAGTTCTCTTCCTCGATAGTGTTTTCAGAGTGCCATAACACATCAACCAGCCCCGCACTGTCATATCAATAAATCATTGAACATTTAAAAAAATTTATTTCCATCTTCCACATTTGCACTAATTTTAATATTATACAGATACTTCATTCTAAAAGCTTATGCCTTTGGCTCAAACTTAGGAATTTCACTCCTAATTAGTTTATTTTAGTCTTGTTCCAGGACAGAAATAGTTTCTATGTAAGTTTTTCTATTAAAAACAATTTATAAAAATAATTATAATTATATCCTTAGTTACAGATTGCAGGTGTAATTAAATGTGTACAATGAAGTGTGATTAAGTTAGTTAATGCATTATTGACAGTTACTTTTTCAATCTAATTGGTGTGATGCTGAATATCCAGGATGTCCTGGAAAATTAGTAGAATAAAAACATCAATTCCATTGAAATGGAGTATTCATTGAATTTTTTTGTTAAAATGACCAGCCTGTTTTAATTAATTGTGAGAAATTAGATTATGTTAACCTCCCACAAACATTTTAAAAATTAAAACCTCAATGGTAAGAAAAAAAACTTGAACTAAAACATTGAGCACTGAGCACACTTTACAAAATGATTATTATTTCGTGAGTTTATTGTTATTTTATCCAGAAGAACAATTTGTTTGATATTTTGCATTTATAGCAAGAGCAGGTGTGTTTTTCTACCTCTTTGAAGTCTGTCATTGGGCTCTAGAGACTTAAGATAGTTCCCTTTGCAAACAAACAGCAATTGACGGAGCAAGTATTCATACCCCTTTCAATGCAGTCCACAATAGATACGTAAAATTAAATCACTAAAATATAACAACACATGTTATTTCCACTGAAAATTAGCCATTGTTATGCATAGGAAGTTTGTTAGAAAATACCATATCGATAAAAGAGCATGATGCTTGATATTTAAGTAAGGAACTATAATTGTTCAGTGACTTTCATAATATTGAGGCATCCAAAATACTTTACAGCTAGTAAAGTATTTTTAGAGCTTTTGTAATGTAAGAAACACAGCATTTAATTTGCTATTAATAATATGTTAATATCCAGATCATCTGTTTTAGTGACATTACTTGCAGGATGAATATTCACCAGGGCACTGAGGAAAACTCTTCAATTTTTCCCCATTTAATGCCTGGGCATCTTACATATCTAGTTAAAAAGGCAGACAGGGTCTCAGTCTAACAGCTCATCCAAATGACAGGACCCTTAACACTGAAGTGCTGAGGTGAACTGAAGTGTTAGCATAAATTCTGCCCTTTAGTCTATGGAAAACCCTCATCCACCTGACCCAGAGGCAGACCCATTACCAACTGAGACACAATTGACAACTTATTTCTACAGACAAGTGATGAGGATAGACTAAAGAAATTACTATTTCAAATATTGAGGAACTGACAGCAGCAGACATACAGCATCGTATCAAGTAGATTTCAGATTGTGCATTTTCTAGCATGTGTGTCAATTAACTTTAATTATGTTGTAGAGGCCAATGATTTTTTTCAAGTGAACTTGCCGAACAAGTGTATTAGTTTTTTTTGAATTTTAGAACTGTCAGTTCGAGTGCATGAGCCTGTGGTGACACAGTGAGGTCAGGCAGTTGCGTTACTAAAGGAAAGATGTACGTCCTCCCTGTGGAATGCGAGGGTGCTCCAGTTTCCTCCCACAGTCCAAAGACGTACTGGATAGGTTAATTGGTCATTGTAAATTATCCCATGATTAAGTTAGGGTTAATTGGGGTTGTGGGGTTGCTGGGCCAGCATGGCTCAAAGGGACAGAACAGCCTTCTCCACATTGTGTTGCTAAATAAATAAATGCTGAATCGCATTCTGCAACATGAGAGCAAAGGGATAGGTTTTCAGAAATGCAGCCTTAATTTCTGTTAATGTGAGCAAGCCCATTGATTAGAAATTAGTAATTAGCATATATCAGCATTCTAGGATTTTAATAATTACATAATACTTCATTTGTTGCTCATGTTGTTGCTTATTGTTTATTCTGCACATTTGTAAGGTATGTATAATTTAAGTTAATTAAGTTTACATTATGTTTATGTCCTCATCTTGCAGTGCAAAAAGCTAATTTTCAATGCATTTATACACTGTGTATTACATCTATGACAACAATAAACTTGAACTTGAACAAAACTTTAAAAAAATAATTTGGGTACTGAAAAACTGAAATTAAAAATAGAAAATAGTAAAAATATTCAGCAGAACAGGAATAAGCTGATGGGAACAAACATAAGGAATGGGAGAGAATTAGGGCATTCAGCTCCTTGGCCTGTTCATGCATTCAGCAAGATCATGGCTTGTCTAATTCAACACAGTCTACCTGTCCTTGACCCCAACCTTTGATTTCTCCAAATCCAGAAAACCACCAACTGCAGTTTTAAATGGAACCAATGACTGTCCATCCTGAGCTCTCCAAGGTAGAGAATTTCATGATCCTCCAGTTTGAGTGAAACAGTTTCTCCTCACTTCAGTTCCTGAAATTTATTTCAACATTGTGTCCCATAGTTCTATATTCTTCAGCCATAGAAGCACCTTTTCCTTCTAGCTCCAGTTGGGCTCTCTAAGTATTTTCATAAACACAAGATATTCTGCAGATGCTGGAAATCCAGAGCAACACATACAAACTTCTGGAGGAGTTCAGCAGGTCAGGCAGCATCTATGGAGGGAAATAAATATGATGAAGGGTTTCAGTGTGAAATGTTGACTGCTTATTCCCCTCCATAGATACTGCCTGACTTGCTGAGTTCCTCTTGCAGTTTGTGTATGTTACTTTATGCATTTTGTATGCTGTAATAGGAAAGTGCTTGATAATATCAAAGTGCTTAACCATTTAAACTACCTATTCCCATCAACCTGCACTGGGATCTTAGCCCTCCATACCCTTTCCATCCATGTGCCTAACCAAACTTCTCTTAAATGTTGAAATTGAGCTCACATGCACCACTTGTGCTGGTAACTCGTTCTACACTCTCACAACCCTCTGAGTGAAGATGTTTCCCCTCATGTTCTCCTTGAACTTTTCATCTTTCACACTTAACCCATAATCTCTGCTTGTCGTCCCACCCAATTCAGTGGAAAAAGCTCATTTGCTGTATCTATATGTACCTTATCTATATCCCTCGTAATTTTGTATACTTCCATCAGATCTCTTCTCAATCTTCTACTTTCTAAGGAATAAAGTCTTAACCTATTCAATCTTTCCCTATAACTCAAGTCCTCCAGACCCGGCAGTATCCTTGTAGATTTTCTCTGTACTCTTTCAATTTTATTTACATATTTCCTGTAGGTAGGTGACCAAAATTGCACATAACATTCCAAATTAGACCTCACCAATGTTTTATACAACTTCAACATAGCATCCCAACTCCCGTACTCAGTACATTGAGTTATGAAGGCCAATGTGCCAAAAGCTTTCTTTACAACCCTATCTCCCTATTGACCTTCAGTGAATCATGGACCTGTATTTCTCTACCCCTCAGTGCCCTACCATTCACTGTGTAAGACCGACCTGGATGGTCCTACCGAATATATCAATAATTCAAAAGTAAATCATTCACATATATGTTCATTCTTACAAATAGTAGAACTGGTTTCCTCCATCTCCCCACTTTTGGCTATTGTTCTTTCTTTTCAGTTTTATGTGTTTTCAACGCCAGTACTCTGGAGGTGTGGTTGCCATACTGAGCGATTGTTGTGTCAAAGCCTACTTCAGGATGTCCATAAAAGTGGGACCTGTCATTACTCAGGAATGGCTGTATTTTGTAATAGAACTAGAAAATAAAAAAGATGGAGCTTGAAGTGTGGAAGTGGCGGCAACTGAGCCATTGCTAGTTTTTGGTGAAAATACTTTCTACTTGGAGTTATTTAAATCTGTAATATGTTGGAAGATTGTAGAGTACTTCATGAATGGATGCTGTTCCTCTGCTCTTTCACTTAACTTCATTATAGCAGTTCATGAGGTTGAGGTGTGGGACAAAGATGAAACTCTCTAGATTCCACTTAAAGGAGAATGGAGTATGGAGAGGCAGCCTGCACATAATGCTGCAGATATCAATGGTGTAAAAGTAGCTTTACCTTGCACAGGAAAAGGAGATCTATTCCCAAATAAATTGGCAGATTATAGATTACAGATTAGTTTATTGTCATATACACCAGGGTCCAATGAAATTCCTTGTTTGCATGAAGCTCACAGAATAAATAGTATACACAGTAATAACAGATACAATAATAAATATGGTGACAAGCACAAAACAGCAAAGACAAGGGTTAAAGTGACAATAATAGAATAACCGATAACAGTAGGGTTAAAGGTACGAGAGCATGCCTGCGCCACCGACAAGGGGGAGTGAAAGAGGTGATTGGTTTAGAAGTCTGATCGCCAGGGGCGTTTCTCAGATGTTAATCACCAACCATACAATTACAGTTTGAAAGGAGAAATGCAGTTTTGTGTTTATTTGCTTTTTTAATAAACAAATTTTATTTCAGCCTGAAGCTAATTCATATAATGATGCCTGTGTGGATGAAATTATACTGGTCAAATAGATTTAAGAAAAATCGTATGTTGTAATTTGAGCTTCATTGATTTTTTTTTCACCTAGACATGCATCGTGCCACATTTGCAAACTACTGCACATTTCAGCAAAAGTAATACTGAAAGCAATTGATTTCCATATAAAGTTCAGATGGAAAACAGAGAAAGTTCTGTGTGAAACAATACTGCAGACATTAAAGTGCTGGTTAAAATTTGCTGGTTTAATTACATTACACAGTTGCACATATTGTTGATGTGCAGAGCTTGCAGATTTTTTTTCAATCCAGTAATGTCCTGGGAATCAGATAGCAGCTCAATATTTGTTCAACTGCTCACCTACACCAGTGCTGTCTCATGAATGGAAACATCCAGAGAAGTATTTCAATACTCAAAGCAAAGAAAGTGCTAGTAAATGTGATTAGTAGTTCTGACCTTGGGAGCTCTCCCTGCGGAGTTTAAACATTGCCCTGTGGCTTTATTGGTTTCCCTGGTGTTCTCTG
The DNA here is from genome assembly GCF_030144855.1 of Hypanus sabinus. Taxonomy (NCBI): domain Eukaryota; kingdom Metazoa; phylum Chordata; class Chondrichthyes; order Myliobatiformes; family Dasyatidae; genus Hypanus; species Hypanus sabinus. Next base: position 39,715,464 of record NC_082739.1, read on the forward strand.
CTTTCCTCCTACATTCCAAGGATGTGTGGATCGGTGGATTAACGGAGCCGTTCTGTGCCATGAGCCACAAGTGGGACTTCCCGGTGGCCAAACAACTTAACTCTGATTCCCTTTCCCTCTCTGACGTGTTAGACTATTGCCTCCTCTAGTGCCAAGATGAGGCGGCCACCCTCAGGATGGAGGAGCAACACCTTATATTTCATCTGAGTTCCCTCCAATCTGATGATATGAATATTAATTTCTCCTTCCACTGGACAAATTTCTCCTTCCCACTTCCTCTGTCCCCCACTCTGACCTTCCACTTCTTCTCATCAGACTATTACTTCCCCTGGGTCCCCTCCTCCTTCCCTTTCTCCTATTGCCCACTCATCTCTTCTATCAGATCCTTTCTTCTCCAGCCCTTGCCCTTTCCCACCCACTTGGCTTCACCTATTACCTTCCAGCTAACCTTTTTCCCCTCCCCCCACATTTTTATTCAGGCATCTCCCCCGTTCCTTCTCAGTCCTGAGGAAAGGCCTTAGCAAGAAATGTCAACTGTTTATTCTTTAACACGGATGCTGCCTGTCCTGCTGAGTTCCTCCAGCAATTTGTGTGTGTTGATATGAGTAGATGAGTTGTAGCATTAGAGGAGTTGATGTAAATGTGTGCAGAATATAATGGGGTTAGTGTATAGTTAATGTAAATAGGTGTTTAATGGTTGTTCGGGACTTGGTGAGCAGAAAGTTCTGTTTCTGTGCTATTTAGGACTCAATGAAAGAATGACAAGAAAATCTACTAGATAAGTGGTTACTGCTTTAAATAGGATGACTGAAACAGTTACCTGGGTACTAATGAGCAAACTTTTAAAGGCAAGAGCAACTCACAAGGCACTAGGTAGACCCAATGGGTTATGTAGCATCTGTAGGTGGCATTTGACAGTCAGTGCTTTGGGATGAGACTGTTCTGAATTGAAAGGAAGATGGGAGACAGCTCATATAAATGGTGGAGGAAAGGAGTTGAAGTGCTGAAGATGATGGAATGTGATAAAAGAGGAAGGTGCGGAACAAAATAAAGAGAATAAAGGCATTAATGTTGCATTACTCTATGACTCTAATATTGAATGAAAATGATTAAGGCCAAGCATTGATCACTGGGGTACTCTATTGGTTAAAAACCAAAAATCTAAAATCATTCATGTTTCTCATCTCTTAGTTTTATAATAGTGAATTACCCAAGTGTTTATTTAAAATTGTTGTCTTTAGTTTATATTATCTCTTCTCAATCTTTGTACTAAAGAATGATATATCACATTTCTCAGCATTACATTTTTATTCACCAGTCCTACCACTTTATCTATTAATCCCTTGAATGTATTAATCAGCTCCTCATATCATATTATACCCCCAAATGTTGAGGCATGTATAAATTTGGAAATTGTGCCTTGTACAATATACCTGAACATATTAAAGAAAAGACTGATTTTTGTGCCAACTCTAGGAGAATCCTATCACACACTTTCCAAGTTTCCAAGAAAACAAACTTTCAGTACCATTCTCTGTTTCGTTACTGAGTCAGTTTTATATCAACCTTTGCAGCCTACTTTATTCCCAAGCCTTCAGTTATGATGGCACATAATAAGTCATTTTTAAATGCCTTTTGGAAGTCCTAAAGTACGGCATCAATTGCATTTCCCTTATCAAATTCATAATTTCAGCAATAACTTTATGAAGTTCGTCAAACACAGTTTGCAATTATTAAATCCATGCTGCCATTTATTCAATCCTTATTGGTTCAAATAACAGTGAATTTCTTGTTATTGTTTCATCAACTTTTGCCACCACCAAGGTTGAGCTGATGGGATTATTGGATTTGACCCTACACATTTTGTAGAGCAAGAGTGTAACATTAGAATATCACAGTCCTCAGACATCTGCTCTCCATCTATAGATTGTGGCCAGGGTCTCACAATACCCTCCCTTATTTTCCTAGGCAACACAGGATGCGTTCCATCCACACCAGACAATTTATTTACTTAAAGTGCAGTTAGCTTTTCCAGTTCCTCTTCTACATTCATTTTTAATCCTTCCAGAATCTCAGTTACATCATGGTTTCCTGAGAATCCAAGCTGCATCTTCTGCCTTGGTGAAGATTAGTGTAAAGTTCACAGTACCCAGGAAGCCCTATGTTTCTTTTCTGTTCTGTAATCTGTATTACTCTGCCTTTACAGCCACTTCTTGGTTCAATGTTCAAAAAAGTACAACATTCAAAGTACATTTATTATCAAGGTATGTATACTATATACAACTTTGAGATTCGTCTCCTTGCAGGCAGCCATAAAACAATGAGACCCAATAGAACCCATTAAAATGAAGACTGTCAAACACCCAATGTAAAAAAAAAATCATGCAAACAATTGAAGTAAGCAAATAGCATTGAGAACTGAAGTGTATCCACAGCCACAAAGCTAGTCATCACTCCAGTTGATTCAGGGGCCCATTAGTTGCAAGCCACAGCCTCAGATCAGCGCAGAGACGAATAAAAGTTGCAGAGCAATGAGCCAAACAGTAAGCCACCCATCGGCTTTGGCCCTGACACTCTGACCTTTTCAATCTGGGCCGCTGCTTAAATCAGCCAAACCTTGGGTAGACCTTCGCTCTTGGGTCTATGCCCCACTGCCTCAGTTGGGCCTGTACCCGACATTTACAGTTCAGCTCGGTGCTTAAGTCCATCAAATCTTAGGCCTTTGCTCACTGTCAGGTCCAAGTCCGGGCCCTGCCACCTTGATTTGGTTCTGCTGTATTGAATCGCCTCCAAGTCTGCTCCAGCAATGGTCAAACATTGGCTCATTTCCCATTCTCAGGCCCGGGCCCCACCACCTCGATTCCTGCACCTTTGAGACTTCAGTTCACATTGCAAAAGTGCTAAGTCATACAGGCAGTTCAAAAGCTCACCTCCATAAGGGAAGTTACAGGCTATTGATTCCAATGATCATATCTGACATAAAGTGTGATTATTAATACAGTAATTTCTAGTTTTGTTAGTTTTGTCTGCTAGCAGCAAGTTGTTGCTGTGCTTCACCGTCACTATCTTAAATCAGAACTCGGGCATAAACCATGAATATTTTATGTTCGCTGCCTGAGTTTCCCTATGGTCTCTCTTGGACTTTTATTTCCTTGAAGGAGAAAAAAAAAGCAAAATTACAGGAATAAAACAAAGAAGTGAGACCAATGTATTTCTTCTCAAGAGAGTTGCCACAAGCTTTGTAGGCCAAATGCCTCCTTTACTTCTATACTTGTTTATTGTTCCAATGATTTGAAATTACCATCTGGATATATTGGTTTATGAAACAAATGTTGACAGCTCTGATACAGATTCTCAGAGAATGTTTGCTCATCTAAATTGTTATGACTTTCTGATCTTCACCCAGAAGATTTCTGCATTTAATTTAATCCAGTCCAGCAGGAGGCCATTCAGCCTTATAGGATCATGTTTGCTCCCAACATCTGGACTGGCCACAGATGCTGCCTGACCTACTGAGTTCCTTCGGCATTTTGTTTGTTGCTCCAGATTGCAGCATCTACTGTAAACTGTGTCTCTGTTTTGCCATGAAAAGTGTTTGTTTTGACTGTGATCCACTTGTTCTGGTTCCTCAGTAACAGATCTCATCTGACCTCTGCAGGCAACGACCATCAGAAATTTGTGCGGGTCTCATCTAAGCACAACAAGCAAGGTGACAACTATCCTTTAGATTTTTATTTTACCTATTAGGGTAAGCTTTCCCAATTTGCTTTAATATTTCGAATTCCCTGATTCGATGTTACACCAACGATTTAGTGCAACTGATAATGGTGAACTCCTATATGTTGGCAAAAGAGTTTCTCACAGAAAGTTTAAAAATCGGGCTAATATTGCCATGGGCGACCGGGTGGAGATTTGTCTCTACCAAAGGAGGTGTAAGGTGCTCCTTCCCTCTGCTAGGCTGCAGGTCACCCTTGGGCAAGGTGCAGCATCTGCTTAACCTTCCCCCCACCCTCCACCCCGATCAGGGTCACGTGAAGCCATGGAATCAGTTGGTGGATGGTTGTATGAGCAGCTGGTTCATAACACAAGTCCTAGTTCTGCGACCACTGACACCAGGCAGCCAATCTCTGAAGAGTATTGATAATGTCTGGGATCACCCATCTTGTGAAGACACTGCCCAGAAGAAGGCAATGGCAAACCACTTCTGTAGAAAAAATTGCCAAGAACAATCATGGTCCAAGACCATAATTGTCCATGTCATAGACAGGGCACATAATGATGATGATGATTGTCCAATCCCAACATCTACTCATTTATACTTGTTACTTTGAGAATCTCCCCACCTACAAAATGTTTCATAACTGTGCATTATGGATCCCAGCTAAGGCCTCTGCAATATACCATACACCTGTGCTGCATTCTGAAGCAACTCTACCCCATACTCTCCGTGAATTCTATCGTATTGAGTATTTGCTCAGATCCTTTCAAAGAAGTGTTGGCACTGAAGGGTCTGGCAGAGAGAGACTAGGAGAGGGAGGACAGGGAGAAGCATATGGGGATAAGGTTCATGCAAAGCAGGAGGCATGCGGAATGAGAAAGTGTGGGGAAAATCAGATGCATTAAAAGGAGGTGAGAGTCTGTGCAGCTGAGATGTGGAAAAAGGGGATGGCATGGAGTTCAAAGTACAAAGTAAATTTGGTATTTAAGTTAATGCTGTAAATGTCACCATATATAACCTTGAGATTCTTTGATTCATTTTCTTGCAGGCATTCACAGGAAAACAAAGAAATACAATAGAATCAATGAAAAGCTACACACAAGCAAAGACCAAAAAACAACCAATGTGTGATAGATAGACGGATAAATACATACATACATACATACATACATACTGAGAACGTGAAGAGTCCTTGAAAGTGAGTCCATGGTTTGTGGAATCAGTTCATTGTTGAGGTGAGTGAAGCTGTCCACATTGGTTCAGAAGCCTGATTGTTGTGGGGTAATAGCTGTTCCTGAGCCTGGTCATGAGGGACCTAAGGCTCCTGATTTCCTTCTTGACGGCAGCAGCAAAAAGAGAGCATGGCCTGGATGGTGTGGGTTCTTGATGATGCATGCTGGTTCTACTGGCTTTGCTCTGTGTAGGTGTGGGGAGGGCTTTCCTGTGATGGAGTGGGCAGTATCCACTACTTGTCGTAGACCTTTCCATTTTTAGGAATTGGAGTTTCCATACGAGGCCATGATGCAACCAGACAGGATACACTTCACTGTGCATATGTAGAAGTTTGCCTCTACACTTCCTGCCCGCACCCCACTCTCCAACAATTATAACAATTTATAAGGAGCCAGTATTGAAAGCTGAGCTATAATCAATGAAGAGTATCCTGTATGCAGCTTCACTGTCCAAATGTTCTTCACAAAGAGGAAGGAATATTTTAAAGGAAAGGTGATACAACCATGGCTAGCCAGAGAAGTCAAAGCCAAAATAAAAGGCAAAGAGAGGGTATATAATAGTGTGAAGTTAGTGGATTGGGAAGCTTTTAAAAAACAACAGAAGGCAACTAAAAAGTAATTAAGAAGGTAAAGAGGAATACAAAAGTAAGCTAGCCAATAATATTAAAGAGGATATCATAAGTTTATTCAGTATAAAGTGTAAAAGAGAGGTGAGAGTGTATATCAGACCACTAGAAAACGATGCCGGAAAGATAGTAATGGGGGACAAGGAAGCAGCAGCTGAATTGAATAAGTATTTTGCATTAGTCTTCACTGTGAAAAACTCTAGCAGTGTGGTAGAAGTTTCAGAAGTGTCAGGGGTCAGAAGTGTGTGAAGTTGCCATTACTTGGGAGAAAGTTCTTGTGAAACTGAATGGACTGAAGCTAGATAAATCACCAGGACATGATAGTTAACACCCTGGGGTTCTGAAAGAGGTGGCTGAAGAGATTGTGGAGGCATTAGCAATGATCTTTCAAGAATCACTAGATTCTGGAATTGTTCCAGAAGACTGTACAATTGCTAACATCACTCCACCCTTCAAGAAGGAAGAGAGGCAGATGAAAGGAAATTATAGACCTTAATGATTGGAAAGATGTTGGAATCAATTGTTAATGATGTGGTTTCAGAGAACTTGGCAGCACATGATAAAATAGGCCAGAGTCAGCATGGTTTCCTCAAGGGAAACTTTTGCGTAGCAAAGCCGTTGGAATTCTTTGAAGAAATAACAAGCAGGATAGACAAAGGTGAATTGGTTGATGTTGTGAACTTGGATTTTCAGAAGGCCTTTGACAAGATGCCACACATGAGGCTACTTAACAAGCTATGAGCCCATGCTATTACAGGAAAAATTCTAGCATGGATAAAAACAGTGGCTGATTGGCAGGAGGCAAAGGAAAAAAGGGAGCCTCTTCTAGTTGGCTGCTGGTGACTAGTAGCATTCCTCAAGTGTCTGTGTTGGGACTGATTCATTTTACATTATATGTTAATGATTTGGATGATAGAATTGATGGCATTGTTGCAAAATTTGAAGATGATATGAAGACCTCACTGAAACTTATTGAATGGTGAAAGGCCTTGAAAAAATGGATGTGGAGAGGATGTTTCCTATGGTGGGGGAGTCACCACCAGGGAACACAACGTCAGAGTAGAGGGGCATCCTTTTAGAATGGCATTGAGGAAGTTCTTTAACAAGAGTGTGGTGAATCTATGGAATTCCTTGCCACAGGCAGCTATGGAAGCCAAGCCATTATGTATATTTAAGGCATAGGTTGATAAATTCTTGATTGGTCAGATACAGGGAGAAGGAAGGAGGTTGCGGCAGAAAGGAAAATTGGATCAGCCATGACAAAATGGTGGAGCAGACTCAATGGGCCAAATGGTCTAATTCTGCTCCTATACTTTATGGTTTATGGTCTTACGTTCTTGGAATTAGTGAAGGGCCAATGAAATGACTTCTGCTCTTGATCTGTTGAGACGGTAGGAAAATTGGAAAGGATCCAAATCACCCATCAGGCAGGAGTTGATATGCTTTATGGTAAACCTCTCAAGAGTTTGAAGAGTATTGACAGGAAAAGGATGATGGAGGGAAAGGAAAGGGCCAAGGGAGAAAGGATCAGCTACTGTGTAACAGAGTGTAAAAAGACTTCAAGGTAGAGGCTTGAAGATGTCTCAGGATCTGATAACTTTAACATATTTTATAACTGGATAGCAGTGTGGTGAATGTTGCTCTTTACAGAAAGATCCCTTATAATGTCTTGACAGTAACCCCTGCAGATAGCCTGGGGGGCACATGGTCTTTGTCTCTCCAAATCCTATATGAACCTTGGAGCATTTTTCCTTCCCTTAGGAATCACTTGTGTCAGCATGTTGTTGGAATCAGCATTCTTCAGCATCTAGAAGAATGTTGGTGGTTTTGTGCTTACTTGACTGGTGAAGCATGATCGAAGTGGCGAAATGCTGGTACCAGCTTAAACTTCATGTTGAGGTTTATGAACCCAGAACCCAGCCATGTTCTATTCTAAACTTCATTGTGCAACATAAGAATATTTTAAAGCATCACCAGTATCTTGAACAACTCAGTTTAAAAGTTGCAAAGTCAGACTTGGATCATTTCCAAGTGAGTATATTCCAAATTCATGAGTGAAACAAAAAGAAACACATTCAGACTTGCTTCTTGACTGGTTAGAATGAACCTGTATTCTTCTGTTATTGACTCTACTGCCAATGAAAGTGGTTACTTCATATTTACTCTATCAAGATGAATCATTTCAAACATTCGATTAAATCAGTCTTTAATTTCCTTTATCCTATGGAGAGTAATTCTAGGTGAACATGAATGTTCCTGGCTTCCAGTTTATTGACAAAATGCTTCATCAGTGTCTGCGTAATACCTTCATAAGCAATTACCTGACAGATAAATATTTATTAATAATTGAGTTTTGTAATTTGTCATGTCCTAAACTGAATGCCAAAAACACTTGAAAAGAACTTTGCAGACGGTGTTTCCAAAATAAACAACTTACATAAGATAAATAACATGCCAGTTCTGCAAAGTGGTTTGCTAGATGACTGTTCAACGCTTGTTGACAAGCTGATGAAAGTGCTTCAGTGATGTTCATTTTCACGTTTGAACATTTTAGCAGTGAAATGCATTCACTGGATGTTTACGATCACTTGTGTCTCACCCTCAGATAAAGTAGCTGCCCATATACTATCAGAATCAGAATCCACACTGGGTTTAATATCACTGGCATCTGTCACAGCAGTTGCTGTTTTGCAGAAGCAGTATATTGCAATACATAATAAAAACATTATAATAAGAAATATATATATAAAAGATCAAAAAAAGAGTAAAAATATACTGTGGTAGTGTACAGTGGTATGCAAAAGTTTGGGCACCCCGGCCAAAATTCCTGTTACTGTGAATAGCTAAGCGAGTAAAAGATGACCTGATTTCCAAAAGGCATAAAGTTAAAGATGACACATTTCTTTAATATTTTATGCCAGATTACTTTTTTTATTTCCATCTTTTACAGTTTCAAAATAACAAAAAAGGAAAAGGGCCTAAAGCAAAAGTTTGGGCACCCTGCATGGTCAGTACTTAGTAACACTGCCTTTGGCAAGTATCACAGCTTGTAAACACTTTCTGTAGCCAGCTAATAGTCTTTCAATTCTTGTTTGGGGGATGTTCGCCCATTCTTCCTTGCAAAAGGCTTCGATTTCTGTGAGATTCTTCGGCCTTCTTGCATGCACAGCTCTTCTGAGGTCTATCCACAGATTTTCGATGATGTTTAGGTCAGGGGACTGTGAGAGCCATGGCAAAACCTTCAGCTTGCACCTCTTGAGGTAGTCCATTGTGGATATTGAGGTGTGTTTAGGATCATTATCCTGTTGTAAAAGGTATCCTCTTTTCATCTTCAGCTTTTTTATAGATGGTGTGATGTTTGCTTCCAGAATTTGCTGGTATTTAATTGAATTCATTTTTCCCTCTACCAGTGAAATGTTCCCCGTGCCACTGGCTGCAACACAAGCTCAAAGCATGATCAATCCACCCCCATGCTTAACAGTTGGAGATGTGTTCTTTTCTTAAAATTCAGCACCCTTTTTTCTCCAAACATACCTTTGCTCATTGCAGCCAAAAAGTTTATTTGAACTTCATCAGTCCACAGGACTTGTTTCCAAAATGCATCAGGCTTGTTTAGATGTTCCTTTGCAATCTTCTGATGCTCAATTTTGTGATGAGGACGCAGGAAAGGTTTTTTTTCTGATGACTCTTCCATGAAATTCATATTTGTGCAGCTGTTGCTGCACAGTAGAACAGTACACCACCACTCCAGAGTCTGCTAAATCTTCCTGAAGGTCTTTTGTAATCAAGCGGGGGTTATGATTTGCTTTTCTAGCAATCCTACGAGCAGTTCTCTCGGAAAGTTTTCTTGGTCTTCCAGACCTCAACTTGACCTCCACCGTTCCTGTTAATTGCCATTTCTTAATTACATTACAAACGAAGGAAATGCCTACCTGCTTTGCTATCTTCTTATAACCTTCTCCTGCTTTGTGGGCATCATTTATTTTAATTTTCAGAGTGCTAGACAGCTGCTTAGAGGAGCCCATGGCTGCTGATTGTTGGGACAAGGTTTGAGTATTTATAAAGTTTTGAAATTTGCATCACCTGGCCTTTCCTAACGATGACTGTGAACAAGCCTTAGGCCTGACAAGCTATTTGAGGTCTGAGACCTTGGTAAAAGTTATCTGAGAGCTCAAATCTGTTGGGATGCCCAAACTTTTGCATGGTGCTCCTTTCCTTTTTTTCACTCTAAAATTGCACAAAACAAAAATAATACACTAATCTTGCTTAAAATGTTGAAAAGAACGTTTCATCTTCAACTTTATGACTTTTGGAGATCAGTTCATCTTCTTCTCACTTAACTATTCACAGTAACAGAAATTTTGACAAGGGGTGCCCAAACTTTTGCGTGCCACTGTACATGGGTTTGTTATCTATTGAGAAAACTGATGACGATGTGGAAGAAGTTGTTCCTGAGACATTGAGTGCGTGTCTTCAGGCTCCTGTACCACCTCCTTTGATGGTAGCAATGAGAAGAGGGCATGGCCTGGCTGATGGAACCCTTACTGATGGATGCCATGTTCCTGATGCATCGCATTTTGAAGGTGTCCTCAGTGCTGGGGAGGCTTGTGCCCATGATGGAGCTGACTGAGTTTACAACACTCTGCAGCTTTTTCCGATCCTGTGCAGTGACCCCTCATTACTAGACGGTGATGCAACTAGTTAGAATACTCTTCACATTACACCTGTAGACATTTGTGAGTGTCTTTGGTGACATAACAAGTCTTCTCAAATTCCTTATGAAATATAGCCACTGTCATGCCTTCTTTCACAGGTTTGTGGTGCACCTGTGCCTTCAACACAGGTGCACCACAAGCCTGTGTGCTTAGCCCCTCTCTACTCGCTTTACACTTATAACTGTGAGGCTAAGCACAGCTCCAATGCCATATTTAAGTTTGCTGACAACACCACTGTTGTAGGCCAAATCAAAGTTGATGACAAATCAGTATATAGGAGGGAGATTGAACATGGCTGAGTGATCCCTCAACAACAACCCCTTACTCAATGTCAGCAAGACCAAAGAGCTGATTATTGGCTTCAGGAGGAGGAAACTGGAAGTCCAAGAGCCAATCCTCATTTGAGGATCAGTGTTGGAGAGGGTCAGGACCTTTAAGTTCCTCAGTGTTATCATTTCAGACGATCTGTCCTAAGCCCAGCATGTAAGTGTAATTACGAAGAAAGCATAGCAGTGCCTCTACTTCCTCTACTTTGACAAGATTCATCACGACATCTAGCACTTTAGATGTGTGCTCTTTATCTCTTTAGATGTGTGCTTTGGAGAATATTGACTGGCTGCCTGGTATGAAACACCAATACCCTTGAAAGGAAAATCCTACAAAAAATAATGAATGTGGCCCAGTCCATCATAGGTAAAGCCCTCCCCACCATTGAGTATATCTACACGAAGCATTGTCGCAGAAAAACAGCATTTATTATCAGGGACCCCACCACCCAGGTCATGATATCTTCTCACTGCTACCATCAGGAAGAAGGTACAGGAGCTTCAGGACAAATACCACCAGATTCAGGAGCAGTTATTTCCCTTCAACCATCAGGATTTTGAAGCAAAGATGGTAATTTCACTCAACTTCACTTGCCCCAAAACTGTAATGTTCCCACAACATATGGATTCACTTTCAAGGACTCTTCATCTCATGTTCTCAATATTTATCACTTATTGATTTATTGTTGTTGTTACTATTATTGTTATTGTTATTATTATTTATTTATTTTTGTGTTTGCACAGTGCGTTGTCCTTGGTGCACTGGTTGAAGTCCAAGGTGGTGTGGTCTTTAATTCTTTCTATTATGGTTTATTGACTATGCCTGCAAGAAAGTTAATCTCAGGGTTGTATATGGAGACGTATATGTACTTTGATAATAAATTTACTTTGAACTTTGCACTTTCTTTGTAAGTGTATCACAAAGAAATGCAGGATACCCTGTTGGGCCCAGGATAGGTCTTCAGAGATGTTGACACCCAGGAACATGAAGGACTTTATATTACTAGATGTAATTTTTCCCCTACTGATTTGATCTTCAAAAGTCGGAAAGCTTTTTTTTATCTTAAATTCAAACCAACTTTACAGTTGAAGTAATTATGTTTATCTTTGGGGCTGCTAAAGCTTCTCATCACTGGCCACTCTAACTGAAGAAGATGGAACGCTATTGTAAACTGGCGATGAAATGAGCGCTCACTTTAAAGTGGCCTTTTTCAGCAGCACAAACCATCAAGTTTTTGACTTTTATGAAGTTTAGATAGAATGTTTGTGGTTGTATCAACGCTGCCTGGCTAGCCTAGTGGTTTTATCACTGAGCTCACTGTAGTCAGAGAGAATTCACTTGCTATATCTTCAGACCAAATTTTCCCTTTATTACAAGCTGACGTCAACAAAGGGGTCACTCAATGGGGAATGAATGCTCCCCAATCCAAAGTTTTCATTATTCTCATATTACTTATCTTCATTTATCCCCACAAAGCTCAACCCTGCATACACTGTGTATAAACAGTATAGAGTGAGGTAAACCTTTTGTTGTATCAAGCTCCAGTACCTATGTTATATGTGAGCTGTGTGCAGCACCTCTTTTACCTTATATGTTCTATATAATGGCAAGTTTCCATCCTGGAATGATATGAAGCTGTTTCTAGGCTGGTATCCAGGCATACGTTTACTGTTGTTCACTTTGGCCATCAGTCTGTGTCTCAGGCCAGTTGAATCTGTTAAAGAGTCTCACTGCCAGGTACCAATCCTGTAGGGACCCCCTTTATCTCACAACGACATGCTCATCCACCCCCCCCCCCCACCCCACCCCACCCACCACTGTCTTGCTCTGCCATGCTATAGAACCAAGAATTCCCTATTCACTAATACAAGAAATTCTGCAGATGCTGGAAATCCAGAAAAACACACACAAAATGCCTGAGGAACTCAGCAGGTCAAGTAGCAACTATGAAAATGAGCAAACAGTCGACATTTCGGGCTGACACCCTTCACCAGGAGTGGAAAAGAAAGGGGAAGAAAGGTGGGGGAAGTGGAAGGAATGCAATGTAGAAAGTGATAGGCGAAGTCAGGTGGGAGGGGAAGGGGGGATGGAGTAAAAAGCTGGGAGGTGATAGGTATTATGAATTTCCTATTCCCTAGTACACTCACACAGTAGAAAACTTGGGCTCATATGGCACTAAGACAGAATGTAGCAATTCGATGACATCTAGGTACTGGAAAACAAATTCTATAGTATCTTCTGTCAGTCTGACATATAACTCTAATCCACTTCAATCCAATATAGAGACATAGAGTGAGAGAGCAGAGAAATAGACCACCACATCAATGTTAACTGTTGCATTTATCTATACTAGTCCATTTACCTGCAATTGGTCTGTAAGCTCCTATACCTTCATGATTCAAATGTGTGTTTACATCTTTCTTAAATATGGCAAGAGAGGTACGAAATAGCTATTAAGGATGAGCAAAAGAGTACTGTGCTGAAGCATTACTGAACATTTGAAAAGATAATCGAATAGTCTCTCAACACGCAGTGAACCCTGCTCTATGACAATTTAGGTATGGAAATTTGCCTTGATAGAATTCACAGCACCACCATGAATTTTGAGAAATGAAATTAAATGTTATTCTTGCATGTGAAGAAAAAAGTATGAAAGGCAACAAATGATGTCAATTTTTAAGGGTCTGAGTTATGGAAAATTGTGTAAAGGGCAGTTTTCTAGAAATGTAACCTTCCATAATATTTTATTTTGAGATACAGCCCTGCTGGCCCTTTAAGTTGCACTGCCCCAGCAAACTCCAACAGCTCTGATTTTACACTAACTTAATCATGGGACAATTTACAATGACCAATTAACCTACCAACTGGTACTTCTTTGGACTTTTGGAGGAAACCGGAGCACCCAGAGGAAACCCACACATTCTACAGGGAGGATGTACAGACACTCCTTACAGACAATGCCGGAATTGAACTCCAAACTCCAATGGTCTGAGCTGTAATAGAATCGTGCCAACTGCTACGCTAACCATGGCATTTAACATTTAATGTTTAAAATTTTATGAACAGCTTCTTCTTCACCACAATCAGATTTCTGAATGAACATGTATGCAACCTCACCATTTTCTCTTTTTTTCTCACTTTTTGCACTAGTTTTGCATGTGGCCAAGTGGTTAAGGCATTGTACTAGTGATCTGAAGGTTGTGAGTTTGAGCCTCAGCCGAGGCAATGTGTTGTGATCTTGAACAAGGTACTTAACCACACATTGCTCCAGTCCACCCAGCTGATACCAGTAAAATGCTGGGGGTTAACGTCGCGATAGACTGGCGTCCTATCCGGGGGGAGTTTCATACTCTCAGTCACTTCACGCCACAGAAACCAGCATAAGCACTGGCCTGATGAGCCTATAAGGCTGGGGTCAGACTTTAACTGAACTTTTTGCACCAGTTACTTAACTTATATATATTTGTTATCGTAATTGATCGTTTTTTTTATTATGTACTGCAATGTACTGCTACTGCAAAACAACATATTTCACGGCGTATGCAGATGATATTAAACCTGATTCTGATTCCAATGCTGATCCTTATTTTTTCACAACCTTAATTCCCCTACAATTTGGAGATTAGGCATCATCTTAACATAGCAGAAGATCTTTGAGTACGAAAGAAAGCGATTAGTTTGGTATCATCTTATCATGAGTCAGTTTTGTGCCTCAGGCAGGAATTCTTATGATGCTGAACAAGGTACTGAGTTAATCACTGTTTATGTGGCTGCCTCCTGCTCTCTTCAGCCATTCTTCTTTCAATGATCTGTGTGTTAAATAGGAGTTTCAATGTAGGAGGAAATAACCTACAGTTTCAGGCATTTCCCCACCGAGAGTTCAGGCGGCATTAGTCTCACAGATACAATTCTTAATGCTGATGATAAGATTGTAAAGCACAGAAGGTGGCTACTTTACCCTTCATTCCTGAACCAGCTCCTCCAAGGAGTCTTCCAACCAGCCACTTCTCTTTCCTGTAGTTTGTCAGATCACTTCTATTCAGATACCTATCAGGTTTCCCTTTGTAAAAGCCAAAAGAAAATCAAACTACTGGAGGAACTCAATGGGTCAGGCAGCATCTGAGGAAGGAAATGGACAATTGATATTTCCAATTGAGACCATTCAGTCCATATCAGTCCAGGTGAAAGGTTATGATTCATAATGCTGATCTCCATTTCCCTCCACAGATGTTGACTGAATTCTTCCAGCAGTTTCTTTCTTGTCTAGATCCCTGCTTCTGCAGTCTCCTGTGTATCCCTATTGAATGATACTATTAACCTTGCATTGTCCACTTTGTTATGTAATTAATTCCATATCATAGCCATTTTGCATAATTGACAAAATCATTTAATTTTACCCATTCTTTGCCCTAGTATCATTAATTATTGTACTTTGGTTAATGGACATTATGATGGGTTGCCTCCTAATTAGACCCCATCATATGAACAGCAGATTGAGTCAGCCCTTAATCTTGTTCTGCTCGAAGGAAAACTATTCTTGTCTATCCACCTTCCAAAGTTCTTTTATCCCAAGTTACATTCTGTAAATCTCCTCTGTAAAGCTCTTCATTAGATGTGGTGTCAGAACTGGATAAAATGCTCCAGCTGTGTTTAGCCAGCACTTAATATTAACTTCCATTTTTTGCTGTCTCTTAGGTATCATGTTGAAAATATAGCTTCCAGTCTCATCAATATTATCTTGCATGGTTTTGTACTGGGTGAAATCTATTGAAATACGTGCATGGCATCCCACTGTCATTTTTGCTGTGTAGATTTAATTGTGGATCCACGGTATGTCCAACCCATAAGTACTGCACATTAAAAACTAAAGAACAGAACTAGCCATAAAGAATTGGTACTCTTTTTGAATTGCGAATGAACACTGTGCTCAAACTTCAAAGAAAAAAAATGGCAATTCTCTGTTGAAGACTCACTTGCAGGATTATAAATTTCTGCATTGCTTTTCCCAGAGGTAGCTGTAATTTCTTCCCCATTGCATCTCTGTTACAAATGATAACCTTCTTTACAGTTGAAGAAGTCTTGGCAGATATTCCCCGGAGGATTAAAGAGCACTGTGTGCTTGTCACAAATTGCAGCCTTTATGGATTAAATTCTAATGATATCAGGATGTCATACTGAAAGACACCCTGAATAAAATCTGAAGTTGAAACTAGGTCACAAGCAAAAAGCTATATAACAAAATACATTTCAAGAATAATCTTGATCATTCTATATTTCTGAGAGGGAGATACACTGCCCAAGGAAGTATGTTCTGGCATTCACACTCCCAACACCTTGGCTCCAACTTCAACATGCTCTCAATGTTCTTGGAGCATGCATTGCTTGGGATAGCCCAAGGCATTCCACAGATTTGATCACTTCAAAGAAACTCCATCATATTATTTCCATTATTTTGAATCTCCCTTCATTTGGCAGTATCTATTCTCTTTTCTTGTTGTCATTAATGCATGCTTGAGCTTTGATTCTCCAAAAGTCTTTGGATAATTACTCTGGTGAGGCAAAGTTAAGCTTCTCTAAATTTTGTCCACTCTTGAAGCTATCAGGTCCTGTCATCAGTAGGATTGCTAGAAATTTTTTCCACTTCCTGTCTCAGGATCCTAAAATCAGCCTGAGCATTCTTATAGTTAAGACCAGTGTAGATTCTGTGATCAAAACATAAAATGTAGCAATTACTCTGTAGGTCAGGCAGCATCTCTGCAGAAAAAAATAGAGTTACCTTGCCAGGTGTTTTGTTCTGAAGAAAGTTCAATGACTTGAAATGTTAACCCTATTTCTTCCTCTACTGACACTGACAAACCAGACAAACCAGACAAACAGCCTTTTCTGTTTTACTTCAGCTTTTCAACCTCTAAAGATATTTGGGAAACACACACAAAATGCTGTTGGAACACAACAGGCCAGGCAGCATCTATAGGGAGAAGCGCTGTTAACGTTTCGGGCTGAGACCCTTCATAATGATCTTGTCAGCAATTTGAGACTCCAGCTGACTTGGGTTCTACTTCTGTCAGCTAGTGTAGGCAAACAAAATTGTGGAAAATTGCATAGAACATAGAACTGTACAGCATAGGAACAAGCCCTTTAACCTATCATGTCTGTGCTGACCACAATGCCAATCTAAATCCTCATGCTTGCACACGGTCCACCCTCTATTCTCTGCTTGTTAATGTGTCTGCTTAAATGCATCTTAGACATTGCATTGTATCTGTTTCCACCCCACCTTCTGGCAGTATGTTCCATTATCTACTATTTTCCTTGTAAAAACTTTATTTGCAAATTTCCTATGAACTCCCCCCACACCACCACCTCACTGTAAGACTATACCTCTTATATTTGACATTTACACCCTGGGAAAAAGCTTCTGACTTATCTGCACTTCTCATAATAATAATTTTATATAATCATATACTTCTGTCAAATCACCACTCAGTCTCTAAAGCCTTTGAAAAAACAAAGATTGTTTGCTTAAGCTCTCTTAATATTTAATATACTCCAATCCAGGTAACATTCCAGTGAACCTCTTCTCTAAAACCGCCTCATCCTTCCTAAAGTGTGGTGATCAGAACTGCATACAGTGCTCCTACACAGCTGTAACATGACTTTCTAACTTGCACTCTCAGCATCATAACCAATAACACAAGCTTGCTGTATGTTTGGTTTGCCATCCTATCCGCTTTAGAATATAGAATAGTACAGCACATTACAGGCCCTTTGGCCCACAATGTTGTGTCGACCCTCAAACCCTGCCTCCCATATAACCCCCCACCTTAAGTTCCTCCATATACCTGTCTAGTAGTCTCTTAAACTTCACTAGTGTGTCTGCCTCCACCATTGATTCAGGCAGTGCGTTCCATGCACCAACCACTCTTTGAGTGAAAAACCTTCCTCTGATATCCCCCTTGAACTTTGCACCCCTTACCTTAAAACCATGTCCTCTTGTACTGAGCAGTGGTGCCCTGGGGATCCACTCTATCTATTCCTCTTAATTTCTTGTACATCTCTATCATGTCTCCTCTCATCCTCCTTCTCTCCAAAAGCCCTAGCTCCCTAGCTCTAAAGCCCTAGCTCCCTTTACCTCTGATCATAATCCATACTCTCTAAACCAAGCAGCATCCTGGTAAATCTCCTCTGTACCCTTTCTAATGCTTCCACATCCTTCCTATAGTGAGGCGACCTGAACTGGACACAGTACTCCAAATACTGTGAAAGTGCACCCTGAGACTCCTCTGTATATCAATGCTCCTAATGACTCTACCATTTATTTTCCCCTTGCATTGGCCCTTCCAAAATGAATTAACTCACAACTGTCAAGATTAAGCTTCATCTACCATTTTTCTGCCCATATTTCCAAGTGATCAAGTCAACTTGTATTTTTTTCTCTTTGTTCCTTTCTCACTATAAAATACATCCTTAACCAACTGTATCTCACTGTTCCTGATCTCACAATTTTGCTACTCCATCTAGTCCTTTATCTTTTAGTTCATTTTTGGAAACTGCAGTACCCTCCACACTAACACCAGTTCTGAGAAAATGTCCCTGATCCAAAACATTAATTGATTTCTTTTTCCACAGATGCTGCCTGACTAGTTGAGTTCTTCCAGCACTTTTGTCTTACATTGTATCTCTTTCCCAGTTCTGACAAAGGGACCTGTAAAAGCTTATTTTTCTCTTTCCATACATGCTGCCAGCCCTGCTGAGTTTTCCCAACACATTCTGTTTTTATTTCAGATTTTGAGCATCTGCAGTTTTCCAATGTTCATCTGCAGAGTTGCACAGCATGGAAACAACCCCTTCTGACCAACACGCCCATGTGTCCAATTCGACCACCTGAGCTAGCCCCATCTGGCAGCAGTTAGTCTATATCCCTCTAAACCTTTTACATCTGTGAACCTGTCAAATGTCTCTAAACATTGTTATTGTAGTTACTTCTATCACTTCTGCAGGCAGTTTGTTACATATATCCACCACCCTCTGTGTGATAAACTTGCCTTTCAGTTCCTCTTTACATCTCTCCCCTCTCACCTTACATCTATCTCCACTAGCTTTAGACACCCCTACCCTGGGGAACAAAAAGCTTGCAATGATCCACCTTATCTGTGTTGTTTATGATTGTATAATTATCAGAAAGGTCACTCCTCAGCTTCCTGTGCTCAAAAAATACCCCCCCTCACTATCTAATCTCTCATTATATCTCAACCCCTCCAGTCCCAGTAGCATTTCTATGATCTTTCCTGGTCCCATTCCACTTCAGTGACATTCTTCCTTTGGTTGGGAAGTTACTTGTTCTGCACATTAAGATGATGCAGTGCAAGAACAGCTTGAAGCTGGTGGGGTAGTTCATAAATCTCCCACTGAATATGAATAATGCTAGGCATTCTGCCCCTCACCTGGTAGTAAAATTTTAAACAGGTTCAGCCTTAAAGGGGAGAAAAAGCAGCGTTGTTGGTAATGCTGTGTGACAGTTCCATTCAACCACAATGTAAACCATTGCTGTCTCAAAGGCGAACCTACGTGAGCTCTGGCACTTTTGTGACCTCCAATGCCTGAACTAAATCCAATAAATAATCTCCGCCATGCTGAGATCATCACTGAGAATGAGACAGCAAGGGCAAGGGGTAGGCCAAGGTGCAAGTTCTCTTTCATTCCTGAGAGGCACACCCATTCCTATGAACAGATATCTCAAAATGCATCCGCCCAAGTAATGCAGGCTACTGATAATACGAACCCTCACTCCCCATCCTATCCCCAATTGTACGTTCACCAAGAAGGTGGACAGTGCATCGGTATGCTGCTTAACTCACCCTTATCCACTAGGGACACATCAACGAGAAAAAGAGCATTGCCACTCCTTTAACGTGGAAATTGGAACTGTGGATATGAATTTGTCTACTTGTTAGTTTCTCTCTGACCTCTTATAGTTGGCAAAAAAAAAGACCTGTTTAAGCTGTCAGCCACAGCAGCCAAACAAGTTAGATCAAACAGAGTTAAATCACAGATTCTGTGGCTATTCCAGGGAAAAGATAGGTGGCAGGCAGTAACATGGCAAAACTAAATTACTGCTACCCCTACCCCACCACCACCCTTTCAGAGATCCAGTTTGTCAATGAACAAGAGTTGATATTCCAGAACCATTATCGATAACTTTTGAACTGGAAGGTATCAATTTGTGTTCATGTTTTATGTGTCTGATAAGGAGGACAAAAAATGTCTAGATTGCAGTGACTTTACATCAGCAGATGATTTGTATATGCCAGGAGAACATTCTTTCCCCACTATCGCTCTGAACACACTGCATTAGTGCTGACAGTGTACTTACACTAACTGATCAAAAAACATTCTGCACAGGGAATAGTTGTGTAAATTTTTCATTAGCATTGATGTTCTGTATACTTCACAACAGACTGGAAATAACAGAGCTTATCTCCAAATGAAGTCCAGATCCCGAGAGGATTTAGAGGAGATAGAGCCATTTATCGAGATGTAACACCAAGAACTCAGCCTCCAGGGGTAAAGTAATCATCCATTTTTTGGTTAGCTCAATTTGCAAGCTTTAGCTCATATTTAGACCTTCACACACTGTTTGTGGTAAACTAACCATGAGCTAAAACATGGAGAAGTCTTACACTGCTCACTGCCATGGTAAAGCAGACAGTATTAACCCCTAAACAAAGACTTCCCCTCACCTTGGACATTCTCTCTTCTGCCCCCATCCCATTGAAGCTGAAAGCATGTACCACCAGGTTCAAGGACATTTTCTGTCCCACTGTTATAAGACTATTGAATGGATCTCTTGTAGGATAAGATGGACTCTTGACCTCACAATCTATCTCCTCATGTCCTTGCACCTTATTATTTGACTGCACAACACCTTCTCTGTAATTATAACACTTTGTTCTGCATTCTGTCCTTGTTTTTCCCTTGTACTAACTCTATGTACTGATGTGAGAAAATTATCTGTAAAGATGTCACACAAAACGAAGTCTGATTTTCAGACAGTCCTCAGTCCGATTTTGTGTGCTCTAAAGTGGCTGATGGTGTTGATGTAGGAACTGCAGATGCTTCCACAGATGGGGTTATTGGTAGCCAAGGGGTGGGCAGCATTGTCGTTTGTGAGGTAGCGCGATCCTTCCGACACCTGTGGAAGTCCTCTGCGTGTTCCCTATATGTGGCACTGAAGTTCGCAATGTCATTCTGAATGCACTTTCTCCAGCCTGAGTGGTCAGGAGCCAGAAATTCCCAGGATGTTGCAGTTCTTCAGGGTGCCTTAGAGTGGAACCTTGAATCTGTTCCTTTGACCATCTGGTAATCTCCTCTCACAACAGAACCTGTAATAGGATGTTTATTTTGTGAGTCTGATGTCAGCTATCTGAAAGATGTGGCCTGCCAAGGTAGCTAGCTGCATATAGGGCAATAAGACCATAAACATAGGAGATAGAATTAGGCCATTTAATCCATCGAGTCTGCTCCGTCATTCAGTCATGGCGGATCCTTCTCTCCCCCTCCTCAACCTTATCCCCGGCCTTCTCCTTCTCCCCATAACCTTTGATGCCATAGCTAATCAAGAACCTATCAATCTCTGCTTTAAATACACCCAATGACTTGGCCTCCACAGCTATCTGTATTAACAAATTCCACAAATTCTACGTCCTTCTATCCTGAGGCTGTACCCTCTTGTCTTAGACTCTCCCACCATGGGAAACATCCTTTCCACATCTACTCTGTATAGGCCCTTCAACATTTGAAATGTTTCAATGAGATCCCCCCACATCCTTCTACATTCCAGTGAGTACGGACCCAGAGCCATCAAAAATTCCTCATATAATAACCCTTTCATTCCCGGAATCATCCTTGTGAACCTCCTCCGGACCCTCTCCAATGCCAGCACATCTTTTCATAGATGAGGAGCCCCAAAACTGTTCACAATACTCAAGTTGAGGCCTTACTAGAGCCTTATAAAAACTCAGCATCATATCCCTGTTCTTGTATTCATGACCTCTTGAAATGAATGCTAACATTGCATTTGCCTTCCTCACTACTGACACAACCTGCAAGTTAACCTTTAGGGTGTTCTGCACAAGAACTCCCAAGGCCCTTTGCAGCTCAGAGTTTTGTATTTTCTTCTCATTTGGAAAATAGTTTGCACATTTATTTCTACTGCAAAGTGCATGACCATGCATTTTCCAACAATTCCTTCTGAAGCCTAACTGTTTCCTCCACACTACCTGCCCCTTCACCATCTTTGTATCATCTGCAAACATTCCAACAAAGCCATCTATTCCATCATCTAAACCATTGATATACAGCATAAAAAGAAGTGGTTCCTACACCGACCACTGTGGAACACCGTGTGGTGAACTACATATACCTGTCTGGACACGCCCCCTGCTGACTGCTCCTGTGGCTCCTCCCACAGACCCCTGTATAAAGGCAATTGGAGGCACTGCTCCTCCCTCAGTCTCCAGGATGTTTGTGTGATGGTCTCTTGCTGCTGACGGTGCTTTCTTCCAGCTAATAAAAGCCTATCTTTCACCTCACGTCTCCGAGACACCGCTAATCAGGCAATGCTCTAACCATATCAATAACTTTCTTGGGCTCTTAACTTGGTAAGCAGCCTCATGTGTGGCACCTTGTCAAAGGCCTTCTGAAATTCCAAGTGCACAACACCAGGTCTTTAATACTGAGGATGCTGTCTAGGGAAAGGTTGCTTATAATGGTATTGGTTTATTATTGTCCATGTGCTGAGATAAAGATTGTTTGCGTGCCACCTAGCTAGATCATGCCATACATAATTATATTGAGGTTGTAACAAGAAAACAGAATGCAGAATAGTGTGATGTAGTTAAAGAGAAAGTGTAGTGCAGATAGTGCAGGGCAAGGTAAATTTGAAAATCGAGAGTTCATCTGTTAGTATCTACTTAAGAGTCTTATAACAGTGGGATGGGACTACTTATCCTTCCAGTGAATTGGAAAGATCTTCCAGGCTATATTTTTGATTTCCCTTCTGTAAGGAGGCAGGGGTTGCTGCTGTCCAGCAGACCATGAGCTTTGATGCAAGTCTGAAGTCTTGATGTTTAAATATCCTCTTCATATCAACATCAATTATATATGGCGCATATAATTGAAAGGCAATGATGAATTTCATCGCCAAGATCATCCTTTGCTGAGAAATGATTCACATTTTCCAGAATAAAATTTTTCACAAGAATAAAGCAAATAGGAACAGGATTAGGGCACCAGACTGCCAAAACTTGCCATTGCCATTAAATATGATATTGACTAATCTAACTTGACCTTTTCTGCACACGTTTCCATGACCTGCAAATTCCTTGCAATTCAAATATTTATCTAACTTCCCATTAAATATATTTAATGATCTCTCCTCTACCATTCTCTGGGGAAAAGAATTCCAGGATTTACTATGCTCTGAGAGTAGAAATTTCAAGGCACCTCAATTTTAAATGACCAACACTTTATTTTGGAGCTATGTCCCCATGTTCCTAACATATCAACATCTACCCTGTTAAGCCCCTTCAGAAGCTAACAATATTGAAGAAGGTAGCCCCTCATTCTTACTAATCCAAGGACAGTAGACTCTAACTGTCTAAACTTTCTTGATAGGACAACCCTCTGATCCCAGTAATATTGTGATGAATCTCCTTCAGATTGCCTCCACTTTTCGATAAGTGGATCAAAACTGAGCACAATATTCCAGATGAGGCTTCCCGACACCTGTACATCTGTAACAAAACTTCCCTAATCTTACACTGAACCCTCTCCGCAATAAATGCTACCATGTTGTCAGCTTTCTTGACTAATTGTTGGACCTAAGCATCATGCACTCGAACACCTAGATCCCTATGAACTTCCTCATATGCAGCCTTGCTCAACTTAGATAATAATCTGCCTTTGATTCGTTGTCCTGAAGTACATGACTTCCCACTTCCCCATGTTGAATTCCACCCTGTCATTCAATCAATCTATGTCCCATTGTAGAATCACAACATACACATGGGTAAAATTGAAAACGTACCTCCTCTCGGTCATTAATGATAATAGTTAGCATTTGATGGCCAAAAATCAGTCCCAGGGATGATCCACCAGTTACATCCTTCCAGCCACTTATTCCAACTCTATTTTCTGTGTGACAGGCTGCTTTCAATCCATGCTAATATATATTTCCTCCAGTACCTTGGGATCTTAATTTGTGGACTGCTCTGTTATGCGACAGCTTGTCAAAATTCTTTTCAAAATCTACACTACCTCCACAGGTCCCCTTCTATCAGCTCTTCCTGTCACATCCTTAAAGAATTTGTCAAACATAATTTACCTACCATAAGAGCATGTTTAAAACCTCCTTTACAACCCTTGGGTGCAGATCAGTGGGTGCCGATGATTTGTCAGCCTTTAGTCTTGCAAGTTTCTCTGCATTGTATCCCTTGTGATTGCGATATTTTACATTTTCCTCTCTGGTATTTGAAATGAGCTTATCTGTTATCTTGGGCATATTTGCAGTGAAGATTGGTGCTAAAAATTGATCTAACAAATGTGCCATTTCTGCATTTCCTGTTATAAATTCATCAGCTTCATTCTCTAGAGGTCCCAACCCACTTCAGCTGCCTTCTACCTATTTATAGATCCACAGAAGCTTGTACTGTTTGCTTTGATAATACACATAACCTTTCTCTCAAAATCAGTTTTATCCGCCATTCTTATAAGCTTTCTATTCTTTCACTCCTAGATCCCAAAAATTTTGCAGTCCACAGGCCTAATATGAGCTCTAGCCACTTACAATGCCCAATGAACATTATCCTTATCCTTGACTAGCATTAACATTATTGTTGACCTCCTTTGTACCTACACCTTGTTGTTCTTTCTTACGGGATCTCTCTTTCCATTTGGGATAAATTCCTGGTGAGTGTTACATGCCGACTGTTTCATGGTCTGCCATAGTTCATGTACTAACCTACCTTTTCACTTCTTATTCCATTCTACCTGAGACATCTCTCCTCCTTCATGTCATTATGACATGAAGGCCTTGGTCAGAGTTGATAAAGGATATTGCATCCTAACTGTCTAGATACCCAAGCCAGGGCAGTATGATATGGAGAGTAAGGTATTACTCATGTAGCAACCTCCTCCTCTCCATGCACAAAGGAATGACAAGGACCAATACAGTTTGGTACCAGCAGCATCACAGGAGATGCCTGTAACATTGAAGTTCAGTGTAGGACTGCTTAAAGGACTCCAGTTTCGGGTTCTTCCTTTGGGGTTTACTCCTGAACACTTCCCCATGAGTGGGTATAGCCGCAAGGCAGCGGAGTTTTGAGGTCCATGTTTTCCCTCTCCTAGATAAGCTGTCAACCACAGCTGACGAGCCCCATTTGCCTGAAGCGACTAGTTTTAAGGCACCAACAACCCGCCTTTGCTTCTTCTCCTATCAGTAGAAATGGTTCCACTAGGCTTAGTAGCTAAGCCACATGTGAAGGCCAGGAGCTGGACTTGGTTGTCAGAGGATATTTGAAGTGCACGTCATTGAGAGCATTTAATAGGTAGTGGGAGCTTGTCTCCATTACCACCCCCGGCTATAACAACCTAAATAAACCATACCATTATAATTGCTGTTGTTTAAACTAAGTGATAGAAGGCACAAGAGACTTCTGAGGCTAGAATCTGGAGTGAAAAACAAACCATTGAATGTACTCAGTGAGTCACACAGCATTGATGGAGACAAAGGAATAAATAGAAGTTTGGACTGACATGTTGCGCCACAACTGAAAGTGTAGAGGGGAGTCCATGCCTTGCATAACCATGTAAACCCCTCCCCAACTTGTTTCACCTTAACCCACCAAGTCTCCCATCCCTTCACCCCTCTGGTACCACGACACAACATGGTAGTGCAACTCAGGAGGTCAAATAGCATCTATGCAGGAAAATGAACTGTCAAAATTTTGGACCGAGAACTTTCATCACAGTTTTCTTCTTCTTCGACTAGTCCCTCCCAGCTTCTCTCTTTATTCCTCCCCCTTCACCAACTCACCTTCCTTCTTACCTGGTCTAACCTATCTGATGCACCATCAATAACTCACTCTGAGACGTAAGGTGAGATATCAGCTTTTATTGACTGGAAGAAGGAACAAGCAGTGAGTGACCACCATACTACATCCTGGAGACTGAGAGCCCGGGCTCAGGCCTTGATTGTGTTTGTACAGGGGCCTGTGGGAGGAGCCACAGGAGCAGTCAGCAGGGGGCGTGTCCAGATAGGTATATGTAGTTCACCACACTATCACCTGCCAGCTTGTACTTCTTCCCCTCCCCCCACCTCCCTTTTCTGGCTTCTGCCCCCTTCCTTTGCAGAATGAAGGGTCACAGCCCAAAACTACAACTCTTTATTTTCCTCCACAGATGCTGCCTGACCTGCTGAGTTCCTCCAGCAGATTTATTTATTTATTGAGTTACAGCATGGAATTGGGCCTTTGGCCCTTCGAGCTGCACTGCCCAGCAACCCCCAATTTAACCCTGGCCTAATCATGGGAGAATTTACAATGACCAATAAGCCTACCAACGGGTATGTCTTTGGACTGGGGGAGGAAATCTGAGCATCCCAAGGGGTCATGGGGAGAATGTACTAACTCCTTACAGGAAGGGCAGGAGTTGAACCCAGGTTGCTGGTACTGTAAAGAGTTGTGCTAGCCAACATACCACTGTGCCACCCAGTGTATTGTGAATTTCCAGCAACTGTAGAATCACTTGTGTCTGCAGTTACCTCTCTTGTCTCCATTTATCACCTTCCAGCCTTGGCTCTACCTCTTCCTACATCTTCCTTTACCTGACTCTATTTGCCTGTCACCTCCCTCCTCACTTTGCTCCGCCCATCATCTGCCAGCTGCTGCGAACTCCTTCCCCTCGCCTCATTATACCAACTATCTTCACTCTACGCTTTCAATCCTGATGCTGGGCCTCCAATTGTAATGTTATCTACTCCAGCCGTTTGTTTTGTTTTGTTTAAGCTAGCTTTTATTTCAGGAGGGCAGTCTGTTGCAACAGGAGCATGTTGCTGGAAAATCTTTGCATTGTTGGTGTTGAGTGTAAGCCAATATGTGTCAATGAACATGGAGTTCAGCCTCTAATCGTTTGTAGAATGAAGAAGCAGATTTAACAAAAAAGCCAAAAAGCCATCAATCATCTTCATTCTGAGGTTGATGTGAGGGTGAACTGAACTCCCCACGGAAGTGGTAGATGTGGTTTCAGTTGTAATATTTAAGAGAAGTTTTGATAGGTATACGGTTGAGAGGGATTTGGGTGGCTATAGTTCGGCTGCAGGTAGATGGTACCAGCTGAAGAACAGGCTGGGACAGACAAAATGGGACAAAAGGCCTGTTTCTGTGCTGTAGTGTTCTAGGACTCTATGACTTAATGATATTCCAAGTTTAGCAAGGCCAGCCTTTGACTGAGACAAATTGTCCTACAATCATATTCTTCCATCTCCCCTCCTTTTCTTCTATCTGACTGCTTTGGTTTATGATTTTTCAGCGTTGCCATCCATTCATGAGTATTAGTTTGTGCGAAGACATTTTGTTTTGCTATTTTTACATCATAGATATTCAAAAACCTGTACAGGCCTTTGGGTTCATTCCCCGAGTCCTGAAGGAAGTGTGCAGAGGGGAAGGATGGAGAGGTGGATGTGGGTGAGAGTCCAGAAAAGGACAAACTTGGGAAAAGAAACCAATGAGGATAGAGACAAGGAGATCTCACCAGTCTTAAAGCATGGAACTCAATAACATTTTGCAGATTCATCAGCAAGCAGTTAAGATTATGGGTTGGAGGAGCACTATTTATTGGAGTTCATACCCAGTGATCTCTGGAGTAATACTTCCAGTTGACAAGACCATGAAGCATTCTGCAATCATGAAAACTGGTGTGATTGGAATTGGAACTGAGAATTGATGACTAAGGGGGAGTCATTCTGGAGGACCATTCCTAATCTTCCAGGATGATTTCCAGAGGGTCAAAGCATCCATTTAACTTGTTGCATCGGCTTCAGTTCCAGTCCCAGCTGCCAGGGAAATCAACACGGGACTAGATTACAAACCCAACTCTCAAGTGCACATCACCAACCTAACTTAGACATCCCACCTCTCCCGGAGGTTCTGGGAGTCTCCCGCAAATAGATGGTGGCTCCCTGACTCCCGCAAATTATATACAATATCCGGGAAATCGATTTTTTTGAGAGCGAGAGAGAGACAGAGAGAGCAAGCGCAAGAGAGCACCAGAGAGAGAGAGCAAGAGAGAGAGAGAGAGAGAGCAAGGGAGAGAGAAGGCAAGAGAGTGAGAGAGAGAGAGAGAGAGAGAGCGTCATGGCAGAGTGTTCCAAAAAAAGAAAATATAAAATGTACTTCACCCCAGACTACACTAAAGTGTACCCCTGCCTAATAGGGGTCAAATATAATGACAGTGTTGCTCGCTGCACTGTTTGCAACAGTGACTTTTCTATTGCTCATGGTGGGTTAAAATGTAAAAGACATGTTGAGGTGAGTTTAACAGGTGTCATTCGTTCATTAGCATAGCTAACGTTATTTAAACTAGCTGGCTAGCTGCTAAGGAGCTACTCTATTGCAGACATCCCATCTGTACTGATGGTGTTACCTCCCTGAAATGAGATTTTGCAGGGTGGGATGTCTGCTGACTTCAAAATACTAATTAAATATTGAGGCTTTCTCTGTTAAGGAATGTGGATAACTGCTACCTGCTGCCTAAAATCAGCTCCATACTGGGTTGGGTAAGTATGTACTCTATTTAATTTTATAGATCATTCTATCTCTTCCCAACACATCTCACAATACTTTTATAGATCAGCTGATTGTTTCTTCCTTCAGTAAAGAGAATCTGTTATTTTCAGGTTGGCAGGCTGCTATTAGTGGAATGTTGTAAGACACACAATCTGGTCTGCAGTAATGACTCAGACAAAAAGGCAGTCTGTATTGTACCTAAATTTGTTGATGCTATAAGTCAAAGTAGGAAATTGTGATGCGGACAAAGGCAGGGTAAACTCATGTTCAATGGTGGGGAGGGTTTGGGCTTGGCTAGAGGGGCTAGTGGTGGCAGTGGATGAGAGAGTGGTGGAATAAAGGTAGGGTTTGAGATAGAAAGTGAAATGGTTGGGATTAATGTGGGAGGTATATGGAGCAGGGAGGTGGGAAGGAAAAGTTCTGGGAAAAGCGTAGTTGGAGGGAGAATTAGAGTGGTGGGTGGAAAGGAAGAGTGGAGAAAATGGCTTAGTCAGAGGGAAGGTCAGAAAGAAAGAGGTTGGGAAGGGAAACTGAAGGTGCGAGGGTTGGTGGAGCTTTTGGCAAATCCATGAATGTTCTGTGTCTTGTGTGTGAGAGAACTGTGAATATGTGCACGCACATGGGTATGTTATATAGAGATACTTGTTCATTGTGTGTGTGCGTGTGCGTGCGCGCACATGTGTATGTGTCTGAGTGTTTGTGTGTCATTACTGGGTTACAGGATTGCTACAATATCCAACTTCCTGTCAAAATCACACAAATTCCCAAATTTCATTGCCATCTTCACTGTGAGAACTAACTTTTAACTTTTGTATCTCACCTGATCACCCTCCAGCCTTTCTCTTCTCTCTCCTATCCAGCTTCTTCTGCCTATCATACTTCACCCCTTCTGCCTTCACCTATTACCTACCAGGCCTGATTCACTCCTCCCTTTCTACTGCTTATAACAGCTATCTTCCCTCTCCACTCTCAGTCCCATTGCAGCATTTCGACCTGAAACGTCAACAAATCATTTCCCCCTTGGTATGCTGTTCAACCTGAAGAGTTCCTCCAGTGACTTGTTTTTACTCACAATTCCAGCATCTGCAGTATCTTGTGCCTGTTCAACTGGTGTGGTTATACTATATCATAATAACACCACAAACAGATGCAGCAAGCAATTAGGAATGCAAACGGAATGTTAGTATGTTGGTAAGTTGCTCGAATTCTTTTACCAGAACATTCAAAATGAAATTAATGTTAATGATCTCTTTCTGGTGATAATCAGGGCTAATTTTCATTTCTGAAATCCCTTGCAGCCTAACCTCCAACTCTCAATGTGTATCCCTAATGTGTGAGCTGTTCAATATGAAAACCAAAGGCACAGATTGGGTGCTCCTTTCACTGGACACGTATGCTCTGATTGCCATGACAACCAGATACTCCTGGCGGTCAACCATTTTAATTCCACTCCCCAGTCCCAGACAGATATGTCTGTCCTCAGCCTCCTCCACTGCCAAGTTGAAGATAGCTACAAATTTGAGGAACCCAACCTGGGCAGTCTCCAACCTGGTGGTGTGAACATTGAATTCTCAAACTTCTATTAACTGCTCCCCTCTACCCTCTTTCCTTTTTCCCTTTTCCTGTTTCTCTCTCCTCCAGATCCACCTGACTGCCTTCACCATATCCCTTCCACTCCCCTACCCTAGCCATCTTCCCATTACCGCACACATTCCTCTTACTAGTACCCCCCCAGCTCCCTCTCTTTATTCCATGGTCTCAACCCAAAACGTCCACTTCCCTCTGTAGATGCTGCCTGATCCACTGACTTCCTTAGAACTTTGGGTATTGCTACAAGTTATCAACTTTTGCTCTTCTTATTTTAACTTAACTATTTAATAGACATACATATATATACTTAATGTAGCTCTATTTTTTCTATATTTATTTATCATGCATTTCATTGTACTAATGCCATAAAGTTAACAAGTTTCACGGGAAATGCTGATGATATTAAAACTGATTCTGAGCTACTCCAAAGAAAGGATCGAGACAGAATATTTTATAAATTTGACATAGGCTCCTATAATTACAAAACTTCGTGAAGCCAATGGTCAGAGGCACTTTACTTTCCCAAAGGGCAGGCACAACATATAGTGGCATAGAGTCCCTGAAGGGTAATTGAGCTGCAAATGTTTAACCCCAGTAAAATATGAAGAGAGTCATTTGTATTTTGAAAAAATAGGGCTTTGAGAGGGTGCAAAAATCTTTTACCTTATACTATCTGGAACCAAGCCAGTCTGCAGATGAAATTTTATTAATGGGCTGTGAGAATAGTTTCAATCGGACTCCTAGTGGGCATAGCGACAGATTAATACAGTTGGCATTAGTGCCACAAAAGATTATCCTTCAGGGAAGCCACTGATGGCTGCTATGGAAAATGGAAACTATTACAATGCTGTAATAGGAGACGAATAATTCTGAGTTTGAGACCAATGGGAGAGATTTAGTTTGTACTTAACTGTGCTATGCATCAGTCAGGAATATTTGAAGTCTGCGATGGGGAAAAAAAATTTCCATTTTGCAGAATTACCATTCATTGCTGAAACACTCCATCACAGCTCATATCATTCTACCACAACGTGATACCTCCTGCTGCAACACTATAATTAATACAGTATCACATCATTTCAAAATACTTATTCTGAAGCTTAATAAGTAAATACAACTTTAGTGTTTTGAATTATTCACTGAACAGGAATTAACTGCGTTAAATATCAATGTTATCTGCGACCATTTCCTGCATTGTGGCTAAGTGAAGGAGAAATCAAGCACTTAAGGTCCAAGTACACCAGTAACTTCAAGAATAGATGAAACTTATTAAAAGAACCTTGTAATTGCACTTTGCACAGTTTCTGAATTTTCCCCTTTATTCTGCTTCATTTGACTTTGTGACGGTTTCTCTGCTGACGTTGGCTGCTTGTGCATCTTCTATCCCTGACGCATGGTCATCTATACCTAACCAACTCAGCTGTAACACTCCAATCATTTCAGTATCATTGGGAAATAATCTTTTATCAATTACTGAGTTCCACAAATTCTCAGTAATTAAAGCATTTATACAGCACCCTCCACTTCTGCCTGCTGCCTTTCACAACCTCCTGATTTATTTTTTGCCAATTTATGTTGTGCAAGCTGGTTTCCCAACACTTTAATTCTTTTTGTTTGCTAAGTACATCCATCTGCACCTTAGTTTATGATCTTAATTACGACTAATTAAAATTTATAGCCTGATCCTCATTCTCTGCCATGTTACTTCATTCATACACACTACTTCTTCACATTTAATCGTCCTGGGTACTTTGACTACAGGAATGAAATATCTTTAGTTATATTTCCAAGAGTCAAATCAGTTTTTATCAATAATTATTTTTCTTATTTTGTTTTCCTTCACTTTATTGAACTTTTCCAGAAGCAATTCTTAATCTACATCTAGTCTATTTCAGTAATACTGCATATTGTACTCAGATAAAATTTTGAACAATATTTTCTGAAACACATACAAGAAAGCATACGGTTGCATGACAAGACACACACAAATCCACCCAGTGTTCAGCACATATGCTTACATACTCAGACACAACCTCATTTTCATTCATACACACACAGACACATGCACATGTATATGACTCACACCTCCAGACATGTATATCCTTACACATACACTCATACAAACCTTTAAAAATGCACACAATCTCACAGGCAATCTCACACACACAGAATCATCTGGCATGGATCTATTGAGCAGAAAGGCCTGCACTGTAAATATGTTCTGAGTTGGGCTGTTGATGTGTTTATCATTTAGTTTAAATTTTGATAAGAATCACGCAACCCAATTTACAGTCAGCCCTCCTTATCCACGGATTCCGCATGTGCAGATTCAACCAACCGTGGATCGAGAAAACCCAGAAGTTCTCTCTCCAGCGCTCGTTGTTTGAGCACATACAGACTTTTTTTCTTGTCATTATTCCCTAAATAGTACAGTATAATAACTATTTACATAGCATTTACATTGTATTAGGTATTAGAAGTAATCTAGAAATGACTTAAAAGTACAAGCAGTCCTCGAGTTATGAATGAGTTCCATTCCTGAGCCTGTCTTTAAGTCGGATTTGAAGTCGGAACAGGTACATTCGGTATTATTTAGTGTCTGTTAGTCAAACGTTTTTCTTAGTATATAGTACATATTTTACCTTTCTATGCATATAAAGCTCTTAAGAAACATGCATATTTCAATAATTAAACCACTGCATTGCTTAGTAATAATTGTAGCTTTCATCGGGGCAGGCCCTTTCACATTCTCCATTAAAATTGTGCCGATCATTGACCGACTGTAACCTAATGCTTTTCCAATGACCAATGGCGTTTCACCTCTTTCCGATCGTTTTATTACTTTAACCTTATTTTCAATCGTGATTATTTTCGTGAACAGAAACACTAGGGATTCAGAGCTGTACCGCCAGGTCCTAATGTCCACCGCACGGAGACATGTTAAATAAGGGACTTGAGCATCCGTGAATTTTGGTATCTGTGGGGGGGGTCCTGGAACCAATCCCCCGCGGATAAGGAGGGCCGACTGTATTCTCCAATAATAGGACATATTTCTTGACCATTCACAAAAGGGGGCTCTCAACCTTTTGAATGCCATTAATCTAGAGGTCTGTAGACTTTAGGGTGGGAACCCGTGCTCTAGAACATTCACACTAGTTTCAGATAATCCTGCTTTTCCTGGTTACATGACACCTTGACCTATCGTTTGTTTCCTACGGGTCTCGTTATCATTTCCTTGAATCTTGCATACTCATTCCTTTTTAATCTCTCCTGGCCTCTACACTATCTCAGCACCTCCTCCCCTTCCTGCTTTTCTCTGCACCTTAAAATTTAGCTATTTTGAACTTCTCCTGTTCTGGTATATAAAAAAAATTATCAAACCAGAACTGTGTAGAAGCTACTTAACTGCTACATATTTCCAGGGAATCTCTTTGCATTTTATATTTGAGCTAGCTTCTGTTAATATCTTTCCCCACTACTAAGCCCATATTTTAAGACCATAAGACCATAGCACACAGGTGCAGAATTAGGCCATTTGTCCCATCGGGTCTGCTCCACAATTTCATCACAGCTGATCCAATTTCCCTCTCAGCCCCAATCTCCTGCCCTCTCCCCATATCTCTTCATGCCCTGACAAATCAAGAATCTATGAACCTCTGTCTTAACTATACATAAAGAACTGGCCTCCACAGCTGCCTGTGGCAAAGAATTCCACAGATTCACCATTGTCTGGCCAAAGAAATTCCTCCTCATTTCCATTCTGAAAGGGCGCCCCTCTATCCTGAGGCCGTTTCCTCTGGTCTTAGACTCTCCCAACAGAGGAAGCATTCTCTCCACATCCACTCTATCAAGCTCTTTCATCATTTGGTAGGTTTAAATAAGGTTACACTCATTGTTCTGAATTCCAGCGAATACAGGCCCAGGGCCATCAAACACCCTTCATATGACAAGACATTGATTCTGCAATAAATTTTGTGAACCTCCTTTGAACCCTCTCCAGTTTCAGCACATCTTTTTCCAAAACTACTCACAATACTCCAAGTGAGGCCTCACCACTGCTTTATAAAGTCTCAACATTATATCCTTGCTTTTATATACTAGCCCTCTTGAAATGAATGCTAACATTACATTTGCCTCCCTCACCACAGACTCAACCTGCAAATTAACCTTTAGGGAATTCTGCACAAGGACCCCCAAGTCCCTTTGCACCCCAGTTTTTTTGTATTTTCTCTCCATTTACAAAATAGTCTACCCTTTCATTTCTGCAATCAAAGTGCTCTTCCCGACACTCTATTCCAGCTGCCTCTTCATTGCCCATTCTCCTAATCTGGCTAAGTCCTCTGTAGCCCTTCTACTTCCTCAAGCTACCTGCTCCTCCACCTACCTTCATATAGTCTGCAAACTTTGCAACAAAGCCATCAATTCTATTGTCAGTTAACATATAACATAAAATTATTGGTCCCAACACAGACCCCTGTGGAACACCATTAGTCACCAGCAGCCAAGCAGAAAAGGCTTCCTTTGTTCCCACTCTTTGCCTCCTGCGAAGCTGCCACTGCTTTATCCATGCTAGAGTCTTTCCTGTAGTACCATGGGCTCATAAGTTGTTAAGCAGCCTCGTGTGTGGCACCTTGTCAAATACCTTCTGAAAAATCCAAATACACAATATCCACCGATTCTCCTTTGTCCATCTAGCTTGTTATTTCTTCAATGAATTCCTACAGATTTGTCAAGCAAGATTTTCCTTCAGGAAACCACGCTGACTATGGTCTATTTTATCATGTGTCTCCAAGTACTCCAAAACCACATCCTTAACTATTGACTCCAACATCTTCCTAACCACTGACTAACTGACCTACAATTTCCTTTCTTCTGTCTCTCTCCCTTCCTGAGAGACCTTTGTAATTTTGCAATTTGCAATTTTCCAGTCTTCCTGAACCTTTCCAGAATCTAGTGGTTTTTGAAAGATCATGACTAATGCCTCCACAATCTCTGCAGCCATCTCTTTCAGAATCCTGGGGTGTACACCATCTGGTCCAGGTGACTTATCTACCTTCAGACCTTTCAGTTTCCCAATAATCTGCTCCCAAGTGATGGCTTCAAACAGCCAGTGTCCCGCATGGGAAGCTCATCCAGAAGTTTCAGTTCATTGGCATTCAAGATGAAGTAGAAAACTGGATTCAGCAATGGCTTAGCAGGTGTAGTAGATGGTTATCTCTCTAACTGGACAACTGTGACCAGTGTTATGTCACAGGGATCAGTGCTAGGTCTATTGATGTTTATTATCTATGTTAATGAATAAATGATGATGTGGATGATACTAAGATTAGGGGTGTAGTGGACAGCAAAGAAGGCTATCAAAGCTTCCAGTGTGATCTATATCAGCTGGAAAAAAATGGACTAAAAGTGGCAGATGGAAATGAATGTAGACAGGTGTGAGCTGTTGCACTTGGGAAGGCTAAACCAGTGATAGGGCACTGATGAGTACTGTAGAACAGAGGGGTCTGGGAAGACAGTTCCATAATCTCTTGAAAGTGGTAAGCATTCAAATTACTTTACCAGACTATGACATAACCAGTTAGGATGCTTTCAATAGTACATCTGTTGACGCTTGTTAGAGTTTTCAATGACAAACCAAATCTCTTTAACCTCTTAAGAAAGTAAAGATTCTGACATACTTTCCTTATGATTGCATCTACATGCTGGGTCCAGGAAAGGACATCCAATACGCCAACGCCCAGGAATTCAAAGCTGCCCACTCTGTCCATTACCAACTCCCCAGCCCACCTCCCAATGTAGTCAGGTATATGTTCGTCCACCTGCAGATAGCATAGCATGGGATTGAAATGGAGTCAAAATTTGGAAAATTCCCTATTGCAAATGTGAAGCACTTGCATGTTCCATCTAAGTTTATCTTATTGTTGCCACAACATTGACATACATTGACATTTCCTGACATTTTCTGAATGCTTTCAATATTTCATTTTGCCGTAAGTATTTTGTAATGTCAGGATTGATTGCAATGTCAATATTTTTTACTGATGAACTTACATCAGATAATGATGCCAATAAAATATAAGAAATGTTTTCGTCTGCTGTGTTCTATGTTAGCAGATGTTTCTCCCATCAGAGACAAATTGCCTCATTAGAGTAAGGAAATAAGACTGGATTCTCACCCTGAATTGCATTTAAAATGTTTGTTTTGAAAATGGTGCCTGTGGTTTACCAGTGACAATGTTCTCTGTAAACTGACACAACCGATAAAATGGCCTTAAATATGAAAGTATCAAGCAGATTTTGCCTGCTTAATTTTTAACAACATGTACTGGCAAACTCATGAGTGTTACATATTGGTATTGGGCAATAGATCAGTACATCATAGTGCAAGACCATTGGCCCACGATGTTGTGCCAATTCTTTAACCTACTCCAAGATCGGTCTCACACTTTTCTTCTATATAGGCCTCCATTTTCCTTTCATCCAGGTGCCTATCTAGGACTTTCTTAAATATCCTTAATATATCTGCCTCGACTGCCATCACAGGCAATGCATTCCATGCACCCATCTCTCTGTGTAAAAAGAAACTACCTCTGACATCCTCTGTCCATAATTTCCTCCAAACACCTGAAAATTATGTCATCTTGTATTAGCCATTTTGTAGAAGCAAATAGTGCTGGAGGGTTTGGATTGAGCAACTAAGGGGATAATGTAATGAAAGGTGACAGGCAGAGCAGCTATTCAGTCCTATGTGCAGTAGTCTTGCATCAAGCTACTGGTTCTGATCAGTAGCATGGGTAAAGTGGTATGAACACAGTGCCTGAAAATGTGCACTGAAAATTCAGTATGTTCATCTAACCCATGTTATTAATGCTGATTTATCTAACATTTAACTCTCTGCTTGAGGCTCTGTATATAAACAAACTTTTATTACAATGACTGCCCGTGAATTGCTTGTTGAGTGTTTTGAGATATCCTGAAAACACAAAATCCATTGAATAGTATTTTTTCTTTGTTTTGCTCAGCAGCTTGTGTGCTGCTTAATAATTATTCAAATCTCCAAACACTTGTTAAACCAACTATGAAGTGTTCACTTTCTTTTGGAAATGACTCAATGACAGTTGAGAAAAATCATAGTTACTTAATCTGTCTTAAATGAGAAATGAGCAAATGCTCACATCTCTTTCTGTTCACTCTCTATCAGTATACAATGATGACTGATCTTTGCAAACTCAAACACTACAGTTTATTCATAGTTTTAGCAGAGACCTTAGCACCAAATGTAGAGACAATGTTTATTTTTATAGCAGTCACAGTACATTATGAGCATATTTACAACATTTATTTTACCTTTTCTGGAACATTAAAATCAAAAATTCAAATAAAAAAGAGCATGATTCAATAGCAGATGATTAAATATCCAGTAAACTTTTCAATGGTGCCTCAGTGTGATTTATAGAGTCATTGAGTCATCAAATCATTGAAAGAGAAAGCACAATAGGAGATCCCACAGCAAATTTGGTTTGCATTGACTCCTGTGCAAGAATCCAACGTTTGTCCCAATTTTTTAATCTCCCCACAATCTCATTAACTCTCCCCAGATGCTACCACACATCTATACACTAGAGGTGTTTTACAGTGCCTAACTAATCTACCAACATGTGTGACTTTGAGATGTGGGAGGAAATCAAAACATATGGAATCCATATAGTTAACATGGAGAACGTGCAAACTCCACAAAGACAGCATCCAAAGACCCAACTGTACCCATGTTTCCAGTGTAGTGAGCAAGCATGTCATTTAGTACTATCTGTCTATCTCCTTCCTGGAGTACAGGAAGGAGATAGAGAGCTTAGTGACATAATAACATGCCAACAATTTTTTTCCTCAATGTCAACAAAAGAGCTGGCTATTGACTTCAGAAAGGGTTGAGTTTGAGAGTTTGAGCTGTATATTTTTCCATTGTTTGATGAGAATTTGATGTTGTTGACAGTGTAATAAGATTATTGTGGAAATATTCTTCAAAGAACAGTGACTGAAATGAATGAAAATGGAAATAACTGGTTCAAAATTTCAGTTCAAAGGGCAATGCTGAGTTGAATGAAGAGAAATGTTTTCCTAGATTATGATGATTTATAGTGGAAAAAGTGGGTAATTTAACAAAGAGCTGCATCTTTAACACTGAATTCTAAAAGTCCATTGTGGCAGTTAATTAACTAGATTTGGAGACTTCTTACTGTGCTAGATAATTCCCAAGGATTCAGTCCAACTCTGATTTGGAATATTTATTAAAAATTTCTTTTGAAACTATATCAGTTCTGTTGGCACACTATATAACCATATAACCATATAACAATCACAGCACGGAAACAGGCCATCTTGGCCCTCCTAGTCCGTGCCGAACCCTTAATCTCACCTAGTCCCACCTACCCGCACTCAGCCCATAACCCTCCACTCCTTTCCTGTCCATATACCTATCCAATTTTACCTTAAATGACACAACTGAACTGGCCTCTACTACTTCTACAGGAAGCTCATTCCACACAGCTATCACTCTTTGAGTAAAGAAATACCCCCTCGTGTTTCCCTTAAACTTCTGCCCCCTAACTCTCAAATCATGTCCTCTAGTTTGAATCTCCCCTACTCTCAATGGAAACAGCCTGTTCACGTCAACTCTATCTATCCCTCTCAAAATTTTAAATACCTCGATCAAATCCCCCCTCAACCTTCTACGCTCCAATGAATAGAAACCTAACTTGTTCAACCTTTCTCTGTAACTTAATTGCTGAAACCCAGGTAACATCCTAGTAAATCGTCTCTGCACTCTCTCTAATTTATTGATA
Source organism: Hypanus sabinus (assembly GCF_030144855.1). NCBI lineage: Eukaryota > Metazoa > Chordata > Chondrichthyes > Myliobatiformes > Dasyatidae > Hypanus > Hypanus sabinus. The sequence continues at coordinate 39,754,355 of NC_082739.1, forward strand.
TCTTTCCTATAATTTGGTGACCAGAACTGCACACAATATTCCAAATTTGTCCTTACCAATGCCTTGTACAACTTTAGCATTACATCCCAACTTCTGTACTCAATGCTTTGATTTATAAAGGCCAGCGTTCCAAAAGCCCTCTTCACCACCCTATCTACATGAGACTCCACTTTCAGGGAACTATGCACAGTTATTCCTAGATCTCTCTGTTCCTCTGCATTCCTCAATGCCCTACCATTTACTCTGTATGTTCTATTTGGATTATTCCTGCCAAAATGTAGAACCTCACACTTCTCAGCATTAAACTCCATCTGCCAACGTTCAGCCCATTCTTCTAACCGGCATAAATCTCCCTGCAAGCTTTGAAAATCCACCTCATTATCCACAACACCTCCTACCTTAGTATCATCGGCATACTTACTAATCCAATTTACCACCCCATCATCCAGATCATTTATGTATATTACAAACAACATTGGGCCCAAAACAGATCCCTGAGGCACCCCGCTAGTCACCGGCCTCCATCCCGATAAACAATTATCCACCACTACTCTCTGGCATCTCCCATCTTGCCACTGTTGAATCCATTTTATTACTCCAGCATTAATACCTAACGACTGAACCTTCTTAACCAACCTTCTATGTGGAACTTTGTCAAAGGCTTTGCTGAAGTCCATATAGACTACATCCACTGCCTTACCCTCGTCAACATTCCTCGTAACTTCTTCAAAAAATTCAATAAGGTTTGTCAAACATGACCTTCCACGCACAAATCCATGCTGGCTACTTCTAATCAGATCCCATCTATCCAGATAATTATAAATACTATCTCTAAGAATACTTTCCATTAATTTACCCACCACTGATGTCAAAATGACAGGTCTATAATTGCTAGGCTTCCTTCTAGAACCCTTTTTAAACAATGGAACCACATGAGCAATACGCCAATCCTCCGGCACAATCCCCGTTTCTAATGACATATTAAAGATCTCCGTCAGAGCTCCTGCTATTTCTACACAAACTTCCCTCAAGGTCCTGGGGAATATCCTGTCAGGACCCGGAGATTTATCCACCTCCACCTCTTTAATTGTCATAGGTTCCATAACTTCCTTATTTGTTTCCCACACCTTAGACAATTCAATATCCTTCTCCTTAGTGAATACCGAAGAGAAGAAATCATTCAAAATCTCTCCCATCTCCTTCGGTTCCACACATAGCTGACCACTCTGATTCTCTAAGGGGCCAATTTTATCCCTCACTATCCTCTTGCTTTTAATATAACTGTAGAAACCTTTCAGATTTACTTTCACCTTATTTGCCAAACCAACCTCGTATCTTCTTTTGGCTTTTCTAATCTCTTTCTTAAGATTACTTTTACATTCTTTATATTCCTCGAGCAATTCGTGAAATATTCGTGAGCACTGTGAAATATTTCTGCTGCTAATTTTAAGAAATCCATACTCCAGAGAATTCTATCAGGTACAGTAAAACATTTCCCAATTCAATTAACTGTGCACAATTAAAGTGATTTTCAGAATTTAGATTGTGCTGATTTAAGGATTTAAGAAGGCCATTGAACTTCCCTAAGATACCAATGTTCAAGCATAATTTCTATGATGCCACTTTCGAGTCTCACTTTATTAATCCTAACAGTGCTGTGACAGGCTAAAAGATAAATAATGCATGTTTACCCACCAACCTGTTAAGTGGAGAGCTTGGGGCTCACTCATTGCTGCAAAATGTTTAAAAGAGACTTAATTCATGTGCTCAAAATTCTGGAGAGTGTTGATAGAAAGTGGTCTCAGTGATATATAGGTTTATTTATAATCATGGTATCTATTTGACGACAAAACAAAATGGTAAACAAACCTTGGGAACAAAAGCAAACACATCTATTTAATCCAGTGACCGCTGTAAACTGACTCTGGAACAGGAGAGGAGTCAACTATTTGACACTATTAAAGAAGGAGTAGACCTAAAGGACGTGTTGGTGCGTGGCCTAGTGGATAAGGTATCGACCTAGTGATCCGAAAGTCACGAGTTGGAATCTTGGCTGAGGCAGCGTGTTGTGACCTTGAGCAAGGCACTTAACAACACATTGCTCTGCGATGAAACTGTTGCCAAGCAGCTTCCGTCCTAGTGCCCTTCCCTTGGACAACATCGGTGGTGTGGAGAGGGGAAGGCCTGCAGCATGGGCAACTGCCGGTCTCCCATACAACCCTGCCCAGGCCTGCGTCCTGGAAACCTTCCAAGGTACAAATCCATGGTCTCATGAGACTAACGGATGCCTATAAAGACCTAAAGGAACAATTACAAACAATACTGTACAGATGTTTGTATGAAATCATTAAAATACACAAATTTAGCATCCAAAACAAATACCAGAGAAGCATCTGTTACAGCAACACTTAAGTCTCAGAGTTGATGTCACTGATGCTTCTCCAGTGTTCACTCCAGATGCTGGCTGAACCCCCCACATTAGCATTCACCGAGATCTTTCTTGGGCTCTCAGTTACTCTCCTAATCTGATTCGGTCCTCCAGATCCTTTGTTCTGGTGCAACTTTATCTTCCAGCACATCTCGCAAGCTCATGACGTGGTACGTCATCAATGCTTGCAACACAGCAATCATGTGCAGCTAGTAAAAGATTTCTAAATTTCCATTTTTCTTTCTCAAATATTATTGGATTCTATACACCTGGATATCTTCTCCCAGACCTCATCTCAATATTTTTCCCTGCTCAAAGGTCTACGTATTTGCATCTTGTCATCCATTTTCTCTTTTGGATAGAGATGTCCACCTCCTCTCCTGTCTTCTCTTCTCTAGGCTTAGTTGCCTCAAAATCCATTGTGTTTTATAACTGTCATCATCAGGATTTCAGCCTGGGTGTCTAGGGATGGAGTGAAATGACATTTGTAAGATTAGAGCTCTGTGTTATATGGATCTGTTAAACTTGCTTTTTATCAGTTGGTTCTTTAAAACTCTCTTTAAAGTTTCAGGTGCTCATTTTGCCTCTCCATTATGTGTTCTTGGAAAGGTGACAGCACACTCAAGCGCAGTGACTTCTATGGAGCCAACCAAAGGTGTTAATTTTTTAAATGTATTTTTTACAATTGCAAGACCCTGCTGGATGTTAAGAGCATGAAGTATTGTATTTCTATCCCATCAGCGAGATGCTCATTGGTGGAGAAATTGGAGAAGCTGGACTTGGTGTAAACTAAGTTGCTGCCTGCGACATAGAGATGTTGGAATTGGTGTGCAGTCTGACAGTGAGTAATTGTCGATTTCTTGTGATTACAAGACCCTGTTGGACATTACTAATGTGCAATGCTGCAAGTCCAATTCACTGGTTTATCAGCAGGACCAATAGCTGAGGAAACTGCCTGGCCTCAGTTGTAGTGGGGCCAAACTGCATTGTCGCCTGCTTGCAGTTGTCAATAAGAGAGCTGCGGAGTCAGTGCCAGAGGTGGTGTGGCACGGTGGTCCATGATGGTGGCTGTGCTCCCCTCCAGAGTTTAATCGGCAGAAGACTAGGACTCAAGCCATGGTGTTTCCGGTTTGCAGCCACCCAAGCGAGAGGCATCACAGTTGGTGATGGAGGCAATGTAGACATGCATCGATGCTGTTTTCTAGTGTTTGCTCAGTGGAAAACAAGCTATATTGTATTGGATTGCAGACTGCTGTATCATGGGCTCAGGGACTTAGAATATATTTTTTGTGTAACTGTTTTTAACTACTCTATGTGCCTTGTGCTGTGACTGTTGATACTGTGTTTTACACCTTGGCCCCGGAGTAACACTGTTTCATTTGGCTGTATCCATGGATATTTGTGTATGGTTGAATGACAATTAAACTTGAACTGAACATTCAAGGTAGCATGAGCATGCTTAATGTTATTGCAATTCATAAATTTTCCAATTTGTCCCATTGTTAATACCTGTTCTAGTCACAAATAGCAACCACAGCGGTGGTGGAGGTCCAGGACATCATTATTTGTGCTTCCAACAATGTGTGGTGATAATTCACTAATACAATGAAACTGCCAGTCTCACCTGGAAGTTGTCAAATAGGCTTTTTCAGTCTGAAATGGTGTCCTCAAAAAATTAGCCTTTCAACCTACGCAAGGCGATTATCTGATAACCATGGATTCAATATGTTGCTCCACAATGTCCGACTACTAATGCTTTATGAATAGCCATCTCATGCCCTAACCTTGTATTTAACACAATTGTAGATAATTCATGTCTTCGGATTTGTATTCATCCACAATCTTCTTTCTGCACACATACCACTATTTGTCATTATAATCCAGCCAGTTAGTGGCTCACTGTAGAACAGAAAAGAAAGTGGCAGAAAATGCCAAGCCAGTATATCTACAACAGAGGATTCATATATACTAAACAGCAAGAGACAGCTAAGTGAATTCATAGTCAGGGTTCAGATCAGAAATCTGTAGTCCTGCCACATTTAGTTTAGAATGGCAATAGTTGATTAAAGATTAATGGGAGATGTGAGTTTCCCAACCCGATCTCAGGGCCTCATGGCCGGCTGCTTTTTGATATGCCAAAGCCGCAGTCTGGAAGACCTCAGGGTGCCAGATTTTCATGGCTCTGAAGACGGGCGGATTTGAGGCCGGTGCCACCACCTGATGTGTCATGGGAGTACATGGAAGATTGAAAGCAGCGATCTGGCTGTGTGCCCAGCGACCCAAATTTTTTGGGCATACAGTCAGAAAAAGTGATGCCAAAAAACTATTAACACCATAAATCGGCGAGTTGTTTTGTTATGTCTCCCCTCTTGCTGTGAAACTGTTTTTCCCTTATTAGGGAGAGAGTGACTCTGTGGTATGTCGAATCACTGGGTGAACGAGTAGTCTTTGGGGGACTGCAAGTCTGCTTAGTGGAGGGTTCTGGTGGAGAAAGGAGGGGTCATTGCTTTGCTGCTGCTTACGTGTGGAAGGGGGAGCTGAGGGGCTTTGGGGTTCTAATATTTAACTGTCATTCATTCTTTGGGGCACTCCTCTGTTTTCATGGATGTTTGCGAAGAAAAAGAATTTCAGGATGCATATTGTATACATCTCTCTGACATTAAATGTACCCATTGAAACTATCCTCTTTGCTGCAGTTGTAAGACCTTAGAACTGTGCATAACAGTATTTGCCTATTTAACAGCAGAGACTACATCACAGATCCATTGGCTGTGAATTGCTTAACAAAGTAGTGCTAATGTAATATGTCTTAATGTCTTAATGACTTTTTCATCGAAAAAGGGATTTACCAGCATTTAAGCACTTGTCTAATTTTCAAGAATTGCATGGTTTTATAGTGACTCATTACATTATCACAATTTCCTAAAGCAATTCACAGCCAGTGGATCTGTGGTGTAGTCACTGCTGCCATACAGGCAAATTCTGGAGCCAAGTTACACATAGCAAGGTCTCACACACAGCCTACAAATGTAAGCACCACATATGTTTTGGTTGGATGAGACCAGGATACAAAGAGAACTCGATGCTCCCTTTTAGTGGTGGAAAATAAAGCTTTAAATGTTCATCTCAGCAAAATCAACATAAAAGCAGCTCCAAACCTGAAAGAATCATCATTATTAAAATGATTCTGGATCCTCACTCATTGGAACCTTCAAATAAAAACAGATACATATGGGTTGAGATGCACCAAGTTCAAAGGGATTCATGTGCATCCCCTCCAACCTTGCCGGTTGCATTTGGTGCTCTCAACATGGCCTCCTCTACGTTGGTAAAATCAAGCACAATCTAGGCAACTAGGCAGAGTATGTGCCCTCTGTCTGCAATGACCATCTTGAGTTTCCAGCTACATGTCACTTTTCCATTCTCACACTGACCTTGATCTCCACCATTGCCACAGTAAGGTCCATGTTGTCCTTGGGTAGCCTACAAACCCAGGTACAAAGATTTAATTTCTGTTACCTTCTCCAAGCTACCTTTATATTCCCTTCCCTCACTTGGATCCGTCTGCTCACTAGTCTCCACCTCAGCTAGTTTCAACTTTCATGTATCAGCCTTCCATTATGCATCTATATAATCACCAACTTCCCTCTGAATTCTCAGTCTGATGCAGGGTTACAGCCCAACATATTAGCCATACTTCCACAGATACTGCCTGATCCATTATGTTCCTCTCTGTTTGCTTTGTGGCTCCATATTTCAGCATTTGCTGTCTATCAGAGAATAATCGCAGAGCATTCTAAAGAAAAGAAGGAACTGGAGATGATGGCTCACATTCACTCAGGTAAAAAGAGAGGGGATGTCCTGTAACTGTTACTGCTATATTTTAAAAGGGCTGGATGTGAAAGAGCTTTTCAAATATGTTCAGGAAAGTTTCCTTAATCAGTACATAGAAGTCCCAGTTAGAGAGAGTGTGATACTGGATCTTCTATTAGGGAATGAGAGAAGATCGGTGACGGAAGTTTGTGTAGGGGAGCACTTAGCATCCAGTGATTATTGTGTCAATTGTTTCAAGTTAATTATGGAAAAGGATATGTTTGGTCCTTGAGTTGAGATTTTAAATTGAAGAAACACCAGTTTTGATGGTATCAGAAAGGATCTTGGAGTTGTGGATTGGCACAGGTTGTATTCTGGCAAATGAATACTTGGTAAGTGGGAGGCCTTTAAAAGTGAAATTTTGAGAGTACAGACTTTGTATGTTCCTGTCAGAATAAAAGGCAAGGGTAACAGGTTTATGGAACCTTAGTTTTTCAGAGATATAAATGCTGCTGGTTAAGAAGAAAGGAGGTGCATAGCAAGTATAGGCAGGGGGGAACAAATGAGGTATTGAGGAGAAAAGAAATGTAAGAGAACACTTAAGGAAATCAAGTGAGCTAGAAGAGGATGTAAAGTTGCTCTGGTGGACAAGGTGAAGGAGATATCCTAAGGGCTTCTAGAGATACAGTACATTAAAAACAAGGGACAAAATTAGTCATCTCGAAGATCAGAGTGGTGATCTGTTGTGTATTTAATATTTCAATAATATTTGAGTAATCTTGAAAATGTTGTTTAAGCATTTTTTGTTAAAATAATTTATTATGGGTTATATGTAAAAATATGTGAATTGCATGTCATGATGTTAACTGGTGATCTGTGCGCGCTTCACTTAAAGTAAACTAGCAATAAGCCTCACATCATTTCAGACTCCTGTCTTTTTATTGCAATTAGTTTTTAAGTTTTGAAGTTACAAAACATAACCATGCTAATAAGACTACCAACCTGTGGAAGTGGAGTGACATGTCCAAATTTTGAAAAAAAAAAAAGCCCGTTAAGTTATTTGAAATGGAAGACACAATGAGTTAAAAAAGCAGAAAATGAAAGAATTCACAGGTTTATAAACAATGAGTATCCGGTGAAGATATTCACAAAATAAAAGAGCAGAAATGGCTGGCTACAGCTGGAAGATTAATGCATTTGATTGCACAACAGATAACTGGATTTTATATTCTGAATGGATTGAGCAGCACTTTAAAGCAAATGAAATAGCCAATGAGAAACAAGTAACAGTTTTGTTGAGTGCATTGGGTTTAAAGACATACAGATTGCTTTGAAGTTTAACTGATCCAACCAAACCAGCTGAAATGAGCTTTGCTGATATTGTGAAAGAAGTGCACAAACATTCAGAACTGAAACATTGTTGATTGCAAAATGCTTTAGGTTTCATAAGTGGAAGCAAAGGGAAAGGGGAGGTCATTACAGCATAAGTGGCTAAATTAAAGAGATTGTCTGAGCATTGTAAGTTCAGTGATGGGCTTAATGATACACTGAGAAATTGTTTAGTTTGTGGAATCTTAGAGGAAAACATTCAAAAATGGCTCCTAACTAAAGCACAAGTTATATTTAAAAAAGCAATTCAAATTGCTGTATCAATGGAAACAGCAGAAAGAGATGCAAATGAGTTGTAGTCCAGAATGAAAGTGAGCATCAACAAAATTGAAACATCTAAATAGAAACTGGCCTGGCAGAACAATTTGTTTTACTGTCATGGCAAGGGGTCACATACACCAGACCAATTCGGGTGTAAAGGTGAAAACTGCAGAAAATGCACCAAAGTTGGTCACATACAAAGGGCATTTTGGGCAAACTAAAAGATGGACTGCACAGTGGGGGGAATAAGAAGTCAAGTTACAGTTTCAAAAAGAGCACCAATCTACATGCTGTTGATTGAAAAGTCTGATAATGATAATGACACAAGACTGAGTACTGTAGCCTTAAGATTTACAATGTGGAAGCTGACAATATGCAAGCAATATTGCTTATACCAAAGGTTAACAGCAAATTAATTAAGATGGAATTGGACACTGGCTCGGCTGTTTCAGTCATTCCACACAATGAGTTTGAATGGCGTCTCAAAGATACTAAACTGATCACTGTGGATATCTAATTAAGAACGTATACTGAAGAAAAGATAACTCCTGTGAGAATGACATTTGTAACTGAAATACAACAACCAACAGGCCACATTGGGCTTGTAAGTGGTTAAAAACAGGAGGGCCGGCATTGTTGGGCAATGTTTGGCTGAGACAACTAAAACTTTATTGGAGATCCATCTACCATTTGCAGGCCACATCCCCTGTCACATCCCCTGTAACTGAAAGCAAATTAAGAAAGGTAATGGGCAATACCAAAACTGTCTCCATGAAGTCCACAATGAACCCTTGCCCAACAGTGAGCAAAAAGGTATTGGTGCCAACCTCTGTGCCTCTGGTTCTAAAGCACTTTGGACCAAGGAAAGACCATGCTGCTCAAAGGAATTGTGAAAGTGACAAAAAACAGTGGTCCAACTACAACAGTTTTTGTAGGCAGCATACTTGAGAAAACTCTTGATATGTTGATCAGGCAGCCACATATGCAATGTGGCTTGGTTTTAAGCTGGAAGAGAGTTCAAAGAGCTTCAGGAAAGTTGCCTGCATTCAGCTTTTGAAAGTATGAGGAACCTGTATCGACTCTTCGTGCATTAAAGTTATTGCATGAACTTCAAGTGGGAGATGAAAAGCTGCTTGTAAAAGTAGATGCTGTGGCGCATGCCAAGTGGTTAAGGCAGGGGTCGGCAACCCACGGCTCTTTCATCTCTGTGCTGCGGCTCTCTGTGGCTTTGGAAAATAAATGATGAGTATTTAATTAAAATGTATTTTATGTGAGTTTGTTAGTTTTTGAAATGTAATTCTAAATTTGAAGATTATGGTGATCTTGTAGAATCTAAATACAACGTGTTTTTGTCGCTATTAGTACATGTCACCACTGCCAATGCCTGACACCTGCCAGATTTCTTTAATTTTTTGATTCAAGGTAGGCTAACTCTGGAGAATTCTATAAAAAGAAAAGTGACTGAAGAAAACAGAACGTTTAATGATCTGTGGGCAGATTCATTTGCTTTCACTGCTGACGAGACTGGTTTAAAGGTATGCTTAATCTGCAATGAGAAACTAGCAAACAACAAAAAGTCAAAAGTCGCAAGACATTTCCAGAATAAACACGCAGCCTTTGCTCAAAAATATCCGGATGGAGATAAGAGAAAAAAAAGCCGTTTCGGAACTGATGTGGAAGGTTGATCTGAGCAAAAATCATTTCCAGAAATGGATGAAGTCTGGAAAATCAACTACATATCCTAGTTTTGTTGCCGCTCAGGAAATAGTCAGGCACGGGAAACAGTTTACAGATGGTGAATATATAAAATAATCTTTCATTAAGATTTCAGAACATCTATTCACGGACTTTAAAAACAAGAGTGAAATTGTGCAGAAAATCAGGGATATGCCCCTCTCTGCAAAGACTGTCAAAGACAGAACCATCAAAATGGCAGAAGACATCACAAGACAGCAAATTAAAGACATCAATTCAGCTGTGGCCTACTCGATTGCCTGTGACGAGACTAAAGACAAAGGTGATATTGAACAAATAGCGCTTTTCTGCCGGTATGTAAACTCTGCCAGGCCACAGGAAGAAATGATTGAGTTGATACCTCTAAAAGGCCAAACACAGGGGGAGGACATCTGTGAGGTTGTCTTGAATTGTTTAATAGCCAAAGGAATAAAGACCACCCACCTGGTGTCAGTAGCTACTGATGGGGCACCAAGTATGACAGGAGCGCACAAGGGATTTGTGGCTTTACTGCAGAAGTCGCGGGACAGAAAGCTGCTGACTTTTCACTGCACCTTGCACCAAGAGGCACTGTGCGCTCAAACATTTCCTCCGGAATGCACAGAAGTAATGGATGTTGTCATTTAGATTGTCAATAAAATAATGGCAAAAATTTTAAATCACCGTCAATTCCGTTTGTTACTGGACTAGCTGGAAAGCGCATATTCTGATCTCCTGCTGCACAACAAAGTCCGGTGGTTGTCCAGAGGGGAGGTGTTGAAACGCTTTGTCGCGTGTCTGGAAGAAGTGAAAACTTTCCTGGGCAGCAAAGGGCTCACCTTTCCTGAGCTGGAACAGCCAGAATGACTGGAAAAGCTACACTTCATGGTAGACATGACAGCGCACCTGAACACGCTGAACACAGCTCTTCAGGGGAAAGGACGCAAAACCCTGCACATGTTGGAGAATGTTTTGGCATTCGAGTGCAAGTTGACAGTGCTTGCCAGAGATTTACAGAAAGGCACATTGTCTTACTTCCCCAATTTGAGAGAGTTGAAACAAGCTCATGACATGTTAAATTCGGAATATTTACATTCTGCAATAATCACAATACAAACATAGTTTGGGAAATGCTTCTGTGAGTTCAGAGATGAAAAAAACACATTATCCTTCCGGGTCACTCCCCTAAGCATCGATCCATCCCTACTGAATACGATTGCATTGGCAGGTGTGAGTCAACCTGATCTTGAGATGGAACTGGCCGACATAGCCGACAAAGACATACGGGTGTCCAAGTTTAGATGCTTGACAGCAGACCTTGAAGATGTTGCCCGTCAGAAGGCCGTTCTTGCTCAGAATCACAAATGGAGTGATATTGAAAACCTCCCAAAACCGGACAAACTTGTGTTCGAAAAATGGAATGCTATCCCTGACATTTATGTAAACATTAAAAAGTATGTGCTTGGAGTCCTGTCGATCTTTGGATCCACATATGTATGTGAGCAGGTGTTCTCCAACATGAACATTATTAAAAACAAACATCGCGCACACCTCACAAATGACAGCTTGTGATCCTGTGTAAAGATGAAGGTGACGTCATACAGCTCTGATGTGCAGACGCTGTGTGCTGAGGTCCAGGAGCAGAAATCCCATTAACCAAGTATGCTAAATATTTTATTTGCCTATTATTTTACGTATATTCATATTTTTCATTGTTCAGTGAAATAGTCCTTTTATTTTTCCGGTTGACAGCTGGCTGACGTTATTTTTGGTTTGCTGCTGGCAGACAATTTAAGGTCGGCGTTTTTCATAAATACAAGAAGAACTCAAATAGACATTGAGTATTTTAGTTAAAAGTAACCTTCAACCCAACGTCTTTTTTTCAGAGTTCAAAATGTTTTTGTTGCATGCAGAAATATAATTTTGTTTTCTCTGCAGGAGTTCACCGATTTCATAAATGCAACACATTATAGTTTGTTTATACATAGCATAAAGGCAAAAAAAAAGTATGCAGTGTTATTTCATCTTAAATGTCAAACGGGTTTTGTTGCTCCCAGTGTTTTCTTTTCTGTGGGAAACAGTTCCAAATGGCTCTTTCAGTGGTAAAGGTTGCCGACCTCTGGGTTAAGGGGTTGGCCTAGCGATCTGAAGGTTGTGAGTTCAAGCCCCAGCGAGGCAACGTGTTGTGTCCTTGAGCAAGGCACTTAACCACACACTGCTCTAGTCCATCCAGCTGAAAATGGGTACTGGCAAAATGCTGGGGGTTAACCTCGCAATAGACTGGCGTCCTATCCGGGGGGTGAGGGGGAAGTCTCATACTCTCATTTGCTTCATGCCACAGAAACCAGCATAGGCACCGGCCTGATGAGCCTATAAGGCTCAGGACAGACTTTAAATATAGATGCAAAGACTAAAGCCCAGCTGGATGAATGGAAGGCCAGAAAGAAAGACGTCAAAGGAGATATGAGAACAGAGGATTCGTCATATGGTGCTGTGGATGAGGAAACCGAAAAGGAGGGATCAGATCGTAAAGGGAGCAATAGAATGATCAATAACAGAATACTCCAGTGAACAAAATGCACTTTCCCAAGATCAGGATACACATCCAAGAAAGAAGAAAAAGGAAGATGAGAAAACGAAAGACAAGAAGTCAAAAAGGAGAGAAGAGATAGAGAGAAAGAACATGAACAAGAAAGAGAAAAGCACGAAAGAGAAGGAATGTAAGAAAGAAAAAGAGAAAGAAGCTGGTGCTGGCAGAAAAGCAAAGATCAAGATAGATCCAAAGAGAAAAGCCAAGAAAGGGAAAGGAAAGGTGTCCAGAGATGTCAGAAACACTTCCTGCAGTGCCAGAGTTGACTCCTACAACCACCATGGAGGAGGCTCCAGAACCTGAGATTGCTTTCAGAGCCACAAAACTCAGAGTGATCCCCGTTGCCAGAAAAGATGTTATCCAGAGGAGTAAAAAATCTTCCACAGCAATTAAATCTTTAGGCTTCAAAGGGACAATTTAACATTTGTTATGCTGGAGATAGCTGTATTGTGTAGTATACTGTGTATATGGTTGAGATGCATTCCATATTGAGTTGGCATTTATAACTAAGCAGAGAGGTGTAATATATTTAATATTTCAATAACATTTGAATAATCTTGTAAATATGTTGATTAAGTATATTTTGTTTAAATAATTTATTACAGTTATATGTAAAAATAAGGGAATTGCATGTTATGATGCAACCACGTAATCCATAAAAAACATAAGACCATATTATAGGAGCAGAATTAGGCCATTTGGCCCATCGTGTATGCTCTGCCATTTAATCAAGGCTAATCCATTTCCCTCTCAGACCCAATCTCCTGCCTTCTCCTTGTATCCCTTCATGCTCTGGCTTATTAAGAATTTATCAACTGCTGCATTCATTATACACAATGTCTTGTCCTCCATAGCCACCAGTGGTGATGAATTCCATAGATTCACCATTCCTTGCTTAAAGAAGTGCCTTTTCATCTCTGTTCTAAATGGGCATCCCTCTGTTCTGAGGCTGCATTTCCTGGTATTAGGCTCCCTCAACATAGGAAACATCCCCTGCACATCCACCCTTTCGAGGCCTTTCAAAATTCAATAGGTTTCAATCAGATCCTCTCTCATGCTTCTGAATTCCAGTGAACAAAGACCCAGAGCCATTATGCACTCTTCATACGGTAAGCCTTTCAATCCGGAATCATTTTTGTGAACCTCTTTGAACCCTCTTCAAGGTTAACTTGCCTTTCTTATACAGGGGACCAAACTGCTCACAATATTCCAAGTGAGGCCTCAGGAGTGACTTATAAAGCTTCAGTGTTACATCCTTTCTTTTATATTCTAGTCGTCTCAAAATGAATGCTGACATTGCATTTGCCTTCCTCACCACTAACTCAACCTGCATATTAACCTGTAGGGTATCCTGCACAATGATTCCCAAGTCTCTTTGCACCTCAGGTTGTTAAAAAAAATTTCTCCATTTAGAAAATAGTCTGTCCTTTTATTTCTTCTACTAAAGTGCACAATCATACATTTCCTGACACTATATTCCATCTGCCACTTCTTTACCCATTTTTCTAATCTGCCTAAGTCCTTATACAGCCTCTCTATTTCCTCAACACTACCTGCCCCTACATCTTTCTTCAATTTGTCTCATAACTTGGCCACAAAACCATCAATTTTGTTGTCCAAATCATTGACATACAAGGTAAAAAGAATCGGTCCCAACACAGACCCCTGTGGAACATCACTAGTCACAGGTAGCAAGTCAGAAAAGGCTCCCTTTATTCCCACTCTTTGCCTCCTGCCAATCAGCCAATGCTCTAGCCATGCTCGTAACTATCCTGTAACACCATGGGCTCTAAGCTTATGAAGCAGCCTCTTTTTTGGCACCTTGTCAAAGGCCTTCTGAAAATCCAAGTGCTGATTCTCCTTTGTCTATCCTGTTTATTTTTTTTTTCAGAGTTCCAACAGATTTGTCAGACAAGTTTTTCCCTCGAGGAAACCATGCTGACTACAGCCTATTTTATCATGTGCCTCCAATCACCCTGAAACCACATCCTTAACAATCGACTCCAACATCTTCCCAACTACTGAGATCAGACCAATTGGCCTATCATTTCCTTTTTTTTTGCCTCTCTCCTTTCTTGAAGAGTGGAGTTACATTTGCAATTTTTCAGTTTTCTGGGACCATGCCAGAATCCATTGATTCTTGAAAGATCATAACTAATGCCTCCACAATTTCTTCAGCCACCTCTTTCAGAAACCTGGGTGTTAACCATCTGGTCCACTTGACTTTATCTACCTTCAGACCTTTCAGACTCCCAAGCACCTTTTCCTTTGTAATTGCAAAGTCACACACTTCTACCCCCTGACCCTCTTGAACCTTTGGCATACTGCTAATGTCTTCTACAGTGAAGGCTGATATAAAATGCTTATTCAGTTCATCCACCATTCTTTGTCCCCCATTACAACATCTCCAGCATCATTTTCTAGCAGTTCAATATCTACTCTTACCTTTCTTTTACTCGATCTATGTTTTGTTACCCTCTTTCATATTATTGGTTAGCTATCTTTTCCTTCTTTGTGACTTTTTTCATTGCCTCTGGTGGTTTTTAAATTCTCCCTAATGCTCTAACTTCCCACTAATATTTGTTCCATTGTGTATCTTCTCTTTGGTTTTTATGCTGGCTTTTACTTCACTTGTCAGTCACTGTTGTGTTATCTGCCTTTAGAATGTTTCTTCTTTAGGATGTATCTATCCTGTGCCTTCTGAATTGCTCCCAGAAACTCCAGCCATTACTGCTCTACCATCATCCCTGCTTGTGTTCCTATCCAATCAATTTTGGATGGGAATCTTCTCTCATGCCTCTGTGTTGCCTTTTACTCCACTGGAATACTGATAAATTTGACTTTAATTTCTCCTTCTGAAATTGCAGGGTGAATTTTATAATATTATGCTCACTACACCCTAAGGTTTCCTTTACCTTAAGTTTTCTAACTCAATTCTACTTCATTGCACAACACCTAATCCAGAATAGTTGATTCCCTTATGGGCTCAACCATGAGCTGTCCTTAAAAACCACCTCATAGGTATTCAACAAATTCCCCCTTGGAATTCAGCACCAATCTCATTTTCCTAACGTAACATTGTCCTTTTGACATGCATTTTTTTATCTACCATTTTAATCTGAGGATCACATCCTGACTGCTGTTCGGTTATTTGTATATAACTCCCATCAGGGTCTTTTTACCCTTGCAGTTTCTTAGCTCTACCCACAACAATTCTACACCTCCCAATCCTCTGTCACGTTTTTCTAAAGATTTGATTTCATTTTTTACCAAAAGAGCCACCCCACCCCTCTGCATATCTGCCTGTCTTTTTGATACAAAGTGTATCCTTGGATGTTAAACTCCCAGCTATAATCTTCTTTCAGCCATGATTCAATGATATCCACAAAGTCATATATGCCAATCTACCTTATTCCATAAACTGCGCGCATTCAGATATGACACCCTTCAGTCCTGTATTCACCCTTTTTGATTTTGTCTACCTTTTACATTGCAACTCACCCCCTTCACTGCAATTCTACCCTATCATCAGCCTCTCCTTGCTAGTAGTCTCACTACACACAGTGGCTGTTTGTAAACCAACTGCCTCCTCCTCAGCCCTATTACTCCAGTTCCCATCCCTCTGTCAAATCAGTAGAAAAACCCTTTCCAACAGTTCTAGCAAAACTGCCTGTGAGGATATTAGTGCCCCTTGGGTTCAAGTGTAACCCAATACTCTTGTAAAGATTGTACCTTCCCCGGAAGAGACACCAATAATCCAGAAATCTGAGGCCCTCTGCCCTGCACCAGTTCCACAGCCATGCATTTATCTGCCAGATCATCCTATTCTTACCCTCACTGGTATGTGGCACAGGCAGCAATCCAGAGATTGCTACCCTGGGACTCCTCCTTTTCAGCTTTCTACCTATCTCTTTTCCTAGCAGAGTTATCTATAATCAGAAAACTTATGTTTAGGATTAAGGATAAGAGATATAGAGTGGTTCTGCGGAGGAATTCTTTTTAACCCAGTGAGTGGTTTAAAACTAGAATGCACTGCATGAGTGGCTGGTAAATATTGATGCTTCTTCAACATTTACAGAATATTTAAATGAACACTTAAAATCCCATGTGACGGAAGTGTAGAAGGTGAGTGCCAGAAAGTAGGATGAGTGTACATATGTGCTTGGTGGCCAGTAGGGATTGGTTCTGCACTGTGTGAGTCTGTGCTGCTGAGCATATGAATTTCAAGTTCTTTCCTGGAAGCAAAGGAAATGTACAAATTGAGCAGCTTGAGGGAAGAGTATTACCTCGAACAATTCCCTCAAATTGGCTGTTGTAATATTTGATAGTCCAGATCTTCTTCACTGTTGAACCAAAATCTTATTCTAACTGAAGGGAAAGGGGTATACCTTTGCTTTATTGACACGTAAGCCTTAATATCCAAGAGCAAAGTTTGAACTTGCAAACTTTTTACTCAGAAACAAGAATTTGATCTAAACCAAGCTCGAACATTGTTTTAAAAATACTTATGATAGTAATAAATCCAGGTCACACATGACTGCCAAATAAACTTTCAGGTTTATAAAATGACCATTTGTTACTCATGACATATCCTGAACTGGATAGTTCAGTTTTGGTAATTTAGAACAAAGTTATTTAGAAAGCTTGTCATAATAAAGAAGGATCTAAACTTTGTTCTTGTGATGTAGGTGATAACACTAAAGCCACATTTATTACTCTTGGGGATAAGGACTCGGTGTATGGTGTAAACCTTGGTCACATTTGGCTAAACCTGATACTTGTAGTGGATTTTCATTAATCCATCAGGTTTCATGAATACTTTTATTTTCTGGACCCCAGTCAGAAAATGCAATGATCTTAATTCTCGAGGTTAGATGTGAACTCGGAGACCCAAATTGCAGGCTCAGTATTATGGCTATCGTGGAATTCTCGAGGAGCAGAAGATTTGATTCAGAAAGGATTATTTAGTACATTCATTCTTCCTTACGGATCATGATTTCCTTCTGTACTCCCCTTGCATCAACAGGTTAATTAGAAGATAATTTTTGGTGTATCTACTCACTGAGGACATACTGAAGTCTCCAGTCACATCAATAATTGTAAATCATCCCTGTTACCACATGTCCTGTAATTATGGTTTTTATTTCAAAGATAAGCTTTATTCATACAAATAAATATTTTCCATTCTTAGTGTTATTTGTTCAATATGTTTAGTAATGTTAATTATTTTTTAACCTAACCATTATCTCTCCTGTGGCACCACATCACCCCTACCCCCACCATCCTCTAGCTAACAGCAGCACACTGTTTGGTGTAGCAGTGTTCACCGAGCCAGGCAGTTAGCTTGCAGACGTTTCAGCACCAGTCAGGGTGAAATCCTCTGTTGTTGGTGTTTCTCCTTGGGAGTGCTCATTTTCAAATACCCCCTTTTCGCTTGCGTCAGTTGGCCTTTGAATTTTATATGCTTGTGCTTCTTTGGTTCTTAGGGTTTCATAAACAACACCTATTACGGTATGTTTGTTTATGGAGTTATCAGAAGAGAACCAGGCTTCTAAAAATTCTCATGTTTGCCTGCGCCAGAACCTCTGCGGTGCTCTAGTTAAAGTGGTGTCCTTCTCAGTCTTCATGTACCGAGCTCAGCGCCAGGGAATTATGTCTCAGTACCAACAGTTTGTGTTCCCGTAAACGAGTGAGAGATTACGTTCTGTCTGGCTGACATAGTTCTTGTTGGAGTCTCCACAGGTGATCCTGTACACCACATTGCTTTTGTCAACACACACAAAATGCTGGAGGAACGCAACAATGGAAAAGAATACAGTTAACATTTCGGGCTGAGACCCTTCTTCAGTCCTGCCGAAGGGTTTCGGCCCGAAATGTCAACTGTTTACTTTTTTTCATAGACACTGTCTGGCCTGCTGAGTTCCTCTAGCATTGTGTGTGTGTTGCTTGAATTTCCAACATCTGCAAATTTTTTCGTCTTTCTGCCATTGATTTTATCATTTTTTTTTCCATGTTTAATGATGAAATCTAAAACATTTTAGAAGAGTATTCTTAGTCAAATGCATTTTTAACATGCGTTGAGTTCCAATTAAAAGCCCATGCTGTTCTGGAATTCAATTTTTTTTCATAGCTTTATAGTAGGTTTTGAATTTGATTCTTGTCAGCCTTTTATGTTGTTCTACTTGTTATTCATTATCAGAACTCTTTTAACAGGTTCATTTACCTTTTGCATGAATGTAGTATTCTGGAATTGAGACTGTGCTGCCAACTATTTGACAACGTGCAGCACGGAGGGTTAAACTCGCATATCAATTTGATAAATTTCCTCTTCCCTGATGGTAGGACTCGAGTGAGATGCACTGAATTCAGGCAGGAAGTAATGTTCTGAAGTGAGAACTGTACTGAATCAACAGAGAATTCATCAACACACATTGTGTTGAAATATAACGTATTATTAAATTTAAAGTAAGCAGTTGTTTTAACATTAGTTAAAATAATTTCCACAATATTCTTGGCAATCTTGCAATGAATATTTCAGAAGACATTAAAAGTCTGCTTAGAATATGGAATAATTCTCAAACATTATTGAACATTATTATATCGCTATTCATTGTACTTGCTGTTCTATCTAAATTAAATAGGCAACAATAGAATATGAAAATATCTGATCTCCAAATGTAAACATTTGATTGAAAGGGTTACATATTTCAAACCATGTGTACTTAAACCTCTTAGTTTCACAGACAGGTTCCATGCAGTAGATTAACCAGGACAGCGCTGAATTTCTCTTTCAAGCTTATCTCTAAAATATGAATTTGCATACTTTCAATGTTAGATATATTGCTCAATGACATCAGTTTCAAATATTTTTTTAAAAAGGATAAAGAAGCAAAAAATGAAAGTTAAAATTAACCATGCCTTTCTAGACATGTACTTACAGTCCTGGGCAAAAGTCCAGGACATACATATATATAATGTATATTATAGAGCTCGGGTGCCTAAGACTTTTACACAGTACTGTTTTTGTCAATGTGGAGAGGAGAGTGAATGTGTGAATCTAGTGGGAGCAAAGTATGTTGGGAATGGTAAGGGTGGAATGCCAAGGGGAGGGGGTTAGGAAAGGTGGCAGAGAAGGTGTGCCAGGGGTAAGGGGTGGCATGGCTGCAGACACACTCAGCCCTGAGACACCAAGCAAGGTCATTTGATTCCAAACAAATGGTTTATTGCTCATTACAGAATGTCTCTCTGCTGCTTCCCACTCCCTCCCCTCTCCCTTCCTTCTTCCCCAAACATGATTCTCCTCTCCCTGCCCTCTTCCCCCTTTCAGTCCACAATAGAGACCCATATCAGAATCTGGTTTATCATCACTCACATATGTCATGAAATTTGTCTTTTTTTTCGCAGCAACAGTAAAGTACAATGCATAAAATCACTACAATGCCATGTAAAAGTCTTAGGCACCCTAGCTATATAGATGCCTAAGACTGGCAGAAACAAAAGACGTTGTGAATGGTGAGGGTGGAACACTGCAAGAGGGATGTGGGACAGATGGTAGAGAAGGAGTGTCAGGGGTTGGGGAGCAGGGGTGGTGGTATTGGTGCAAACACATCCAGCCCTGAGACACCAGAGACCCATATCAGAATCAGGTTTATCATCACTTGTATATGTCATGAAATTTGTTTTTTTTTTGTGGCAGCAGTACAGTACAACATGTATAATTACCACAGGATTATGCAAAAGTCTTAGGCACCTTAGTTATATATATGCGCCTAAGACTTAAGCACAGTACTGCATTTCATTGCTTGAATAACTCTGTCTGTTAACTCTTTATTCATCCCTTCAGATGATACATTCCTTTTACATGTTTTTTCCCTTTCATGTATTACATTGCAACCTTGATTATCCACCATTTCTCTGATTGGAGAGGAAACTGTATCTGGAAACACTAACCTTGCATTCTTTTCTTTTTGTTGATATGCATTTGCAGATCTTTTATTATTGTTTTATTTCACATTTCTAGTATTTGGCTGTTTTCATTTGAACACCTGCCTCTTCTTTGCCACAGGCACTTTTTTTTATTGACAGAGGCTTTCTCTAACATCACAGATGGAAGATTGTTCAGATCGCTAGATGGAATTGTTCATGATCCTTTTATCTGACCAAAATGGATCGCTGTCTTCAATTTATTTTCCTATTATTGCTAGCTAGTTAGTGAAATAACTATTGTGGATTCAGCCAGAGCCATATAGTCCATAAAAGCCTTTGGTTACACACCTGATCTTAATAGAATTCCTGCTCATAGCCAGAGTAGCACTGTTGAATGCAAAGAATAGGAGAGAAAGAAGACCATTCAAGGGTTTAAGTACACACTTGTACGACTGTGTGTGTGATTTGGCTATATGTTTATGTTCATATTTGTGACTGAGTGTGTAAGGAGGAGTAGTGCAAGATTGTGTGTTTTTGTGAATGTATGTGTGTGAGTGTGTGGATTTGTGAGTGGGAAGGTTGTGTGTGAGTTTGTGTGTATGTGCATGCGTGTGCACGCATTTCTAAGCATATGGTTTTGTCTGTGTGTGACAGGAGGGAGGGTGTGAAGATGTTGGATGAGGATGTGAGAGGGAAGTAAATAATGGGGGGGATAATGGATTATGGAAGAGCATAACTAATGTTTAGCGTCAGGAAGGTTGAACTGCTGAAACAAGTTCAGATTTAAAGTACATTGCAAGTTAATTCTTTCCCATGGAACTTTACAGCTTGGGATTTCTATTCAAGGTTTACTATATTAAGGTTAAAACAGGTATAATGAATAAAAATTGGTATATAAGTGAAGTAGGTATAATAAACAGTCCTGAAGAAGGATCTCGGGTCAAAATGTCAACTGTTTACTCTTTTCATAGATGCTGTCTGGCCTGCTGAGTTCCTCTAGCATTTTGTGTGTGTTGCTTTAGATTTCCAGCATCTGCAGATTGTTGATAATCAACAACAAATTATTTGCATCAAAACTAACTCTTGGACACAGTTTGCTCTTGTTTGCAAATTGCCAGGGCAATTAATAAAGCACATGTGTTTAGTTGCACATTCATGAATGGCTGCATGGATTAATTCTGGATACATGTATCTATGCCTGAGTTTCCCTTTGTAATTGTCTGCACATATGACAGTGAATGTGTAAATGAGTGTGGATTATGCATTCACATGAATACGTATGTGCACATCCGTATAAGTTGCTGACATATGTATATAGATATTGAAAAAAGACAAAGGTATATTCTGAACAAGGGAGAACTCCAAGTGAAAGCTTTAATCAACATCTTTTCCAGAATACTCCAAAAAATGAAAAATCAGGCTTCTGTGTTGTGTTACAAATCTCATTTAATAAAACAGCTTTGCTCAATAGTTCTGCAGAAAAATTTTGCTCGTCTCATAGAACTTGATGTCTGATTCAGGAATTTTATTGCACCATTTCAAAATGCTGAGATGTGATTTATGAACATAAAACTTGCCAAGTGAAGTGGACCAATTTGTGAAGCAGCAGGGGGAGATTTATGCTCAACTGACAGCAGTTGGAAGCAGAGAATTTCTTTTCATTTACTCTTAAGGGAAGTTTTGGGATAACATTAAAATATGGGTGGAGAAATAGCAGATGGAGTTTAACCTGGTCAAGTGTGAGGTGTTGAACTTTGAGAGGTCCAATTTAAGAGGAATGTTTACAGTAAATGGCAGTACCTTTAGAAGAACAGATGTACAAAAGGATTGTGGAGTCCAAGTTTATGTAGAGAAATAGACATTCAATGTTTCTGGTTGAGACCTTTCATCTGAAGTTTTTTTTCTTCTTGATGTCCATTGACTTCAGTTTTACCAGAAGCCCTTGATGCCACATTTGGTAAAGTTACTCCCTTCACATCAAAAACATTCATTCTCATCTCACCCCTGGATGAAGGGTATAACGAGATCTGGAGCAGAGTGATCCCAGTGAAATGAAAGCTGGGCATTGCTAAGTGCAATTTAACACTGTAAATGATGGCAGCCTATGTGATTGTTTGAGAGCAGAATTAGTAATTAGTAATTAGTCTGACAGGATTTATCCGATGTTTTTGTGAAATGGACAAGCTTGTTCATTTTTCCACACTATTTGGTTAATGCCAGTTCTGTAACTGTAGTGGAACAGGTTGACTAGGGATACAACCAGCTCTGGAGTAAAGGCCTTCAGTCCTACTGCTGGGATGTTATCTGGCCCCATAACCTTTGCTGCATGCAGTGCTGTCAACCATTTCATGGTCTCATGTCATGTATCTAATTGGCTGAAGACTGCTTCTTTAGTGACTTTAAGACCACAACATATAAGAGCGGAACTGGGCCACTTGGCCCATCAAGTCTGCTCCACTATTTCATCAGGGCTGATTCAATTTCCCTCTCAGACCCAATCTCTTGCCTTTTCCTCATATCCCTTCATGGTCTGACCAACCAAGAATCTATTAGCCTCTGCTTTAAATATACATAAAGACTTGGCCTCCATAGCCACCGAGAGATTCATCATTGTCTGGCCAAAGAAATTCCTCCACATCTCTATTCTAAGAGGACACCCCTCTATTCTGAGGCTGTGTCCTCTGGTCTTAGACTCTCCCACCACAGGAAACACCCTCTCCACATCCATTCTATCAAGGCTTTTCAACATTGGATCGGTATCAATGCGATTCCTCTTGAAATGAATGCTAGCGGTGGGCTTCTCAGGAGGAAGTTGAATTAAATCATCCACTCAGTACTTCTGGCTGACCATTACTCCTTTCTTTAGCACTCTGAAGAACATTGAGAGGGTGTTCTTGGATGTTCACATTAGCCGTTGAATTATCCGCCATCACACATAGTTAGGTGTGGCCACACTGCAAAATTTGATCTGAGCCTTTGACCATGAGATCTCATCCTTCAATCTATTGCATTCTGTTCTTGCATGATTACAGTCTGGTATTTCTGCTCCATCGAGCTGGAGTCTCATTTTTAGATTCACCAGATGTTGCACCATCAGCATTCATCTCTGAACTAGGGTTAACCCAGTTGCTTGATATTAATGGTTGAGTAACAGATTGTAAGATTACAGATGGGGCGGTGCACATTTCGTCTGTCTCCAATGGAAGACAATGCATCATGGTTATCCTATTTTGAGCTGCCAAATACATTGAATCTATTTTTTTAACATACTGTGATGTCACATGAACAGTGGAAAGTGACAAAGTGAATAATAAAACTACAATGAATTCACTGGATAGTTGCCACACTGTTGAAAGGATATCAGGATATGAAAACATATTTATCAAAAGGAGAAGCAAGCCATTCAACCACTCATTATTGCTACAATAAGAAAGTGGCTGACCACAGT
Organism: Hypanus sabinus; assembly: GCF_030144855.1. Taxonomy (NCBI): domain Eukaryota; kingdom Metazoa; phylum Chordata; class Chondrichthyes; order Myliobatiformes; family Dasyatidae; genus Hypanus; species Hypanus sabinus. Next base: position 39,777,923 of record NC_082739.1, read on the forward strand.
CACACTTTCCTGCACTAACTTCAAATTGCTTGTCGACTATCATTAAAACATGCTGTGTTGCCTTTATGGCAGTTATTTAGTTTATAATATTTTCGCTTAGTAATTCATTTGTTAGCATTCTAGTTAAAGTTAGGATTGTTTAAAGTAAATTCATTGTCTGTGAGATATCGCGGCATGCAATGACGTCACATCCGGTTTCGCCGCGTCCTGTGGGAAAATACCGGTTCGGAGAAACGGGAAGGTGGGGGTCAAGACATGTGCGAGCGCAAGCAGCAGCAAAGTTTCTTTCTACACACCAGAAACATAGTGAAGGTAACACTGTAAGTCATGAGATAATCGATATGTTGAATTAAAGTGTTAACGCCGATCCTGTTAAAAGTAACGACGGTCGATAAGGTTTATGTTTTCGTTAGTTAAAGAGTTGCGGATAGTTTGCATTGAAGTGTATTTAAAGCAGTCAATGGCGTAGGTAGATTCTGACTGTATGCTGCACTTTAATGTAATGTAGTAGTTGTAGTTTTACTTTTGCAAGTATTTACCATGTAAATGTAATATCAAGAAGGAAACAAATGCTGTACAAATCTTGTATTGTTTTATCAATAGTTTTCACTATACGTTAATGTGGAAGAGTAAACAGTAAATGGTTAATCTTACTGTGATCCTGTCATCATTGACAAAGGTTTAACTCGGTGTTTAGTTCAGCGTTATCTTACACGCCGAGCGAGAACACTACACATGCATTGATCTCTTACCAATGCCCTCCTGGCTAAAGAATTCCAAAATGTTACCACTGTCTGTGCTCACAACCCCTTCCCCAGTCCAGGAGGAACATCATCACTGCATGCAGTCAAGCTTTTGAATTTTTTTACATTTCAACAAGACTCTACAGAAGTTGAAAAATGGATTACAATCTTAATATCAAAACCACAGTTCTGCCTATCTGGAAAGGATAAACAGGATGAGTCATTCTGTAAGTTACTGAAAAAATAAACTAGCAATAAAGTGGACTCTTCAGCACACCAGCCATAAACCACACACTTATACAAATTTTATGCTAATCCCATTTTTTACTCCATATTTTCATCCAGGGAGGAGCTAACTAAAGGACCTCAATTTATTGACATCACCACGGAATCAAATGATATATTCATTTTTATATGCTGACTGGAGATGCAACTGGAGACTGAGTTAATTGGCCATAAATAGGAAGCTTGATGATTGGATAAGAGAAATGAGAATAAAAGATGAAGCTGATATTTAGAAATAAATACATAAATCTTTGCAGTATTTCCCTGTTTCACATTTCACCATTGTTAAGGAGGAGTAAGACTTTTGAGCTAAAGGTTCCTGGACAAATTATTGTGAAATTACCATGGAAAAGTACTGTTTAAGGTTTTTCATACTTGAAGTGATCTGAAGTTAGATGAAAAATGATTGTAACCTGGGCTTACTTGCTTCTGGGCTCAGCTATTCGTTTGTATACAAGGCTCTGCTGGCAATTGAATATCCGCACAGGGTCATGAAGGTTAATGGCTGTCATTATAATTGCTATATATTTTTTAACTCTCTGTACCAGGGGTTCCTTAACTGGGGTGTATGGACCTCTCGGTTAATGGCAAGGCTCCACAGCATAAAAAAGGTTGAGAACCCCTGCTCTCTACAGTGCTCCATGCCTGGGTTTTCTTTCGAAGGAGGAAACATATTTAAAGACTGCTGAGGAATACAAGTTAATTTGCCAATAATATTCAAACCAAGGAGGAGCCGTTTTAAAGAAAGAGACAGAGCATTCAGGAGTGGGATCAGGACGTACATCCTGACACAAGTATTGAGAACCAGAACTTGTGTTCCATAATCTCTTCCAACCCAGATGTAAAAACAATGCAATGCTGAACCAATTGAAACTGTTAAAATCAAACAAAGCATTTTTCCACTTATCTCTCAGTTATAAAACACTGCTAGTACCTTAGTGACAGATAGGCGTGAACTGAGGTACGGGGATTTAGCCCATCATCTAAGTATGTTGATATTGCTGAAGTCTAACAATTAAAACTTTCCATTATTTTGCACTCTGCTTCGATTCTCAGCATGTGTTAAAGATGGGTTCTCTGGAGCTGAATGGGAAAAAAAAATCCCAACATCCATAAAGTAATAATTTTTGGCTATCTTATATTCCTGGGTTTTAAATTAACTTTAGTGTGGCATTTAATCCTCTACAGAAGATCATGGGAGCTAATCAAGTAAAATATATTCTTTAACCAAAGGATCAGATGAATGCAGTTTGATGTGGATAGGCATCGTTTTTTTTTGAGTGAAGAGAGGGAGGGCTTTTAAAACTGTAAGTCTAGATTTATTTGCAAAAACATTTATCATATGATGGATGGTGAAGCAGGTAGTTTTGAGAAAGTAGGGAGTCTGCAGAGGACATAGACTGATTAGGAGAATGGGCAAAGAAGTGGCAGATGGAATATAATTTTGGAAAGTGTATTGTCGTACACTTCGGTAGAAGGAATAGATGTGTAGACTATATTTTAACTAGGGAGCAAATTCAAAAATTAGAGGTGCAAAGGGACTTGGGAGTCCTAGTGCAGGACTCCCTAAAGGTTAATTTGCAGGTTGAGTTGGTCGTAAGGAATGGAAATGCAATGTTATTTATTTATTTCTTTATTTTTTTAGAGATACAGCATGGTTACAGGCCCTTGCAGCCCAATTACACCCACGTGACCAATTAAATTACTAACCGGTACATCTTTGGACTGTGGGAGGAAACTGGAGCACCCGGAGGAAATCCACACGGTCACAGGAAGAATGTACAAACTCCTCACAGACAGCAATAAAGTTGAACTCGGGTTGCTGGTGCTGTAATAGTGTTACATCAACCGCTACGAACTGGTGTTGCCTCAATTAGCATTCATTTTGTGAAGACTAGAATATAAAAACAAGAATTAAAAATGTAATTTTGATGCAAGTTATTTGGGGTCCACAGAAGGTTTACAATAATGATGCTGGGAATAAAAGGGTTAACTTATAAGAATTGTTTGATGACTCTGGGCCTGTACTTGCTGAAGCTTAGAAGAATGAGAGGCGTATCTTATTGAAACCTACTGAATATAGAAAGACCTAGGTAGAGTGGATGTGGAAAGGATGTTTCCTATAGTGGGGAGAGTCTAAGACCTGAGGACACTGCCTCAGAATACAAGGATGTTGATGCACCATCAATAACTCTCGGAGATGTAAGTCAAGGTAGGCTTTTATTGGCTGGAAGAAAGCACCGTCAGCAGCAAGCGACCACCACACAACATCCTGGAGACTGAGGGAGGAGCAGTGCCTCCAATTGCCTTTATACAGGGGTCTGTGGGAGGAGCCACAGGAGCAGTCAGCAGGGAGGGCGTGTCCGGACATGTATATGTAGTTCACCACTGATGTCCCTTTAGAAAAGAGATGAGGAGGAATTTCTTTAGCCAGAGAGTGGTGAATCTGTGGAATTCATTGTTACAGCTGGCTGTGGAGACCAAGTCATTGAGTATATTTTCAGCATGCTTTCATAGATCCTTGATTAGCAATGATGTCAAAGGTTATGAAGAATAGACAGGGGAATGAGGTTGAGAGGGAAAATAAATCAACCATGATTGAATGGCGGAACAGCCTTGATGGGCTAACTAGCCTAATTCTGCTCCTATGTCTTATGATCTAACTTTCCAAGTTGATTGTGTCTTGATTGGTCAACATGGCTCTGCTGGGAGCTATATTATGGACATTTCAAACTGGGGATTGTGCCTAAACTGATATCTGTGATCTGTTCCTTTCCACAGTGACCTGGCTAGATGTAGGGACCTGATCCCATTGGCTCTCCGTACCCTAGAGTTGAATGCGAGGGTCTCAACACAGCCAAGGTTTCTGCAGTGTTGTGAACACACGTGTCTTGCCTCTGCAGGCTCCTTGATCGCCTTTGACAGAAGGCAGAGGCAGGGATAGCTTTCTTGCCATCAAAGCTCGTACTGAAATAACTTTTCAAACATTTCTGACAGCCAGTAAACAATGAGAGGAAAAAGTATGTTATTAAAATAACTGAAAATAGTTAATTAAGGACACTTCAAAATAATTAAACACATTTAGATAAAGCAAAATATATATTTTTAAAAGTTACATGCTAAATATTTCAGCTTAGTATTTCCATTAAATTAATTCAATCTCTCTTCCTAAACTTGATCTAACCGGACAGGACTTAACAGATAATTCTCCAGCCTAACACAAAGGAATTCCAGCATGACAGGATGCTATGAGTTCAGCCTCTGTACATCTGTCAGGAAGTCCTGGATTCACAGAGAGTGTGGGTCAGTTCAGGATTTACTTCAACCGAGTAGTTGAACACAGGCTGTTCCCTTTGAGAACACAAACACCAGATATTTTATAAATGTTCGGGGAAACAAAAATAGACATGAAACTCACTGAGTTCTTTATATTTTCAGGCAATCTCTGTTATGCATTAACTTCTGGGGAATGTCACTCAAAATGTGAAACTCAAGGGATTTCTTGGTTATAATTCTAATATTGCTTCAAATTCTTAGGCTTTTAAAGCTCGGTGTTTAATACGATCATCCCTCAAGCATCATGAACTTGCTCCACAATAAAAGTCTTGGCTGATCTTCAGATTCAGTTCAAGTTCAATCCTTCTATCTTTTGGTTCCATTAGTGTCCATGTATCTATTAACACACCAAATAACTGAACAGCCACAGCTTTCTGAGATGAAGAATTGCAAATGCAAAAGACCTGCAGAGATTTCTTCTCATCACACTCTCAGATAGCTGACCCCTTTCTCTGGGGCCACACATCTTAGTTCCGTATTCTTCACCAAGTGGGCTAAGATACTTGGCATCTAATCCTCTCGTGATTGGTGTTGATTGCCTTGATATTGTGCTTATCCATTTTAACCTCCTGGGAATACAGAACAAGCTTTCATATTGCGTAGGGAAGCGCACTGAGGAGTTTCTATTATTAAAGACATCGATGTGAGGGCAAATCAGAAGCCATACTTACAGCAGAGGTCTGGGCATGGATGAGAGACTGGGATTCTGCCTGCAGATCGGGGGATAGGACAGCTCTCAGGACAGCAAGAACTGTGCTTTCTGAACCATCAGGAAGGCAAAACAAATTATTCACAGAGAATATACAGCCATTTCTGTGACCCCCAAGGCATGAGATGCATGTGGCAGGGTATTCAGACCATAATGGACTACAAGTCCACCCTGCATGTCAGCGACAGTGATGCTCTCTTCCTGATATGCTGTATGTCTTTTATGCTCGGTTTGATGCATGGAACGATCTGCCAGCAATAAGACCCCCCTCACCCCCGAGGAGCAAGCATTTTGTTTGGCTACAGCTGACATAAAGAAGATGCAAGTCAGGGAAACCCAGGAAAAGCTGCGGGGCCTGATAACGTACCTTGTCAGGAGCTGAGGGACTGTGCAGCCCAGATAACAGAGGTTCTAACAGACATCTTCCACATCTCTCTGGAACAGTCCACTGTCCCCTCAGGTTTCAAGGTAGTCAGTATCAGCTTGATGCCCAAGAGGATGACAGTAACCTGCCTCAATGAGTACCTACTGGGGCACTGGCCTCAAAAATAATCAAGAGCTTTGAGTGGCTTGTTATGGATTACATTAAATCTCATCTTCCTACTACATTGGATGCTTTCCACTTTGCTTATTGCTCAAATCAGTTCTCTGATGATGCCATAACCTCTGCTCTCCACTCTGTCCCCCCTGGAAAACGGAGCCACATATGTCAGGATGCTGTTTTCAACTTCATTTCAGCATTTAGCACGATTGTCCCTGAGAAGCCAGTAGGTAAACAGTCCTTGTTGGGTCTCAACATCTCTCCTGAGCACTCATCCATCATACTGAGCACTGGCACTCTCAGAGTTGAATGCTCAGCCCACTGCTGTTCACGCTGTTGATGCATGATGGTACTGCTAGATCCAGTTCAAACCAAATCATCCAGTTCACTGATGACTCAGCAGTGGTTGGATTCATTGACAATGATGATGGTGATGTGACAGCATCCAGAGAGGAGGTAGAGCAGCTGGTAAAATGGTGCGAGCACAACAACTTGAGTCTCAACGTAGACAAGACTAACAAGATGATTGTGGACTTTAGGAAGGTGCAGACTGACTATACATACATGACTCCTCCTTGTAGAGAGAGATAGGAGCACCAAATTTCTGGGAATGCACATAATGGACTATCTCAACTGGTCCCTCAACATTACCTCTTTGGTCATGAAAGCACAGCATCATCTCCAGCTCCTGAGGAGATTGAAGTGAGTAAACCTCACCCCCACCACCATTCCAACCAATTTTGCAGGAGCACCACTGAGAGTGTCCTGACTAGCTGCATCACCATCTAGTACAGGAATTACAAAGTATCTGACTGCAAGTCGGTACAAAGGATTGCAGGGACTGCTGAAAGGATCATAAGGGTTTCTCTTCCATCTATCAGAGATATTTATCAGGAGCACTGCATACACAGGGCCCTTAGCATTGTCAATGATCTCTCTCATCCATTCAACAATATCTTTGACCCCCTACCATCAGGCAGGAGGTACTGTAGCATTAGGACAAGAAATGTTAGGATGGGGAAACAGCTTCTTCCTCCAGGCCGTAAGATGACTGAACTCCTTGGTCTCATCATATATGAAGTACCAGTAGTGTTACACTGTTTACTTTTTAGTTTGTGTCATAAATACAACTTATTTTTTGTAAATTTATTTGTGGTAATATTACTTATTGTGTTATATGTGTGAGTTATATGTACTGTGTTGTATGCTATGATCCAAAGGAATGCTGTTTCATTTGGTGGTATACATGTGTACAGTTGAATGACAATATTGAACTTGAACTGGAATAATCATAGGATGGTCCTCTCATGCAAGGAACCAATGTTGTAAATCTTCACTGCACTGACGCCAAGTCCAGAGGAACCAACCAGAGTTAGGGAAAAACAATTACACATGAAACTCACCAATGTTCTTTGTAATTTTAGGTGTTCTCAGGTGTAGTTGCAATGAAGTCCAATGAACCTGCACAAATTGTTTGCTGCACTGACAAACACATTTTCTGTTGTGCTGTTCCACCACTCTCATATTTCTTTAAAGGAAATTATTTACTTGCTTCTCACAATAAAACAAATCTTCTCACAGTGAGTGGTGAATCTCTGGAATTCTCTACCCTGGATTGTAGTGGAGGCTGGATCTTGAGAGATATCTAAAGTACACTCGAGGCATCAAGTAACCAATGCTTGTTTTTTGCTTTTCTATTTCTCCTGTCAAAGTGAATCGAACTTTATTTGCTGATTTTCGTGAGAAATTAGCAGACAGTAATACAGATTCACACCATTGTCCTGATGCCAGGGTTGAACTGCACTTCAGTGGGCAATAAAGCAACAGTAAAACATCAGAGTACAGGAAGTAGGTGGAGAGTTTCGTGACAAGGTGTCATAACTACAACCTTTCCCTCAATGTTAACAAAACAAAAGAGCTGGTCTTTGACTTCAGAAGTGGTGGGGTGGGGGGGGGGGCACACATGCCCTTATCCACATTAACAGTATTGAGATTGAGAGATTCAAGATATTAGGTGTGAACATACCTGTCCTGGTCCAAGTACATTGATGTCACAGCCAAGAAAGCTAACCAACGCCGCTACTTCCTCAGGAGGCTAAAGAAATTTGGCATGTCCTTGTCGACTCTCACCAATTTTTATTGATGCACCATAGAAAGCATCCTATCTGGATGCATAACACCCTGGTACAGCAGTTGCTCTGCACATGACCACAAGCAACTGCAGAGAGTTGTGGACTGAGCATAGCATATCACAGGAGCCAGCCTGCCCTGTGTGAACTTTGTCTTTACTTCTCGCTGCCTCAGAAAAGTAGCCAACATAAGCAAAGGCCCAACTCACTCTGCCATTTTGTCTTCCCCATCTCTCATTGTGTGGGGGATACAAAAGCCCGAAAAGCACATACCATCAGGCTCAAAGGCAGATTTTATTCCACTGTTATCAGACTCTTGAACGGACTTCTTGTACAATAAGATGGACTTCTGGCCTTGCAATCTACCTCAATATGATCTTGCACTGTACACTTTCTTCTACATTGTTGTTGCTTTACATTATTCGAGTTCAATGCACTGTGCAATTATTTGATCTGTATAAACAAGACAAGTTCTTCACTGTTGGTGTGTGTGACAATAATAAACCTAAGACCAACAAAAATTATAAGGTGTGGTTTAACATATCCTGTTGTAATTGTGAACATAGTGAACTTGTAACTATTAATATTCATACAAAATTCTAGCCTATTATTTTGCTAAGCTAAGTACTGATGACTTTATTAGAAATACAATATACACTGATACATAGTCTCCAGAACATGTGACTCTATGTTTCCACGTATCTACATCAGTCATACGATGGATATAGTAGATGACATATGAAGGGAAATAGATGATCAGCTAGCTACTCAATGTTGTAGATCTCCATTCTTTCTTTTAATACCTCCATGACCTTTGAAGAATCAACAGACCTTGGAGTTTGTGCAGTGTAGCATAAGGGAAAAGTAATTGAGAATGCTTATCCTATCTTCTTAGGTTCAAAGGTTCATCTATTATCAATGAATACACTTATTATCAATGAACACAGGAATCTGAAATTCTTCTTCTCCAGATAGCCACAAAACCAAGAAAGAAAAGAATGGCAGCACAATCATCAACTGTCAAATCCTTCTTCCGCACACAAAAATAAGAAAAGTAAAATGGAACAGGCATTTTGACCCCTAAATTCCCCTCCCTCACATACAAAAAAACAAGAAAGATCGGGCTAAAAACACAGAAAACCTGGGTAAAATTCTCCAGGCACAGCAGCAGGCCTTTTTCTCTTCATAGCAGAGCAATTTCACCAGCAATAAAAAGGCTGTCTTCCCTCTCCGTAACAGAGCAATCTCACTAGCGATAAAAAGGCAGTCTTGTCTCTCTGTAGTGGCGTGATCTCACTACAGATAAAAAGGCAGTCTCTTCTCTCCGTATCAGAGTGATCTCACCAGCGATAAAAACACAGTCTCCACTCCCTATAGCACAGCACCATCTTGACCGGAAGCCCGGTAATGGGAACTTAGAGAAATGAAGAATGATCCCATTGAGACATGTATTATTCTTGGTCTCCATCAAATGTTTTATTTAGGTTCTAAACTCAGAACACTTTAATGAAGTGGAATGGTTGCCACCACCTGACTGAGTCCTCTTGCACACTGCTTATGATTGATTGGTGCAGATCTCCAGTCTAATCCTGGTATCTATTTATCAGTGGTGAAACTCTTTTCTAGATTATCTCTCAGTCTCAAGCAAAGGCAGAGGAAGGTTGTCCCAGATTGCCTGATTGGTCTGAACACATCTAACCACTGAGTGAATAAAATGCCATATCTCATTCTTTACTTGAAATGGGTTTAGACACAAATCTACTTGCAAGTGAATCTGTGTGATATCTCATTAGGCACAGATGAAACATAATAACCCATCCTTCCCCTTAACAAATACTGACTACCCAGATGTAGGTTTCAATCTTCAGTGCTTTCCTATGTTATTTTGTTTCCTTGACTTTCTGAATGGTTGCATAAACTGCAATGTCAGGGATCTGAATCAGAATTCCGCAAAGATAACAAATCAACCTACTGGAAGATGAAATGCTCCCAATTACCAACATCCTTTGTTCTCAATTAGCAAAGAAGAGCAAAGATTGTACAAAATAGTTCTTCTGCATATAAAGAACAAGTTTTGTCGACAAAGGTCGATTTGATGGCTCCCTTATCACAAAAGAGGCCCCTCTGATCACTTCGTCGACTGTTGCTTCATCAAAATTGATTGAGGTTGCAATTGGAGAGAGTTTTTGTATCTGAACTCAGGCACTGAATAAGACAAGTTATTTCATTTAACAGGAAGCAGTCACGTTCCCTTTTCTGGCCTTCTCCCAAAGGATCGCACGTCATTCTCCTCAGGAGTCCGATCACTAAATATTACTCTCCATTCAGTGATTCAAATCAGCCACAGGTTTCTTGCAGCTTGGCTGACATCGTGCAGGAACATCACTAAACTAATTCGGACTTTAGAATTCTCCTGGGCCTTTGTCAGTAAAAATATAACACCACATGGCAGAAAGCTTTTTGTCCTTAGGGCCTTGGATGGTTTAGTGTTCTCATCAAAATGCCACATTTTTCAATAAGAGTTTACACTTACACTTCATCCAATTCCTGTTCATCTGCCCCCTTTAGTGCTCTTTATTCTCCCTTAGGGGAGTATTTGATGTATCAATTGCACAGATGTCTGAATTGAAGAATCCATTCAGCTCCAGCTAATCTTCTTGAAGCAGGAGAAATAATTGCAGTGCCTCTAACCACACACCACAACCTACTAACACTCAAAGTTTTCCTTTCATGCGAGCATGGAATATAAATCTTATTATACCTACATATACTGTATATATTTATTACATACCTTTTTTATGATGGCAGTCTGTCACTGCTCTGATGAGAGGATAAAAGCTCCTCTTACTGCTTTTCGGTGTCTGGTTTCAGTAGGGTGTATTTTAAGGACCACAATTGGGTTCAAATGCAATGGACCAAGCTTTTGTCCGCTTTAATGCATAGTGTAGACTCACATATAAATAGCAGCAAATTGGATGCCCGTAGTAATAATTACCACCAACCCTCAGCATCCGCTGATCATTCCCACCTGTTACAAAAATTGACTGGCACATTTTACTTTTCAACAGACTCATTTCAGTATTTTTTTCCGTATAGAACCCAAACAAAGAGGCGCAGCAACAAACAACCTGTTGGAGGATTTCAATGGGTTGATCGGCATCTGTGAGGGGAACTGAAATCCAATAGCATGGATGGCAGTCATACCTCATGAGCTCAATGCCTTCTGTGCCCGCTTTGAAAGGGAGAATGTAACTACAGCTGTGAAGATCCCTGCTGCACCCAGTGACCCTGTGATCTCTGTCTTGGAGGCCGATGCAGGCTGTCTTAAAGGAGGGTGAACCCTTGCAAGGCAGCAGGCCCAATGGAGTATCTGGTCAGGCTCTGAAAACTTATGCCAACCAACTGACGGGAATATTCAAGGACATTTTCAACCTCTCACTGCTACAGTTCCCATCTGCTTCAAAAGGGCAAAAATTACACCAGTGCCTAAGAAAAGCAGTGTGAGCTTCCTTAATGACCATGATCAACTAACACTCACAATTATGGGTGATGAAATGCTTTGAGAGGTTGGTCATGGCTAGAATGACCTGAACCCACTGCAATTGCCTGTCGCCACAATAGGTCAGCAGCAGATGCAATGTCAATGGCTCCTCACACAGCTTTAGGTCACCTGAGCAATACAAACACCTATGTCAGAATGCTGTTCATTGACTACAGCTCAGCATTTAACACCATCATTCTCACAGCCCTGACTAATAAGCTACAGAATCTTTGCCTCTGTACCTCCCTTTGCGACTGGATTCTCGACTTTCTAACCCAGAGAATACAATCTGTGCAGATTGGTGATAATATCTCCTCCTCGCTGACTATCAACACCGGCGCACCTCAGGAGTGTGCGCTTAGCCCACTGCTCTACTCTTTCTATACTCATGTCTGTGTGGCTAGGTATAGCTCAAATGCCATCTATAAATTTGCTGATGGTACAATCATTGTTGGTAGAATCTCATCTGGAGATGAGAGGGTGTACAAGAGCGAGATATACCAGCTAGCTGAGTGATGTCACAGCAACAACCTTGCACTCATCGTCAGTAAGACCAAAGAGCTGATTGTGAACTTCAGGAAGGGTAAGAAGAGGGAACATGAACCAATTCCAGTAGAGGGATCAGAAGTGGAGAGGGTCAGAAATTTCAAGTTCCTGGGTGTCAAGATCTCTGAGGATCTGACATATCAATGCAGCTATAAAAAAGGCAAGACAGCAGCTATATTTCATTCAGAGTTTGAAGAGATTTGGTTTGTCAACTAAAACAGTCAAAAACTTCTATAGATGTACCATGGAGAGCATTCTGGCAGGCTGCATCTCTGTCTGGTATGGGGGCAGGGGCTACAGCACCAGATCAGAAGAGGCTACAGAAAGTTGTAAAATTAATCAGCTCCATCTTGGGTACTAGCCTCTGTAGTATCCAAGACATCTTCAAGGAGCGGTGCCTCAGAAAGGTGACGTCCATTATTAAGGACCCCCAGCACTCAAGGCATGCCCTCTTCTCATTGTTACCATTAGGGAGGAGATACAGAAGCCTGAAGGTTCACATCCCCTCTGCCATATGTTTCCTAAATGGATATTGAACACATGAACACTACCTCATTTATTTTTAATATATCTAATTTCTGCTTTTGCACTATTTTTAATCAATCACAGTATATATATATAGAGTAAATAATTGATTTACTTATTTTTTCTTTTTATATTATTGTAGCGGTGTGCTACATGCAGCACTAAAATTACGACACGGAGTCGGTAACTGCAGTCGAAGAAAAACTTTATTCAAAATACCCAGCCTTGCTTTTAAGCCTCACTCAACCTGCCCCCCGTGGCGCAGAGGCTCCAAAGCTCTGTGCTCGCAAACCCCCATAGGCTATATCCCTTAGCCGGAATGCTGGCTAATTGTGAGCTGGTTCGGATGTGCCAGGAAATGGGTTGCCACATAATCATATATTGCATTAAACTGCTGCTGCTAAGTTAACAAATTTCATGACACATGCAGGTGGTAATAAACCTGATTCCGATTCTGATTCCTTCTCATTAATCTATCACTGAGATGACAGCAACTTCTCTCTTTAGCAACTCTGGACTCATACTATTAAAGAGGGTCCCTTTGTTCTATTCATCCCTCCTGCACCCTTCCAACTTAAAACTATTGTGTTTGTTTCTGTCTCAGTTCTGATGAAGGATTTGTTAAAACATGAACGGTTTCTCTTCACAAAGATGCTGTTAAACTTTGTGAGTGTTTCTAAAGTTTCCTGAATATTTAGGATTATTTCAGATTTCCAGGTTTGAAACAGCTCTGCCATTTGAGTGCACAGTAAATTCAGACTGTTGTGTCTCATCATTTCCACCCATTCACATCAGAGAGCACAGTAGTTGAACATTTACTGTTCTCACAGCAAACAGCACAATGGATTGGCAATCTTTCCTCTCATATGGATGGTACAAACGCCTGAGATTCTGCAACTTCATTAGAAAGCAGAGTGGCTGGCAAATCACATGTAAAGGGGGTTTCTTCTTTTTTCTTTGTTACTGTGTATGTAATCAAAATGGCTTCTTTGTTTTGTTAAAAGCAGGAATGCTTCTTTGTTGCGAAAGAGTGCTGGAAGCTTGTTTGGGTTAAAATTTACTGATAACGAGAATTGTATTCCTTTGTAAACCAATTGGGATTAATGTTCTTCTTTCTTCTGAGTCTGTAAGCTATTGTTGGCGGGCTTTTGGGCAGATCAGTGCGAGGGGTTGAGAGAGAGGACGCAATGCTGTAAGCTGCGCGAGGAACGGACCCCAAGCGGGGGTCCGAGGCCAGGAGGTACTACGAGGAGGGGGGATGAAGCTAGATGTGCTTGGTTGACCACTTCAGATGGTCCTAAGCTGCGAGTCGAGGAGTTCGGAGGGGATCGAATGGTGGCCAGAAGACTTCAGTAATTGAGCTCCAACGGTTGTGCACGAAGTGGTTTGGACTTTGATAAGTTTGGTGCCTTTTCTTTATTTTTTTCTTCATATATACTGTATCGTTATTAATCATTTCGCTATAGTAACCTTTATAAATTGTACTCATTTAATCGCATATGGTGTACTGTCTGTTTTTGGGCGAGGCGGGGACATCACACAGCATCCACACCAGCTGATTACCCAGTTTGGCAGGGCCGAAGGCTGCTCTGCCTAGACGGGAACGAGCTGAGCGAGCCTGAGGCGACCCAGGGGGTTACACACATTAGAGAGCACTATGCTTTGGAACATTCTCAAGTCACAGACGTGCAACAAAGAAACAGGCCCTTCAACCCATCAAGTCTGTACTGACAAACACCACCCATTTACTCTAATTCTACGTTAATCCAATTTATTTATTCTTCCTACAACCTCATCAAGTCCCCCCAGGCTCTACCATGAAATTACACACTAAGGTCAACTAACAATAGTCAATTGACCTACCAATCCATATGTATTTGGGACATGGGAGGAAGTTATATCACTTAGATGAAACTGACAATCTCAGGAAGTACATGCAAACTCCATGTAGACAAGACGCAAGGTCAGGATTGAACCCTCACACATTGGAGAATGCAGAGGGATGGGAATCTGGATTTTCATGAGAGAGCATAATTGTTCATAAATCTGTCTTTAACATTACACCACGTATTGGAGCCGAAACATCAAGTAAGATCTTCCTAGTTTGAGATCAGTTTGCAAAACGTGAATTGGGTTTCAAGAGGATGAATTTCCCCATGATTAATATGAGATATCTCTCTGGAAGAACTTTCTGGGACTCCGAATGTTGGTGAGGGAGGAGGTGTAAGGGTTAATGTAGCACTTGTCTCACTTGGAGGGGCGTCAGTGGGGAGAGACAAGTGAGAAGAGTAACAGAGAATGACTCTTATGGAAAGTGGGGGTGGGAGAGTTCTCCTCCCCATCTTCTTAGCTGGCTTTGCCCCCCTTCCTTTCTAGTGCTAATGAACGGTCTCAGCCTGAAACGTTGACTTTTACTCCCCTCCATAGATGCTGCCTCACATGTTGAGCTCCTCCAGAACTTTCTTTGTATATAACAATAACAATGCAGAATAAATTGTAACAGCTACAGAGAAAATACAGTGTAGGTAATCAATAAGGTGTAAATCATAATGAGGCAAATTGTGAGGTCAAGAGTCCAATTACAGTAGGGAACTAGCTATAGTCTCCCAACCATGAGGTAGAAGCTGTCCTTGAGCATTGTTGCCCATGATTTCAGGCAGAGGTGTTAATGCCTATCCTTACAGGCAGCAAGTGAAAACAGATGCTCATTTATGATGTAGTATTCCTTTCTGTGTGGACGAATGGAACTTTTCAGCTTGTGAACGCTGAAATTTAGTCAAAAGGTAAGATGAAAGATTTAGTAAACTAATATTATAATCCAAAATGTCTCTGTTGTTCCTCTAAATAGGGCTGGTGAAAAGTCCTTACTCTGTTTGTGTGCAGGGCTGTGTTGTTCAAAGGTTGGTCTCCTGGTTCTGTGTTATAGATGAGAGGTTCAAATTTATCTCCAGGCACCAAAGGGAAGTCATGTAAAATGGTACATCACTGTAATAATGTTTGGGTGCTACACCACTGGTGTCATTGGTTGTGGCAAATGACAATCGGCAATGTAGTATAGAGTCATAGCATTATGGAACCAAAGAGTCTTTCAGCACAGAAATCAGTCCTTCAGCCCATTGTGGTGACACCAACTGTCTACCCTTTCTCCGCATTGTTTATCGTCTTTTATGCTATGGAGCTTAGCATGTAGTATGTAAATTATCTGGAGTAAAGAAGGAAAGCAATAAACTAATTTGCATTTTATTGTGTCTCTTAAAGGCATCACTATTTTCTAATGCACTTTGCAGCCAAGTAAGTACTTGAGAATACCCATGTAGAGTTGGACTAATTGGCATAGCACTATGCCTTGTAAAGAATGCTCATTTGTCTCTCCCTGTTGTTTTGCATTTATCTTCTACGCATCTAAGGGTAAAAACTTCATGTGTGATGGTTGCTCCATTTTTCTTTGAGCTGTTAAGGAATACAAATGACAAAGGATCAAACTGGGAATTCAGCTAAATTTAATGACCCCAGTGTCAGTGAGAAGTGAGTGATGTTGAGTGCAGTAAATGCAGGAGCAGATTATCAAATGCTGTGAAGTGAGGAAACCTTTCAATTTGTGCCCTGCTGTACTTGGATGAGTACATTAGAGTGAGGAGCAGTTTACTGCATTTTAATAGTATTACCAACATGTTCGGAGCCAAACAGAGACACATTTAAATGCATGATTTATTCTGAAAACTAGTGCAAGTTTTGTGACTGGATTGTAAAGGGTGATTTTTGCTTCTTTCATAAGATGGACCTAAGATAGACTACATTATCCCAAAACACCTCAGAAATGATTTTTTCATAACCTAAAATTATTATTTTATAGTCAGAAAATTATGATGCAAAATTATTCTGTAAAGCATAAAGCAAATACCTGTAATAGAATCAAACATGATCTGGAGTCCTTTCAACCTTTGCAACACAGTCAAAGAGTGATCCCATTGCTCAACGATCTTCCCACCAATTCCAAAATGGTACTTGTTATGTATTGATTAATTTTCCATTTGAAGTCAAGCAAAAGATTCCACATCGGAAATTTTCATTCTGTGAAATAATTTTCCTTATTCTGTATTTTCCTTATGATTTATCTTTATTTCTTCACTTACGCTACTGATAATGAAACAGTTTCTAATTTGTCAAAAAAAATCATAATTTTAAATCTTACCTTAACCTTTTTTAATTCTGAAAGGATCTCAAAAGCTGTGGAGTCCAGGTCATTGGGTGTATTTAAGGCAGAGCTTGATAGGTTCTTGATTGGATACGGCATCAAAGGTTATAGGGAGAAGGCTGGGGAGTGGGGCTGAGGAGGTGAAAAAAGGATCAGCCATGATTGAATGGTGGAACAGACTCGATGGGCCAAATAGCCTGATTCTGCTCTTATATCTTATAGTCAATGGTCAATTTCTGCACCCTGCATCGACAACACAGTTCTGTTTGTTATGATTATCCTATTTTACTGTTTTTTAAATCCTCCTCCAAGCCTTGAAATTCTCTCTGATGTGCAGTTCTCAGAAGCATGAATTAAAATATATTTATCAGAGTTTTAATACATACTTTATTTTCCTGAAAAAAATTCCAAAAATCATAAATAATTTTTCCCATTCTGCTGTCGTTTTCCCTTCCTTTGTTGATCACTTGCATTGTTTCTTTTATTTAATCAAACATAGAAGATAAAATCACCTGACTTATTTTATGAGATGACTGCACACACATTTACTCTAAGGCAGGGGTTCCCACCCTGGGTCCACGGACCCCGCAGTTAATGGTAAGGTTCCATGATATTAAAAAAGTTGGGAAAAAGTTGGGAAGTTGGGAACTGCACTGCAAATATTAGAACTTAGTGCTTGTAATGCTGTTTGTACTACTAAGTTTGAAATAATTGATCTGTCAATTAATTTTATTCAATTTTGTCCTACCAGTCTGTGACCCAATACATTATTACTTTTCCTAATTTTCATTTGTGTTAAACATAAAAGATTAGTTCCCTGAAACACAAAACAGAACATTCCTATTCTGAAAGGCTACACAGGACAACTGTAAAGGAAGGTATGTTCTTTTAACACAATAAAAACGTCTACTTGCATTTTCACCCTTGCAAAATCAGTCACTTTCAACATTGTACGATATTGCTGAATTTTAATGAATTCATTTTGGCAGCAGATAGCCCTAAACCTATGTACTGGCAGCCAAGAAAATTTAATCATAGAATGTAAGAGAAATAGGAATGACTTAGTTATGATTGGTGCTTAAACTCTAATTTCTTGCTGAATTAAACATTGATTCCAATCAAAACCCTTCGCATTATGTCACCAATGCCTGTTTTACTACTGAAGTATCTGATACCTGACCTTCTCATTATCATGCATCATTCAATGATCCCTCTGGTAGCAACTGCCTTGAACATTTGTAATCTTTGACTTCAGATACATATTTGTCAATACTATTTGTCTGTTTTGATGCATCAAAGCTTAACTCATTGCAGAAATTATATACACCCATTTATTTTGATTGTTCTCTTGAATATATTATTGAGCTCATCTCCTACTTCAGATGTGTCCATTCCTCTATTGCCCTGCTGGATTGGACTGCCTTTATCTGCACTGTCTAGATGTTGATAGAGAATTAGCAGTAATGGTTCTTGTACCACCTCTTGTCATTCTCTGAGCATCTATTATTGTGTTCTCTTATTACTTCTTGAGCTCCTATCTCTCAGAGGTGTTATAGAAAACATAGAAAACCCACAGCACAATACAGGCCCTTCGGCCCACAAAATTGTGCCGAACATGTCCCCACCTTAGAAATTACTAGGCTTATTATAGCTCTCTATTTTACTAAGCTCCATGTACCTATCTAAAAGCCTCTTCAAAGACCCTTAATGCTGTTCAAAAGACCGATCACCACCACCTTCTTGAAACCAACATGCCCTACAATATCTGTATTACACTCCCTGACCTCAATATCCTCCATGTCTGACACCTAGGCAAATATTGATGTAAAGTATTAATTTTGTACTTCTCCATTTCCTCTGGTTCCTAACACAAATTCCCTCTTTGTCTATGAGTGGCCCTACCTCATCCCCAGCTACCCATGTTAATACATGTATGAAACACCTTCAGGTTCTCTTTTAATACTACTCACCAAGGACGATTCACGTCTTCTTTTAGCTCTTCTGATCCCGCCCGAGTTCACTTCTGCTTCCTTTACATTATTCAAAGGCCCTGTCCCATTTCAGTGAGCTGAACCTTACACATGCTTTCTTCTCCTTTTTAACAAAATTTCTCAAAGGTTCCAAACCTTTCCAGCCTTAATTTTCTTCGAGGAAGATGCTCGATCTGCGTTCTGTCAAGCTGCCTTCAGACAGCTCCCATATTGTCACATGTGGTTGTGCCCAATAACAGCTGCTTCCAAACTACTATCCCCAGCCCTTGCTTAATGCTGTTGTAATTATCCTTCCCCCCAATTTAGCAAATTGCCTCAAAGTTTATTCTTAACCTTAACTATCTGAAAGCTTAAGGAGATATGATTGCTCTTTCCAAAATGCATGCCCACTAAAACTCCAATTTCACAATATTCACTTGCCCAGCTTACAAATGCCTGTCTTGTATATAGCCCATACATACAAACAAGCATTTTGGACACAAGCAGGAATGGACTGCCAGCTGCTGCAGAAATTTTCAGCCACCTGGGAATATGACTCATGATCTCATCTCCACTCTGTGAACGGTTGAGTTATCTGCATACTGATTCATCTGCATCAAGAAACCCTCCTGGATGTACCTAACAAATTTTGCCCCATTTCAGCTTCTGGTACTAAGGGATCATAGTCAATATTGTTGAAATTAAAGTCACCCAATATAAAAACCCTGTTGCTTTTACATTTTCCATTATCTGCCTATGTGTCTGCTCCTTTATCTCCCACTGGCAATTGGAAAAACTATAATGTAATTCAGTGATTGCACCTTTCTTATTCCTGAGGTCTCCCCATATTGCCTTACTTAATGAATCCTCTCTAAGTGCAACAGTGACATTCTCCCTGATCACTCATGCAATTTCCCCATCTCTTTCACACGCTTCTTTATCAAGTCTAAAATCTCCAAATCATGGAACATTGCCAGCCCTGCCCATCTCAGGTTACATTATAATCCCACCATAAGGTTACAATGTTATAGTCAGATGTACTAATTCAAGTTCTAAACTCATCTGCCTTACTCATAATACTCCTTGAATTGCAATAAATTCACTTCAGCCTATCAATTCCACCATTAACCTGGTGCTGTCTGTCCTTCCTTTCAGCCTCACATGACCTAACATCTACCTTCTCCTCAATCCTTCCACTCGCTGACCTACCGTCCTGGATCCTACCATGCTCCATGTACTTGAAGCCCTCCCTCCTGCACCGGCTGCATCCAGAAATACAATGTCAAACTCCACATGTATTTAACAGTTCAAAGCTCTTCTGGGCTATCATACCTTTGAACCCTCCAATTTCTCCATTTCCTTGCTCAAATGATTTGAACAATCATCTGAAGCCAACGTGCTTGCAGAAACTTTGCAATAATAGAAGAGATGGATTCAATGCCCATTGGTCTGAGTTGCTCTGTATACTTTATTTACAGAAGAATAAAGTAGCTTATGATTCAGGCCAGGATTCACTTGGATTCTTAACCTAATCCACTGTCAAAAGACGGAATCATCACCCTGTCTTATGGCATTGTCCAAGCAACCGTGTTAATGAGGATGTGATGCCCTATCCTTGCTGATGATGATAACATTAATGACCATGACATTGGCAAGTTGTGGTTATTCAAGAGTCTGATTTGCAAGCCGACTACTCTCAGCGAGCATATTACTAGGTGCCTCTTGCACCTAATTAAGTGGTCACTGAGTGTACATTCGTGGTCTTCTGCTGCTGTAGCCCATCCATTTCAAGGTTTGATGCACTGTGCATTCTAAGATACTCTGCACACCAGTGTTGTAATGCATGGTTATTTGAGTTACTGTTACATTCCTGTCAGCTTGAATCAATCTGGCCATCATCTCCACTCTGAACCTCCTTCTACCTATGCACATTAGGAATGGAGGATAATTTATAATTCTCACACCAAATAGCATGGGGAATTCAAAGGAAATGCACAAGAGAAAGTGCAAATCCACATGAACTGTAACAGTGGTTAGATTTAAGGTACAGATTCACACAACATTTAAGAAGCATCTGGATGAACATTTGCGATGTTATGGTCTAATAGTCAATGGACCAAGTAAATAAGGTTAGCTTAGAAAGGTACTTAATGGCTGGTATGAGGTTGGAGGATCAAAGAACCTGTTTCGGTGTTGCTTAGCTCTGTGACTCCATGAACTTGGGGCTGACTGGAGCTGCAGTACATTCTACACCAATACACTACCTAATTTATAAGTGATTGAGGATCAGAATAGAATCTTCCATAGAGTCACAGAGTCATAATACCTCTCGCATTTAATGAAGTGGCCACTTGGTGCACGCTTGTGGCCGTCTGATACTATAGCCCATCAGCTTCAAGGTTTGACATGTTATGTATTCAGAGAGGCTCTTCTGCCCATCACTGTCGTAACACAGGGTTATTTGAATTACTTTCGCCTTCCTATCAACATGAAACAGTCCGGCCATTCTCCTCTGACCTCTCTCATGAACAAGACACTTTCACCCACAGAACTGCAGCCCACGGGTTGTTTTTGTTTTTTGCATCATTTTCTACAAACTCTAGAGACTGCTCTGTGTGAAAATTCCAGGGAAACAGCAGTTTCTGAGATACTCAGACCACCCCATCTGGCACCAACAATTATTTTATGTTCAAAGTCACTTAGACCACATTTCTTCCCCATTCTGATGTTTAGTCTGAATAACACCTGAATCTCTTGACCATATCTGCATGCTTTTATGCCCTGACTTGCTGCCACATGATTGGCTAATTACATATTTGCACATATGAATGAGCAAATGTGCAGGTGTACTTAAAAAGGTGTCCACTGAGTGTAATCTGTGCATCTACAAACTTTCCAAACCCTGGCTTGATGGTATTCAAGATCACCACCAATTGTCAATGATGCATGCTAATCTACAATCGTTTTACAGATAAAAATGCAATACTATACCAGCTACCATAGGTTCCTTACCATAGCCATTTTTGCTTTAAGCAGATATCATTGAAGGATCAGGATGGATGCTAGCTGCTCACAATTTACTTTCACCAGGGCCCTTCGCATCTTTTATCTGATGTCTTGAAAGATCCTTTGTTGGAATGTCTGTGTTGATAACAAGAATGTCTTCTGCCACCCAGATAGCTCGCTGCTCTCTTTCTTTTACTGTTGTCAGTAGCAGGCCTTATTTTTCTTTGAACTGCATGTTCGATGTCTGCCATTTGCTATTACACAGCTGTGTCATTTTACAGGCGCTAACCAAGAACAGTTGCCTTTTTGATCTTTGCTATTTAGTGCTTCATGCACCCATATATGTCCGCTGTAATAAGATGGCTGACTCACCACCCCTCACTCCTCCCCACTCATCCAATATGCTTCAGAATCAGAATCACTGACATATATCATGAAATTTGTCATTTTGTGGCAGCAGTACAATGCATTACATCAAAATATTTTTAGTTACAATAAGAAATACAAGAAGTAAATAGTGCAAACAGAGAGCTTTGCTGTCATGTTCATAGTATTTACATGGTCATAGTATTTATCCTTTACCTCTTCAATTTTTGTCTAGAATCTTTATCTTCAAGGCTCATTTCACTTGTATGATGTTCTATATTCAGGGTGTAATCTATACCTTTCTTTTCTTTTGCCCAAGGCCTAAACAATTTTATTTGTCTGTTTCTGGCGGCTGTGCCCCATTGCCTGTTAATCTATTCATCTGCATTTCCTCCTTTTCATCAATCTCTGTAAATCTCTCAGATGTGTTCTGTAACTGTACAAAAAAGGCTCTCTGCATTTCAGAGGATCTTAGCTTGTCAGCATCATAATATCGATGTCCTATGTTTAATCCACACAACTCATTCTTAGTGACATATTTTCACATTTACATCTGCCCGAGCATCACCTTGAGTCATTGATCATTAAATGGTGAATGTGCCTCTTTACACTGCTATCTGGAGAACACCATGCCAACTGGAGAAATTCACCATGTTGACTTGACCACACACATTGCAGTGTTAAATAAACATATCACCATTTCCACTCACAGTTTCAAACCCATGCCATTCCATTCCACTGTCCTCACTGACCTTGGCAGTCTGGTCTCCCATGAAGATAATTTGGTCATTGCTTGTACACTTCCTATTTGTATTTTGCTGTGAGGTAGAACTTGTTGTTTTTACCCTCTTAACTTGTTTTTGTCAAGGCACAGTGGGACGTTGTGACTGCATTTCTCTTAGCCTGGTTCTCAGATGTCCATTTGTTGATCGGTTTCCACTCCAGCATGAAGGTATTGAGTCATAGCCATACAGCAGAGAAACAAGTCCTTCACCTCATCAGGTTAATGCAGATCTTCAAAGTATCTAAACATACCAATTCCTTTTACTAACACTTGTTTCATATCATATTATGTCTTGATGATTCAAGTACTCATCCAAATACTTCTTTAGCACTGCAGTAGTACCTGCTTCCACCACCTTCTCACGCAGTGTGTTCTCTGTATTGCAACAACTCTTTAGACAAAAACTAAATCCTCAAATCCCCTCAAAATCTCTTCTAATTCATCTTAAACCCACACCTTCTGGTCTTTGACACCTCTTCCATGGGTTAATGTTTCTTACTATCCAACCTACCTTTGCCTCTTATAATTTGGTATAACTCCATCAGGTCCTCCCTCAGAGTCCTCTGCTGCAAGAAAAAAAATTCTAGCCTATTCAGTCTCTCCTCAAAAATGAAACATTTCATCCCAAGCACATCTTGATGAATCTTGTCTGGACTTTCTGTTGTGGGATTGTCTCCTTTCTTGAGTGTTACAACCAGCACTGAACACAATGCAGAAAGGAGTTCATCACTCACTTCTTCAAACAATGGTAATACCCTCATTGGTCATCATCCATCCAGAACACAGTAGAGATTCTTCCTAATTCCATCCATCCATCTAGATAGGTTGATTGGAACAAGGCACGATGGGACAGAAAGGGAATAGGGTAGATTTGAATATTTCCTTTTCTTAGCTTAGGAATTCTGATACTAATTCAAGATTCGAGATTCAAGATTAATTTATTATCAAAGAATGTAGAAGCTATACAACCTTGATCTTTGCTTGCTCACAGGTAGTCTCAAAGCAAGAAACCAAAAATAACAACTTTAAAGAAAATGAAAAAAGACCAACACTCGATGCTCAAGAGAAAGAAAAAAAAACATGCAAACAATCAAAGTGAACAACAGCAACATTCAGAATCAAAATTGAGTCCTCAGAGCCGAAGCCTGGAGCAGCTCGGAGTAGGCCCAAAGCCTCACATCAGTTCATCATGTTAGTGGGCATGGAGCACAGCAGCTGGGGCAGTCCTCATAGCCTCAGCACCATGGAGATTACCATCGCGGAGAACAAGCAAAATCAGCTCTCATCCTGACTGACACCCGGTCTTTTCCTTCCATCTGGGTTGGAATTTAAATTGATCCAACAATGGAACAGTGAAAGGCTCTGGTGCCATGGAGAGAGGAGTGAAGATTGTGGAGAGTGAACGAAATTGGCTCTCCCTTTCAGTCTGGGCTAACATTTAAATTGTAGTGCATCTACTATCAATTTGACAGGAACTAGCCTGGATTTTTCTGCTCCTTTTTATTCAGAACACACCAGGGTCCACTTTGGCCACTCATGAGACATTATCAAGGTCATTCATTTGCAAATGAAATCTGATGCTGCAAATGGTACAGAGGCTGTACAGGATAATTGATTTTTTGTCCTAACATGCAATCCCTCTGCCGTGTCCTGGAAACAATATTTTGTGAATAATTAGAGTTTGCTGAACTGCCTCTCAAAATAAATGGGTGGTGTCACTCACATGGAGCAGAACTGCAGATGCATGTGCAACTTTCCATCTGCCTCTGAAGCATAGGTATTAATTTGGATAAAGAACATCTGTCCCCATTATCTGAACATTTTGGACACATTTATTACCAATCCAGACATTCAGTCAACTTGTAACTTCAGAGTATGCATGTTGGAGATGGATTTCGTCAATGGATACAGTGACTGGAATACCTTCCAGAGAATTCCGTTCCATGTTGGACCATGTTCTTCTCATGTAGCTTCATCTCCATGAGCTAACTTATATCTGCAAAAGGATGGTGTGATTGGATTCACTTATTACTTTCCCTGAATTACCAATTAATAATTGATATTAGATGGTGTATAATTTCAGAAAGAATATCGGGTCAAAGCACTTTGTTAAGAGTATAGAGAGAGACTGGAGTTTCTCAGTCAAGGAGTTCTGCCAACTGTGTCATATAAAGGGCTTATAATTCACCTTCCAATGTGTGAGATGGCATGGAAGCTGATTTACCAGAAGGTGCAGTACACTATGGTTAGTGAGATGCAAGATTTAGCAGCAGGCTTCAATCATAGTCTGTGGTCAGCAGATGTGGGTCATTGGAAGTGGGATATGATAAAGCAATTGACTAGAGACTCCTGTTGATGTAACAGACAGAAGTGAAAATATACACTGTACAAATGTGGAGATGAGAGTGAAATGAGAACCAAGAATTCTCTCCTGCCTTACATTCTTCAGAATGGAGATGGACAAATTGATCAACAGAGCATGGATGGAGCCTCAAATCAAAGCCAGAACAATCTCAGGTGAGGCTTCAGTGGGCCTTCCAGGTTGTAGATAAGTCTGAAAGCTTACTGTATTGAGAAAGCGCTGAAGTTCAATATTAGGGGCAGCCACTAATCTCTCCCCTTGCAGAGTGATCAGTGGGCAATGTCAGGTTTGTCAGGTTTGCTTTCACCAAATGGAATGGATCAATATGCAGTTAGCAACCGTAGCTATCGTGCTTCATCCGAGTCTCTTTCTGTGGCCCACTGAACTGCTGGCCCGATCCACAACAACCTGCGCACATGTACATCGACACACCCAGTTGTTAAATTAAGGTAGATGGAGAATAACCAAAATGCACTCCCCCAGAGGCAACTCGCACGCCTTTTTCTGGAGTGACCCTCCGACCGCTCGTTATTCTGTAAATGGCTGGCTGCGAAAGAACATTGATGAACAGAGGCTTCTTTGAGTTCATGTCTATGGTTCCTTAAAAGCAGGAATTCAGCTAGATAGAGAGTTTAACCAGGCATATAGGCATACCTGCCTTCATTAGTCGTGGCATACTATGTAAGAGTTTTTATATTTTATTTTATTGAGATACACCGTGGAATAGGCCCTTCGAGTCATGCCGCCCAACAATCTGCGGTTTAATCCTGGCCTAATCAGAGGACTATTTACAATGACCAGTTAAACTACCAACTGTGGGAGGAAACCAGAGTACCTGGAGGAAACTCACATGATCACGGGGAGAACGTACAAACTCCTTACAGAGAGTGGTGGGAATTGAACCTGGGTCATAGGTACTGTAAGGCGCTGCGCAACCCACTACGTTACCCTGCTCTACTGTTATATTGCAACTTTACCAAACACATTGTGTACATTTCTGTTCCAACATGATAGGAAGAATGTGGTTACATTAGAGGGAGTGCAAAGGAGATTCACCAGGATGCTGATTAGAGAGTGGTTGATATATAGTACTCACCACCTGAGGAGGCCTTGGGGTCAGATATGATCGCTACATTTAAGTTGTATTTGGACAGGCACTAAAATAGGTATAGCAGAAAAAGATACTGACCTTGCACCAGCAGATGGAATTGGTATATATTGGAGAATGTGATAGGTCAAATGGCCGATCTGTGCTGTATGGCTATATGGATACTTTACAAACAGCATAATAGATTCTCCATTATGTAATGCAATGATCCAGTAATGCAAGAGCAAGTTATGGCCAATGATGGTGGATGTACCAGATGATATATGGTGTGTGTGTGTGTGTGTGTGTGTTTGAATGGATATTGATACATGCATAAGTACCTTTGTACCTGAGCCTGGTTGTGTATGTGTTTATGTAGACAGTTCTAATATTGTATAAACACTAGATCGGCAGACCTTGGAAAGGGACAGACAGATAGTTTAGGATCAGACAAGGATTCACCCCCCCCCCCCCCCCCACTCAATTTCTTTGGAAACTGAGGACACAGTTAGAAATATTGAGACCCAGTCTCATTATCCATGTGAGAGGGGCAAACAACTTGTATGATTTGAAAGGACTGTACAGTCTGGACGTTAACTCAACATCCTACCATTTTGTCATCAGCTAACACAGTACGGGTTGTTACACTGACACACAAAGCAAGGAATTTAATATAGCAGCATGAATAGCAATTTCTGTTAAGCAGAGCCATTAACATGTTGGCTTTGTATTAATCAACTGTCAATAGATTATTAGTAAGTTTTTGCTAGACACTGCTTTGCACAATTGAAAGCACAAAGATTTAGAGATCACAGTGTAAAACTAGTGTAATTGTCTCTGGTGAAGTAATTCAAGTCATCATCTACACATTAAATATTTAACAGAGGAAATTACTCTCTGGCCAATCCTGCCAAAGCCTTCAGTAGATGAATACTTCTGGGGATTCTATGTCTGCATAAAATTCTCTGATTGATCAACTCAGATAATAATAAATATGTTTCTACATCAGATTTATATCAGAGTGATAAAATATTCATAAGATAGGAAATGTATGAGCATTAGCAATGGTACATGCAACATACTGTGATACTTTAAATTAGAATATGTTAGAATAGCAAGACTCAGAAAAGCATATTTACCAAGTTTTTTAAATGATTAAGGTGTTGTATAACTTCCATTTAGATTGTTGTGAAATAGCTCATCTACCTCCTGCATAAGTTTCTTTGCTCTAACTGTAGTCATAAATCATATTATATATTAATGGGACGGGACAGCAGTTGCAAAGAATTACATAGAAGCTGCAGAAAAGGAGGCCTCAGCTGAGTGGTAATGATGGCCCATTGTTATGGTTAAACCACAAGTGCAAATACTTCCTCTACATTCATCCTGTCAAACATCTTCATAATTTTAAAAGCTTCCCTTGGATCATTTCTTTTTGTCTTTCTTAGACTGCAATATTATTCATGACTATCACATCCTTAGTTTTGGTAAAAGCCTTGTCAATCTTTACTGCTCTTTATTAATGGTACAGTGCTTTTTACAAAAAACATAGACCAGTACTATACAAGGTAGAATATAAAATGGATGTCATCTTTTTGCTTTTGTACTTCAACCGATTAAATTTAGCCTCAATACTTACGTTATGGCCCTACCAAAAATTGTAACAACTTTTAACATCTTTTTCATGATTTGTTTGCTTTTATACGCAATTAGCATTTTTAAGCTTTTGAAAGAATATTATTTTCATAAATAGTCCTCACATAGTTCTATTAAATTTCTTATGCCAAAATCCACCCATTGCATTTACCACTTCCTCCACTGCAGTTGTCTTCCAAACAAGATTAAAGATTCAAATTTATTTATCACATGTACCTTGAAACATACAGTGAAATGCGTTGTTTATGTCAACAACTGACACATTTGAGGGCATGCTGGAGCAGTCTGCAAGTGTCACCACACATTGTGGTGCCCCATTGCCACACACACACACACACACACACACTCTCTCTCTCTCTCTCCCTCTCTCTCTCTCTCTCCCTCTCTCTCTCTCTCTCTCTCTCTCTCTCTCTCTCTCTCTCTCTCTCTCTCTCTCTCTCTCTCTCTCTCTCTCTCTCTCTCTCTCTCTCTCTCTCTCTCTCTCTCTCCCTCCCTCCCTCTCTCCCTCTCTCTTCCAACCCTTGGACTTGGACTCTATCACGTAGACACTGGGCCTTCGAGGTCCCCAATGGTCTTGCAGTGATTCACAGATTTGGGGCTCTAGGCATCAGGCCTTAACTTCTGGACCTCCAATTGACCCTTGGGCCGCAATCCTCAACATCAAAGCAGGACTCGCTGATCCCCGAATGCTAGGCCTTGAAATCCGAGCATGACATTCATGGGACCCAAAACACTAGGCCTCAAACTTCATTATCAGCAATCTGCATACCGTTGCAGGGTGGGGGTGGGGTCATTCGATCTTGTTCCTCCTGCCTGCAGAATAAGTAAATGAAAGGTGACAATGAAAGCCCAAGCTGCGGAATATCAGTTTAAATTTACTATCAAACCAAGAAATTTCTCCTAAATGTGCAACACAGCAATGCTTGCACATTACTAAGTGATTCCAAAATTTAGTTCCATTGAACTAACAGGAGCAAAATTTCAGAAAAACCGATTCATACACAGCTGTAATATGACCCAATAACCACTATCTTTCTTACTTTGTAGCCATTGTTCAATACTTTTTAGTACCTGACAGAACACCACAGGCTTGAATTCTTTCACAGGTGTCATATGGGGAATAGTATCAAGTGACTTCTAAAGTTGTCCACTGCATCAAATACTGCTCTTTGCTACTCTTTATTACTTCAAAGAATTCAAAAAAACTATGCTGATTAGAAACTATTACATTTTTGTATGCTTTGCAGTTTGATCTTTAGGCAATGATTCGGTTACTTCCTCTGCTAAAATGATGATTTTCTCTTCCTAGGTTTGACTTTTTCCTTTCCTTTAAAGTTTGCTCATTTTAAAGCTTTTCTGTATTTTCTAATATTAATTCTAGTTGCCACTCTTCATCTCTGTCGAGATGAACTGACAGTAATGCAAAGATGTTCCTATGCTATTTCAATTGATTTCTAAGTTGAAAATCAAACCATAGAGAATTATATTTGTTTAATCTGCGCTTGTTGCTTGCTTAAATTTGTTTATCTTGTTGGCCTCAGCCAAAACACTTAAATGAGGGTGAACTTAATTGAATCCATTTCCTTGTTTTTTTTAAAACAGAATATACTTTATTCAAAAATAAAATTATGTACAACAAACCATTCAATGACTCTCAGTCCTTTACAAATGTTTCCATTACAGTTTTTACATTCCCACACTTTTGCCACCCAGGTGGCCCTCTGTTACTTCATATTTACATACACTTGTTCAGGTGTACACACCCCGCCCACCCCAACCCCTCAACTCCCGCGGGAGAAGAACCCTAGACTGTGGTCCTTCCCCACCGGGCCCTTGTGGTGGCTGCACCGAGTTTGAGTGCGTCCCTCAGCACGTACTCCTGCAGCTGGGAATGTGCCAGTCAGAAGCATTCCCCCACGGACATCTCCATGTGCTGGTAGACCATCAAGTTTCGGGCCGACCAAAGAGCGTCTTTGACTGAGTTGATGATCTGCCAGCAGCACAGGATGTTGGTCTCCATGTGGCAGGGACAGTGTCGAGGTTCATCCCCAGCAGCTGCGTAACAGAGGACTCTCTGATCTACGAGTTGTTGCCAGGGCACTCCCTTGTTCTTTGTTTCGGAAAGTGTAAGCATTGAAGCAGTTAACTACAACAGCACTCTGAACTTCACTCTCATCATTGTAATCACTGTCACCCAGGGTTGCGATGAGTTCTGTTTTATAGATCATCTTTAAGTCAAGGTCAAGATAATTACTTTCTCTCTTGGCTTCCTGAATGCATTCAGTAACAAAACATTTATGGATTATGTTACTTCATCTCATTCAAAATCATTTATGATTGTGATTTGGTTGATTGAAGATTCCCATTGAAATGACATTCCTACTCTTACAAAACACTTATTGATACTCTTTAGTCAAGTGACATGAAAATGAATGCCTTGATACTGCATGACTCAACCAGACTGATTCCACTAGCCATTTTCATATGTAAAGATGGCCATGAATTGATTTAATCACTTTAAAGAGAGGAGTGAAAGCTACATGAAAAAGTCTACACTTTCTATGAAATATTATGAAAGCATTTTAAAAAGCAGACCACATACCTTTGCTTTATATAGGCAGTTCAGCAGTTGCTGGTGAACTCAAAGTTTGTGAATACTGGAAAATTAGATGTTTGTATATTATTGATTCAGATTAAAGAAAAAATAGAAGTCATTTATAATGGAACTTTCACAGCCTCTGTATTTAATAAAGTAGTTCAGAGCCAATGAAGTACTTCTGAAGTGCAATCATTGTTGCAATGTTGGAAAACACAGCAAGGTCCTCAAAAAAGGAAAGGATAATCTGTTTTACTGGCATTGATTGAAGCATAAACAATGGCCAAGACATTGGGGAAAAAAGCTGCTGCTGTTTGTGAATTATGCATAGGACCTGTCTAGCCCCGCAGAGAGAGGAAGGAAAGAGCTCCAAGTCTGTGAAGCTCTGTGAGTCTGCTGGGAAAGTCGGAGCACAGTGCCTGAAAATCCATGAGTCTGCTGGAGGTCTGTGTGTGTGCATGGGTGGGTGGGACGGAGGGAGGGAAGAACAGGGCTTGTTTTGTTGTTGTTGTTTGGATGCTTGGCATGTTCTATCATGTTGTGCTCTGTATTGTTCTGCTGAACATTGTGGACATGCTATGTTGTCGCTGGAACGTGTCACAACACTTGCGGGCTGCCCCCCAGGGCATTCTTAGGTTGTCCGGGTTGTTAATAGAAATGCCACATTTCACTGTATGTTTCAGTATACTATACATGTGATAAATAAATCTCAATCTGAATCTAACTCTATAGTTAGACAAAAAGGCACTTTCTCCCTCACCTGTATTACACTGGTACCAGACCGGATGATGTAATGAAGGACTTGGCTGGTACATGAGTGTCCAAAGAAAAAGAACAAAGCTGAGGGTTGTGACAGTGAGTGGTGTGGAAGAGGAAATGAGACAAGGACACAGCAAAGTGCAAAGAGAAAGGAAGAATTAGCAGCAAAACAAAGTTAAAGAAATATGATAGAATGAAAGTCATTAAACTATCAGGAGTGAATAAAAAGAGCAGGCAGAAAACCAAGCAGAAAGAATTAATAAACAGGATTTGAGAAGTTTAATATGTATTATATATTTTTAAAACTAATTAAAATATTTACAATTTATTATAATTGAATTTGGTCTTCAGTATTATAATTGAGTTTGATTGCTAATGATTGCATTAATGATGAATTCCTGATAATGAATGGATTTTTAAATTATCTTATGGGTTCTTTTACTGATTGTGAATATCAATAAGTTGTTACTAATAAATTCTAATTTGGTGGTAGGCACTCAGTGTTTTTTATTGGTTGGTTCTCAGTAAATGATGTGAATTTACATAATTAATTTGTGGAACAGGGAAACAGCTACAAAAGCAAATTATGAAGACCAGTGGAATACTGGCACTAACAGTAACACCACAAGATTCATTTATTTGTTAAATTAGTGAGGCCTCAATACAAGCTTTTCAATGGAATGCCTGTCTTTAATATATTAGTTTATGAATTTTATTCCTGGAGGAATTTAATCTCATGGCTAGTAACAAATATTTCCATTCTGTATTCTATCTAAGGTCTGGATGTGCTTGATGCTGCCACTGAGGGCTAAACAACTTGTGAACATGTGTGTTTGTGCGCTCGTAATGGTGTCTGGCATAAAAAAGTCTGTTGGAGAGCAATGATCCCTGCTTTCAACATGCTTCTGTGAGTACTAAGGGATTCTGATGGCTATTCATACCATCCACATCCCTTTCTAAAATACTCCCAATTCTCCACAAGGCGAAGCAATGTTCTCTCCCATGCCAACTTCCCTACTGTTGAGACTCTCATGCAAAGAATTACTAGGTGAACATCGCAAACGGTTCATGGATGTGCTCAAAGCCTCCATTAAGAAATGCAATGCCTCTACTTTCTCCTGGGAATCTCCGGCCCCTGATCGCCCAGAGCAGAGGAGGAGCATTCAGGCTAGTGCTGAGGATCTTGAGATTGTGTATCAGGAGCTCACAGAAGGAGCAGAAGGAATAAGCCACACACTTGCCCACCCTAACAGGCTCAACCTGCACCATTGAAAAAGGGTCTTCTGTCCTCATGTGATATCAGAACCCATCATCCCAGTGTGGAAGTAGGCCATCCTTCATCCTGAGTAACTGCCTTGGAAGATGAGAAAGAAAAATAAGTGAATACAGTGAAAGTATTAGTGCATCAGAAAGCTGGCTTTAATTCATCAAGTTCCACAACGTACTGGTGTGTGGTAGATTATTTGTGAACAACCTATTCAGATGAGGCAAGCTGCTTATCTTAATATGTTAATTATTTAGTTGAAGCATTATTTAGGATGGTGGGGTGGAGGTACATCTCTACCAAAGGAGATGTAAGGGGCTCCTCCCTCTGCTGGCCTGTAGATCAGCCTTGGGCAAGAGTGTGTACCTGCTTAGCCCCATCCCTGATCAGGGTCACATGAAGCCATGGGAGCAGATGGTGGATGATCTTATGAGCAGCTGATGCATATCATAAGTCTGGGTTATGCAACCACTGACACCGGGCAGAAAATCTCTGAAGAGTATTGATAATGGCTGGGATCACCCGTCTTGTAAAGACACTGTCCAGAATAAGGCAATGGGAAACCACTTCTGTAGAAAAATTTGCCAACAACAATCATGGTCATGGAAAGACCATGATTGTCCATATCATATGACATGGCACATAAGGAACTAGCAAAAGCATTATTGGTGTGAGCATTTTTTAAAGTTTAACTATGAAATTCCTAGACTTCTTGAAATTTACCAATAAATCACAGTGAGAACACAGCTATTTGAAGCATCCACTCTGACTCCATCTCTCTAGCAGTGCAATCATTTGAGTCAAGTATGATGTTCTCCTAAGGGTTTGTGGATTTCTTTAATGGAGAATGCCTGTGCATGAATTTGTTGAATGTGTGGAGCCTGATGCATGGGCAGGCACCTTAACAGATTGGGTTCAGGGCCCAGCGGCATGGAGTGCATGATGTCTAGTGACCCTTCACTGCTGCAGCCTTTCTCCACCTTCTCTGCTGTTGCGATGTGCCATCATCTTCTGCTAGCTTCACTGTTGAGATCTTGTTTGGATCATTCTTTGTCTGGAACCTCCTGCTTGAGCTTACCACCATTGGTGACGTTACCAGAAGCTAAGTGCCTGATTCCTGAACTCCAAACAGCATCACTGTTGGGATCTCAGAAACTCACAAGCCCCTCCACCACGATAAGGTGACGCTCCTCGGAGAAGTTATCTTTCTGCATCCTACCCTCTCTCCCTCTGTACCTATGTCCTCACCATCTTCCTCTACATTTGACAAGGAACTTGGAAAATAAGCAGTGAAAACTCATAGTTCCTGTTCTGGTGACAAATTTGAAAGTTTCTTTTTAACCTAATGTCATGCCCAGATAAGAAGATAGTGGAAATTGACCAGCCAATATTACCCCACCAGTGTCTGACATTAAGTCACTAGATTCCACGCTGAGAAGTGATTGTGTGACTTTCAGCTCTGCAATTTAGTTGCAGAAGGCTCACGCATCTGCTTTCATCTCTGAATCTTCATTCGTCAATTCCAAGAATGAAATTGACACTTAAACTATAAGAAATGCTTGTGACATATGTCTTTTTATAGAGACAGCAAGAACTCTGACACTTAGGACATCTTATAATAAGAGACTGTTTGGCCCGTTGGGTTCATGCTGGCTCTCTTGGGAGCAACCCTATCAGTCCCACTCTCACTCACCTTATTTCCTGACACCCCTCCAACTTATTCTCTCTTGTCAGCTCCGCTTTGATTCTCTTTGCTATTAATCTATATTAAGGATAATTTACCATCCCAGCTGTGTTTGTTTTATGGAGTATTTTGAAGCTTTGGTGTCACATGCAAATCTCTTAGGGAACTAGGCCGGTCTGTCACCATGAGTCCTGGGTCTCCACCCACCTCTTGCACAAAGGAGCTGAAAGAGAGGAACTGCAGAGGGAGAAGAATGAAGGGAGTAAAAGAGAGAGAGTGAGAGAGTAAAGGAGGATGAGATACAGGGTGCCCTGGCAAGGAAGATAGTGGATGTATGAGTGATAATTTTTGAAAACTCCTTAGATTCTGGCTTAGTTCCTGAAGATTGGAGGGTGGCTAATGTAACCCCACTTTTTAAAAAAGGAGGGAGAGAAAAACGGGGGAATTATAGACCGGTTAGTCTGACATCGGTGGTGGGGAAAATGCTAGAGTCGGTTATCAAAGATGTGGTAACAGCACATTTGGAAAGAAGTGAAATCATTGGACAAAGTCAGCATGGATTTGTGAAAGGGAGATCATGTCTGACGAATCTTATAGAATTTTTTGAAGATGTAACCAGTAGAGTGGATAGGGGAGAGCCAGTGGATGTGGTATATTTAGATTTTCAAAAGGCTTTTGACAAGGTCCCACACAGGAGATTAGTGTGCAAACTTAAAGTACACGATATTGGAGGTATGGTATTGATGTGGATAGAGAATTGGTTGGCAGACAGGAAGCAAAGAGTGGGAGTAAACGGGACCTTTTCAGAATGGCAGGCAGTGACTAGTGGAGTACCGCAAGGCTCAGTGCTGGGACCCCAGTTGTTTACAATATATATTAATGATTTAGACGAGGGAATTAAATGAGCATCTCCAAGTTTGCAGATGACACGGAGCTGGGCGGCAGTGTTAGCTGTGAGGAGGATGCTAAGAGGATGCAGTGTGACTTGAATAGGTTAGGTGAGTGGGCAAATTCATGGCAGATGCAATTTAATGTGGATAAATGTGAGGTTATCCACTTTGGTTGCAAGAACAGGAAAACAGATTATTATCTGAACGGTGGCCAATTAGGAAAAGGGGAGGTGCAACGAGACCTGTGTGTCATTGTACACCAGTCATTGAAGGTGGGCATGCAGGTACAGCAGGCGGTGAAAAAGGCAAATGGTATGTTGACGTTCATAGCAAAAGGATTTGAGTACAGGAGCAGGGAGGTTCTACTGCAGTTGTACAAGGCCTAGGTGAGACTGCACCTAGAGTATTGTGTGCAGTTTTGGTCCTCTAATCTGAGGAAAGACATTCTTGCCATAGAGGGAGTAAAAAGAAGGTTCACCAGATTGATTCCTGGGATGGCAGGACTTACATATGAAGAAAGACTGGATCGACTAGGCTTATACTCACTGGAATTTAGAAGATTGAGGGGGGATCTTATTGAAACGTATAAAATTCTAAAGGGATTGGACAGGCTAGATGCAGGAAGATTGTTCCCGATGTTGGGGAAGTCCAGAACGAGGGGTCACAGTTTAAGGGTAAAGGGGAAACCTTTTAGGACCGAGATGAGGAAAAACTTCTTCACACAGAGAGTGGTGAATCTGTGAAATTCTCTGCCACGGGAAACAGTTGAGGCCAGTTCATTGGCTATATTTAAGAGGAAGTTAGATATGGCCCTTGTGGCTAAAGGGATCAGGGGGTATGGAGAGAAAGCAGGTACAGGGTTCTGAGTTGGATGATCAGCCATGATGATACTGAATGGCGGTGCAGGCTCGAAGGGCCGAATGTCCTACTCCTGCACCTATTTTCTATGTTTCTATGTTTCTAAGAACTTCCATGCTTGTAAACTGGATTTAATGCCCTTGATTTGCTGTGTACTTTCTGGCCATTGACTCGAGGTTCTTCCACTTCCTTTTTTTCACTCTTTTTGTTCCCTACTCTGTCCACTCTCCCTGACCTCTGATCTCTCTCCTTTCCCTGTGTACACTGCTACTCATCCTTCTCTTAGCCTCCTGTCCATCCCCTTCTCTCCCACTGTGATGTCATCTCTCTGCCCCCTTCCTATCCCCTTCACATTCTCCGTACCCAATTCCTCATCCTATTCTCCAACATTTGACTTCCCTCTGTTCTTTCTTCCCTTTCTCCCCAATCTCCCTTTCCATACACCAGCTGGCCCTCCCCTGTAACCCAACTTCCTCCCTCTTCCTCAGCAGTTGCACCCCTCCTCTTCCCCTCAGCTCCATACCTTTCTGCTCTCCTCATCTTCCTCCTTTCCCTTCCATCTACCATTTCCTCTGTGGCTCTCCTTCCTTTTCAAATTTAAACCATTCTTTTTACACTATTTATAAATATTAATTTTCCACTATTCCTTTACAATGCAATTAAAACCACAATTGTCTCACAAGTTTTACTGATATTTTTACTTACTTAAAAGCCCTAGTTATAATATTTTGATGTTAACATTGATAATGTTATGTCAAATAATGTTATTATGCTTATGAATGCAATAAATGATTAATTCCTTCACCAATAAACTAGTCTAAATTTTGTATAATTTCTAATGCAGTATATCAACAAATTTTGATGTTACATTTTAAAATTTGCTTTTGAGTCATAGCTTCTTGAGTCATGGTAACATATCCTTAGGTTTTTAAAGCTCTTGTTTGTGTTGGATTCTGAAATGTAGAGTGAAAAGTCACACAATCATTCCCTGGCATGGGAACCTAGCAACTGAAAACCAGCCACTGGTAGGGTGACAGTGGCTGCTCAGTTTCTATATTATCTCCTGACTTGGCCATGAAATTCAGTGAAAAAGATCTGTTCACACAGAAGCATTGAGGGACAGGTGGAAAAACAGATGGTATGATAATCACACACTCTGCCTTAACAGATATTTGCTCCTGTTAGATCCACCTCTTTGTTGAAGAGGAATGTGAAGGTGTTTCTGAAATTTGCACACATTGAACAAAGCAACAACTTGCATGATGTTTATAAACACAGGTAGTAATTGAAAGACATACAGCAAAGAAGTAGAAGCAGGAGTAGATTGTCTGTTTGCATCACAGACTGGCATAGAAACTCCGATGCCCTTGAACTCAAGAGCATAAGGAGAGTGATGGACTCAGCCATTTCCATCATAGGTACAGTTCACTTATCCATCAAGGACATCTACAAGAGGTGCTGACTCAGGAAGGCAACATCCATTATTGGGAAACTTTGCCATCTGGGCCAACTCCTCCTCCTGATGCTACCAACAGCAGCAAGTACAGTGCCTGAAACCCACACCTCTAGGTCCAACACAGCTTCCTCCTAATTGCTATATAGTTCTTGAACTTATCTGAAGAACCCTAACACCACCTCAGATTATATTTCTTTCTCTCTCTCAACTTGACTGAATGTTTTCATATTCATTTTGTTTATTTTGCTATGTAATTTATGTTAATACAATATTCTGCAGTACCTTGTGCTGCTACTATGAAGTGTCAATTTTTATGGCACTCTGTTTTTGACAGTAAATTTGAACTTGGATTTGCCTGCTTTGATGTTTGTTGAGATCATTGCTGAGATAAAGACTATCAAGGTGCAATTCTCTATAGTCTAGTGACTTTCCTTATCAGCTACACTAGACTCTCTGTAACAAAAAATGTCAGTGAATGTAAACCTCACAGCAATAACATCAAAGAAACCTTACCACCTGTATAATAATACTTACTATATGATCTTGTGATATGTCTACTGAGGTAGTGTAGTGGGTAGTTCTCACTTTCAGTTTCCACTGCTGGCTAGCAGTCATGTGAAAAGGGGAGCTGACCTTATAAGTCTCTCCCTGCCAGCGGCAAGCCTCACGTAGTTCCTCCTCACTGGCGATATGCAGAAACTGAACTCCTTTCGGACTCAGGCTGAATGACAGGATGGGGAGGAGGCCTGACCTTTGCACACGTAGCACGCAGGCCCACCAGTGTGTGGACACGCCCTGGTGCTCGTGAACCAGATCCCCAGCTACAGGTAAATAACTCCACTGCCTTGCGGACAGCCTTGGGAGAGACAAAGGCTATGGGAGTAATCCCAGACAGCAAATCTGGAGGAGAGCCCCTAAGGCAGCTGGACATCATTGACCATTCTTCCGGCAGCTCCTGCTGCTAAGCTGGTGCCAAACGTATTGCTTCATAAACTTTCCTTTGGAGAAGCCGAGAGGAAGATGTTGACGACTGGGCATCTCGGATCTCGATCCCTTCCACCCAGGCTTGTGATGATGACCATCATCACCCATTGTCCTTCGAGACAGACGGATGCCAGCTATGCTCTTGTTATTCTTAGTGGAAGCCTTTCAACTTGGTTTGCTGGTTGTACGTCTACACAATACTCTGATGTGGCTGTGTCCAGATTGATGGAATGCTACTCCCTATCTTTGGGACATATTGAAGGAGACCACTAATAGCTTCAATGGATTTGGAATGGCTGGTTGCTCAGGGCAGTTTCTAGAGATGAGCATCTTGACAAAGGACATTTCCAAACTTCAGGACACCATTAATACTCTCTTGTGAACAGTTATATCTATTGCTGTGGAATGTTGCCTTCAGACTCATTCCAACACAAGCACTGGAGTTGTCAACTCCCTGATGATCACATTGTGCTCTTGCAGAGCAGCAATCTATCCCCTGGTGTCATTCTGTTTCTCTTGCATAAGAGTGGTCTGTTCCTTGTTGATAGCAACCACTTTTGTGATTTTTCAGGGTACGCTGTGATACAGCTAATAGAGCTGCTGCCTTGCAGGGTCAAAAACTCAAGTTGAACCCTGACCTCAAGTAGTGTCTGTATGGGGTTTATATGTTCTCCCTGTGACTGCATGTCAGATTCAGATTCAGATTCAGTTTATTGTCATTTAGAAACCACAAATGCAATGCAGATAAAAAATGAGACAACGTTCCTCCAGAATGATATCACAAAAGCATATGACAGAACAGACTACACCAGAAAATCCACATAACGTTTGGCAATCCCCAATCCAGAGTCTGGAGAGGCTGCTAATATTGCGCTACCATTTTAGCGCATTCCCCGGAAAGGAGCTCCAAACCACCAGACAAAAACAAGACCAAAAACTAAAGGTATAAGACCTGCACAAAAACACATAGTTACAACATATAGTTACAACAGTGCAAGCAATAGCATAATTGATAAAAATAATAGACCATGGGCACAGTAAAAATAGTCCAAAGATGTTAAAAGACTATAAGTTCAAAAGAAACCACCACACAGTTTCCACCAGTCCCCAGGGTCCCGACAGACTCGCCATCCCACGCTGGCGGCAGAAGGGAATACCCCCGCTATGGACTTCCACGGTGTTTCACCCATATGCTTTGCTTTCCTTCCACATCCCAAAGATATGCTGGTTATTGGGTTAAATGGCTACTGTAAATCTCTCCTGGAGTTGTAGGTAAGTGGCAGGATCTGCAAATTTGGATGAGAGAGTAGGAAGAATTTTTTGAAAAGGAGATTAACATAGCTGTAATGTAAATGCATGTATGATGGTCAGTGTGAACTATTATCTGTACTGTATCTCTCTATAGCTCCATACATATGACAGTCAAGGCACCGAAGTGAGCACATTTAGTTAGGACATGGAATACCTTCTTCACCATGCCAGATATAATGGGACATATCACTGGGAATCTCTAAGAAGAGAAGATCTGCAGATGCTGGAAATCCAAGCAACATGCACAAAATGCTTGAGGAACTCAGCAGGCCAGGCAGCAATGTTTTGGGCCGATACGTTAACTGTCCTCTTCTCCACTGACGGTACCTGACTTGCTGAGTTCCTTCAGCAATTTCTGTGTGTTACTAGGGATTGCTGTAGCTTCTTGCTAACATATTCTCCTCTTTTTGCTCTGTGTGCTTCCTGGTATCTCTAGTGTAGAAGTCTTGCTACTGTGACAGGGGTATTCAGGTCAGTTCAATGCACACAAAATACTGGAGGAACTCAGCAGGTCAGGCAGCATCTATGGAAAAGAATAAACAGTCAATGTTTCGGGTCAAAACACTTCTTTAGGACTGGAAGGGAAGTGAAAAGACACCAGAATTAAAAGGCAGTGGGAAGGGAAGGAGGACAGCTAGAAGGTGATAGGTGAAGCCAGGTGGGTGAAAAAGGTAAAGGGCTGGAGAAGAAGGAATCTGACAGGAGAGGAGAATTAACCATGGGAGAAATGGAAGAAGGAGGAGCAACAAATGGAAGTGATAGCCAGGTGAAGAGAAGAGCTAGAAGGCCAGGGTAGAAATAGAAGAAGAGGGAAGGTGGAGGGGTGGAATATACTGGAAAGAAAAATACAGTAGATGTTCATGCCATCAGCTTGGAGGCTTCCTAGATGGAATATGAGGCATTGCACCTCCAACGTGAGATTGGCCTCGTCCTGATAAAAGAGGTGACCATGGGCCAACATGTCAGAATGGGAATGGGGATAGGAGTTAAAATGGTTGGCCACCAGGAAATTCTGCTTTTGGCAGATAGAGAGGAGGTGCAAAACAAAGTGGTCCCCCAATTTACATCAGGTCTTATCTATACAGAAGAGAGAGCACCGGATACAATAGATGATCCCAACAGATTTGCAGATGAAGTGTTGCCTCACATGGAAGGACTGTTTGGGGGCCTGAATGGAAGTAAGAGATGAGGTAAATGGGCAGGTGTAGCATTTGTGCTGCTATCCAAATGCTATGTTGGAGCCAGAATGTGAGGCAACACTTGTGGGCTGCCATCAGTACATCCTTGGGTTTGCTGGTTGTTAGCACAATGCACTGCATCTTTTGATGTATAGCACTGTGCAAAAGTCTTAGGTATATATGTATATATATACACACACACATAATTAGGGTGCCTAAGACTTCTGCACTGTATTGTCATAATTTTATGTATTGCACTGTACTGCTGACACAAAAAAAACTAATTTCATGACATCTGTGAGTGATGATAAACCTGATTCTGATATGGGCATCTATTGTGGACTGAGAGTGGGAAGGGGGCAAGGAGAGGGGAATCATGGTTGGAAAAAGAGGAAGGGAGAGGGGAGCGAGTAGGAAGCACCCGCGAGACATTCTGTAACGACTAATTGTTTGGAATCAAATGACCTTGCCTGGTGACTCAGTACTGGGTGACCCA
Organism: Hypanus sabinus; assembly: GCF_030144855.1. NCBI lineage: Eukaryota > Metazoa > Chordata > Chondrichthyes > Myliobatiformes > Dasyatidae > Hypanus > Hypanus sabinus. The sequence continues at coordinate 39,819,180 of NC_082739.1, forward strand.
TGCCACCTCCCCGCCTCCAGGGCACTCCTTCTGTGCCATCTGTCTAGCAACCCTCCTGCGGCATTCCACCCTCAATATTTCCAACATCCTTTGCTCCTGCCAGATTTGCAAATTTGCTCTCCGCTCCACATTGATAAATACAGTACTATGTAAAAGTCTTAGGCACCCGAGCTACATATATGTGCCTAAGACTTTTGCACAGTACTGTACATATGATAAATAAATCTGAAAGTGTGTGCATGCCATCCCCTGCACACCTATTTCAAAATATTCTCTTCCGTACTTGATGTAGTGGAGAGATTTTTAAAAAATCTTATTTAGCGATGCAGCACGGCAACAAGCCCTTCTGGCCATCGAGCTTGTACAGTCCAATGATATCCATGTGACCAATTAATCTACTAACCCATATGTCTTTAGAAGCTGGGAGGAAACCAGAGCCCCCTGGGAATACCCGTGCAGTCACATGGAGAATGTCCAAACTCCTTACAGACATTGGTGGAATGGAACCATGCCTCTCGAGATGACAAATTGCACAAGAATTGGTCGGTTGCTTCATAGCCTTGAGCCTCTAACTCATTGTGAGCTACACACAAGCACGATAAAGGCAGCGTACATACCCAAACAACACATAAGCCTTTGTTTTGTGATCACAGTACATTAGTTTATCCAACCTGCAGTGAAATGAACAGCTGTTTGCAAATGTTCAATAAAGGTTCTATTTAAGAATGATTTAATTTCTAGTCAATGATAGCTACATGGGTGCAAATACATATAACTGACTAACAGCTGTAAACACACTTCAGCAGTTACTAATCTTGCTCCTCTGATTGCTTCTCTGTGGGTTCAACAGGGACTAAAGCAGGGTGCTCAGATCCATCAACTGTTACCAATGTATTCGAGGGCTCTGTCCTCTTCTGACCCCACAAGTCCCTCCATAGACTTCTCCAATGCCAGTCTTAATCATGAATCAACATTTGAGGTGCTGAGTGAAAGTGAGAGGAGGAGTTGCTCTGGGGTGTGCAGTGGAATGGCTCATTTTGTCCCCACTTCTGTAGTTACTTTCACTTCCAGCATAAACGCAAGACATTCTGCAAATGCTGAATACCAGAGTAACACACATAAAATGCTGGAGAATCTCAGGTCAGGCAGAACGTATGGAAAGGAATAAACAGGCAACAGTTTGGGCTGAGACTATCTCAAGACTGAGATGCTGCCTTCTCAGTTCCTCCAGCATTTTGTGTGTGTCACTCTCACTACCACCACTTCCCTTCACAGGATGGGCTTGAGGATATATTATTGAAGGTCGGTTGGGTAATGGCCAGAATGGACTCAAGTTTCCTTCTTCCTTTTCAATGAGGAACTCATAGATTACTAATCCCCAGAGAAGATTGACGTGCACTCAATCAATTGCTTAATACACCTTACAACTGGCCATACTTTCCATGGGTGAAGACTTGCAACATCATGCAACTTCTGCTTGTGGGGGCCTTCATTTGTCCCTCTGTAAGCTGCACAATTCAGCTCCCATGCCTGTTGATAACCCATTAGTCTCTCCTGATTCTCCTGTTTCCCAAGAGATCCAAAAGTGCCTGTTGCTGTGCATAACAATGCTTTTTTTTAACCGTTGAACACTAATTCCCCACTGCTGTATACAGTATTAGTTCTTTCTCACTCATGTGGAAACCTATTTGCCATCTTGTCTGTGCCACCAAGATCCGGGTATCAGGTCAGTGGATGGTTTGGATGACTTACCCTCAAAGTAAAAACATCTTTTGAGAACTTGCTGTCATCCCCTTGAACCACCTCTGGCAACATAAACATGAGAGATTAAAGTGAAAGGATGCTTCCATGCCAAGATAAAAACCAATAAAACCTACCCTGTATTTTTCCTTTCCATGAGTAGCTCTATAGGTGGTAATATCTAATTCTGTTAACATATATCACTGAAACACTTATCTCCTTAAGTCCTTCTGAAGCCATTAAGGCTTATGCCAGTTCCTCAGCCTATGTGGGATATCTGGAAGGCCAAAATTCATTGCTTTGTTTTGCAGTATGGAGGAAAGAAAGGACCAAAGAGGTAACATGGACAGATGGAAATCATCTGTTGAATGTGACTGTATTTCATGAAGTAGCATTGTCAGTCCTTGGTCCTTTAGAATCTGGGCCATCTGCAGTGGCTGGATTGGGTAGCTACAAGTAGAAATGTTACACCCACCAAGGTTTTCTCTAGCTGTATAGATGTGGCAAACTCAGAGCATCCCTATGTCGATAAAAGCTCCGCATTTCCACAGAAAAAAACTTGTCATCTCCCATTTATAATATACATCCTGTGATAACATTTTAAAACCCTATTAATCTTTGAATATTTTGCTATAGTTAACAATTTTCTCTAACTGCGAAGGCTTAAAGAATGTCAATTAAAAATGCTCAAACTAAAATCACTCAAACAATTTGTGTATGCTTTCTACATGTATCAAATTAACAAAAAAAACTTTGATCAGAGTCCCTAAAATCAGTCTTGGCACCATAATCCCAAGGGTTAAACATTTTGCAGGCTGTTAAATTTGCAAAAGGTCACATTCTGTAAATTGCATGAATACATGTCTGGACTTTGTAATTTAGTATTTCAATCATGGAAATTAGATTTTGGACATTAATTGAAGTACTGTCGCTGCTTGTCGCATCACGTTTAATTTGCACTCTACCAATTTCACTAAGTAACTCTGCTAGTCTTTGGCTGTTAACAACAATCATTCACATTATTCTCAGCCCTTTCATTTGTCCAAATTTTCACTTCTTGTTTATCCAGCTTGCTGACTGTTACTGGGCAGAAGCCTGCTTGTATCTCAAGCAAGCAACCAATCCGAACATAATTTCTGATTAGAGATCCCCTGTGACATTTAAGCAGAAAAGGTTTAAATATTTGAAGATATGAGTAACTAGATGGATAGAAATATCATTCAGAAGTATGTGATTGTTCAGAAGCCAGGTGGGAGGGGATGTCAGGTGAGAGGACTTTTAACACCAACAATCACAGGCTGAATGATATTTTATTCTATGCTATATATCCTCTGTAGAATCACTGAATCACAGAAAAGTATAGCACAGAAACAGGCCCTTCAGCCCATTTAGTCCATGCTAAACAATTTAAGCTACCTATTCCCATCAACCTGCACCAGGATCTTAGCCCTCCATATCCCTACCATCCATGTACTTATCCAAACTTCTCTTAAACCTTGAAATTAAGCTTGTATGCACCACTTCTACTGGCAGCTCATTCCATACTCTCATGACCTTCTGAGTGAAGTAGTTTCCCCTCATGTTCCCATTAAACTTTCCACCTTTCACCCTTAACCCATGACCTACGGTTGCAATCCCACCCAAACTCAGTGGAAAAAGCTTGTTTACATTTACCCTATCTATATGTCTCATAATTTTCTACCTCTATCAAATCTCTCCTCAAACATCTAAATTCTGGAATAAAGTCTAACCTATTCAATCTTTCCTTATAACCCAGGTCTACCAGACCCAGCAAAATCCTTGTAAATTTTCTCTGTACTCTTTCAACCTTATTTACATCTTTCCTGTAGGTCGGTGACCAAAGCAGCACACAATACTCTAAACTAGATTTCACCAATGGCTTATACAACTTCAACATAACATTCCATTTCCTGTACTCAATGTGTCAAAAGCTTTCTTTATAACCCTCTCTACCTCTGAAGCCTCTTTCAACAAATGATGTACCTGTGTTTCCAGATCCCTTTGTTCTACCTCACTCCTCAGTGCCCTACCATTCACTGTGTAAGACCTGTCCTGGTTGGTCCTAACAAAGTGCAACACCTCACACTTGTCTGCATTAAATTACATCTAATACAGAAGGAAGGCTGAACTCTCTCGCCATCAATGTCAGGAACAATTACTTTCTGCAGCAATCAGATTCTTGAACTGACACACAAAACACTAACTACCTCTGCAATGAATCACTGCAGCCACTTCTAGCACCACCAAGGACTTGTCTCTGATTGCATCATTTTTGCACGTTTATGTTGTTTTGCAATCTTTTTTCAGTGTTTTGTATAACTTATTTATAACTATTTTTGTGCGTGTTGCCTGAACGTACATGCTGGTGGTGCTGCTGATAGGAGATTTTCATTGCACCTGTACCTCGCCGTACTTGTGGATGTAACAACAAACTCAACTTGTATTCATTTGTCTCGAGCAAAGAGAAGTTGTCCTGAGTATGTCAACCTGCTGAAAATGTACACTTGACCCAGGTTCTCATATTGTTTTCTCCTAAAAGAAGATCATTCAGCCCCACTCGTCAATTCTAGCTCTCAGGAAATCCCATCAGTTCTGATTGCCAGACCACCTGTGGAAAGGAAACTGTTAACATTTCATTTCTAGGACCTTTGCAGTATCTGCAGTGTTTTTTTTTTCCAGTCCCATTCCCTCATTTACTTCCCTCTCACCTATTCTCTCCACATTTGGCCATCATCTCCACTCTGAACCTCCTTCCACCTATGCACATTAGGGATGGAGGATAATTTAAAATTCTCACACCAAATAGCATGGGGAATTCAAAGGAAATGCACAAGAGAAAGTGCGAATCCACATGAACTGTAACAGTGGTTAGATTTAAGGTAAGGATTCACACAACATTTAAGAAGCATCTGGATGAACATTTGAGATGTTAAGGTCTAATGGACCAAGTAAATAAGGTTAGTTTAGAAAGGTACTTGATGGCTGGCATGAGGTTGGAGGATCAAAGAGCCTGTTTCTGTGGTGCTTAGCTCTGTGACTCCATGAACTTGGGGCTGACTAAAGCTGCACTACATTCTACACCACCGCGTTACCTAATTTATAAGTGATTGAGGATCAGAATAAAATCTTCCAAAGAGTCATAGTACCTCCTGTATCCAATGAGTGGCCACTTGGTGCACTCTCATGGTCGTCTGATACTATAGCCTATCCGCTTCAAGGTTTGACATGTTATGTATTCAGAGAGGCTCTTCTGCCCATCACTGTCATAACACAGGGTTATTTGAATTACTTTCGCCTTCCTATCAGCTTGAACCAGTCTGACCATTCTCCTCTGACCTCTCTCATGAACAAGACACTTTCACCCACAGAACAGCTGCTCACTGGGTGTTTCTACTTCCACACCATTCTTGGCAAAACTCTAGAGACTGTTTTGTGTGAAAATCTCAGGAGATCAGCAGTTTCTGCAATACTCAAACCACCCCATCTGGCACCAACATTGATTCCATGGTGAAGATGATTTAATTCACATTTCTTCTCTATTTTGATATCTGTTCTTAACAACAATTGAACCTTTTGACCGTGTCTGCATGTTTCTGTGCATGAAGTTGCTGCCACATGATTGGCTGATTGTATATCTGAATTACCGAGCACGTATATAGGTGGCTACTAATAAAGTGGCCACTGAGTGTATGTCTTTTAGTCCAAATCTGTTAGGGATCATTATTTGGAGGATAAGCTATGATGGATAGTGTAAGTATGGATCTACTGAAATGAAAACCAGTCTTCAGGAAATAAAACCTGTATAAAATTTAACTTTCATCTGATACATTGTGACTAGAGAAACCAAACACTTTGATTCCATCTCTTTGAAGCTACACAGAGAGGGCTATAGATGAATGTATCTGCTGTTACCACATTGTTAATGGTGTATCCCTGCTCCTTAAAGCACAGTTCAGAAAAAAATCTGTTTCATCAATTAACCTTATGGTTTGTTGTTTATTCATGGAGCCATCCCTCAACATTGTATCAAAAGGGGTTTATTTCAGGAGCCTGGCTTTTGGAACAGACACTAGTGTTGAATATTGAAAGAGGTACTGCTAGCTGGGATGTGCTATCTTTATAAATATGTAATTCGCAAAATTGACCTGTCTATATTCAAAATCTTAGTTAGGTAATTATAGCAATAGAAACTGTAGTTAATTGTTCATTGTTATCATTGTGTTGAAGAAGAAGAAGTACAAAACATTGTGTCAGGACAGTGAGATTCTCTTAGATTCTCCTCGACTCTCTCTCTCCCGGAGGTTTGCTGCATGAATAAACTTATACTTCACAGTTACATCTTCTGTGTGGCTTAGTTTTAGTCAGTCATGACAAAATCGCCCATGCCTACCGAGATACCCATTGAAGCTAGTCCCATTTGCTTGCATTTGGCTCAGGTTCCTCTAAACATTTCCTCTCCACAGCCCTGCCTTTAAAATAACATAGTTATGTATATTCAGGGCACAGAAAATACACTGGGGTGCAGCCATTTGCATGAAAACCTGTATTGAGTGAGAGTGCCACTGAAACCTTTGAATACTAAAAATGTGAAATAAGAACACAATATGCCATTAACCAGCCAAAAAATACTTTAGTGGAGAGGTTTCCGAGTTTCAATGATGAAATCTAAGTCTCCTCAGGATTAATGAAACACTAGGATGGATCATTATCTAGAAGTGTGGGATTCACCTGAATGTTGACCATTGTGCACATGAATCGAAGTACTCCCGAATGACACAAGTCAGGTCATAGTCATGTCTTTTTTACATAGATGCCTATTAATAAACAGAGGATTCCTGCAGAAGTTAGATAAATGTCCAGCTAATTTGCTTTGATGCCACTGAGTGATAAAAATATTGGTCAGAATATGGGCAAAACATTTGATAAGAGTTGTGATGTCCATCAGAGCAGGCTAGAGTTGAGTTTAATGCTACATTCAGCTAGAGCTTTGATGCACCTTTTGACAGTGACGTTAATCTAGGAATTTTATAATGAGATGCATGAAAAAGTATCGCTAAATGACATTTTCTTTTCTCATTCTAAATCTCTGGTTTTGGGACAATACAAAGCTCTTGACAGAAGGTAAATCATATATGTAAAAATCATAAACCTTATATGGCCTCCTGCAATTCACTAACTCATTTCTGAGTAGGTCCTGAAAATGTAACTGTTCTTAAAAGATGTGAAATAATGCTGTATTGACGTTTGTACCTTGCTATTTAATACAGTCCAAAGAATCTAACAGTACTAAACAATAATGAACTACAATGTAACACAGAATAGAGCAGCCCTGACACGTATACAGCAGTCCCCAGATGAATAGCTCCCACTGGTACTGAATTCAGATGGTTATGGAATGTTTCATTACTCTATCTGCGAAATAAATTCTGCCACTGATGATGTTCCGTGTACGTGAGCTGAGCTGGAACTCTTCAACAAAAATCTGCTCAGCGATGTTGCAGTTCGGCTCTGATTGAGAAAATCATAGAAGTTCAAAGTTTTAAAAGAAGTAGCAGGTGTTTTTAAATGGATTACAAGCATCAGCAAATTTTGATTAAATTTGTTTGTGCACCCTTAGTTGATGAGTTCCTGTATAATTCTTTCTTGCTAGTGAAGCAAATAATTGCAAACTCCTACACACTTCCTACTGACTAAGACACTACAGACAGAATCAGATAGAATTTTGCAAAGGCTGGTATCCAAACTGAGGTGACTGAGAAGTGAGAGAAGAGTCAAAAAGAGATGGACAGTAGAAAGAAAGAAAGAATGAATTTTACAATCCAGAAGACAACTCCATGGATTTTAGAGCCAGTGAGTTACTTTTAAAAGTGTAACCACTATTGTTGCATTGAAAGTTTGACAAACATCCCAGGACTTCTGTCTCAGTAGAAAGCGGGTGGGAATCTTGATAGGTGTGTTGAATTTTGACTCAACTTTACAATCAGTAGCAAGTTGCCCTGGCTTGCAGGTAAGAACAAAGCTTATCTGCTGTGTTCTCTCAGTGGGACTTTAACTTCAAACCCTTATGGTATTTATTATAATGATTTTCATGCTCTGGGAGTTAGTGGGTGGCATGGCAAAAGCTATATGCTCAAACATGGTTAGTAAAATGGTTAAAGAGACTTTGATACCCAGCAAAGTAATGTACCAACAGCTAAAGCTGATATATTCTTGAATGCTTCTGACATTCAGTGACTGAGAAACATCCAAAAATGATTTTAAAAATAATTTAAAACAATTGTAAACATTGCTCTTCTTTAAAGGAGCTGTGACTAACACCATAGCCAACCTGGGTCAACATGTTCATCAGCTTCAGAAGATTACCACAACCTGCATGCTATCCAACTTGAATCAAAGTGTTCAGGCAGGTTCTTCAGCAGATTATCACAAACATCCAGCTACGTTATTGGAGTTCAAGGCAAATACACTGCAGCACAATACCAGGTAGCATTTGGAAATACAGAGGCAATGCTGATCAGCACTTTAAAACAGTTTAGATTAGAGAAACCACTATAGCTGCTCACAGCTTTGCTGGCAAATTCATCATTTACCTTTAATATCTGTGCTTGAAGAAGAATATTGCACTTTACATATCCTTACCCAATGCTCTTCATAGACAATGCATCTAGTCACTCTTGCATAGAAACCAAATTGAAGCCAGTGGAAGAAATAACCAGTTAACCAGTATTGGAAACTATGGTCAGTTCTATTCAGCATATCTTCCATGCTCTTCCTTACAGAGTGCAGTAGGAAATGTTGGATTGAAAATCAGCATGCGAGGTCAGTCATTAATGACACAGAATGAGGTTTAAAAAGAGCTTGGTTGCTTTTGGCTTTTTTCTCAGTGGGCAGAAATCATCATGGGCCAAAGTAAGGTGCGAAGTAAGTAAGAATTTCCTAGTAAGTTTTTTTTTCTGTTAATACATAGCTAGTGTGCTGAGAATGGATCTGGAGGTATTGGCATGTTCTTTGTGTGAGATGTAGGAAATTTGGGAGACCTCCAGTCTCCCTGACAACTACACCTGCATGAAGTGCACCAAGCTGCAGCTCCTTAGAGACCATGTTAAGGAACTGGAGCTGCAGCTCGATGACCTTCAATTCATACAGGAAAATGAGGAGGTGATAGACAGGAGCTGCAGGTAGGTAGTCACCCCGAAGTTGTAGGAGGCAGGTATCTGAGTGACTGTCAGGGGAGGGAAAGTGAATCGGCAGACAGTGCAGAGTACCTTGTGGCCATCCTCCTCATCCTCCTTGATAATAAGTATACCGCTTTGCATATCATTGGCGGGGGAGGGGTGCAGGGGGAACCTACTAGGGGTAAGCTGCAGCAACAAGGATCTGTGGCTCAGAAGAGAAGGGGGGGGTGGAGGTGAGGAGTACAGAAGTGATGGGGATTCCATTATTAGAGGAGGAGAAAGCAGATTCTGTGAACGTGAAAGAGACACCCGGATGGTACGTTGCCTCCCAAGTGTCAGAGTCAGGGATGTTTCGAGTTTGGTCCGCGGCCTTCTAAAGGGGGCACATGAACAGCTGAAAGTCATGGTACCAACAACATAGGTAGGAAAAGGGAGGAGGTCCTGAAGACAGAATATAGGGAGTTAGGTAAAAAGCTGAAATGTAGGACCTGCAGGGTAGTATTCACTGGATTTCTACCTGTGTAATGTGCAAGTGAGGGTAAGAATAGAATGATTTGGCAGATGAATGCATGGCTGAAGAATTTGTGCAGGGAGCAGGGTTTCAGATCTCTGGATCATTGCGATATCTTCTGGGTGTACGTCCTGCACAAAAAGGATGGGTTACACCTGAACCCAAGGGAGGACAATATCCTTGCTAGGGCTGAGGGTTTGCTAGGGCTGAGGATGGGGGAGTTGGTAGGTGCAATGTGTAGTGAGACTGTGAGGAAGGACAAGCGGATAACAGGGCAACATTGCAGTCAGTGGCAGTTAAAGTGTAACAGGGGGCCAAAATCAAAAAGGGTGATGAATGCAAGACTGAATGTGTTATATTTGAATGTAAATAGTATACAGAGCAAAGTTGATGATTTATCAGCACAGTTGGAGTTTGGCAGGTATGATCTTGTGGGCATCTCTGAGTTAAGGCTGAAAGAAGATCATAGTTGGGAGTTTAACTTCTAAGGATACACACATTGTTTCGAAAGGACAGGCAGGGAAGCAGAGGGGTGGAGTGGCTCTATGGTAAAAAAAGTAAAATTCTTAGAAAGAGGTGGGTGGATAGGTTCAGAAGATGTAGAATCCTTGTGAGTAGAGTTCAGAAACTGTAAGGGTAAAAAGACCCTGATGGGAGTTATATACATGCCCTAAAACAGTAGCCAGGATGTGAGCTAGACGTGGGGGATAGAAATGGCATGTAAAAAAGGCAATGTTACAATCATCATGGAGGATTTCAATAGGCAAAGAGAATGGGAAAACCCCATTGTTGCTGGATCCCAAGAGAGGAAACTTACAAGATGACCCACAAGATGACTTTTTAGAGCAGCTTGTGATTGAACCCACTAGGGGAACAGTAGTTCTGGATTGGGTGATATGTAATGACCTAGATTTGATTAGGAAACTTAAGGTAAAGGAACCTTTAGGGGACAGTGATCATAATATGATAGAATTCACCCTGCAGTTTGAGAAGGAGAAGTTAAAACCTGATGTATCAGTATTACAGTGGATTAAAAGGAATTATAGAGGCATGAGGGAATTGCTGTCCAACATTGATTGGAAGGACACACCAGAAGGGATGACAGTGGAACAGCAATGGCTGTTGTTTCTGGGGGAAATTTGGAAAGTGCGGGATAGATATATCCCAAAGATGAAGAAGTATTCTAAAGAGAGGATGAGGCAACTATGGCTGACAATGGAAGTCGAAGCTAACACAGAAGCAAAAGGCAGGGCATTTAATACAGCAAAAATATGTGGGAAATTAGAGGATTGAGAAGCTTTTAAAAACAAACAAAAGGCAACTGAAAAACCATAAAGAGAGAAAAGATGAAATATGAAGGTAAGCTAGCCAGTAATATAAAAGAGGATACAAAAGGTTTTTCAGACATATAGAGTAAAAGAGAGATCAGATTGGATTGTTGGAAAATGACCCTGGAGAGGTAGTAATAGGGGACAAAGAAATGATGGACTAACATATGTATTTTGCATCAGTTTTCACTGTGGAAGACACTAGCAGTTTGTCATGAATTCGAGTGTGTCAGGGACAGAAGTGAGTGCAGTTGCTATTACTAAGGAAAAGTCCTTTGACTGGGTGCCACACATGAGGCTGCTTAACAAAATAAGAGTCCATGGTATTATAAGAAAAATGCTAGAAAATGTAGACGATTAGCTGACTGACAGGAGGCAAAGAGTGGAAATAAAGGGGCCTTTTCTGGTTGGCTGCTGGTGACTAGTGGTGTGCCATGGGGGTTGGTGTTGAGACAGCTTCTTTTCACTTCATATGTCAGTGATTTGGATGAAAGAATTTATGGCTTTGAGGCTAGGTTTGCAGACGATACAAAAATAGGAGGAGGGTCAGGTAGTGTTGAGGAAGCATGAAGTCTGCAGAAGGACTTAGAAAGATTGTGAGAATGGGCAAAGAAGTGGCAGATAGAATATAATGTAGGGAAATGCATGGTCGTGCACTTTGGCAGAAGGAATAAAGGATTTTGTAAATGGGGAGGGAAATCAAAAATCTGAGGTGCAGAGGAACTTGTGAATCCTTGTGCAAAATTCCCAAAGGTTAACTTGCAGGTTGAGTCAGTGGTGAGGAAGGCAAATGCAATGCTAGCATTCATTTTGAGAGGACCAGAATACAAAAGCAAGGATGCAATGCTGAGGCTTTATAAAACATTGGTCAGACCACACTTGGAGTATTGTGAGCAGTTTTGGGCCCCTTATCTAAGAAAGGATGTGCTCGCATTGGAGAGAATCCAGAGGAAGTTTACAAGAATAATCTCAGGAATGAAAGGGTTAACATACAAGGACCATTTGATCGCCCTGGGACTGTACTCACTGGAGTTTAGAAGAATAAGGGGGGATCTCATTAAAACCTATCGAATATTGAAAGGTCTATACAGAGTGGATGTGGAGAGAATGTTTCCGATAGTGGGGGAGTCTAGGCCCAGATGGCAAAGCCTCAGAATAGATGGACATCCCTTTAGAACAGAGATGAGGAAAAATTTCTTTAGGCTGAATATGGTGAATCTGGAATATTTTGCCACAGATGGCTGCAGCTGCAGGTTCATAAGTTCTTGATTAATCATGCCATCAAAGGTTACGGGGAGAAGGCAGGTGATGGGGTTGAGAGGGATAATAATTCAGCCATGATGTGGAATGGCAGGGCAGACATGATGGAATGGGCTGAAGGGCCTAATTCTGCTCCTGGATCTTATAGTCGTATGGAATATTTCACAGGCAGGCTATATCTACTTTGAATTGATCTAGTGTAACCTGTTTCATTAAAGATGGATCCTACTTTGTTATGACGGGCCAGGTCTTGCTAATTTGGCCTCCTGTCATTCACACTTCAAAGTTAACAACTGACTAGCGCAGCAGTCCCCCTGTACTACCTATAATGAATGTGCACGTCTCCTAAATGTTTGTGCATTGTATTTGTAGACAGAAAGAATTCTTATGGAGTCCAGGTTTAACTTCAGAACAACTTTCTCTTTATTACAAGCTGACATAACCAGGAGTCACTCATCCTAGAATAAATGTCCAGTGTGATAGTGTAGTGGGTAATGCTTGTTGCTCTCACTTTCAGCTTCCACCTCTAGCTAGCATTCTCGTGAAAAGGAGAGCCGAACGTGTAAGTCTCTCCCTGCCTCTTCAACAGCAAGTCTCAAGTAGTGCCTCTTCACTGGCGACACAGAAATGGAACTCCTTTCGGACTCAGGCTGAACTACAGAAGACGGGGTGGAGGACTGGCCCCTGCACATGTAGCAAGTGCACACACCTCGGTGCTCGTGAACCAGATCCCTAGCTATGGGTAACTAGCCCCACTGCCTTGTGTGCAGCCTCAGGAGAGACAAAGGCTATGGGAGTAAACCCAGACAGCAAATCCAGAGCAGAGCCCCTAAGGCAGCTGGACATCATTGAATATCCTTCCGGCAGCTCCTGCAGCCAAGGTGGTGCCAGACATATTGCTTCATAAGCTTTCCTTTGGACTACACTGATGAGGCTGAGAGGGGAATCTTGATGACTGGGTGTCTCGGATCTCCATACCTTCCACCCAGGCTTGTGATGATGATCATCATCACCAATTGTCCTTTGAGACAGATGGATGCCAACTAACCAACCAACAGTACTATGCAAATGTCTGAGGCACCCTAGCTACATATATGTGCCTAATACTTTTGTGCAACACTGCAATGGCAAGGTTTTGCTATGAAGCCATTGCTAGGCTGGTATCCAGGCATCCGTTTACTGTTGTTCACTTTGGCCGTCATTCTGTTTCTCAGGCCAGTTGAATCTGTTACAGAATTTCACTGCCCAGTACCAATCCTGTAGGGGCCCCCTTTATCTCACTACTACATGTTCATCCCCCTACCTCTCTCCGGAATTCACTATTCTCTACTCTGAGTTTATTATTCCCTACTGCGACATTTCAAAGTTCAAGGTAATTTTATGATCAAAGTACATATACGTCTCCATATACTACCCTGAGATTCATTTTCCTGCATGCATACTCAGTAGAACAAATAAATACAATAGAATCAATGAAAAACTATACACAAAGACCTACAAACAACCAATCTACAAAAGAACTCAAACTGTGTAAATAAATAATAAAAACAATAAAGAAATTAATGATTGAATATGAGTTGTAGCATCCTTGAAAGTGAGTCCATAGGGAGTGGAATCAGTTCAGAGTTTAGGTGAGTAAAGTGTTCTGTGCTGGTTCAGGAGCTTTATGGTTGAAGGGTAATAATTGTTCTGGAACCGTGTAGTGTGGGACCTAAGGCTCCTGTACCTGCGTCCCGATGGCAGCACTGAGAAGCAAGCATGGCCTGGATGGTGGGTAGAGACCACCTGAGAGACCAGCGAAGCACTCAAAGGAGAAAGCCTGTTGGGGGCAATGGAAATATCAAGAGTGCCTTCTCCCTGTAACCTTTCAAGCCCTGACTAATCAAGACCATACCAAACTCCACCTCGAATAAACCCGATGACTTTGCCTCCACAACTGCCTGTGGCAACAAATTCCACAGATTTGCCACCCTCTGGCATATAAAATTCTGCCTCATATTCATTCTAAGTGGAACTGTATCTCAAACCTTGCCTTTGGATGATCCAGCATTTGGGTCTTAACCATCCTTGTCAAGGTTCCTCGTTACAGTACAATTAAGCCTAACATGGATCCAGTGGGGTATCAGCCTTGTGATCGCTTCAGCAGTCTTTCAGACCTCCATAAGCAATGTGCTCTGGGATACTCTCCGTAAGTATGCCTTTGTCTACTTGGATGATATCCTAATCTTCTCGAAGTCCATGTTGTTCACATCAGGGACATGTCAAAGAGGCTTCCAGACCATGGACTTTACGCCAAGCTGGAGAAGTCTGAATTTCAAACAATGACTATTTCATTTCTGAGTTTTATCATCTCTAATGGCAATTTCAAGATTAACCCTACCAAGGCTAAGGCAATCAGAGACTGGCCACCACCATCCAGTGTCAAATAAGTCCAATAATTCCTGGGGTTTGCAAGCTTTTATTGGAAGTTCATCAAGAGCTTCAGCTTGGTGGCAGCTCTGCTGATGGTGCTAACTAAGCAACACACTAGCCCTTTCGTCGAGACTACTGAAGTGGAGGCTGCTTTAGCAGAGCTTAAACAGCTCCCATCTTGGTTTCTCCTAACCCAGACCTTCCCATCATTGTGGAGGTGGATGCCTCAGACATCAGTGCGGATGCAGTGCTGTATCAATGGTCATCTTTGGATGGTAAACTGCACCCGCGTGCTTTCTTCTCCAGGAAGCTATCCCTGACAGATAGGAACTATGTCATTGGGAATTGGGAGCTTCTTGCAATTAAGGTAGCTTTGGAGGAATGACATCACTGGCTAGAGGGGGCCAAGAACCCTTTTATCATTTGGACAGACCACAGAAGCCTGGCTTAAATTCAGGAAGCCAAGAGACTGAATTCCAGGCAGGTCAGGTGGTCTTTGTTCTTTAACTGCTTTAATTTCATCCTGACCTATCAACGGGGGTGAAAAAAACAGAAAACAGATGCCTTGTCCCATCAGTTTGACAAACCTGAATGAGAGGAGCAGCCTAGCACCATTTTGCCCCAAGCTAAGGTGGTAGTGCAAATTCATTGGAGAATTGATGCTCTTATTCAAAAGGCCCAAGTGCAAGGGAAGATTCCTAAGAACAATTCTTTGAGTCGGCTCTTTGTCCATGGTTCCATCCAGTCTCAGGTACTCAAATGGGGACATTCATCAAGATTGACCTTTCACCCAGGGATTACTAGGACCCTCAAGTTTATCAAGAGAAGGTATTGGTGGCCCATGACCCTCCTGAACCTTTAGCATACTGCTAGTGTCATCCATAATGAAGACAGATACAAAATACAACCTCTCCAGCATCATTCTCCAACTGTCCAATATCTACTCTCATCTCCTTTTTACTCTTTATATATCTGAGAAAACATTTGTCCTCTTTTATATTATTGGCTAGCTTACCTTCATATTTAATTTTTTTCTCTCCTTATGGCATTTTTGTTGCCTTCTGTTGGTTTTTAAAAGCTTCCTAATCCTCTACCTTCCCACTAATTTTTGCTTTGTTATATGCCCTCTCTTTTGCTTTTGTGCTGGCTTTGACTTCTCTTGCCAGCCATGGTTATGTCATCCTTCCTTCAGAATGCTTCTCTTTTGTCATGTATCCACAATGCACCTTGTGAATTTCTCCCAGAAACTCTAACCATTGCTATTCTGAAATCATGCCTGTTGGTGCCCCCTTCCAATCAACTTCAGCCAGCTCATATCTCACGCATCTACAATTCCCTTTACTCCACTGTAATACTGATACATCTAACTTTAGCTTCTTCCTCTCAAATTATAGGGTGAGCCTTTAAATTGCTAGATTTCAGTATCTCAGAGGACTTGTTCTGGACACCCATCATATAAATATCATTGCAAAGAAAGCACAACAACACTTCTACTTCCTCATAAAGTCTGCAGAGATTCAGCATGTCATCAAAAACCTTAGCAAACTTCTATAGATGTGTGGTAGAAAGTGTACTGACTGGCTGCATTATGGCCTGGTAGGGGAACACCAATGTCTTTGAGTGGAAAATCCTACCAAAGGAAATGGACTCAGCCCAGTCTATCCCAGGTAAAACCCTCCCAACCATTGACCACATCTACATGAAATGTTGTTGTTGAAAAGCAGCATCCATCGTCAAAGGTCCTCAGCACCCAAGCAATGTTCATTTCTCACTGCTGCCATCAGATAGAAGGTACAATGTCTCAGGACTCGCACCAGCAGGTTCAAGAACAGTTACTACCCCTCAGCCATCAGGATTTTGATCAAAAGGAGTAACTACACTCATTCTATTTCTGGTGCTCCCATAACTCTTGGTCTCACCTTAAGGACTATTTATCTTGTTATATATTGCTATTTATTTATACTTGCATTTACACAGTTTGTTGTTCATTGATCTTTGCTAAGAATGCTCACAGGAAAATGAATCTCAGGGTTGTATGTGGTGACACGTATACACCCTGATAATAAATTTTACTTTAAACTTTGGTCATTTTAATTACTCACTCCTAAGAGTTCCTTTACCTTAAGTTCCCTAATCAAATCCAATTCATTACATAATATCCAATCCAGAAAAGCCTTTCCCCTAGGGCGGGGGTCGGCAACCCGCGGCTCCGGAGCCACTTGTGGCTCTTTCACCTCTGTGCTGCGGCACCCTGTGGCTTTGGGAAATAATTGGTCAGTATTTAATTAAAATGTATTTTATGTTAGTTTGTTAGCTTTTGAAATGTAATTCTAAATTTGAAGATTATGGTGATCTTGTACAATCTAAATGTGGTGACACATTTCCTGGCACATCCGAAACGGCTCACAATTAGCCAGCATTCCGGCTAAGGGAGATAGCCTACGGGGGTTTGTGAGTACGCGTCTTTTGCAGCATCCGCGCCCATGGGGGCTGGGTTGAGGGAGGCTTAAAAGCAAGGCTGTTTAGTTTGAATAAAGTTATTCGACTGCAGTTTACTGACTGTGTGAGCACACCGCTATAACGTGTTTTTATCGCTATTAATATACGTCACCACTGCCAATACCTGACACCCGCCAGTGCGCGATTTCTTTAATTTTTCGATCCAAGGTAGGCCAACTATGGAGAATTCTAAAAAAAGAAAAGTGACTGAAGAAAACAGAACGTTTAATGATATGTGGACAGATTCATTTGCTTTCACTGTTGACGAGACTGGTTTACCGGTATGCTTAATATGCAATGAGAAACTAGCAAACGACAAAAAGTCAAACGTTGCAAAGCATTTCCAGAATAAACACGCAGCCTTTGCTCAAAAATATCCGGATGGAGATGAGAGAAAAAAAGCCGTTTCAGAACTGATGCGGAAGGTTGATCTGAGCAAAAATCATTTCAAGCAATGGATGAAGTCCGGAAAACCAATGACATATGCTAGTTATATTGCCGCTCAGGAAATAGTCAGGCACGGGAAGCAGTTTACAGATGGTGAATATATAAAAGAATCTTTCATTAAGATTTCAGAACATCTATTCACGGACTTTAAAAACAAGAGTGAAATTGTGCAGAAAATCAGGGATATGCCCCTCTCTGCAAAGACTGTCAAAGACAGAACCATAAAAATGGCAGAAGACATCACAAGACAGCAAATTAAAGACATCAATTCAGCTGCAGCCTACTCAATTGCCTGTGACGAGTCTAAAGACAAAGGTGATATTGAACAAATAGCGCTGTTCTGCCGGTATGTAAACTCTGCCGGGCCACAGGAAGAACTGATTGAGTTGATACCTCTAAAAGACCAAACACGGGGGTAGGACATCTGTGAGGCTGTCTTGAATTGTTTAAGAGCCAAAGGAATAAAGACCACCCATCTGGTGTCAGTAGCTACTGATGGGGCACCGAATATGACGGGAACGCACAAGGGATTTGTGGCTTTACTGCAGAAGTCGCTGGACAGAAAGCTGCTGACTTTTCACTGCATCTTGCACCAAGAGGCACTGTGCGCTCAAACATTTCCTCCGGAATGCACAGAAGTAATGGATGTTGTCATTCAGATTGTCAATAAAATAATGGCAAAAAGTTTAAATCACCGTCAATTCCGTTTGTTACTGGACGAGCTGGAAAGCGCATATTCTGATCTCCTGCTGCACAACAAAGTCTGATGGTTGTCCAGGGGGGAGGTGCTGAAACGCTTTGTCGCGTGTCTGGAAGAAGTGAAAACTTTCCTGGGCAGCAAAGGGCTCACCTTTCCTGAGCTGGAACAGCCAGAGTGGCTGGAAAAGCTACACTTCATGGTAGACATGACAGCGCACCTGAACACGCTGAACACAGCTCTTCAGGGGAAAGGACGCACAGCCCTGCACATGTTGGAGGATGTTTTAGCATTCGAGCGCAAGTTGACAGTGCTTGCCAGAGAGTTACAGAAAGGCACTTTGTCTCACTTCCCCAATTTGAGAGAGTTCAAACAAGGTCACGACATGATAATTTCGGAGTATTTACATTCTGCAATCATCGCAATGCAAACATCGTTTGGGAAACGCTTCTGTGAGTTCAGAGAGGAAAAAAACACATTATCCTTCCCGGTCACTCCCTTAAGCATCGATCCTTCCCTACTGAATACGACTGCATTGGCAGATGTGAGTAAACCTGATCTTGAGATGGAACTGGCCGACATACCCGACAAAGACATATGGGTGTCCAAGTTTAGACGCTTGACAGCAGACCTTGAAGATGTTGCCCGTCAGAAAGCCGTTCTTGCTCAGAATCACAAATGGAGTGATATTGAAAACCTTCCAAAACCGGACAAACTTGTGTTCAAAACATGGAATGCTATGCCCGACATTTATGTAAACATGAAAAAGTATGCGCTTGGAGTCCTGTCGATCTTTGGATCCACATATGTATGTGAGAATGAACTTTATTAAAAACAAACATCGCGCACGCCTCACAGATGACAGCTTGCGATCCTGTGTAAAGATGAAGGTGACGTCATACAGCCCTGATGTGCAGACGCTGTGCGCTGAGGTCCAGGAGCAGAAATCCCATTAACCAAGTATGATAAATATTTTAATTGCCTATTATTTTACGTATATTCATATTTTTTCATTGTTCAGTGAAATAGTCCTTTTATTTTTCAGGCTGACAGCTGGCTGATGTTATTTTTGGTTTGCTGCTGGCGGAAAATTTAAGTTCGGCGTTTTTCATAAATACAAGAAGGACTCAAATAGACATTGAGTATTTTACTTAAAAGTAACTTTCAACCCAACGTCTTTTTTTCGGAGTTCAAAATGTTTTTGTTGCATGCAGAAATGTAATTTCGTTTTCTCTGCAGGAGTTCATCAATTTCATAAATGCAACACATTATAGTTTGTTTATACATAGCATAAAGGCAAAAAAAAACGTTGTATGCAGTGTTATTTCATTTTAAATGTCAAACGGGTTTTGCGGCTCCCAGTGTTTTCTTTTCTGTGGGAAACGGGTCCAAGTGGCTCTTTCAGTGGTAAAGGTTGCTGACCCCTGCCCTAGGGACTCAACCACAAGTTGCTCTAAAAAGTCATCTCATAAGCATTCTACAAATTC
This sequence comes from Hypanus sabinus, assembly GCF_030144855.1. Classification (NCBI taxonomy): domain Eukaryota; kingdom Metazoa; phylum Chordata; class Chondrichthyes; order Myliobatiformes; family Dasyatidae; genus Hypanus; species Hypanus sabinus. Next base: position 39,838,757 of record NC_082739.1, read on the forward strand.
TATCTCTTGGGATCCAGTGCTACCAATCTATCTGCATATTGGCATCCCCTATGATTTTTGTTACATAGCATTATTGTTGTGCCTTTTCTATCTCCCATTGTAATTTGTAGCCCACATCCTGGCCACTCTCCAGAGGCCTGTATAGAACTCTCATCAGTGTCTTATTACTCTTTCAGTTTCTTAACTCTACCTACAAGGATTCCATATATTCTGATCCTATGTCACTCTTTCTAAAGATTTGATTTCATTTTTTTACCAACAGAGCCACTCCATCACCTTTTCCTACCTTCCTGTCCTTTCGATGCAATGTGTATTCTTGATGTTAAGCTCCTAACTATGATCTTCTTTTTGGCACCAAAGTGCAGGTCTCTGGTATTAAGTTTGGTTACTGTTCCAATGTTTAGATAATAACGAGATTCCTTTCACCATACTAAGGGATTCAGGGAGTTATTTTTATACACTAAGATGCATTTACCTAAATCCAGGTTACAAATGGTGATAAAAGGCTTGATGAATGATTTATATTAATGAATTTTCAGAATATCATTCATATACATTCAACATTATGAACAATTAGAACCATGACCGACATGATATCATCTCAGAAGATGTTCAGATATGTAAGAAGTGTTCAGACTGACCAAGTCTTTTTGATGATTGGATTCACTTTCCTGACAAACTAGTTAATATAACCATACAGTCAAAGATTTTAACCAATTTTCTCATTATGTCAGGCAGGTGATTAATATTTAAGAAAAAAAGCTCTTCAGTTTCCCTTTAAACCACTAAAGAATTTAATTTACTCTTATTAAAACTGATTGTAGGAGTTAATTTTGTAGCTTGTTTAAGCATATTTCCAGGGGCATTCATTGCAAATTCTTGGCATTTGAATATATCAAAACTAATGTGAAATTAAGTAACCATCAACAAGGAAAAATGTTATTAATGATACTGAATTTGCCTTTGACCCTTCTGTTAGAACATTAAGTTTTACAGATAATGTGTTGTCTGTCAATCGAGTTGCAGAGAAGCTAACTCGGGTGCTGCTATGGACTTTTCAGGTAAAATAAAATCCAAAAGGACTTGTTACAATTGCTGAGACCCTGCTTATTACAGTGAGTAATAATGAGCACGGAGTTGATTCATCCAAAAGTATTTACCAATCCCAAACTGAACTGAGAAGTGACCATGCAAACCAATGCAAATATAGAAGGTAATGTCATAAAAATCTGTTGCTATATAGTTATTGATTAAAATATAGTACTTAAAGATAATGCCAAGTATAGCTATGAGGATAATTAGTGATCATATTTCTTTTCACATTGTCCTGACTCCATATCTTTAAGTGGTAGAAACTTCTATCTAAGTGATTGTGGAACCAACGTTCTTGAATCAACATAATTCAGAATTAATATTCTTGGCCCATCTTACATATTGTAGTCAACAAAGCAAAGTAACATTTACAAATTATAAACACAGCTTAGAGAAGGTCTACATATGAAAGATTGACTGATGAGATGTTTATTCATCACCATGTATACGGATAGCACTGAACATGAACACAGAAACACTAATCTTCCCTTTCCAGTCAGTAAGGAGCTTACAATTTTGATAGTATCATGTATTAATTGTGGAAACAAAGTATTCTGTGAGAGGAAAGTGCCTTTTAGTTCTATTATGCTAATACCACAGTCTAAGCCTAAGGCACCTGTTGAAGTCCGGTAACACTGCTAATGTCACTGCCTTGGGAATTACACCAATGCAGTCTTAATTAGAACAGACTGAAACACAAAAGTCAATAGATCTCTGTATGCCCTATCCACAAAGAGAGGATGACACAATCCTTGTTGGGAGTGGGCCAGTGGTGAGAGTGGGAGAGTTAGGCTTTGGCTCAGAAGAGGCGTTGGCTCCAGGTAAGTTGCTGTTAAATTTCCCTTTTTTCTTTCTGTGTCAGGGGTACTTAGTGTAGTTTCAGTGACCATTGTGTGTTCTTCATGGCCCATGTTGGAGTCCTGGGAGACCCAGAGTCCCAGGGAACTACGTCTGCATGAAGTGCATCTAACTGCAGCTCCTTGAAGACAGGACCATGTTAGGAATATTGAGTAGCAGCAGGACGACCTTCAGCTTGTACAGGAGAGTGAGTAGATCATCAATTGGAGTTACAGGAAAGTAATCACCCCTAAGTTGCAGGAGGCAGGTAGGGGGGGTGAGTGTCAGGTGAAGGAATAAGCAATTAGTACAGAGCACCCCTGTGGCCATTCTCCTCAATAATAAGTATATCCTTTTGCATACTGTTGTGTGGGATAACCTCCAAAGGGAATGCCACAGAGACCGGGTTACTGGCACTGAGCATGGGTCTGTGGTACAGAAGGGAAAGAGGGAGAGGAGGGGAGCTGTACCGAGAGGAGACTCAATAGTTAGAGGAACAGACAGGAGATTCTGTAAATGTGAACAGGACACCATGATAGTATGTTGCCTTCCAGGTGCCAGGGTCAGGGACTTCTCAGATCATGTCCACAGCATTTTAAAGAGGAAGGAGGAGCAGCCAGATGTCTTGGTACATTTAGGTACCAATGACATAGGAAGGAAAAACAAAGAGGTCCTGAAGAGAGAATTTAGAGAGCTGGACAGAAAGCTGAGAAGCAGGACTTCCAGGGTAATAATTTCTGGATTGCTATCTGCGCCATGTGCTAGTGAGGGTAGAAACAGGGTGATTTGGCAGATAAATGTGTGGCTGAGAAACTGGTGCAGGGTGCAGGATTTCATGTTCTTGTATCATTGGGATCTCTTCTGGGGGGGGGGGGGTATGACCTTTTCAAAAGTGACAGATTGGACCAGAACCTGAGGGGGTCAAACATCCTCATGGGCAGGTTTGTTAGTGCTGTTGGGGAGGGTTTAAAGTCATTTGGCAGGGTGAAGGGAACCAGATTGAATGAACTCAGGATAGGACAGATGGTAAAAAAAGCAAAGATAGTGTGCAGTCAGACTGTCAGGAAGGGCAGGCAGATGATAGGACAAAATTGCAGCCAGCAGCATGAATATCAGTTCATAAGGGATGCAGAATCAAAAAGCATAGCAAATACAGTACTCTAAGTGTTATATCTCAATGCATAGAATATAAGAAATAAGGTGAATGATCTTGATGCACTGTTACAGGTTGTCAGGTATGATGTTGTGGCTGAAGGATGTTTGCAGTTGGGAGCTGAATGTCCAAAGTTACATGTCCTATTGGAGAGATAGGAACATGGGTGGAGTGGGTGGAGTGGCTCTGCTAGTAAAGAATGGCATGAAATCATTAGAAAGATGTGACATAGGATTGGAAGATGTTGAATCCTTGTGGTTTGAGTTGCGAAACTGCAAGGGTGAAAGGACATTGATGGCAGTTATTTACAGGCTTCCAAACAGCAGCTGGGATGTGGACTACATATTACAATAGGAAATAGAAAAGGTGTGTCAAAAGGACAATGTTATGATAGTTGTGGGAGATTTTAATATGCAGGTCTATTGAGAAACTTAGGTTGATAATGGATTTCAAGAGAGTGAGTTTGTTGAATGCCTATGAAATGGCTTTTTAGAACAGATTGTCATTGAGCCCAGTAGGGGATCAGCTATACTGGATTGCTTGTTATATAATGAAACAGAGACAATTAGGAAGCTTAAGGTAAAGGAACCCCTAGGAGCCATTGATCACAATATGACTGAGTTCAACTTGAAATTTGATAGGAAGAAAATAAAGTAGCAGTGACTTGAGTGGAGTATAGGAAATTAAGTGTTATGAGAGAGCATTTTGCCAAAGTAAATTGAAAGGAGATGCTAGCAGGGATGTCAGTAGAGTGGCAATGACTTGAGTTTCTGGGAAAATGAGGAAATGTAGGATAGATGTATCCTAAAAACAAAGAAATACACAAATTGCAAAATAGTACAACCTTTGCTAACAAGGGAAGTCATAGTGTAAAAGCAAAACAGAGGGCATGCAACTAAATAAAAATTAGTGGGACAACAGAGGATTGGGAAGCTTTTAAAAACCTACAAAAAGCAACTCAAAGAATCATTAGGAGAGAAAAGATGAAATGTGAAAGCAAGCTAGCAACAATATCAAGGTGGATAGAAAAAGTAGATAAAAGAGAGATGAGAGTTGATATAGGACCACTTGAACAGGAGGCCAGAGCAATAATAACAGGGGACAAGGAGATAGCAGATGAACTAAATGAGTATTTTGCATCAGTCTTCACTATGGAAGACACTAACAGTGTGCCAGATGTTGAATGGTATGAGGGAATGGAAGTGAGTGCTGTTACTATTACAAGGGATAAGGTTCTCAAAGAGCTGAAAGACCTAAAGGTACATAAGTCCCCGGACCAGACGAGCTGCACCCTAGGGTTCTGAAAGAGGTAGCGTTAGAGATTGTGGAGGCATTAGTAATGATCTTTCAAGAATCATTGGACTCTGGCATAGTTCCGGAGGACTGGAAAATTGCAAATGTCTCTCCACTCTTTAAGAAAGGAGGGAGGCAGCAGAAAGGAAATTACAGACCATTTAGCCTGACCTCAGTGATTGGGAAGAGGTTGGAGTCAACTGTTAAGGATGAAGTTATGGAGTACTTGGTGAAACAGGATAAGATTGGACAAAGTCAGCATGGTTTCCTTAAGGGAAAATCTTGCCTTATGATCCTGTTCGAATTTTTTGAGGAGATTACAAGTAGAGTAGATAAAGGGGATGCAGTGAATGTTGTATATTTGGATTTCAGAAGGCCTTTGACAAGGTGTCACACAATACTCAGAGTGGGAATAAAAGGAAAATAAGGATCCTTTTCAGGTTGGCTGCCAGTGATTAGTGGTGTCAGTGATTGGCCCACTTCTTTTTAATGCTGTATGTCAATGATTTAGATGATGGAATAGATGGTTTTGCTGCCAAGTTTATAGATGATATGAAGCTTGGTGGAACAGCAGATAGTGTTGACAAAACAGAAAGGCTGCAGAAGGACTTCAGCAGATTAGGAGAATGGGCAAGAAAGTAGTAAATGAAATACATTGTTGGAAAATGTATGGTCATGCACTTCGGTAGAAGAAATAAATGTGCAGATTATTTTCTGAGCGGGGAGAAAATCCAAAAGACACACTCCCCGGCTTTCTCCCCGTAACCTTTGTTATCATGGCCAATTAAGAGCCTATCAAGTTCTGCCTTGAATACACCCGATGACTGGAGTCCACAGCTGCCTGAGGTAACAAATTCCACAAATTCACCACCCTCTGGCAAAAGAAATTTGGATGGCAGTGATTGTCAGGAACACCATAAAGAGGGAGGTCACCTTCAAGTGGGGGATGCCCCTGGTGCACCTTTTCCCGGTGATGGTAATGTCTAGTGTCCCTGTGAGACAAGCCAGAGAGAAACTATTGGAAAATGGGGGAAAGTTGACCGCTGAGTCATTCGACTTCGGGGACTCCCTGGTTCCTGCGGGTTGGAAGAGGAGGTTGGTAGAGAAGATGTTGAAGCTGGAAGGTGTCTTTTCCACTGACCAGTTTGATGTGGGTTGTTCCAAGAGCACTCGTCACACTATCCGGGTGACTGAGGATACCCCATTTAGAGAGCGGACACAGAGGCTGGCCCCTGCAGAATTGGAGGATGTTCAACAACATTTGTGTAAGTTGAAGGTATCTGGGATCATCATCAAGTCCCGAAGCCCCTATGTGTCCCCAATAGTAGTGGCCCAGAACAAGAATGGGAAGGTATGGATGTGTATGGACTATAGGACTCTGAACTGGTTCCTGACCAGTATACAGTCCCATCGAAGACGCGCTGGCCTGAATGAGTGGTGCGAAGTGGTTCAGTGTGCTGGACTTGAGGAGTGGATATTACCAGATCCCCATGAGTGAGGCTGACAAAGAAAAGATGGCATTTATATGTCCACTGGGATTTTCCCAGTTCGAAAGGATGCCCCAGGGCATCTCGGGAGCCCCTGCAAACTTCCAGCGTGTCATGGAGAAGATGTTGGGGGATATGAACTTGCTTGAGGTATTGGTGTATCTGGATGACCTCATAGCGTTCTGGTCCACCTTGGAAGAACATGAAGCAAAGATGCTGAAGGTGCTGGGCCACCTGAAAGCCGAAGGGTTAAAACTTTCCCTGGACAAGTGCCAGTTCTGCCAAATGTCTATTAGCTATGTTGGGCACATAGTCTCATGGGATGGAGTAGCTATGATGTGGCTATGATAGAGGCAGTGACCACTCAACCAAGACCCCAGACAGTGAGTGCTCTGCACTCGCTCCTTGGGTTCTGTGGTTACTATCAGAGGTTCGTGAAAGTCTACATGAAAGTAAGTCACCCTTTGAATCAGCTTCTGTGAGGCTACCCTCCCTTGGGGAAGAAAGGGAGGGGGAAAAATGGACAGGAGGGTGGATTGTATCTTAGCCTGTTGGAGTCCTTTGGACTAAGGTGGGATGCAGAATGTGAGGAGGTCTTCCAGTTGCTGAAGGAGCTGCTGACCCAGGCTCCAGTGCTGGTTTTTGCAGACCACAATTGCCATATGTACTGCACATGGATGTCAGCCTAGAGGGCTTAGGGGGCGTCCTGTATCAAGATCAGGGCACCAGATTGAGACCTGTTGCTTTTATCAGCCGGAGTCTGTCATCCTCCGAGAAAAACTATCCTACGCACAAGTTGGAATTTCCTTGTTTAAAATAGGCGGTGGTGGATAAGCTGAATGACTACCTCTACAGGGCCAAGTTTGAGGTGAGAACGGACAACATCGCCCTAACTTATATCCTGACCTTGGCGAAACCAGATGCCACAGGCCATCGGTGGTTGGCGGCATTGTCTGCCTATGATTTCAGCCTGAAGTCCCGACCAGAAAGCAGGAACATTGATGCTGATGCTTTGTCCTGACGGGCGCATGAGGGACTGGACAGGGACGAGAAGTGGGAGGGTGTTCCTGCCCCGGGGTGAAGGCCATGTGTCAGTTTGCTATCACCGTGAAGACAGAGGGAAAGGAGGGGGCAGATCAAGTGGTAGATCAATTTGGAGCTTCTGATGATGCCACTCCACTAGTTTACTGTAACCTGACTGCTCTGAAAACAAACCAGTTACCGGAATTGAGTCCTGAGGAAGTGGCAGCTGCTCGGTGAGATGACCTAGGCATTGATACCATTTGGTCAGCAGTCGAAAAAGGAAACATGGCTCAAGCAGAGAAGACAAAAGATGCAGGAGTGCCTCCATTACTGAGAGAATGGCCTTGGTGGGAGTTGCGGAATCAGATCCTATACCAGGTCACATCACCCCTGGACTGACCTCAACCTTCCCAGCTGGTTCTGCCTGAGAAGTATTGGAGGATGGTGTTGAAGTCACTTCATGATGATTCTGGACATTTGGGGATTGAAAAGACCTATGGATTGCTCAGAGGCCGGTTTTACTGGCCCCGAATAAAGTCAGAGGTCGATGCATATGGCAGAAGACACTGCCTACGCGGGCAGCTCCCTTGTCCCACTTGCAGAGTGCAGGGTCCCTGGACCTGGAGTGTATGGATTTCCTGTCTATAGAACCCGATGCCAGCATTTCATTTATTATGGGCTTCCCAGGTGGATACATAGCGATCAGGGATGGGATTTTGAGAGCAGACTCATCGATGAGTTAATGGGCATACTTGGAGTCAAGAAGTCGAGGACCATGCCCTATCACCCACAGGGTGACCCCCAGCCCGAAAGGTTTATTCGGACCTTACTAGACATGCTTGGGACCTTGAAGATCAGCAAGAAGAGCAGGTGGAGTCAACATATTGGACATCTAGTCCACAGTTACAAATGTACCCGAAATGAAGCTAGTGGGTACTCACCATATCTGATGTTTGGGCGTAAGGCAAGGTTGCCCATTGACCTTTGTTTTGGGACTGACAAGGGTGACTTACCACCGAAGACTTAACTGAAGTATGTGTCTAATATGAGGAGAGAGCTAAAAAGGTCTTATGAATTAGCTGTGGTCGCGACTGCCAAGCAGAATCAAGGAGATAAAAGGAAGTACGATCAAAAGGTAGGTTCTCCCAACTCATGATGGGAGACTGAGACCTCATAAGGAACTTGGGGTTACCTGGGACGCATAAGTTAGCTAATTGCTGGGTGGCTACACCCTAGGTAGTGGAGAGTGAGATGCCAAATATACCAACTTCCTGGGTGAAACCAGAGTATGGGAATGGGCCTGTTAAGATTCTCCATTGGAACCACCTGCTGCCCCTGGGGCAAGAGGTGCAGGTAGACCCAGAGCCCGACTTGGAGCCTACACCTAGTAAGAGGACTCTGCGGAAATGTGGGGTGACTGCAGGGCCTACAGTAGGTGAGGTTAAGCCAGCCCCCATCCCTGAGAGGGATACTGAGTCAGAGGATGAGGACATGGATGTGTGGTACATGCTGCCTTTTGCTAGCTCCCCATTGATTGAGGAAGAGATTTCTAGCTCTTCTCCCACTGAGTCAGGTGAAGTGGGGGGGGAGGAGCACTATCTGTGGGCAGCCTGGGTTGCAGCGGGACCCTGCAAGGGATGAAATGGGGCTTGGACAGAGGGGTCCGAGTTGCAGGTGGGCACGAGTGATTGGTCGGGGGAGGCCTCGCCAGGGAGACCCGAAGTATCCCCAGTAGTGTCTGAACCTGAAGAGTTAGGTGAGGGGGAAAGGAGGTCTCAGAGAATCAGAAGCCCACTGCATAGACTGGCCCACATAGCACCAGGGGAACAGAGTGTGACCCCTACCATGTTGGGGGGCTACGTCACTGCCTTTTACACCTGGATTGGACTTCGTGTTTTGCAGGAAGGATTGTTGAATTATCTCAACGTCATGAGAACATGACTACATTTGGTGGGGGGGGGGGGAATAGAGTGTAACGTGCTGTAAGGTTTCACTGCTAATGTAGTGGTTTCACTGTAGCAGCAATATTTGGGTTATGACTAGAGATAGGCTTTGGAATGTGGGTTATTCAATGAGAGGCATGTTGTTCTTTCTTGTGGGTCTGAGAGCAGGGATTTTGCTGTCTTTTTTTGGCAAGAAATGAGGAGAGAAGACACGAATGGAGAGAGTTAGTTGACCGCCAGATGGAGTGGACTTGCAGCGAGGGTCCGAGGATTGGATACGCTCGGAGGAGTTCGACAGGAAATCAGTGGACTGAACCGTGAGTTCCAGCATTGCGCATTAGACTCTTTCATGAGAACGGGCCCTTTTCTTTTAGTTTCTTCACTAACCATATGGTCAAATTAAGAATTATTAAGCTCAATTATTTAATTGCATATCATGTACCATTTGTTATTTCATGGTATGAATTTGTAACAGGGAACACATCACGTAGCATTCACCCAAACAGGATTTCTTAAGTTTGGCTGGGCCGAGGGCTGTTTTCCCCTAGATTAAGCCGCTAGCCGAACCGAGAATTACATACGTAAGGTCTTTATTTATTGCAGCAAGCGGGCATTCTCTTGGACACCCTCTCAGTCGAAGCACTCCAAGCTCAAAGTACAACCGCATTTATACTTTTAAGAACAAAGATAACAGAAAGTGATTTGCTGCAATTTCATGATGACACAGTTCACTTCAATAATTTGATTCTGACAAATAGATCCATTGAACTGCAATGGGAGCACACTGTAACTGACAAGACAACTTTGAAAGTTCAAACATCTTTACTCATCCAAATGCTTCTGAGTACAGTGAACTCAAAGACCCAAATCAGTGGCATGAGGGCTGACTTCCTGGGGGACACAAATATCCCAATTATTGACCGACAGTGCAAAATGCCTACACCCATGCTTGTGTGCTAATTGAAAAAATATATGTCTGTTCTGGAGGCTTCATAGATCTTGGTCACTATGATGCAAAATAACTTAGATGAAGGTGTCTGATGCCTGGTTTCATGTAAGCCAATTAACATACCCCGATTGTCCTATGTTTGGCTGATTAATGTGAGAATGTCTCATGGTGACATCATTTTAAAATCTATATCTCCTGAGAAGCCATCTCCCTGCTGTGGGTCAGTAGCCCGGGCTCTGTTGTTTGTTTACAAAGCTGTCCTTTTAATTTCAAAACTGATTACTGCTAGTAGTTTACATCTGAACAGTATTGCTTTGAGGAATTGTTCTCGTTTGTCTGCTGTCTACACAGTTCCATAACCACTGATAGTCCTTAACACCTTGTACTACTATTTTAATCATGCATTTTGCCATAGCTGTACTTGCATTAATTGCCTGGATTAAATGCTTTAAATGCTTTCATTGTGTTTCTATCAACACGATTTATCTATCCGAGAGCATGTATCAGATTGATTAGACTGGTATAGCATACAATGCATTTTCAGTACATTGTATTTTCAAACCAGTATATCACTGGTAGTGTTAGCTGATATAGCTGTGTTATACAATTATATTGAATCTTAAATGGATGATAATCCCGATGTTAAGATACATTTTGTTAAAACAAATTGTTGTTAAGCTTCAAGATTTTACATTGGATCTTCAAGTTTCTTTCCAATGCATGCAATTTTGGGCAGCCTATATCAAAATGGGTGATTCTAATCACCCTGTAGTTTGGACCAGTTATATTGGCTTTGTGAACAAGTTCATAGAGTGTATTTGGAATGAAGCAAAACATGAGAAATTGACCATGGAGAAAGGCATTTTAGATTTGTTATTATGCAATAAGACAGGATTAATTAATGAAGATTCTCCAGGAAAGGGTCATCATTAAATGGAAGAAATACAAATCCAGTTTGAGAGTGAGAAACCCCAATCTGAAGCTTGATTGTTCTATACTGTACTGGTACATGGACATGGTAGTTAAAGTGGATTTTGAAGTGGATTTTGAGTTGACAATTTACCTTTGCCTTTCTGGGTACCTTTGTCTCATTAGTGTTTAGAAGAATGTAAGGGAAGATGGGCAAAGCCATAGCTTATGCTGCCAACTTCCACTTTCCCACTGTACCCTAACTTCTGGTTATCGAGTGAGTCAATTCCTAACACTCTAATACAAGGTTTCCCAACCAGGGTTCCACGAGAGATCGTGATTGAAAAAAACATTGTATTTTGAACTTCGCACATTGCACAGTGCTAGTGCTTGCAGTGGTGGGCAGTGACCGAGTAACCCTGTTAGCAACCTCGTTAGAGGACTCCCAGGCCAATATGGCAGTGCGCAGTAGAACCGTGTTTAAAGAGCAAACACGAGAAAATCTGCAGATGCTGGAAATTCAAACAACAACACACTCAAAATGCTGGTGGAACACAGCAGGCCAAGCAGCATCTACAGGGAGAAGCGCTGTCGACGTTTCGGGCCGAGACCCTTCGTCAGGACTAACCGATAGTCAAAGGAAAGATATCTTTCCTTTCGGTTAGTCCTGACGAAGGATCTTGGCCCAAAACGTCGACAGGACCGTGTTTATTTGTTTTTGTCCATTCTCAGTTTTTAACTCGAGATAGGGGAGGCCATTTATAATTGGTGAGCCCTATATTTCACGGAGGGAAGGACGCTAGGCTGATGAGGAGCATGAAGTGCGTTTTCTGAGCATTGAATGGAATCGCCTAACTTGGGATGTGACGTCAACCTCTCCCTTCCAAATTACCTCCCCCAACCTCCCCTTATCACCACCTTATGGGAACAAGCAAATTCTACCTGTGTAATAGAAAATTAGAGGGAAATTTTCATTCTTAAGAAGGAACTTTTATGCTTTGTGACACAGCTGCTGGCTGGCTGCTTTGCTGTTGTTGTAAACATTGCAAGAGGTGGATTGTGCCAAATCAGAAGACCAGGTGCTTTTCCTTCTGCCTTCGAGGGACTGTGTTGGCATCTGTACAGATGGTGTCCCATCAATGGTTGGCTCTGTGAAGGGTTTCATTTCTCTTGTTAAAAAGGAAAGAAAATCCTGACCTTGTCACAACACACTGCTTTCTTCACAGAGAGGTGCGGATGTCAAAAGCTCTCGGAGAAGAAATGAAAAAAAGTTCTGGATGATGCCACAAAAATGGTTAACTTTATTTATCAAAGACCAGTTCATTCGAGAATGTTTAAAAAAAACTGGGTGAAAACCTGCACAAAGAGCACACTGATCTCCTGCTACATAGAGAAATCCAGTGGCATAGCAGAGGAAGAGTTCTCAACAGAGTGTTTGAGCTGAAAGGTGAATTGCAGGAGTGCTTTCAAGGAAATAGTATGCCAGATTTTGCTAAGTACTTTGAAGATGAAGAATGGCTGCAGAAACTAGACTTAGCAGACATCTTTCATCATATGAACCAGTTGAACAAGTCTCTACAAGGCCCTGGAGAAAATGTTTTGAGTTTAAATTACAAGATTCTTGGATTGAAAAGGAAACGGAATCTTTGGAAAAAACATGTTTGCAAAAGGAAATCTTGAAATGTTTCCACTGCTGCTTGGGCTTGAGAGTGAGGAAGGATCAGAAGGTCTTGAGTCTTATTGAAAACCACCTGGAAGGACTGCAGAACAAAACTGAACAGTATTCTTCCTACCTTTCAACACAAGTGGCTGACTGGGGGAGGGACCCTTTCTCTGAATCTTCTGCTCAGCCTAAGAACTTGACTTTGAGAGAAGAAGAAGAACTTTGTGAGCTGCACTCTGATTGTGCACTCAAGATGAGATTTACTGACCTGCCCCTGGACAAGTTCTGGATTTCCGTGCAAGAGTATCTTGCCATTCATCGGAAAGCAATGGACATTTTGCTGCAGTTTTCAACCACTTGCATGTGTGAGCAAGCTTTGTCTTGCTAAACAAGCATTGAGAGCAAGGATCGAAATGAACTCATTTCAGTTGAAGGTGAAATCTGTCTCTGCTTATCTCAAGTTTAACCCAGAACTGAGTATTTGTGCAGCAAAAAAACAAGCACAGGTTTCAAATGTTAGGCCTACATTTGTCCATGATCATGTCACTTAGTAAGAAAATGATTTCCAATGTCTTGAATAAAATTGTGTCTTAGGCTATATATTTATTCATATTGCTTTGGCTTATGGATTTTAGTAACCTTACTATTCAACATTTTCAATCAATTTTCATGTTATAAATAGCATTATTTAAAATCAATTTACAGCCTTTATTTAAATTAAATCTACCAAGCCTACCTTTAGAAAAATTAAGTCTCATTTTGGCTTAAGCCAGTTATTTAACAGAAATTTATTATGTTCGGCTTATGAGTTTTTAAAATACGTGAAAGGGAAAAAAGTAATTAATTTTAAGAAAGATAAGCGAAGCTTAACTACCTGTATTTTTCAAGAAAGGTTGGCTAAAAATTCCTTCTCTACTCAGAAAAGCATGGACAAGTATTTTTAGACAATTATATCTACAACTTACTGAACATGCGAACGAGCTGTAGAAATAATAACTTTTACACAGGGGTTCCCTGAGACCTGAAAATTATTTCAAGGGTTTTTCCAGGGCATAAAAGGATGAGAAAGGCTGCTCTACTGATTACTTCAGTATGCTCTGCCCTCATAATATTATAATTCCTACCTATGAGGTCATGAATCAATCCTGTTTTGTTGCATCACAGTATTTCTAAAACACCATGGATGCTTCCTCAATATTTTCTTTCAAAGAAATCATTCTAAATACACCCTGTGAACCAAACCTCAAACCATTTGAACCAGTTGATTTGCATAGTCCACATCAGTGTCTCTCAACCTTTTTTGGGTTACCATCACCTTGGCTCCTGGACCACATCCCCAGTGACCCCACTCCCTTTTTGGCCATTACATAAAAACTATAAAGAATTATGAATTATGATGTGTAGTGCAAGCAAATAGGAACTACAAATTCAAAGCAGTGATAAATGATTACAACTATTATTCAAATATATTTAAAGCTACAAATAAAATCATTTATTTATGCAATTACAGTAAAAATATTTTCATCAACAATTTTAGAGCGTACATTAGTAGTCCAACTATTCACTATTTCATTGCTTGGTGCAGTGATATCATCTTCTGAACATCAGGCTGAATGTCACTCAGAAGGAGTCTCAGATCCCCACGTTCAATCATTTCCAGTCTGTTTCATTGCTTTGAAAAGTTTGGCAACTGCACTGAAACTGCACTGCACTAAGTATGATGTAGGACAGACAATAAAGAACATCTTGACCTTTCTCCGGAGTGCAGAAGAGCATTCAGAGATTTATAAGACCATAAGATCATAAGATATAGGAGCAGAATTAAGCCATTTGGCCCATCAAGTCTGCTCTGTCATTTCATCATGGCTGATCCAATTTTCCTCTCAGCCCCAATCTCCTGCCTTCTCCCTGTATCCCTTCATGCCCTGACTAATCGAGAATCTATCACCCTCTGCTTTAAATATACTCAATGACTTGGCCTCCACAGCTGCCCGTGGCAACGAATTCCACAGATTCACTACCCTCTTGCTAAAGAAAATTCTCCTCATCGCCATTCTAAAAGGAAACCCTGAGGCTGTATCCTTTGGTCTCCTGCCATAGGAAACATCCTCTCCACATCCACTCTATCAAGGCCTTTCACTGTTCAATAGGTTTCAATGAGGTCACCCCTCATTCTTCTGAATTCCAGTGAGTACTGGCCCGGAGCCATCAAACGGTCTTCATATGACAAGTCATTCAATCCTGGAATCATTTTCATGAACCCCCTTCAGTATCAGCACATCCTCTCTAAGATAAGGGGCATAAAACTGCTCACAACACTCCAAATGAGGCCTCACCAGTGCTTTATAAAATTTCAACATTACGTCCTTGCTTTTATATTCTAGCCCTCTTGAAATGAATGCTAACATTACATTTGCCTTCCTCACCACAGACTCAACCTGCAAATTAACCTTTAGGGAATCCTGCACAAGGATTCCCAAGTCCCTTTGCACCTCAGTTTTTTTTGTTCTTTTTCTCCATTTAGAAAATGCTCAAACCTTTCATTTCTTCTGCCAAAGCGCATGACCATATAATTCCCGACACTGTATTCCTTCTGTTATATCTTTGCCATTCTCCAAATCTGTGTAAGTCCTTCTGTAGCCTCTCTATTCTCTCAAAACTACATGCCTCTCCACCTATCTTCATATCGTCTGCAAATTTGCAACAATGCCATCGATTCCATCATCCAAATCATTTGACATATAATGTAAAAAGAATTGGTTATCTCTGCAACCAAAAGTCTTGCAATGATTCCTTTGAACCTCAGCTTCAGCTCAAAGTTATTTTGTAGCAAAATCAGTTCTTCCTCCATCTCTCTTGTTAATTTCTCAGTACAAGTGGTCAGGAATAGATTTATTACCCAATCTGGAATTTGGATTGAGAGAAGATCCTGAAATCTCTCTGACATGTCTATAAGCAGCTCACCTACACGGGCACAGTATATTTGTATTCTTTCTTTCTTTCCAACTCTGAAATGCTCAGAATTTGGAAAAGATCACAGCAGCCAATGTTACACTTAAATAGGGTTAACTTGGACAAAAGTATGGAGACAAATCATTTGATTTTGAAATGATTCACATAACTTCCTTGCAATTTCATTTAACTTTGTGAATAACTGACAGATAAGCAATGTCATGCCTAATACAGGGGGATGTTGTATATTTGGACTTTTAGAAGGCCTTTGACAAGGTTCCACACATGAGGCTGCTTACTAAGTTAAGAGCCCATGGTATTACAGGAAAGTTTCTAACATGGTTAGAGCATTGGCTGATAGGTAGGAGGCAGCGAGTGGGAACAAAAGGATCCCTTTCTGGTTGGCTGCCAGTGCCTAGTGGTGTTCTGTAGGGATCAGTGTTGGGTCCATTTCTTTTTATGTTGTATATCAATGATTTAGATGGTTGAATAGATGGCTTTGTTGCCAAGTTTGCAGATGTTACGAAGATTGGTGGAGGGGCAGGTAATGTTGAGGAAACAGGTAGGATGCAGAAGGACTTAGACAGAGGAGGAGAATGGGCAAGAAAGTGGCAAATGAAATACAATGTTGGAAAATGCACTTTGGTCGTAGAAATAAATGCGTAGACTATTTTTCTAAACGGGGAGAAAATACAGGAATCTGAGATGCAGAGGGACATGGGAGTTCTTGTGCAGAACACCCTGAAGGTTAACTTGCAGGTTGAGTCCATGGTGAGGAAGGCAAATGCCATGTTAGCATTCATTTCAAGAATATAACAGCAAGGATGTGATGCTGAGGCTTTATAAGGCACTGGTGAGGGCTTACTTTGAGTATTGTGAACAGTTTTGGGCCCCTTATCTAAGAAAAGATGTTCTGGCATTGGAGAAGGTGCAGAGGTGGTTCACAAGCATGATTCCAGGAATGAAAGGGTTATCATACAAGGGGACTGTACTCGCTGGAATTCAGAAGGATGAGGGTGGATTTCGAAGGTTGAAAGGCTTAGACAGAGTAGAAGTGGAAAGGATGTTTCCCATGGTGGGAGAGTCTAGGACGAGAGGTCACAGCCTCAGGATAGAGGAGCGACCTTTCAAAACAGGGATGCCGAGGAATGCTGAAAGGTGGTGAATTTGTGGAATTTGTTGCCACGAGAAGCTGTGGAAGTCAGGTCGTTGGGTGTATTTAAGGCAGAGATTGACAGGTTCTTCATTGGACATGGCATCAAAGGTTACAGGGAGAAGGCCAGGAACTGGGATTGAGGAGGAGATAGAAAAATAGGATCAGTCATGTTTGAATGGCGGAGTAGACTCGATGGGCCAGATGGCCTAATACTGCTCCTATGTCTTAAGGTTTTATGGTCTTATGGGCTAGGGAGGTGAAGTCAGGACCATTCTAAAAGCCAGATTTGAAACTTTACGCCTTTGGATGCTATACCCCGATTCACAGGAATTTTGTCACTGCATGGTAAGAGTATGTGATTTGCAGTAGAGAATGGCATTAATGAGCAGCCTGGGCTCAGACGTATTACGATTTCTTTAGTCCAGATGCTAAATACAGAAGTATCACATTGCTTTTCAAAAACTATAACATCTTTCAAGTAAAGTCTAAGAGAACGGTGGGTTAGCAAGTGGTAACGTGACTACATAAGAACATAAGGAATAGGAGCAGGAGTAGACCATCTGGCCCATCAGGCCTGCTCCACCATTCAATAAGATCATGGCTGATATGGCCATGGACTCAACTCCATCTACCTGTCTTTTCTCCATAACTCTTATTTCCCCTGCTGTGCAAAAATCTATCCAAACTTGTCTTAAAATAAGTTTACTGAGGTAGCCTCCATTATTTCACTGGGCAGAGAATTCCACAGATTCACCACTCTCTGGGAAAAGAAGTTCTTCCTCATCTCCATCCTAAATTTACTCCCCAAAATCTAGATGCCATGTCACCTAGTTCTAATCTCATCTACCAGTGGAAACAACTTTCCTGCCTCTATCTTATACTTCCTTTCATAATTTTATATGTTTCTATAAGATCTCCTCTTGTTCTTCTGTAATTATATGATCACTGTAATCATTTATGAGACATTAAAGATCAGATGCTTATAATCAGTAACTCATTTCTTAAATAAAGCCAGTCATCCCTCAACTGCTGCCCTTGCTAATGAGCATCCCCCTTGCTAATGAGCATCCCCCTTGCTAATGAGCATCCCCCATGCTAATGAGAATCCCCCATGCTAATGAGCATTCCCCTTGCTAATGAGCATCCCCCATGCTAATGAGCATCCCCCTTGCTAATGAGCATCCCCCATGCTAATGAGCATCCCCCTTGCTAATGAGCATCCCCCATGCTAATGAGCATCCCCCATGCTAATGAGCATCCCCCATGCTAATGAGCATCCCCCTTGCTAATGAGCATCCCCCATGCTAATGAGCATCCCCCTTGCTAATGAGCATCCCCCTTGCTAATGAGCATCCCCCATGCTAATGAGCATCCCCCTTGCTAATGAGCATCCCCCATGCTAATGAGCATCCCCCTTGCTAATGAGCATCCCCCATGCTAATGAGCATCCCCCATGCTAATGAGCATCCCCCTTGCTAATGAGCATCCCCCATGCTAATGAGCATCCCCCATGCTAATGAGCATCCCCCTTGCTAATGAGCATCCCCCTTGCTAATGAGCATCCCCCATGCTAATGAGCATCCCCCTTGCTAATGAGCATCCCCCATGCTAATGAGCATCCCCCTTGCTAATGAGCATCCCCCATGCTAATGAGCATCCCCCTTGCTAATGAGCATCCCCCATGCTAATGAGCATCCCCCATGCTAATGAGCATCCCCCTTGCTAATGAGCATCCCCCATGCTAATGAGCATCCCCCTTGCTAATGAGCATCCCCCATGCTAATGAGCATCCCCCTTGCTAATGAGCATCCCCCTTGCTAATGAGCATCCCCCATGCTAATGAGCATCCCCCTTGCTAATGAGCATCCCCCATGCTAATGAGCATCCCCCTTGCTAATGAGCATCCCCCATGCTAATGAGCATCCCCCTTGCTAATGAGCATCCCCCATGCTAATGAGCATCCCCCTTGCTAATGAGCATCCCCCATGCTAATGAGCATCCCCCTTGCTAATGAGCATCCCCCATGCTAATGAGCATCCCCCATGCCCCTCACACCCCTTTTATCTGTATCACCCGCTTAGAAACTACCACCACTCCCAGGAGCAATATCACCCACTCTGGGAATCACTGATTCATATGATGATTAAAATTCCCCATCATTTTTACAATACCTTCATTAACATCACCATTGGATGTGTAAATGGTGGTCCTATTTAATACTCTTTACTGTTGCTTATCTTATTCCAAGCTGATTCTGTGATTTGATGAGCACCATTCCTCACCATTGAAGTAATATCTTCATTAACAGAACTACCCTATCTCCTTTCTTTAGTTTCCAGCCTTGGTTTCCTCCACAATCTGCATTATGGCCTAGTATGTGAATACCAATGCCCTTGAGCAGAAAAATCCAACAAAAGTTAGTGGACTCAGCCCAGTACATCACAGGTAAAACCCTCCCAGACATTGAGCACATCTACATGAAACGTTGCCATAGAAAAGCAGCATCAATCTTCAAAGATCTTCACAACCCAGGCCATGCTCTTTTCTCGCTGCTGCCACCGAGTAGCAGGTACAAGTGCCTTAGGACTCCCACCAGAGGGTTCAAGAACAGATATTACCTCTCAATCATCAGGCTCATGAACAAAAGGGGATAACTACACATATTTAAGGACTCTTTTATCTTGTTATTTCATGCTCGTTATTTATTTCCCTTTATTTATTATCTCCATTTTCACAGTTTGTTTACAGCTTACATTTCCTGATGTCTACTGTTTACAGATCCTGTTAACAGTTACTGTTCTATAGATTTACGGGGTGTATGGGGTGTCAGGGAGAGGTAGTACCTCTGACGTGGAACACGTCGTACTCTTTTGAGTAGTCCGTCCGCATTGGTCCTCACCTGACACTCGGCTCTCACCAGTGGTTCCTCGTAGCTATTTGCGTGCAACAGCGGCCACACCCCGGGCAACGGCTTCGACTGGCCGGCAAAACCTGGTGAGGGTAGCCGATGGGCCTCAAACCCTCGGTGGGTTAGGGCTTGTCTACCTACGCATGTGAAGACTGAATTTGGCAGACTATGTGGAGGAGACCACCACTTGGCGGTCCAACGAGTAGAAAGGCGGACCCAGCAAAGCATTGTGGAGCGCAATCAGGGCACGGTGAGACATGTAGGACACTGCTGGCCATCCACTGTATCCCAACTTACCTCCAGCCATCTCGACTCTGTCTTACAACTGAATACAGATAGGTCGGGACGAGAGAGTGAGGCTGACGATTTGCGCAACTCTCCCTCACTTTAATCCAAGTCAAGCGCAAGTCACGACTCCAAACCCATTCCATTAAAAAAACGTCAAGTCTTGTGGCGATGGGCGAGAGGCGAAGCAGCAGGTGCGGATACACTGGAAGCTGTAGTCACAAACCTGCACACAGGCGGCCCAGGGCATTGGGTCATTCTCCGCTGGAGTGAAGCAGCAGTGGAGCTCGGCAGCCCCCTGGGTGTCTGAGCAGTCCTCCTTAGGAATCGCTCTGCTCACCTCCATGGAGGGAGGAGCTAGAAAAGGTGCCTCAAACATAGCCTGCTTCATCTTACCCTGACCAGCACATCGCGGCTGGCGGGGATCCCACTCAGCGGTCGAACTACAAAGAAGACGAAAGTGAAGGTGCTCAACCTTAGCACGTGGAACATGCGAACTCTGCTTGACATCAACAAGGCTGTCAGACCAGAAAGAAGAACAGCATTGGTTGCCAAAGAACTAGCCCGCTATAATGTGGACATTGCAGCACTCAGCGAAACACGTCTAGCAGACAAGGGCCAGCTTACAGAATGTGGTGGTGGGTACACCTTCTTCTGGGGCGGTCGCAGCAGCACTGAATGATGAGGAGCTGGCATTGGATTTGCCATTCGATCCCACCTCGCTCGTAAACTTGCCAAGCTTCCAGAGGGCATCAACGATCGCCTGATGATGCTTCGGCTCCCACTTGGCAATAAGAGGAGTGCAACGCTGATCAGTGCATTTGCCCAAACAATGACCAACCCAGGTGACATTAAAGATAAGTTCTATGAAGAACTTGATGCCCTCATAGCAGCAGTCCCACAGTCAGAGAAGCTTATTGTCCTCGGGGACTTTAATGCCAGAGTGGGGACAGGTTACCAGACCTGGGAAGGAATTCTTGGAAGACATGGTATTGGCAAGCATGACAGCAATGGCCTGCTGCTCCTCAAGACATGCGCTACACATGACCTTGTCATCACCAACATCCTATTCCGCCTCCCTACCCGTAACAAGACATCTTGGATGCATCCACACTCTAGGCACTGGCATCTGATTGACTATGTCATCACCAGAAAGAGGGACAGGCAAGACGTGAAAGTGACAAAGGTCATGTGTGGTGCTGACTGCTGGACGGATCGTCGACTCATAGTTTAAACTTCGCATCCGGCCTGTGAGAAGACCCCAAGGTCAATAGACTGCAAAGAGGCTCAATGTCTCCAAGCTGAAGAACAGCGTAGTTGCAGAAGAATTTCGTGAAGACCTAGATAACAGGCTGCTTGACACACCCCAGGATGACCACAACAGCAATGAAGAGCAGTGGACAGCTTTCAGAGATGCGGTCTGCCCTACCGCTCTCGAACACCTCGGACCAGCAATCCATAGACATCAAGACTGGTTCGATGAGAACGATGAGGAGATACAGGCACTGTTGTTAGAGAAACACCAACTGTTCAGAGCGCACCAGAACGATCCCACATCACAAGCAAAGATAGATGCCTTCGCCAGTGCAAGACGGAAAATGCAGAAGAAATTCCGTGAGATGCAGGATATCTAGTTCAGCAATAAGTCCGATGAGTTCCAGGGCTACGCAGACAGTTGCGACACAAAGTGTTTCTACGACGCTTTGAAGGCTATGTATGGACCTCAGTCCTCTGGCTCCTCCCCCTTCCTCAGTGCAGATGGGACTCGGCTGCTGACAGAGAAAAAGCAGATTTTGGAGAGATGGGCTGAACACTTCAACCAGGTCCTCAACTACCCTGCCGAAGTCAATGATAAGGACATTGCTCGCCTACCTCAGATGGAGATCAACCTGGACATTGACAACCTCCCCACAGAAGAAGTCAGGAAAACCATCAGGCAACTTTCTTGTAGCAAGGCACCAGGATCAGATGCAATCCCTGCTGAAGTCTTCAAAGCAGGAGGCCCATTCATGATGCAGAAGCTGACTGAGCTCTTCCAGTCTATGTGGAACGAAGGAAAGGTCCCGCAACAGTTGAAATATGCCAGCATAGTCCACATCTACAAGAGGAAAGGCAACCGCCACTCTTGTGACAATCACCGAGGCATCTCCCTCCTGTTCATAGCTGGGAAGATCTTGGCTCACGTCCTGCTTAATCGCCTTCTCCAACACCTTGAGCAAGGTCTCCTCCCAGAAAGCCAGTGTGGCTTCCATGCAGAGCGTAGAACTGTCGACATGATATTTGCTGCACGCCAACTCCAGGAAAAATGTCAAGAGCAGCACAGTGACCTCTTCATGACCTTCGTCAATCTGACCAAGGCATTTGATACGATCAGCAGAGATGGCTTATGGAGGATAATGGAGAAGTTTGGCTGCCCTAGCAGGTTCATCACGATTGTTCGGCAGTTCCACGATGGCATGATGGTGAAAGTTTTGGATGATGGTGACGAGTCAGAAGCCTTCCCAGTGACGAATGGTGTGAAGCAAGGATGCATTCTCGCCCCTACACTCTTAAGCATGGTCTTCTCTGCTATGCTGACTGATGCCTTCCGCGATTGTCAGGATGGTATACACGTCAGATACAGGACTGGTGGTGGGCTATTCAACCTCTGGCATCTAAAGGCTGTTACAAAGGTAAAGGAGACCGTCGTTAGAGACCTCTTATTCGCTGATGATTGCGCCCTCAATGCCAGCACAGAGCAGAAGATGCAGCGAGAAATGGACTGCCTCCCACGAACCTGTGACAACTTTGGACTTACAATCAGCACCAAAAAGACCGAAGTTATGTACCAGCCCGCACCCAGAAAGGCCTACCAGGAACCACACATCACAGTAAAGGGGTAGAAGCTACTGGCAGTTGACAGCTTTACTTATCTGGGCAGTACTCTATCATGAGCGGTGAACATAGATGCAGAGATCAGCAGCAGAATTGCCAAAGCCAGTGCCGCCTTTGGGAGACTCTGTGAGAATGTATGGGAGCAGAGAGGACTCAGCCTTACCACCAAGCTGAAGGTCTACCGAGCAGTGGTTCTCACCACCCTCCTCTATGCCAGTGAGACCTGGACTGTCTACAGCAGACACGCTAAACAGCTCAACCACTTCCACCTGAGCTGCCTCCGCAGGCTTCTCCACGCACGATGGCAGGACAAAGTCCCAGACACGGAGGTCCTGGAGCGGGCTAGCACCCACAGCATCTACACCCTCCTACAGAAAGCCCAAGCCAGATGGGCTGGCCATGTCGTCAGGATGTCTGACAGTCGACTACCAAAACAGCTGCTGTATGGAGAGCTGAGCCAGGGCAAGCCCACAGTTGGAGGACAGAAGAAACGTTTCAAAGACTGCCTCAAAGTGTCCCTCAAAGACCTCAACGTCAATCCCAGTAGCTGGGAATCGCTTGCTCTGGACCGCCCAACCTGGTGGAGCAGGGCCACTAAAGCAGCGTATGCAGCAGAAATCAGACGCACCGCAGAGGCTCAGAGGAAACACGCTGTGCGCAAGGCTCGAGCTACCTCCACTTCCACTGAAGCACCTACCCTCATGTGTCCCACATGTGGGTGAGCTTCCAGGACCCGGATTGGCCTCACCCGTCACCTCCGGACCCACAGTCACAAACCCTCCACCTGACAGAAGTCGTGGTCGTCTTCGACTCCGAAGGATGAACAACATAGATTTGCTCAGTATACCCGCAGAAAAACAAAATCTCAGGGTTGCATGTGGTGACATGTATGTACTCTGATAATAAATTTTACTTTGAACTTTGGTCACATGACAACCATATATCTGCAATTGATATCAGATGATACTTATTCTTGTTAATATCGATTCAGTATTTATGTGAAAATCTGATTCAGTTTCTTAATATAGGGATTGAGGACATCAGTAATAAGAATAGAGGATTAAGGACACTGGCATCATCGTTGAAGGAGGAAAAATTGGGAATGGAGATGTGAATAGTTGGTGGGGAGGGAGTGGTTGAGGTTGGCTGTGGCAGATAAAGAGAGGATGTCAAAAGGAGGTTCGGGAAGAGAAGGGAAAATTGGCTTTGGGGAGTGGGTTTTTGCAGGGTTCACACTCGCATTACTTGAGTATATTTAGATTTACCTGTAGGTCTCTCATCTGGACTCCATGTAATTGAAGCCACGTTGTCCCAGGGGTAGCCAAGATATTTTGGATAATATTATATTCCTGGCGATACTCCAAAAGAGAAATTACATCATCTTATGCTTCTCCAGCCAAATGTTGAATCAGGGTCACAAGGGTCACCCTTGACAGAAAGTGTGTAATGAACTTCCTAAAAGTCAATTCAGCCTGGAAGATGTTACAAATGGAACTTATTGTGGGTTAAATGAATTTTCCATCTCATGGCTCCGAAAGGAAGCAGAGCTATGCTCTCCAATATTGAAAGATGCAAAGTACTACAGATGTGGGCAAAGTGAAGCCATAGCCACCAAATTTAGACAAATGAAGGTACTTAGACTGGAAGAACTAGAAGAAACACTTACCCAGGATTTTAGTAAAGGTCTTGTGGAGAAGATTCTTGATGGAGTCAGGATAGTAGCAAGTGGCTAAATCTTGATTGTTTGTAATAAACTATAACAATAAAAATGGAAGTACTATAATGGCTAGTTGAGTTATAAGAAAACACAGGGCTGGGATATGGTTAAATACATCTATGAAACCAAAGGGAAATGAAGGAAGAACACTAGAGTCCCAAGAGATTTATTCAGAGTGAGTGTCACTATACCAGACAATGAGGAGTACAGAATGTAATATCTATTTTCACAATAGAAGCAGAGCTAATCTAAGTAATTACAGATCAATAAGTTAAACATATTTGTTCAGAAAAGTTTCAGAATATTTAATTAAAAATGATACAAGCAAATATTGAGACAGAGAAAATAATTAGAGGGAGTCAACATGGATTTTAATGATGATCATGTTAACATACATAATCCACTTCCCAGAGAAGGTGGAATTAAGGATCAATTTTATTTGCCATATATATTCACACGTTTAAGGAATTTGCAGTGGTGTGTTGGCGCAACATGCAACAAAACACAACATTCAACAATTATGAAGAAAAAGAAATATATAAAATTTAGAGGTTACAGGACAGATATGGAATAAAATGTGCATAAATAGATAAATACCAGCATGCATTTATAATGTAGCAGCATTTTAAAGAGTGGTTTAAAGTATTTAAATTTCAGTGCAGTGAAGGTGTAATAGAGGGGATTGGTGGGGGTCTAACTAGAATGTTTGCTCAGGTTAATTGCCTGGGGGAGGGGAGAAACTTTTTAAATGGTGTCAAGATTTTGTTTTAATAAGCCTACGGTGCTTTCCAGAACAGACCTTTTGGAAAAGGCAGTTTGTAAAGTGGGAAGTGTTTCAATGATTGTTCCTGCCCACTTCTTTGTCCTGGACACATACAAGTCCTACAGTGATGGTAAACCTTAGCCAATGACTTTTTCTGTTGACCTGACTGTTCACTGTAGTTTCCATATGTAACCCCCTGGGTCGCCTCAGGCTCGCTCAGCTCGTTCTCGTCTAGGGGGAGCAGCCTTCGGCCCCGCCAAACTGGGTAATCAGCTGGTGTGGATGCTGTGTGATGTACCCGCCTCGCTCAAAAACAGACAGTACACCATATACGATTAAATGAGTACAATTTATAAAGGTTACTATAACTAAGTGATTAATAATGATACAGTATATGTGAAGGAAAAAAAATAAAGAAAAGGCGCCAAACTTATCAAAGTCCAAACCACTTCGTGCACAACCGTTGGAGCTCAATTACTGAAGTCTTCTGGCCACCATTCGTTCCCCTCCGAACTCCTCGACTCGCAGCTTAGGACCATCCGAAGTGGTCAACCAAGCACATCTAGCTTCATCTCCTCTCCTCGGGGTACCTCCTGGCCTTGGACCCCCGCTTGGGGTCCGTTCCTCACCCAGCTTACAACATTGCATCCTCTCTCTCAACCCCTCACGCCGATCTCCCCAAAAGCCCACCAACAATAGCTTACAGACTCAGAAGAAAGAACAACATTAATCCCAATTGGTTTACAAAGGAATACAATTCTTGTTATCAGTAAATTTTAACCCAAACAAGCTTCCAGCACTCTCTCGCAACAAAGAAGCATTCCTGCTTTTAACAAAACAAAGAAGCCATTTTGATTATATACACAGTAACAAAGAAAAAGAAGAAATCCCCTTTACACATATATTGTGAAAGGGCGCAGCATCAAGCCAGACAGTAATGGCCGACGTGAGGTTGCTCGCTATGAGACAGCAGTGTAGAATTGCACCAGTATGTTCTGAAGAAGATGGAATCTCACCAACTGCCACAGGAAACACATCCTCTGTTGAGTAACTGTGAATATTAGGTGCAAGGACTTACAGTAAATCTTTGGCAAGGTCTATTTTCAGAGTCTATAGATGAAAATCACAGTATTGTTGGGAAGTTAGAAAATTCAATTCAAAGCCAGAAGAAGAAATGATGGGTCGAGTTCAGAGGAGCCTCTCAGCGTGATTGGAAGTGGAAGTCAACCCGGACCCCAGGTACATTCAGCAGATGATGCAACACTTGAAGAAAGGAAAACAGAATTAACCCTTTATCATTTGAGTGAATGTCACCAACACGGGACCATTAATTCCACTTCTACATCCACAGATGCTGCCTGACCTACGGAGAGTTTACAGTATTTTCAATTTGTTCGGAAGTTTCCAGTTCCTGAATTCTTGAAATTTTCTACTTATAGAAATAGGAGATTTGACTACCTTCAAAGAAAACTCTATCCCCTATCTTTGGAAATGTTCTGTAGCTCAAATTCTCAAGTCAGCCTGACTTCTGGTAATCTGACACAATGTAGGATACTGACTGAGGAGTAGAGGTCAGAGATGCCCCTTACTCTAGCTCAACCTCAGGGTTGCCCCTGTGGAAAGAAAGCAGGTGTTCTGCAAAGCTGGGCAGGAGACTAATATATGAAATAGATTTGGGTGAAGCAACAAGGCAAGAAAATTGCATAATGTGAGAAATATGGAGGAATGGGGGAACCTCAAATCCCTAACTGTGATTGGGCAGATAGATTCTCTCTTTTATTTGCCCAAGCATATAAAATAAGAGCAGGGAGATAATGGTAGAATTGTACACAATTGGGTGGCGGGGTAAAGATACATCTCTACTAAAGGAGGTGTAAGCTGCTCCTTCCCTCTTCTAGCCTGCAAATCACCCTCGGGCAAGGTGTAGCACCTGCTTAGCCACCCAGTCCCCCTGATCAGGGTCATCTTAAGCTAAGGGAGCAGGTGGTGGATGGTCATATGAGCAGCTGGGGCATATCACAAGTCCTGGTTATGTGACCACTAATGCCAGGCAGATGACCTCTGAAGAGTATTGATCATGGCTGGGGTCACCAGTCTTGTAAAGACACTGCCCAGAAGAAGGCAGTAGCAAATCACTTCTGTGAACACATTTGCCAGGAGCAATCATGGTCATGGAAAAACAGTGATCACCTATGACGTGCACATAACAAACAAACAAAATAATGACATCATAACTTTTCCTCTTTATTGATCACAGCACTTGAGGTTGGACTATCCATAATGAAAATTGCAGAAGCAGACCAAATGAAAAAGAAGTGTAGACAGTATAGTGTAAAGTATCTGAAATATAGATTTATACCAGCATCAAGCAACCAACAGCAGCCAATGTGTCTGCTGTGTGAAAAAAGTTTTTTTTTTCAGATGAAACAATGAAACCGTCCATAAAGTCAATAAAACAAACAAGAACTGGGCTTATTTTCAGTCACTTTGTGAAAACTTTCAGAAACGGAAAACTCTTTAAATAATGTTTGCCAGCCCTTCAGAACAAAGCAGTGATGGTTTGCTTTCTTCATACAACATTTCATTGCTCATTGCAAAATCTGGAAAGCCCCATACAGTTGGAGAAGAACTGATTCTGCCAGCAGCAAGGGAGCTTCGGAGTATGGTTTTGCATAAGTCACCAGACCAAACAATTCAAGCAATTCAGTGACGCCTGTGACTTTTCAGTGACAGCTCTGTTCAAAGACGAATAGATGTAATGTCTGAGAAAGTGGAAGACATAAGAACATAACAAATAGGAGCAGGAGTAAGCCATCTGGCCCGTTGAGCCTGCTCCGCCATTCAATAAGATCATGGCTGATCTGGCCATGGACTCATCTCCACCTACCTGCTATTTCTTCATAACCCTTAATTCCCCTATTATCCAAAAATCTATCCAACCTCTTTGTACAACATACATATGTCAACAGAATTTGCTATGCAGTTGGATGAAACAATTTTGCCAGGCAATGAAACTTAGCTTCCTGGTTATGATCGCTACATAAAAGATGAAAGCATACTTCAAAAGTTGTCATTTGAAGGGGGACTAGAAACAGATATGAAGGGTGTGTCAATATTTCGGGATGTTAAGCATTTTTTCAAAGTGAAGGACATTCTGCTCACCACCATTCCTGCTTGTGCAACAGATGGGGCACCATCAATGACAGGGTTATTACTTTCTTGAAAAAAAGCTGGACCTAATACAGCTTGAGTGTTGGAGCTGAAAGTTCATTTTTGATTCCGTCCGTAAGATGTTTGTACATTCTTCCTGTGATCACGTGGGTTCCTCCACAGTCCAAAGATGTATCAGTTAGTAGATTAACAGGTAATTGCAAATTGTTCTAAGATTAGACCGGGATTAAATAGGTCGGCCATTAGGCGATGTGGCTCATTGGGCCAAAAGGGCATGTTCCGCACTGTGTTGCGAAATAAAATTTGAAAAAAAAAGTAATTCACAGATAACATCTTGTCATAAAAAAACAAAGTGATTGGCTGTAAAAATCAGTAAATGCTGTTATCACAGCAGTAAATAACATCAAATCCGATGCTGTCAACTATTCATTATTTTGAGACTTTGGATTGGGAATGATGAACATTTTGAATGCTTGCTGATGCACACAGAAGTCAGATAGCTCTCAAAAGAAAACTACCTGAGATGCTTTTATGCATCTTTTGAAACTGTGAAGATCCAAATGCTTCATTTCTTAATCAACTCAAAAATATTAGGCATGATCATAAGGCATTGGAGCACAATTAGACCATCTGGCCCATTGAGTCTGCTCCTCCATTCAATCATAGCTAATCCGTTTTCTCTATCTCCTCCTCAACCCCAGTTCCTGGCCTTCTCCCCATAACATTTGATGCCATGTCCAATCAAGAAACTATTAATCTCTGCCTTAAATACACCCAAAACCCTGGCTTCCACAGCTTCACATGGCAACAAATTCACAAAATCACCAGCCTTTGGCTAAAGAAATTACGTTGCATCTCTATCCTGAGGCTGTGCCTTCTTGTCCTAGACTCTCACACCATGGGAAACATCCTTTCCACATCAACTTTGGCTAGGCCTTTCAACGTTGGAAAGATTTCAATGACATCACACCCTCATCCTTCTGAATTACTTTACTTTACTTTATTGTCACCAAACAGTTGATTCTAGAGCGTACAATCATCACAGTGATATTTGTTTCTGCGCTTTGCGCTCCATGAAGTATTGAATTATTGGATTCCAGCAAGTACAGACCCACAGCCATCAAATGTTCCTCGTATGATAACCTTTTCAACCTGGAATCATCTTTGCGAACCTCCTCTGTACCTTCTCCAATGCCAGCACATATTTTCTAAGATGAGGGGCCCAAAGCTGTTGACAATACTCAAAGTCAAGCCTCATCAGTACCTTATAAAGCCTCAGTATCACATCCCTGGTCTTATATTCTAGACCTCTTGAAATGAATGCTAACATTGCATTTGCCTTCCTCATTACCCACTCAACCTGCAAGTTAACCTTCAGGGTGTTCTGCACAAGGACTTCCAAGACCTTTTGCATCTCAGATTCCTGAATTTTCTCCCCATTTAGAAAATAGTTTGCACATTTATTTCTACTACCAAAGTGCATTGACCAACATTGTATTTCATTTGCCACTTTCTTGCCCATTCTCCTAATCTGTCTAAGTCCTTCTGCATCCTACCTGTTTCCTCAACACTACCTGCCCCTCCACCAATCTTCGTAACATCTGCAAACTTGGCAACAAAGCCATCTATTCCACCTTCTAAATCATTGATATACAGCATAAAAAGAAGTGGTCCCAACACTGACCCCTGCGGAACACCATTAGTCACTGGCAGCCAACCAGAAAGGGATCCTTTTGTTCCCACTCGCTGCCTCCTACCAATCAGCCAATGCTCTAACCATGTTAGAAACTTTCCTGTAATACCATGGGCTCTTAACTTGGTAAGCAGTCTCATGTGTGGCACCTTGTCAAAGGCCTTCTGAAAGTCCAAATATACAATATCTGCTGCATCCCTTTTATCTATCCTACTTGTAATCTCAAGAATTCCAACAGGTTCATCATGTAGGGTTTTTCCTGAAGGAAACCATGCTGACTTTGTCCTATCTTGTCCTGTGTCACCAAGTACTCCATCACCTCATCCTTAACAATTGACTCTAACATCTTACCAACCACTGAGGTCAGGTTAACTTGTCTATAATTTCCTTTCTGTTGCCTTCTTCCTTTCTTAAAGAGTGGAGTAACATTTGCAATTTTCCAGTCCTCTGGCACCATGCCAGAGTCCAATAATTTTTGAAAGATCATTCCTAATGCCACCGCAATCTCTAATGCTACCTCTTTCAGAACACTAGGGTGCAGTTCCTCTGGTCCGGGTGACTGATGTACCATTAGATCTTTCAGCTTTTTGAGCACCTTCTCTCTTGTAACAGTAACTGCACCCACTTTGCTTCCTTCACACACTACAAATTCAGCCATACTGTTTGTGTCTTCCATGACCCAACTGCTGCCCCATTTTATGTACTTTTTCAGATAGAGAGTCAGGCTTTGTCAGAGCTATGATGACATCTTTGGTGGCGGGTCGGTACGTCCTTACCGAAGGAGGTGTAAGGTGTATCATTAAAAATAAAGTAACTGTGTTGAACCCACTTTGTTAGCTGGAAGTATGTCCACCTTGGTCATGAGGGATGACCCACCACTTAAGCAGTGGATTCTGGGAGCTGGACCTCATCACAGAACTAAACAGGGAAGCAAGCTAGTCTTCTGAAGAATAATTAGATACAGTCTTGTCTCCCCATATCAAAGGTACCCATAGATATCTATATGGGATAGGAGTTAAAATCTTCTTTTGACTTTTGGGCTTTGCAAACAGGGAACCTAACACCTTCACAGGCCTCAACAATCTCCATTTAGTGATCACTTTAAACAGCAGTGCAGTTTCTGAAAGCACAAGACGTAAATCCGTGACACATGGATTCTTCACATTTCCATGAGGTCCCCTGATACCTCAGCAAGCTCAGCATTTAAAAAGGCTACATGTACACATAACCAAATGTCCCTGAACTGTCACTCAAAGTCGACTTCATTCAAATTAGAGGAAGGGACTGACATTGGGGGTCCTGATACAATTAGCAGAAATACTGTACCTGAGGGTTTTCAGTGACCCTTTAGCAGAGAGTATGAAATAAAAGAAACCTGGCACCTGTTATGATTTCAAGATGATAAAGTAAATTTAACAATGAATCTCAATCCTTACGCATCTGTTGACACACACAATATTTTAAAATAACCTCAGTAGAGAGTGAGATTCTCTAAAACAACAGAGCAAATTTTATGATTGTCCAAGAAAAAGATAGGTGCTTTCTGACTTGATTTGCAATGTAACTCAATGGAATGGTTTGTGATAGAGAACTGATAATCTCCTTTGTTCTTTCATAATTGCAGTGACATTTTCAACACCTCAGAGTAAAGGACAAAAAACATCTCACTGTTGGCAGGAAATTTATTTTGATTAAAATGTCACAATGAGACTGTTGTAATATCAGGTGAACTCCCCTGTTTAAATAAAATATTGGCATAGTTCTTTGATTTTCAAGTGTTTATTATCTCCATTTGCCAGAACAGTCCTGGGATTGTTGCTCAGATACCACCACACACAGTGGAACGGCCCTTTAGATCTGATTTCAAAATATAGCTTACAATAAGGCACTTCACAGAGACTGCAGTACACAATATGAAGAGTAATAGGCAAGTGAAAGTGACAAAGGTTGAAATCTGATTTTAAAACTGGGGTGGGAGGTAGATGATAGTTAAGATTTGTTGTTTCTATCACCCAGAGTATTAATTTAGAAGCTTTAATGGGCTTATAGACATGCTGTTACTCCTAGGCATCATTTGTTCTGTATGTAATTCACTAACAGCTATCCATTATCTTCAGTAATGTACTGAATGTATCGTCTATCAATTCATAACCTGGCAAACTCCAAGCTTCCATTATTTGTTGAAGTGATGCTTTATCATGAAGTTCAAGAGAAAATGGAAATGAATTAAAATCTCATAGGACTTCTTATTTATCCATTCATCTTCCACTCTGCACTTAAGAATCCTAACCATCCTGGTTTAGAATTATTGAGCCTGGTGATTGTTTTTCATTAAAATTAATGAACCACTGCCTTTGTAAATAGTTTAGATTTGCAATTTTCAACAGCCTTCTCTCAAACTATGATATTGCTTTTCTGGATGCACGCTGATACCTTTCAACTAATCTGGTAATTAAAAGGAACCAAAGGCTATTTTCTCTTCTTTTGATTTGCTGAATATTACTATATACTTAATTTCAGAGCAGATTCTCCTGTTAAACCCCATTACCCCAGCTAACTGAATCCACAATAACTTCAGTTGGAATAGGTTATATTTCAATATGGCTTGAACAGGAGAGATAAATCTGAATGCAAATGAGCTGAAATAAATTACAGGTTCATGGTCTTGTCCCTCTGAGGGAATAAACTTTAGAATTGACAAGAAAAATAAAAATGATTGTCTGGCATTATGATTGTACCACAAGATGTCACCAAATTACTTTGCGCAGATGGATTACACACTCAGTATGAGCAATCTGTTCTGCACAGGATGTGCATCTAAGAAAGTAAATTGAAGAAACAAGGTCAATATTATGCAATGATAATATAAAAATAACAAGTTGCACAAAGTGTATGTGTTAGGTAATGCCAAATGTGAATTTTTAAAGTAACATGTGTTAGAAAACCGAAGGGGGTTGTGGTGAAGGGGAGGTTCCTGCATTTTGGAGGTTAGTAGGTGTTGTGATGAATTTTGATCTCGACATCGGGAATATACAGGCAGAATCAGATTCAGAACCAGAATCAGGTTTAATATCATTGGCATATGTCATGAAATTTGTTGTTTGGTGGCATTAGTACATTGCTATACATAATAATGAAAAAATAGAAGTTACAATACATATATATATATATGTGTATTAATAAAACAAATTAAATTAAATTAAATAAGTAGTGCAAGAAGAGAGCAAAACAATTAAATAAAACAGCAGGGTAGTGTACAGTACATGGGCTCATTGTCCATTCAGAAATCTGATGACAGCAGGGAAGAAGCTCTTCCTAAAACATTGTCCTCAGTCTCCTTTACCTCCTCCTTGATAACAGCAATGAGAAGAGCAATGATAAGAACACTTATCCTGGGTAATAGTGATCCTTAATGATGGATACCACCTTTTTGAGGTGTCACCTTTTGAAGATGTCCTTGATGCTGGGGAGAACACAAACTGGCAAAATTGTACACAACGCCACACCAGGGCAAAAAATCAAAGACTTTATCCAGGATATACACACTGAGCATCAGATGAAGTCTGAGGGTAGAAAATTGAAATATTTCAGGGAGGAATTACAGAGCAAGAGAAGTTAAGGGTGTTAAAATAGAGATGTGAAAAAGCTAGAATTAGGAATGAAGAGGGAACTAGATGATTTTGCATAGATTGGAGAGGTAGGAACTATGGTAGGTCAAAAAGCCTCAGAAAGTCTTGAAAGTAGATAAAATTGATAAAAGTCTTGACAAAATTGCGTTGAATTTAATCAGCAGCTCCTAGTTCCTGAGTTCCTGGTGTCAACATTACTGACGATCTATCCCTGGGCCCAACATATTGATGCAATCATGCCAGCAGCTATATTTCATTAGGCGTTTGAGGAGATTTGGTATGTCACCAAAGACTCTAGCAAATTTCTAAAGCTGTATAGTGTGAAGCATTTTGACTGGTTGTATCAACGCCTGGTATGGATACACTAATGCACAGAACGGGTAAAAGCTGCAGAGGGTTGTAAACTCAGCTAGTTCCATTATGGGCACTAGCCTCCCCAACATCGAGGCCACCTTCAAAAGGTGCTCAAGAATGCAGAATACATCCTGATGGACCGCCACCATTCAGAAAATGCCCGCTTCTCATTACTAATGTCAATAAGGAAGTACAGGATCCTGAAGATGCACACTCAATGTCTGGTGAAGATGGCGCCTGCGTACAACGTTCCCACAGTCAACATCTTCTAGATAGATGATGAAGGTATTTATTTCACTTCTGTTATGTCTTTTACATCTGGTTTTTGTCTTGAACATTCCTCAGGAACTGTTAGAGCCTGTGATTGGAGATCATTTGGATGATCCAGTGCTCTGCAGTCTGTGAGAGGACTCTGGGAGGCAGGGGCAGCGAATACAAGCCGCATGGTGAGGAGACTGTGGGACAGGTCGTGAGTCGATAGCTGACTCTATTTCGCCAATTCAAGCTTCCATTGTTTGCCAATAAAAGCGATGAAGGAAATTGAAACATCGAGGAGAATGCTGAAGGTGAGCACCAGCTGCCTGCCTTTTGATCGTTGGTGGAATCACTCTGCTGCCGGAGAGGGGAGACTTCCTTTTTATCGCTGGTGGGATCGCTCTGTTGCCAGTGCCTGGGGAATGTTACCCAGGTTTTCTGTGTTTTGGATATGGATATGAATATGGACTTAGACTATGGACTATGGACTTCTTTTCAGTTTTATAGTTTTTTTATATTCGGTGTTTTTCTTCCTTTCTTTCTCGTTTTTTGTGTGGGGGAGGGGGATTTGGGGCTCGATGTGCTTGTTCTTTTTCTGTCCATTTTTTCATGCTGGGAGTGTGGATTTGTGGGTTGATGATCAGTGCTGCCGTTCTTTTCTTTCTTAGTTTTGTGGCTGTCTGGATAAGAAGAATTTCAGAGTTGTATACTTTGATGATAAATGAACCTTTCAATCTTTTGCATCTTTTTGAGGAACAGCTTCTTTTCCTCCACCATCAGATTTATGAATAGTCCATGAACCCACAAACTCTACCTTGCTATTCCTATTTTGCAGTATTTATGTTTTCTTGTAGGTTCATTTGTTTATTATAAATTAATAGTAATTTTTACATCTTGCACTGTACTGCTGCTGCAAACCAACAAATGCCACGACATATATCAATGATAATAAGTTTGATTCTGCTTAAATGTTGCCAACAGGTAGTCCAAACTGCCCAATGCATCACCATCACCAGCCTACCCGCCACCAAGGACATATATGCAGAAAGATGCCAAAAAGGACTGGTAACATCATGAAGGAGCTCACCCGTCATGGACTGTTTGTCCCACTCCCATCAGGGAGGAGGTAGCATTCACGCCAATTTATTATTGTGTTCTTAATGCTACTGTGTTTATTTTGTGCTGCAACGGAGCTGGAGTAACATTTTTTTTTGTTTTCCCTTACACTTGTGTACTGGAAATGACATTAAGCAATCTTGAATTTTGCATTTTGGTCTTACTGCATGCAGGCATAGCCACATTTGCTGAGGAGCTGTAACTGGCATTGAACTTCTTTGCAATAACTCCACACTGTAGGAAGGTCAGAGATGGTGCATTTGAAGATGATTGGGCCATCTATGAGGAACTATAATTTCACAGAGTTGGGATAATTAAACTCTGAAAACCACAACTATATTCTTTTTTAAAAGTTAACATTTCAGCCATTAGAATGTGTTCTGTTTGATGCCCATTGACTTTTATTTTACTGGATACCTTGATGCTCAAATGCAGCTTTGGTTCAAGAGCAATTTTTCTCACCTCACATTGGATTTAAGCTCTTTGGTCCACACATCAGTCACTAAATTTATGGATTGGAATTTGCCAAAAACGCACTGAATACTTGCTTGAGTGTGCATCCAAAGCGGACCTATTATAACCTAAGTGTGAAGTCATGCCTTTCTGGATTTGGCAGTGAAGTAAACTGCCTATTAAATTGGACGTAAATTGAAGTCACTCAAATAGATAATGGTAACAACTGAAACTGAACAATCATTGACCAAATAATTAATAGGACCACATACCAGTCACAGATTGGAACTTAAGATTGAATGACTCATCACTTCTCTTCCCAATGCCTTTCAAAGCACCTTCTAACTACAAGACAGCAGTGTGAGTGAATGCTCCAACTCCAACTCTGCCTGGATGAAACTCCAGCAACACTTTAGAAGCTCAACCTCTTAAAGAACAATGCAGTCTATATAAATGAAAGATATTTATTAAACTATACATTCACTCCAAGTATTTCCAGGTGACTGTGACTGCACTATCTCCAAATCATGAGTTAAGACAATAAGACCATAAGACAAAGGAGCAGAAGTCGGCCATTCGGCCCATCGAGTCTGCTCTGCCATTTAATCATGAGCGGATCCATTCTCCCATTTAAGGAAACCATGCTGGCTGAGTTCAGCCTATCTAGCAATACACCTCCAGGTACTCCATGACCTCAACCCTGAAGATCGACTCCAACAACTTCCCAACCACCAATGTCAAACTAACAGGTCTATAATTTCCTTTTTGCTTCCTTGCCCCCT
This sequence comes from Hypanus sabinus, assembly GCF_030144855.1. Classification (NCBI taxonomy): domain Eukaryota; kingdom Metazoa; phylum Chordata; class Chondrichthyes; order Myliobatiformes; family Dasyatidae; genus Hypanus; species Hypanus sabinus. The sequence continues at coordinate 39,875,214 of NC_082739.1, forward strand.
TCTTAATAGCAGAGTAACATTTGCAAACTTCCAGTCCTCCGGAACCATGCCAGAATCTGTTGACTTTTTAAAGATCATTGTTAATGCCTCCGCAATCTCCACAGCTACTTACTTCAGAACACGAGGGTGCATTCCATCTGGTCCAGAAGATTTATCTCCCCTTAGACTATTCAGCTTCCTTAGTACTTTGTCTGTCATAATTGTGACTGTGCACACTTCTCTTCCCTGACACCCTTGAGTGTCCGGTATACTGCTGATGTCTTTCTCAGTGAAGACTGATGCAAAATACTCATTCAGTTCCTCCGCCATCTCCTTATCTCCCATTACAATTTCTCCAGCATCATTTTCTATCTGTCCTATATCTACTCTCAGCTGTCTTTTACTCTTTATATACTTGAAAAAGCTTTTAGTATCCTCTTTGATATTATTTGCTAGCTTCCTTCCATAGTTCATCTTTTCCCTCTTAATGACCTTCTTAGTTTCCTTTCGTAAACTTTTAACAACTTCCGAATCCTCTGTCTTCCCACTAATTTTTGCATCCTTGTATGCCCTCTGCTTTGCTTTGACTTTGACTTTGACTTCTCTTGTCAGCCACAGTTGCATCCTTTCTCCATTCAAAAATTTCTTCTTTTTTGGAATATATCTGTCTTGCACCTTCTTCACTTCTCGCATAAACTCCAGCCACTGCTGCTCTGCCATCCTTCCCGCTAGTGTCCCTTTCCAGTCAACTTTGGCCAGTTCCTCTCTCATGCCACTGTAGTTTCCTTTACTCCACTGAAATACCGACACATCGGATTTTGGCTTCTCTTTCTCAAATTTCACAGCGAACTCAATCATGTTACGATCACTGCCTCCTAAGGGTTCCTTCACCTCAATCTCTCTAATCACCTCTGGTTCATTACACAATACCCAATCCAGTACAGCCGATCCCCTAGTGGGCTCAACACCAAGCTGTTCTAGAAAGCCATCTCGTAAACATTCTACAAATTCTCTCTCTTGAGGTCCAGTGCTGACCTGATTTTCCCAATCCACTCGCATGTTAAAATCTCCTACAATTATCATAACACTGCCCTTCTGGAAGCCTTTTCTATTTCCTGTTGTAATTTGTAGTCCACATCACTGCAGCTGTTTGGAGGCCTGTAGATAACTGCCAGCAGAGTCCTTTTACCCCTGCGATTTCTTAGCTCAACCCATAAAGATTCTGCACCTTCCAATCCTATGTCACCTCTTTCTAATGATTTAATATCATTTCTTACCAATAAAGTCATGTCACCCCCTCTGCCTGCCTGCCTATCCTTCTGATACACCACGTATCCTTAGATGTTCAGCTCCCCGAGTTGAACTAACTTGTGAATACAACTGTGAAACACATAACCTCCAATAGCAAGCACAAAAGTGGCAGCTATGTGAAACTCAGGCTCTAACAAATACCCCTCTATGTCAGACTAGTATTGCCACTTCTTTTTCATCACAAGGTCAAAATCATGTTATTCCTTACTTAACAGTTGCAGGAGTATCTTAACTTCAGTTGTTTCAGAAGATGTCTCACAAACAGCTTCTCATAGCCTTTGCAGCTGGGCAGAAAAGCTTATCCTGAAAGATGTCCCTCTGCTAAATAATAAAGCTATCGTCAGTAATTGTGGAGAGAGAAATAAATGTGAGACATGCATATCACAGCAATAATTACTGCTAACCATGGCATATAAAAAGCACAACTTCTGTGCAGGGAATGAAGAGGAGTAATTTTGCCTTAACATTCACAATTTGACAAAAAAAAGTGAGTGTTGAAGTGCCTGTATCAAGGTTTCATTTAAGGATAACATGTTTGACAGGTATAGCAGAATTTTCTGAATGTGATAACTAGATTAACACAAAGCAGTTGATAGAGTTTATATGGATAACATAATACAGTAGATGAAGGTTTTAGGGATCATCAGAAGGAACTTAGTTGAAAAGAAGACACTGTTGGGCAGATGCAACCAATTGCCAGTGTGTTGCCTTTAAGGCATTTGTTTAGTTTATTATATTTTCGCTTTAGTAATTCATTTGTTATCGTTTTCTAGTTAAAGTTAAGATTGTTTAAAGTAAATTCGTTGTCTGTGATATATCGCGGCATGCGATGACGCCACACCCGGTTTTGCCGCGTCTTGTGGGAAAATGGGAAGGAGGGGGCTTATGTGTGTGCAGGATGAACGCGAGAAAAGTTTTCTTTCTATGCACTAGAAACATCAGAGAAGCAACGTTGTAAGTTCATGAGATAATCGATATGTTGGATCAAAAATGTTAACACTGATTCTGTTAAAAGTAATAATGGTTGATAAAGTTTATGTTTTTTGTTATTTAAAGAGTTGCGGATAGTTTGTGTTGAAGTGTATTTAAAGCCAGTCGATGGCGTAGGTAAATTCTGACTGTATGTTGCACTTTAATGTAATATAGTTGTTGTAGTTTTACTTTTGCAAGTATTTTTGATGTAAATGTGATGTCAAGAAGGAAACAAATACTGTATATATTTTGTATTGCTTTATCAACAGTTTTCACCATACGTTAATGTGGAAGAGTGAACAGTAAATGGTTAATCTTACTGGGACCGCCTCATTGACTGGTTTAAGCTTGGTGTTTAGCTCAGGGTTCTTTTACACCTGTGCGAGAACACTATAGCCAGAGATTCATAGCAAAATACAGCAGAGAAATGGGTTCCTCCCCTAAATCAGTTCCTTGGTGCTGTTTCACTGAATTTAGTAGATGCTCCAGTCCTGAGGTGGATTGCTCATATAATTCTACATTATCTGCCTTTTCCTCTGATCTCAGAACTAACATCATACCCAAGTTAATAATGAACTTTCCTATTAGGTTCTTGTGCATTGAAAGGATGTCTATTTGTTTTAAACAATGTATTAAATTCTATAAATGTGGGTTGTTGCTTTCTGTCAAAGTACTCCCAATGGATATCAATACATTCAGGACTTTTTCAGAAAGGAAGGAAAATACATAAGGAAGACCTTCAGCTATAGAAGTCCCCCTCAAAATTCACATAGGAAATGATCCAGTTTTGTTCCCCTCCCCCCATTTGGTCCCATCTGCCCACCATTGCTCCTTATCTGGTTCAACTTATCACCTTTCTTACTTATCAGATTCCACCAGCTGCAGCCTTTTGTAATTTCACTTATCATTTCCCAGTGCTTGTCTCTATCCCTACCTTCCCTTCCTTCCACTTGGCTCCAACTGTGCTTCGCTTCTCTCTCTCCTCATCTGCCTCTATCTATCAACCTCCCACCTCCAACTGATACCTCCCAACTACACAGCTTCACACTCCTTACCTGAATTCATCATTCCCCTCCACACCTGCCAGCCCCTTCCTCAGTCCTCCCCTTCAACTCTTTATACTGGCTATCAGTGGTCTATATTTTCACTCCTGAGTTTGGGTCTTGACCCAAAATGTTTATTTCTTTGTCTCCACAGATGCTATTTGACTTGCAGTTTGATTTTTGCTCCATATCTTGGTATCTGGAGTCTTGTGCTTTTACAGAGCAAATTTTTTGATGCATTGGGTTTAAGCTAGTGAACATGCACAAATGCAATAGCCGGATCTCACTAATTGTATTGCAATATATCTTACAATAGGTGCATTTTCCATGTAAATATTGACTGGGAAAAAATAAGTACACAGGAGATCCATATGTAAGAAATCAAATTACTTTGGCATCTACTGTACTTTGTTTCTTATTTTCTCAACAAAAATTTCTTTAAATAAAGAATTTATACAGCCCTTTCATGTTTTTGGAATTATTCAGTCCTGCACAAGCAATGAAAGCCATTGTTTCATCCAAAGTTTCCTCAATATCTAAGCCCAGATGAGGTAGTCAAGTGGCTTTAAGTAGACTTAACTGCAACACCTTACAGCTGTGGGGTAATTGTGCTATCACTGAGCCAAGCTGACACTTCAATATCTTTTTCTAGTGAAATCAATAAATGTATGAATTTGATTAGAGCATTAAATATCCAAATGCAAAGCAGAAGTGTTATAATCAATTGTTATTTTCAGCCATGCCTAACAAGACTGGAACTAATTTAAACCATTCCTACTAAACTTTTCTTCCTATTACCAATGACCTTCAACATTCCTAATATCTTTACACCACTGACTATTTAAGATGTTACTTTCATTTATTCTCTTTTACTGCCCATTCTTCACCTTATAAGAAGGAGTTCAATGGACATATCTGTTTTTTCTTGCATGAAAAGAAAATCAATTTTTCCACTTATTCATGCAGTCAACAATCAGTCCTTTCACATTGTTCCATGCCAGTTTGTTTCCCTTTAACCATAGCTTCATTGTATCCCTTTTTGCTTTTAATATGTCTTATCTCCCTTTCCTTGTCCAAAAGCCCATGGTCATTTGAAACGTGGTCAAGGCCACAGAGTCTCTGGGTTTCCAGCTCCCTTTAATATCTTTCCAAATTCCAATGTGGAATGAGGAAAGATTGCAGTTCAGTTGGAACATGACAGAACTAAACCGTGTACAGAGGGCAGGATTCAGGCAAATTGGACTGATGGGCATTGTGGGCAAACTAGGGATACCGTTTTAATTCCAGAAGTAGCTTAATTAGCCCAGGGGTGGGGGTGGGGCATTAATCTTGAATGCTCTCCAAGGTTGTAAAGGAAGATCTGAGATCAACAACAACGATTATGGTGGGGTGAGATTGGCTGCGAGTGTTGTTAGCAATTTCTGTTCTCTCTGGCTGTTCTACAAGAATATGTAAAAGACGTAATGATTAGCTTTTCGTGACATACTTCCAATGGTTTGCTGACCCATTGTGTGTATGCATGGCGTGGTCAGGCAGAAAGAAACCTCTGCAAATACATCATAAACAGTTAAGACCCGTTACTTATACATGCAAAGGAAGGCTGAAGCCTCCATCAGTCTTATTTCCTAACATCTACTGTGGAGTTTAACAGGGATTTGAACATGCAGTTAAATAGATTCAAGGTTCAAGATTGTCCAATGTCATTTCCAGTACATAAGTGTAAAATAGAACAAAGTCATTGTTATTCTGAATCTGAGGTAGCATAAGGAAAGCCCACTAACAGGTAAATAACACAATAATAAAAAAAGCACAATAAATATAAATACATAAGATTGCTTATATACATTGATTGTATGTCGATACGTTGCCATGGGAAAGCAATATCCACTGTCAACGTTCCTCACTATCCACTATTCTCATTACTGCCATCATGCCATCAGGTAGAAGGTCCAGGTGCCTCAGGACTCACACCACCAGTTTCTAGAAAAGTTACTACCCCTTAACCATCAGGCTCATGAACAAAAGGAGATAGCTACACTCATTTAAGGACTCTTATATTGTTATTTATTGTTCATTACTTATTGCTATTTATTTAAATCTGCATTTGCATAGTTTGTTTACGATTCATAGCTCCTGATATTTACAGTTTACTGTTACTGTTCTATAGATGGATTTGCACAGTATGCCTGCAGGAAAAAAATCTCAGGTTTGTATGTGGTAACACGTGTGTACTCTGATAATAAATTTTACATTGAACTTTGAAATTTTAAGTGATGCTAGGTACAGGAGTGTCTGTACATAATGTGCCTGACACTCAATGATAAAGTAGTGTGGAGGGGTGTGTTAATGGATGGAGGTGTTGATCAGCCTTACTGCTTGGGGAAAGTAACTGTCTTTGAGACTAGTGGTCCTGGATTGGATGCTACATAGCGTCCTTCCTGATGGGAGTGGGAAAAATAGTCTATAAGAAGGGTGGGTTCAAAGGTCAAATTTAATGTCAGAGAAATGTATACAATATACATCCTGAAATGGTGAAGGGGTAGGGGAAGGCATTACTAGATGTTTGAGAAATCGATGTTCATGCCATCTGGTTGGAGGCTACCCAAACAGAATATAAGGTGTTGTTCCTCCAACCTGAGTGTATCCGGACAATGGAGGAGGCCATGGATGGACACGTCAGAACGGGAATGGGAAGTAGAATTGAAATGGGTGGCCACTGGGAGATCCCGCTTGTTCTGGTGGATGGAGTGTAGGTGCTTAGTGAAGCGGTCTGCCAATCTACATTGGGTCTCACCGATACACAGGAGACCACACTGGGAGTACCAAACATAGAATATGACCCCAACAGACTCACAGGTGAATTGTTGCCTCATCTGGAAGACTGTTTGGGGCCCTGAACGTTCATAAGGGAAGAGGTGTAGGGGCAATTGTAGCACTTGTTCTGCTTGCAAGAATAAAGTGCCAGGAGGGAGATCAGTGGGGAGTCGCTTAGGGAGTGATCCCTGCGGAAAGCTGAAAGTGGGGGAGGGAGGGAAAGATGTATTTAGTGGTGGGATCCAGTTGGAGGTGGCGACGGTTTCAGAGAATTATGTGCTGGACGCAGAGGCTGGTGGGGTGGTAGGTGAGGACAAGAGGAACCCTATCCCTGGTAAGGCAGCAGGAGGATAGGGTAAGAGCAGATGTGCATGAAAGGGAAGAGATGCGATTGAGGGCAGTGTTGATTGTGGAGGAAGGGAAGTCCCTTTCTTTGAAAAAGGAGGACATCTCCTTTATTCTGGAATGAAAAGCCTCATCCTGAGGGCACATGTGGTGGAGACAGAGGAAGTGAGAGAAGGGGATGGCATTTTTTCATGTCGCAAGGTGGGTTGATGTACAGTCCAGGTAGCTGTGAGAGTCTGTTGATTTATAATAGATATCTGTGGATAAGCTGTCTCCAGAGATAGAGACAGTGAGATTGAGAAAGGGAAGGGAAGAGTTGGAAATGGACCAGATGAATTTGAGGGCAGAGAGAAAGTTGGAGGCAATACAAATAGCACAGGGTGGGACAGATACAGTCTACAAAAGACATATGTTGCACAAATCTCCTTCTTCTCATTGTAAAATGCATCAATCAATCAAAACAATAAATATCTGCAGCAAAGGTGAATAATTCAATTAAAACAGTAGCACAAAGCATTACATCATTAACACATATAAGCAATCACTACATAATCACTGGCAACACACTGACCATCCTTCTCACTGAAGCATAACATGAACAGTGTAGTCAGTCGTACAGTGTGATGCTTGTTGCTTACTGTGTAAAATGCCAGAGATCAGGACATTTAGTTTATTATTCTAACTATAATGATTACAACTCCAATCATGTGTAAGAACACTGAAGGACCAATAGAAGGAAATGCAAGAATGAAACACACACACAGTCTTCATTGTAATCTTAGCAATTTACTATGTGTCTTCACATGAAAGTCAAGGACAAAATTGCTCACACTTTTAGGGGACAAATCATACATCTCTGATAACAGAAATACAGTTCAATAATGGTCAATTTTGGTCTATTTTGTTCCTAATGTTGGGCCACATTTTTTCCAGGAACTGCACATAGAACGTGCTCCTTAGTGATGCAGTGAGGAAAATAGTTCCTGGAATGACTAATCCTGTTCTGACAGTCTGACATGGTGATTACCCAACAAGCCTCAGTCATAGCTTCCATCAGCGGCATTTTGTCATAAGGATGCTTGTCACAAATCTGCCATCTCCAGGTGATAAAAACACTCCTCAATAGGGTTGACAAATGAGTATGGTGAAGGAATTCCATGGACATCAGGGATGAGGCTGAATGCAGATGAGTGGTGGAAGGATGCATTGTCCCAAGTGATTACATAGTGTGGGCCATTGGTCCTGGCACCTTGTTCCTCCTCAAACACTAAGAGTTGTCTGTAAAGACCTTCAAGGAATATGATAATGTGTGGGGAGTTACATGGCCCAGTTGTTGTGATGTTCGACAGAACTCTAGTATTTGATATGGCTGCACACATGGCAATGCTTGAACTTCTCTGGATTGCCCCCCCCCCCTCCCCTTAGCACTGAAACATTCTTCCCTCACCTTCTTGTCTTAGACAGGTTTGGTGTATCCACAAATTTGCATTCATTGCTTACTGTAATGAACTTAATTATGGAACTCACTGTGTTACTTCCACACTCCACGTTAATTGATGGCCATGATATCACATATCAAAAGCCGGAAAATAATGGAAATGACAACAGGTCAATTAAATTCTCAACTTCATTTTAAACTAAGATATTGATATTGATTCTCACATAATTTAGTACTGGATTCCATTACATATTATTCATGGTTTTTCCTTCTTACAAGTAATTTCATGATCTTTGGGTAAACATTTATGTCAACCTTCTTAATCTGAGTGTTGGTTCTGCAATATTTCAGAGCTCCAGAAAGAGAGGGGGAGTGGAAAAAGAGAGAGAGAAGGGGGAGAGAGGGAGAGGCAGAGAGAGGGGGAGAGAAAGAGAGAAGAGAGAGGGGAGAAAAAGAGGAAGAGAGAGAAAGGGAGGAAAGGAAAGGGAAGAGAGAGAGAGAGAGAGAGAGGCAAAATCAATGATTTTTCTTATGAACCTTTAAAGAGAGCTAATAATTCTTACACTATACAAATGAAACATATTATTCAAATTAGCAAAATTATGTTTTTCTACGTACTTCGGACAAGTATGATTATTTAGTAAAGTGTTGCAAGATTTATACATCTCTTCACTTAAGACTGTCAAAGATATGTTGGAAATCTTTCACTCTATACAAACTTTTCAAAGAATTCTATTTACTTAATGCTTGTGTTAAAGCACTTTAAAATATTCAGAGGATATTAACATATTTTTACTGTGCACATAGTCTGTTTTTTATCTATTATGCTATTGTTTGCACTGTTGTAACTATGTGTTGTAATTATGTGGTTTTGTGCAGGGCTTGTAGCTTTAGTTTTTGGTCTTGTTCTGTCTGGTGGATTTGGAGCTCCTTTCCAGGGAACGTGCTAGACTGCAGCGCGATATTAATATGCAGCAGCATCTCCGGACTCTGGATTGGGGATTGCCAAACATTACGTGGATTTTCTGGTGTAGTCTGTTTTGTCATATGTTTTTGTAATATAATTCTGGGGGAACGTTGTCTCATTTTTTATCTGCATTGCATTTGTGGTTTCTAAATGACAATAAACTGAATCTGAATCTGAATCTGAATATAACTTAATTAGCCAATCATTGTGTTCAATAATAAATGTTACATGGTACTCCTATTTTTTTCTGAACTGAAACATTATGTTTAATTTATAATTCCTACTTTCAGTTTAATAATATTTTTGCCTTTATACATACAGATGAGTTCTGTCAAACATGAATTTAAATATTTCTGGAAAATAATTTATTTTCTTCCTTATATACAGTTCTGTGCAAAAGTCTTAGGCATGTATATATAGCTAGGGTTGCTAAGACTTTTATACAGTACTGTATTTATCAACATGGAGTGGAGAGCAGGTTTGTAAATCTGGTGTGAGCATAAGATGTTGAAAATTGTGTGAGGGGTGTGGGGTAGGAGGCAGAGAAGGAGTCGCAGGGGCGGGGAGGGTGTGGGGTGGAGGAGGTGGCTCAGGTACAGACACATCTAGCCCTGAGACTCCAGGAAAGATCACTTGATTCATAACAGTTGATTTATTAATCATTACAGAATGCCTCTCTGGTACTTCCTGCTCCCTCCCCTCTCTCTTCTCCCTTCCCACTCTCAGTCCACAACACAGACCCATTTCGGAATCAGGTTTATCATCACTCACTAATGTCATGAAATTTGTTTTTTTTTGTGGCAGCAGTACAGTGCAATGTATAAAATTACTATAGTTCTGTGCAAAAGTCTTAGGCACCCTATCTATATATACAGTATGTGCCAAAGGCTTTTGCCCAGTCTTATATTATGTTCCTTTTTTGCCATCACAGGAAGACCTGGAAAATAGTGGACACTTTATGGTAGTCAATTGGCCTCCCAAACTTTATATCCTTAAGATGAGGAAGGAATCTAGAGCACCTGCACAAAACTCGCACAATCACAGGAAGAAGTTGCAAACTCCACACAGACAGCACTAGCAGTCAGAGTTGAATCCAGGTCACTGAAGCTGATAGGAAGCAATACTACGTGTGATGCCTATCAAGTTTAAATCCATCTTTTCTTCTATTACTATTTCTTCAAACAATAAAGACCAATTCATTGTATTCAGTGACTCCAAATCAAGGCTCTTCCTGCTCAGGAAAAAGAAGAAAAGAGCGTCACTTTTAGTCAGCTAGGTATAAATGAATACCTTGACAAATATAAAAAGTCTTAGGGGGAAATCAGAGGAGTAACAAGAGGGTATGAGATGGATTTGGCAGACAGGGTTAAAGATAATCCCAGGAGGTTCCTCAGTTACATTAACTGTAAAAATGTGATTAGGGAAATACTAGGTCATCTAAAAGACCATCAGGGCTGCCTACATGTGAAACTGCAAGAGATGGGCAAGATTTTGAATGACTATTTCTTCTTTGTGTCTAATAAAGAGAATATCATGGATGCCAAAGTAATGAGGGTAAAAAATAGTGAGGTCTCAGAACATGTGTATATTACAAGGAAGGAAGCATTGAATTGCATTAAGGTGGACAAATCCCTAGGGTCTCACCAAGTCCACACCAAACCTTACAGAGGGCTAGGGAAGAAACCACGGAGGCCCTTGTAGAGATATTGGCTTCATCATTAGTCACTAGTGACGTTCCAGAACATAGGAGGGTGGATAATATTGTTCCATTGTTCAAGGAGGGTAGTAAGGACACACCAGGGAACTACAGACCAGTGAGCCTGAATTCAATTGTAGGGAAGTTACTGGAGGGAATTCCAGGCGATGTGGTCTAGTATTATATGTATTGTCAAGGCCTGATCAGGAATATTTGCCATGGTTTAATGCATAAGAGGTCGTATCTGATAAATCTTTTGAAGATATTTGAAGAGTAACTAAGGGGATGGACGAGATAGGGCATCTGATGTTGTATATATGCAATTTAGTAAGGCTTTTGACAAGATCCCACATGGCAGGATGATCAGGGAGGTCAGGTCTCATTGGATTTAGGACACACACAAAATGCTGGTGGAACACAACAGGCCAGGCAGCAACTATAGGAAGAAGTACAGTCGACGTTTCAGGCTGACATCCTGACGAAGGGTCTTGGCCCGAAACGCTGGCTGTACTTTTTCCTATAGATGCTGCCTGGCCTGCTGCATTCCATCAGCATTTTGTGCGTGTTGCTTGAATTTCCAATATCTGCAGATTTCCTCGTGTTTGCAGGTTCAGGAAGAGTTGTGAAGTGAACTCAAAACTAGATAATAGAAAGTAGAGGGTAATGGCTGACGGTCAATTCACCAACTGGAGGTCTATGAATAGTGGGGTGCCCCATGGGTCAGAACTGAGAGCTCTGCTATTCATTATTTATGTCAATAATTTTGATGTGGATGTACATAGCATGATTAGCAAGTTTGCTGATGATACTAAATTGTGCTTGTTGATAGTGAAGAAGGTTACAATGAATGACAAATAGATTTTGATCAGTTGAGAAGATGTGCTGAGAAAGGACAAATAGTTTTCACCTTTGACAAGTGCAAGATGATACATTACAGGGCACTGATCAGTATTGTGAAACAGAAGGACCTTAGGAGTACAGGTTCACATTTAGCTAAAAGCAGTTGTGCAAGTAGATGGGGGTGGGGGGGGAGTAAAGAATATGCTTAGCATACTGGCCTTCACCAGTCAGGGCATCAAATTTAGAAGTAGGGATATTATGTCGCAGTTAGATAGTCATTGGTGGGACTACATTTGGAGTGTTGTGTAGTTTTGCTCACCCTGTTATAATAAAGACATTGTCAAAGCTGGAGGAGTTGTAGAAGATATTTACAGGGATACAACCTGGACTAGAGGGACTGAGTTATAGGGAGAGGTTGGCTACTCTGAATCTTCACTCCTTAGAGTGTAAGAGAAGTTTATAAAACCATGAGAGGTATGCATAAGGTGGACAGTCTTGGAAGAGAGATTTAAAAGAGATCTGAGAGGTAAATTGTTGGCACGAGGATAGAGTATCTGGAATGAGCTGCCAGAGGAAGAGGTTGAGGCAGGTAATTGCAGCATTTAGGAGGCATTTGGATAGGTGCATAGAGGGGAGGGTAGGAGGGGGAGGGGTGAAGCTAAGAGCTGGAAAGTTGATTGGCAAAAGGAATACAGAGCTGGAGAAGGGAAAGGATCATGGGACGAGAGGCCTCGGGAGAAAGAAAGGGGGAGGGGGGAGCACCAGAGGGAGATGGAGAACAGGCAGCGAGTGATGGACAGAGAGAGGAAAAAAAGTTGGGGGAAATAAATAAATCAGGGATGGGGTAAGAAGGGGAGGAGGGGCAGTAACGGAAGTTAGAAAAGTCAATGTTCATGCCATCAGGTTGGAGGCTACCGAGACGGAATATCAGGTGTTGTTCCTCCAACCTGAGTGTGGCTTCATCTTGACAGTAGAGGAGGCCATGGATAGACATATCAGAATGGGAATGGGACCTGGAATTAAAATGTGTGGCCACTGGGAGATCCTACTTTCTCTGGCAGACAGAGCGTAGGTGATAATATTTGCCAACACCAAAAAGAATTAGTTACTATAATTATAGTGCTATATGTGAGACCTTGCTATGGAGAGATAGCATTTTTATTCTCACAGTAGATTTTGCCTGGACTCCCATTTGAGATGTTCAAATGTTCTGCACGCATCACTTCATATGCTTTCGTACTCTTATCTGGAGTTTGGAGTTAATCTTCTTAGTAAATATATAGTTAATTATTAGAGTAGGTAATAGTTAACAGAACTTTTCTTTTTGATATCACTGATGGCCATAGTGAAATATAGCAGGATTTCTCAGTGACCACTCATTTCAATTCTACTTCCCATTCCCATTCCAACATGTCAGTCCATGGCCTCCTCTACTGTCACGGTGAGGCCACACTCAGGTTGGAGGAGCAACACTTTATATTCCGTCTGGGTAGCCTCCAACCTGATGGCATGATTACTAATTTCTCGAACTTCTGATAAGTGACCTCACCCTCTCCTTCACCATTCCCTATTCCTGTTTCCCTCTCTCACCTTATCTCCTTACCTGCCCAGCACCTCCCTCTGTGCTCCTCCCCCTTCCCTTTCTTCCACGGTCTTCTACCCTATCCCATCAGGTTCCCCCTTGTCCATCCATTTATCTCTTTCGCCAATCAACTTCCCAGCTCTTTACATCACCCCTCCTTCTCTCCCAGTTTCATCTGTCACCTGCCACCTTGCACTTCTTCCTCCCCTCCTCCCACTTTCTTACTCTGACTTCTCCTCTTTCTTTCCATTCCTGATGATATCAACTGATATCAACCCATAGATACTGCCTGGCCTGCTGAGATACACATAAGTACATTTCCATACTAGCAGCTTATGAGTTCAGTGCTGTGGCTGTGTGCAAAGACATCTTCCTAAAGAAAGTGTCTTGATGTTGATTGTGATCAAACATTTCAATCCCAACTATGGGGACACTGCGATGTAGTCCTGATCAGCAAGTGAATCATCTGATTCAAGATTCATTTAGGTAAATACATAATACATTGGTCACTACATTAAAGTATAGGCCATTTATATTTTACACCGTTCAGCACATACACATGACAAACTTGAGGTGCACAATATGTGGTACAAACACCATAATTACCAGATGTATAAATAGAAACACATCTTAGAATTGGCACATTGTGCTGAGCCTTTCAATGTTGCTTGATCCATTGAGCTTCAGTTGACTAGAAAATTATGTCTAGAGCTTATCAGTCAATGCTCACCCTTACAACACTGGATCAAGATTTAGCCATACTAACCCAACAAGGTAAATGGTTTCATTCCTTGGTTCAGAGGTCACTGAGCATGGACTCTTTGGGAAATACCCGAAGCTGTTTAGATTCAAGTGTATTATAAGGAGAGGTTGGACAAATGTGGATTGTTTTCTCTAGAGAGGGGTTCCCAGCCTTTTTAATGCCATGGACCAATACCATTAAGAAAGTGGTCCATAGACCCCAGGCCGGGAACCCCTGTCCTAGAGCACCTGAAACTGAGAGGATAACCGATAGAGCATTTTTAAATTGTGACAGGCATAGACAGGGTAGATAAACCGAGCATTTTATCCTAGGGGAGAAATATCAAATATTAGAAGAGATGCATTTAGGGTAATGGGGTGGGGGTGTTTAAAGGAGGAGTTTTTGACATAAAGAGCGGTAATTGCCTCGTGTGCGCTACCAGGGGTTGTGGTGGAAGCAGATATGATAGTGGTGTTGTCGAGGCATTGAGTCAGACATATGAACATGTGTAGTATAGAAGGATATGGATCATGTATAGACAGATAAGTTTAGTTTATTTTAGCATTATGGTCAGCATGGATTTCACGGGCTGAAGTGCCTGTTCCTGTGTTGTACTGTTCTGTGTGTTGTTGTGTTGATTCAATATATCTCCAGCTTGGCTTCATTTTCTTGTAGAACCCCAAATGACTGCAATACCTTCCCCTCATATTCCGTCATTCCTTTGCACAGGCCCCATTTCTGTTAAGTGACCCTTTCTTCTGACCATCAATGGGAACAAAATGGCCATGTATCCAAACACTGAGAATGCAACTGAATTTGACCAACCAAATTGCAAATGGTATACTGGGAGACCTGATTTTATTCATTGAATCACATATCCATCATTAAAAAGATGAATATTATTTTGAATGTGTTTTCAGAACTGCATAGAGTTATATTTTTGTTGAGTGCATTAAAATGCATTACTCTTGATACTTAAATACACATACAGGCACCTGAAATTTCAATGTGAGATCTCATGCTACATGACCATAATTATAAGGGAAAATTGACATGACCTCAATCAAAGCTGCATAAATATTTGAAATCAGCCATTTATTCCATTTTCCAGAAATCTGGAGAAATTGCATAGTAATTCTCTCTCAAGAATCGTGGGGGAAATAATCATCTACTATGAGATTACGTAGGCTATACTTTAGCAGAGGTGTGAATATATTGGCATGATTCGCAGGATTAAAAACCAGTAACAGAACAAAGGGAAAATGACTGGCTATGCTGTGTACAGTACTAAGTTCAAAGTATCAAAAATTATGAGGTGCCCTGTGATTAGGAGTCTGTGTCTTTGCAGCAACACACTGGGTAAAGAATTTGCTGATCTAAATATTATAGAACCACAAGAGCACTCTACAGTAAATGAACAGAAACTGTAGCAGTGGCTTCAGCTAAAAATCAAGACACCTCCAAAATGGAGCTTATCTGATGTATAATCAACGTCCCATTGATGAGAGCAAATGATCATATAAAATATTTATGGATTCTCTCATTTTGCAATGTAATTTTTGGTTTAAGTTTCATTGATTTGATCATGGTTAACAGCTTAGCATACAAAATGAAGAGGAAAAATCAATGAATAACTGAATGATTTTCACTTCTCCAGCCTATTTTTTTACTTAAATCTTACCACAAGTTCTTCACTTCCTTCGCTGACCCCTCCTTCATTATGTTTTGTAGCCCCAGAAATGAATCAAAAGCAAAGCATGGGAGCTGGGACACGTTTTGTCTACGTCATTTTACTTTAGTGCGGCTCTTGAATATGATGTGGTGGCGTAATGATGTATGCCATTTATGTACTTTTATATATAACCTGTAATGAATTATGTAAACAACAAAAATGCTTAATCAAACAATATATTTCCAATATTGCCTAAGTTTTAAATACACAATACCCTTCACACTTATCAGAACATTCCAAACTTTGTGTCATGTCAGTTGGTCATTTTAAGATTTTATTTGACTATGATGCACCCTAACTTGTGCCATACACTTTGATTTTCAATTTAAGAAGCATCTATGAACAGTTAGAGAAACCACTGTTCGGGAGAAATTACACTGGACGGCAAATTGTTTCGCAAGTGTCGCTTCCTCTGAATTTTTTTTTGTTTATCATAGGCCACTTGAAGCTGAACACAGATATAATTTCAGACTGCTTGTATCACGTAAGACTTTGGAGAAACAAGAAATTAACTTTCATTGAACATAATGCATTGAATCGCATAACAGTGCTGACGCTTTGCAATAGTTCACCTAAGCTAAAAATGTTTTGTTGATGATTTTCATTTGTATTCAGTGTCTGAGGCTTCTCGCTTAAACAATTATCAGCCAGTATTGATGAATTCCAGCTGTTCTGATACCACTTCTCCATAACCGCAATGTCCTGGTGAAACCGTTCACCATGCTTGTTACTAACAGCGCCAAGATTTACAGGGAAGAAGTCTAAATGGGAATACAGAAAATGAATCATTAGTGACAGCTTGCACTTCATGGTTTTGTATGCTTGAAGCATGTTGCCAACCAGCTGCATATAGTTTTGTGCTCTGCAGTTGCATCCTTGAACACTTTCCATGTGATTTTCTCTGGTCCCACTAGAAGTTCTTCGAATTGCCTGTCATTAATGACCTGTTTGATTTGTTAACCAACAAAAATGCCATAATCTTGGTATCAGTTATTCTGTCTCAAATATTAAAATCCTTCATGGAAGCTTTTGTGTCTTGTGTCAGCAGATTCCATCCTGGCTGTCTTGAAACTCAGTAATTCTGCTTTGTGTCTCTGACAAACCCCAGTCTCTGACCAGTTCACTTAACTCAGATTGAGTTATCAGATGAGGTTCACTACACATAAAGGGTTCAAAATCTATATCAGTATCTGTGTCGTTTTCCATTCCTGGTTTGTGCCTCGTGGCATCTTCATCTGTCTTCTCTGCACTCCATGTCTCTAGTGTTTTTGATACTGGAAGATTATTGCCATACTGCGGCACAGGTTTCAATTGATTTCTTGTTTTTAGCAGAAAAACCAGACATGCTGGTCAGACAGAAGTAGCAGTCTGTCATGTGATCCTTCTGCTCTCACCATATTACCAGGACAGTGAATGACATTGACTTCCGAGAACCTCTGAGCCAAGCTCTAAGATTGACAGTGCATATTGCGCAACAAATGTGAGGAGCCCAGACTTTGTCTTAGTCACCAATTTTACACCGAAAGTAGGCTTTCTTAATAAGAGGAGTCATGCTCCATCTTTGAGGTTTAAGCGTATACTCGCCAAAGATGTAACAGAAAGTATTGTACCCGTTACAACATTGGCGAGGCATTTTGCTATCAGTACACCTGAAAACATAATTATTTTCTTATAATGAGTACACACACAATATACTCCGCATGTGGAGCATACATATCAACATGATCACAAACTGATATACACGTAGACGCAATGCACAGAACGGTGTGGGTGTGATGCTTTTATAGCCTTTCTAAAACCTGTCCTGACATGCAGCATCCATCTTGTCTAAGCATGCCCTATCTTACCTCTTTGCCATGGAGTTGCTTTTGGATGCATGAGAATGGACATTGGCAATAATATGACTGAGTAAAATTCTAAGGTTAAAATATACCTCCCATGCTGACAAGCAACCTGCTGAATGAACTTAGTGATGCACCATCAATAACTCTCTCTGAGACGTAAAGGCGAGATATCGGCTTTTATTGACTGGAAGAAGGAACAAGCAGTGGTTGACCACCATACTACATCCTGGAGACTGAGAGGCCGGGCTCAGGCCTCGATCGCCTTTATACAGGGGTCAGTGGGAGGAGTCACAGGAGCAGTCAGTGGGGGGCGTGTCCAGACAGGTATACGTAGTTCACCATCAATCACCTTTATACAGGGGTCTGTGCGAGGAGCCACAGGAGCAGTCAGCAGGGGGCGTGTCCAGACAGGTATATGTAGTTCACCACACTTAGCGTGCTGAGAAACATCTATGCAAGGAAAGGAATTGTTGATGTTTTGGGTTGAAATCTGCATCTGGGCCCCTGATGGCTTTGACCCAAAGCATAAACAATTTCTTTCTTGCCTCAGATGCTGCTAAAACTGCTGAGTTCCTCCAGTATAATGCTGCTCAAAAATCCATTATCTGCAGTCGCTTGTGTCTTCACTGTCTATGCCTATATTGGCATTAAGTGGGTCCAAAATGAATTGTTTTTGTGTTTTATCAACATCCCTGAACATTACTGTGATATAAAATAAAGCAACTTTGGTTGGTAGCTTGGAAGTGAACTCAGCTTCGTTTTCAACTTGAAACTTGTTTCTCTTTCCAAAGATGCTGACTAACTTAGAACATAGAACAGTACAGCACAAGAACAGGCCCTTTATTTCATAATGTTATGCTGAACCAATTAAATTAGTAATCAAGTGGTCAATTAAACTAATCACTTCTGCCTACACAATGTCCATATCCATCCATTTTCCTCATATTCATGTGCCTATCTAATTGTCTCTTAAAAGTTTCTATTCTAACAGCCTCGATCACCAGCCCAGACAGCACATTCCAGGCACTCACTACTCTCTCTGTAAAAAACATGCTCCTCACATCTCCAATAAATTTACCCCCCTCACCTTAAATACATGCCCTCTGGCATTGAACATTCCAACCCTTGGAGAAAGATATTGTCTTCCTACTCTATCATGTTTCTCATAATCTTATAAACCTCTAACAGATCTTCCTTCAGCCTCCGCCGCTCCAGAGGAAAGAACTCAAATTTGTTCAACCTTTCGTTGCAGCACATGCCCTTTAATGCAGGCAGCATCCTGTTAAATCTCTTCTGTACCCTCTCCAAAGCCTCAATGTCCTTTCAATAATGGGGCAACCAGAACTGCATGTAATACTCCAGATATAGCCTAACTAGAGTTTTATAAAACTTGCTGGGTGTATCTGGTGTTGTAGTTTCTGTTTCAGCCCATTGATTTTTTTTTATCACACAAATATGTGCAAGTAACAGATCTAAACTCATACAAACTAATTTCAGTGAGAAGGAAAATCTCGGAGTCATAGTTCTACTGAAGAGAAACTATACTCCTATCAAGTACACGCATCACTGAACTGTTCTAGGAACTTCCATTACCTACATACTTTAATCACAAATCAAAGAATGTATTAAAGAAGGCTATCAGACTCCTGAAAGAACTAATTAAAAAAGGTTAATTCCATTTGTCACATTATTCGATCTTATTGCAACCAGCAGTCACCTCATTACCTATTCATTACTCATTCCAGGCAGAGCATGGTTTAGCTATAATGAACTCATTATAACTGGGCCATACTGAGCATAGGGCAGATGAAGTGATCTTATCATCAGAAATAACACTAGTTTTCCAGGGGGCTTAGAGCAGTGAATTTCTTTTAGTCAGCTACTTCGAGCATGTTACCGTGCTTTAAAGGGAATGCAACTTTTTACTATTAAAAGTCTGTAAAAATGTAAAAAAAAAGTGAAATATAGATACCGAGCAATTCCCTAAGCTCATGATTTAAGAAATTGCCTGTGTCATAGAATTGAGACTTATTTAGAAACTAGATGTTAGTGGCTAACTGACTACACAAGTACTGAAGCTCAGTAAGTCATGGTGTCATGTTTATAGAACATAGAATAGTACAGTACTAAATAATCCATTTGGCCCTTGATGTTGTGCTGAACTTCATGCCAATAAGTATGAAATACCTGCTCCTGTGTATCATCCATATTCCTCCATTCCCTTCACTTTCATGTGTCTATCTAAAAGTCTCTTAAACTCTCCAGTTTGCCTGACTCCATACTACACACAATAACCTATTCCAGACATGTGCCACACTCTGCATAAAAATTCTTGCCTGTTATGTCACCTTTAAATTTCCCCCTCTAACCTATAAAAGCATGTTCTCTGATGTTTGACATTTCTACCTTGGGGAGAAGATTGTCTACTATTATTCAGCACGATATCATGGAGAGCTTGCAGCTGTGTGCAAGGCTCTAAGTCACAGAGCAATTTCCGCATATTTTTATAGTGCTGGACAGGTGAGTATACAAGACTACTGGCATGCAAGTGAATCTGTTAGACAGGCAGATATAAGTAACCAGGAGCAAATAACTACATCCATAGCACAAGGCATTTTTAATCATATGAGTATGTGTTCCCTTCTTTGGCCATCTGCAGTCAGTGCTGCACCCTGATTACAAAAGACTGTCTGCTGTCTGCAGGTCTAAGCTTAGGACATAGGGTTACAAAATTCAAATGGACAAATGGAAGTTAGCTACTTAGTTCATTAACCCTTTTGTTGTCCCTTCTTCCACTATGCCTCTCATAATTTAAAATCTGAGGTCTTCCCTCAGCCTGTAATGCCCTAGGAGATCAACCAAGTTCATCTAGCTTTTCCTTATAGTACTTACCTCCTAATCTAAGCAACATCCTGGTAAACCTCTTCTGCATCGTCTTCATAGTCTCCATATTTTTTCCAAAAATAGGGCGACCAGAAACCAATACAATGTTACAAGTGTGGTCTTACTAAAGTTTTATCTAGCTGCAGTTTAATTCCTTACTCTTATATTCAACAGCTCTACCAATGAAGGCAATCATGCCATATGCCATCTTTACCAGATTATCCACCTCTATAGACACTTACAGTGAACTATGTACCTGGACCCGATGATACCTCTGTAATCAATATTATTAGGGAGTCTACCTTTAACTCTCATCTCTCCCCTGTCGTTTAACCTCCCATAGTGCAGAACTTCACTCTTGCCCTGATTAAGCTCCATCTGCCTCTTCACTGCTCAAATCTGTAGCTGATCTGTATTGCATTGTATCTTTGATAGTCTTTTACACAGTCCACAGCTCCATCAGTCTTGATGTTATCGACAAACTCATTAATTCACCCATCTGTAGTAACGTGCAAACGACTTAGTCAGCCTAGATTTCTTATATGTTTTCAGAATCAGAATCAGGTTTATTATCACTGGCCGGTGTTGTGAAATTTGTTAACTTAGCAGCAGCAGCTTAATGCAATACATGGCAATATAGAAAAAAATAAATTATTAACAGTAAATAAATATATGTATGTCGAATAGATTAAAATAGTGCAAAAACGGAAGTTAGATATGTTAAAATAAAAGTGGTGCAGGGTTCATGGGTTCAATGTCCATTGGATGGCAGAGGGGAAGAAACTGTTCCTGAATCACTGAGTGTGTGCCTTTAGGTTTCTGTACCTCCTACCTGACGGTAACAATGAGAAGAGGGCATGCTCTGGGTGAAGGGGGCCCTGAATAATGGACCTTATCTTTCTGAGGCACTGCTCCTTGAAGGTGTCTTGGATACTACAGAGGCTAGTACCCAAGATAGAGCTAATTAATTTTACAAGTTCCTGTAGCTTCTTTTGGTCCTGTGCAGCAGCTACCCCATCCCCCCATACAATGATGTAGCCCGTCAGAATGCTCTCCTCAGTACATCTATAGAAGTTTTTGAGTGCTTTATTTGACAAACTAAATCCCTTCAAACTCCTAATGAAATACAGCCACTGTCTTGCCTTCTTTATAGCTGCATCAATATGTTGGGACCATGTGGTGAACTATGTGCCTGTCGGGACACGCCCCTGCTGACTGCTCCTGTGGCTCCTCCCACAGGCCCCTGTATAAAGGAGGTCTGAGGCCTGACGCTCGGCCTCAGTCTCCAGGACATTGTATGACACTCACTCCTGGTTCCTTCTTCCAGTCAATAAAAGCCGATATCTCTCCTTACGTCTCAGTGTGAGTTATTGATGGTGCATCAGACCAGTTTAGTTTTTCAGATATCTTGACACCCAGAAACTTGAAATGGCTCACTCTTTCCATTTCTGATTCCCCTATGAGGATTGGTTTGTATCATAGATGGTATTTGAGCTATACCTAGCCACTCAGTCATGGGTATAGAGGGAGTAGAGCAATGGGCTAACCACACACCCCTGAGGTACACCAGTGTTGATCATCAGTGAGGAGGGTATGTTATAACCAATCTGTACAGATTGTGGTCTTCTGCTTAGGAAGTTGGGGATCCAATTGCAGAGGGAGGTACAGAGGCTCAGGTTCTGTAGCTTATTAATCAAGACTGGGAATGATGGTGTTAAGCGCTGATCAATGAACAGCATCCTGACGTATGTGTTTGTATTGTCCAGGTGATCTAAGGCTGTGTGAATTGCCATTAAGATTGCATCTGCCGTAGACCTATTGTGGCGATAGGCAAACTGCAGTGGGTCCAGGTCCTTGCTGAGGCAGGAGTTCAGTCTAGCAATTACCAACCTCTCAAAGCATTTCATCATTGTTAATGAGTGCTACTGTGTGATAGATGGTATGGCCTCCACAGAGTCTTGATCTCAACATCAATGAGGCTGTCTGGAGTTACCTGGAGAGACAAAAGCAAATGAAACAGCCAAAATCTGCAGAAGAACTGTGGCAAATTCTTCAAGATGCTTGGAGCAACCCACTAGCCAATTTTCTTATAAAACTGCACAATAGCTTATCAAAACTAAATTGATTTATTTTCAAAGGCATAGAAAGGGTGGTCACACCAAATATTGACTTGATTTTGTTTCTTTAACGTTTAGTACACATTGTATCATTTTTGATATTTAGAAACTTTTCACTTCTGAATGCATCTTTGCTTTACAGATTTGTTTAAATGTTGAAAAGACTTTTGCACAGAACTGTACATTTTCATCCAAGTCCTTGATATGCATCACAAACCACAGAAGTCCCAGCTTCGAACCTTGTGGAACACCACTAGCCATGCATCTCCAGCCAGAATAATAGCCTTCTACCCCTACTCTCCTTCTTCTGTGTGTAAGCCAGTTCTAGATCCAAACTTGCAATTCACCCTGGATCCTATGCTTCTTTATCTTCTGAATCAACTTATCAAATGCCATACTAAAGTCAATGTAGATAATGCCCATTGCCTTACCTCATTATATTCCTTTGTCACCTCCACAAATAATTCAATCAAGTTTGTAAGGCATAACCTACCCTGTACAAAACCATGCTGACTGACCCTAAGTAGGCCATGCCTTTCTAAGTGTGCATAAATCCTATCCCTCTGCACCTCTCCAGTAGATTCCCTATCACTGATATATAGGCTCACTTGCCTATAATTACCTGGATTATCCCTATGTGCTTTCTTGATCGAAGGCAAATAACAGTATAGAATGGAAAGGCTGTCAAAATAAACATTAAGATAGAACCTAAATCAATATTGAATATTCCCTTTCTCTGCTTGCTAGGTTTAAACAAGAGTATGGATGAGATTGCATTCTTCTCCCTGTCACACATGCAAGTATACATTCAAGAAGACATTCTGACACAAACAGACATCCAAAAACATACAGGCAGAAACTTACTGGCAAACACATAGGTTGGATTTATTTTCCTTGGAATTTAAGAGGCTGTCAGTGTACCTCACAGAGATTTGGAAAGTTATGGAGTTAGAGAGGAAGATAGATATTAGGAAACCTTTCCCCATTGATGAATGAGAGAGCATAGTTTCAGGTTAAATGGCAAACAGTTTAGAGAAGATCTGAGAGAGATCGTTTTCTCCCAAAAGCTTGCTAGAATCTGGAATTCATTTTCTGTGTGGATGATGGAGGCAAATCCCATCAAAAGGAAGTATCAAAATGAGCACTTCAATCTCCAAGGCAGTGAAGACTATGGACTGAGAACTGGATCAGTTCAATCAGCATTCCCAATCTGCGGTCCAAGGACCCCTAAGTTAACGAGAAGGTACTATCTCAATAACGATGTGTCATATGATATGGTAGCATTTATTTTAAATATGTTCAGATTACTTTTGCAAATAAACTCTTTGTAAGCAGCTAAGACACATTACAGGAGTATTCATTTTGACAGCACTCATTTCTTTGAACTGATACACAAGAACTTCATTCAGTTGCTGCAAAATCAGCTGTCAAGCAGTACAGTCTGGCTAGTGCACACTTTCCTCTTATTGTCAACTTTCATGAAGTTTTCTCCGAGGCTCTGTGGGGGTTGCTATAGGATGAAGTTGGTGCAAGACACAGACACAGTGAATAGATGAAGATGGAAACACACTCTGTTCTATAGACAAGTGCATGACCAACCAGTAACTCACGTCATATTGTACTCCTTCAGACATTAATGGAAGCAGTAGGTTTACAATAGACATTGTGTAAAGTGTACTCACTATCACATTCCACTCATATATCACTTGTACAGTTGAAACATACAATTTGTAAGAAAAAATGTGAAGCACTTACAGAAGAGCTGTGCCTACCTGAAATGCAGGATAAATGAATACTGGCGCTTTCATTACCATCTGATGGCTCACTCAAGCTCCTTCATCAACAGCAAAGCAGATATTCTCCAAAATCGCTTCTTCATTTTGTTACTTACTAATTAACCCATAAAACACAAGGACATGGAACAGAGATACGAGGCACTTCTTCCCATCAGTAGAAAGATAACAGTCTCCCTCTGCTTCTGTAACCCTACTAACAGCAAGCTACAGCTTAACAAGAAAGGTTAGCTTGCAAATCAAAGTCCAAAAGTACACGACATCAACAGATGAGTCAGAGTGGATATGAGTTATGTAGCGGAAAAGTAGTGTGATATTGATTTGTGGCCTTTATTTTACATTAAAGGAAGCAATGTTGACTACAAAAATATAATATTTTGCAGAATCCAAAATTTATGAAAATGACCAATAAGAATATTTGGTCACATAACTTTTAAGGGTTTGGGCAATATAATATGTACATACTATTAAAGAGGGTATTCAAGTTTAAAGTTCAAGTTTAATTGTCATTCAACCGTACACATGAATACAGCTAAGTGAAACAGTGTTCCTCTGGGGCCAGTGCTGATGGGAGGGGCCAGCCCCAACCCAGCATGCAATCCAACAGGGCATAGCCAGCTCTGCTGTCTCCTTCCCCGGTGGCCGTAACAGCCAACCCTGAGGCATGAGGTGGGCTCAGGTCCTGTTCCTTGCCAAGAGGGCAAGGTCACTGTATCTAATTCTGATTCAGAGTGGATGATATTTAACTATGAAAGCAAACATTGGCAGTATTTTCCGAATTCATTTTTCTCAATCTGTTTGCTGCCAGAAAAGGCAGTCTTCATGGGCTATCTATTACTACCTCTGGACCAGAATGCTTCCTGTGCCATTGAAGAGGGCCTTTCACAGTTAGCACAATCATTAGTTTGGAATCCTAATCAGACTGGATGGCAGAATATCTCCCCTTAATGGTATCAGTGAACGAGATAGGATATAACCCATTATATGTATAACCCATCGATCAAGTCAGCCTCAGACAGTTATATGTCAAAACATTCCATTTGGCAGAGAATAATGCTATCTGTGACTCAGTCATATTGTTACAAAGCTCAGTTTTCTGGAAACAAACTTGTTGCACAATTATTTCCTCACAATGAAAGCATAAGACACTTCCAGCCAATGATTTGCAACCCCTAACACAAACTTCAGCTATTCTATATTTACAAATGATATCTCTAAGATCTAGTACAGACAGAGACAATCAACCAGCAGTTCATTGGAGCGCACTAAATATCACCAATGTCTCACCTGAAAATATTTCATAAAATATTAATGTTCCATAGTTCTGTTAGAGATACCATTCCATGTTAAAGAATCAAGAGCAATTTTTATTCAAAAGAATTTATGGCTGTACAGATGTTGCTTGCTTTGTTGAAAGTTTCAAGGAAAGAAGAGACATCAATATCAACATAATGGTTGATTTCCTTTTATCCATTTTTAAGAAGATGTCAAGCTCAACAATAATTCTTTCACCGAGGAAAATGGCTTTGATCTGTTGACAGCTTGTAACGTGGCAACAGTGTAAGCATTATGACAGCCCCATCAGTTTTTGGTGCACTCAGACCCAGAGTAAAAATACAAAGAGCACTTGTAATTATCCCTGAGACTGTCATGTTGTGTGATATACCACTCTGGCTAATCACTGCACAAGATGATTCTGAAATGGAACGATTTGACTGGTGACTGAAATCTGCACTCATTAAAAGATAAATAAGAGATTTGAAAGACATTTACTGGGCACCTAACATACTGAGAAGATGAAGTGAATTCAGTAGTATCAGAGGTGAAGTCTGAATTCAAATTATTGAAGGAAAGATTTGTGTATGATCTAAAGGACGAAATAATTCTGAAGGACTGGAATAGAATTAAGTTGCACTCTTTGATGTGTTTTTGAGTTCATGTTACCTTAAAATGATGTTGATCATGTTTACAGTCGGGGATGTAAAGCACAGGGATTGCAACATTGCGTCAGTTACTCCTGTGGATTTGGAGATAACTCTGCTTCAATTGGATTTTAAATAAGGTTTCAAAGGTGATAATCCATAATGAGAACGTTACTTTCACCCTATGTAAAATAACATTTTAAATGAAGTTGAAGTAGGCCATTCAGCCCATTGTGCCTGGTCCATCATGGTTGATCAGAATTGGAATAAAAACTCATTTATTTCACTGTCTTTGATCACGTGGAATTTGTTGTTTTGAGACAGAGTTATGGTACAAAGACATAAAATTACTGTAAATCACAAAATAAGTAGTGCAAAGAAAGGGAAGAGCAATTTGTGTTTATGGATCACTTAGAAATCTGGTGGCAGAGGGGAAGAAGCTGTTTCTGAATCATCGAGTGTGGACCTTCAGGGTCCTGTACCTCTTCCCTGATGGTAACAATGAGTAGAATACATATCCCAGATGGTGAGGGTCCTTAATGATGAATGTCACCTTCTTGAGGCACCACCTCTTCAAAATGTACCCAACAGGGGGAGGGTTGTGCCCTTGTTGGAACTGGATGAGTCAATAACTCTCTGCAGCCTTCTGCAATCCTGCAATGCATTGGAGCCTCCATACTAGATTGTGATCTAAACCAGTCAAAATGCTCTCCACCATTAATCTGTAGAAATTTGTAAGAGTCTTTGGTGATAGACAAATCTCCTCAAACTCCTAATGTACTAGAACCATTCATCTCAGCTCCACCTTCTTGGACTAGATACTCCGTGACCTAACTTCTACCAACCATCTTGGGGAATGAACGACAAAGATTCACTTCTTTCTTGGTGACGTAATATTTTCTTCTTTTTTTGGGATCATAAGTAAAGTTACAATTGTGATAAAATGATAAGCTTGAAATAATGGATGAAGTAAGAATATACAACTTTAATAGAACACTCTTACCCTTATTTTGTTGATGCTGGTAATTCATGTTGGCGTATAGAATCGAAGGGTGGCAATTTCCCTCGTGGACTTTACTAAGTGGAAATCTATCAGTGTTAAGCTTCTCAGTGATGCATTGGTAGATGATTTAAGTACTCAGCCTCCATGACCAATTGTGACAAGATTCACTCTTCCCAAATGTATACTTTCCAGCAATATTCATTGTCCTCAATATATACTTAATTTCATCTTATCCTCCTATTGTCGATTGTACATCCCTTCTTTCTGCACTTTCTTGGAATACCAAGGAAGGGATCTGGTCCTTTGTTGATCGAATATTTTAAGGGGTAATCCTGACTTTAAAGAACTTGAAATGTTCAGCTCCATGCATAAGAACTGTCGTAGAGGCGTGCTTGAATTGATATTCTTTTGTTTTAATATTTTTGCAGTTTAACAGCATAAACTTTTAGTCTTGTATTGGAAATCAAGTGGAACATGAAATACAGAGACCTATTGCTTACAACTGATACCAGCAAGAGCTTTGCAGAATTTACGTGTAAGTACAATGTTGCAAGAGCCGTGACTGTTTAGATTTTTCTTGGATATCAGATATTGTATTTGAGTACAACATTAAACACAAAGGAAATATAAATGTAAGTGATGGTTTGATGTTTTGATTCCTTGCTATACAGAAAAAATATTATTACCATTTGAGCTGCAGCCTGTGTAAGCAGATAATATCTCAAATGTAAGTGTCAATTTGAATAATGTGCACACCTTTCATGAAAAGGAAATTGGAACACAGATTTACAGCTGTGCTATCACCGTGAGACTTCCAATGAACATGACCTGAGAAAACATTTCTCTCCAATCACTGCTTTCAAAATCCTTAAATCAGATTGGTCTAATATTTTATATATATTTATGCAGAGACATTACAGAAAGGAAAATAAAATTGTATCCCTTCAGAATTACAATGTAAGCCATTTTGGAGTGGACGGTTACTGCATACATTTTCCACTCAGCTGCATTTAAACAACAAAGTACAAAATTCATAATAGGTAATTAATTTTAACCTTATTTATCTTCCCCCAGACCCTTGCCAAAGTTATTATGCTGCATGGTTAGGTAGTGCATTATTGCTGTTAAGATATGCCATTTTTCTTATTCTTACAATGAAATGCTAAATAAAGGTTCCATCTGTCTGCTTCAATGGATTAGATGAACTGCAAAGACCTTACAAAGAAAGAATTTGCATTTATATATCATCTTTCATGTCCTCAGGATGTTGCAAAGTAATTCGCTGGTAATGCATTGCTTCTGTAGCCTAATCACTCTTGTTATGTGGCAGCTAATTTGCACACAGTAACATCTTACAAATGGCATTAATGCCTGACAAGTTATCTTGCTTTTGATGTCGCTGATTAGGCCATTAACTCAGGAAGGAAATCTGCTTTGAAATTATGCAATGGTGTATTTAACATCCATTTGAACCAACAAAGTTTTCATTTAAGATTTTCCCACACCCAGTCCCAGTGGCTTCTGTGCCGATATTGTGCACGAGTTATCAATCCTGTGTTTCTGAAAGACAAAGTCCAAAAACAAACCTGGAAATCAACAATTAAAAGAAAACACAGAAATACTGGAAATACTGAGTAGATCAGACAGCATTGGTGGAAAAAGAAACCAAGTTGACTTTTCAGATTGGAAATCCTTCATCAGAATTGGGAAGTAAAGGAAAAAACAAGGCAGTTTTACATTGTAGAGAGGATGAGGGAGGAATAAAGAGATCCTATGTATGTACGTATTAATGTATCTGTCTATCTATCTGTCCATCTGTCTGTCTGCCTATCAGTGTGTCTATCAATCTCTGTCTCTCTTTCTATGTAACTATATGTCCTAAAAACATACAAACTGCTGGTGGAACTCGGTGGAACAGGCAGCATATGAAGGTGTGGAATGGGCAGTTGATGTTTTGTGTCAAGGCTCTCCATCGTCCAGCAGCAGTTACATACATCCACAGTGATGAAGTGTTTTGAGAGATTGTTGATGAAACATATCAACTCCTGCCTGAGAAGCAACTTAAACCTGCTCCAATTTGCCTACCGGAAAAACGGGTCCACAGCAGGTGCCATCTCATTGGCTCTTCATTCAACCCTGAAACATCTGGACAGCAAAGAAGCATACATCAGGATGCTCTTTATTGATTACAGCTCACGTCTTCTCGAAATTAATCAATAAGCTCCTAGACCAGCAGTTCCCAACTTGCACTCCACAGATCCCTGCTTAATGGTATTGGTCCATAGCATAAAAAAGGTTGGGAACCCTTGTCCTAGACCTTGGTCTCAATACCTCCTTGTGCAATTGCATCCTCACTTTCCTTACTTGCAAACCCCAGTCAGTTCAGATTGGCAATAACATCTCCTCCACAATCATCATTAGCACAGGTGCACCACAAGACTGTGTGCTTAGCACCCTGCTCTACTCACTTTACACTTATGACTTTGTGGCTAAGAACAGCTCCAATGCCATATTTAAGCTCACTGATGACACCACTGTCATGGGCTGAATCGAAGGTGGTGATGAATCAGTATACAAGAAGGAAATTGAAAATCTGGTTGAGTGGTGTCACAACAACAACCTTATTCTAAACGTCATCAAGACCAAGAGCTGATCAGTGACTTCAGGAGGAGGAAACAAGAAGTCCATGAGTCAGTCCTCATCAGAGGATCAGAGGAGGAGAGGGTCAGTAATTTTAAATTCCTTGGTGTTATTATTTTAGATCCTGGACCCAACATGTAAATGCAATTTTGAAGAAAGCATGGCAGTGCCTCTGCTTCCTTAAATGTTTGCGAAGATTCAGCATGATATCTAAAAATCTGACAAACTTCTATAGGTGTGTAGTGAAGAGTACCTGCATCACAGCCTGGTAAGGAAACATCAGTGTCCTTGAACAGAATATCCTACAAAATAGCAGATATGGCCCAATCCATCACGAATAAAGCCCTCCCCACCATTGAGCACATCTACATGAAACTCTGTCACAGGAAAGCAACATCCATCATCAGGAACCCCCGCCACCCAGGACGTGCTCCCTTCTCACTTCTGCCATCAGGACTCACACCACCAGGTTCAGGAACAGTTACTAGCCCTCAACCATCATGCTCCTGAACCAGAGGGGAAAACTTCACTGAGCTTCACTTGCCTAATCATTGGAAAGTTCCCACAACCAATGGACATACTTTCAAGGACTCTTCATTTCATGTTTTTGATATTTATTGCTTAATTATTACTGTTTCTTTCTTTTTGCATTTGCACAGTGTGTTGTCTTTTGCACAAGACAACAGGCATGCAAGTTGGTGCAGTCTTTCATTGATTCTGTTATGGTAATTATTCTATTATGGATTTATTGAGTATGTGTGCAAGAAAATGAATCTCAGGGTTGTATATAGTGACATATACGTACTTTGATAATAAACTTAGTTTGAACTTTGAACCCAACATGAAATGTTGCAGGTCTATTTCCTTCTTCAGATGTTGCCTAATCTGCTGCGTTCCTCTGCACTTCACCTGTGAGTCGGCCAGTGTGGTAAACTGCGTCCGGAGCTCCCGGTGTGGCCTTTTATATATTGGTGAGACCCGACACAGTCTGGGAGACCGTTTCGCTGAACGCCTACGCTTGGTCCGCCAGAGAAAGCAGGATCTCCCAGTGGCCACACATTTTAATTCCACATCCCACTCCCATTCTGATACATCAATCCATGGCCTCCTCTACTGTCAAGATGAAGCCGCACTCAGGTTGGAGGAACAACACCTTATATACTGGCTGGGTAGCCTCCAACCGGATGGCATGAACATTGAGTTCTCTAACTTCCGTTAATGCCCCTCCTCCCCTTCTTACCATATCCCTGACAATATTTAGTTGTTTGTTTTTTTTCTCTCTCTCTCTGCCCATCACTCTGCCTGTTCTCCATCTCCCTCTGGTGCTCCCCCTCCCCCTTTCTTTCTCCCAAGGCCTCCCATCCCATGATCCTTTCCCTTCTCCAGCTCTGTATCTGATGCACCATCAATAACTCTCTCTGAAACGTAAAGGCGAGATATCGGCTTTTATCGACTGGAAGAAGGAACAAGCAGTGGTTGACCACCATACTACATCCTGGAGACAGAGAGGCCGGGCTCAGACCTCAATCGCCTTTATACTGGGGTCTGTGGGAGGAGCCACAGGAGCAGTCAGCAGGGGGCGTGTCCAGACAGGTATATGTAGTTCACCACAATATCACTTTCGCCAATCACCTTTCCAGTGCTTAGCTTCATCCCACCCCCCTCCGGTCTTCTCCTATCATTTCGCATTTCCCCCTCCCCCCACTACTTTCAAATCTCTTAGTACCTTTCCTTTCAGTTAGTCCTGATGAAGGGTCTCGGCCCGAAATGTCGACAGTGCTTCTCCTTATAGATGCTGCCTGGCCTGCTGTGTTCCACCAGCATTTTGTGTGTTGTTTGGAGTTCCTCTGCTAGTTTGTTTTTTTTTGCTCCATATTCTACAGTCTCTACCTGTTTATTCCTCCCACAAACATTCTGCAAGTTTGATTTGTTTTCCTT
Organism: Hypanus sabinus; assembly: GCF_030144855.1. Taxonomy (NCBI): domain Eukaryota; kingdom Metazoa; phylum Chordata; class Chondrichthyes; order Myliobatiformes; family Dasyatidae; genus Hypanus; species Hypanus sabinus. Next base: position 39,906,815 of record NC_082739.1, read on the forward strand.
TTTTTCCAGTTCTGTGAAAAAAAAACTTCATTCTGAAATATTAATTCTGCTTTGCCTTGTGCAGACACTGCGCGGCTTGCTGCATTTGCAGAATTATATATCGTTAATCCAAAAATAAACTTGCAAATCAAAGAACAAATGTTTTATAGAAAGAGTGTAGGAGAATCAGAAACTAGCCAACTGCATGCTAATATTTAAGGCTATCCATGCTCCAAACATTTAACGACCTACCTCACAATGAAAAGATTGGAGGAAAACTTATCCAGGTCTGGAAGGTAGACATTACAATCTCAAACAAAATCTTCAAGTCCTGAACTGAGATTTTGCCTTGGTATCCTTGACTCTATTACCTATTACAAACTCAGTTCTCATACAGTCTATCATCTGGCAGCTGGAAAACAGCAAGGGCTCTGAAGTTCTTCTACATGAATTCATTACCTCATCTTCTAGCTGGTTACCTCAGAATAATAATGTTCATGAAAGGAGACCAGATTGTTTGCAGTAATTACAAAGAAGCTTTCCTGCTGTGCATCATAAGCAAAGTCATAACAAGCATCCCTTTCAATAACCCTCTTCCAAAGGCTGGAGCTTCTCTGAGATGCAGTGAGAGTTCCACTCATTGGAAGGATCACGTGACAAATCTGGGAAAATTTCAGAAGCAGAGCCAACTACTGTACATAATCTTCTCTGCTCTCACAAATCGTTCAAATGTATCAACAACCCCACATTAATTTTCTGTTCATGCTTAATCAGCATCCCACGTCCTGACATCAGACTGCTTGGATGCAGCAGCAGCTAGATAAGATGACACAGGGGCAAACCTGGTAATTTGCACCTGTGCTACATGGTGTGAGGCAATAACATTCTCCATTTCCTTCCAATGTTTAATTCTAATACAAAATCCCCTTCAAATATCCATCAATATTCTGGGGTTATTAACTAATCTGATAAGCACCTGACTCCCCTTAGCCTGACCATTATCTACAAGACAAATCAGGTGTATGATTAAATAGTTTCAATAGCTTGGACAACTGCAAATTCAATTACATTTTGCAACCTTAAAACCATCCATGACATCATCTTGCAACTCATCCACCACTCCAGGTATTCAGAGTGGCCACAGGCTGTAGTATGTACCATTTCTTTGATATGCCAATCCTTTGTCAGCACTTCCCATTCTTGCAGACCCTATCACTTCAAGGTACACAATGGGGAAAACACCCCCCCCCCCCGCATAAGCTTCTCTCCACTCTCAGCCATCTAGAGTAGGTCACTATCCCATCACAGGGTCAAAATCCTTTACCGCCAAAGGACATTTGAGCATATGGATTTCAAAGGTTCAATGAGGCTCATTATCCTTTGACCTGAGCAATGAGCAGGTTTCCAATGAACACTTTTCTAGTAAAGCCTGCAAGCCCTGAGAACTTACATACGAATCTTTCATTTTTCAGTGTTCTTATTTGCCACAGAAAACTAACAGCCCTATTTGAACAGCAATTGTTTGTCTATGAATTATCTCAGAGCATTCTAGTGATGTAAAGTGCATTGCACGAATTGAGATGTTTCTTCATTTTATAATTATAACTACAGACGTAGATGGCTGTGAACCCAAATGCCGAGCATGGTCTAGAATTAACTCAGACTTGAAATAAACAAGGTGGTTTAAATGAAATCCCAAACAAAGGGAACTGAGTAGTCAGCATGATGTCTTTAAATACAAACTTTCCATGAAGGAATGTGGCAGGCAATAATCGGCAGTCTGGGTCTTAAAAAGACAGCAGCAGCCAGCCATACTCAAAATTTGGATGCCTGCTACTGTTCCGTCAAGACCATAACAGAACCCCATCCGCCCTACAGCCAGTTCCTGATGGCACAGGGAAATCAGGATGGTGCTGGTGAAAGTCTTTTATCAAGGTGAGGTCCAGGATACCCTGGGAAGAAATCCAGCTTCGTGCAGGTGAATAGTCCCTTAACAATTCTGGGAGGCAGAAGAGGTTTGGGAACCGGACCCAATGGGCTGGTACCTCAAGGGCTTGAGGCAGGAGACGTGGAATGTGGGGTGAATCCGCATGGTGCTCGGGAGTTGGAGACGATAGGTAACTGGGTTGATGCATCCCAGGATTTTGAGCAGACCAATGTAATGAGTGGCTAACTTTCTAGACTCAATCTGCATGTGGAGATATCTAGTTGAGAGCCAGACCCACTGACCAGGAAGAAGTGCTGTCCCTGCATTCGCCAATGGTTGCCCTGGTCTTGTTGCCACAAATTGTCGAACAACAACTCTCACTTTAACACATTTCTGATGATATCTCTGAACCAGTTGGTCCACTGATGGAACCCCTAACTCGGCTTCTTGTTCCAGGAACAGTGGAGGACAACACCCAAATTGGCATTCAGAAAGGGACATCCCAATAAACGAATGCTGAAGTGTGTTGTGTGGAAGCTCCACCCAGGTCAGGTTGTCACTCCGGATGGTAAGGATCTCCAAGGCTAAAGATCTGAGTGCTCTCTTTAGGTCCTGGTTGACCCTCTTCGTTTGCTCATTGGTCTACATATTGAACCCAGATGACAGACCAGCATAGGCCTCGATAAGCTCAGAGGTCTTCCAAAATATAGAGTCAAATGGGGGGGGGACCACAATTAGACAGTGTTTTCAGGGAAATTGTGAATCCTGAAGACATGCTGTAACATGAGGTTGGCAGTCTCTGAAGTTGATGGTAGTTTGGGAAAGAGTAAGAAACTGCACGACTTGGAGAATCAGTCGACAACCACCATGATTACTGTATTATGCAGACACAATGGAAGACCATGACAAAGTCCATAGAAATGTGGGTCCAAGGCAAGAAGGAATGCAGAAGGGCTGAAGCAGACCCTGAGGCTGAGCTCAAGGTTCTTTATTTTGTGCATAGACATCACAAGCCAAGATATATTCCTGGAAAATCTTTAGTTATCCCTGGCCACCAATAATATCTTGTTATAAACTCTAGGGTATGTTCCACCTCAAATGCCAAGCCAGGTTTGGAGTGTGTCCCCAGTTGAGCATGTCCAAACAGTTTCAAGAACAAAGGTACATCTGGGAGGACCATACCTGGGTCTGCCCCATGTTGTTCTTGGGCTCGGCCAACTATCAAGTGTATGTTCCAGCGGATGGGTACCACCACTCTAGAGCTGGGAATCATAGTTGAAGGGTTCTCTTCCCCATTGGGTGCTTCAAACTGTCAATAGACAATAGACAGTAGGTGCAGGAATAGGCCATTTGGCCCTTCTAGCCAGCACCGCCATTCACTGTGATCATGGCTGATCATACACAATCAGTACCCCGTTCCTGCCCTCTCCCCATATCCCTCGACCCCGCTATCTATAAGAGCTCTATCTAACTCTCTCTTGAATGCATCCAGAGACTTGGCCTCCACTGCCTTCTGGGGCAGAGCATTCCACATATCCACCACTCTCTGGGTGAAAACGTTTTTCCGCATCTCTGTTCTAAATGGCCTACCCCTTATTCTTAAACTGTGACCTCTAGTTCTGGACTCACCCATCAGCGGGAACATGCTTCCTGCCTCCAGTGTGTCCAATCCCTTAATAATCTTATATGTTTTAATCAGATCCCCTCTCATCCTTCTAAATTCCAGTGTATACAAGCCCAGTGGCTCCAATCTTTCAACATGTGACAGTCCCGCCATTCTGGAATTAACCTTGTGAACGTACGCTGCACTCCCTCAATAGCAAGAATGTCCTTCCTCAAATTTGGAGACCAAAACTGCGCACAATACTCCAGGTGGGGTCTCATCAGGGCCCTGTACAGCTGCAGAAGGACCTCTTTACTCCTATACTCAATTCCTCTTGTTATAAAAGCCAGCATGCCATTAGCTTTCTTCACTGCCTGCTGTACCTGCATGCTTGCTTTCATTGACTGATATACAAGAACACCTAGATCTCATTGTACTTCCCCTTTTCCTAACTTGACTCCATTTAGATAGTAATCTGCCTTCCTGTTCTTGCCACCAGAGTGGATAACCTCACATTTATCCACATTAAACTGCATCTGCCATACACTTGCCCACTCACCCAACCTGTCCAAGTCACCCTGCATTCTCATAACATCCTCCTGACATTTCACACTGCCACCCAGCTTTAGGTCATCAGCAAATTTGCTAATGTTACTTTTAATCCCTTCATCTAAATCATTAATGTATGAAAGGATTAAAAGTAACATTAGCAAATTTGCTGATGATTTCAGCCTCTTCGCATCCTGGATATAGACTAGATTTTTCATGGTTGGTCCATACCACAAATGGATTGTTGGACCCCTCCAACCAGTGCCTCCACTCCTCCCGTGCCAGTTTAACGGTCAACAATTCCCAATTCCTGATGTCATTATTTGCCTCCGTGGGAGAAAGGTGTCTTGAGCAGAAGGCACAAGGATGCAGTTTCTGGTCCAAGGCTGGTCATTGGGACAATGTGGCCCCTATACCCATGTTTGATGCTCTAGCTTCCACCACAAAAGGCAAGTCTGGATCTGGTGGATCTAGGATAGGTGCCAACGTGAACCTTTGTTTTAACTCCACCAAAGCTGCCTTGGGCTCCAGGGTTCCATGAAAGGGACCAATAGATTTCTTGGTGAAGTTGCCGAGCAGCACTGCTACTGAACCAAAATTGTAGAGTTGTTTCAGAGATGGGTTGCAGCCAAATCCAAATGGCCTGGGTCTTATTGGGATTCGTATGTAAGTTGCCATTAGATATTACAAACCCAAGGAAGGAAACTGGATACATGGATTTCACTCTTTGAGCTTGATTCTTCAGAAGCCATTGTAGAATGGGCCAGACATGCTGGACATGTTCTTGAGTGGATGTAGAGAAAATGAAAATGAAAATATTGTCTAGGTCAGGGGTCGGCAACCTTTACCACTGAAAGAGCCACTTGGACCCGTTTCCCACAGAAAAGAAAACACTGGGAGCCGCAAAACCCGTTTGACATTTAAAATGAAATAACACTGCATACAACGTTTTGTTTTGCCTTTATGCTATGTATAAACAAACTATAATGTGTTGCATTTATGAAATTGATGAACTCCTGCAGAGAAAATGAAATTACATTTCTGCATGCAACAAAAACATTTTGAACTCCAAAAAAAAGACGTTGGGTTGAAGGTTACTTTTAAGTAAAATACTCAACGTCTATTTGAGTCCTTCTTGTATTTATGAAAAACGCCAAACTTAAATTTGCCGCCAGCAGCAAACCAAAAATAACGTCAGCCAGCTGTCAACCTGAAAAATAAAAGGACTATTTCACTGAACAATGAAAACATATGAATATACGTAAAATAATAGGCAATTAAAATATTTATCATACTTGGTCAGGTTGACTCACACCTGACAATGCAGTCGTATTCAGTAGGGATGGATCGATGCTTCGGGGAGTGACCGGGAAGGATAATGTGTTTTTTTTCCTCTCTGAACTCACAGAAGCGTTTCCCAAACGATGTTTGCATTGCGATGATTGCAGAATGTAAATACTCCGAATTTATCATGTCGTGACCTTGTTTGAACTCTCTCAAATTGGGGAAGTGAGACAATGTGCCTTTCTGTAAATCTCTGGCAAGCACTGTCAACTTGCGCTCGAATGCCAAAACATCCTCCAACATGTGTAGGGCTGTACGTCCTTACCCCTGAAGAGCTGTGTTCAGCGTGTTCAGGTGCGCTGTCATGTCTACCATGAAGTGTAGCTTTTCCAGCCACTCTGGCTGTTCCAGCTCAGGAAAGGTGAGCCCTTTGCTGCCCAGGAACGTTTTCACTTCTTCCAGACACGCGACAAAGCGTTTCAGCACCTCCCCTCTGGACAGCCAGCGATAAAAACACGTTGTAGCGGTGTGCTACACGCAGTCAGTAAACTGCAGTCAAAGATAGCTGTATTCGAACTAAACAGCCTTGCTTTTAAGCCTCCCTCAACCCGCCCCCCATGGGCGCGGATGCTGCAAAAGACACGTACTCACAAACCCCCATAGGCTATCTCCCTTAGCCTGAACGCTGGCTAATTGTGAGCCGGTTCGGATGTGTCAGGAAATGGGTCGCCACAATGTCTTATTTAGATTGTACAAGATCACCATAATCTTCAAATTTATAATTACATTTCAAAAACTAACAAACTAACATAAAATACATTTTAATTAAATACTGACCAATTATTTCCCAAAGCAACAGGGAGCCGCAGCACAGACGTAAAAGAGCCACATGTGGTTCCGGAGCCGCGGGTTGCCGACCCCCGGTCTAGGTAGAGAAAGATGAAGTGGTGTAGTATCCCCCAGAGTGCGTTGTAGATGAAGGCTTGAAATGCTGCTGGAGCATTTGACAACCCAAAAAGGCATGACCAGGTATTCATAGTGGCCAATAGGTGTGTTGAATGCTGTTTTCCTTGTGGGATGACAGCCAGGAATAACCACCAAGCATGACCCACAGTGAGTGGTATTTTTGGGGAGCAAATGAGGTCGAACTGAATTGATGCCACATGCTGGCCAATCTTGAGCAGGAATGTTTGGTGGGTGATCTGCCCCAACACCAAAGGTCTCCCATCCAGGGCCATGGCAACTAGCCACTGGTTGAGCCACAAATAGGAAATTTTCAATCTTCTGGCCAGTCCAAAGTCCAAAAAATTCCCCACTGCACTAGAGTCAATAAAGGCTTCTCAGGAATGTTTTTGGGCTCCATGAGAAAGCGACACAGGGAGCTCCAGAGGGAGCTGAACTGGGAGTTAGGCTAGCAACTGTCACAGCTCTCCTTACACTAGAGATCCCAGGAGTTTCTCAGCAGTTCAGGACAACAGGTCCAATAATGTCCAACCTCTCTACAGTAAATGCAACACCTCTCCCTCCTTCTCTCTTTTGGCTCAAGAGCGCCTGATCCAGCCTATTTGCATAGGCTGCGATTAGCAGTAGTCAAGGAGGAGTCCTAGTCCAGGGAATAGGAGAGGATGGAGGATAGTTGGGGGGAAGAGTGTTTTCAGAATTATCCTCTTTGTCTATCCCTTCACCTTTCCATTATTTGGTTATCAAGTCGAATCACCAGGTCCATAATACTCTCTGGATCTTCCACTGGGTCTCAGGCTGCAAGGGCATCCTTTAGCTCAACCCCTAATGGAATAGAACAGGTAGTCCTTCCATATTCCAACCTCTCTCTGTGGCCAAGAAACAAAATTCCATGGAATAATCAGCCACAGACCAATTCACCTATGTGACATAGGTTGCTGAAATTATTTTTGCTGTCATTATAACTTTGCACATGGTTTAATCTGTGATCTTGATGTAACCAAAGACAACAAACTAATCTAATCTGAATCTGACATGAAGCAATGATTTATTTCTATCTGGACCATCTAACCTTCCAATCAGAAATGATATTATTACTCAATATTGTACATAATAGTTTCAGATAGCTAATCTTCCAGATTTAATCTTCACTGAATATTCTGTGATGTTAACTCTGTTTTTTTTTTTCTCCACAGATGCTTCCTGACTAGTGGGGCAAATTTATTTCTGAATTTCATGCACTGCAGTATTTTATAACTGAGATTTCCAGCATTTCCTTTCTCCCATTTCCTTACTAATCTTCCTCCGTTTACATGTTGACTGACTGCAACTTGTGTCATAAAGTCTTTCTTACCTCTGGCCTGTTGGGCACATTCTTTTGTTCTATCCACTCCCTGCACCTCACACCATCCCCTTTTCTGAACTTAAAATGTCTTTGGTTTCTAATTTTTCCTTGTTTTAATGAAAGACAAGCTAAGAATTTCCAGCATTTTTTTTATTAGATTCCAGATGGCCAGCACAGCAATCATTGGCTATTTTGGACACAACAGGAAGATTTAGTGAGAAAAGAATTGAACACATACACAGAACTTTTTCCTTATGTATGTGCAAAACAACAATGGCAGATCAAAATGAAATTGGATGCTTGAAAATCCTAAGTGCACAACGGGGCAATGTCAGTGTGACCATTTTTCGTCTTCAAACAGATGTAAATTTGCAAACAACACACAGATCTTACCAAACACCTTACTACCCAATTATAAATAAACAAATAGCTGTCCAGAGGTTAATTAAAACATGAAAATAGAAGTCTGACTTGGAAAGTAATTACTGAAACAATCAGGTTTTTTGTCCCATTTTCTGTGTAACTGGCACTATGTGATGAGCTAGTATTGTCAGTTGTGCTCTCGCCTTGTCCTGCAGGGTTAAGGAGTGCGGCAAACTTACATTGCATTTTGGTTCAAATCCAGTTGCGATTTCCTTGTGAATCGACAATCGTAAGCATTTAAACAAGAGGTGTTTGATTCTGTCTTCAATCTGAAAATCCTGAAGCTGCAACAAAGTTTGAAATCTTTCCTTGCAGCTAATGGACTGAGAATTTAACCATTTCTCCTATTAATCAGTTTGTATTCAGTTAAAATTAAAGAAAAAAAGTCATGCAGTTTTCAAAACAAAGTGTTCATCACCGGATCACAAGTATAGGTATAGTTAGCACAGTAGCAAAACACCATTCACATTTGATCTAGAAATGGGTACAAAGCAGTTTGGCTCTTCGCTGGCAGTCATAAAAGACATGCTTCCTTAGATTTTGCAGTGCAGCTCATAAATGTGACAGGAATTCATGCGAAATAAGTAACTAGCCTCTGAAAATGCAGGAAAGGGCCTTTACAATCAATAAGTTTGCCTCTTCCAAAATAAATTTGCTTTGCCTGTGAGGTAAATAATGAAAGTCACAAAAATTGCAATGTTCGTTCTGTGTGTATCACCTTGTAACAGCTCTAGAAGTCTCAGGTGCTGTATAGAACTAACCTCAATCAGAAAAAAGCTCTGCCCACCTTGCTACTCTTCTTCTGAGACCTACTGCCTCGTGAACTTATCTATTTTATTTTTTTTGCTCGTTATGTGTGATGAATTGGTACATCCTGAAGCCATTAAATTTAATAAATCAATTAATAACCTTTGTTCCTTCTTCCTTTCCCTCACTTAGTTCTTCCTTCCTTCCTTCCTTTCTTTCTTTCTTTTATGTGGTATGATTCCTCATGATATAACAGCCCAAATATTTGAGTACAGCATGCCACAAAACTAGCCCTTTGCTTTCATGCAAGGGATAACTACAGACTGATAGGGAGCAGAGGGATAAGAAAAGCAATTTATATGATTTAATTCTATTAGATCAAGCTAACCTTACATAATTCTTACCTCATTTAATTTTCTTTGATGTATTAATGCTTCCATAACAGGGTACATTTCATGTTTGGATAACAGGGAAATTAAGGAACATGAGAGTGAGAAGAAGCTGATCCACCTACAATTCATTTTACACAAAGGAGTTGTGAATATGTTCATTGTTCAAGCCAAAACAAATACAGAAATTCTTGTCCAAGGATGTAAAAACAAAGTAAATTGCTTGACATTATCCTTTCTTTACCTTTAGAATCTCTGGTCAAAACATGCCTGGCGCAACAACATAAACCTCTTCAAATACTGTCAGCCTTCAATGATCTGATGTTGGTGGAACTGTGACAGATTTACCTTAGAACTATCTCAATATTAGTAACAAGGTTGTATCTTCAGTTCTGATAAAACTGAGATGAATGTAGTTAATTGTTTTGATTGTACTTTGGAGAGTTGAAATGTGGAACAAAAGATCTTACTAATGGACGTCTGAAAAGTCAAAACAAGTAACTGAAGATAATACTTGGCTTGGCTCTGGAGGTTTCACAGTTCAAATAATTTAGGACTGACCCTGATCAAGTCAGATGGAATGGAGATTTGACAGTACAATTTATTGTTCAAAACAGAACAGTATGTCCAATCTCACAATCAAATGCTTCCCTTTTGCTTTATGGGACAACATAATCTGAATACAAGTTTCTGGTTCAAGAAAAAGAAGGTATTTGTATTTATTTTATCTCATGGCTTCTATACATGCTGCTTACATCAGTGTTGGAATTGATCATTTGCGATTGCAATTATTGTAGAACTCTATTTGTGGTGTTGATAGCCGTCTTCACTTTGAAATGTGGGGTCAGTTCACTTGAGTGATGTACTTCTGCTCACCACACAACAAATGAGGTAATGAAATCAGACAGTAGTGAAGGTGATTACAAAAGTGACTGATCACCCAAAGAAAATGATTGGACACATCTGCAAAGTATACAATTTCATGCCAAGATGCATCCTTGGACTTCCTATTGCAGGAGTGCCAATACAGAGATATGGATAATGGAGAGATAAATGGCTCTCCCTTCTTCATAATACCACAATTGTCATAGTCCTGACTGAACAGTGGCAGACATACAAGTTTCAGAAGTCCAATTCCCCAGTGTATGGCGAGCTGGTGCTGTCCTATTAAGGCTCAGAATGCCAATTTTTGCCTGCCATATTCCTTCATGGAAAGTCTGTTTGTGCATTTTGCCTTTGGATTTAATTTGCGTTATCTTGTTCATTTTGAGTTTGAGTTAATTCTAGACCTGACTCAGCATTTGGGTTCACCAGCATCCATAGCTCGATTAAGCCATCATGAATCCAGCAGAGTATGAATGTCTGCCGATTGTTTGGACCTACCAGGGAGCAACTGGAGCATACATGACAGCAAGCTTCAGGATATCCACACGACTCTCCAGAAACTCTCTGACTCCAGTAGGCAGGATCTGAGTTTGGCCAGAGCAGCTGCCAATTCTAGGCATGTTCAGACTGGAGACTCTGTCAGTACTCGTGAAGTATCACTACACTTACTGGCTCCAGAGAAGTTTGACAGTAACCCTGAAGTGTGCCAAGGATTCTTGATACAATGCTCCTTATGTTTTGCATTACAGTCATCCAAGTTTCCAGTTGGAACACAGTAAGGTAACTTACATCATCTCGCTCCTTACTGGAAGGGCTCATGATTGTCCTACTGCATTGTGGGAGAAGGATTCACCCATCTGTGCCAGTGCAGACATTTTCAGAGACTTTGAGGAGGATATTCTATCACCCCACCGGAGGACATAGGTGAATACACCTATAGGTGAAGGACACCTGACCTATCTGGGTCGCCTTCTTACTGGTCATTTTACAGGACTACAGCCAACATTATTTCATGGTTCTGCCCACCTCAGCCTTGTGTACTTGTGTCTTTACACTCTGACTGGTCCAAGCCAGTTAAATGAGGCAACCCAGACAGAGTCTAACAAGATTACCGATTGCAGGTCTGGCATTTTACGTAACAAGTAGCTACTCCTCTGAGAATGGTCTCAGAGAATGGATTAGGTTTTCAATGGAAAAGAATCCTCTGAAATGTTACCCCCGTGAAACCATTTAGCGCCCATCGTAATCTCATTCAAACATAACACGGGGTGGTGGGATTAGTACGTATACTCAGTGTTGAGTTTGCGACCACCATATACAAAAGATTAAAATGAATGCGATATGATGCTGGCTTCAAGCTGAAGGTTGTTGATTTTGCTACAGGAACAAATAATTTTGCAGCTGCTAAGAAGTTTAGTGTAAACGAGAGAGAGTGAGAGATTGGAGAAAGGCAGAAGACACGCTAAGAGAAATGCAAAGACGAAATGTGCAGACCGCGGGAAAACATGCCAGTGGCCAGAACTGGAAGAAAAAGTTTTAGAGTGGGTGAATCACCAGCAATCATCTGGATACATTGTTACCAGAAAAATGATTCAAGTTCAAGCGTTGAAGTAGGCCGGAAAACACCGTGAGGTCAGCAAAAATTTCAAAGCTACGCGAAGTTGGTGCACCCAATTTATGAATAGACGCGATCTTCTGTTGAGACAAAAAATAAAGATTGCTCAGAAAATTCCCACGGGGTGTTGTTTACGTTCAAGAATGCTGCTGGATGGACGAAGCTGGTCGCTTGAAGTGGGTTAAAGAGGTGTGGCGTCGACGTCTCGAAGATTTCAGGAAGGAAAAGTCGCTACTTGTCTGGGACATGTTCAAAGCACGCTTGTCAGGTGAGACAAAAGCAGCACTGAAAGCTGAAAATACGGACATTGCAGTCATCCCCGGTGCTTTGATGTCTGTGCTCCAGCCACTAGATGTGAGTTTAAATAAAGGATTCATGCGTTGACAGTGGAACCAATTAGACTCAAAAACAGCCAATAAATACGACTTGTCTTCCGTGTATTCGTTTTTCCAAAGTTGGCACCCTCTGTATAAGCCGACCCCCTAATTTTAGGAATAGAATTTAGGGCCAAATTCTCAGCTTATACACCGGAATTTACGGTAACAGATGGCTACTTGTTTCAGAATGGTCTCAGGTTTAGCAGAAGCTTCCTGTGTCCACATTCAGTTGCTCTGATTAGATTATCCAAGAGCAAGAAACTGTTCAGAGTCCACAAAATAGGGGGAAACAAAGACAACTGGCTTGTCTGCTTCCCCTGTCCTTGATCAGGTCCCTCCAGAGCTGTGTGCTCAGCCTGCTACTGACTCATGATTGTACTACTAGATCCAGCTCAAACTGTATCAAGTTTGTTGATGATACCACAACGTTGTCCTCATCGGCAATAAAGATAAGTCAATGTACAAAGAGCAGGTAGAGAGTTCATCAAATAATGTGTGTGAACAACAACCCGCGTCTCAATGTGGACAAGACAAAAGAGATGACTGTGGACTTCAGGAAGACACAGGCTGACCACTCTCCATTGTACATCAATGGCTCTCCTGTGAAGAGAGTGAAGAGTACCAAGTTCCTGGTGTGCACATAACAATGATCTAGCCTGGACCCACAACACCCTCTCAGTAGTCAAGAAGGAACAGCAGTATGTAAATTTTCTTCGGATATTGAGGCTCCCACGCTCCCATTCTAACTTTCTGCAAGAGCACAATCGAGAATGTCGCGTCTAGCTGAAACATTGTGTGGTATGCAAACTGCAAGGCTTCGGACCACACAACCCGACAGAGGATAGTAAAAACTGGAAAGGATCACCCTCCCCACTACTTGTGACATTTCCTAGGAGTGTTGCAGGCGAAGGACCCGAGACATTGTTGTGGATCTCCACCAGCCATCCCACAATCTCTTTGAACACTATTGTCAGGAAGGAGGTACAGAAGCATTAGGACTAGGACTGCCAGACTGGGTAGTAGCCTCTTCCCTCAGGGTGTGACTAATGAATACCCTGCCCCACCAAGGTCTCGTCACTAGGACAGTGAGCTGTTTATTGCTTACTGTACAGTTTGCTTATGCTACACTCTTCACATGCATTCTGAATTATATTTTATTAACTGATTTATGATAATATTTTGGTTTTGTGTTGTATGTGATATGTTTTGTGGGTGTACTGTGGTGTTGTTATGTTTAGTTGTATGATGACAATACAGTTGAACTGAAACTTGCCAGGTACGCCACCTGGGCTGGATGCTTTCCGTGGATTCACCCTCCTGAAGGATGCTCTCCCATTGGCCTCTGAGACTGAAATTACAGTGTCAACAGGGGACTATAGGAGTTTGTGAAGGTGCTTCCAAGTTTTGATGCCCAAAGTATGCATAAAAGGCATTGTGCCCGTCTGGGTGCAGAAACTTGTTGTCACCTAAGTTGCTTGGTTTCACATTGTAGGAGATGATAGCATTTAAGTCCTGCCACAACTGTCAAACGTCTTGCTGTGATTCAAGTTTGGTCTGGGATTGCCATGTGAGATGGCTTTCTGGAGGTCGTACCTGAACCTCTTGTATCTTACTTGGTTACCAGAGTTGAACACCACTGATCTAACCCTCAGCAGATTGCAGAACTGCGAATGATTTTGTGGGGACACACTCATCTACAATTGTCTTTATAAAGTCCACGACAACCGTGACATATTGATTCAGATCCTCTTATGAGTTCTTGAACGCAGCCTAGTCCACCGACTTGAAGCAATCACTTAGCTCCTCCTCTGCCTCCTGCAACCACCACTTTGTTGTCCTTATCTCTGGAGTCCTGCTTGTTAGCCTCTGCCTGTAAGCAGGTAGAAGATGGACAGACAGATGATCAGATTTCCCAGAATGTGGACTAGAGATGAAACAGTAGGCATTCCTAATCATAGTACAGCAGTGGTCAGTGATCCAGTCCTGATGTAGGGTCTTGGCCCGAAATGTTGATTGTTTACTCATTTCCATGGATGCTGCCTGGCCTGCTGAGTTCCTCCAGCACTTTGTGTGTGTTGCTTGGATTTCCAGCATCTGCAGAGTTTTATCTTGTTTATGACTGGTCGAGTGTATTGAGATCCCTGTTGCTGCAGGAGATATGTTGATCATAATTGGCAGATATCTCTTCACACAAGCCTGATTAAAGTCCCCAACAATGGTTTGATAGATGTTGGGGTGGGCTTTTTTTTTTTCTAATTGCTCCACTCAAAACTTTGAAAGCTCACTTAAGATCATCCGTTGGAGTTATGTGAACTGTGGTCAGTAACATGGAGGAGAACTCACTTGGTAAGTTGAACAGCTGGCACTTAATCACTAGGTGTTCATGGTCAGGGGAATAAGAGAGTGACAAGACAGTTATGTTAGAGCACCATGATGAACTTATAACGAAACACAGACACCCCTACCTTTTTCCTTATTCGAATCCACGGTCTGGTCCATCTGATATATCCAGAAGATGTCAGGTCTTTCCAAGGTATTTGGCATGTCTGAGGTGAACAATGTCTTTTTGAAACACAGAATGCAGCAATACTCTCATTTCCCTTTAACTTCCCTTGTTGGCCATGTTTGTCTCATCTTCCTTTTAGAATATTTCTTCTTCTTTGGGATGTATCTATCCTGTATCTCCTGAATTACTCCGAGAAACTTCCGCTCCTTTTGTTCTGTCATCATCCCTGCTAGTATCCCCTTCCAATCACTTTGGCCAGCTCCTCTCTCATGCCTCTATAATTCTCTTTACTCCACAGTAATACTGATATATCTGACTTTAGCTTCTCTTTCTCAAATTTCAGGTGAACTCAATCATGTTATGATAACTGTCTCCAAAGGGATCCTTTAACTTAACCTCCCTAATGAAATCTGGTTCATTACACAACACCCAATCCAGAATTGCCTTTTCCTTTGTGAACTCAACCACAAGCCAACCCATTTCATAGGCATTCTACAAATTCCTTCCCTTGGGATCCGTCATCAACCCAGTTTTCCCAATCTACCCCGTTTAGCTGTGTCACCACTTTCAGGGAACTATCTGCCTGTAGACCTAGGTCTTTCTGTTCTTCATCTCTCTCCAGTGTAAGTCAAAGTACAATTTTACTGCAGAAAGATTCAGCCACATAGAGCAAAGTCTGGAGAGTGGAGAAGTTGGTGGTATTCTGCAGTACCACAATAATCGCAGTGATATCAAATAAGCATTGAGCACTGTTTCATGTCATTTGTAGCTGATGAGTGCTCATTTTACCAAAATAATATCTTAACCAGTTCCTATCACCTCTTAGACATATTTTAGAAACTTTATACATTCACATTATCATTAAAAAAACATTTCACAGACATAATTTATTCCTACAATCATTCTCTTTGTAAAATATTAAATAAGGGAATGAATTTAGAATTGACTGCTCTACTGAGAAGCTGGAAATGAAATTATTTATTTCAAGGTGTATGCTAAACAAACTTTCATCCTGGCTATTGGGGATTACTATCAGCTCTCAAACATGTCTTCCAATATATGCAAACTAGAACCTTCTGAACTGGCTCATATATTGTGGTGCCGTGCCTTGACTAAACCTTAAGACTAATTATGGGTGCTTGCAGTGACCATTCTAAACTTGTGATGCCTTTAATTGGAAGATCATTCCACCTATTGATTATTGTGTGTGGTAAAACTGCAAAATATTCCCCATTTCTCATTGACTTATTCTCTCCTGCTCTGCAGATTCTCTTCATACATCCCAATAAGGGCTCCCTCATCACTCCTGAAGATTGAAGAGTCCCAAAAGCCATTTTAATCTGATTTATTCAAAGGGACTAAGTAAGTAGTAGAGGCAGACAGATTTTGTGTTCTGCACTTCCTCCACTTCTCTTCACTGAGGTATTGCACTCAACATTTAATAATAGGACAGCAAGGTGAAGAATCTGTATGCAACTAATCAAATAGGTTTCTTGCCTACTGAGTAAAATTTCTCCCTGCAACAGATGAACGATGGTGGTGCACATAGTTCCAGTGGCCCTCGGGGTCCAACCAAGGTGTAATTGTTCATCACAAGACACTGGTGGATATTAGGAACATCAGGTACTTCAGGTTTACCTGTCAGTGAGTTGCTTGAGAGCGGAGCAGTTGAACTTATTGCGTACCGTTATTGTGTTGTCACCTGGACTTGTTGTGTATTGTTGTTGTGCAAAGGTGGTGTGTAGTCCAACAAAAGGTGCATATGATTGTCTAGGATGTTTTTATTGAGGCCACAAAACACTATTAGACATTGGTAATGCAGAATACTGCAAGTCTAATTCACTGGTTCACTGGTGAGACCAGTGGCCAGAAAGCTGCATTGCCTCAGTTGTTACACAAGCCAGGCCCTCATGCCATGATGTGACCCAGTGGAGGAGATGCTGGAGGTGGCGTGAGAGAGAGCAAAGGGGTCTGTGGGCAGGGTGGCATCTATATGGGTTTGGGGGCTGTCCCCTCCCATCAGTGCTACTGTCCAGTGTTTGCTCAGTGGAAGGCAAGCTAGACCAGGACAACAGCCCATGCACCATCAATCTACAAGCCATATTTTTCTGCTGTCATTGCTACATGTGCTATGTGTTGTGTGCTGCTGTTACTGTGTTTTGGTTGATAGATAGATGCTTTATAGACCCCAAAGGTAATTTATTGATCCCAAAGGCACCTTGGCCCCAGAGGAACGCTGTTTCATTTGGCTGTTTTCATGTGTATGGTTGAACGACAATTGAACTTGAATCTTTCAGTTGTTCATAATACTGTTGGTTTATTGTTGTCATATGTACCAAGATGCAGTGAAAAGCTTGTCTTTTATTCTATAAACATGAGAAAATCTGTAGATGCTGAAGTTCCAAAGCAACACACGCAAAATGATGAAGGAACTCAGCAGGTCAGGCAACATCTGTGGAAATGAATAAACCGTCGACATTTCGGGCCAAAACCTTTCCTCAGGACTGAAATGGAAAGGGGAAAAGGCCAGAATAAAAAGGTGAGGGGAGAAGAAGGAGGCTAAGTGAGGCCAAGTGGATGGAAAAGGTAAAGGCTGGAGAAGAAGAAATCTTATATACTTTTTGTAGAGATCAAGTCATTACACAGATTTTTGAGCTAGAAGTGTAGAAGATACTGAAAATGTACATTGCCGGTAAACAATAAAGTGCAAGATCATAACAAGGAGGACTATGTGGCTAAGAGTCCATTTTGGACATGTGGGATAGAAGCTGCCCTTGAGCCTGATGGTACGTGATTTAAGGCTTTTGATTCTTGTGACTGATGGGAAAGCAGAGATGATAATATGTCTGGGGTGGGTAGGATACTTTACTGAGGCAGCAAAAGGTATAGACAGAGTCTATATAAGATAGACTGGCTCCTGTGATGTGCTGAGCAGTTTCCACAATGCTCTGCAGTTTGTTGTGGGTTACCTGTAAAGCAGTTGCAATACCAAGGTATTATGCATGCAAATGCTTTTGATAATGCATCAATAAAAATTGGTAAGAGTTGTTGAGGACATGCTGAATTTCTTTAGCCTCCTGAGAATGTAGAGGCTTTGGTGAGCTTTCTTGGCTGTGACATCAACGTGGTTGGACCAGGATAGGCCACTGGTGATGTTCATACCTTGAAATGTGAACCTCCCAAATTCAACACTGATGATGTACAGAAGAGCATGTCAACTGTCCCCCTTTTTTTTGAAGTAAATGACTACTTCTTTGTTTTACTTACACTGAGGGAAAGGTGCTGTCATGACAACAATATGACTTTGTGTTGTATCTGAAGTCCGAGGTATACAGGGTAAACAGGAAGGGAGCCAATACAGTCTCCTGTGGGCCCCAGTGCTACTAATAGCCATGTCTAACATACAGCTCTGAAGCCACACAAACTGTGGTCTGCCAGTCAGGTAGCATTGAAGGTACTGTAGTCTAGTCAACCAGCAAAAGTCTAACTCAGTCCTTTGGGCATACCTAGCCATTCTTGGACTCACTAAACTACTGAACAGTTGTAAAAATTTATTTGGCTTATTAATGTTCTTCAGAGGAAAATGTCTGCCATTCCTGCTTTTCTGGACTATATGCGACTATGCTTACACAGTGATACTGTATGTTGATTGTGAGCAAGCTGCTCAGTCATACAGCAAGCATTATTTTAACCCAGAAGCACAATAAGAATAACACTGTTCTCAGTGTCGGATGTGGGAGGTCCTGGACTCTCCTAGCCTCCCAGACATCCATATCAGTGCCAGGTGCACTGAGCTGCAACTCCTAAGGCACTGTGTTAGGAAACTGGAGATGCAGCTCGATGACCTTCGCCTGGTCAGGGAGAGTGAGGAGGTGATAGAGAGGAGTTACAGACAGGTGGTTACACCGGGGCCACGGGAGGCAGACAGGCAGGTCACAGTTAGGAGGGAGAAGGGGAAGAGTTAGGTACTAGAGAGTTGATGCACCATCAATAACTCACTCTGAGACGTAAAGGCGAGATATCGGCTTTTATTGACTGGAAGAAGGAACAAGCAGTGGTTGACCACCATACTACATCCTGGAGACTGAGAGGCCGGGCTCAGGCCTCAATCGCCTTTATACCGGGGTCTGTGGGAGGAGCCACAGGAGCAGTCACCAGGGGGCATGTCCAGACAGGTATATGTAGTTCACCACAAGAGTACCCCTTGACAATAAGTACTCCTGTTTGAGTACTGTTGAGGGTGTCAGCCTACCTGGGGGAAGCAACAGGGGATGTGCCTCCGGCCCTGTAGCTCAGAAGGGTAGGGAAAGGAAGAGGAAGACAGTAGTAATAGGGGACTCGATAGTTAGGGGGTCAGATAGGTGATTCTGTGAACACAATCAGGAGACCTGAATGGTAGTTTGCCTCCCTGGTGCCAGGGTCCGGGGTGTTTCTGATTGCGTCCAAGATACCCTGAAGTGGGACGGTGAGGAGCCAGAGGTCATGGTACATATAGGTACCAATGACATAGGTAGGATAAGAGAAGAGGTCCTGAAAGGAGAATATAGGGAATTAGGAAGGAAGTTGAGAAGAAGGACTGCAAAGGTAGTAATCTCGGGATTATTGCCTGTGCCACACGACAGTGAGAGTAGGAATGGAATGAGGTGGAGGATAAATCCGTGGCTGAGGAATTGGAGCCGGAGGGCAGGGATTCAAGTTTCTGGATCATTGGGACCTCTTTTGGGGCAGGTGTGACCTGTACAAAAAGGACGGGTTACACTTGAATCCTAGGGAGACCAAAATACTGGCGGGAAGGTTTAACAGAGCTGTTAGGGAGGGTTTAAACTAATTTGACAGGGGGATGGAAACCGGAATGATGGAGCGGAGGAGAGGGAAAACAGAAATAGATCTAAGGTAAGGATCTGAGCAGTAAGGATGTCAGGAAGGACAGGCAGGTGATGGAGCAAATTTGCAGCCATTGGGATGAGTTGCAGTGCAATAAAGTTGCAGTGCAATCAATGTAAAATGTACCAAATACTGGACTTAAGGTGTTATACTTAAATGCACGCAGCATAAGGAATAAGGAGTATGATCTTGTTGTACAGTTACAGATTGGCAGGTATGATATTGTGGCCATCACTGAGATGTGGCTAAGGGATGAATGTCTGGGAGCTGAACGTCCAAGGATACACGGTGTATTGGAAGGATAGGCTGGTAGGTAGAGGGGGTGGCATGGCTTTAATGGTAAGAAATTATATTAAATCATTAGAAAGAGTTGACATAGGATCGGAAGGTACAGAATCTTTATGGGTTGAGCTAAGAAATCGCAGGGGTAAAAGGACCCTGATGGCAGGTATCTACAGGCCTCCAAACAGCTGCAGTGATGTGGACTACAAATTACAACAGGAAATAGAAAAGGCTTGCCAGTAGGGCAGTGTTATGATAATTGTAGGAGATTTTAACATGCGAGTGGATTGGGAAAATCAGGTCGTCACTGGATCTCAAGAGAGAGAATTTGTAGAATGTTTATGAGATGGCTTTCTAGAACAGCTTGTTGTTGAGCCCTCTAGGGGATTGGCTGTACTGGATTGGGTATTGTGTAATGAACCAGAGGTGATTAGAGAGATACACAAAATGATGGTGGAATGCAGCAGGCCAGGCAGCATCTATAGGGAGAAGTTCTGTCAACGTTTTGGGCCGAGACCCTTCGTCAGGACATTTCCTCGTGTTTGTGATCAGAGGGATGGAAGTGAAGGAACCCTTAGGAGGCAGTGATCATAACATGTTTGAGTTCACTGTGAAATTTGAGAAAGAGAAGCCGAAATCTGATGTGTCGGTATTTCAGTGGAGTAAAGGAAATTACAGTGGCATGAGAAAGGAACTGGCCAAAGTTGACTGGAAAGGGACACTAGCGGGAAGGATGGCAGAGCAGCAGTGGCTGGAGTTTATGCGCGATGTGAGGAATGTGCAAGACAGATATATTCCAAAAAAGAAGAAATTTTTGAATGGAGAAAGGATGCAACTGTGGCTGACAAGAGAAGTCAAAGTCAAAGTCAAAGCAAAGCAGAGGGCATACAAGGAAGCAAAAATTAGTGGGAAGACAGAGGATTCAGAAGTTGTTAAAAGTTTACGAAAGGAAACTAAGAATGTCATTAAGAGGGAAAAGATGAACTATGAAAGGAAGCTAGCAAATAATATCAAAGAGGATACTAAAAGCTTTTTTCAAATATATAAAGAGTAAAAGACAGCTGAGAGTAGATATAGGACCGATAGAAAATGATGCTGGAGAAATTGTAATGGGAGATAAGGAGATGGCGGAGGCACTGAACGAGTATTTTGCATCAGCCTTCACTGAGAAAGTCATCAGCAGTATACCGGACACTCAAGGGTGTCAGGGAAGAGAAGTGTGCACAGTCACAATTACGACAGACAAAGTACTAAGGAAGCTGAATAGTCTAAGGGGAGATAAATGTTCCAGACCAGATGGAATGCACCCTCATGTTCTAAAGGAAGTAGCAATGGAGATTGCGGAGGCATTAGCAATGATCTTTCAAAAGTCAACAGATTCTGGCATGGTTCTGGAGGACTGGAAGATTGCAAATGTCACTCCGCTATTAAGAAGGGGGCACGGAAGCAAAAAGGAAATTATAGACATGTTAGCTTGACATTGGTGGTTGGGAAGTTGTTGGAGTCGATTTTCAAGGATGAGGTTACGGAGTACCTCGGGGCATATGACAAGATAGGCAAAGCTCAGCATTGTTTCCTTAAAGGAAAATCCTACCTGACAACCTAGTGCAACTTTTTGAGGAAATTACAAGTAGGCTAGATAAGGGAGATGCAGTGGATGTTGTGTATTTGGATTTTCAGAAGGCCTTTGACAAGGTGCTGCACATGAGGCTGCTAAACAAGATAAGAGCCCATGGAATTACGGGAAAGTTACATACGTGGATAGAGCATTGGTTGATTGGCAGGAAATAGAGAGTGGGAATAAATGATAAAGGGATCCCATTCTGATTGGCTGCCGGTTACCAGTGGTGTTCCACAGGGGTCCGTGTTGGGGCCGCTTCTTTTTACGTTGTATATCAACGATTTGGATTATGGAATAGATGGCTTTGTGGCTAAGTTTGCTGATGATACAAAGGTAGGTGGAGGGGCCGGTAGTGCTGAGGAAACAGAGAGTCTGCAGAGAGACTTGGATAGATTGGGGGAATGGGCAAAGAAGTGGCAAATGAATTACAATGTTGGAGAGTGTACGGTCATGCACTTTGGTTGAAGAAATAAATGGGCAGACTATTATTTAAATGGGGAGAGAATTCAAAGTTCTAAGATGCAATGGGACTTGGGAGTCCTCGTGCAGGATACCCTTAAGGTTAATCTCCAGGTTGAGTCAGTGGTGAAGAAGGTGAATGCAATGTTGGCATTCATTTCTAGAGGAATAGAGTATAGGAGCAGGGATGTGATGCTGAGGCTCTATAAGGCACTGGTAAAACCTCACTTGGAATACTGTGTGCAGTTTTGGGCTCCTTATTTAAGAAAGGATGTACTGACATTGGAGAGGATTCAGAGAAGATTCACTGGAATGATTCCGGGAATGAGAGGGTTAACATATGCGGAATGTTTGACCGCTCTTGGACTGTACTCCTTGGAGTTTAGAAGAATGAGGGGGGACCTCATAGAAATATTTTGAATGTTGAAAGGCATGGACAGAGTGGATGTGGCAAAGTTGTTTCCCATGGTGGGGGAGTCTAGTACGAGAGGACATGACTTGAGGATTGCAGGGTGCCCATTCAGAACAGAGATGTAAAAAAATTTTTTAGCCAGAGGGTGGTGAATCTATGGAATTTGTTGCCACAGGCGGCAGTGGAGGCCAAGTCATTGGGAGTATTTAAGGCAGAGATTGATAGGTATCTGAGTAGTCAGGGCATCAAAGGTTACGGTAAGAAGGTGGGGAAATGGGACTAAAGGGGAGATTGGATCAGCTCATGATGAAATGGCAGAGCAGACTTGATGGGACTTCTGCTCCTTTGTCTTATGAGCTCACCTCCTGACATACTAAAGCTTTCCTGTTGTCTACAAAACACAAATTAGAAACATGTTGGAATACTCTTTATTTGTACTCTCCATCCAGATGAGTAGCAGGTCCTGTGTATGGGCTGGAGAACCGGTGAGCCACCACTATAGACAGAGGTCTGCGCAAGTCTGGAACACGAGGGCCATTCTAGTTTGGAAGTAGAGGCCCAAAGGTCAAATCTGGTGTAGGCCTGAAGTCAAAACCGAAGGTCCAAGTCCTAAGGTAGAGGCTGAAGAGAGTCACAAGGGTCCAAAGAAGACACCAGGGCCTGGGTCATTGAAGACAGAGGTCAAAAATAGAAGGCCCGAAAGCCAAAATTGTGGTCAGTGTCCTGGGTGAAGTCCAAAGATGTCTGGGAATCCAAAGACAAGGACTGGAGGCCTAGAGGTAACCTGTTCTGAGGTTGCAGGCCTGTCTGGGTATGTGATTGGGTAGGTAAGTGGGTGGGTAGGAGGGTGGGAGTGATGGGAAAGGGGCTTATTTTGCTGTTTTTGTCTTGTTTTGTTGTTGTTACTGCTTATGTTGTTCCATGGAAAATTGTAGTCATGTTATGTTGGTGCTGGAATGTGTGGCGATACATATGGGCTGTCCGCAGCTCATCCTTGGGTGAGATCATTGTTAATGCAAATCACACATTTCACTGTATGTATTGATTAATTGTGATCTGAATCTGCCTAGATTAGTGCAACTCCAACAACAATTGACTTCATCCAGGACTAAAGCATTGATTAGCATCCGTTCCTCCACCTAAACATTTATTCCCAGGACCCATACCAATACTGACTTCAGTGGGTAATATGTACTGTAGTTACTCTGACACCTCCCAAACTAGACATCCACCACCAAAACGTGCAGGCAGCAGCATCAACCACCAAATCATATACCACTGTAACATTCAAACATGTTGTCAATCTTTCATTATGCCTGGATCTAAATCTTGGAACTCCACATCCGACACAATTCAGTGACAACTTTACCAGGATGGCAGCTGTTCACTACTGTCTTCTCAAGAGCAATTATTGATGGACAATAATACCAGCTTTGCTTGCGATGTGATATCTCATACATAAATACCTTACTTGTATTTCAGAAAAAAAATATTTATGGGTAGCAAGAGAGTTATAGTATTCCTGAAATGAATCATTGTATCACAGTCTTCCGTTGTTAATATAACAGAGAATTTGATAAAATGACAGGAGGAGTAATATTCTTTGGCTTCTGTTGGAAAACTACTTCAAATATGTAGTAAGACTGTTCTGTAATTATATTTTGAACTAAAAGTCATTTCATTTATCAAGATTGCTGTGACATGTTAACTGAAAATATTTTAAAAATGACTTAACATATGAAAGCTGTCCTTATTACAGTTTCTTGTCGTATTTCTTTAGTATGGCTTCAATATAAAATGAACGTTTGAAAGAGATGAATCTACATGTTCAGTGGTAAGTCATGGTTTGTAGATAAGTCTCCAAGCTTTCTAATACGGACCTTGAGCTGAAAGCTCAATTTCACAAAGTTGCCCTCAATATCAATTATTTCTGACACAAAAAAAGGTTCTTTATGAAGCAGAGTTCAATCATATTGAGGTAGTTACTTTATTACAAGATCTAAGCTCAGAAACATGCTCTGTAATCTTATCACCTCAGCTGTTAGGCCCCCATTTGCTTTATTGAAACCTCTCAGGTCATGTGTGAAGGGGTAATGGATGGGGGAATATTAATCAGTATTTTATAAGTTTACTGTGGATTATATATTTGCAAATCTGCTGCTAGTACTTTTGTGGTGAACTACATATACCTGTCAGGACACGTCCCCTGCTGACTGCTCCTGTGGCTCCTCCCACTGACCCCTGTATAAAGGCAATTGAGGCCTGAGCCCGGCCTCTCAGTCTCCAGGATGTAGTATGGTGGTCAACCACTGTTCGTTCCTTCTTCCAGTCAATAAGAGCCGATATCTCGCCTTTATGTCTCAGAGTGAATTATTGATGGTGCATCAACTTTATTTATTTATTTAGTCATTGCTGAATAGGCCCTTCGAGCCACACTGCTCACCTATCCCCTGATTTAATCTTAGCCTAATCATGAGACCTTTACAATGATCAACTGAGCTACTAACCTGTACGTCTTTGGACAAATGTGAGGAAACTGGAGCACCCAAAGGAAACCTGCGTGGTCACAGGGAGAACATACAAACTTCCTACTGGCACTGTCAGGAATTGAACCCGGGTCACCTGTACTGTAAAACGTTGTGCTAACCACTACTCTACCGTGCCGACTGTACTTGTGGATTGGTGGGTGGTGGCCATCGGCCTGTTGAATACAGCCATGAGAATAGGAACCCTGGAGTATCTTTTTTACATTAAAATCTGCAACGCTCTGTACCTTCTCACCAGAACTTAGCCACTTAATTATGCAGCATGGAATAGGACATTCTGCCCACAAAATCCATTCCAACCATCAGACACCCAATTCCACCAATTCTATACTAATCCCATTTTATATGTCCCACATTCACATCAGCTACCCATAGATTCTACCACTTATTTACACACTGGAGGCAATTTACAGTGGCCAATTAACCCTCCAACCTTCATGTCTTTGGAAAATGGGAGGAAGCAAGAGCACTTGTGCAGTCATGGGGAGACTGTGCAGACTTCCCCAGAGGTCAGGCCTGAAGCCAGGTCACTGAAGTGGCTTTACCCGCTGCACCACTGTCCACTGACTTCCACGTCAACTTTGCTATAGAAAGTATACAGCCAAAATAAATTGGCCTACCACATCTGCACCATTCTTGGGCGTATGATAACTTTGAAGCAGATACATTTTATTAAAAGGGAAGTGTAGCAGCTCACACCTAGTTAAAATATTGCATTCTAAACATTTATTCAAGAATATGCACAAGTATGCAAATTGCAATGTAATTAAGCACCAGTACCCCAGAGAGTTACAGCAATAACCTAATATTTAGTAAGAATGCCAGTTAAAATGTTTTTTTTTTGCAACTTGCTTTTAGTAGTATTGAGCAAACAGCCTTCATTTACATATATATTCAAAGGAGATATATTGCCTTTTCAATTGCACTTAAATTTATGTTGGTTCCAATTTGGTTGCACAGTTACTTCTGAATAAATCAGATAGTGAAAGCTTATTAAATCGTAATCCCTTATTTAACTCGCTCTTGATTTTTAGCAGGTAGACAGAGGAAGAAGCAAAATAGTTATCATTCCAACATATTCCCTCTGCTGGGTCCTGGAACATTGTGGTTATGTTGCTAGGCAAATAACCTGGAGTGGTCTGAACTAATGATCCAGAGTCATGACCTCAAATCATGGAGTGGCAAGGGAATTCAAATGTGGTTAATTAAATAAAGTTATATTAATAAAGAGCATATCAGAATCGGCAATCACCAAGCCACTGGAATGCTGTAATGCTGTTAAAATTCCCTTTTGATTGAAGTTGATTCTATTAAATCATAGGACTATATAGTATGAAACAGGCCCTTTGGCCCACCATCCATACTGAGCATCAAAGAGCTATTTAAACTAATTCCAAACTAATTTAATTTCATCCTCTCCATATTCCCATCAATCTACCCCAGATTCTACCACTTGCTGACACACACTAGGGGCAATTTAAAATGGCAAATTGTAAACTACTAACTCACAGGTCAACACACACAAAAAGCTGGACTCCTGCCAAAGGGTTCTGGCCCGAAACATCGATTGTGCTATTCTCCATATATACTACCTAGCCTGCTGAGTTCCTCCAGTATTTTGTGTGTGTTGCTCAGACTTCCAGCAAATGCAGATTTTCTCTTGCTTGTGACCCTCAGATCTTTGGAATGAGAGGAAACCAGGTGTCCTGGTATCCTGGTTCACAGAAATCTCTTTGATCCTCAACATAGCACCCTGAAGTGGATGAGCAGCAAGCCCTCTGTGCACCTAACCACTGTGGAAATATTTGAATCTCACAGATGGTTCTGGTGAATCATTGTTTCCCCTTGTGCCAAGGCTAAATATAACTAATACTGATTAAAAATGTTTGACCTGAAATATTAATATTATTTCTCTCAACAGATGCTGCCTGATCAGATGAGAGTATTCAGTTTCTTTTTGCCCATGTTATGAAACTAAGTAAGTTTTACTAAAAGTCTTATTATAGAAATATTTGTTTTCCCAGGATTATATTGAACTCTTCTATTCAATTCAACTTCCGGATGTCTTTCTTTGGGAAGCTCATGAATACAGTTGTGAGAGACAGCGAAGTGGATGTGATCAAAACTTGATGCATCAGCAAGATTTAGCAACATACAATATTCAAGGTAAGCAATCTGTACAAATGCCAAGAAAACATTGTGGTTACATTTCAAGACAAGTAATCTCGTGGTCTGAACTAATGAGTCTGCAGGCATTTATTCAATTGATAACTTCAAACCTGATTAAAGAGAGGTTCATTGTTTAACCCATTAGCATTGAAATACTATGGCGGATAGTGTGATTTTTTTCTTGGCATGCAGAAAAATTAAATACTGGCAATGTGTTTAAGATATTTTTGTGAAAAGTAAAGACTGTAAAATGGACATTTGGGTCATATCAGCTGCATTCAAGATGTATGAATAATATATAAATGCATTCTAAAAATAACAGGACCCTTAGGATAGGTAGCTGACAACTTTTTCTAAGGAATACTGCACTCTTCTCCTTGAAGGTTTTGATTTTGAGGAAGTTTTGATAACCTGGCCGTTTAAGATACATTAGGTCCAAGGAAATGAATTTGTCAGACTGAGGGTCTATTTGTAAGATCACCCAAATATAAAGGAATGCATTACACCTATCATTACATTAGACATTAATCAATGTCTATGATGAACTGATATTTAGGTAAGGGAAAGAATTCTCAATATCATGACTGCTCAAACTTCTTGAGATGCTATTGGAAGAAGACTAACATTGAATATTTCAACTCCAGGGAACCGACAATCACTGTGTTCCTTTTCCACGCCTACTGGCAGCCTCCTGGGTTCATATAAAATTATACATTGCAGAAACAGGTACCTTTAACAACTTATCCATGTCAAACAATGTGCCGCCTAAATTCTCTCTTCTTTTTTTCACTTTTCCCATTTCTATCTGTCCATCACCCGCACACCTATCAACCAGGGCTTCCTCTGCCCAGGATTCCCCTCATGATCCCCTCTTTCATCTGATCCTATTTGTCTGTCATTTTTCACTTATCTGGTTTCATACCACCTCCCAGTCTCTGTAATCATCTTCCCCATCCTTTCCCACTTCCTGGCTCCATCTATCCAATTTTTATTTATCTGCTTCCACCTATCATCGCCCAGCCCTTGTCTTGTAATTCTCTCAAAACTCTCTGACCTGGCTTCACCTGCCCATCATCTCGCACCTCACCTGGTTCCACCTACCACCGCCCATGTCACCATTTCCTCTCATCTCATTACACTGGCTATCTTTCTCCACACTCTCAGTCCTGATGCACGTTGCGACCTGGAACTTTGACTATCTCCTTGCTTCCATGGATGCTGTTTCACTCACTAATTAATAAGGGGCTCTGGATGAAGATATGAAGCCAACTGGGATTGCATAAATTTCAAATACACAGAACTTTTGAAGCAGCATCCTGCCGAAGGTATGTTTACATGTGTCAGATCTGTGCGACTAATCTTGGATAAGCACATGGAATTGGACTTTTGACATCAAAAATTGGACTCACCAAAATCAGTGATCAGTATCAGCTTCATTGAAATTGGGTTTCCGGGCGCTCAGCTCAAGATTATTGATGGGAATTTCACCATGCAAGGATGTACCCTTACTCAGGGTTGGGCAATGTACTCAGCTCCTGGATGTGTCCATTCCACGTTCTTGAGTTGAACAATTAACCATTCCATAACCGATTAGAAAATCAATAAACCCAAAACTTTAACTGTCAGCCCCATTAACCCCACATGTTATGTGACAAAAGAGAGGACATTTAGCTGTGTAAGACCAGTTGTTTGTCTTTGAGATATCAAAGGTCGTCTTGTGGGGATAAACATTACATGCATAGTGGGGAAGGATAGGCCCTTTTTGTTTTAAATATGATAGGTGTCTCAGTAAATGCAATTTCAGTGATAAATTGTATAAGCTTACAATTGAAGTAAAGGAATTGATGCAGACAGTGAAGGTAAGTCAGGTATTAATGCAGTAATATGTGTTATACAATAGCAGAACTGTAGCAGTTGGGATACATCTATATGTTTCTGTAGTCAGTCTGTAAAGCACTGGATAGAAGACAGATTGCTTGATGGAACCAGACCATTCACATTCCCTAAACTTGCCTGTTACTACCTTCAGGAGGAAGGTGCTGATTTGGCCAGTCAAACCCAACAGAGTTACAACCAAGTAATCAGTAAGGCAGGGTCAAATGTATTGCCTACTATACACATTTTTCCCAACTATTGCTCACACTATTTACACATTTATTAAAATAAGTGTGTTTAATCATTAATATTCTTCTTAACAGAGTGGGCAAACAGTAGAATTCTGACAATCCATGTATCCATGATGGATCGTGGATCCACAAAGAAGTGGAGAGAGTGAGCAGTTTCAAATTCCTGGGTGTCAAGATCTCTGAGGATCTAACCTGGTCCCAACATATCGATGCAGCTATAAAGAAGGCAAGACATCGGCTATATTTCGTGAGGAGTTTGAGGATAAATTCTACAGATGTACCAGGAAGAGCGCTCTGTCTGGCTGTATCAGTGTCTGATATGGATATTGGGGGGGGGGGGGTGTTTTGCTACAGCACATGCTCAAAGTAAGCTACATAAAGGTGTAAAACTAGTCAGCTCCATCATGGCTACTATCTTCCATAGTATCCAAGACATCTTCAAGGAGCGGTGCCTCAGAAAGGCGGTGTCCGTTATTAAGGACTCTCACCATCCAGGACATGCCCTGTTCTCACTGTTACCACCAGGAAGGAGATACAGAAGCCTGAAGACACGTACTCAGCGATTCAGGAACAGCTTCTTCCCCTCTGCCATCTGTTATGTCCGTAGCCCCCTCCTTTGTGAGAATCGCAAGATCACTTGTTGGGTTGGGAAAAGAGACATGCAGGCTGGCTCGTTTCCCCAGTGATGTAAAGCTACGGGACATGGCCATTGTCTCCGGAAGACCAAGTTGTGTATTGAGTACTGTACTATTCATTGAAGCCCCTCAGGGGATGACCAGAGTGGGCTGGTTAAGGGATTGCATCATCCCAACCTGATTGACATCTGAGACCCCGTGAGGAAGTATAAAAGTCTGGGGAACAACCCCTTCCGACGCACCAGAAGAAACATTAAGTGACCACGTAACAGCAGGAAGTCATTGGAAGGAGGCCACGTGCGTTCGATTCCGTGGCTGGAATTGGTGGCTGGAACCACGGAAAACAGCTTTTAGCTAACAATGGGGAAGCCCGCTCCCCTGACTCAATGGATTGGCATCTTAAAAGACCTGGGGCAAGTTTAAACCGCATCATTCTTAAACCCAACAACGCTGCAGCTTGGACGAACTGATAGTGACTGTTATCTTTCCATCGGACAATACATTAACCCCTAGACAACAATAGAGTTATTTCGTATTGATTATTATTATACCTGTGCTTAGATTTAGTATTGATGACGTATGTTATCTGTATGTTTGCATTAATCTTATTTTTGTGCCCTTTAACAATAAATACTTTTAAAAATAGTACCATCAGACTTCACTGGATCTCTCTATCTTTGCTGGTAAGTGATCCAGTTACAGGAATTCGTAACACATCCGATTCCTAAATGAACATTGAACTCATGACCACTACCTCACTACTTATTTGTATTTTCTGTTTCTGAATCACTTATTTAATTTAACTACTTAATATACATATATACTTACTGTAATTCAGTTTTTTCCATATATTTTTCGCGTATTCCATTGTACTGCTGCTGCAAAGTTAACAAATTTCATGACATATGCCGGTGATATTAAACCTGATTCTAATTCTGGTTCTGTGATTATTCTGAAATGTCAATGGTTTAGCATCATACTCACTAGGAGATGATTCCTATGCTCCATTGAAACTCTGGGCCCTGGTTCCCACAGAGCCTGAATCTCAGCAATACCTTGGTTATCACGCACTCTTATCGCTTCGCAGTGCCTCAGCTTCTAAGTTCTCTTTAACCATAGAAATACAAGGAACCGCAGATGCTGGTATCTGAAGCGACAAACAATCTACTGAAGGGATTCATCGGCTCCAGCAGCATCTGTGGGAGGAAAAGAATGATTGATTCTTCATGTCGAAACCCTGCATCAAGAGATGTCACCTCCATGTATTCTATATGCCAAACATCTTTAACTACTTTACATACAACCTCTTTATTCCAACTCATTACTTGTCTCATCACTCTTTGCATCCTGAGGAAATATGGATCCATTGCACTCAATCCCTTTATTTAAGTCAGTATATAAATTGTAAGTAGCTGATCTTTGTAGCATCTTGTGTCAACCTGACATATTGAAATTGACACAGTTATTCTTATTCTCTGTTACCTGACGTTTAACTAATTCACAATCTGTTACATATACATATAATTCAAATTCTATGAGGATGAATGTAAATCAGAAAATCCAGAACATACTCAGTGGCATTTATGATAAAGTAATAAAACAATAATTATTTAAAATTGATGAAATTCCATATGCCCTAATATATACTGTATACCAATCTTCAAATGGCACCTTGTCAAATGCTTCTGAAAATTCAAAGCTGTCACAACAACAGCCTTGCACTCAATGTCAGGTAAGACCAAGGAATCGATTGTGGACCTCAGGAAGAGAAATTCAAAGGAACACACACCAGTCTTCATCTAGGGCTCGGCAGT
Source organism: Hypanus sabinus (assembly GCF_030144855.1). Taxonomy (NCBI): domain Eukaryota; kingdom Metazoa; phylum Chordata; class Chondrichthyes; order Myliobatiformes; family Dasyatidae; genus Hypanus; species Hypanus sabinus. The sequence continues at coordinate 39,938,352 of NC_082739.1, forward strand.
GGAAAGGGTGAACAGCTTCGAGTTCCTGGGTGTCAACATTTCTGAAGATCAATTGTGGGCCCAACATATTGATGCAATTACAAAGAAGAGGCTAGATTTCATTAGGAGATGTAGTATGTTACCAAAGATGAGTAAATTTCTATATGTGCTGTGTAGAGCATTCTAACTAGTTGCATCTGGTAAGGAGGAACTACCGCACAGGATCAGAAAAAGCTAGAGTGTTGTAAACTCAGCCAGCTCCATCATGGACATGAACCTCCCCACCAGCGAGGACAGCTTCAAAGGATGATGCCTCTAAAAGGTGGTATCCATATTTAAGGAAACCCAACACACAGGATACGCCCTCTTCTCATTACTACCATCAGAGAGGAGATACAGGATGCTGAAGACACACATTTTAAGAAGAGTGTCTTCCCTTCCACCATCAGATTTCTGAACAGGCAATGAACCTTGAATGTTAGCTCACTATTTTAGCTCTCTTTTTGAAGTACTTATAGAATTTTTATATATACTTATTATCATAATTCAGAGTATATTTCATGTATTGCACTGTTTTGCTGTCACAAAACAACAAATTTCACATGTCAGTGATAATAAGCCTGATTCTGATATTGAAATAAATAGTGCCTGGTTTCTGCTTATTTATGCTGTTAGTTGGACATGAAAAGCTGTTGTAGTTTGTCAGATACAAAATTCTGTTTCCCTTCATCTCATCACAGTGTGTTATCAGGCATTTTTCTAGAACTTTTGCACTTACCAATTGCCTGCGTTTTTCAACAGTTCCGTTACACATGCACCTCCCTGATCCTGAGTGGTCATTCAGTGTTGGAAGAAGTACCAACTCATTGGCAATCTTTTACCTCATCTAAATCTATGAGGGATGGTTCATTTTTTAATTATAATATTTTTCAGTAAATTTCTTTTAGTAATATTAGCTACTTTTAGTTATCTCCAGTCCTCCCATTCGACTCATGGCTCCCTACATGCCAAGCTTTTGTCTGAAAATATTAGTTTAAGATCTATGAGAATTCCTTATTCTATATTAAAATTGTTTTCATTTCTTTGGGATTTAAATTTACTTTTAATAATCTCTTTACCTATAAGAGATCCTATAATTATTTTTCTTACTTCATGCTAGTTATTTCTTGATTTGTATTTTATTAATTTCTGACCATCATTTGCTGATTAGTTAAACCCTCCCAATCCTCAGACTTAATATAACATTCTTCAAAAATGCATGTCTCTTCCTTTATTCTATCCTTAACCTCTTCAGTTACCAATGGCTTGCTCTCTCATGGGGGTTGTAAGGGCTTGCTACTCTTGTGGAGATTTTCCTTCTTTAAGGAATGCATATTCATTGCGGATTCTGAATAATTTCTTTACATGCCTGATGTTGCTCATAGACTGTCACAATTTTCCAAACAACTTCAGCAAATCCCACCTCTTACACCTAAGAAATTAAAATTTAGTTTAGTGCTAAACCCACACTCCCAAACTGCCTTTTTTAAAAGAAAAAGAAGAGATTTTTTTCAGTTAGTATGTGGATTGTATTTTCTCAGTGTCATCTTGTGGGTATGCATTGTTCCTTGGATTGTTTACCTTTTATGTCTAAGTGTCTGTCTTTGGACTAACTCTGGGATTTTCACTTTGTGTGCAGGTGTCTCATTTGGATCATTAAACTTTCTTTGTACTTACCTTTATTCAATTCGAGAAAATTCAGTTAGCAGGGTAATTTCAAAGTTTTGCATTCCTGTGTGCTCCAGGGTGTATTGGGGTGGGGGGGGAGGAGGGAGGGAGAGTGCACGCCAACCCCTCTTTGCTCATTTGTTTTTGGTTCTTGTCTGGTGAAATTCAGACCGAGTTCTTCTGTGTCTCATGAGTGATTTCAGTTCTTCAAGATTTCTGTATAATTTGCCTGAGCTTTTGATAGTTTTGCTGGTTAATCTCTGTAATAAATCTTTAGTTTTGTTCAAGTTGCCGAAGAGTCTGTGTTTCTGCGCTTGAGTTCACCAGTGACCCTTACGCAAACTTAATGTGAAATAGAAGGGCTTCTAAAGCACAGAAACATTGAGTTATAGAGTCGTAGAGAGATACAGTGCAGAAACAGGCCTTTTGGCCCACTGACGCCACATTGACTGTCAATCACCATTTACGTATTAGTCCTTCCCAAACTTCCATCAGCTTCCCCTAAAATTCTACTCTACCCACACATGAGGGGAAAGTTGAAATGGCCAATTAACCTACCAACTCATACGCTTTGAGATGGGGAAGGAAATTGGAGCGCCCAGTGGAAACCCATGTGACCACAGGGAGAATGTACAAAGTGCACACAGATGGCACATGAGGTCAGGATTGAACTTATGTCTCTGCGGTTGTGAGGCAATGGTGTTACTAGCTGCACCATTGTACCACCCCTCCTGGTGGATTGGTTTCTGGTAGAGGAGTGAACACGTTTAGCACGTCATTCTGAATCAACAACTAATTGAGGGGCTAGGAGTATAAAGCTCTTATCTGCCTGATTAGCGATAACATGTCAGGCCGGCAATGACTTCAAGTATTCTACTCCACTCCCCCAGGGGAAGATGCAAAACTTTGTGGCAAATGTAAGAGATTTGGAAAATTGACTATTGCACTTCTCCGATCTTTGTTTCTGCAAAACATTCAGTCTCTGTGGCCCACACAAATCATTCACATGTGCAAATTCTCATATGTAGTATTATCTTTCTATTGACTTTCCTTCACAATTAATGGACAAACCAAAGAAGCTCTTTAATTTGCAGAGTAGTGAAGCAACCTGTTTCCACACCATTGTTGCCAGAAACAACAGATAGCTATTGACATGACTGAATATATAATTGATTAACTCTCAAAATCATGCTTTAAAATCTTGTAAATTAAGTAAAATTAAGCTGGAGCAGAGCTTAGTGTTGAGCGTCAACTTCGGGTGCAGTCAGTAATATATGTAGGTATGGAATATGTCCAAAGTACTGTTTGCTTTGAAATGTGATTTCTGTACATGTTCCATAATGTAAGAAATGAATGTTTTCCTTAAAAATATTTTGCTAAGCAAAACTTCATGAATTGGAAAGTCCAGGCTAAATGCATTTTAGGTATTTCGGAAAAATATTTTCCAGTGGGCTGAGAATGGGCCCAATAAGCAAAAGATAATTTATAACTTGTGAATAGACATCATAAAGAATCAATGTTGTTAGAGTGAAAATTCATCAACAGAACATTCTTTTAAATTAATTTACATATAATCCAAACTATAGGGTATATAAGATGTCCAGGGAGTGTAGCTCCTTTGGTGAAGGGCCTAGTCGTGCAGATTTTTGGAGCAGCTCACTCACCTTTGTTCTCTACTAGACATGCCCCTGACAATTTGGACTCAACAGCTACCTTCAAATGCACAACAGAAAAACTGCAAAAACCTGACATCATCGGATACGAAGGACAACCAATCAATCAATCCGAAGTAATTTTTTTTCAATAAAACAGCAAAATCAGATAACAGTTTAGAATAGCAACAGGCACAAAATGCTGGAGGAGCTCAGCAGGCCAGGCAGCAGCTCAGTGCCTCCCACATGTGTGTGTTGCTTGGATTTCCAGCATCTGTAGATTCTCTCTTGTTTGTGAGTTTAGAATAAATTATTTCAATTCTTTTCAAAATATAATAACTCAAAAAATTGTATCAGTGTTGCTTCATTAAAGTAATTAAACATAAGCTTTGCAACAAGTTTTTAATTCATGAGTCTACCTGTATTGTGTGAAGAATATAACTTTAAAATAACCCAGAATAACTTTGAAAAAATATGCAGAGCTATTTGTTGGTGAAACTAGTACATAGTAGTTTAATAAATTAACTTTTCTAAATTCTCAGTAGGTATTCTTTGGCCTAAAAGAGCTTTTCTTTTGAAGCCAATCCAAGTACACAAACAAACACAAGGGGAAATCATAGATGATTGACAGAATCAAGTTGCGGCCAGATTTGTACATTGGGCTTACATTGGAATGATTGTTCTCAATCAAGGCCAAAGTTCAAAGTAAATCTATTATCAAAGTACATATATGTCATTCATTCTCCTGTGGGCATACTCAGCAAATCCATGGAATAGTAAGTATAACAGGATCAATGAAAGATCAACCAGAGTGCAGAACAGAACAAAATGTGCAAATGCAAATATTGTATAAATAAATAACAAGAACATGAGATAACAAGATAAAGAGACCTTAAAGTGTAATCATTGTTTGTGGAAACATCCCAAAGGATGGGCAAGTGAGTGTGGTTATCCCTTTTTGTTCAAGAGCCCGATGGTTGTGAGGTAGTGACTATTCCTGAACCTGATGGTGCGAGTCCTGAGGCTCTTGTGCCTTTTACCTGATGGCAGCAGCAAGAAAAGAGCATGGTCTGGGTGGTGGAGATCTCTGATGATGGATGCTGCTTTCCTAAGACAGTGTTTTCTGTAGATGTGCTCAGTGGTTGGCATGGCTTTACCCATAATGTACTAGGCTGAATTGACAACGTTTATGGAATTTTCCATTCAAAGATATTGATGTTCCCATACCGGGCTGTGATGCACTCTCCATTACATGTATATAGAAGTTTGTCAAAGTTTTCATGGTGATCACCGAAACTTGGTTGGTAACAAGATGGGATACAACACAGAAGCTGAAGGGGCAAATACCACAGCAAGTGCAGTTATTGCTGTGAAGGGCAACAAGATTGATTAATACAATGAAAATCATAAGCTGTCAGGTATGGCCAAGGAGTGTACATTTTTCTTTTAGAAGTATAAGGGGAAATGCAAGGCATATAAATCTCAATGGCTGTGGTGAACTACATATACTAGTCTGGACATGCCCCTTGCTGACTGCTCCTGTGGCTCCTCCCACAGACCCCTGTATAAAGGTGATTGGAGGCACTGCTCCTCCCTCAGTCTCCAGGATGTAGTATGGTGGTCACTCACTGCTCGTTCCTTCTTCCAGTCAAGAAAAGCCGATATCTCGCCTTTACGTCTCAGAGTGAGTTATTGATGGTGCATCAATGGCAATGATACAATACCTTGGAAGATCCAAAAATAAGATCAATGGAAGTATGTTTTTGTACATTCGGTTTTCGGAGCCAGTATTTGCAATTCATCCCTAACTGCCCTTGCAAATGTGATAGCAAGCCACCTTCTTGTGAATGTCTTTGATATGAAATTACTTGGATATGGACTAAAGATAATGGAGAAATGGCTGGGAGTGTAACCTGAAGGGGGACTTGCAATGGCTGGAGTCCCATACACTTTCTGCCCTTGGTTTCTCTGGTGTTTTGTGTGGGGTTGGAAGGTAGTTTTGGGAGGTTTGGGGAGTAGTAGGAGGAGTACCTTGCTACAAGATGCCAGCACTGTATTTATGTGTCTGGTCCAATTGAGCTTCTGGTCAATATTGATCTCCAGGATGTTGATAATGGTGGACTCAGAGATGGTCATTACACTCAACATCAAGTGGAGATGGCTAGACCATCTCTTGTTGGCGATGATTGTAATCTAGACTTCTTGTGGTATGAACACTTGTTTGAATTATGAGCTTTTGCATGAGCTTCAGAAGAAGAATCAAAATAAAGATTCATTATCATTGTCTTAGATGATGTTTTGATGTAGCAGTACAATGCAAAGATATAACATTGCTATGAATTACAAAATAAATAAAAAGTGTAAAATGGAATACCACAGATTTATGGACCATTTAGAAATCTGACGGTGGAAGGGGAGAAACTGTTTCTGAATTATTGAGTGTGTGTGTTTTAGGCTCTTGAACCTCTTCCCTGATGTAGTAATGACAAGAATGCATGTCCCAGATAGTGAAGGTCCCTAATGATCAGTGTCACCTGCTTGAGACACAGCCTCTGGAAGATGTCCTGAATGGTAGGGATGTGTCCACGATAGAGTTGGTGAAATCTACAACTCTCTGCAGCCACCTGCACATTGGAAGTCTCCATATCAATAGTTATTTACCTAGGCAGGTAGCTATTCTCTTGAGAAACAATTGTTTAAATTACATTTTGTAGCAACATTAGAAAATTGGATTAAAATATAGAGTTTGAAGTTGTGCTAGAAAATAGCAAAATAGATTTGATGGATCAAGGCTTAACTTAGTATCTACATCATCATCATTATGTGCTATGTTGTAAGACGTGGGTGATCATGGACTTTGACCAGGGTTGTTGTTGGCAAATATTTCTGCATAGGTGGTTTGCCATTGCCTTCTTCTGGGCAGTGGCTTTACAAGACGGGTGATCCTAGCCATTATCAATACTCTTCAGAGATGGTCTGCCAGATGTCATTGGTCTTATACACGGGACTTGTGATCTGCACCAGCTGCTCATACGACCATCCACCACCTGCTCCCATGGCTTCACATGACTCTGATCGGTGGGTGAGGGTGCTAATGCGGTGCTACACTTTGCCCAAGGGGGATATTCAGGCTAGCAGAGGGAAGGAGCACCATACACCTCCTTTGGTAGAGATATATCTCCATCTTATCACTCAAACACCTATATCACTGCATAATAATCCAAGAATAATTCTTCAAGTTAATCCAGGGAAATAAAATCTCAGAACTTGAGGTACAGGGAGAGATCTCTAGGACAACATATATGCTGTATGTATTGGCTATTGTGCTTATTTCCATATATCTGGACCACTGATCAATGAGGTTGAATGTGCAAATGTACAAACAATGGATTATAATCACCCTCATGTTCAGAAACGTCAAAATCCTCTCTTTATTTCAAAACTGAGACAAGGTGGCCATTAGAGACAAATAAGGAGGAGTTGAGGAGTTCAAAATGTACCAATGATAGAAGAGTCAGGTATTGGAGGGATTAATATCGCTAGGCTAATGTCTTTTGTCATCTTAGATTTAAAGCATAAGACATAGGAGCAGCCCATCAAGTCTGCTGTGCCATTCCATCATGGCTGATTTATTATTGCTCTTAACCCCATTCTCCAGCCTTCTCCCTGTAATCTTTGACGCCCTTACTAATCTAGAACATATCAACCTCTGCTTTAAATATACCCATTTACTTGGCCCCCACCGCCACTGGTGGTAAAAAAAATATCACAGATTCAACACCCTCTGACTAAACAAATTCTTCCTCAACTCTGTTCTAAATGGACACCCTTGTATTCGGAGGCTGTGCCTCCTGGTCATAGACTCCCCTACTGTAGGAAACATTCTCTCCACGTCCAATCTATCTAGGCTTTTCAATATTCAATAGATTTCAATGAGATCTCTCTCCCCTTATTCTTCTAGACTCCAGTGAGTACAGGCCTAGAGCCATCAAATGTTTTCTTTTGTTAACCTTTCATCCCCAGTATCATTTTTGAGAACCTCCTTTGGATCCTCTCCTATACTAGCACATCTTTTCTGAGATAAGGAACCCAAAACTGCTCATGATATTCAAAGTGCAGTCTGACTAATGCCTGATTTCTCCAGTGTAGATCATTAACTAGCTTAGAGGAAATACCGAAATCTAGTGCTGGCTGGAGCGAACGATTCAGACCTAGGCTCAGTTTGTGCTGAGTGGACTAAATTCATCTGGCGTCAAAGTGGCCTCACTAATGCTGGGACTATTGTGTTCGAAAAGAAGCCATGTAGGCTTGAAATGTTGACCAACCATTGTTGCTAAGGGGAACTATTTGGGAAGCAATTGGGAGAGCTTGATTGGATGTTGGTGTTGATGCCTCTTTACACTACCCAGTGATCCACTCCTCCCAGGAGGTGCCAGGGCTTACAGTTGATGAATGACAAAGCTGATGAAGCCATTCACAGAGCTGGGAGTAAACTATAGAAAGAAATATACAAATTGAGTGTGATCACTGAAGTTAAAATCTGAAGTTCAAGGTGTTGAATATATTTTACACATTCCCATATAATTGTTGGATTCTCTCTTTCAGTTTACATTCACTTTGCCCACTTGCTTCTATTGCGGCTGTTAATCTGATACTTAATTACCTATCTGCTGGAGTCTAGTCAGAGTCTTCAAGTAGACTTCTCAATGTAAATATACAAACAGCTTTTCTTTTGCAAAATAATTTCATGTTTATACAACGGTGTGATTTCCAATTCAAATTTATTCTGGAAATCAGGTCTCACTATTTACAGAAGTTAAAATATTCTCAATATTCTATCCATGTTGTTGCAATAAAATTAATCTAAGCAAATAAAACAGGAAGCAGGGAGTCAGAGAATAGATTTGGAAACTCATAAATTGCAAGCAATGTTTCATAGAAATAAATAGAAGCAAAGGTCACTGAATTGGTAGATTAGTATTCAAACAGGGCTGTTAAAGCAATAACATAGAGTGTGTGGATGGTTCTATCAGGAGGATTTGTGTAGAAGCTTGACAGTGCCATTACACAAAACTGTATTTGGAGCTTGCTACCAGCACTTGAGTGGTGAGTGGTTGAGTCATGGAAAGGTTTAAGGGAAATCTGTTTAATTACACAGGGGAGAAAGGATTAAAAGGATATGTCAGTAGGGTGATATGAAATGAGGTGAAAGATGGCTTCTCTGGATTTCAACACAGGCTAAGATATCTTCTGTGCTTCACAGTTCCATACGCAACCTTTGCCATGTTTAACTGCAGACATTGTATATTTTTTTGAGAATTATTCTTCGCATATTTAACATTTAAAAATTTATATCAACATTTAATTTTCACAGCAACAACCACTAAATGCCAGAACTCTACAAATCTCACAGCATCCCCTGAGGAGAATAATCAGTCAACATTTTGAGATCATTCATCGAGACCAAAGTTCAAAGTAAATTTATTAACACAGTACATATATGTCACCATATACAATCCTGAGATTCATTGCTTGCGGGCATACTCAATAAATCCAATAACCATAATAGAATCAATGAAAGACCACACCAATGGGGCAGGCAACCAATATGCAAAAGACAACAAATTGTACAAATACAAAAGAGCAAAATGACTAATATTAATAAATAACTAAGCAATAGCTATCGTGAATATGAGACGAAAGGTCCTTGAAAGTCAGTCCATAGGTTGTGAGAAAAGTTCAGTGACGGGGCAAGTGAAGTTATCCCCTCTGGTACAAAAGCCTGATGAGTCAGGAATAACAACTGTTCCCGAATCTGGTGGTGTAAGTCCTGAGGCTCCTGTGCCTTCTTCCTGATGCCAGTAGTGAGAAGAGAACATGGCCTGAGTGGTGGGGGTCCCTGATGATTAATGCTACTTTCCTGCAACAATGTTCCATATAGATGTGCTCAATGGTGGGGAGGGTGTTACCTGTGATGGACTAAGCCGTAGCCACCACTTTTTAAAGGATTGTCCATTCAAGGCATTGATATTTTTGTACCAAGCTGTGATGCAGCTAGTCAATATACTCTCCACCACACATCTATAAAAGTTTGTCAAATCCTTGCAAGCTTCCAAGGTTGGAGAGCTGCTGCTGTGCTTTTTTCATAATTGCACTTACATGTTAGGTCCTCTGAAATGATGACATCAAGAAATTTAAAGTTGCTGACCCTCTCCACCTCTAGCCTCCTGATGAGGATTGGCTCATGGACCTCCAGTATATCTGAAGTCTGCTTGAAGCAGATGGATACCTCAGGCTGCCAAAGTGAGTTTAAAGATATCGGTGAACAATCCAGCCAGTTGATCAAGACAGGTCTTTCATACTTTGACTAGCAACCAATTGGCATTTGGGATTGATTAGTTAAATTAAAAGAAGACAGGGGCAAGCGCATCAACCATCATCTGATTGGATATTATCTGAGTGGTGATCTTACGGCTTTAAGCTCTTCGAGGCTTCCGCGAAGAGAGGCTTCACTCAGAGAAAGCAAAGGAAAGAAAAGCTCAAGCTTTTTCATTCTCTTCTTTATGTCTGCTCAGATAGGACAGTAGTGATGACAGGCAGGATAATTCAATGCTCCCTTTGAGGGATGTGGGAAGGCAGGGTCTCTGACGAATGAACACAACTGCAAAAAGTGTATCCAGCTGCAGCTTCTAACAAACTGCATTAAGGAGTTGGAGCTGGAACTAAATGAAGTCTGGATCATTCAGGAAACTGAAGTGGTGTTAGATAGAGCATATATAGTTACACCCATGCTTCAGGACACAGGAAACTGAGTGACAGACAGGAAGGGGAAAGGGCTTAAAGAGCCACTGCAGAGTATCCCTGTGGGCCATCCCCCTAAAAACAGGTATAGATCTCTGGCACTGAGTCTGCTTCTGTGACTCAGATGGGAAGGGGGAAGAAGGTGCATGCTGTGGTGATAGGGAATTCATTAGTTAAGGGAACAGACATGGGCAAGAACAAGGTTCCCAGATGGTATGTTACCTCCTGGGAGCCAGGGTCCAGGATATCTCAGATCGAGTCCTCAGCATTCTTAAGTGGAAGGGTGAACAGCCCAAAGTCATGGTCCATGTAGGTACCAATGACATGGTTAGGATGAGTGATGAGGTTTGGCATACGGAGTTCAGGGTGTTAGGTGCTAATTTACAGGGCAGGACCTCCAGGGTTGTGATCTCAGGATTTCTACCCATGCCGCATGCTAGTGAGGCTAGATCAAGGCAGATTATACAGTTTAATGTGTGGCTAAGGAGTTGATGCAGGAGAGAGGGCATAAGCTTTTTGGATCATTGGTCTCTCCTCCAAGGAAGGTGGGACCTGTACAGAAGGGCAGTTTGTCTCTTCTGTACAGGGACAGAAGGAACAGAAGGCGGGGGGGGGGGGGAACTAATATCCTAGCAGGAAGGTTTGTTAATGCTCCACGGTGGGGTTTAAATTAGTGTCGCAGGGGGATGGGAACTAGAGTGCCAGAACATTTAGTGGCGAGATTATGGAGGCAGATGTTGGTTAGACTTTGGACAAAGTTAGAAATCAAAAGGTTGAGCAGGGTGCAACAAAGTCAACAAGGGTGAATATAGGACAGAAGGTGTTGTATTTGAATGCTCACTGTATACGGACTAAGGTAGACTGGCAACACAGCTGCAGATTGCAGGTATGATGTTGCAGGCATCACTGAATCATGGCTGAAAGACTATAGCTAGGATATTAATGTCCAAGGATACACATTGTCTTGAAAGGACAGGCAGGAAGGCAGAGTGATATTGCTCAGTTGGTAAAAAATGAAATCAAATCATTAGAAAGAAGTGACATAGGGTTGGAAGGTGTTGAATCATTATGGATAGAGCTAAGGAACTGCAAGGATAAAAAGACCCTGATGGGGGTTGTATACAGACCCCAAAAGAGTAGTAAGGCTGTGGCCTACAGATTACAGCAGGAGATAGAAAATGCATGCCAAAAAGGGCAATATTACAATAGTCATGGGAAACTTCAATATTCAGGTAGATTGGGAAAATCAGGTTTGTGCTGGATTCCAAGAGAGGAAATTTCTAGAGTGCCTACAAGATGGCTTTTTAGAACAGCTTGTGGTTGAGCCCTCTAGAGGATAAACTATTCTGGATTAGGTGTTGTGCAATGAACCAGAATTAAATAGACAGCTTAAAGTAAAAGAACGCTAAGGGGAAGTGATCATATTACGATCAAATTCACCCTGAAATTTGTGAAGGAGAAGCCAAAGTCCAATGTATCAGTATTAGAGTGGAGTAAAGGGAATTACAGAGGCATGAGAGAGTTGTTGGCCGAAATGATTGGAAAAGAACACTGGCAGGGATGATGGCAGAGGAGCAGTGGCTGGAATTTCTGGAAGCAATTTGGAAGGCATGTGATATATACATCCCAAAGAGGAAGTAGTATTCTAAAGGAAAGATGACACATCCGTGGCTAACAAGAAAAGTCAAAGCCAGCATAAAAGTCAAAGAGATGGTATATAATAAAGGAAAAGGTCGTGGGAAGTCGAATATTGGGAAGTTTTTTAAAAACTAACAGAAAACAACTAAAAAGTCATTAAGAAGGAAAAGACGAATTACAAAAATGAGCTAGCCAATATTATTAAACATTCGTTGATGCAGACTGAAGGAATCCATCATCAGATAGCAGGCACATAGAAAGTGGATCATTAGATATCACTGAACAGATATTATACTTATCTTTAATCTCTATTTCTTGATTAAGGGTCTTGTCCCAAAATATCGATTGTGTATTCCTTTCCATGATGCTGCCTGACCTGTTGAGTACCTCCAGCATTTTGTGTGTTGCTTTGGATTTCTGGCATCTGCAGAATCTCTTGTGCCTCTGTTTTTTGTTTTCTTACCTTATTATTCAAGTGATTTAAAAATGACCTTTCCCTGGGCTTCCCACAATCATGTCCATATCCATCCTTCAGAATCTCAGATCAAGTCTTTGCAATTCCTCAGGAATATAGAGCAGTTTAAGGTGGAGGGTTATATGGGAGGCAGTGTTTAAGGGTCAGCACAGCATTGTGGGCTGAAGTGCCTGTACTGTGCTGTATTGTTCTATGTTCAAGAAAAAGGAAGGTACCAATACTACCGAGCCAGCATGGATCTACCAAGGGCAAATCATGCTTGACTAATCTGTTGGAGTTTTTTGAGGGTGTAACAAGGATATTAGACGAGGGTAAGCCAGTGGATGTGGTGTACCTAGATTTTCAGAAGGCATTCGATAAGGTTCCACATAGGAGATTGGTGAGTAAAATCAGAGCTCATGGCATTGAGGGCAGGGTTTCAACATGGATAGAAAACTGGTTGGCAGATAGAAAGCAAAGGGTAGCAGTGAATGGGTGTTTCTCGGACTGGCTGGAGGTGACTAGTGGGGTACCACAGGGCTCTGTATTGGGACCACAGCTCTTTACGATTTATGTCAACGATTTAGATGAGGGCATTGAAAACTATATTAGCAAGTTTGCTGACGATACTAAACTGGGTGGCAGTGTGACATGCGAAGCGGACGTTAGGAGAATACAGGGAGACTTGGATAGGCTGGCTGAGTGGGTAGATACTTGGCAGATGTCATGCAATGTGAATAAATGTGAAGTTATCCACTTTGGAAGCAGGAACAAGAGGGCAGAGTATTGTCTGAATGGTGTAGAGTTAGGTAAGGGAGAAATGCAAAGAGACCTAGGAGTCCTAGTTCATCAGTCAATGAAGGTGAATGAGCAAGTGCAACAGGCAGTGAAGAGGGCAAATGGAATGTTGGCCTTTATTACAAGGGGAATTGAGTACAAGAGCAAGGATGTCCTTTTGCATTTGTACAGGGCCCTGGTGAGACCACACCTGGAATATTGTGTACAGTTTTGGTCTCCAGGTTTAAGGAAGGACATTCTGGCAATTGAGGAAGTGCAGCGTAGATTCACTAGGTTGATTCCTAGGATGGCAGGGCTGTCTTATGCAGAGAGATTGGAGAGATTGGGCTTGTACACACTGGAACTGAGGAGATTGAGAGGGGATCTGATTGAAACGTTTAAGATAATTAAAGGATTTGATAGGATTGAGGCAGGAAATATGTTCCAGATGTTGGGAGAGTCCAGTACCAGAGGGCATGGATTGAGAATAAGAGGTTAGTTATTTAAAACAGAGTTGAGGAAAAACTTCTTCTCCCAGAGAGTTGTGGAGGTGTGGAATGCACTGCCTTGGAAGACGGTGGAGGCCAATTCTCTGGATGCTTTCAAGAAGGAGCTAGATAGATATCTGATGGATAGGGGAATCAAGGGATATGGGGACAAGGCAGGGACTGGGTATTGATAGTGAATGATCAGCCATGATCTCAGAATGGCGGTGCAGACTCGAGGGACTGAATGGTCTACTTCTGCACCTATTATCTATTGTCTAATAGTGTCCTCTGACACTTGCACCAGCCAGCTCAGATTTTGCCACTCTTTGTAGAGATGGACGGTTCTGATCAGCATCTGCACATGCAAGTGAATCCAGCAAGTGGGTCTAGGTCTTAGTTAAAGATAGTAAAAGAGGGAAATGATACAGATGCAAGTCACAGAACATGCTGGAGGAACTCAGCAGGCCAAGCAGTATCTATGGAAAAGAGTACAGTCGACATTTAGGGCTGAGACCTTTCAACCCTCCTTCAGGGCCATAAACATCCTGGACAGGGATAAGAACAAAGAAAGCCTTAAAAAAAGATCAGAAGGAAATTCTATAAAATAAGGGCTGTCTGAGATATTGGAAATAACTGTCCTGGGAACAACCATCACAGAAGGCGGACCTAGAGTTTGGAATTCAGAGAAGACTATGAAACCTTATTGGGGTAAGCCTGGCTAGTTTATTTCACACAGGCAGTATCTAAATTCTAGCTGTGAGTCATATCACTTGGTCCAATAAGTGATAAGTTGGAACAGTAAATCTAATGTGAAGTTATTAGAAATCAGTGGTGCACATAGGTTCTTATAAAACTTCAGTACTAATAAACATTAAGTTGTACTAAACCTTGATTTACAGTCTCTTCATTCAAGACATCAAAGGTAACAGGGTCAACACAATTCACCTGCTAACACAGACTGTTGACATCACAGTGAGACCCAATGACCTGAAGCCAAACTAGAGCTACAAATGATCACCATTCACAGTCATCTGCTGCCTCCTCCACTGTTAACAATTCTTCACTCGTATAGTTGGAGTCTCTGAAATAGTTCTGAGATAACATAGCAGGCCAGGAAACAGAACACCACCAAGGGAGAACATAACATTGATTAGCCAGCAATGTGTGTTAAGTATCTGAACTAGCTATATCCAGATACCTCACATATTAGATATTTGATATACTGAGCTGACTTATTTAGTCTTGTGCAATTGTGCTATACGGAAAGCTAAAAAGCTACAACATGGAAATAGTGCTACCATGGGATTCAACTTTCTCTTTCTTCAGTTTCATTTTTGGATATTGGGCATCCTGAGGTAACAATTTTGATTGTTCATCCCTGTGCCATTAAATCTGATGGTGTTTGGTCTTATTGACCCATGGTGGTGGATTATTACACTGAAGGTGATTCGGCTGCTTTTTTTTAATATATGTTGGAAGCTCCTACATCATCAATGAGTATATAGGAAAGGGAAGTATATTTCTAGGGAGGATGTTCAGTGACTTGGGAATCCACAATGCAGGTACTAAGAGATCCAATAACAATTATTGATAGCTTTTCAGTTATCAGCAGCTCAGCATAAAGTAGGGGTTCGTGTCAGAGTTATACAATTCTGAAACTACCCCACTAACCTCAAAAGTGATTTCAACTCTCCTCTTTTCCTAATTATAGAGAGATATAAAGATAAAGATTAGCTTTATTTGTCACGTGTGCATCAAAATATACAGTGAAACGTGTCATTTGCATCAACTGAAGTCAGCGAGGATTGTGTAAGTGTTGCTACATTTCCGCGGCCAACATCGCACGCCCACAACTTACTAACTAGCTTGTACATCTTTGGAAAGTGGGAGGAAATTGGAACACCCTGAGGAAACCCTCATGGTCAGAGGGAGAATATACGATCTCTTTACAGATAGTGGTGAAAATTGAACCCCAATCTTAAGATGGCGATATAATAGCATCATGCTAACCACTACACTACCGTGCATGGAAACAGATCTTTGGTCCACTGAGTCTATGGTGTCAACCACCCAGTTACACTAATCTTACATTGTTCCTTGTTTTAATTCTTCCCACATTTCCCCCATCAGTCACTAACAGTCTAAAGATAACTCATCATGGGTAATTAACGTACCAGATCACCTATCTGGAAGGAAGTCACCCAAACACAGGGAGAACATGAAAACACCACACGGACATCAGCCAAAGACAGGATTGAACCGCAGTCTCGGACTCTGTGAGAGTGGCTCCACTAGCTGTGCTGCCCATTTGCAATTCATGAAGTCCATTTTTAACTGGTTAATTAACAGACCAATTGAGAATTTCCCAGCAAGCTTGTGTGAAGTGTTAGCAGGCATTATTAATTATATCACAACATGCTACATAATGACTACAGTTTGCTTAGCAGAGTTGCTGTTATATTGCTCATACCCAATGACTTTTTCTTAATAATGCCTCAAGTGAATTAAACTTAACTGTCGTTCACTCAATCAGGATTGAACTGACTGTTCTTTCATCTGACTTCTCTGAAGAATAAACCTGTTTTGCCATTTTTTAATCACAAATACATGAAATAAACCTTCATTGCATCCATTGAATTAGCTTCATCATGGAATGGTGTGACGAAAACAACAGCAGGCAAAGCACTTATTTAATGTTTAGTTTGTACTTCATACAATTAAATCATATCCCTAGACCAATTATCAGTTGGTTCAATACTTTTGTTATCTTACCAACAATCCTGCACTGGAATTGATTAATCCATATTCAACTTGCTTTACCAACTTTGTATCCGTTCAGGTGAAAAGTGCTGGATGAAACTTTACAACGCAAGTCAGCACTGTAATGCAGTGGTTAGCACACCTCTTTACAGTATCAGTAAGCAAGGTTCAATTTGCATCTCTGCCCATAAGGAGTTTGTCCGTTCTCCCTGTCACTCGTGGGTTTCCTCTGGGCGATCTGGTTTCCTCCCACAGTCCAAAGACATATTAATAGGTCATTGTAAATTGTAAACATGAGGAAATCTGCAGATGCTGGAAGATCCCCCTCTTACTTTCAAATCTCTTACTATCGTTCCTTTCAGTTAGTCCTGACGATGGGTCTCGGCCCGAAACGTCGACAGTGCTTCTCCTTATGGATGCTGCCTGACCTGTTGTGTTCCACCAGCATTTTGTGTGTGTGTTCATTGTAAATTGTCCTGTGATTAGGCTAGGGTTAAATCTGGGAATTGCTGGGAAGAGCAGCTCGAAGGGCCGGAAGGGCCTATTACACACTGTATCTCAATAAATAAATTAATAAAAGTCAAATTTATTGAATTTATTACTGTGTGTACAAGCATGGTGAGGTACAGGTACAATGCAAAACTTGCTGCAGCAGCATCACAGAATCATGGGTAACATACATACAGAATATGCATGTTATATATAAATTATAGCATTCAGTGAAAAATTACAATGCAAAAGGACAACCTTAATAGATAAAAACAAAGACACAATCAAAGACAAGTAGACAAGTTCATGCAAAAGTGTTCCATTTCTGAGATCAGGTTTGGTTTGTGCAGGTAGGTTCAAGAACATAATGATGGTAGGAAAGTGGCTATTGCTGAATCTGCTAGCATGAGACCACAGGCTTCTGTACCTCCTGCCTGATGGTAGCAGCAAGAACAGGGCATGGCCCGGATGGTGGCAATCCTTAATGGATTCTTGAGGCAATCCTTTGGTTGCTGTCAGTCGTGGGGAGGGTTGTGTCTGTGATGAACAGGCTGTGTCCACAAATCTTGCATCCCTGTGCTTTACAATTGCTGTACCAGACCTGATTTAACCAGTAAGGATACTTTCACCAGTCCATCTGTGGAAGTGCTTTTGAGTATTTGGCAACATGTTACATCTCCTTAAGTTTCACAGGAAGTCGAGGCACTTGTTCCCTTGTTCATGACTACTTCACAGTGCCAGGTCTAGGACAGGTCATCTGAGATGTTAAGACGCAGGAACTTGAATGGACAAATCAACAAGAATGATGAATTTATTTCCTACAGAACCACAGTAAATTCCTTTCTGGTTTCAAAATTTTGGAAAAATACCACACCCTTTCACCTTTTCTATGCTCCTCATGATTCTTCAGTGTATACCATTATCAGGTTACCACTCAGTCTCCTTTTCTGCATGTTAACAAAACCTCAGTCTTTTGGGTCTCTCCAAACTCAAACACTCTTTTCTGGTAATACCATGGAGCATCTTTTCTGCACCATTTCCAAATTAATTACATCCATCCTCGAGCTAAGCAACAGGAACTGCATATAATAGTGGTAATGGTGCCAGTGTTCATCAGCAACTCTGTGGGCTGCAAGAACTTGTACCAGTTTTCCTCTTAACTGCATTCCTTTTGAAATATTTTTGCTGCTATTGGCAGTATATAAATTTCCTTCTAACAATGGACTACAAAATTACAACAGCAGTCTTCAGATCTCATATTCAACTGTTAAATGTAGAGCAGTTAAGTGCAGCACCTCTCAGGGTCAATCCCAAGACCAAGGCTGAAAATGCATCTGGAAAGGCAGGATTCAAAGCAGGCTGAAATGCAGGGATGAGGCCTCCTCTGCCCACCATCTTGTTAGCGAACATACAATCTCAGGTTTGTATGTAGTGTCATGTATGTACTCTGATATTTAATTTTTTTTTTCTTTGAACTTTGAACTTAATACTCAATACTCATAGCTGATTAAAGTTTGAATTTCTCTGAAGTGGTGGCAAATAGAGATTCAGAACTGTCCAAAATGGAACAAATAACTTGAAGATGAACAATGAAAGGAAACAGAGACAAAGTGATGTGTGTCCCTAATTGAATCACTCTTCAAAGGAGTTAACATAAGATAAGTGGACTGAATGAGGATCCATTAGTGCTTTACCATTCTATGACTCCATAGGTTTATAACCTTTACACTCAGGAAATACCTGTGTATTCTCTGACCACAATATGGGGATAAATGACTCCTTTGCACTTTGGGTCTCAAGATAAGGCAGCTGATTGAATGGTAATAACTTGGTTTACATCAATGGAAGTCCCACCACCCACCTACCCCAAGGCAAGGCATAGAGTATAAAAGCAGAGGGAAAATGTTTGAATGGTAGGTAACAGCATACAGATAACTGCTTGAGTATTGTGATGTTCTTGTTATGGTATTACATAAAAAGGGAAGCAGATTTATGAAGATATTGCCAAGACTATATTTTTTAAGTTTTAACTAAGTCTGAATAGACCAAGCTTGTTTCCTTTGGAATGAAAGAAACTGAGGAAGAACTAGCATAGAAATATAAAATTATGAGAGCACTACATATAATAAATAAGGAAAAAATTAGCAAAGGGGTGAGAAACCAAAGATGCAGATTTTAAATAATTTTTAAATGTAACAAAGGGTGGATGATGAAAGGAAGTTGTATTGACTGTGTGGTACAACTCTAGAACTCACTATCTGTAAAGGTAGTGGAGATAGAAATATCCACTATTTCACTTCCTATTGTCACACAAACATGTCTGCCCATGGCCCGGCGTCCTCTACTGCTGCGGTGAATCCAAACACAGGTTGGAGGACCAACACCTCATATTCTGTCTAGCTACTCTCCAACCTGATGGCATGAACATATAATATCCGCTAACCACTCCCCTCCATTGTCCTCCCTCCTTTTTTTTGATTTATTCCCCATTCTGGTGCCCCTCTCCCCTTTCCCTGCCTTCATGTCCTGCTCAGCACCTCCTTTCCTTTATTCCACTGTCCTCTCCGCTCAGATGCTTTCTTCTTCAAGACTTTACTCCTTCATCTATCCCTTCCCAGCTTCTCACATCATCCCCCCCTCCCTGAACCACCCACCTTCCCTCTCAATTGGCCTCACATATTTCTTGCCGGTTTGTAAATCACCACTCTTCCCACCCCCCCCCCCCCCCGCCACCTTCTTATTCTGGCTTCTGCCCCCTTCCTTTCCAGTCCTGATGAAGAGACTCAGCCCGAAGCATTGACTGCTCATCTTCCTCAAAATTGCTGCCTGACCTGCTGAGTTCCTTCAGTGTTTTGTGTGTGCCGCTCTGGCTCAAGGAATAGGTGGTGGAATTAGGTTGTATTGCTTTTTTCAGCCAGCATTGATACATTGGGCCAAGTTGTCTTTTTGATTTTATTCAATGATTCTTTGACCCCACTCAACACTAAGGTAATTCAAATGATTTGTTTCAGTAAATGCAACTTCAGATTATCCTTATGTATTTTTTTTTAAACTGGAATCCTCTCTCTCAACTAAGGACAACTATTCAAGACAATCACAAAGCTGTGTGAGGGGTTTGGAAGATTTAAAGTGAAGGTGTCTCATAACAGTATCAGGGCTGGACCCAACCTGACTGGACTGCCCTTTCCCAATAGACTTCAGTCTTCCAATATGCTTCTGAGCAATGGATATAGGAAAATAAATGAGGCCGAAAGAAATATTCAAGGACAAAAAAATATATGACAGGTGGCATTTATCATATGAAATAATTTTCAGACTGCTAAATAAGTTGCTTAATTTAAAATTTTGGCGAGATTGAAGTACTGCTGTTAATTCCATGCAAATAGCAATGTGCTGCTTGACAGAAACTGAAGTAATCCACTCATCCAATAATCTTCAATTACCCTATTCAACCTAGTCTCGATAATTATAGTATATGTTTGCAATGCATTTATAGTGATAAATTCACTGTTACAAATTCCGTGATTCACTCAGTAACTAAGTATTGGTTTACTGCAAATGCCATGAGCAATGAACAGGCTCTGGATGTAAATAATAACAGTAATCAGATAGATTTCTGAAGATTGTTGCTATTGTGGCCAGATGTTTTAAAACTCTGAGGGTAAATTTGATGACTTTTGTATTAAGATGAGTGAAAGCAAACTGGCAGACTGATTTACATCTCCTTTGATTTTTATTTCTTTTGAAGTGAATTCACTTTGTACTGTCACAAAATGTTAAATTACCCCAAATCTGTTTTCCTCCAGAAGAAGGTACATTTAGAGCGTTCAGCAATTTGGAAGAAAATTTCAATCTGTGTAAATCTCACTGGCAGCTTGTTATTAATCCTTGCAGAGTACCTCAAGAAAATAACCTTAAACTTCCCATCTGAAAATTTGACTTCTGTACAAAGTTATCTGATGTTCTGCTATCACATTGACAATCAAAAATATGAATGCAAGCAGTATGGTTTAAAAGCAATTACACCTCTTGACTCAGGAGTGTGTGACCCATCTTAGTCATTTCTGTGATTCAGTTCATTGTTGACAAGAGCTTTGTATATTGTATCTGTAGTCTCTTTGACATTGTTTTGCTTACTTAGTCAAACAATAGAAGCAAAAGGCATCTTTCATTAGGAATTAAACTTCCAAATAACATTTGTGGCTAGTTTGGACAAAGGTAATGTCCCAAAAGTCATATCATGTGGGACTTCTGAAAGAAACTAATAGACCAATATAAACTATCAATTACATAATGTACTTATAGACAATAGACAGTAGGTGCAGGAGTAGGCCATTCAGCCCTTCTAGCCAGCACCGCCATTCACTGTGATCATGGCTGATCATACACAATCAGTACCCCATTCCTGCCCTCTCACCATATCCCTTGACCCCGCTATCTATAAGAGCTCTATCTAACTCTCTCTTGAATGCATCCAGAGACTTGGCCTCCACTGCCTTCTGGGGCAGAGCATTCCACATATCCACCACTCTCTGGGTGAAAATGTTTTTTCCGCATCTCTGTTCTAAATGGCCTACCCCTTATTCTTAAACTGTGACCTCTAGTTCTGGACTCACCCATCAGCGGGAACATGCTTCCTGCCTCCAGTGTGTCCAATCCCTTAATAATCTTATATGTTTCAATCAGATCCCCTCTCATCTTTCTAAATTCCAGTGTGTACAAGCCCAGTCGCTCCAATCTTTCAACATATGACAGTCTCGCCATTCTGGGAATTAACCTTGTGAACCTACGCTGCACTCCCTCAATAGCAAGAATGTCCTTCCTCAAATTTGGAGACCAAAACTGCACACAATACTCCAGGTGGGGTTTCACCAGGGCCCTGTACAGCTGCAGAAGGACCTCTTTACTCCTATACTCAATTCCTCTTGTTATAAAGGCCAGCATGCCATTAGCTTTCTTCACTGCCTGCTGTACTTGCATGCTTGCTTTCATTGACTGATGTACAAGAACACATAGATCTCGTTGTACTTCCCCTTTTCCTAACTTGACTCCATTTAGGTAGTAATACTTATATACATAATATTATAATATTTAAATATAGACAAACATAAAAAGCTTTGACAACATAAAATTATTTGAGAATGTGCCTAGGGCCTCCTTGATGAAAAGCAACAGACCCATCAACCCCTGGGAATTTCTGGCCCATGGAGATAAGTATGTAGAGATAAATTGGGATGGTAATGACAACTCTGATGTCATGCATTGGGAACATACAGAAACCCTGCAACATCAGTGGAAGGAGCACACTACCTCATAAACCACCACCCATTTGCCTCAGCAATCAATACAGTATATACCCCATCTCTGTGGGAGTCTGAGTCCCCATATTGACATCATTGACCTTTGCACATCTGACAAAATAGTTAAACTCAGTCATCCTTAATCTCAAGGGTCTGCTGAGGAAGAAAACTTGTACCTCCATTTCATACCAGAAGATGACTTCTGCAAGACAAAGGTTTTCTCTACACCATATGGCTACTGATGTACAGAGGGCAGCTTACCTATAATAATGCCGTGCAGTCATAATGCAAGACCATAGATAATCGATTTAAAAGTTTCTTACTGTAAGCATCTACTGATGCTGGACATCTGAAATAATGAAACACTGTCAAACCTCAACAAGATGGATAGTATCTGTGGAGAGAGAGAAAAAATAATCTTAATATTTCAGGTTAGAGAAAACGCTGCCTGACTTGCTGTGAATTTCCTGTCTTAATACAATTGTAGTCAACTCTGCATCTGGAGCCACACAAGAGTAAGCAGATGTTGGAATCTGGAACAAGAAAAAGAATTTGCTGGAGGAACTCATTAGGCAAACAGTACGTGTGGGAAATGGACAGCTGACATTTCAGTTCAGAACCTTTCCTTTGGGCCAACTACAAAATTGAATTTCCTAGCAGTTCCTTCTAGAAAGGTGAGATCCAAGCATCAGACAGAGCACTATAAAGACTTTTCCATTGTGATTTAGCTTCCTGTCCACAAAAATGAGGACTTCTACCACAGACTTTTCAATTTTTTCCCCATTATTTCCATTCAAAAATTTCTACAGAGGTACTATTGAGAGCATTCTAACCGGTTGTGTCATCTCCTGCAGAGGGTTTTAACAAAGTTCCATCATGGGCACAACCATCCACCTACACCACCGAGGATATCTTTAAGAGGCGGTGTCCCAAGAAGGCAGAATCTGTCATTAAAAGCTCTCACCATTTGAACATGACCTCATCTTATTTCTTCCATTAGGGAGGAGATACAGGAGCCTGAAGAATCATACTCTGTTTAAGAAACAGCTTCTTCTCCTCTGCCATTAGATATCTGAATGGTCCAGAAACCAATAAACACTACCTCGCTATTTCTCGTTTGCACTATTTATGTATTTATTCTTGTAACTTATAGTAATTTTATGTCCTACACTATATTGCTGCAGCAAAGCAACAACTTTCACAATATACAATATAAAATAAAAGAATAATTTATTCTCAGCACCCAGGTTATGGAAGATGTCATCAACAATTTTATCAAGTAATAACTTATGTGCTACTGTTCAGTTTTGGTTGATCCATGACCCAGAGAAATTGAGTCCTGAGTACAGGTGCCTGGAATGTTACTGGAACTGAAAGCAGTAATCACTGCTGCTGTCAATGATCCCTAAGATCAGAGCAGCTGAATTTGTTTTCATGACTCAGTTTATAAAATTTGACTAAATCATATAACAAATTTTTCTTCAAGTTACATCAGTGTTGCTGAATCTGTCTGCTGTGGCCTCCTGTGCACTTTCATTTTTCATTCGTGCTCTTCCACCTCAACTATTGATGTCTCAGCAAAGGAAGACATTTATCAAAGTGATTCATTGCTGAGTATAAAAGGTAGCTCAATTGTAACTTATATCATTGATGATAGAAAAGGTTTAAAATATTCAAAAATAGCAGTTTAACATACGCACAATAAATCTAATAATTGCCTCTGCTGGTTTATATATTGATGACAATCCAACTTTATTAATCTTTTATGCAAAGTTGCCTGAAGGTAATAATAGCAGAGGTCCCTTCTCACAATTTAATATAAGTATTCAAAGGCAAAAATCTATATTCCATGTCCCTATCTTGATTCCTGCTTTCAATGTGAAGTAAAGGCACAATTCATCAGCCATTAGATGTGCCTTCCCCAGGACCCAATCCTTAGTCAGAACTATAATGGTGCTTTAACCCTTTTCCACTGAAGCCTACTAAAATGAAATGTGAGCTTGCACAGAGCATAATAGAAATTGTTGAGAGTGTCAAGGATGATTGCACATGAATAAACTCAATCCTTGTGGGAGACTTGCAGGGATAAATACTTCACCATCCTGTCCAGTTCTAGTTCAGCAATCTCTCAAAAACGTTCAGACTTTCTCCTTCTTTCTTTTAATCATGCAAATTATGAAGCCATGTTGTCAGCTTATAATAAATGATGAACCAACAACACTAGTGAACTGCAGTCAAGTACGTATATCTCTTGTACTCAAGTCTTTCTGTTGCTGTTTTCATGGATGACTTCTCCTGTAGGAGCAGAATTAATCACTGTGCAGCAACTTTACTCAGATTGTCGCACTCATTCGGAAGAAAAATCCCATCAGGAACGAGGTTATTGCATCATCCACCAGGACCACTAGACTCAAAAACATTTACTTCCCTCAAGCCTTCAGGCTGATCAACAACTCCATCTATTAACCCACTCCATCACTCCCACTGCCTCTGCATACACATTACCTAGCTTCACTTTGTGTCCATATAAAACAATGTGCAAGACTGTTAATATACAAGATTGATTTATATCTGTATTTTATCTAACACCAAATCCCAAATCTTGAAACTAGAACTAAATCTACACTGACACTTTCCTAAAATCAAAGTTCAAAGTAGCTTTTAGTATCAAATATGTCACCATATACAATCCTGAGATTCATTTCTTGTGGGCGTACTCAATAAATCTATAGAATAATAACTATAACAGGATCAATGAGAAACTGCTCAACTTGGGCATTCAACCAAAGTGCAGAAGGCAACAACCTGTGAAAATACAAAAAGAAAAAACAATAATATTAAATATATAAGCAACAAATATCACCCTTGATGAAGACTCCTTGAAAGTGAGTCCATTGGTTGTGAGAGCATTTCAGTGATGAAGCATGTGAAGTTGAGTGAAGTTATCCCCTTTGGATCAGGAGCCTGATGGTTGAGGGGCAATAACTATTCATGAAGCTGATGGTAGTGAGTCCTGAGGCTCTTGTACATTTTTGCTGATGACAGCAGTAAGAGAACACATTCTGGGCAGTGGAGGTCCCCGATGCTGGATGCTGCTTTGAACTTATGGTAACTGCATCCCTCTGTCCATTTTCTCTTTTCTTTCTGCTCCCCTCCTAATCGAACTGGACACACCACCCTTTATACTTCCCCTCCCTCATTTGTTCTATGTGCCTAATATTGATACACTCCTCTCACTGGTCCCTATTCCTATCTTTATTCCATTCTCTGTCTTCTTCTGGCATATTCCATCACCAAGCTAACATCATTCCCACTCTCCCTATCACACCCATCACATGGGTCCAAGTATCACCTGCCAGCTTTTGCTCCACCTCATCTTTATATACTAGCTCCCCTTTTCCTTTCCAGTCCAGATGAAGAGTCTCAACCCAACATGATGACCATCTATTTCCCTCTATAGATGCTGCCTGACCTTCTGAATTCCCTTGGTGCCTTTGTGTGTTACTCCCTGATTTTAACATGTACAGTTTTGGTATTAAAGCAAAAAAGTTAAATAACAAAGACAGCATTCATGCATTAACAAAATTTTGTTTAAGTGTTAGTCAATCCTTATCAACTAGTACAGCAAACTGTAGTAACAATATGCAGGTATACATTAACCATTCTTTTACTTATAATGTACCTATCCACATTTACATTTCTAACAGATAGTTGATGAGAAGAATGACTTGTGAAAGGCTTTTGAAAATGACCTATTCAAAAGGCCTAGATAGGGTTGATGTGGAGAGGATGTTTCCAATAGTGGGAGAGTCTAGGGCCAGAGGGCAGAGCCTCAGAATACAGGGGCATCCCCTTTGAATGGGGTGAGGAGAAATTTCTTTAGCTAGTGATGGAACTGTGAAATGTCTGCAGAGGCCAAGCCATTCGTATATTTAAAGTGCAGATTGATGCCTTACTAATTAAGAACCGATCAAAGGTTATGGGGAGAAGGCATGAGAATGGGGTTGAGAGGGAGAAGAAATCAGCCATGATCGAATGGTAGAGCAGACTCAATTAACTGAATGGCCTAATTACACTCCTATGTCTTATGGTTTAGTGAATTTTAGATGATTTTTTTAATGCTGTAGATACTGCCTCTTTAGCACCCTGGAGAGAGAAATGATAAGCTGATCAAGTCTTCTATTCTTATGAAAAATTTAGATACAGTATATGGTAAATTGGAATAACTAAGACAACATTAGGCCTATGAAATATACTGGTATTAAACCTGTACAATCTTAAATTTAAAGAAAGTGATTCCGTTTATCTACATGTTTAGCAATTTCAGAATGGCCCAAAGGAGTTCACAGGGAATGTAGAATTTTTGAAATTAGGTATCATAGTAACATTGGTAAAGTAAGATAGATATAATAGGGAAAGCAATGAAGCACAACAAAATGGTCAGGTAACTAGAGCCTGTGTCCATAACTGAAAATATCATGCCTTCAAAGTAATTGCAGCAACTTGTGTAGATATACAAAAGACGCAGTTGTCTGCCAGAGTAAAATAATGTGGCTTGGTTAACTCCTCTGGATGCACAAGTTAATAATCAGCTGCCTACTACTTCATGTAAGGAGCAATATCCCTCTATTGGGTGATAGTGATCACTCTATCCAAGGTGGCTAAGGAAGGCAGTAAACTTCTAATATTTTGAAATGATCTTCAACAAAATGTCATCACTGAAATGTTAAATCATATCACCTTTTACAGATTATATTTGAAACTAAGCAACAGCTGATTTTTTTTTTTAAACCAAGGACCTCTAGTGTGCATCAGACTTCCTAGTTGCTAGTGCAAGTGGAAAAGATTCAAAATTATATTCTTTAAGTCATCAAAATTATTCTTTATTAAATTTATCTTTTGTATATACATTCTGCTGTGAATTGGCACAATAGAACACAGAAGGCACTGGTTCTTTGAAAATAAATGCAACAGGAAAATAAGGCACAACTTGAATCATATGAGCAATGTAAACCATCAAAATTATTAATACCTGGATGAGAAGTAAACTAAGACCTTTGTATCAGTATGATTCAGCTTTGAGGATTTAAGAAGGAGGTTCTCCTACACTAGGTATTTAAGGAATTGGGTAACACTAACAAGCATTCATAAAGATTCAGATACACTCTTGAATCCTGCCAGCTCGTTCAACCCAGGGTATATAGTAAATCTGCCTTACTGCATGACAAAGGGTCTAATTTTCTGATTGGTCAGCACCAGTTTGAGCTAGCTAGTGCTAACTAATGTCATTGTTGCATTTCTTAAATTGTCTGCTACATGGCAATATACAACACAAGCAATTTGGTCCAGTAAGTTGATTTATCATTCAATGGATCATGGCTGAATATAATATCTGATGTTTTCCCCATGCTCCTTCATGTTAGTGAACACTGTATCTAACTCCTTCATAAATATATTCATCAATTTGAGATCTACCACCTTCAATGATGAAGAATCCCACAGATTTATCACTCTCTAACCAATTTAACTTGCATTTGGGCCGAATGGCCACATAGCTAGAACATCATAATTTCACATTCAACAACAGTGCCAAAGCACAGTGTGACTGCATCATTTGTCAGGAGCACTTTTCACTGTTCTGCCTGAATTTTCGACTTAAGATTTACAGTTAGAGATACCATTCATTCCTTGGGAGAATAAAAAGCAATTGTTATTGATCATGAACATTGATATTTCAGTTCTACTTCACTGTCATTCATGGCAAAGCAGCGAGATAATTTTGAGAACTAGGGGAAGTCTTATCATCTAACTGTCATTTCTGAAAATCCAGTCCATTCACATATCAAAGACATACTTTACAACAATGTTTCATAGCAACAATGTTGGATTGGCAAGCCTTTACTTCTTAAAAAAAATTGTACCTTGCTATTTTAATGACTCCATTAACTTGCTATTAAAAGCAACGTTTCAGAATTTTCTTTTCCTTCTGATTTTCAGGAGCTGGAGAATTTGTAAAATGACTTCAATCCCAATTTTATCTCTGCAAGCTTGAATAAGCTAATCTCTGTAGCAGCTTTAAAGGTGTCCCAGAGAGTGTGTTGCACAAAATGCACACGTACATACACGTTTGTTGGCTTAATAATGATGAACTTGCAGCTTCCCAGTAGGAAAGCCTTTTAATGCCCCTTTCCACCCTCCATCAATACACTCAATACTATTTAATGCCCTCCTCTGCCAATATTCACCTATTATGTACAAGAGGTTCCAGAACAATGGAATCTCATGAAGACCAACCATGTTTGAGGTAGGCTAAGCCTTGGATGCTATAGTCTCATACATGCAACCTTGTCACAAGGCGATGTTGCAGAAAGTAGTTGTAAGCATTATGGTCATTATTTCCATATATTGCAGTGTTCAATGGATCCTTTGAGAAGCAAAACAACATAGGCTGCTATAATGACTGTGACATAGATCACTTCACATCTAACAACCTGGTGGGGACAGACTTAGGAAGCCTGTCTAAATGAGACTGTCTAAAGTTAGACAATTTTTTTTAATTTTTTTTTTTAAACTCTACAACTTTGCAAAAAAGCTGTTGCAGCAATCCTTTATCATAAACACTTTGTTCTTATCCAGACGCTTTGTGCTGCTGCCATCAGGGCGGCAGTACAGGAGGTTTACTGTAGGTCCCACACTTCAACCATCAGCATGGGTAACTTCACTCAACTCAACACTGAACTGATTACATAACATATGGACCTACTTTCAAGAACTCTACAACTCACATTCTCAGTATTATTTAGTTAGTTATTTATAGTAGTATTATTAAAGTTCTAATTTCAAAATTCAAAGTAAATGTATTATCAAAGTACATATATGTCACTGTATACAACCCTGAGATTTGTTTTCTTGTAAGCATACAAAGAAAATCCTATAGCAGATTATAATCTCAAACAATCTTCTCTAATACTTTCCCTACTACTAATGTATAGCTCACAGGCCTCCAATTCCCAGGTTAGTCCCTGTTGCCACTCAAAGGAGGAATTGTGTTGGCTCTTCTCCAGTCATCCAGGACCTTATCTGTAGCTACAGAGGATCCAAAGATTCCGGTCAAGGCCCTAACTATCTTTTGCTCTGCCTCCTTCAGTAACCTTGGATAGATCCCATCACACCTGAAGTCTTATCCAAAAATGTTTTTTTCAGAAGACCCAATACCTCCTCCTTTTCAAATAATGCCATGTTCTGGGATATCAGAATATTTTTTCCCATCCATTAACCTTCTATTTAGGGATACCAATGTGAAGTACTGATTTTGGACAATATAATGCACTCAAGATGCTAGAGGGACTCAGCAAGCAAGGAAGAATCTATGGAAAAGAGTAAACTGTTGACATTGATGGTCGAAACCCTTCATTAAGACTTATCCCACTTGAAGAGTCTCAGTGCAAAACATTGACTGTTTATTGTTTTCCATAGATGCTGCCTGACCTGCTGAGTTCCTCCAGTATTTTGAGTATATTATATTGATTTCCAGTATCTGCAGATTTTCTCTTGTTTATGATTTACATACTGCACAGAGGCCTCTTCCATGTATGTCTGCCCTGAAGAAATTCAAATCTTCCATTCAGCGGGAGTTCAGCAAAATGCTCTCAAACTGCTTCCCCTCTGATCTCTGCTGCCCTCTGACAGTCCTGGTGAAGGACCTCGGCCCAAAATGTCAACTGCATATTCTTTTCCATAGATGTTGCCTGGTCTGCTCAGTTCTCCCAGCGGGTATTACTTTCATTTTCAGCATCTGCAGATTTTCTCTTGTTACTGAATTAGGACCATGCTTACTTCCTCTGGCTGCTGCTATAAATTCCTCATCCTCAAGTGGACCTATCTTTTTGCTAGCCACCCTTATGTTTCTATAGTATATATGTATATATATGTATGTATAAATTCATTTATACAGTACATGTCTTCAGGTTTTTCTTAATCCACCTTGTCAAGAACATTTCATCAACCCTTTTAGCCCTTCCAATTCCTTGTTTAATTTCTTTCCAGCTTCCTTGGCCAATTTTAGCTTCCTAAGCCTCTGTTGGATGCAGTGGGACTCAGGTGCAGACCAATGAATGCTCTTTTACCAGGATTTATTAGGGACCACAAAGGCAACAGTCTTTCAAACACAGGAGGCAGGCACAAATCCAAACACAGGAGGCAGGCAGATGTCTTACCCAGGAAAGGCAGTCCGGCAAGGGCAGATGATCCAGAGCGCACTGGCAAAATCCAAAAACACAGAATCAGGTAAATATCAGTTGGCAGCAGTCGCAAATACAGGCTAGAACAACACATGGCAGAGCTGGGACGAACTGGCAGAGAATGAGTCAAGGCAGGGTTTAAATGGACAGGGTAATGATTGAAAATAGAAACAGGTGGGTGCAAGTGAGGAGACAACCGGGTAATTGGAGAAAGTCCAATAAGGAAAGGGGCTGGGCCAAAACCCACATGGCCAGGTGAAAGAAAGCAGAAATTAAAGACTGTCATGATCCAGAGCTAACAGCAGAGGCCCTTTGACCCAGAGTTCAGGCCGGATCCTTAACAGTACCCCCCCCCTCCCCACCACCCCACGGGCTTCTCCAGATGCCCTTCTTGCTAGTACAGGATGGCTCCTATGAAAGTCCTTAATGAGAGGGGGATCCAGGATATCTGAAGTAGAAACCCAACATCTTTCTTCAGGGCCATAGCCCTCACAATCCACGAGGTATTGCAGTCCACAGCCCGTGTTGAACGTCCAGTAATCGGCGCACAGTGAAGGTCTCTGAGCCATCGATGAGATGGGGCGGGGGAGGGGGCTTGTGGGCGGGACAGAGGGGGCTGCAGACAAAGGGCTTAATCTTTGAAGCATGGAATGTAGGATGGATTCTGTGAAGGGTAGGGGGTAGTTTTAGACGTACTGCTGAAGGGCTGATCACCTTGGTGATGGGAAAGGTC
Source organism: Hypanus sabinus (assembly GCF_030144855.1). Taxonomy (NCBI): domain Eukaryota; kingdom Metazoa; phylum Chordata; class Chondrichthyes; order Myliobatiformes; family Dasyatidae; genus Hypanus; species Hypanus sabinus. Next base: position 39,969,370 of record NC_082739.1, read on the forward strand.
CAATGTAGCGTGGCGCCTGCTTGCAGGAGTCCACTTTTAAGGGGATGTCACGCGAAGATAACCACACCTTCTGACCCTAGCGGTAATGGGGGAGCCTCGATGCGGTGATGCTGTAGACTGAAGCAGCGCCTCTCGGGCTCGCCTCCAGGTCAGCAAACACCTCTGGACAAACGCTTTGGCTGAGGGAACACCCGCTTCTTCCTCCTGAGGTGCGAATAAGGGGGGGTTGATAGCCAAGACAGCACTGGAACGGTGACAGACCTGATGAAGCAGAAGACAAGGAACTGATGGCGTACTCGGCCAAGGGACGTTGCTGACTCCAAGAGGAAGACTCCCAAGACGTCACACAACGGAGCATCACCTCCAGCTGCTGATTAGCTCACTCGGTCTGGCCATTACTCTGTGGATGAAACCCAGTTGAGAGGTTAACCCTGATCCCGAGTAGTTTGCAAAAGGCTCTCCAAAAGTGGGAGGTAAATTGCCAACCTCTGTCAGACACCACTTCAACGGGGAGACCGTGAATACGGAAAACATGCTGAATCACCAGGTTGGCAGTCTCCTTGGCTGAGGGCAGCTTGGGAAGGGGAGCTAAGTGGACTGATTTGGAAAAACGATCCACTATGGTAAGAACTGTAGTGTTACTGTCAGACAGAGGGAGTCCGGTGACAAAGTCCAGTGCAATGTGCAACCAGGGCCTTCTAGGGACTGACGGGGTTGCAGGAGACCAGTTGGTGGCTGGCTGGAGGTCTTGTTCTGTGCACAGACTGGGCAGGCAGAAATGAAGCTCTCAACATCCTTCCTCAGGGATGGCCACCAAAATCGTTGACTGATGAAAGTCATTGTGCGTCTGATGCCAGGGTGACATGCCAGTCTGGAGGCGTGTCCCCACTGGGAGTGGACAGACTGGGGAACATACAATCGATTAGCAGGGTAGGCACCAGGAACAGACTCGCCCTTCTCGGCTGACTGGATCACAGATTCAATCTCCCACCATGCTGCAGCGACCAGACATTGCTTGGGGAGAATAGTCGTAACCTCCGGCGCCTCGTCAGTTGTTGGAAACGGTCCAGAAAGCGCATCAGGCTTGCCGTTTTTAGAGCCAGGGCAGTAGGTCAGGGTAAATCTAAAACAGGCAAAAAACAGAGACCACTGAGCCTGGCGGGAGTTGAGTCGTTTAGCGGAACGGATATATTCCAGGTTCTTGTGATCCGTCCAGACTAGAAAAGGAGTAGTTGTTCCCTCAAGCCAATGCCGCCATTCCTCAAGAGCAAGTTTGACAGCCAACAACTCTCAATCGCCGATGTCATAGTTGTGTTCTGCGGGTGAAAATTTGTGGGAAAAACGCACAGGTGTAGCTTGTCATCCTCTGCTGAGCGCTGTGACAGAATAGCCTGCTCCTACATCAGAGGAGTCAGTCTCTACAATAAACTGCCTGGTAGGATCGGCCTGAAGGAGAATAGGTGCCCTGGTGAAACGAGTCTTTAGAACAGAAAAGGATTTCTCAGCCGCTGGATTCCAGGCGAACTTTGACTTAGAGGAGGTTAGGGCAGTCAGCAGGGCGGCCAGGATGCTGAAGTTTTGAATGAATCGGCGATAGAAGTTGGCAAACCCAAGAAAGCATTGGACATCTCGTCGAGAGGCGGGTTGTGGCCACTCCTCTACTGCCTTGATCTTCTGAGGGTCCATCTGGATTCCTCCAGCACTGATCACATATCCCAGGAACGAAGTTGAACTCCGGTGAAATTCACACTTCTCCGCCTTCACAAATAACTGGTTCTCCAGGAGTCATTGGAGCACCCGACGGACGTGTTGGATGTATTCAGAGAGGGACCTGGAAAGTATCAGAATGTCATCCAAGTACACAAATACAAATTGGTTCAGCACGTCTCTGAGGACGGCATTCACCAGGGTCCGGAACACAGGACCATTAGAAAGTCCGAAAGGCATCACCAAATATTCATCGTGCCCAGATGGCGTATTGAATGCGGTCTTCCTCTCATCCCCGTCCCTTATACGGACCACATGATAAGCATTGCGGAGGTTGAGCTTGGAGAAGATAAACGCTTACCCTGGAGCAATTCAAATGCAAGTGACCCAAGAGGAAGAGGATAGTGGTTCTTAATGGTGACCTCATTAAGACCTCTAGTCCACACAAGGGCGCAGGGACCCGTCCTTCTTGGCTACAAAGAAGGACTCTGCATCTGCTAGGGAGGAAGAGGGACAGATAATTCCTGCAGCCAAGGCCTCCTGGATATACTCGTCCATCACTTCCCTTTCAGGTGGAGACATGGAATACAGACGGCCCTAGGTGGTGAGGTTCCCGGAAGGAAATCTATAGCGCAATCATAGGGGCAATGCGGGAGTAAGGTGGTAGCCCAGGTCTTGCTGAATACCAGCTTTAGGTCCAGATACTCTGGGGGTACAGGGGACAGATTGGGAAACTCTCCTGTAGGCAGAGAAACCAGACTTGGAGTAGCATGAGCAACACGCAGACAATGATTTAGGCAGAAAGGACTCCAGCTCAACACTCTGTTATTAGACCAATCAATGTGTGGACCGTGCTGAGCTAGCCATGGGTGACCTAACACAACTTCAGCTTTGGGGGAATCTATTACATGAATTGCTGTTGATTGCCGGAAATGAGGAGACTCACCGGAGCTGTAGAGTTGGTAACCATGGCAATTTTCACTCCGGTTAAGCCGCTGGCCTCCAGGGGTTGCTTCAGACGGGAGAGTGGCATCCCGAGATTGGCCACAAAACTGGAACTGAAAAAGTTTCCCTCAGCCCAGGAGTCGATAAAAACTGAAACGGTGTGTCTCCTCCCTTCAGCCAATATAAAAGCAGGTAGCAGGGTTCGAGTGACAGGGAATCGGGGTGGGGGGGGGGGGAGGGGGAAGTAGTGCTCGCCCATAGTCCCATCTTTACGAGCGAGTGTGGTCTTTTACAGGACAACTGGGTACATAGTGACCAGCCTGACCACAATACAGACAGGAGTTGGTACTGACTCTCTTCCTCCTTTCTGAAGGAGACAGACGGATACGATCAATCTACATGAGCTCCATTGGGTTGGATGGGGGTGACTGACGACTCTGAGAAGGAGATCTGGGTGCAGGCTGGGAAGATGTCAGATGCCCCCTGGTGGTTCTTCACGACCCCCGGATATCACACTCCCGCTGACGCTGTTCTATGCGGCTGTCAATCTTAATGGCCAAATCGACCAGCTCTTGGAATCCAGCAGACAGGTCGCAGGTGTCTAGTTCATCCTTAACCTCTTCGCTCAGTCCATAGAGGAACACGTCAGATTGGGCCACCTAATCCCAGTTGGTAGTGGTGGCTAGTGTGCAGAACTGAATGGTGTAGTCCGAAACAGAACGGTTACCCTGACAAATTCACATCTCCCTTGCTGCCTCTCACTACTGGAAATGGTCAACAACTCTTCTCATCTCCTCACAAAAGTCCTTAAACATGTGGCAAAAAGGGGCTCTGCTGTCCCACACAGCCATACCCCACTCTCTTGCTCTTCCTGACAGCAGCATGATCACATAAGCGATACTGGATCGATCAGTGGGGAAGGTAGCAGGCTGCAGCTCAAAAACCAGCGAGCATTGAGACAGGAAGGATCTGCAGGTGCCTGGTTCACCATTGTAAAGTTCAGGTGGAGGTAAACGGGGCTCTCGGGCTGGTTGGGTTGGAGTCTGTGGGGTTGATGGCGCCACAACAGAAGGCAGGTTAGAGCTCAGCGCCAGCTGAATCTGCTGTAGCTGGGAGGCCATGATGGTCAGAGTGGCAGAGAAGGCTTCCATCAACTGGTTGACAGTGGCAAACTGTACTTTACATCTCCCTAATAACACACCCTGTCAGGAGAGGGCCTCACACACCTGGTTGAGGTCTGCTGAGTCTATCTTGGCCAGTTCATTCTGTCAGGTTACAATGGGACTCAAGTGCAGACCAATGAATGCTCTTTTACCAGGATTTATTAGGGAGCACAAGGGCAACAGTCTTTCAAACACAGGAGGCAGGCACAAATCCAAAATGGCAGGGAGAGGTCTTACCCAGGAAAGGCAGTCCAGCAAGGGCAGATGATCCAGAGCACACAGGCAAAAATCAGGTCCCAAAACACAGAATCAGGTAAAAATCAGTTGGCAGCAGTCACAAATACAGGCTAAAACAACACAGGTCAGAGCTGAGGTGAACTGGCAGAGAATGAGAGTCAAGGCAGGGTTTAAATGGACAGGGTAATGAGTGAAAATAGAAACAGGTGGGTGCAAGTGAGGAGACAACTGGGTAATTGGAGAAAGTCCAACAAGGAAAGGGGCTGGGCCAAAACCCACATGGCCAGGTGAAAGAAAGCAGAAATTAAAGACTGTCATGATCCAGAGCTAACAGCAGAGGCCTTTTGACCCAGTGTTCAGGCTGAATCCTTAACAGCCTCATACTGTATATGCTTCCATTTTTTGACGAAACTTGTAATACCTCTTCTCATTCAAGTTCCCAAAACATGTCATCCTTACCTTTTATCGTCACACCAATACTCTAGCCCTGAGGTGGAACTGGATAGCCTTTAAACATTATTTCAGATGTGGATTTACTCACCAGTACATGCCAGTCTTCCACCACTTTCACTAGAGAACCAGGCTTAGCTATACCTACAATACTTACAATATTATCTTGCTTTCCTTTCCCCCCCACCCCCACTGAAACTTTGATCACATAGATCACATGACTAGGTTCATCCCCCAGTACAAGGTCTTGTGTAGCCTCTTGTCTGCTTGCACTGTCTCCTTATTGTTTCAAGAAACCCTTCTGGATACACCTTCTGAGTCCCTAACATTAAGGGTATCCTAGTGAATATCATCAATAAAATCACCAACCACCACTACCCAGATGTTTTTACATCATTCCACGATTTGCCTGCATATCAGTTTTTCTAGCTCCTGCTGCCTACTGGGAGACCAAAAATATAACCCTGTCCTAGGGATTACAGATTTCTTATTCATGAGTTCTACCCATATGATGTCTCACTGGATGAGCTATCCAAGATGTCCCCTCTACATGCAGTGACTTTCTCCCTGATTATGGCAGTTTGCTGTGCACAAATTTTCTGGCCATGTTTTAAAAGTTCTAAAATAATATCTCTAGCTAGAAAACACTTTGGAACATTGTAAGACTGAGATAATTTCCAGAGATGCTGGTGGAGACTAACACCAACTATTATTCCATATTTTATTCAACAATTAACAAACTTCTAAAATTATTATGGATGAACATTCAAAATCACATTTGCTACATGAGTTGCAATCTTGCCAAAGCTATGCATTTTAGAAGTACTTCAGTTAGCACAAGTTAAATGGTGAGGAATAATTGAATCTGTGTGCATAAATAGCATTTAGTTCTAGGTTAATAGTCATACTCACTCTTTATTTTTATATTTCTCTCATAAATTTTCTGTCACTATTTCCCTAAGTAAATATGCTTAGCACTCTATAAATACACTCTCCTCCTGGTGATGAAGCTTAACACCTCCACTGCTGGGAAGGTGCAATTACCTTGACATGGTCTGAGCTTTACATAGACCTATTATTGATTAGCGAATCTGTTTTTAGGCTGATTGATTGATAATTGTTGGCCCGAACATTTCGAGACCAACCCCACCGTCCACTAAACCCCTGTTTTGTGCCATGAAACCCTTTAACATACTAAAATATCAGCCAAAGTAGTGAACTCAGGGTCCTGAAAAGGATCTAACTCCTTGGTTTTCTAACTCAAAGATGAGTGACATCAGAATGGAGAAGCAGTGGCCAAAACAAGGAGCAAAACGGTATATCATCATTTTTCAAAACTATATGGTGAGATGAAGTAGATTTTCCATTGATCAGAATTAATGCAGTTTATAAGACTAAACTCTCCAAATTAATACAAGTGCCACAGAATAAGATAGGATGGAAATGTTTTCGATCAGTAGGTCAGCACTTTCTTTGAGAAGCATTTTGGAACGGCTGCTGAAGTCATAGAAATCATTAAACAAAATGTGAGTTCTCCCTTTTTTCTGCTATAATTTGTGGACAGCTAGTTCTAAAAGTATCGTCCTCTGCGTCTAAATTCCCTATGTAATGCTGTGCAAGGACATAGAAGAGGAGTAGGTTTGACTTCTGTGTGTTGGATGAAGTAATCCTGCCAGGAGGAACACTGGGGGCAGAAAACAAGCAGAAAACTCTGGAAGCATTCGGCAGACATGGTAGTAAGAGAAACAATGAAACAGAGGTAAAGTTTTAGGCCAAAGAGCATCCATTAGATCTTAACTGATTCCCCGGTGTTTACAGCATTTCCTGTTTTTATTTCAGATTCCCATCGATCAGCCTGTTTCAGTGAAGTGTGTAATGGGGGTTCCAAATCTCTCCATGGTCTGTATAATGAATTGATCTGTATATACAAATTTCACTGTGCTTTGTATGCATGACAATAATAAACCAATTCCAATTACGTCTTTACGACTGAAGATATTGAGTTAGTCCGTAAACCTTGCCGAAATAGCAAATATTCATTTAAACCATTAAAGACCTGAAGTTATAAGACTTTCTTTGAAACTGAGTCTCAGTTGTTAAGAAGTCAATTGCCTTTCTTAAGGCCAAAAGCAACATTTTGCAAATGCTGAAAATTTGAAATGACCACTGAAGTTAGTGCAAATATTCAGAATTTTACTTTCTCTCAATCACCATTCAGCCACATGCACTTCCAATAGGTGTTGTTGAATAGTAGCTATAGTTGAGCTCCAGGGCATTGTCACATGGATGGTAGCAATGGTACTGGGAAAAGTCCATGGTGATAAATTGCCCAATTCAGATACTAATCAGGGATTTTTTGTGATTGGGACTTGGCCCTCATCTGTAGCCACCATCCAACACAGCATTACCTATATATTCAAGGTATCAATTGCCTGACTGACACCAAATGCAAAATTCTGCAGATGGTGAAAATCTGACATAAGCATGAGGAAAGACAGATTGGGCAGCATCTGTGACAGCAGAAAGAGAGCTAACATTTCAAATTGAGGATCTATTCATAGAACTGGAGAAATAAGAAGGAAAAATGTGCTAATTTGTAGAAAAAGTGGGGGAGAAGTGAGAACAAAGAGGAACATCTGTGATCAAAGGCCAGGATAAGTTGAACAACGTGGGTTGCTGGTTGTAAGAGGACTTAGAATACAATGAACCGAATGAAATCTGAAATTACTAGGAAGGGAGAGACAGAAAAAAGTAAATACTTGAAACACAAGAGATTCTGCAGATACTGGACATCTTGAGCAATACACACAAAAAGCTGGAGGAACTCAGCAAGTCAGGTAATGTCTATGAAGAGGAATAATCTAAGGAAGGGTCTCGACCCAAAACGTTGACTGTTTATTCCCTTTCATAGATGTTGCTTGACTGAGTTCTTCCAGCATTTTGTGCAAATATTGGAACTGTGAGATTCTACCTTGGAATGAGTGATAGTCTAAAATTACTAAATTTGGTTATGGATCAGGAAAACTGTAATGTGCTCAGACAGAATATGAAGTACGGTTCGACACACTTCTGTTGAGTTACATTGGAGGACAGAGGTCTGAGAACAAGTGCAATGGAGAAAGATAGGGGGCCAGAATTAGGCCTTCTGGGTCATCATGCCTGATATTTTTTACGCCTGTTTTTCTATATTTAACTGTAAGGGAATGTACCCCATTATCAAACAGAAATAAAGACATAGACCTCGATATAAGGTTAACCACGAGGAGCCGTTTACTTATGACTCCATCGATGTCAGTTTCCATCTTAAATTTATACAGTAAATTTTGGGCAATAGCTAACAGCTAAGCATTCTTGGTCAGCGATTTCAAGAAGCACTTGTTAGGTATCAACCAGTCTACGAATGCTTCCACACTGTACACAAAATCAGAACTGCATGTCCACATTCAGTTCCCCTTTTAGCCAGACAGACTCAGACAAAGGTTAGCAAAACCTCATTATTGGCATGAGCCAGACAGGCTGTAAGTCACTTTGTTTCTTGGACAAAAGTCAGCAATACCTCATTACTGGCATGACCTCTTGTTAGCTAGCAGAAGCAGGACAGAATCTGCGTCTTATTCATGACCCAAATCTTGGGCAATACTTAACTAGTCAAACTTGACAACAAAATTTAATTCAAAATTTAATTTTCTTCCACATCCTTTCTCCTGCCTTCTCCCCAGGACCCAATGACTTGATCTCTATAGCCCACTGTGGCAATGAATTCTATAGATTCACCTCCCTCTGGCTGAAGAAATTCCTCCTCATCTCAAATTTTTAAGGGAAATCTCTTTATACTGATGCTGTGCTCTCAAATCCTGGATTCCCCTACTGATGGAAACATCCACTCTGTCCAGGCCTTTCAGTATCTGGTAGGTTTCAATGAAGTTCCCCTTTCATCGTTCTGAACTCCATCAAGTACAGGACCAGAGGCATCAATGCTCCCCATATATTAAGCAACTGACAGGCAATAGGAAGCTCAAAGTCATAATACAAAGATGTCATCCACTCTCTTGAGGTAGAGTTGAGATGAATGAGAAGTTGTTCAATGTGAGAACAAGTTCAGCAAGAAGGCAAAGGAAGCTAGTGGTGGGGGATGACTTAATGGACCGTGAAGTTGGAAGCTGTGGAAGAATCATCTCCAAAGGGATTGATGCTCGGCACACAGACAATGATCAGAGGGTGAGATATGATGAAGCACTGGGATCAGAAATTTGGTCTTTATCAGACTGAAGACAGTTTTCACCAAACAGCAGCAGTAGCACCCTTTTACACAGTTTTGAAAACAGTGTCAGGATTGGTCCATCTGTGCTGGAAGTTTATAGGGGAGTAAGTTAGAATGAATAAGGACAGTGAAAAATTGAGACAGGCAACATCATGTTGACAGCTGCCCGCCCTTTGATAATCATTAAACACAGAAACAGGCTCTTTTGCTCACTGGGTCCATGCCATCAAATGCCATGTTACACTAATCCCATTTCTATTCTCTCCATATTCCACCCTCACCTACACACTGAGGAACATTTACAGTAGCCAATGAACCTACCAACTCATCTGTCTTTCAGACATGGCAGGAAACTAGAGCACCCTGAGGAAACCCATGCATTTGTAGGGAGAACATATAAACGCCACATGGGCAGCAACAGAGGTAAGGAGTAAACCCAGTCACTGGTACTGTGAGGCAGTAGGTCAACGACCCTCTGTATATTGCTAATAGATATAGCCAAGAAATAAGGGTCAGTGGTTCTGTGGGACACCTAGGTTTCTACCTGAAAATCTTCCTCAGAACCTACTCCTTTATGGGTATCTGAATAATAAGCATACATTTTGAAGGGAACAATACAATATAATAATGCAATAGAAGTAATCAGGTAATTATTTATATTGTAGTAGATTATAAAGAATAGAGTGCAAATGCTGCAGCAACAATACTAAGCATTGCATTTCAATGTTTTGCAAGGACATAATATTAGTATTGCATGGGAATTAATGGGGTATAGTGTGTATTCTAGTCCCCTGGAATAAGTGGATAAAATATACATTGCAGGTGTGTATGTGGGTTGGTGCACATTGACACTGTGAATAAGTTAATTGAATGCAGAGCACAAAGAGTCTTGTGAATGAATTAATACACACAATGCACAACTCTTATTTGATACTTAAGGGCTTCCGACACTATGTCAATAACGGGAATGAGAATTACATTACAGTACTATGGGTAGGTTTAGATATTTTAAGGATAAATTGCACTATTACAGATGAGACAGAAAATGTGATGGTAATGCTTTTGTTCCATTAATCATACAATGACTCGAACAATTCTTGTCAACCTTTGGCTAAAAATTATACTTACCTCTGCTTGTAACAGAAAGCAATCGGACAGAATATTCTAACACTGCTGAACAGCTTATACATTTCCATTTAGTCAAATGGTCATAACCCTATTTCTGTCAAATGAGTGAGAAATCATATTTCCTCTATTTCATCAGGATGTACTGGCAGAGAGGCTAGAGTTCAAAGAATCCTTCTCAAAATCTGATTTTTAATGGGAAAAAGCATTGGAGTGCACACTATTTAGTAAAACCTACTTTGTATCATTGAGTTTGGAATGAACCATGAAAAATGAATATGATTTATCATTGCTCACCCTGAATGGCAGTTTAATGAGGGAAGTAACTGAGGGATTGAATCTTGTGCTGTATTAAGTAATAATGAATGTTGAGTTGTTCCAGTAATTGATCAATATGTGTCAGTGATGGTCTTTCTATGTCATAAACACATCTTAAAGTGTCATTCCCCACTCTTTAAATGAAGACTTTCAAATTTGTGACTGGTATTAAAAACAGCTCAACACTTTACAGTCTAACTAAACTGCAAAGCACAATCATTAATATTCAGACCTTAACTGTTCAGAAAATAAGCTGTGCATTTCTTGTTAGCTGTCAGTCTGACTGAGGTGTAAGAGGAATGTGCAAACATTGTACCTGTCACTACTCAAATGTGGAAGCAACATTTCCCTCAGATGCACTGTGGGTAGCCTTATACTGCAACAGTACAGTGCAATGCATGTAGGTCTTAATACTTGCACAGAATAAATAAGGCCATAAGACATAGGAGCAGAATTAGCCTATTTGGCCCATTGAGTCTGCTCCACCATTAAATTGTGATTGATTTATTGTCCCTCTCAACATTCTTCTGGAAACAGCCTCTCCTTTATGGTCTATCTACACTTCTCACTGCCTCAGTAAAGCAGGCAGCATAATCAAAGACCCCACCCATCCTAGCCATTTTCTCTTCTCCCCATCCCATCGGAGAAAAGATATCAATATTTGAACAGATCTCTTGTACAATAAGATGGGCATTTGGCCTCACAGTCTACTTCATTCTGGCAGATTTTACACTTCATTCTGCATTGTTATTACTTCACCCTATTCTAGCTCAATGCACTGTATAGCGATGTGATCTGTATGAACAGTATGCAAGACAAACTTTTGACTGTATTTTGGGACATGTGATAATAATAAACCATTACAAACCAATACAATGAATATAATTAATCCAATATGAAGATACTTTCAAATCAGGAGAGATTTTCTGAGCTGAATTGTATTTCTGACATTATTTTCCAGTCAGTTTGAGCTAGAATAAAGAGTTTTATTTACTTAGCTATCCCAAAATGCAGTGCAGAATATGCCCTTCGAACTGCACTGCCTGGTAACCCCTGACAACCCCCATTTAACTCTAACCCAAACACAGGACAATTTACAATGATCAATTAACCTACTAACTAACCAGCACGTCTTGGTACTGTGGGAAGAAACCGAAGCTGCGGGAGAAAACCCATGCCTTTCATAGGGGGAACTTACAGACTCCTTACGAGGGTGCTGGGATTAAACTCTGAATTCCGACGACCCGAGCTGTACCAGCATCGCGCCAACCTTGATGCTAATATGGCACTCAGGACAGGGATTGCGTCTGTGTTGCATCTGGACTTTCATTACTACTTCAGTTTATCAAGATGCAGAAGGGAATCTTTATTTAGGAATGTTTCAAGCTTTTCAATAAAAATTCCAGCTTGTTTGTGAAAATACAGGCATTTGAATGTGTGATAACAAAAGTTCAGGACAGTATATCCCTGTTAGGGTGAAAGGCAAGGCTGACAAGTTCAGGGAACCTTGACTAATGAGAGATATTGAGGCTCTGGTCAGGAAAAAGAAAGAGGCGTCCATTGGTTTTAGACAATCAGGACCAAATGATTCCCAATATGAGTATAACTGGTGTAGGAACGCACTTAAGAGGGAAATCAGTTGGGCAAAAACAGAGGATGTAAAAAATTTGGCAAGGAAGGTTAAGGAAAATCCCAAAAGATTCCACAGATATATTAAGACTAAAAGGATGGTTAGGGAAAGAACAGGTTGCCTTAAAAATCAGCATGGCCATTTATGTGTTAAGCCACAGGAAATAGGATGATTCTTAATGAGTTTTTTTCATTGACTTTCACTGTAGAGAAGATTATGGAAACCAAAGAATTGAGGCAAATGAACTGCTTTGTCTTGGGCCCTTTACAAACTAGCAAAATGAGATATGATGGTTCTAATGCACATTAAAGTGGAGAAATCCCCAGGGCCTGATCAAGTGGATCCTTGGAACTTGTGAAAAGTTTGGGGGAATAATTTGTGAAGTTCCTTGCAGAGTTATCTGTATCATCGTTAGCCATATGTGAAGATCTAGACGAGTGGAGAGTTGCCAATGCTTTAAGGGCAGCAAAGACAAGGCAGGGAAGTACAGGCTGGTCAGTCTGACATCAATGGTGGGCAAGTTACTGCAGGGATTTTGAGGGACATGATCTACCAACATTTAACTAGACAAGGATTAATTGGGGATTGTAAGCATGGCTTTGTGTGTGGGAAATTATGTCTCACAAATCTGTTACCATTTCTTGAAGAGGTAACCAAAAGCACTGATGAAGACAGGGTGGAGGACATTGTTTGTATGGACAATGAGCTCACTAAGTGGATACATAATCAGCAAGATGGTAGAAAGCAGAGGGTGATGGTGCAAGGTTGCTTCTGGATAAGAAGCATGTGACCAGTGGTGTGCCACTTGGATCAATGCTAGGACCAGTATTGTTCATCATTTATAAAACAATTTGACTAATAATGTCTAATTCATAGTTACTAAGTATTCAGGTGATACTATATTATGTAGTATCATCAATATTGAAAAACCTTATCAAAAATTACAGAGCTTGATCAACCAAGTAAATAAGTCAAAGAATGGCAAACAGTAAATGCAAGATATGTTGAAAATCCAGAGCAACACACACAAAATGCTGGAGGAATTCAACAGGTCAGGCAGCATCAATGGAGAGGAATAAACAGTCAACTTTTCATGTTTAGTTTCTTCATCAGGTCTGTCTGTGAAGAAATGTTAAAAAGCAAGGATAGGAAGGAAGCAGGAAAGGAAATAGTACAAGCTGGCAAATGCTGGGTCATCATCGTCAGAGACTTCAATCAGGATTGCTTAAAGATATCTCTGCTCAATTATCATCAATGTATCACCTGTAGCACCAGGGATCTCAACCACAATTACAGTATGGTTACCATTTCATCCCTCGTCCAAATTTCAGGAAATCTGATCATCTGGCTGTCCTCTTGCTCCCAGATGAGCTAAATACTTTTCACCCTCACTTTGACCAACAGGCCATCATCCCCTCAAAACTAACCAAAAAACCATAAGATATAGGAGCAGAAGTAGGCCATTCAGCCCATCGAGTCTGCCCTGCCATTCAATCAAGGGCTGATCCAGTTCTTTCAGTCATCCCCACTTCCCTGCCTTCTCCCCATACCCTTTGATGCCCTGGCTAATCAAGAACCTGTCTATTTCCTGTCTTAAATGGACCCAACGACTAGCCCTCTACAGCCACTCATGGCAACAAATTCCACAGATTTACCACCCTCTGATTAAAGTAATTTCTCCACATCTCAGTTCTAAATGAACGTCCTTCAATCCTAGACTCCTCTATCATGGGAAATAACTTGGCCATATCTAATCTGTTCAGGTCTTTTAACATTCAGAATATTTCTATGAGATACTCCCTCATTCTCCCGAACTCCAGGGAATACAGCCTAAGAGCTACCAGACATTCCTCATATGGTAATCCTTTCATTCCTGGAATTATTTTCATGAATCTGCTCTGAACCCTCTCCAGTGTCAGTATATCCTTTCTAAAATAAGGAACCCAAAACTGCACACAATACTCCAAGTGTGGTCTCATGAGTGCCTTATAGAGCCTCAACATCACATCCCTGCTCTTATATTCTATACCTCCAGAAATGAATGCCAACATTGCATTCACCTTCTCCACCACCGACTCAACCTGGAGGTAAACCTTTAGTGTATTCTGCACAAGGACTCCCAAGTCGCTTTGCATCTCTGCATTTTGAAATCTCTCCTCATCTAAATAATAGACTGCCCGTTTATTTCTTCCACCAAAGTGCATGACCATACACTTTACAACATTGTATTTCACTTGCCACTTCTTTGCCCATTCCCCTAAACTGTCTAAGTCTCTCTGCAGGCTTTCTGTTTCCTCAACACTACCAGCTCCTCCACCAATCTTTGTATCATCAGCAAATTTAGCTACAAATCCATTAATACAGTAGTCCAAATCATTGATATACATCGTGAAAAGCAGTGGTCCCAGCACCAACCCTTGTCGAATTCCACTGGCAACCGGCAGCCAGTCAGAATAAGATCCCTTTATTCCCACTCTCTGTTTTCTGCCCATCAGCCAATACTCCACCCATGCTAGTAACTTCCCTGGAATTCAATGGGCTCTTATCTTGCTAAGCAGCCTCATGTGTAGCACCTTGTCAAAAGCCTTCTGAAAATCCAAGTATGCCACATCCACTGCATCTCCTTTGTCTATCCTGCTTGTAATTTCCTCAAAAAATTGCAGTAGGTTAGTCAGAAAGAATTTTCCTTTCAGGAAACCATGCTGGCTTTGGCCTGTCTTGTCATGTACCTCCAGGTTCTCCATAATCTCATCCCTAACAATCAATTCCACCAACTTCAATAAACTCCAAGATCTAAGCTTTAAAGCCTCCTTGTGCAATTGGATCCTCGATTTTCTCACTTGCAAAACCCAGTCAGTTTGGATTGGCAATATCTCCTCTACAATCACCATCAACACCGTCATCTTTTGCATATTGTTTGTCTGTCTTTGTGTGCAGTTTCTCATTGATTCTTTGTACTTACTGGAAATGCCTACATGAAGATGAATATCAAGGTAGTATCAAACCCTTTAATGATAAATTTACTTTGAGCTTTGAGGAGAAGAACTGAAGAAGGAATCTGATAGGAGAGGAGAATGGACCATGTGTAACAGGGAAGAAGGGGCACCAGAGGGAAGTAACGAGTAGCCGAGGGTAAGAGGTGAATATGACAAATGGTGTTCAATTCAGACAAATGGAAGGTGGTGTTTTTGATTAAGTATTTGATGTGGGAATGGCACAGTGAATAGCAGGACCCTGGGGAAATATTAAGTACACAACTATTTTGGTTTCCCTGTTATAGGAAAAATGTTATCAAGCTAGAAAGTTTTCAAGAAAGATATATGAGAATATTGCTAGAACTCAAATGCCTGAGTTATAGGGAAATGTTGGGTAACTAGGACTATATTTCTTAAAGAATACAAAGCTGAGGGGTGACATAACATCATGGGGGTACAGATGGGGGGGCTATTTTCTGAGGGAAAGTGAATCAAAAACATAGGTTTAACATGATAAGGGAAATATTTAAATGGGTCTTGAACTGCAACTTCTTCATACGTAGGGAGGTGAGCATATGGAACAAGTTGCCAGAGAAAGTGGTTGAGGGAAGTACAATAACAACATTTAAAAGACATTTGGACAGGTACATTGACAGGAAAAGTTTAGAGGGATATGGACCAAGGACTGGCAACTGGGGCTAGCTTAGGCAGGCATCTTGGTCTGCATGGGGAAATCAAACTGTTTCCAAGCTATTTTATTTTATGACTCTGAATGTAGGTTTATTACCACAATAAATGTCTGCACTTTGGGCCACTTGAGATAATTCAATTTCCTTCTGCTGTAATCACGTATTTTCTGCTCGAGACCTGCCTCTTCTCACTTATAGTATTCTGTTAGATGAGGATGAGTATATTAATGCAAAGTGTTTAATGACATATTGGTAAATTGGTTTATCATTGTCAATGTGGTGCAGTGAAAATCTTTGTTTTGCATGTCATCTATACAGGCCATTGCAGTACAATAGTGCATTGAGGAATTATAAAGAAAAACAATGCAAAATGCAGAATAAAGTGTTACCGTTACAGGGAAAGGGCAGACAATAACGTGCAAATCATAATGAGGTAGATTCTGAGTTTAAGAGTCCATCTTATTGTACTGTTGAATATTTTTATAACAGCAGGCTTGAAGCTGTCCTTGAGCCTGGTAGTACATACTTTTAGGCTTTAGTATCTTCTGCCTGATGCAAAGAGAAAAAAAATGTCCAGGGTGGGTGAGGTCCTGAATTATATTGGGCACTTTACTGAGGAAGCAAGAAGTGTAGAATTCATGGAGTGATCGCTGGTTTCCATGATGTGCTGATCCGTGTCCCCAACTCTGCATTTTCCTGCAGCTTTGGGCAGCACAGTGGCCATGCCAAGCCATGATGTTCCCAGATCGGATGCTTTCTATAGTGCATCAATAAAAAGTGGTGAAGCTCAATGAGGCCAAATTTCTTTAGCCTTCTGAGGAAGTAGAGGTACTGCTGAGCTTTCTTGGCCATAATTTCTACATAGTTGGACCAGGACAGGCTATTGATAATGTCGTCCATAGGAAATATAAACTTTCAGCCCTTCTGACCTCAGTCCCATTGATGTACGGTAAGTAGGAGCGTGTAGAGTGCTGTCCTTTTGTGAGAACAATGACCAACTCTTATTTTAGAGGTTTTGAGCAAAAGGTTGCTGTCATTGCATCATGCCACAAAGTTCGTGATCTCCATCCTGCACTCCAACTCATTGTTATTTGAGATAAGGCCCACTATAAGGATGTCATCTACAAAGTTGTGGATGGAGTTAGAGCAAAATCTGGCCACACAGTATAAGGAGTAGAATAGAGTTTGAAGACACAAACTGTGGGTCACCAGTGTTAAGGACAATCATAATGGAGATGTGAGTGCCTATCCTTATTGGTCTGTTGATTAGGGAGTTGAGGATCTAGTTACAAACCGTGGTGCTGATTCCTGTGTCTTGGGATTTGTAGATGAACAATAATCTAACATAGGCACAGGAGATGAAGAGTCCTGATGAAAGGTCTCAGCTTAAAACCTCAACTGTTTATTCTTCTCCAGAGGTACTGCCTGATGATATATTGAGTTCCTCCAGCATTCTGTGTGTGTCAGTTTAATGTAGATGTTGTTTCTTCCAGATGCACAGATGAGTGTAGGTCTAGGAAGATGGTGTCTGTCATGGACCTGTTTCAATGATGGGTGAATTGCAGTGGGTTGATTTAGTCTCAGAGGCTGGAATTAATGCATGCTATGGCCTGCTACTCTGCAGTAATACGTTGTAATGGTGGACATCAGAAATACCAAACAGTAGTTATTCAGGCACATTATCTTCTTCTTCTTAAGTATCTGGATGACTGTGGTCTTCTTAAAGTAGGTGAGAAACTCAAACTGAAACAGTGAGACACAAAACTTCTCCACAAATACCTCAACAGCTGATCATGCAGGAATGAAGGACACAGCCAGGAGCACCACTTGTGGCAAATGGAAGCTCATCTGTTTCTGCAGACTAACACCATGTGACTTTCTGTACTGGATCCTCACATTTCTGTTTCTGCTTGTATGCAGGGAGGAGGAGCACAGCCTAGTGGTTTGATTTACTAAAGCATGGACGGGGGGTGGGTGGGTGCAGAGGGAGTGGTTTGATAGGCATCTTTGATGGCTGTGGATCAATACTCAAGGGTGTTATGACCCCTGGTGAGAGAGGGGACATACTGGTAGTAATTTGGTAACACTCTTGATGTTGATCAGGCTGAAGTCATCTACTACGATGAAGAGGGCATCAGAGTATTCCATTTCAAGGCTGTTGATCATGAAAGAACTGACATCTGGCACATTTGCAATAAATGGCAACAGGGATTTGCCTACTATATTGTTGCATCGAGGAGTAAGACCATGCAGTAGATACTCAAAAATGCCTCTTTTTATAACATTACGGCCCATGGTACAGATATCTTGATAAGCTGAAGTTTATGGAAAGTTGACTGTCTGAGGTCATCTAGGGTTGCATGGAATGATCAAGCAAGAAATAATAAAGTCATGGACGAGGAAAGCAACAACAGGAAAGAGGCAGAGCAAGTGTCACGCAATGTTTCCAATGCATAATTATTGGGAAGCTTAACTCAAAAGTCAAAAACTGCAAGAGGTTTGCAAGCAATCATTGATGGGAAGTGGGAGGAGAAAGTAAATGTCTTGTACTATTTTATGTGTTTACTGTACCTAACTATGTCTCCATGGAAAATATGTAAATCAATGCATTGTTTATTGTGAAACTGAGCCATTGTGACCATGAAGTTTTGACACCGGTCTCCAAATTGTAATAAACAGCAATGGTTGCAAAATACAAAGCTTCAATGACTAAAAATATATATAACTACTTCAAGTACGGCCATTCCTGTCAGTTACTAATACAACAAGGCTACCTGATATATTGTCAGTGAGGCGCGTGATACTAGTTGGAGCTTTGTGGGAGTCGCTCCAATTTAAGGATGTTCAGGTTCTTGATTCCCTTCAATATCCAGTGATCCCAACTGGAGTGGATCTACAAAAGTGCTATCTTTTGAGTGAGATATTAAACCAAGCCCCACATATTCTGTCAGGATATGAAACGACTCATGAAACTCTTGATCTTATAATTGTTAATGTTTGTTCAATAATATGGAAAAGGAAATAACAGAGGATGGTGGTTATGGGAGCTATCTGTGCATTCCTCAGAAAGGTGGCATCCACCATTAATGACTGCCATCACCCAGGACATGCTCTCTTCTCATTGCTACCATCAAGGAAGATCCTGAAGACACACACAGAAAGTTTCAGAAATTTCTGTATGGGCAATGAACCCATCAACGCTACCTCACAAATTTCATGACATATTTTAAACCTGATTCTGATACTGAGTGTCCTACCACACTGCATCTGATATGCTCATGATGCTTGATTCATCAGGGTTCCATTCACGGAGTCATAGAATCATAGAGTCAAAAAACACCAAGGCAGACCCTTGGGCTCACTATGTCCTCACTGACCTTCTAGTAGTAATCTATAACAATTCTATTTACTAACGCTTAGCCTGTAGCTGTCTGTGCATTAGAGATTCAAGTCCCTTGTAGATATCTCTTCAACGTTTTGAGACTACCTGTCTCCATTGCATTCTCAGGAAGTTGTTTACAGATTGCAACTAGGTGAAGAAGTTCTTCCTCAGATTCCTTTCAAATCTTTTACATCTTACCGAAATTTACAGTATGCCCTCTTGATTTAGACACCTCCGCCATGGACAAAACTTTCCAATCATCCTCTCTGTGTCCCTCATAATCTTGTGTACCTGTGTCACCCGTTTTCTCCACTCCAAGAAAAATAAACTTAGTCCATCCAACTTTGGTCTGGGATGAACCTTATCCCAGATGACATACTGTTGAATCTCTCATAGAGTATGTGGGACTTGTTTTAACATCAAGATTATTTAATGTCATTTCCAGTGCTCAAATGTAAAGGAGAATGAAAGACTGCAATTGTTACTCTGGATCCGATATAGCACAAAAAACACAATAAGATAAAGAACACAATAATTTAGAAAAATAAACACAATAAAGGTAAATACATAAGATTGCTGAGGTGCATAGATCGATTGTGATGTGATGCTAGGCACAAGAGTGCCTGTACATAAAGTGAATCTGGCAGGATATGTAATGTAGATGTGGTTGTGGGTGTGGAGGAGTGGGTTAATAGGTGGAGGTGATAATTAGACTTACTACTTGGGGGAAGTAAACGTTTTTGAGTCTGGTGATCCTGGTGTGGATGCTACATAACCTCCATCCAATTGGAGTGGGACAAGGTCATTGGGTATATTTAAGGTGGAGGTTGATAGGTTCTTGATTAGTCAGGGCATCAAAGGTTATGGGGAGAATGTGGTTGACTGGGAAAATAAATCAGCCATGATGAATTGGTGGAAAAGTCTCAATGGGCCAAATGGTCTAATTCTGCTCCTATCTCTTATGGTCTTATGGACAAACAGTCCATGAGCAGGTGGGTGGGATCCTTCTTGATTTTGCGGGCCTATTTCTGGTACCTTTCTGTATATACATCATTTGATGGTGGCTATGCTGGTGCCAGTGGTGCATTGGGTAGTTTAGACTACCTGTTGTAGAGCCTTCCTATTCAGCACAAAGACGTTTCTGTACCACACATCTGTATAAGGTTGTGAGTATTGATGTGCATAGTCCAGCTCTCTTCAGACTCCTCAGAAAGTCGAGGAGTTGGTGAACTTCCTTGATCGTGTCGGATGTGTTTAGGGACTATGAGAGGTTGTGCGAGATGTGCATTCCCAGCAGTTAAACCTGCTCGTAGTTTCCACTGCTGTGCTGCCATTGTAAAGAGGGATGTGAGTGGTGTGTGTTCTCCTGAAGTCGATAACCATCTTATTTATCTTGTTAACATTGAGGAAGGGGTATTTGCTTTTCACCAGGCCTCGAGCTCTATCATCCAAAAGATCGCACTTCTGTCAATGCATTCCAGCCCCTTTCCAGTCAAGTTAGACTCATTTTGACATTTATTTATTTATTTAGAGAGACAGTGTGGAATGGACTCTTCTGGCTCTTTATGCCACACCACCTATCAACCCCCAGCAATCCCCGATTTAACTCCAAGAGACAATTTACAATGACCAGCTATCCTACTAATTGCCACCTACAGCTAAACTACTAACTAGATTTTGGGAAGAAACCAGAGCACCCAGAGAAAACCAACACAATCATGGAGAGGACAAAGAGATTCCTCACTGGGGACATAGGATTAGACTCTGGACTCCAAAGCCGCGAGCTGTAATAGCGTAGAACTAACCATTCCACTCCTGTGGTGCAAAGATACGTGCACATGGTTCATTGAAGTTTGATGAAAGTTTGTCACATCTTCAGTTTGGAGTAAGCTGACAGAATCGCTTTGAAACTAAAGCCCTGTTTGATTTTTCAAAAACTTGCTTGTGAAAGGGCTATTGCAATCAACCTGTGGTGAACCTACTTAAATTCCATGAGTTTCAAAATGTTCTCAGGGTTCAATCTATGTCTTTTTTTTCCCCATAAAAGTCATATTTCTAACCTTGGCAGCATCTTTGGAAAAGATACAAGAAAGGTCACATGCTATAGCAAAGTAGCAGCTCAACAATAATAGCTTCAGCAAGAGTTTCAATGTGTATACAATCGATAATTAGAATATGATTTGAGCAAAGCTGGTACCAGTGATAAACAGGCTTCTTATAAATAATGCTGCTATTGTAACAATGCTTTCTGTTTTAATTTGCTCATGGCAAATAGATCAGTGGTGACTTCTGTTGAAGGGGTCTTTGCTGATAGTACCCTGATGCAGTTTGAAGGTACAAACAGTTGTGGGGGTTGGTGGTGTGGGGTGAGAAGTTAGGTTGTGAATCAATATACATTTACTGGCATATTACAGGGATGGCTATAGCAATGATTTTCTGCATAAGTAGATTATGCTTCTAATGATTTTTGCCTGTGTAGTCCTCACAGTTGCTGCTTGAACAACACTACTCGTAAAGCTATTGGACATTGCTTCTTGCTTGCTCCAAGCAAATCAATTGCACTTGTTTACAAAATCTTAAGCAGAAATGAAAAAGGTGTGGATGAGCGCACAGATGATTGCAGTTCTGCTTGGTAATTTATTTGATGTAATGTAAACCTTCTTGCACCTTTTGATACAGTGCTGGCCAACAGAGATAACCGGTGCCTTGGGTTTCAACCCTTGAACAGCAGTCAGGATTGCAATGAAATGTGATTGGCCAATAAGCAAAATAAATTAAGATTCCACTTCATGACCATTAACAGAATTATCAGGTCATGATTTTAATTCTATAATTAAAAATATTTTTCTTATTTTGGGGTTTAGGTATGACTGGAAAAGTCAATATTTAATTCCCCATAGGATGAGTGATCTGCTAAACAAGATTTTGCAGATGGACCTTATAGAATATCCACAAGTTAAAACACCACATGTTACAAAGGCATTAGCTAATCAGATGTTTTGTTTTAACAGAAATTCAGAGGTGCTTGTGATAACTACAAAATCAAGATGTACTTTTGGGTTTTAAACTCACATCACTGGGCTGGTCTAAGGTTCTGAGTTACCAGTCAGGTAACTTAAACATTACAGAATTTTGGCTGTCCATTATTTTAGTCTTTGAAAGAAAGGTACTTTCTTTCAAAGACTACAATATTGGGGAAACACACCTTCAGAAGTGGAGCCATTCCTTTGCCCCTGTGCTTTTATTTTATCTGAAACTCACAAGGTCCATATAAAGAGGCCAGTTTCAATGTAAAGCCATCTGCACCAAGTTTGCGTCTTTTGTATTTATTTTAATTGGAGATGTCGCGACTGCCCTGAAGCTCTCAGTTTTTCTTTAATTCATTAACACTTATTAAGCAGGAAGATTGGTCCAATAGATCTCACACTTCAAACCCACATGATATTTGAGGTACAAAATTAATAGTGATTTAAATTGAACATTAAATAGAACGTTAGTGATTGGTCTCCAAAATGAGTCAAAATGAACAAAGGAAGGCAAGCATAGACACAGGCTACTCAGACCTTTTGGCTTATGCTCTACATTGAAGCTGAGAAAATAAGAGTGGTTCAAAGGGACTTGGTCCTTTAAACCAGCTCTGTCACTTAATACAATCATAGTTGATCTTCTATTGCAAAATCATATTCCTGCTCTCTCCCATACCTCTTGTTGATCTTTATGTCCAGCAATTCATCCATCTCTATCCTACATATATTCGATAAGTTGTCCATTTTATCTATGCTAGCAAATTCCACAAGTTGTATCATCCTCTGAGTGAAGAAATTTCTCATTTCAGTCTAAATATCATACCTCGTATCCTGAAACTGAATCCTGCCTGTTAAGGCCTCTAGAAATATTGTATAGTGCATGAATGTTTTCTCATTTTACTTCAACTAACTTTGTCATCTTCTACATTCCTTTCTCCTTATGGACTGCTTTGGATCCCCCCCCTTAAAAGGAAGCACACTAACATCATAGCTAATGGGTTCAAGCCACTCTCTGGGAAAAGAATTTCACATCGCTTTTATTGTGAAGATCTCAAATTGTGATCTCTAGTTTTAGGTGTTGTTGTGAGTGATAACATGTCTCAGCATTTCCCCTATCATCTTCTTCCCAATAAAAAAGACCTAATATACCTTTATTAGCCTCCCCTGCTTAAAAGAAGCCTGCTCTATCTCCTCTACTGATTTTCCTCTTTCATAGTTGATATCATCTTTGTAATTCTGATGTTGTGCAAAATTCTCGAGGAGGTATTTCCTCTCAAGCAATTGATACCCTCATGCATTGCTGTGAAAATCACTTACGTTGGTAATAAATAATTTAGTTTGATTTGCTATCTAGTTGAATTTGAACGGGATGGTAACACTGATCCTGTGTTAGAACTCAAGCGTCCAATCAATAACGGAGAATGACAACTCAGGTCAGGTTCCAACTGCCGCCTGTTATCTAGTGATTCCTGGTTAACTCTGATTATTCTCAAAATAAACCATTCAAGCACATGGTATTGAATTCATCAACCTTTCCAGGCTGAGGTGGATGGGTTAGAGACTCCAATCATTAAAATTAAGGCTATTTCAACTAATCAGTATCTTAGCATCAATACATTGTCTTGTTTGCTGACTCCCTCAGCTGCTTGGACTACAGCTCCTCCCCACCTGTTCTTTTGCTCCAAATTCTGGCAACTGCTGTTTTCGAACTTGTGTGCTCCTTAGCTAAAACAGAAGTCAACATCACCGACAAATCCTGGTTCCATGGAGATTTGACAGTTTCTAAATAGGTGGATAAAACAGTTTAAATTTAAAAAAAAAATCTGCTTTAACATGTATGAATGAACCGCAGATGGATTGAAGAGCCAGATTAGCTTGAAATAAAATGCCAGGCCAAAGTGAGAAATATACAAAGGTCATAAACTACAGGGCTGAGGACAATTCAATTTCTGCCCCGGACAGCACTCTATTGTTGCCAGGTGCATTGAAAACCATCGTTGCGCATTCACAACACATTTTAAGGTAGGCTCTCAGCTGTGCATTGTTAACTTGTCTGTAGTTATGTGCTTTTTGACACCATCTGCTTTCCTATGTCTTGCAGATTGGCAAAAATAAATTAGATCAAATGTTATTTTGCAGACTTATAATAATGCAAAGAGATATGTGTATTAAATAGCTTGTAGCAACCAAGGTTGCCAACGTTCTATTTCAAAGGTAAAGGACAGATGGTTGTTGTTGGATGGGTTACAGCTGCTCTTCCTTTCACTTTTCTTCTCCCTCTTCTTCCTTCTTCATCCTCATCCCCTCATATTCACCTGCATTTTCTTTTTATTTTTGTCATCATATCCTAACTTATATTTTTCTCTGTAAAGATTATTGTAAGTGAGGTTTGCTGAGAAGAATTTCCCTCAGTTACTCCCAGATGTTCATGCTGGAGTGCTTCAAGGTAAATTCAATTTGAGTCCAATGGCAAACCAACAGCATTGCAAATTCTAGCTGTTGTATCTCTTGTCTGTCAGATTGCTGGTATTTTATTCCAATGATGTGGGACAGGTTGTTGGCAGTGCTTGCTGTTGGCAGGGCGTATTGTGGGTAGAGCCTAAAATAAATCTAATTGTATAACAATTGATCCCAGAAGAAGCACATGCTCAATGAGCCAATCTCTCCTGTAGCAATGAATGTTCCTTCCAGTCTTATTAAATAAGCACAAAAGGAAAGAAAAGAAATTTAAAATAAAATCCAGTAGTTACTTATTCTTGACTATTAAACTCTAATGTCAACATTACTGGTCATTCAGAAAGAATGGATAAAAGCAAGTAAAATGCTTATTATTCATATCTCAATCTCAAAAATTCCTACTCTCCTAAACCAGGAAACAGCACACACTGTATTTCCCTTGTCTGTAAACTGAGGCCAGTGCGCCTTTATTATGGATTTAAATAGACCAGTTCATTGCTGCACCATGTAGAATTACATCAGAGAATTGTAAAATATTACATTTGGGGAAAATTTTCACACAGAGGATGAGTGGTGTATTGGAACAAGCTGCCAGTGGAGATGCATGTGGCAGGTGCACGTACAACTTTTAAAAGATACTTAGACTTCTACATATATTGGAAAGGTTTTGAGGAAAATAGACCAAATGCAGGCAAAAGTATTATCTTGGTTGTCAGGGATAGGTTGAGCTGAGAGGTCTGTTTTCATGCTGTGTAACGATATGAATCTGCAAATCAATAAATTTTTGGGGATGTGGATGGGTCGGTGTTTAATTTCTAATCCTAAGAGCTCTCATGAAGGTCAGCACCTGCCATGTAGATTGAACAAATAAATCAGATTAATTTCAAATCAGCATCAACTTTAAATTTATTGTCCCTGGTATGCACTTTAAGTTCGCAGTTCAGCAACGGAAAGCCACAGCTCAGCTAAAAACAAAAGCCATGTTGCTGGAAGTTGAGATGGAAATAATAAAGTAGGCATTGTTTGTAGGGAGGGAGGTAGAGACAAGTTTCAGGCCAAGGACCTATTTGTAGACTGATTTATTTTTCTTTCTGGAGAGATCTGGAAATTTTGGACATGATATTCAATGGTCAGAGTGGAGGAGGAGTGGTGTGTTCACAAAAAGCAAGATAAATCTTAGTTTAATTACTAAAAAAGTTGTCTGCACTGTGATATGAACAGGAGTATGTGAACTAGTTCCCTTCCTGAAGTCAATGGCCAGCTTTTTAGTTTTGCTTACATTGAGGTGGTGAAGAAAGCTTTTGGTATGCTGGCCTTTATAAATCAGAGCATTGAGTATAGGAGTTGGGATGTAATGTTAAAATTGTACAAGGCATTGGTAAGGCCAAATTTTGAGTATTGTGTACAGTTCTGGTCACCGAATTATAGAAAAGATGTCAACAAAATAGAGAGAGTACAGAGGAGATTTACTAGAATGTTATCTGGGTTTCAGCACCTAAGTTACAGAGAAAGGTTGAATAAGTTAGGTCTTTATTCTTTGGAGCATAGAGGGTTGAGGGGGTACTTGATAGAGGTATTTAAAATTATGATGGGGATGGATAGAGTTGACGTGGATAGGCTATTTCCATTGAGAGTAGGGGAGATTCAAACAAGAGGACATGAGTTGAGAGTTAAGGGGCAAGAGTTTAGGGGTAACACGAGGGGGAACTTCTTTACTCAGAGAGTGGTAGCTGTGTGGAACAAGCTTCCGGCAGAAGTGATAGAGGCAGGGTCGATATTGTCAGTTAAAAAAATTGGGTAAGTATATGGACAGGAAAGGAATGGAGGGTTATGGGCTGAGTGCAGGTTGCTGGGACTAGGTGAGAGTAAACGTTTGGCATGGACTAGAAGGGCCGAGATGGCCTGTTTCCGTGCTGTAATTGTTATATGGTTATATGAGGGAAAGGTTGTTGTCCTGGCACCATGTCACTAGGCTTACTATCTCCTTCCTGTACTCCAACACATTGTTATTTGAGATATGGCTCTCTATGGTGGTGTCATCTGCAGACTTGAAGATGAAGTTAGAGAAGTTATGAGTGTACAGGAAGTAGAGTAGGGGACTGAGGGTATAGCTTTGTGGGAACCCATGTTGAAGGTAATCAGGGAGGAGCAGTTGCGGCCTTTCTTTACTGAGTGTGGTCAGCAGCAGGAGTTGCTATTGATCAGAAACTCAACTGGATTAGACGGAGAAGCTTCTATTATTACAGGGAGAGGTAAGAATGCAGTGACCCACCAATACACACACCAAAGTCTGGAGCATAATGGGATATTTTCCAATAGATTAAGATTTTACCAATAATATTCAAAAACCTTTAAAGGATCTAAGGCAAAACACGGTGTTTGATTAGTAGTCGTTTCACCAATTTAATTAATCATCCTTCCAACACTGCAACACTATAGAGAACCATCAAAAAAAATAAATGGCTACTTTGACATCAAAGTTTAGAATTGGAATCTGGTTTAATATCACTGGTACATGTAATGAAATTTGTTGTTTTGTAGCAGTAGTACATTGCGATGAGTAATAACAAAAAATTATAAATTACAATAAGCAATACCCATTTTAAAAATAAATTAAATAAGTAGTGTAAAAAGAGAAAAAAATGAAAAAAAAATTAGTTAGTGTCATGGGTTCATGGTCCATTCAGGAATCTAATATTGGCGAAGAAGGCTCTGTTCCTAAAACATTGAGTGTGTGTCTTCTGGCTCCGTATCTCCTCTTTGATCAATGAGAAGAGGGCATGCCCTGAAAGTTGGAGATTCTTAAAAATGGATGCTGCCTTTTTGAAAAATGACCTTCTGAAGATGTCCTTGATGATGGTGAGACTAGTGCCCATGATTGAGTTGGCTGAGTTTACAAATTTCTGGTCCTATGCAGTGGCCCCTCCATACCGGACAGTGACATAGGCGGTTAGAACGCTCACCCTTTCCACTGCTGATCCTTTGATGAGGACTGGTGTGTTTTCCATTGATTTCCCCTTTCTGAAGTCCACAATCGATTCCTTGGTCCTATTGACATTGGAAGTACTAAGTTCAAAGTAAATTTATTATCATAATATGTACAGGTATGTGCAACCAGATACTATTTTGATATCCATTTTTTTGCATGCAGTCACGGTAGAAAGAAGTACAATAGAATCAATGAAAAACTGCACACAAACACTGTCAAATTATCAATGTCCAAAAGAAGAGAGATGCACAAATATAAAAAATAAGTAAATAAATAATCCAGAGAACAAGAGTTGTAGAGTTCTTGAAGGTGAGGCTATAGATTGTGGAAACAGTTCAAAGTTGAAATTATCAATGCTGGCTCAGGAGCCTGATAGTTGAAGGGTCATAATCTTTCCTAAGCTTAGTGGTGTGGGATCAGGCTCCTGTATCTCCTTGCTGATAGCAGCAGTGAGACAAAAGCATAGCCTGGATGGTGAGGGTCCTTGATGATGAATGGTGCTTTCATGTAGCAGCACTCCTTGTTGATGTCCTCAATGGTGGGAATGGACTGTATCCACCATATTTTGTAGGCTTGTCCATTCCTGGGTATTGGTGATTCCATATCAGGCTATGAGGCCACCAGTCAGTATGCTCCCGACCGTGCAGCTATAGAAGTTTTTCAAAGTGTTAGATGACATGCCAAATCTGCACAAACTTCTAATAAAGCAGAAGCACTATAATGCCTTCTTTGTGATAGCATGTGTGTGCTGGTCCCAGGACAGATCCTCTAAAATGATAATACTAAGGAACTTAAAGTTACTGACCCCCTCCATCTCTGATTCCCTAATGAGGACTGGCTCATGGACTTCTGGTTTCCTCCTTCTGAAGTCAATAATCTGCTCCTTGGTCTTTCTGGCAATAAGTCAGTGGTGGTTGTGATACCAATCTGCAAGATTTTCACTCTCCCTCTGATATGTTGATTCGTCATACCATTGATTTGGTCAGCAACAGTGGTGTCATCAGTAAATATGGCATTGGAGCTGTGCTTAGCCATACAGTCATGAGTGTAAAGTGAGTAGAGCAGTGAGCTAAGCAAACAGCCTTATGGTGCACCGATTTTGATGGAGATTATGGAGGAGACGTTGTTGCCAATCCATACTGATTGGCTCTGCAAATGAGGAAATTGAGAAACCAATTGCACAAGGAGATATTGAGACCAAGGTCTTGAAGTTTATTGATTAGTTTGGAGGGAATGATAGTATTGAATGCCGAGCTGTAGTTGATAAAGAGCATCCTGATGTATGCATATTTGCTATCCAGATGTTCCAGGGTTGAGTGAGGAGCAAATGAGATGGCATCTACTGTGAACCTGTTGCTCTGATAGGCAATTTGGGGTAGATTCAAGTCACTTCTCAGCAGGAGTTGATGAATTTCATCATCAATCTCCCAAAACACCTTATCACAGTGGATGTAAGTACAACTGGACAATAGTCATTGAGCAAACCCTAAACATCCAGATTCCTCTGCAATGAAAGGGTTAGTGTATGAGGGTTAGTGTTTGATGGCTCTGGGCTTGTACTCACTAAAGTTTAGAAGAATAAGGGGGGATCTAAATGTAATTTATTGGATATTGAAAGGCCTTGATAAGAGTGGATGTGGAAAGGATGGTCATTTCTTGCCACGAAGTTTTTAGTTCTGTTCATATTATCTGATTGGGCAGATATGTTAATGTGCATATTTTAATGCTAGGAGTATTATGCCTCAGGGTGATGTACTTAGTGCATAGATCGGTACATGGAACTATGATGTTGTGGCCATTACTGAAACTTGATTGAGAAAGGGGCAGGAATGGGTGATTAATGTACCAGGCTTTTGAAGTTTTAGAAAAAATCAAGAAGGAAGTAAACGAGTGGGGGAGTTGCACTACTAATCAGGGACAATATCACAGCTGCACTTGGGGGAGACATAAATGGAGGGGTCAGATGCTGAGTCCATTTGAATCGAACTCAGGAATAGGAAGGGTGCAATCACACTAATACAGACCCCATAATAGCCTCCGGGAGATTGAGGTGATCAGAGTAAGGAAATGTGCAAAAATAATAGAGTAGTTATCATGGGGGATGTCAACTTGCCTTATAAAAACTGAGACCTTCTTAGAGTAAAGGATTTAGGTGGGACAGAACTTGTTAAGTGTATCCAGAAAGTTTCTTTAATCAACAGTCTAATGAGAGGAGAAGCTGTAGTGGACCTGGTGTTGGGTAATATGCCAGGCCAGATGACTGACCTTTCAGTGGATGAACAGTTAGGGAACAGTGACCACAACTCCTTTACTTTCAGGATAACTATAGATAAGGATAGGTATGGTCCTTGTGGGAGAGTTTGATATTAGAGTAGAGCAAATTGGGAGGGCATTAGATAGGAACTAAGATGAGTTAATTGGGAACAACTTTTTTTTCTGGCAAGTGCACATCAGATATGTGGAGGGTGTTTAATGATCAATTGCACAAAGTACAGGAAAGGTATGTTCATGTTGGAAGAAAGGATGGGCATGGAAAGATAAGGGAATCTTGGATGTCTAAAGAGGTGATGAATTTAGTCAAGAAGAGAAAAGAGAAGCATGTAAAGTTTCAGAAGTTAGGATCAAACAGAGCACATGAGGAGTATAAAGAAGACCAAAGAAGGAAACTAAGAAAGCCAGGAGGGGCCTTGAAAAGTCCTTGGCAAGTAGGGTTAAGGAGAATCCTAATTCTATACATGCATCAAGAACAAGAGCATAACAAGGGAGAGGGTAGGACCACTCAACGATAAAGGGGGAGCATTTGCTTGGACATGGAGAATGTGAGTACTTTGCTTCAGTATTTACTGAAGAAAATGATATGGAAGACCAGGAGATCAGTAGTGAGTGTATAAATATGTTAGTGGTCAAAGAGGAGGAAGTGCTGGGCCTCCTAACGAGTACTATGGTGGATAAGTCCCCAGGGCCTGATGGGATTTACCTCAAGTATTGAAGGAGGCAAGAGGCTAGATTGCTGGGGTCTTGACCAGTATCTTGGTGTCCTCTCTAGGCACAGGTGAAGTACCGGAGGACTGGCAAGTAGCTAATGGTCTACCTCTATTTAAGAAAGGAACAAGGGAAAATCTTGGGATTTATAGACTGGTGAGTCTGACATCAGTTGTAGGGAAATTGCTGGAGAAAATTCTTAGGTGTACAATATTTGAGCATTTGGAAACCCAAGGCTTAAATAGGGAGATCCAGCATAGCTTTGTGCTGAGCAGGTTGTGTCTTACCAACTTGTTTGAGTTTTTCAACAAGGTGACAAGAGAGATTGATGAGGGAAGAGCAGTGGATGTTGCCTATCTGGATTTCTATAAGGCGTTTGATAAAGTCCCTCATGGGAGGATAATCAAGAAGATTAAGATGCATGGGGTCCATGCCGAGTTGGCTGTTTGGATTCAGAACTGGCTTGGGTGTAGATGACAGAGTGTAGCGGTTGAAGGGATTTATTCGAGCTGGAGAGCTGTAGTTTATAGGGTTCTGCAAGGATGTATGCTGGGACCTCTGCTGTTTGTGATATACATAAATGACCTGGATGAAAATATAGATGAGTACGTTAGTAAGTTTGCAGATGATACCAAGATTGGTGGAGTTGTGGATTGTGTAGAAGACTGGCAAAGAACACAGTGTGATATAGATTAGTTGCAGATATGGGCAGAGAAATGGCAGATAGAGTTTAACCCAAATAAATGTGAGGTGCTACGCCTTGGTAGGGCAAATGCAAGAAGACAGTACACTGTTAAGGATAAAATCCTTAACAGTACTGCTGAGCAGGGAGATCTTGAGATCAAAGTTTCTAGCTCCTTGAAAATGGCTACACAGTTTGATAAGGTGGTTAAGAAGGCTTATGGAATGTTTACTTTTATTAGTCAAGGCATTGAGTTTGAATGTCAAGAGGCTATGTTGCAACTTCATAAAACTCTGGTTAGGCCACGTCTGGAGTATTGCATACAGTTCTGGTAGCCTCACTATAGGAAGGATGTTGAGGCTTTGAAGAAAGCACAGAAGAAGTTTACCAGGGTGCTGCCTGGTTTCGAGGATATGTGCTATCACAAGAGGCTGAATAAATTTGTGTTGTTTTCTCTGGAGTGCGGAGACTGAGGGGAAATCTGATAGAGGTTTATTAGATTATGAGAGGCATAGATACAGTAGACAGGGAGTATTGTTCCCCTGGGTAGAAGTGTCTCATACCAGAAGGCATGCATTGAAGGTGAGAAGGGGTAGGTTCAAAGGGGGATGTGAGGGGTAAGTTTTTTACTCAGAGAGTGGTGGATGCCTGGAATGCACTGTCTGGTATGGTGGTAGAGGCTTTAAAGAGATGTTTAAATAGGCACATAAATGTGTGTGTGGAAGATGGTGGGATATGGATGTTGTGTAGGTAGCAGGGTTAATATTTGGGTGTTTTTGCTTTTTAGATCTTTCGGCACAACAATGTGGCCAAAGGATCTGTTCCTGTGCTATACTGTCCTATGTTCTTATCTGTGGCTTTTTCCCCTCCACTTTTTCATGTTTTCCTTTCCCCATTCTAGCTCCTTGCTTACTCCTTCTCTTCTCCTCACCTACCCATCAATTCCCTCTAGTGTCCTTCCTCATTTCTTTTCTCAATGGCCCACTCTTCTCTCCTATCAGATTCCTTCTTTTTCTAGCCTTTATCTTGTCCTCCTATAACTTCCTAGTTTCTCACTTCATACCCCTCCCACACCTTCTTTTCCAGGCTTCTTCCATCTTGCTTTGCAGTTCTAATGAAGGTTCTTGTCCTGAAGTGTCAAATACAGTATTTATTCCTCTCCATAAATGCTGTCTGACCTGTTGAATTCATCCAGGGTCTTGTGTGAGTTGCTATGAATTAGCCTTTTAGGCTTCCTTTTGTTTTTGCTCTGTAAACCACTACTTCCTCACTTTATCTGTTTGTACTGATTATTCCAATGACAACAGAAATGCAACGATTCAAGTGTAGGTTTGATATAATCTGACCTGCATTCCCTACTCTGCCCCACAGATAACTTTCTATCCTTTGATTGCAGAGACTGAAGAGCGAGGGAGAAATTAGCTCTTTTCTCCAGCATGAGCATTAATAAAGTGGATACCTGTGTTGTGTTCTTACTCTGCCCTACAATGTTCCAGTGGAATCTGGCTGTTTTGCCCATAAAAATGCATTAAAGTAACAATTTAACAATAAAAAAATGAACTTGCAGAGGAATTCAATGGGCTAGGCAGCATCTGTGGAGGGGAATGGACTATCAACATTGCCCTCCACAGATTCTGCTCACTTTTTTAGGGATAAATAGATGCAGATAAATAGATAGATAGAGAGAGAGAGAGAGAGAGAGAGAGAGAGAGGGAGAGGGAGAGAGAGAGAGAGAGAGAGAGAGAGAGAGAGAGAGAGAGAGAGAGAGAGAGAGAGAGAGAGAGAGAACACAAGAATGAAAGGGTTAATGTATGAGGAGTGTTTGATGGCTTTGGGCCTGTACTCACTGGATTTTAGAAGATTAAAGAGGGATCTCATTATAATCTACTGAATATTGAAAGACCTAGATAGAGTAGACATGGAGAGGGTGTTACCACTAGTGGAATAGTCTAGGGCCAGAGAACAAGCCTCAGAATAGAAGGGCATCCTATTCGAACAAAGATGAGGAGAACTTTCTTTAGCTAGAAGGTGGTGAACTATGGAATTCTTTGCCAGAGACAACTGTGGAGGCCAAGTCATTGACTATATTTAAAGCAGAAGTTGGTAGGTTCTTGAACAGTAAGGGTGTCAAAGGTTACAGGGAGAAGGCAGGAGAATAAGGCTGAAAGAAGAAATTAATCAGACATGCAAACTCAATGGGTCGAATGGCCTGATTCTGCTCCTTTGCCTTATGATCGTATGGTCTAATAGATAGGTAGATAATAGATAGATAGACAGGCAGACAGATAGATAGATATCTCAGCACGTGTTCTCAGCTTGTGTCTATTTCTCTCACGCCATCAGCACCTGATTTTAATGCCCCATTTTGTTTCAGCACTTTATTTTATCCTGAACACACATCAAGCCAGAGTTACATTAGGAGTCCCCTCCGAGGAGCAATAACACATCAGTGATGGGTTTAAAGAGAAGAAGGCCAACATCTGTTGGTAGTCATTGTACATCTTAAAGCAGCCTATTAAAAAATAACAGAGCAGATACAGGAGCAGATACTTTACTTTGCAAAAGTGCCTCTCTGTACTTAAGTGCAGAAAATGGCAATTGACGTATGTGTTTACTGTGAGGACCAGTCCACGCATCACAAAAACTGCAAGATGTGAATTCTATCTGTTAATGTTTTCACACAACTCAACATACAGTCGAACATAACTTTACAGCATGTAAACATGATTCAAATTTGTATTGAATTATGGTAGAAAAAGGTTGGTTTTTGCCTTATCAAAAAAAGCAGCCCAGAATGCAGTTTAGAGGGAGATCCTTGTAAGCCCACAGGTTTAATCGTGTTCAGAGGAAATACAATAAGGTGAAGGTCCTTAACGATGGATGCTGCCTACTTGAAGCACTGACTCTTGTAGATGTTCTCCTATTCCCTCTCATTCTGCAATTGTTTATGCCTGATCACACCTATATTGTTGGAATAGACTCCCTTTTCCTACTTCCCTCTCTTTTCCGTTCAGCTGCATATGACAGATCGAATGGTCAGGTTCTCCTGATGAGCCTCAGGCATTCAGGACAAAGATCCTGAAACACTGCAAGTTATTGAGCATAGATTGAGGTGAATTCAGAATCAGAGTCGGAATCAGTTTAATATCACCGGCACTATGTTGAGAAGTTTATTGCTTTGTGGCAACAGTACTTTTCAAGGGGAGAAATGAGTAATTCTGATAACAACTCCTCAAAATGTGAGATTGTACAGCAGGCCTGGTTCAGGGTTTCAGATGAGAATATTTGTGGGGCAACATATAGCTAGCCTGATATGTTCACGGGCTTGAAAAAGAGGCAATTTTTAAAAAAAATGCCAACTTGAGACATTCTGCCTTGGTGGAGAATATTTGTTTTCTCAAACTGTTGCCACCTACTGAGAGAAAAAGATGTCCAAACTCAAGTTATCTTGGCCCAGGACAACCGTTGCACAACTACAAATTCATCCACTAGATTGTCTACAGTCCAGAGGAACAGTGTGCATTTTTTTCTGATAAAGACATAGGGAATATGGATATTGATCGAATGCACAAGGGTGATTAATCATTGGCTTTCATGAGGTATATTAGAATATTTGTTGTGTTGCTTTTCTTTTGTTCTGAGTTTCATTGTTATGTTGAGAGGGATACAGAGATATGTAATAAAGGATGATATTAAGTCACCATGGAGATTTTGATTGTTTTCTTCATCTCACCACCTTCTTCCACTTCTTTTCCTTCCTCTTTTTGCTGTTGTTGTACAGAGGCCTAGAACGTTTCCTCATGAGGGGAATATTATGCAATCAGCAGTGAAGGAGTAAGATCTCCAGAGGGAATATTTTTGGTCCAAACGATGGAATCTCTTGAGAATCCCAATGGTACACTACATCTAACCACAATTAGACCTCTGGATGATATTCACCCCAGAGTGAACAGGGTGAATTGGACTGCAGAGAGGAGGCAAGGTCAGTTATTTGTCTGTTTAGCTGAAATATAGCAGGTATTGTGGACTGCTTCAAGATGAAACAGGAATATGACATTTTTATTGATGATCATTCACCAGCTGTACATTTATGAGAGATCCTTTGTGGTTCATGAGGAACCCTTGTTTAATTAGTAAGATATCATACACAGTGTATCAGGTCCTGAGCTATTAAGAAAGTCCGATGTTCCACACCGCCAGGTTCAAGAATAACTCTTCCCTTTTGCCATTCAGGTTTTGAACTATTTGTCAAAATCCTGAATACTACAGTGTAGCAACACTATATCACTTAGCACTAAAATGGACTTCGTTTTTACTTGTAAAATCTATGTGTCATTTATGTTTAGTTTATGCTTTTCTAGTGAATATTTTGATCTGATGCCATGTGCCTGTCATACTGTAAGGTTTTATTGCACCTATGCATACGTGTACATGTGCATATGACAATAAACTCGACTTTGACTTTGACTTAGAAAAATAGACTTCTGGCAAACCTGCATGCCCATTATTCCCAAAGGCCATGACTTTGCCTCTCCTTGCACAGACAGAACTGTGACACCTGCAGCAGAATCCAGCTGCAAATGACAAAATCTGGGATATTTTAATTACTGTTGTTTGGAATGATCTGGAGGCTGAAGTGTTCTGGCTGGCAGTGACCTTCTGCTTCACAAGCAGCACAGTCCAGTCACGAATATACAGCTGGAGCACTGTCGCTGGAAGGCAATTGATCTCCACATGCACTATAAGGTCACCATCCTGATTTGCAGTAGGTTCTCATCTAGAAAGCAATGGCATAATTCTTAAAAATAATGTGCTGCACTATTGAATTTCTAGGCCGCGGGTTGTGTTTATTATTAGAGCCCCACAAATACTGATACATGAAGATTAATTTTCCCACCTCCTTCAGCTGGTGGGGAGCCTTGTGGGCTGGAAATGTAATTTGGTTAAATTCATGTGCAGAGTTCTGATTGGTGCCAACAGAAGCAGTATAAAGCTGGATAAAGCACCAAGATTGATATGAAAAGGATTCAGTTCCCAGTTGTCCTTCTGACAAACAAAAAATAACTTTTATTTCAGGGAGGCAAGAAGAGAAGCTGTCTGTAGTTTGCAGGCAGTGTCTTGTATGGATTATAATTGAGCTCAGTATGTGGAAAAGTCAAGGATGATGAATCATTTCAATTATCATATCCACAATGCATTTCATTATCTGCATATGCAGTCAGATTCCCTTCACTAAAGAAGCATGCACTGTTAAACCCTTGCAGATTGAAGTCCTGACTTCATCAGATAAATTATCTCAGCTGACAGTCCAGAGAATTCATAGCTCTGAGTCAGAAGGTCATGGGTTCAAGAGACCAAAGATAGTAATCTAGGCTGACACAAGACTGCAGTACTAAGGGAGTGCTGCACCACTGTTAATCTCGTCTTTCTGATAAGACGGTAAGCCATGGCCACATTTTCTCCTCAGACTGATGCATAAGATCTATGACAATTATTCAATGGTTCTGCTTCAACCAAGAATTGTTACCCAATAAATGCCACTATTTATTACAACAGCAAACACCACTATAGCTATGCTGTTTGTTCCAGAGTGCAAATGAGGTGGTTTTAAATTTTAGAGAAGTGCCAACAGTCCAACAGAAGTTTGAGAGAGTTAATTCCCAAGCAAATCATGGAAAATAAAGGAATAAGAAAATACAAATATTTTTAAAACTTCCAATTAAAGCTTTGGAGTGTAAATGCAGAGATAATGGATTAGAAATTTGTCCTCTACAACACATGATCTAACATTTCAGTTCACTTCTGAAGCTTTACTTCATTAGTTTCACATTAGGTGAATTCTGTGGGATATATGCTTTAAAATTAGTGGGGAAATGCCTTTTTTACAACTATGCCCAATTGTAATGGCTTTATGATAGTTTTGGAAAATGTGAAAGTGATCTTTTTTGGTTGTTATCTGCTCTCTGGAAAAGTTGAGTTGCTTCTGGGGAGGTGCACGCTGACTTTTACAACTCTGACTGGGACACAGGTCATAATGTCTGCAAGCATAGGTCACAAGCTCTAGCCAAAGGAGCATGCAAGCACACACCTTCCCATTCTCCTGATTAGGTCCACCGTGAATCTATGATCACTCTGCAGGAATCAAATCCCCAATAACCGACAAAGGAAGATCATGGTTTAATAACTTGTAGACGTTTCTAGATAAACACAATTGACCAAATCTGTGATTCCATTATGATTATATTCTGATTTTAAACAATAGGTTATATGTATTACCTTATCCTCCACATATTATTTTCTTTCTTTCATGAAGTATGATAATCTTGGGTTTAAATAGTGATTTAGATAAGCAATGGATAGTGGGATTCTAAACCTATGCAAAGAGTTCCTCAATATACACAAAGAGCCCAGGACTCCAAGGGATGCTGTAACATTACTTCACTGAATATCTGGGCTATGCAGGGGCTCATTGACAAGAACCTATTACAAGGTCACTCAAGTATCTCACATTCTACCCTATGATTGAGAAGGTTTACCAGTAGTTCATAGACGTAAGAGATTTTGTAAATGCTTGAAATCTTGAGCAACCCTTAGAAAAAGCAGGAGGAACTCAGCAAGTCAGGCAGTGCCTATGGAGGGAGATAAATACTTGACATTTTGGGGGAAGACACTTCAGCAGAACAGGAAAGAAAGAGGCAGATGCCAGAATAAGGACGTGGCGGAACGGGGAGAAATACAAATTGGCATGTAATAGCCAAAAACAGCTGAGGGGAGAGGTGGAAAAGGCAAAGGGCTGAAGAAGAAAAATTGAATAGGAGAGGACAGATGACCACAGAATAAAGGGAAGGAGGTGGGGAATCAGAGGGGGGGGGGACACGGGTAGGTCATGAGGGTGGACAGAAGGGGTGAGAGGGTAACCAGAATGGGGAATGGAAAAAGAGAGGAGAAAGAGCTGGGAGGAAAACAGAGGGGAGTGATTACCCGACTTCAGAAAAATCCTTTCCAGTTCTGATGAAGGGTCACAGCCTGATAAACCGACTGTTTGTTCATCTCCATTGATGTTGCCCAAACCGCTGAGTTCCTCTAGCATTTTGTGTGTGTAGCTCATTGGGTGGATTTTCAATTTTAACTTTATCAAGAGATAGACAAACAGCAAGATATTGATTGAAGCAAAGAAGGTCACAATAAATAAATAAATTACAGGAGTGGATCAGACATAATATGAGCAAGTACTTTATCCTTTTAATTTGCTGATAGATTCTTGTCTTCTGAACTGGAACCAGTTGGATTACAAGGTTAGGGTTAGCATAGATCCATCAGTTAAAAACTGCTACACTGTTCGTCAGACTCAAGTTAGCGTCTGGTGCAGTCCTTTATTTCCATCTCTTCTGTGCATATTAGCAACACAGCTCTGAACCAATGTCTTTCAGTTTATGTCTAGCTGAAAAATAAGCCGTTCTGGTTCTCAGGCTGAGAATATCATATGTTTATTTTTCTTCCTATGCAAAGGAAAACAGACTGCTTCCAAGAAGCATAGACTTCTATAAATCCCTGCTGAAAACAAAGGAAAGCTTTTCTGAATATTCTGCTGATTGCAAGAGGTGTTATTGTTGCCACCCCACCATTATTTCGTCAGTAGGAGCATGATCCATAGCAGAGCACAGCTCTTACTGCAGAGCCTTCTTCAAACACAAGCAGTTCGTGTTGAAGGGTCTCAGCCCGATAGGTCAACTCTTTATTCCTCTCCGTAGATGCTGTTTGATTTGCTCAGTTCCTCCTGAATACTTGTGTGTATTACTCTGGTTCCAGAATTGCAAAATCTCTTGTGTTTGAATGTCATGCTTCGCAGTTCTGTATCTCTGATTCTTTTAGAATGGCTGTGGCAGAGGAGGCCATTCAGCCTGTTGAGCTCTCAATAGCTCCAGTCAGAGCAAGTGAAAATATACAGCAGACACCAGAAAGCTGAAATGGAAACCAAAACTGTTGGCAAAACTCAGCTGGTCAGTCAGCATCTGTGGCAAGTAAAACAGTTAACTAGAGCTGAGATTGAGAGCAACAAGTTGGTCAAGGTAATGGGGAAAGTTGGGGAGGGCTATTGGTGGATAGTGGAAAATAATATGACTGTTTTGGAGCAGTTAAGCTCTTTTATCTATGTAACATGCTGCAAATGTTGAGGTTTTGAATGAAGAATAAATTCTGATGTTTAGACTCTGCAGGAAAATAAAGGCAGCAAATAGTCCTGATGTGGGCATTCAACCAGAAGTATTAATAATTGTTTTTGCTCAACCCACTGAGTTCTTCCAGCAGATTGTTCGTGTTCCAGATTCCAGGCAAATAAAAATTTGACATACAGAGAAGGCCAGTGTGACCTCTTCTTCATTGATAAGACACGATGCAGATTGGGGGACCACTTTGTCAAGCACTTTTGACATCCATCGCAACTGCCAGGATCTCCTGATAGCCACCAATTTCAACTCCACTTCCCGTTTCCACATTGACATATCTGACCACGGCCTCCCCTACCGCCATGATGAGGCCAGATGCGGGTTGGAGGACCAACACCACATATTCAGCCTTAGTAGTCTTCAACCTGATAGCATAATCGATTTCTCTAACTTCTAGTAACCATTCCCCACTGGTTTTCTTAATTTACCCCTCCACCGTTTGTATTTCCTTATTTTAGTGTCCCTCTCACCCTTCTCTTCTCCTTCTTGCCCTTACAACATGCCTATCACCTCCTGCTGGTTATCTGTCTCCTTCCCTTTATTCCATTGTCCACTCACCTATTGAATTCCTTCTTCTTTAGGCATTTGCCTCTTTCAGCCTCCTAGCTTCTCAAATCATTTCCATTCATCCCTCTTTCCCCACCATCTCTCCTTCCCCCTTCATCGAGGGTCATATACTCCCTGCCATCTTGTGCTACTTCCCACCCCTCTTCTCTTTTTATTCTGGCTTCTGCTCCCTTCCTGTCCAGTTCTAATGAAGACTCTGCCTGAACATTGATTATTCATTTCTCTCCGTAGATGCTGCTGAACCTGCTGAGTTCCTCCAGCATTTTTTTGTGCGCTGCTCAAGATTTCCTACATCTGTAGAATCTCTTGTGTCTCCAGTCTGACTTGTTGCTTTCCCTGAATCAAAATAGTGTGCAGAAAAGAAACTGATAAAGGATTAAAATCAGAAAGTGCTCAGGTTAGACAAGTGTTGTGGAGAGAAACTAAACTGGTGTTTTAGATCAGCACACAAATAGCTGGAGGACCGGGTGCTGTGACTCAGCCACATCCAGACGGGGGAGGTGATTATTATACACCTCGGTTACAGTCAGTGACCCACAAACGCACAAGTGAATAGCTGCATAACCCAAGCTAAAAAGTAACAAAGAATGAACTTGAACTTCCCACCATTATCCCACGAAAGCATTTTAAAAACAAGAACAATAAATAGTGCTGGCTACCAGTAACGCTGGAGCGGGCTGTCAACCACACCACCGCCACCCCCCCCCCCCCCCCCCAGAGCACCGCACTGCCCCTGCCTGAGGAATCAGCTGTCCCCAGCAACCCCAGTGTCCACAACAAAGTCTCAGACTCCGGCGGTGGTTGACGCTGCCACCTGGGGTGCTGGGGTGGGGGGGGGGTTGTCTGTAGCCCTCTTCCCACAGTGGGAGGTACTGATGGAGAGGCAAGAGGCAGGGCATCTGAAGTGTCATTCCCTCCTTCAGTCTCACTGGGTTTGTGGTGACCAAAGGCCAATATGGTGCCAGCTGGTCCCGATGCAGCACACGACTGCCAGTATACATATTGGAGGTGCGGTTGAGCACCTCCCTCAGCCCGTTCCAGTGGCTTCCAAGCTTGGGGGATAATCCCTTCTTCCAAGTGGGATAATAAACCCATGCTGGGGCCCCCACCATGTACTGCTGCATTGGCACCCTAGACCGGAGGCCCGGCCCCTTCTGAACGAGTTCTGTGTCCTGCCTGAACCCTGCCAATAGAAGCGATCATGAAGCTTGCCCATGGTCTTTGCAACTCCAAAATGGCCAGCCCTCACTAGCTGCAGGAGACGTCTGTCACTATCAGACAACTGCCACCACCAGAACGGAAATCTGTACAGGCCTTTGCTTTATGGAACCAGGGCAGCAGACCTCAGCCCACTCTGGCTGCCATCCAACGCTCAGCCATCCTTTCAGTCAGGCCAACACAGGATCGCTCACCTGCTCACTATGCAGCTGCAGGTCATTGATGGGGAGGTCTACCACCAACATACAGCATCTGATGCCCTGCACCACACCGTCCACATATAAGCCTTGTTCTTCACCCAATTGGCCCACCCGGAGTGGCGACAACGGAGGCACCCTGCTGGAGGACATGGGTGGTGCTGCCCCCTCAGCACTGGGCTGTGGCATTGTGCCAGTGTGAGGCAGTCCCTGGACAAAAGGCTTGCCTTGTCACACTGGAGGTAGAAATCGCTCCATGGCCTGCAGCGGGGCTAGTTTGGCGCTGGTCTGGCCTGATTCACGGGCTGCTCCTCGTCAAATTCTTCCTCCGCCTCAGTGACACAGGCCTAGGTTTGCAGCATACATGGCGATGCTGGAAAGTCTTAAGAGACTAAAATTGCTTCAGTCCTCTCCACCCTGGCCAATGCCTTGTTCAGCACATGGCGTTGCCTGCTGCCCTGTCCTGCCCTCATTGGTTCCTCCAATAGCCTCTGCTCCAGCACCACCACAAGGGCCCTGTAGTCACACAGTTCAGCCGGAGTTAGTTCGAGCAGGGCCCGCAGACATCACCCTCCAGTGCCAGGGTAAAGTGCACCACTGTCTCCACCCATTGTGCCACACAGCAAGTTTGACTTGCACCAGGTAAGCCTCCAGGCGGCTGGTACCATTGTATCTGGGGAGCTTCAGGGTGGACTTTGTGGGATTAATTTCTTTGACCTGTTCGTCTTCCTTTTGCCCCAGCACCAGTGGTGGTGTCTGCCATGTTGCCCATCCTCCCACGGCTGTGGTGTCTTGGGTTCCCTGATACGGGTCACGAGGCAGGTAAGTGAAACACACCTCTGTGTGGGAGTCTGTGTCAGCTCGCCCTGTTGGGATTCTATGGGAAGGCACAATGATCAGCTCCCAGGTTCTCCCTCCGGGTCCCGTCTTCAGAAGCCCAGCCTGGGGTGTGGGGGAGACATACTACTCAGTCCTTTGACTTATTCCCCGGGTCTTAAGGCACTCTATCTGACTTCATAGCTCTTCAATCTCACCATCAGTTTCTAATCCCTCTCTTGACACCAATGTGGTGAGCATTCAGTCCATGATGACAGATGAGAAAAGCTCACTTATCTCAACAGACAGTTTTATTGCTACAAGCACAAAACAGATCGGGCGCTAAGACCGGGAAAGAAAACCCACTCAGTCTCATACAAATGGGGGAGGTGATTACTACACATCCTGGTTACAGACAGGGTGATCCACAAACACACAAGCAAATAGCTGTATAACCCAAGTTAAAATGTAGCAATAAATAAATTTGACCATCTCACCATTATCCCATGAACATATTTTAAAACAACAACGATAAATGGCACTGACCACTGGAGTGGGCTGTCGACCACTTCCCCCCCCACGACCACAATATAGTGAGGTATGGTGAAAAACTCAGTTTTGCATACCATTCATACAGATCACTTAATATTGATGGTGCAGTGAGGTAGTACAAAGTAAAACACAACCAAGTGTAGAATAAGATGTTACAATTACAGAGAAGGTGTACTGCAGGTAGACAATAACATACAAGATCATAGCGAGGTAGAATGAGGTCAATTGTTCATCTTATCATACTGGGGAACTGTTCAATAGTCTTATAACAGTGGAATAAAAGATGTCCTTGAGCCTGGTGATATGTGATGTCAGGCTTTTGTACCTTGTGCCTGAAAACATGTGCTCAAGCTGAGTGGCACTTGCATCCTCATTTGCTGGTTTCCTGATCCATGATTGGACAGGCGATGTTATTGGCTGAGCCTATCCTGAACCTCAGCCATCAGGCCATGAGGCTTATATAAACGATTAATTCACAGAGATATGGTGGTTGCTGACAATGGTAGCATTTATTATACATCCTTAATTACCCCCAAATGGGAAGACTTTTAAGACGCACATAACTGGGACAGTAATTACATAATGGCCATACTGGATACGGATGGCAGATTACCATCCTTGAAAGACATTAATTAACCAAATAATTGCTGATGAGAATCCTTTGGAGCCATCAATATCTTCTATTCCAACTTTGAGTAATTGTCTTGAATTTAAAATCCCAAGCCGTCGCAGTGGGATTTCAATTCCAATTAACATTACTAAGGCTCATGAGTGGCCTAGAAAGACTCAGCTCAGAGAATTCCTTTCAAAGCCTTTGATAACTGGTAAAGGGCAAACACAACTTTGCCACCAACCAATGCGGTTACATTTTTCAATATTCCAAATAACACTGATGCTCAAGAATATTTAAATATTACTGAAAAACAAAATGATAAAGATTATGTCACTATTTTTAAATAAGTAAAATAATTTTAAAAATAACTAATTGAAAATTTGTTGGAAAAAAGTGGCACATTTGTGCATTACAAAGCCACCAACTTGTGTGCAATACTCACCACTCTCTGTCAGGATTTTGTACACTTTCCCTGTGACCATATCAGATTCCTACGGGTTCTCTGGTTTTCTCCTCCTTCCAAAGCCATATGGGCTTGTGGATTAATTAGTCATATGGACATAATTGGGGGGCAAGAGGTCATTAGGTTGGAAGGGCCTGTTACCATGATGTATCTCTTAGTAAAATAACAAAAATCAATAAGATGTAATTACAAATTTAGTTTTCTCTTAATTTTGCTGTTTCACAACAATGATTCCCCACAATAAAGTGAAAAGACAACTTGGATCCTGAGCCACACTAATATGGTGCATGGTCTGAATGCATTTCTGGGGAATGTCTTTCTGGAAAAGGATAGTCACCTCAAAGCATGTACCAGATCATTGATATCCATCCTTTTAGAGTTGGAATACAGAGCTATGGTTACATAGCTTGATAACATACAGGTACTTGCTCCAGAATTCATTTTCCAGTAATGTATTTCCCTCAAGGAAAGAATTCTGAGGCATTAGGCTTTTAGAACGATGAAAGGCATTGATGGATGAATGCAGAGTGAATACCTCAAGGGCAGTAATAGAATAGTCAGTTTGAAATTCAACAGGAAGTTCA
Organism: Hypanus sabinus; assembly: GCF_030144855.1. NCBI lineage: Eukaryota > Metazoa > Chordata > Chondrichthyes > Myliobatiformes > Dasyatidae > Hypanus > Hypanus sabinus. The sequence goes on from NC_082739.1 coordinate 40,013,623, forward strand.
GCAGAAACTTTTTTTTTCTCAGAAAACAGCGAGTATATGGAATGTTGCCACAGAGAAAGGTTGAAATGAGTAGTCAGACAATATGGATCCAGGCCTTTCAGCCCATTGAGTACATTTCAACCATCAAGTACTCATTTATGTTAACCTTATTTTATGCTCCCCTTACATTATCTATCTACATACTGAGGCAATTTAAAATGCCAATTAACCTACCAAGCCACACATCATGGGGAATTTGAAGGATACCAGAGCAGATGGAGGAAATCATATGAAGAATGTGTAAACTCTGCACAAATAACAACAGGGGTCACAATTGAACAATGGACAACTGCTTTACTAATCATCCACTCCTGCATCACTGAATTATTTAAAGTGTATAGATACATTTAACGAAATATTGGATAAGTTGTGAGGGAAAATGGAAGAAAGGATGATACTGATAGATTTTCAAAAAGAAAGATGAAATGGAGAAGGAATGCAGGAAAGGACTTGCTGGGCCAAAATTGCCTGATTCTGCACCATATATCCCATGAAAGGACATTTCTTAGTGTAATAATTTCAACAAAATTGGGCTGAATATGGAGTCTACCAATAAGGCCCATTGGAAAATTCCAGTGAAACACAACAAATTTATTTGGCAATCTGTGGGGAATTGCTGGCAAAACCCAGCACAGTCCAGGCCAAAGCTTATCTGTAGTCAGGTCTGATTAGACAGGTCTAAATCCAAATTGTTTCTCGTGACGTGAGAGTGACACTTTGACAAACAACAATCCCAAACACAATGGCAACTTGGAATTATGTGCCGTGAAATGTTCCAGGCTGCTTAATCTTAGACACAATGATACCAATTTGCAATCATTACCCTTTCTTCATGCTAAAAAGAATGAAAAATATTTCTATTAATTAAAAGAAGCATCTGCTAGAGAATGAATAAGAAGCTGTTATGCAAGTAGAGTTGGTTAAAAATTTTATAATTCATAAACTTCCTAGACAAGCGAATCATTAAGGAATATTAAAAAGTTATTAATTTTTCTTTTCAGTAAAGAATTTCATAGATTTTCTCAATGATCAATTACTCTCTTGAGAGAGGTTATTGTTAAAAGGCTCATTACAGTCTGTCAAGTCATTAATCATAATCAATAATGCATCACTGCAACGAGCTGAAATTACCTATGTTTGGGTAATTGAATAAATGTGTCTGTATTTCACATGTTTGGTATAAGTAAAGGTTACCACTAAACAAAATGGAGTTTGGATAAAAATTCCCAATGGATTTTGTGTGTATGTTCAGCTACACCTTGTTCTTAAAGCAGCCTTTATTGACTTGGTTTAGTCTGATACTCCTACTCCACGCATGGTAGCTTTTCAATGTGCACCCAATTTCACTGAGTGAAATTAATGCTTTCTTTACAAAATAATCACATTCAGCCTTTTTTTTTCTCTCCAGCTATACAGGCTTATCTCAGCATTAATTTGAAAAGCAGCCAAAGTGAAAAGAAATCACGATCGGTTTTGTGGATAGCCTCACCACTGTTCTTTTATTGAGTTTTACTGCAATGTGCCCTTGAAAGTTTGAACAAAAAATTCATTGTTATATATTCCCCTGTCTCTTCCACCTTCACTTCCAATGAGTGGGAGAAGCTCTTGAACTTTGTTGTCACTGAGATCAGGGAGATATATTTGGCTTCCTTTGCTTGTTCCCTCCTTTAACCAAAGACTCTGATCTCTCCTTTCTCATTCTATGCCCTCTTTGAGTTTGCCTTGCCCACATTAACCTATTTCCTTAATCCTATTCCCACCAATATCTCTTGTTGATCCATATTTTAGCTAATGTTGATATTTTCCACTCAACAGATAATGTTTTATTTCCAACCTCATTTGCTTCTTAAATTCCTTTGAAAATACCCTCCTTTTCCATTTTTCTCACTTTCTTAAGTTTCATTTGAGCACGTATCCTTATCACTGCTTTGGAACAGTCCTTTACAACTCAAATAAGACACCCGATTGTCTGCGATCATGTTAAACTATTCATTCCAACTTTTTGTTCTATTTATAGACTGCCCCACAGTCAGCGATATTAACTTCTGACAACATCCTGTAGGCATACAAATGAATCAACTATTTCTTGCTTTTTCCCATTCATATCTGCCCAGTTGTTATGAGTAGACTATTCACAAAGGCTTCACTGACCAGTCTAGCGTGATTACCTCTGTGTCTTTCTCTCTACTCTTAACCACTCCTGTTTCATAATGTATCTCATAACATTTACTTACATGATGGCATCTAGTAACCATATCCAAAAACAGTGTCAAGTTTAGATACCATAAGGGAATTCAGCTCAACCTCTCAACTCTTCTGCTGTCCAGTTTCTTACCTAACAGTCAATATTGGATGAGCAAGAATTTCCAGCAGGAAGGTTGAACCCTTTGTGGTGACCTGCATATACCTGTCTGGACACGCCCCTCTGCTGACTGCTCCTGTGGCTCCTCCCACAAACCCCTGTATAAAGGCGGTTGGAGGCACTGCTCCCCCCCTCAGTCTCCAGGATGTTGTGTGGTGGTCTCTTGCAGCTAATAAAAGCCTATCATTCGCTTCCCGTCTCCGAGAGTTATTGATGGCGCATCACCCTTGTCTGTTGTTTTTTGTCAAAACCCCATCCCTCATTAGTGAACTTGCCTTTCCCAATGAACAAACCAGACCTTTTGAAACTTTCTTGTTATACTTCTCAGTTGACCAAGCTTTGAATTACAACTACACTTCATTACCAGTATGGTTACTGTCTGACTCCACTTCTGATTCAGCTCATCGGAATTAAAATTCACATTATTATTATTTAATGCAATTCTACCCTCCCATACATGAATTTACTGCCCAAGTTTAGTTGACACAAGGTCCCATTAAATTATCACCCTTTTGTGAGCTAATCCACCTAACTTCCTGTCTAAAAACCTCTCCTTGTCAAAATCTTCATCCTTTCTCAGTTCAGTGAGTTCAATGGTTCATGGCCTGAGTTCACTTCTTATCCGTATTTCCAGTTGAATACCAACATGCCCTTCTTGTTAAATCATTATGAAGGATTAGTGTCTGCCCAGAGTTCTTGAAGCAGAAAATTAGATAAGGCTGTGTCATAAGAAGCAAACTAATCACATTTCTACATAGGATTGGCTTTAAAAAATAGCGCCTTTCAAACATTGTATCAAACACAGCAGTATAATATGATGAATTGTGTCATGAAAATTTCTCCAGAAGATGTCATTATAATGCTTGGATAATGAAATGGAGTGAGAAAACAAACCTTTTACAATAAACCTATTTTTAGATGTAGAATATAAAATGAAGAACAGAACAGCTCTCGAGCCCACGATGTAGTGTCGATCTTTTAAATACCCCAAGATCAATCAAAATCTTTCCGTGTATATAGTCCTCCAGTTTACTTTCATCCGCGTGCTTATCTAAGAGTCTTAAATATCCTTAATGTACCTGCCTCTACCACTACCCCTGGCAGCATGTTCAATGCACCTACAAATCTCTCTGCAAAAGAACTACCTCTGACATCCTCTTATATCTTTCTCTAACCACCTTAAAATTATGCCTTTTTGTATCAGCCATTTCTGCCTGGGAAAAAAGCTACTGTTGTCCACTCAATCTATGCCTCTTTTCATGTTATACACCTGTATCAAGTCACCTCTCATCCTCCTTCGCTCTAAAGAGAAAAGCCCTAGCTTGCTGAATCTATCCTCTTAAGACATGTCCTCTAATCCAAACAGCATCCTGGTAAATCTCCTTTGCACTTTCTCTAAAGATTTCACATCTTTCCTATAACAAGGGGACAAGAAATTAACACAATGCTGGAAGTGTTGTTTAACCAGGGTTTTATAGAGCTGTGGCATTAACTCGCCGCTCTTTGAACCCAATCCCCTGACTAATAAAGGCCAACACACCATATGCCTTCTTAACAACCCTATCTACCTACTTGGCAACTCTGAGGGATCAATGGACATGGACCCCAACAGCCCTCTGTTCCTTCACAATGTTAAGAATCCTGTCATTAATCTTGTTCTCTGACTTCTAGTTCAACCTTTCAAAGTGTATCACTTTATACTTCTCTGGATTGAGCTCCACCTGCCATTTCTTAGCACAGCTCTATATCTTATCAATGTCTCATTGTAGCCTATGTCAACTTTCTCCACTTTCCACAACACTACCAATCTTCATGTTATCTGCAAACTTACTAGTGAGATATAGGAGCAGAATTAAGCCATTTGGTTTGTCAAATCTGCTCTGCCATTTCATCATGGCTGAACCAATTTTCCTCTCAGCCCCAATCTCCTGCTTTCTCCCCATATCTCTTCATGCCCGGACCAATCAAGAATCTATCAAACTCTGCCTTAAATATACATAAATATTTGGCCTCCACAGCTGCCTGTGACAAAGAGTTCCACAGATTCACCACTCTCTGGTTAAAGAAATTCCTCCTCATCTCCATTCTAAAAAACACCCCTCTATTCTGAGGCTGTGTCCTCTGGACTTAAACTCTCCCACCATAAGAAACATCTCCTCCACATCCACTTTATCCTGGCCTTCAATGCATTCCTCAGCTGCCTGATCCAATTAATTTATAAAAATTAAAAAGAGCAGGGTTCCCTGAACAATTTTTGCAGAATCAGTGTCAGGGGTCAGAAGTTAGTGTAGTTGCAGTTACTGAGGAGAAGGTCTGAAGTAAGATAAGTCACCTGGAGCAGATGGACTACACACAAGAGTTCAGAAAGAGATAGCTGAAGAGATTGTAGAGGCATTAGTCATGATCTTTCAAGAATTATTAGATTCTGGAATGGGTTCCAGAGGACTGGAAAATTGACAGAGCCACTCCACTCTTTAAGAAGTGGGGGGGGAGGCAACAGACAGGAAATTATAGACCAGTTAGTCTGACTTCAATGGTTAAAAGAAAGATGTTGGAGTGCATTATTAAGGATGAGGTTTCGAAGCACATGATAAAATAGATCACATCCACTGCTTTATCTTCATCGGTTTGTTTTGTTACTTCCTCAAAGAATTCTGTCAGTCTTGTGAGGCACAACCTGCTCCTCACAAAGCCATGCTGACTATCCCTAACGAGCCAAAGCTTTTCCAAATGCTCATGA